>NC_140509.1:86328895-87668895 GCF_964339955.1 Pipistrellus hanaki | reverse complement strand
TGCTCGCTGGGCCCAGCCGCCGCCGCGCCTGGCTGGGTGTCTGCCGGGGGTGGGGGGGGGGGGTGTCCCTGAGCTGCTGCGTGGAACCGAGCCGGGGAGGACAGGGACGCAGCGGCCACGCCGTCGGTGGGAATGACAGGTCTGAGGGTCCACGCACTTGCACGGGGCTCCCCGAACCCAGCGCCGGGGAAGGCTCCCCAGGATCCGCACGGCCCTGCTCACACCTCCGACCGTACCCCCTGGCCCAGACCCCGGGCTCTGGCCTCGGCCTCCAGCCCACCCCCACGCAGGCCCTTCACCACCCTCCGGGCGCTGCGAGCGGACTGGGACCCTGAGCGGCGAGGAGCCAGGGGCTCCGTGTGGCCTCGCCAGCGGGGGGGGGGGCTCCAAGGCTGTGCCCGGAGCGCTGCCGCCCGCTCTCCACGCCTGCACTTTGCTCGCCTCCGCCTTGTTTACAGCTCCGTTCGCTTCGGGCTGTGTGCGGGCGGCCCGCACGGTATTTATTACGCTTTCCAGACTTTCTGAACAGGTTTTTTAATAAACACGGGTTTTATGAAGTGTGGTGTGTCCCTGGCGTGGCCTCTCGGACTGTCTGTGTTGTCACCCAAGCCGTCTGCACCTCCTCTTCCTCCCGACCCACCGGGCTCTGCCACTCGCTGCACGGCGGCACTCCACGGGGGCTGCCGATGGGCATGCTCCCTACTCCCCAGCCCTGTGTGTGCACGCACACGTGTGTGCATGTGTGCGTGGACTCTGTGCACTCCGCGTGTGCACATGTGTGTGCGGGTGCACTGTGTGTGCACTTCATGTGTGCGCTTCGTGTGTGTGCATGTGTGCATGCATGTGTGTGCGTGTGCACTCCACGCAGAGCCCGATGTGTGACGGGGCGGGGCAGCAGGAGCCAGCGGAGGTCGTGTTGGTGAAGCAGGTGCCCCCACATCCCAGCACCCCCCGCCACCCCACCGCCTGCCCCCACACCGCCCCTCCTTTCTTTATACAGAAATACACCCGCACGTCCGCTGAGGGTCTGCACAGAATGGATGGCATCGGCGATGTGCCGGGCCGAGGGCAGAGGCCGTGGGCCGTGGGAGGGGGTGCGGTGGGTCAGAGAAGGCGCCCTGGGCTGCGAGAGGCTGGGCAGGTGGGGGACTCTCTGGTCATAATGTTCCTTAAAACCGTCAGCTCCATCTGCGACAAAGCCACAATACTCCGCCTGCAGCTCAGGCATGGGCCCGCTGGCCTTGTCCGGCGAGGTGGGCACCGGGCCCCGGAGCGGGTCTGGGGCAGGAGCCTCCTGCCGCCCGGAGCAGCCGGCACCACGGCCGCCTGTCCCCGGCCAGCACAGGCCGTGCCCACAGGCCGAGTGGGCGCCCGAGGTTCTGAGCGGGACCTTCGGGCCGACGCTCAGCCACCACCTGGCGCCCGTGCGGCTCTGCCCGGGCTCTGCTGTGCCGGGAGGAGGCCGTGGCCGGGGAGGTGGGTCACCTCATTCTCTTCTTCCTCCCAGACCTCGCCGCCTCCGCGGGAGCCTGCGGATGTGCTTGGCGTCCACAGCCGCCCCCGGTGAGCCAGCGCCTCCAAAGGAACACCGGGGCTGAGGGCTGGAGGGGCCCCGCTCCGCCCCTCCCTCCCCGGGGTCCGGCAGGGGCCTGCGCGGCCAGGGGGCTCTCAGCCCGCGGGAGTCTGATCCGTGTCCACGTGAGGGGGACGGTGGGAGGGTTGTAAACGTGCCTGAAGGGAGAAGGGCCTTGGCTCGGCGCTGAAGGTCACGTCCACGGCTCCCGTCCCGGCTCCAGCCCCAGAAGCTGTGAGGGGGCCGTGGTCTTGGGGTGTCTGTGACGTGACTGTGGGAGGAAGTGTGGCTGTCACTCCCTCCTCCTGTGGGGACGTGTGTGAGAGTGCACGGATGGCAGCTGCTCCCTCTCACGGGGAAAGTCCAGTCACCTCATTGCCATTGGAGCAGCGTCTCCTCAGCCAAAGGCCGAGGACACGGCCTGCCCAGCCAGTGCCCGCCTTCAGGAGCAGGAGCCGCCACAGGGGACGGGGGCAGGACAACCAAATATTAGCTTTCAGGTACGCTGCTTGGCACAGCCTGCAGGTCCCAGCGCCGGCAACCGGACCTGCTCTGAGGTTGAGCATGTGGACCTGAGCTGGCACAGGCCGGCCGCTCGGGGGTGACAGCCCCCCCCCCCCCCCCCGGGAGTGACAGGCCCGCCCGGGGGATGACAGGCCCGCCCGGGCTGCCGGTGTGAGAAGCCGCTGGCCTGGTTCTGCGGGGCAGTGTGTGGCTCTCCTGTGAACAGCCTCACACTCAGTGTGTGTGTACGGCACATGCGCACAGCTCAGCGGCCATCCGGACCTCCGGGGCGAGGTCCCGGTTAGGAATGGGCCAGCGGCGGCCCCGGCAGCAGCATTCCCTCCCAGCCCGCCGCTCCGGCTGGGGTGGCGCCACTGGGGGCGGCTGACCGAGCTCGTGCGGTGACTGGGGCGAGACCAGAGGAAAGCGGCACAAGAGACAAGGCCAGGGAGACACCGGACACTAGCAACCGACCGTGTCGGAGAACAGCCGGGCCGGCAGCTCGTGGCCGGTGAAGGAATCCAGGTTCATGAAAAACATGTTAGGCCAGCAGCATGCACTCCGAACGTGCATCAATGTTTCAACTGCTGGAAACTCCATTTAGGTTTTACTTTATTTTTAAAAATATATTTGTACTGATTTCAGAGAGGAAGAGAGAGAGAGAGAGAGAGAGAGAGAGAGAGAGAGAGAGAGAGGCATCAATGATGAAAGAGAATATGGATCTGCTGCCTCCTGCACGCCCCCTACTGGGGATCAAGGGATGTTGCCAGCAGTGGTCTGAGAGGTGGGAGCATGGAGTGTGTACTGTGGAGTCTCTGAGAGTGTCCTCTAGAGCAGTGTTTCCCAACCTTCTCTCATGATGAGAATCACCTGGTGGAGTTGTTAAAACACAGATTCCTGAATCCCAACTAAGAAGTGCTAAACTAGAATTTTGTAAAATTGGTAAAATTGTATACTTAACTAGTGCTCTAAGACAGATGTTATATACAGAGCACTAAGTTAGGTATGCAATTTTACCTATATGTTCTCAAAAATTCTAGTTTAGCACTTCTTAGTTGGGATTCAGGAATCTGTGTTTTAACAACTCCACCAGGTGATTCTCATCATGAGAGAAGGTTGGGAAACACTGCTGTAGAGGGAGAGTTCTGACTCGTCCAGTTCCTGTGTCCCGGTGCTCGGCCCCTCGTCCATTCACAGACCGACCAGAAGGGACCGAAGCCAGGGAATGCGGCCCTGCCTGCCAGGCCTGTCCGCCGAGCCGCTCGCTCCAGGAGGTCGATGGCGACTTGACCTCTGACTCAAGAATTCCTTAAAATGATGGGGCTACTGCCAAGTGTGTGCTAATGGAGGGCGAGGGCTGGTGTGCTCCTCCCCAGCCGCAGCTGATGGGTGAGCGCAGCCTGGAGCTAAAGCCCACCTTTTGGAGACGGTTTGTGATGCAGCCGGACAGGGAGGCAGGGGCACTCATCTACTTATTTTCTTTTAAAATATATTTTTAAAATTGATTTCACAGAGGAAGGGAGGAGGAAAGAGAGAGAAACATCCATGCTGAGGGAGCATCATGGATCAGCTGCCTCCTGCACGCCCCACACTGGGGATCGAGCCCGCAATCCGGGCCTGTGCCCTGACCGGGAACCGAACGGTGACTTTCTGGCTCAACCCCTGAGCCATGCCAGCCGGGCTGGAGAATTGATTTGCAATTGAAATTTCTGGGATACAAGCCCGTCGTCATGTTTTTGGAAATGTTCCTAACACGCACAGGCAGAGCGCTCAGCGGTGGTCGGCAGCCTTGTGCGAATCAGCTGCACCATCTGCCCCCGATGGAAGCGACGTGTACTCCACTGGCCTCTGAGCTCAAAGGGAACACAGCAGAGTTGCAACAGAGGAGGAGACTTTGCTCAACGGGGACCGGGGTCATTGTGAAACCGAGGCTGCTTCTGCCTCCAAGAGAATTCTGTGAAGTGTTTGTCCATGTGAGTGCAGAGGTTAAAGGGGCGACTTGGGGAGGTGCTTGATCCAGCCGGGGATTCCAAGCTGTGTGGGGTGACCTGGGTGTGGGGACAAGCATCGTTAAACGGTAAACCCCGTGAAACGTAAATGCAGACCGAGCATTGCCAACGAGGAACTGTAAGTCAATGCTCACCAGATTCAGGAGGATTCGTAGGGGAAGAAGAACCTAAAAGATTTCAGTAACAACTTCTATGTTGATTACATATTGAAATAGCACCCTGGATGTTTGGGCCTAAGCAGACGAGTAAGATCGATTCCACCTGTTTCCTCTTGCGGTTTAATGAGGCTACCGACACCTCATTACAGCGGCGGCGTTCCGTTTCCTCTGGGCTGCGTCCACCCGGCAGTCAGTCCCCTCCTCACGCCGGTGTCCTCCGTGTCCCCCTGTCCTCTCCACTGCTCCCTCTCAGACGGAAGGACGGGGTCCATGCTTGGGCTAGTTCCTCTCCCCCTTTCGTTTCCTGGGCCCTGGGGGCGGAGCTGCAGGCTCCATTGGTTCAGGTCACCTGCTGTTTCCTTTGTGTTGCATCGCGCCCCCCCCCCCCCCCCCCCAGTCATCAGCGGGGCCCTCCTGGTCAATCCGTGAGTGACCCCGGAGGGCCTCTGCTGCCGGAGCTCCCTGCCCCCACGCCTGCCCTTGGGGCTGTAGCATCCATCCCGGGATGCTGGCCTTCCCATCAGTCACTCCCCGGGGTTCTCCTCCTTCAGGGAAGTTTGGTGTTTTTGTTTGTTTACTTGTGAGGGAGCGGGGGAAGCAGTTGGGCTTTTATCCAGGAAGCCATTCAGCTGCTTACACCCACCTTAGGGGTTGAATGAGGGGAAAGTGTAGAAGTGCCTCCTGGCCAGCGAAGGGCACCTATTAACATTGCTAATAACCAAAACCCCTTTGCCCCTGGAGGCCACCGCTCCCCCCTCAGCAGGAAGCACAGGCTGTGCCCACCTTCCTGGTGCTGCCAGTGTTGGGGCGGCCTGCAGGAGACAACCCCCGGACAGGGATCAACATTTCTGGGTCTTTATCAAGCTGGCCAGCGGCTACAGAGGCGGCACTTCACCGCGGCAAAGGCAGCACTGCGGTGCCGGCCACAGGAATCCACAGAGGGAGGGAGGACAGCTACAAGGACAACCCAAAGGTTACAAACGCCATTTCAGCCGTTTCAGGGCACAGGTGCAACGGCTGGGCACGCCTGGCCGAGCGCAAACCGCCCCTCCCTCCAAACTCCAGCGGCCCATTGTCGGTGACTGCTCCACCTCCCTCCGCCCCAGGAATCCTGCCTCCAGGAGAGAACGCGAGGAGGCGGCCCTGTGGACCGAGGCCAGCTGTGACCGGGAGGTCCGAGAAGAACGTGATTCTCACCAATCAGCGGCTTGCTAGTTCTTAAAAGCATTTCTCCTTCTTTAATGCCATTTATTTGTTAACAGTAACACATGCTCATTCCACAAACGTCCAAAGGGGAATGAGGGCCCAGGGAGGTGTTTCCCTCCATCCCTCGAACCCTTAACCATCCTTAGGCTGACATGTCTCCTGTCTGCAGGCTGTTTTGTTGTCTCTGTGTGCAAGTGAGTGGCGTGTCTGACACACGGTCCTGCGCCTCGAGGCCGTTCCTGTACATGTTAACGAGGCCGTTCCTGTACATGTTAACGGCGGCGTTCCACACCCCCTAGGGCCTGTACTTCCCACCTCCACAAGGAGGGAGGCACAGGGACCACCAACTCCCCCCCGGGAGGGTGCATACGCCCGCCCACGGGGCTGGGGCTCTAGAAAATCGCCCGCTGGCCCATTGCTAATGTGGACACAGGCTCCCATCACCCCCTGCTCCAATCGACCATCCCCTATCCAAACCGATCACCCCCTATTCCAATCGATCACCCCTATCCTAATTGATGCTCCCGGGCCAGGTCGGTCACCGAACGCAGCTTAAATGACTCAGATCAGCGCACTGAGGGCCAGTCCCAAGAACCAAACAGTAAAACCCGAATAACAGGACCCCCCGCTGCGGGACCTCCGTGACCCGAGGCCCCGCGCACGCTGGGGCCCCGGTGACCTTGGCCCGGGGCAGCGGCAGCGAGCGGCCCAGCTGCTTCCGCACCTGCGGCCGGGGCCGGGCCGGGGCGGGCGGGGACCCGGCGGGGCCTCGGGGCCGGAGGTGCGGGCACGGTGCCCTTGAGGGGACGCCGCGCCGGGGGTGCCACCGCCTAGCAACCGCCAGCCAATCCCCGCGCGGCCCGGCCATTTTATGGCAGAAGCCCCGCCCCGCCGCCGCCGAGGGGCGGGGAGAAGTGTGCGGCGCGCAGCAGCCAATCCGCGGGCCGCCTCCCACGCACAGCCCTCCCATTGGCCGAGCGCCGCGGCCGTAAGGCGGGCGGAGCTGTCGTGACGCGCGGCGGTCGCGGAGGTGTCCTCTGTCAGCTGGGCCGGGCGCTGGGCTCCGGGAGCGGCGGCGAGGGCGGCACGGCCATGGCGGGCGCGCTGGTGCGGAAGGCGGCGGACTATGTCCGGAGCAAGGACTTCCGGGACTACCTCATGAGGTGAGCGCGGCCGCAGCGCCGGGCCCGGAGGCCAGCCGCCGCCCGGGAGGAGGGCACGGGCGGGGGCGCGGGCCGGGGCCCGGGGCTCGGACGGCGCGGGACAGCCCCCGGCGGGGCGGCGGGAGCGCCCTCTGCACCTGCCCCGGGCGCGGGGGCGGGTGGGGGGCGCCCGGGCGGCGGGGCCGGGACGCCGCAGCCGAGCCCCGCCCGGGGACAGGTGCGCGGTGAGGCCGCCTCCCCGTTCACGGACTGAGACCCACCGTGTCTCCGATGCGGGACGGCGCTCTGCCCCCCGCGAGCCCCGCCCCGTCCCCGCCGCCCGCTTATCTCCGATCGGAGCTCCCGCAGCCGAGCCGCTGGGCGGCGGCGGGCGGGGCGCCCCGGGAGGCGGGGCTGCGGTCCGGGGGCGCGGGCGGGGGCGCGGGCCCGGCGGGAGGTGCCGGGTGGCTGTCCGCGCCCCCGGGCCCGGGGCGGCACCGTCCACTGCGGTCCCCGGGCCCCGCGGGGCGGGCGGGGGACAGGCCGCTCCGCTCCCGGGGACAGAAGCCGCCGCGCCGCCCCGCGCGGGGCTCTGCGGGCCGGGCCGGGCCGCGGCTCCGGTGTTGGAAAGTCTGAGCGAAGCCGTCCCTCCAGGGCGGTCCCGGCGGGCTCCGCCCTCTGTCCCCGGTGTCGGAGTCTGAGCCTCCCGGGTCGGGTGTCTCCGAGGAGGCGGCCTTGGCACCGTCCGTGCCGGAGGCGGCGAGGATGCCCGTCCGGAGCGGAGCCGGGGTCTGGGTTTCTGTCTGCTGCCTCCTCGCTGCTCTGCGGGTCCGGCTTTCAGCCTCCCGGCCTCAGGGTCCCCGAGGTTAATACCCCCCCCCCCCCCCCCCCCATTAACGGAATCAGGCCGGACCGCTTCATTTTTTTCGGGGAACTTGTTTTTCCTGCCGTTCTTGGCAATAGCGGGTTTCACTGTGGCTGCCAGGCGTTCTTACGCAGGACCTTTGGGTTGAGCGGCTCGGAAGGCAGGAGTTTCTGGTCCCTGCCCCTTTCTGCCGCCACCTTCAGCAGGGGCCTGGGCCTGCGCACACGTGGAAGTGCGATACAGGAAACATGAAACCAGAAGGCACAGACTCCGGCCTGGTCCGGGCCTGGCCTGCCTTTTACTTACCTGGGTACACAGTCCCCTTCAGCAGGGCACACGGCAGATCAAAGGGAAGGCTTGGCCCAGGATGGGAGGGTGTCCAGGTTAGGGAATGGCCTGAGCCCGAGCCCACAGCAGGCAGCAGTGTGCTGACTTTCAGCCCTGCTGAGTGTCAAAGTCCACGGCCTTCCGATGTTTTCTTTTTCATTAATAGGCCGGCTGCTGTTGGCTCTAGCCTCCGGCACCGTTCTGTCTGCACCAAAGCCACCTGCTGTAAACTGAGGTAGAATTTGAATTATTGTCAATTCCAGGAGAGTCCTGAATTGAAAACTAAAGTATCTCCAAGAGGGCATTTAGATGCCGAGTACTGCGCCTTTTAAACGTTCCTGTCGGGAAAGGAGCATGTGTTGTTGCCGATACTCGTTCAGTGAAAGGCCTTGTTCAGACGGAGCCAGTGAGGGGCGTGGCCATGGCGGTCTCCCACCCCGAGGCCATCGCTGCTGGTGTGGACTTGCTGTGACACGTCTGAGGCAAAATTTATTAGGTTTTTTGCTCCTTATATTTCATAGCAGAACCTACTTAGCACTGTCAACAGACAATTTATGCTGTGAACTAGGATCTCCACGGTCTCCGGATCAAAACCTCCGGAAGGGTTGTTTGGACGCGTCTATGACAGATTTTATCAGAGTATTTCAACAACTCGTTCAGTAGATAAACTAAGATTTTACCTTCACAGAACAACTAAGCTACATCCTGGCAGGAAGAATTGCCATTTCAGAAATAAAAGGAATTCACTGGAACTTCCTATATATTCTAAATGGGATAAAGCTCAGCGCTCAGGAAGACAGTTGGGTTGACATCGGAAGTTTTTACTGTTCATTTACTCAATAAATGTGTTTTTGAATGCCGTGGGGATGGAGGGCCCCCCTTCAGGGTCCTGATTCTCAGTAGTAAACAAAGTAAATCACACGCCAGCTCTTCTCGGGGGCTTCATTCGGTGATAACCTACGAGTGAATGAAAACGGGAAGCTGTTGTTAACAGAACTCTGCAGCATTGTGCTTCTCTCCAACTTGTCACTTTCTAAGGAATGCTCCCCATGTGGTGTGAGAGCCACGAGCCACCTGAGATGTGGCCGTCCCCGTGCCAGCACACACCGCGTACAAAGTAGAACACAAGATGTCGCATGCATGCGTCGCCACTGGTTGCTCAAATTACAGTGCTTTGGACATGTGGGAATAAACAGACTTAAAATTAACTTCTGCTTTTCCTTTTAGAAATTTTTAAACTACTGTGTGGCTCCTACTTGTGACTTGCATTATTTTTCTGTTGGTGCCCTCTAAGGACTACGCTTATTTTTTATAAAATTAAGGTTTAATTTCATTAGGTCCAAATTGTTATTAGAAATGTCACCAGACTTCTCAGGGCAAAGAGAGCCGTGCCGCCCACTGTGCAGCTCGGCACCGAGACCAGGCAGACTGAGGGCCCGCCCTGCCCGCAAGCGCGCACCCCCCCCCCCCCCATGGCCTAACAGGACCCCTGCCGCCTCTGGAAACGCCTGACCTTTTCCTTCTCTTTTTTTTCATGTTTCCCTGTCTGCACCTCGGGGACTTCTCACAAAACAGCACGGTAAGAATCCTTCCTCCTTCACTTCAGGCTGGTGCAGATCCTGCACCCACAAAGTCAGGGACAGCAGGCCCCTTTCCGGAGATAGCGGAGGAGCACCAGGGCCCAGGGAGGGGCTGAGCGGTCCTCGGCCCCTCCCAGTTCACGCTCTGCCGCACCCAGGGGCCCGGCTCGCTGGGAGCAGTAGGCACAGAGCCTGGCCGCTGAGGAGCAGACTCCACACCAGTAGCCAGATGACGGCGCTCCTCATTGGTGTGGATGTTCTTTAACCCAAGTGACGAATTTGTAACGAAATAGAAGTATTTTTCCATTTAATCCAAAATATGTTCCTTTTTCCTTTCAAATGTTTATCATGAAATTCCTTCTTTTTCTAGACATTTATGGTGAATATCTGCTAGAGCGTAGACCTAACGTACTTTAAAAAGGGACGCGAGCACGAGAGCCTTGCGCTAGGTAGAAAGCACGTGTTAAGCTTGTGAGGTAGGTACCTTAGCCAGCTAGTGCGGAGTTATCTGTACCTTTCTGTGCTTTTGAGGGCTGTATTTACGTACCGGTCATTGCTCACCGCCTCCGAGCACGCCCCCTCACAGGACCTCCTACAGGCAGCCCTAACTCATCTCGCCAAGGCTGAGTTGGCGTCCCTGCTGTTACACATGGGTATTCTGATGAAAAGCTGTTGGTCCATTTTTAAAATAGAAATTGTCCTATTATTTTACAAGTATTTTCCAATCCTTTTAAAAAATATATTTTTATTGATTTCAGAGAGAAAGGGAGAGAGAGAGATTGAAACATCAGTGATGACAGAGAATTATCGATCAGCTGCCTCCTCCGGGCCCACTACTGGGCATTGAGCCCGCGACCCAGCCATGTGCCCTTGTCTGGAATCAAACCCAGGCCCCTTCGGTCCGCAGGCAACGCTCTGTCCACGGAGCCACACCAGCCAGGGCTCTTTTCCAGTCTTAGTATCTGGGGCTCCTGAGTGTAGCGTCCCAGGGTCTCAGATCTTAAAATAGCTCATGAGCCAAAGCCATTTCCCCGTATTAAACACAGCTTCTTTCTTCAGAAAAAGGATCCAGGTTAGGGTCTGCATATTAAGAGATGTCAATAAAATTTGAAAAAGAAGTTTTGATAGATGTAAGCATTAAATTATGGAGAATAGCTATCACACATTTTGAGTTATGGCAAGATGGAATTGTGTAAGAAGTTTGGAGCTCGGAGTGGGACAGTCAGAGGTTACTTGGTTGTCATCGGAAAGTTGGTCAGGCCTGGTAAGCTGCCAAGTCCGCTCTGGCTCTGAGCTCACCTGAGGGAACTGCTGACTCACAGGCAGACCTCAGCGGTGACCAGTGAGCCCGCGGGACGGGCTCGGGATTTGTTTCCCGAGGCTCACAGTGATGAGAGAGGAGCACAGCTGTTCACAGCTCCGCCCTGATTCCTCCTCTCTCCTTCCCCTTCTCTTTCCTCCATAGCACTTCTGGGGCCCAGTAGCCAACTGGGGTCTCCCCATCGCCGCCATCAATGACATGAAGAAGTCCCCGGAGATCATCAGTGGGCGGATGACGTTCGGTGAGTGCTCGGCACGCCTGCACCCTCTCCTGTGCCGTTAGCATAAGCAGCTCCAGCGGCAGCTCCGGACGGGACAGCCCCTTAGAAACGCATCACCTCCTCACGGGGAGGGAGAGCAGGGGCTCCTGGGAGAGCTGGGTCTGCTAGCCGGCAGGCTGACGCACCAGCTATCTGATACCTGACCATAAAGCTGCTGAGAGGCTGACATAGCAGTCCTGCGGTGAGGGACTGTGAGCAACCCGGGGGGACAGGACCGCGGCTGGAACTGAGGGGTCTCCCTCCCTCCCTCCTTCCCTCCTTCATTCCCTCCCTCCGACACTCCGTCCTTAACACGCCCGGTGATAAGTAATGGTACCCACAGGGAGCCCGGTATCCGCTGAGCTTCCCCTTCCAGGTGCATCTCCGCCATAACTTACCTCCTGGCAGAGGCCTTAGCGGGAGGGCTGCTCCGGTGGCTCAGGCGGGCGCGCTGTGGACCGGGGGCCCGCCACGCCGTCTCTGAATCGTGAGTCACTGCCCTCTGCTTGCTGTTGGCAGCCCTCTGCTGTTACTCGCTGACGTTCATGAGATTTGCCTACAAGGTGCAGCCTCGCAACTGGCTCCTGTTCGTGTGCCACGCCACCAACGAGGTGGCCCAGCTCATCCAGGGCGGGCGGCTCATCAAATACAAGTAAGCGGCGCGGCCCACCCTCTTCGCTGGGGCGGGAGGCGGGCCGGGCCTGCGGGCGTTCGGGCCGTGAGTGCGTGCAGTGGATGGGAAGTTTCTGAGCGCAGCGGTGCTGTAGAGGGTGAAGCAGTTAGCGCCTGGCAGGTAACGCCACGCAGCGCAGACGCACTGATGACAGCAGGAGTCGGGTGTGTCTTCGTAACACTGAGGCGAACGTGGTGTGAGGTCTTCCCTCCGGCCTTGAAACTCTCCGTTTCCTTGTGTCTCCCTTCAGGATGAAGGAGAAGGCATCAGCGTAACATGGGCAGGGAGGGCTGGCGCTGGGCAGGGAGGCTCTGCCCGCTGCGGAGCCACCGGCTCTGGCACAGGACGTCTGCTGAGGACCCGCCGATGCTGTTTTTACTAACCCAACATGTCCACCGAGACAGCGAGAGCCCCTGAGCCCTGACCCGCCCGGCTGCCTGGCAAGTATGACTGCCCCCCGCCCCCAGCGAGTAGTCCTTCCCGTGATCCCAGCGATGCTTGCTCCGAGCTGTGTGTTACCTGTGAGGACTCACTGAACAAAGCCTGAGGCTCTGAGACCCGAGTGCTCAGCACGCTTCACTTGCTGTGGACCGACCACGAGACATCCCACAGCTGGCTCCGTCCTCAAGTTCTCACCCGGGTCTGAAAAGTACCCGTTGCCATGCAGTGTGTGTCTGGAAGGCTGTAACTAACGGCAATAAATGATTTAAATGTTTGTCAAGTGGGAGTGACAGGTGGCCGCCATGTTTGAAGGCTCTGCAGGGCCGTGTCCCTGCAGCACAAGCTCGGTCTAACGTGAACTCCCTCCCCGGTGCTGAGGGGAGGACGGGAAGGCAGCTTCGGGGTGCCGTCCTCCGAGCGGTCAGACGGTTCTCTCACCGGCCACGTTAGGAAATGCGCCGTGCTGTCCCGGAGATGCCCGGCTGCTCTGGCCCTGCGGGGGCGCTGGCCTCCTGTCCTGAGGTTCCCTGAGCGGGGCAGAGCTGGGCAGTGTCCCTGTGGGGCCGTCCCTGCTGCAGGGGAGGGGGGCCCAGGTAGAGGAGGGACCTCCGGGAGGGGGGCCGGGGACTTGGTGGAGACCCCGCTGCGCCAAGGTGAGCCCAGGAGACAGCGTGGAGCGTGTGGCCGGCGTTCCCACTTCACCCGCCCGCTCGGCCCGCGGAGGGCTCTTCCTCGCAGGCCCATCGCCTCGTCCCTTTCTGATGGGAAGGCTCTGGTGCTTTAAGGACCGTATCCGCTGTCTGTCGCCGGCAGGAGGGCGCTGAGGACACCTGGCGGGCGGAGGGAAGCGATGCCACTGGCACAGGACAGACCCCACAGCCAACCTCTGCTCCCCGCCGGGCGGAGGGAGGTGTGGGGGGCTCCTGCTCTGTCTTCCGGGGTTTGCCGAGCTCCGTCTCCTAGAGACGCGGGAGGTCCCAGCCCAAACCTGTGTCTGGTCCGAGCGAGAGCAGCGCACCGGCGGCTCCTCTGGCCGGCGGCCAGTGCATCCTCCGAGGGCCTGGGGTTACGGGAACAGGGCCACCCATCCCCAGCACCGGTCCACACGGAGGAGACCCTGGGAGTGGAGGGTGGGCGACGCCGGCCTGGGCCTCCCCCCGCCAGGACAGGTCAGAGCCGCCCGCTGCAGACAGCCTCCCGCAGCGGGCCCAAACCTCCCCTGCCGTCCGTTCACACCGTGGAGAGCGGGAGGACAGCCGCCGGGCTCCCAGCCAAGGCGTGGGCACCGGATGTCGCCGCGGAGGTGCCCTGCTGGCCCCGCGCGGTGATGGGCTCGGGGACCAGGTGACGATTGACAAGCACTTCCTGCTCTGCCAGGGCCGGCCGAGCCCGCTGGGGTCCTGGCACCGAGGAGCCGCTGCCTGCGGTGTGCGGCCAGGGCAGGAAGCTGGTCAAGGGCCTCTTGTTTGGCAAAGCCCTTGGGCCGCGGTTGGTTTGGGGCTGTCCCTCCCTCCTGGCCTCCCCCACGCCCAGGCAGGAACCGCAGGAACCCGCTGCTGCTCGCTCCAGGCTGCCTTCCACTGCTCCCGTTTGTCCGCCTTTTCACTAGATTTCTCAGTTCTCTCTTGAGTGCACGGAGCAGTGCGGACAGTCTGAGACAGGAGCCAGCAGGCGGTTTGTCTCAGTTTCCTGTGTAAGGTCCAGAAGAGAAGCGAACACCAGCACCGCGTCATCAAAAGCAAAGCCCGGGAACCTGGGGCTCGAGGCATGGCAGGTTGGTGGCCCTGGGAGGGTAGCACACCAGTTGCCATGGTAACTATTTTGAATTTTTTCTGGCTTTTTCTCTTGAGCATGATAATAGACTCGAATTTTTATAGACTTAATGTGTTGTTTTAAATTCTCATCCAAAGATAGGTTTTATTGATTTTAGAGAGAGGGAGAGAGAAAGCGAGGAACATCGATGTGAGAGAGAAACATCGGTAGGTTGTCTCCCGTATGCCCTGCTCAGGGATCGAATCCACAGCCCAGGTATGTGCCCTGACCAGGAATCGAACCCACAACCTGCTGGTGTACAGGATGGCACTCCAACCACGTGAGCCACCAGCAGGGCGAGGCTTACTGTGTGTTCACCAGCTGCACTTCTCTTGGCTCCTGTGCCCTTACAGCAGCTGCCGGGCGGCGGGGGTCCTGGCAGCTCCTGCTCTGTCTCCTGGGTTTGCCGAGCTCGTCTCCCAGAGCCGTGGGTGTCTTTGGGAGTTCCTCTGTCCCCACACAAGCTGGAGGCCCCTGCCCACGGCCTGCCTGACCCCACACAAAGCCACTCCCGAGCCCTGGCCGGGCCTGAGTGGTCCCTGCACCACCCCGCGGGCCCGGTGCCAGAGCGGCACTGCTTCCGCCGTGCAGTGTCTGAGCACGCCAGTTCCTAGAACGGCTCTGAGTGCACGGAAAGGAACCGTCGCCTCTGTTACGTAAGCGCTTTCCCGAGGGAAGCTGTCTGCAGTGGTCAGAAGTTCCGAGAAGCTGAGTGCCAGCTGCTGACCGTGTCCTCACACAGACCCCAGAGTCCGCCTCCCGGGCGGTCAGAGCGGCGGGCCCCCTGAGCAGCTCGTCTCCGAGCATCAGTCCTCATCCCTCTGTCTGCACCGAGGACTTGTGGCCAAGCAATCCCTCTGCCTCTTACTGTCTGATTCCTGGTACCGTTACCGCCACAGAGTTCACATGTTCAATCCTGTCCCATGCGAGTTCTATCTTGTGCCTCTTTTTAAGTTACAACTTTTCTCTTTAAATAAAAGTGATAGCCAAATTTTCTACCCACCGTACTATGTATTTTCACACCGAGGCTAACATCTTACAACTTCAGCTAATTCTCTCAGGCACCTTCTCCCCAGAGTGAGGCAGTGTTTCATTTTCCCCGAGGGGCGAGTTTTAAGGAGACGGGCGGGTTGCACGGGCAGCGAAGGCAGCCTATGTCGGTGCAGGCTCTTCGGGGCTTGGTCGGCAAGCCCTTCACGCAGAAGCTTCTGTTTGCATCAAGGGCTCTCACCGCCTCAGACGAGGACCGGGCCTTGGTCGTGCGCCCACACCTGGCGGTGAGAAGTCAGCGGCGGCACGCCCACCTGCCGGTGTTCTTACCGAATGACAGGGCGGTGTCCTCTCAGGGCAGCCCGAGCCGGTGGGCGCCTCAGGCTGCACTCTGCACGCTGCCAGAGGAAATGGCCCGGAGAGGTGTAAACCGATGCCTCTTGGAGCCTGCAGGGCCCTGTCTCACCGAGTGGGGAGGAGAGGGAGAGGGCTAATGGCAGGATGGGGCTGCATTCGACTACAGGTGAGTCTGGGAGGAGGTAGAGCAAGAACGGTGAGGGAAAACGGTCAGTTTTAGCAAACTGCATATTTTGAGTTTGCAATAAAACACTCCCCGATGAAATGGATGCTGTCACATATCAGCAGGGGAACGGCCCATCCAGTGCGAGGTGAGGTCTCCCAGGGACCGTCCCCAGGGCTGCAGGGAGAGGCTGCACCCTGGGCTCCCAGGAGGACAGGAGCCCTCACACCTGCCCCTCCTCCCAGAGGCAGCTCCTTACTGGCCCCTCCCCAGGTGTGAAATGGTTTTGTGGCAAAATTGTGCCACCTTGTGGCCTCATTGGATTGAAAAGCTGAACTGAGGAATGTTGCCCTAGGCCCACGTTGACCTAGTATCCGTAAGGACTACAAACGCACTTCCGTCCAGCACGTGTGGCTCCGTGGTTGAGCACTGACCTACAAACCAGGGCACATGCTGGGGTTGTGGCTCAATCCCCAGTGTGGGGTGTGCAGGAGGCAGCCCGTCAGTGATTCTCTGTCATTATTGATGCTTCTGTCTGTCTCTCCCGTCCTGAAATCGAAATATCTTCTATTTTATATATATTTTAAAAAAAGCCTGTGGTCGTCATGCCATCAGGCTGGAATGACCAATCAGCAGGAGGCTGTGTGCTCGGCGTGCATGGGGACTTGACCAGAGGCGCCGGTGGGTTTCTGGGTCCCGGGTCTCGCGAGATTTCACACTCCGGGCTTCTAGTATTTAAATAAAAACACTCTTCAAAAACAGTCTCCTTAATGGAACCCCCCACCCCCACCCCAATCTACTGCCACACACGTGGGAAGCTAAGACGACAAGCTCACGGCTCTCCCAGATTGCTTGTCGGGCAGAGCAGACTAAGAAAAGTGCCTGAGACTATAAAACCGGGGTTTTTTTGTTTGTTTTGATTTTTGTCTAATCAACAGCCTTGATGTAGAGTTGGCATTGGCACTGCCCCGTGGCTGTGCCCGAGGACGGGCTGCGGGTGATGCGGTCTGCTGGTCTGGCGGGAAGGGTGAGGACGCCTCCCCGGCTCTGGTCACTGAGCCGTTCTCAGCCCGTGTCTGGGTGACGTCGGCACGGGAACGCCGTGACAGTTCTATGGAGGACGAGCAGCACAGTTAGAACCAGGCTGTCTCCACTCGGTCATTATCCCCGTTCTCCTCTCCGCCCACACCTTGGCAACCAGGCCTGCCCACCTGCAGCTCCTTAGCGCCTGGCTATGTGGCGGCAGGTAACTATGGCGACAGGCCTGCTCAGAGGCAACCGACTGGCTCCTTCACAAAGCCTGTGGGTCCCGGTCCTTAGGGAGAGAAGCCATGTGTTCCTCTGGGTGCCAGGACGTGCTGTCAGTCCCGGGAAGTGATGGCTACAAGCTGATGGGACAGTGAACAGTGAACGGCCAGTGGTTAGACATCACCTATCACTCCCACCCACCCCACAGGCCGGGTTCTGTGGGCCACGGCCCTTCAGCCCCGCAGGCGGCCCCGCGGGGGCTCACTTCCTGCCACGTCACGGGAGTGTGTGGCCAGCTCGGCATTCCCACCTGCCTGGGTGCGCTCTTCGCGCTGGGAGACAGACATGTAAACGGTTCTCATCGTCTTCTTCCAAAACCCTTGGATGTAGCCACAGGGGCAGGTTCCCGCACACCGTCCTGCTGTCCCTCCCTCACAATCCTGGGGGATGTGCCCCTCCCACCAGCCAGCTGGGCAGGGCGGGGGGTGGTGTGCGGGCACTCGGGTACGGCTCCAGGCGGGGAGGGAGTGCTGGTCACATTGGGGGTGGTTTTCCCTGCAGAAAGGACCAGACTCTCCAGCTCCCATGGCCACTCCCCCAGCAGGGCGACCTCGCTGGTTGACTAGCTCCTCTCCGAACCTGGCTCAGGGGCTTTCCTGCGGTGATTGCCCTGCAGGCCACTCTCCAAACCCCCTCAGCTCGGGAGGGCCTGGAGGAGGAGCCCGGTGGCCGTTCAGGGTCAGGGTTAGGGTCAGGGTCAGGGTCAGGGTTAGGCAGGCTGTCAGACACCCTGCCTCTCACCCCCCCTCAGCATCTCCTCCTGTTGGTGCCTGCACTGCCTGTGTGTGTGCGAAGGCCCTGGCTCTGGCCGGCTCCCGGGCTGAGCGGCAGGAGGAGGAAGAGAGAAGCCACCAGATCTTTTTCTAGGTCTGTGGTCTGTGGGCACCAGGTGCAGACCGGCTGGAACAGTGCGCTGGGTGGGCAGGGCGGGGGTCCAGAGCAGAAGGCACACAGCAGTGACTCCTTTCAAACCGCGCGTTCGGGGCGTCTGCAGGGCAGGCCGCTGCGTGGGGTGCGGGGCGGCTCCGCATCAGCAGCACGGCAGCTCCGGGGCGGCGAAGCCCGCGTCCTGGGTCCTCCGTCCCCGGTGTCCGTGCTCACTGACACCCCGTTTCCGCACGCTGCTGCCTCCTTAGCACTGACCTCGGCCAACCACACGCGCCTTTGCCTGGAAGAAGCCCCTTGCCGAAACCGGTGTGGCTCAGTGGACAGAGCGTCGGCCTGCGGACTGAAAGGTTCCAGGTTCGATTCCGGTCAAGGGCATGTACCTTGGTTGCGGGCACATCCCAGGTGGGGGTGTGCAAGAGGCAGCTGGACGATGTTTCTCTCTCATCGATGTTTCTGACTCTCCCTCTCCCTCCCTTCCTCTCTGTAAAAAATCAATAATATATATATATTTTTTAAAAGAAGCCCCTTGCACGTCCCGGCCGCCGCCCTGAGGACCGGGATGGAGCCGGGCAGTGGGTGCGGGGCCGTGGGAACGGTGAGGTCCCCCAGGAGCGCGCACCGGGAGCACGGCGGACAGACCGCGGACAGGCGCCTGGCCTTCCAGGAGCCAAGGGGAGCGCAGACCGCCGGGGAGGAGAGCGCGCATGCGTGCGCCGCGGAGGGGGGGCCGGCCCGGACGCGCCGGAAGCGGGGCACCCGGATTTCCGGTCGGCCCGGGGGGGCTTTCGGTTCCGGGTTCTCGGCGGCCGGGCAACGAGTGTCGGCCGCTGGGCCCGGAGCGCGGCCATGGAGAAGCTGCGGCGGGTCCTGAGCGGCCAGGACGACGAGGAGCAGGGCCTGACCGCGCAGGTGGGCGCCGGGCCGGCCCGGGGGCGGGGCCGCGCTGCCCGCCCCTCGGCTGCGGGAGGGCTGCCTGCTCCCGGAGGGCTTGGGCGCCAGGCTCTGGGGGTGCGGAGGCGGCTGAGACACGCCCCGTCGGCTGCCGTCCGCCCCGCGCAGCCCTGCGCGCCCCGCCGGGTCCTGGGCGGAGGGTGCAGCCCTGCCCGGAGCTGCGCGCCCCGTGTGCCGGGCATCGGAGCCGCCGGAGGGGCGCTGTCCGTAGGAAGGAGGGGCTGCCGAGGGGAAGTTGCCGGAAAAGAGATTTAAAGACCTCGTGTCCACCTCCCCGGGGACTTGATAAGGTTACTTCCTCTGTGGAGTTAAAAATAGGAGCGAAACTGCCTCCTAAGTGTTTTTTGTGCGTTGCATGCTGACCAATTCCTGTTGGCCTGTCCCAGAACTGGGCCTTGGAACAGGATTGTAGGAGGATGTTTTGTCTGCCCCTTACCTGCCCTCACTCCCTTCCCTGTCCTATTGCTCAGCACACCTGTGGGCGGGGTCCCGGGGCCGGTGGGCGGGGTCCCGGGCCGGTGGACAGGGTCCTGGGCGGGGGGCGGGGATGGTCCTGGGGGGGGTGGAGCCTGGGGGACGGGGTCCCGGGCCGGTGGGCGGAGTCCTGGGGGGCGGGGTCCCGGGCCGGTGGACAGGGTCCTGGGCGGGGGGGGGGCCTGGGGGGCGGGGGCCTGGGCCGGTGGGCGGAGTCCTGGGCGGGGGGCGGAGTCCCGGGCCGGTGGGCGGGGTCCCGGGCCGGTGGACAGGGTCCTGGGCGGGGGGCGGGGATGGTCCTGGGGGGGGTGGAGCCTGGGGGACGGGGTCCCGGGCCGGTGGGCGGAGTCCTGGGGGGCGGGGTCCCGGGCCGGTGGACAGGGTCCTGGGCGGGGGGGGGGCCTGGGGGGCGGGGGCCTGGGCCGGTGGGCGGAGTCCTGGGCGGGGGGCGGAGTCCCGGGCCGGTGGACAGGGTCCTGGCCGGTGGGCGGGGTCCCGGGCCGGGGGGCGGGGTTTAGAAACTGTAAGACAAGCACCTGCTCTTAGGGAACTAACCAGTTTTCGAGTCAGTGGTAGTGCCAGAGCCCACAAGTCCTAATAGGAGAGATGCCAGCGTGGCAGGAACGCGTCAAAAGCTCCCTCTTGAACGGTTGTGCCCCAGTTCATGTGCTCAGTCTCTGCTGTGCATTGGCCACGGCCACCGCCACACCTGACTGTTTGCCCTGATTGTGGTTACGGCAGTGTCTCAGTCCGCACATGCGGGTGGCTGCGGCTTCGGGCAGTGGGCGAGCAGCACGCCCCGTTCTGGAAAGTTCTGTTGGGCCGATCTGCTCTGCGCCTGGGGCACCTGGAGGTGATGGAGCCCACAGACTAGGGAGGAGGTGACGGGGTGCTTAGCTGCTGCTTCTTGTGGACTCGGAGTTCTTGTGGACTCGGAGTTCTTGTGGACTCGGAGTTCTTGTGGACTCGGAGTTCTTGTGGACTCGGAGTTCTTGTGGACTCGGAGGTTGCTCGGGAGAGAGCTGAGGGGATGCAGACGGGGAGGGGCCACCTGCACGCCGGCAGGAGCTGGTGGAGGGTGTGATGGAGTGCCCGGCAGGCGGGGAGGAGCCTGGGGGTCTCACTGTCCCTTGGGGTGAAAGACAGGAGGTTGCTGTTGCGCTGGAGGGTTCTGTCCTGGGAGGGTGAGGCTGGAGCTCCACTGGTGGAGGAGAGCGTGCCTGGCCTGTGCCAGGAGGGTGTGCCCACGGGGCCTCCCCCGGGTGGCTCTGGAAGCCAGGCTCTGACCAGGCGACAGGCCCGTTTCTGGGAGCGAGAGAGGAGTGACGGGAGGCTGGTAGAACGAGGGGAGGGCTCTCTGTGCACCCTGCTTCCTTCCGGGCCCACTGAGCGCAGGCCTCTGAGCGCGTCCGTGTCGCCCAGGTTCGTCGGGGGCCTCCCTCCTGCTCCACCTCCACGCTGAGCTGCTCCTCACAGCCCTTCTGCCCGTGGTCGTGGGTGGGCACTCGCTGTGAGGACAGCGGCCTCCTGGTTTCCCAGGCAGGAGCTCAGCCGAGTGGGAGAGAAGCCAGTTAAACAACAACCCGCCTGCTGCCCCCTCCCCACCGGCCCCTTCTCCCCACAGACGGCACGGCCCGAGTCCGGGGGACCAGGGATGGTGGGGTCCTCTCACCGCGGAGGAGGAGGCCCTGGACAAAGCCAGGGGGCAGTTCTAGGAGCCCTGCGGTCAGGGGGCGGGGAGGGGGTCAGAGAGGAGAAAAGCATCTTCAGGTCCCCTCGCCCTGTGAGGCCTCACCGGCTCAATGGGAGAGGAGCTTCGGCTGCCCAGGGCTCGGGTGAGGAGACCAGGCTGAGGGTGTGAGGGCTGGAGGCGTGGGGCTGAGCTGGGGAGGGGCTGGAGGCCCAGGGCCGTCCTCCGCTGCAGCTCCTGCAGCCGCCTGGTGTGCTGTAGGCAGGGCAGTCTCCCGACACCCTTCACCAGAGGCAGGCTCCTCCCAGCACTCGGAGCTGGCCCCAGGGAGCACTCAGTACGAGATGCATGGATGGGGGGGGGGGGGTGGATGGGAGGGTGGGAGGGTGGATGGATGGGAGGGTGGTGGGTAAATGGGTGGGTGGATGGGTAGGTGGATGGATGGATGGGAGGGTGGGTGTGTGGGTGGATGGATGGGAGGGTGGGTGTGTGGGGGTAAATGGATGGGTGGGTGGATGGATGGATGGGAGGGTTGGTGGGTGTGTGGGTGTGTGGGTGGGTGGGTGTGTGGGTGGTGGGTAAATGGGTGGGTGCATGGAGGGGAGGTTGTGGCTGGGTGAGCTAGCCAGCAGAGGCTGAGGGTGAAGTCATAGAAAGCTTCCCTGTAAGGTGGGGAGCGCGTCAGCAGGTCTCGGGCGGTGGAGATGGTCTCGGGCGGTGGAGACGGTCTCGGAGAGAACAGGGCTCTCCATGGAGGGAGGGGAGGCCGGTCAGTTCCCTGGGGCTCCAAGGGTTGGGCCTGAGGCTGGGAGCCGGCCGTGATCCAGGGCAGGGGAGGGCAGGGAGGAGGTCTGGAGGGGGCTTGCTGGTTGGTGGCAGCTGGCAGTGGGGCCTTCCACCCACGGCCTCCGTTTGTTTCCAAGGCTGTGGCGGCTGAGCCTTCGAGGAGGGCCGGCCAGAGAGGGCTGTGGTCTGTGCTCCTCCACTTTCTCCCGTCCGCTCGGTGGTTCTGAAGGAGGACGGCAGGAGCTCTGCTCCGAGGTGCCTTAGCCGAGGCCACGTGTTCCTGTTTCGGTGCCGGAGGCGCGCCTGCACAGCTGTGCCCTGTGGTGGCCAGTCTCCCTTCTCCGCAGGAGCCAGCGTCTCCCGCTGGGGCTCGCTCCTCCCTCAACCGGCCGTGCTGTGTTCACGCTGTGTGCTGGCCACCAGCTGGTCCCGGCCGTGTGTGTGTGTGTGTGTGTGTGTGTGTGTGTGTGTGTGTGTGTCCCCGCCCACCGTGACCCACAGCATGCAGGGGGAGCCATACGCTGGGAGGAGAGGTCGCTAGGGTCTGGTTTTCCTGGTTTTGCCCGTCGCTAGGCACGATGGGGGATCTAAAGTGGGTTAGAAAGCGCCCTGCCTGGTTTGGCTCAGGGTAAAGCACCGGCCTGCGGACAAGGTCCCGGGTTCCGGTCCAGGCAAAGGCATGTGTGTACCTCGGTTGCAGGCTCCGCCCCCGCCCGGGCCTTGGTCAGGGCCGTGCAGGAGGCAGCCATCAGTGTGTTTCTCTCACACCAGTGTTTCTGTCTGTCTGTCCCTCTCCCTTCCACTCTCCCTAAAAACCACTGGACACATATCCTCGGGTGAGGATCAACAAAAACAAAATAAAATGGGTTAAGAGTGATGGGTGTTACTTTGACACAATCCTTATTCAGTTATTTTTATCTACTTTCATGCTACGTAAGGATTCACAGATTAATGGACACAGGTAAGGACATAGCAAAGGTATTGGAGCTTTTGCATGTGAAACTGTCTGTTTTTACTTCATTATTCTTGGAAACACATTATCCGCAGGCTTGTTAAGTCTGTGCTGCAGTGTTGGACATTTCAGTTTTGGTGTGTAAGCTCTCACGTGTGTTTCTCCTGTCCCGCCTTACTGGGAAGCTGTGTGTTACTGGCGCCCGTGTACCGGCGTGTGCCCGCTCACGGTCACGCATGCTGCTCTGTCCTGCCTCACCGCGGGCCCAGGCGGCTCCACCGGCCCACGGTGTTAGCCCTTGTGTGATGAGCAGGAATCGCCAACCTTTGGACCTCCCGGGCCGGTGGTCCGCAGACCCAGCTGGGGACGGCCGCTCTGGAGTAGGTGGTTAACCACAGGTGGTTAACGCTGGCCGGCGGCCCCAGCTCTCCCAGCTGCTGCAGTGAGCACTGTACAGTGGAGGCTGTCAGTCAGGGTGTCCGACGGCAGACACTGCTGGCTGTGCAGGTCCCCATCGCCAGGCCGCTGTGCCCCCGGCCTCCAGGCTCTGAGCCGCTGGCGGAGGAAGGTTCCAGAAGGCCTCTCCAGCCCCACCCTCCCCGCAGGCACCTCATCTCAGCCACCCAGACAGGTGCTGGGGGCGGCGTGAGCCCTGTGTGCCATGCCGGCTCAGCCTCTGTGAGAGCTCGCCCGCCTTGCACCTTCCCCTGCTTCTCACACCCCGTGCTTTACCGTCTGTCTGACCTGGGTGCCGTGTCCGTGTGGGAGTGACGTGCTGTCTAACGGGGCACTTCCGGCATCGCGCCCGCCCAGAGGCCAGCGGTTCCTCGGGGCCGCCTGGTCCCGGCCGCCTTGAGCTCCCCTGACCATCGGGCCCTCCTGCCGCGGGCCCGGGGACACACGTCCCGGTTCGGGGACTCCCTGGGTGAGTGTGAAGACGGTGCTGTGGCCCCAGCGCCCTGTCCCCGCCCAGGTCCTGGACGCCTCCTCCCTGAGCTTCAGCACCCGGCTGAGGTGGTTTGCCATCTGCTTCGTGAGCGGCATCTTCTTCTCCATCCTGGTGAGTGGAGGCCGGGCCTGGTCCTCAGCTGCGGCGGCTCCGAGCGGAGCGGCCTGCTCCGTCCGGGAGGTCAGGCCGGGTGGGGCCTGTCAGCCACGTGAAGGAAGGGCAGAGATGTGCAGAGATCTCTGCAGGAGTTAATATCGGGGGCTACGGATTAATGTTTCCTTCAGTTAAATCCGAAGGAGCTGGAGCCAGTAAGTGAGATGTTAATACCTTTAACTCCCTGTAAAAGGAGGGTAAGTAGACGAGACTTACCACACGTGTGAGGAAGCTGGGCTGTGACTCAGCTGTCTGTCCTTGTGACAGACCCAAGATTCAAACTGGCAAGTAACAGTGAAGTTAACATTGAAATGGCCCGGGGCCCGCATCGAGCGCACTTAGGCCTAACACTCCCGTATCCCGAGCCCCCAGCACGGCTCTGGGAGCACGGCTCTGGGAGCACGGCTCTGGGAGCACGGCTCTGGGAGCACAGGTCAGGGAGCACGGCTCTGGGAGCACGGCTCTGGGAGCACGGCTCTGGGAGCACTGCTCTGGGAGCACGGCTCTGGGAGCCCTCACCGTGCAGCCCACCGCTCTCCGTCTCCGCAGGGCACGGGGCTGCTGTGGCTGCCGAGCGGCATCAAGCTCTTCGCCGTCTTCTACACGTTCGGGAACATCGCCGCCCTGGCCAGGTGCGTGCGGGCGCGGCTCCTCCCGGAGGGACGTGCTTCCGTGGCTCTGATCCCGCCACGGCCCGTGTTCCTGCCGTGAGTGTGTGACTCCTGCGCCCCTCCCCACAGCACGTGCTTCCTGATGGGGCCCTTCAAGCAGCTGAAGAAGATGTTCGAGGCCACGCGGCTGCTGGCCACCATCATCATGCTGGTGAGTGACGGGGGCGGGGCCCGGTGATGTGCGTCTGGCCAAGCACCGGCTGACCTCTGCCTCCCCACCACGCCGTCCCTCAGCCTGCCGTCCCCTCCCTCTCGCTGCCCGTGGTGGTGACCGAGGCCCCACAGGACCGGCCCAGCGGGGCTCCGGGGGAGGGAGTCCGAGCCGCCGCCTGTCCTGGTCCGGCCACGCGCGTTCTCGGGGGCTGGTCGCCTGGGGCCTCTCGGGGGCTGGCCGTTGTTCGGTGGCCTGTGCCCTGCGCTGCCCTCCGTCGCTGGCTCCAGCTGCGGGCTGTCCCTGGCCATCGGTCCCACTGCGCCCAGGGCTCTCTGGTCTCTGGGTGTTGGTGTTAGGAACATTTATTTCACTGTCACGCGTGTGGTGTTCACGGACCTCGCTTTGGGCGTGCTGGGCAGAGGGAGCCCCGCCCCTCCCGCCGAGCCTGTCCTGTGCTGCCCTGCATCTCTGCACAGCGCTCCCCTAAGCTGCTTTGAACACGCCTCTGCAGGTCTGTAGGTAGGAAGTGTTCAGGGTAAAGTGGTCTTCTCCCCCCTCCTGGCAGAGAGACCTTTCAGCACAGTTCTTTATTCGTGTCCTTACTCAGTGTCCTCGTCCTCGTAACATTGTGTCCATTGTGTCCATGGGCCTCCTGACTGTCCTGCCGGCTCCTGGAGCAGCAGGGGTGTGACGGCGACCTCTGAGGGGACGGACGCGGTGCCCGCACTGTTAGACCCCGCAGGCCACGCTCACTCAGGTGGCACCCGAGCCCGAGTGCAGCGCCCTGCCTGCACTGCACTCGGACGGTTAGGACACAACCCTCCTGGGGCTGCTCGAGGCCCCTCAGGTCTGACGGTGCTGACTCCGCACTCCTGGCCGGACCTGTGCACAGCCTCGCTGCTGCTGCTGGCGGGATTGTGCCTGACGAAGGCGGAGGCGTGCTGGCACTTACACTTTCTGAGTGCCGCCCCCCACCCCCAGCACATGACAGACATGCTCTGATCTGTTCACTGCAAAGGAAGGAGCAGGTGGGCAGCTGCTGTCCTTTCAGAGAGGAGTGACCGAGGCCCAGACCTCCTGCCTGTCACTGCCCCGTCACTGCCCCTCCGTGGGCCCTGCCTCCCGGCACCGGGTGGGCGTGGGAGCCGCTCTGGGGGCAGGCCTCCTGGCTCCGGGTGGCACCGCTGTGCTGACCGCTGGCGCTGCTGGTCCTGCGCATCAGCATCAGCAGGTGTCCTGAGTCCTGCAGACACCGCGGCGCACTCGGAGAGGACATTCCGGGTGCTTCTGAGTGCAGGGCGCTCGTCGCCTTTGGGGTCTGCTGGCCCGCGGGCCGCAGAGCGGGCGCCTGGCTGCACTGCCCTGGTGGCATCCACGCCAGCGGAGGCGGCGATGTGTGCCCCGTCCAGCTTCTGCGAGGACGCCCTCACCGCTCTCTCCTCCCCAGGTGTGCTTCGCGCTCACGCTGTGTGCTGCTCTGTGGGTGAGTACGTGGGCCCCTGCTTCCCCCTCCCTGTGCCCTCCACGGAGCTCCCCGCCTGCCCTAGACCGCCGACGGTGGTGTCCCCAACGCTGGGGGGGACAGACCTGCCGCGGTGCTGCGGCTGGAACGGCCGGGCTGGCTGTCCTCACTGCAGCCAGGCTGCCGCCCGCCCGCCCGCCCGGGAGAGCTGACACCACGCCCGTGGTGGGAGGGAGACTCCGAACAGTCCTTTCAGGTCCCGGAGGATTGCCTTCTGGCTTTGGAACGGGCTAGCAGCCGTTTATAAGCGGCAGATTACATAAAAAGCAAATAAATGACAATTAAAAATGGACAAGGAATTCTAAAGGTGGATCATGTAAAAAATCATGGAAACTGTTTATTATGCATTATAAAAAGATCCCAATCAAAGGCAGTTTTCCTTCAAAAAATAATTCAAGAAAAGGGGCAAGTGAGACTGAGTAAGATCTGCAAATTCTACGGAGCGGTCAGCTCTGCTAGTTCCGAGGGGGCAGCGGTCACGTGACCCCAGCCCTAGCCGTGCAGAGGCAGCCTGTGCGGCACCAGGCGTGGGGAGGAGTGAAGTCAGCGGTGCGCAGTCAGGCTTCACGCCTGCTGGCGTGTCCTGGTCACGCTGGGCCTGCAGAGGGAGCTGCCGGCTCTCTGTGGAGGGAGAGGGCACAGGAGGTGGGAGGGTCTGCCGGCTCCTCACCGCTCTTGTCTCCCGCTCCAGTGGCACAAGAAGGGGCTGGCCCTGCTCTTCTGCATCCTGCAGTTCCTGTCCATGACCTGGTAAGTCCCGCCCGAGAGGAGTCCAGCTCCTGCGCCTGGAGCAGCTGCTCCGAGCCGGGCTGGAGGCCGTGGGCTCGGCTGGGGGGGTGCCTCGGTGGGCCAGGCCCCGGACCTCCGCTGAGGGAGTCTGCCGTGGACTGCGGGAAGCAGGGAGGTGCGTGTGTGCACGTGTCGGGGCAGGGGAGGGGTCCTGTATAATCACACCAGGTGCCGGTACTTGTCTCTGAGGTTGAAGAAGTGATAACACGTGTAGGTGATGCTGCAGGAGTGCCGGAGGGTGTGCTCTGCCCCTCGCTGGGCAGGCGCTGAGGTTCTGGTTCCGCTGAGGACCGAGGTGGGAGCAGCTGTGGTCCTGCTCTCTGTGCCCGGCACACCCTCCTGCCTCCCTGCGTGGCCCTGAGCCCTCACGGCCGGCCGCACCCAGTGAGGGGCCGAGTGCTCTCCTCCCACCCCCTGCATCTCCAGCGCAGAGTTTGGTCTTTTCCTCCCGGGGCCAGCCCTCCTGCTGGCTGTTTCCCAGCCTGGGCCATCTTTCTTTGGCCCGTCTTCCTTTCCGCCCGTATGTGTACCGTCAGCGGATGTTCCCCCGCGGCCGGGGGCTGCTGGGGGCCGACCCCCCTGCGTGTTCTCTCTCCGGCTCTGGGCCCGCGCCTGGCCCTTCCTCCTGAGCCGGTCACGACCGTTACAGCGTCCCAGCCTAATTTGCATATTACCTCTTTTTATATAGATAGATAACTGTAAAAGGGTAACTTCTTATTACAGCAGCTCAGACTGGAGCAGGCTGGGTGCTCAGAGTTTGGGCTCGGGAGGGTGCGGGGCCAGCGTGTGCGTTTTCAGAGGCGGCGGTGCTGAGCTGCTGGCCCGGTCTCGCTGGGGGGGCTGTGCCGCTCGGGAGGAACTGCGTGAGACTGCGTTTCAACAGCTGCCCTTCCCTTGCAGGTACAGCCTGTCGTACATCCCGTATGCAAGGTGAGCTGTGACTCCCTCCGCGTCAGTTAGTGACACAGAAACCATCGGCTTTAGTCGTTCTCACAGCAAATTGTGACTTAGATGGCGGACTCTGTTCCCACAGGAGACGGTATTCTAAGCGGGATGGGTAAAAGGAAGTCAGTGTGGGGGCACCATGTGACCGTGCTGGCGGGTGGGCTGGGAACGGACTCCTGTCTGGTCAGTCGCCTGGTCCTTTGCTGCCGGCACCTTGGACGAGAGCTTCTGGATCCTTCCACGACGACAGAGAGTCGCTAGATGGGCCACGGAGACTCCAGAAAGACAAATTCTATTTTTTTAAAGAGAAGTTAGTGAGAGAGTGAGGTCTGGCACGTGGGCCGTTCTCAGCCGTAGAAAGGTCTGTCCTGTGTCAGCCGCTGCCCTGTCCCTCAGAGACCTGGGCTTGTCCTGGAGGGCAGACTCGCCTGCCTGGCCGCCCGGGTGGCACGTGGAGGCCGCTCAGCTCGCTGTAACGGAGGCCGGTGCGAATGAGAAGCAGCGAGGCTGTGGCCTACGAGCAGCGGAGGCAGCGGGCAGCGGCAGAGGGGTCCCTGCGCTGGCAGATTCTGACCTGGTTACCACCCCTCCCCCCCCAGGGACGCCGTCATGAAGTGCTGCTCGTCCCTCCTGGGCTGAGGACAGACCGGGCCCCGCCTGTGGAGTGGCTGCTGGTTCGGTGTTTTCTGAGCCGGCGACCACCCTCCCGCCGTGCCATCAGCACACGGACCGCGGCCAGTAAACTGTGACGCTTTCCCCGGAGGCCGACCAGCCCACGAATGCCTGTAGCGTTCTAAGTCCTTCCCAGCCGCACTGAGCTGTGAATATTCAGGGATAAGTCTCCGCTGCACGAATCTTTCTGGCTTTTCTAAATGTTAAGATTTAAAAATACTTTAATGTGAAAGTTTTTACTTTAAACTAAAAATTGCTTATTATATGTAATAAAATAATATATAAATGTTTACAATTTTAAAATAAGCCCATTCTTGGATCGAATTTACAGCCTTTTAAGTGGGCGGAGCCTTGGTTCAGTGGAGTGAAACTTGGGACTCCGTGGGGAGAGTGGGGGCAGCAGGCGGGCAGGTGGGGGACCAGCCGCCGGCCACCCAGGAGCCTGCTGGGGGGGGCCAGAGCTAGAGCATTGGTGGGATTATCACCAAGGACACCCTGGAGGGCCCCTGCCCCCGCAGGTCCCCCGCCCCCCCCCCGCAGGTCCCCCCCAGCCAGGTCCCTCCCCCCAGCCAGGTCCCACCAGGCGGAGGAGCTGCCCTTGCTGCCTGGGTCCATGCAGCCTGGGGGCTGGGGCCCCTCAGGCCGTGCCCACAGGCAGTGGTGCTTGGCCCCTTCCCGCCTCATCCCCAGGCCCCACTCCTGACAAGTCCTCCACTCCGACAAAGCCCCCACTGCTTCCCCACCTGTCCCCCCCACGCCGAAGTGGCAGCACCTGGAGCCAGTGCTGCGCCTTCAGAGCCTGGAGGGGCCTGGGGGCTGGGCTGCCCGCACTCACCACTCCCCCACTCCCTCCTTCCCCCCATCCCCACCTCCCCTCCCCCCAGGACAGGAGCGGGTGGGAGGGGAGAATGAGTGACAGCTGGGGCCGGTCTGGAAGCTGCACTTGCACTGGGAGGAGGGGTGAGTGTGGGGTGGTTTGGGGGTGCTGCTGCAGATGGGGGTGCTAACCCTCCTCTCTTCCGCCCCTCCCGCTGCGGTGCCTGGGATCCTGGCCCCGAAGCTCCCCAGCTGGAACACGGGCGTTGGGGTGCAGGGGGCGGCCAGGGGCTGGGAGGGGTGCCTGCCCCTGGGACCGCTGGCCCAGCTGTCTGAGTCCCCCTCTGACCTCTGGCTGCTGTGCGCTCCCCTGGGCTCCGGGCGCTCCTGCTCCATCAGCCGGTGTGAGATGTAACCGAATGTTCTTGGGGAGCAGGCGCTTCCCTGCGACTGATGTTTAAAATTCATTTGTGTTTATTGATTTCAGAGCGGAGGTGGGAGGGGAGAGAACACCAGTGATCCACCGTGACTGAGCGGGGTGGGTGGGGGCTGACGGGCTGGCTGGTGCACCGCGTCCTAACCGCTCAGGACGCAGCCCCCCTCTGAGGACCAGGGGCGCCCCCCAGCCAGGACCTAACTGGGCGTTCCCATCGGAGCCCACAGGAACCTCAGAAAGGCCCGGCTCCTTCCTGCTCCTGACCCTCAGGCACAAGGACCCCTGTGCCCACCCGCGCTGGGCAGCTGGGCGTTCCTTCCGAAATGCCGGCCCAACGTGAGCGATTCACACGGGGCCTGTCCCCCATCCGCGCCCCAGCCCGGCGTCTCCGCCCGCCCCCGCCTCCGGCTGCGGCCGCCCTGGACCCGGGCAGCGTCCTGGCCGCGCTCCTGCGGGCGCCGGGGCACAGGAGCCCCGGGGAGGGCGGCGGGCGGAGGGGCGCGGCCTCCAGCCCCGGGAGCGCCCGGCGGGCTGAGGAGGGAGGACCGGCCGACGGGGAGGGCCCGGGACTGGGGCCGCCGCTCCTCTCAGCGCTGTGGGGGCTCCGGGCTCCTGCCCTTCCCGCCGCCCCGCTCCCGGCCCCGGGCCCCGCCGCCGGGGAGAGACCGCGGCACCCGGTGCCGCCCCGCTCCAGCCTCCGCCCCGCTCCGGAGGCCCCTCCCTGCCGCGCCCCAGGCCCGGCCCCTGCGCTCCCTCTGGCCCGGCCAGCCCCGTGCGCCCCGCGGGGACCCCGAGGCCCGCCGCGCGCTCCCCCGTGCCCCACCCCGCGGCCCCCGAGGGCCCCCCAGAGAGGCCGCCGCCCCGCCCCGGGCCGCCCTCTCGCCCTCCGACGCCCCGGCCTGGCGGCGGGTCCAGGCCGGGAGGCGGCCCGGGGGGCTGGGCATGCGCCCGACTGCGCTCCCGCCGCTGCCCCGCAGCCTGCAGGCCCCACCCGCCGCCGCCCCCGCTCCGCTCGCTCCCAGGAGGCGCCCAGGCCCCGTGTCCAGTTCTCGGCGTTTAAATAAAAGACAAGCCGGGCCTGCCTTTCTGTTTGAGGAAGATGCGGACGCCCGGCCAGGAAGAGCGAGGTCCCCAGGCGTGCAGAACCCTCACTGGGGCAGAGGGGGGTCCCCATGGTGGCCCCAGTGTCGGGGCTGCAGTTACCGGGGTCAACGTTCAGCGATGACCAGATATGACGACTACGATGAGGCCGGGAGAGCTGCTTCCAGATGCCCCCAAAGAGGGGCCGCCAGGCTCCGGCTGGCCGCTGTGCTGTCGAGCCGCAAGGACTTCCTCCTCTAACACTGTTTCCAAACTTCTGACCTATGTGCACCCCTTCTATAATTTTCGTAACGCTGAGTACCCCTCGTACTCATGAAAACGTAGAATTAGGCGCAGCTAAGCACGGTGCAGTGCATATCCCACCAAACTCCCCGCACCCCTGGGGGTGCGCGTACCGCACTGGGAAACACTGACCTAGAACATCCTTCTTCCGCCAAAAGCAGTTCCTGGGGGCAGGCACAACCATCGGAAGCTGAAGGTCAATGTGAGTGACGGGCGGGCGGGCGGGCGGGCGGGGCTGAGCCTGGCACGGGGCACGGGTGCTGGCCGGCCGGGGCAGTCCTCACTGGCCGGCTGGATCTGCCGTGGGCGCTGACTGGCAGAGCCAGGCGCCCGCGCCTGGGAACGGTGCCCGCTCTGCACCGACGGGGCCTCGGACAAAGGCCCCTTCATGCTTCGAGCAGACAGTCCCCCTCTGAACCCTCAGCGGGTCTGCGGAGAAACACCGGGGTGACAGAGGGCGAACCCCAAACCTCGGAGGAGATCCCTGCGAACAGTCGCCTGTCTGTCCTAAAGCACAGCTGTCCCAGCCCCGGCAGCTGCGGCGCCCACGGCCCCTGGCCTCCTCCAGGGGAGGTGCCGTCTGAGTGACGAGCGTCACTGGACTGTGGACACAGACTGGGCAGTGAGGGCCAGCGCTGGACGAGGCCAGTGGGGGGAAGAAGGACCTCTGCAATGTTTTCAACAACAGATTTTTTTAAATTGGAAAGTCCCAGCACTCTCCCTGAGGACGCCGTCTGTGCTAAGAGCCTACCCGCTCCTCGGAGTCACACCCTCCCGCAGACCGGGAGAAAAGCACGCTCACGTGTTGTAAGTGCAGCACAAAGGTGACCTGCCGACTCCCGTCCGAGGAGAAGGTGGTGCAACAGCACCAGAACCACAGCTTCTGCCCCGCGGAGCCCCAGGGCCGGGGCAGAGCGGGAGTGGACACAGGCCGGGAGGGCGGGACCTGAAGGTCTGCACCGGACCTCAACCTTTGCAGCTGCGGGGCGCTGTCCAGGAGGCTGTGGTACTGAAACCTGAGGTCTCGTGGGGACAAGCGAGCCCCCTTCTGGCCACGGGTTCTCGCCCGGCTTCTGTGTGTTCGAGACGTCAGTGACCTTTCCCCTTAATTAAGATGGAGCCCGGCCCGGGTGGCTCAGTGGCTGAGCACCGACCTATGAACCAGGAGGTCAGGGCACAGGCCTGGGTTGTGTGCTGCAACCCTGGTAGGGGGCGTACAGGAGGCAGCAGATCCGTGATTCTATCTTGTCGCTGATGTTTCTCTCTCCCTCTCCCTTCCTCTCTGAAATCAATGAAAACATACCCCATTTTTTGAAGCTCATTTGGCCCTATTGCTCCCATGAACTCGCTCACACTGTATGTTTGACTCAGACGTGGGGAGGTAAGGAAGCTGGGCCTTCCTCTGTGGGTAACTGCTGACTTCCCGGTGGAGTGAACACGAGCCCGGTGTGCTCAGGGGGAGGCCTGTGGCTCAGGAGGTCACGAGTCTGGAAAGGTCCCCGGAGAAGCCCACGTATTTGGGCAGAGGCCAGGCCTTGGGGAGCAGGTGCGGGTGTGGCCTGAGTGCACGTGACACGGACCTCGTGGTCTTTAACGTCCTCTGTCCGGGCCCTCAGCTCATCCCCGACGCCGGGCCACGGTCGGGGCAGTGACCAGCCCTGTGTCTTTGCGGGCGCCTGCAGCCTGGCCGGCTCGAGCCGAGCTGAGCTGCCCGTTGGGACACAGCTCTGAGCCGAAGCCACTTGCACATGCGTGAGCCCTGCGTGCAGCCTGCCATCCGCAGCCCCATGGAGCACGTGGCAGCTGGAAACCCGCCCGGGACACGAAGCCCATGCTGTCCTGGGTCTCACATTCTTTCTGTCCACTGCTGAGCTGTGCGGCTCCCGGTTCTTGGGCGCCCTCTGGAGGCGGGAGGGGGAGCGGGCGCGGCCGTGGGGGCCGGGGAGCAGGTGCGGGCCTTGGAGACCGCAGCCTCCCCTCACGGCCACGGCCACGCGAGTCGCAGGACAGCGGTGTGCAGGCAGGTCCCCGGATGCAGTGGCGTGGATTTGTGGTAACTCTGGGGCTTCCTGTGTTCTCTGAAGGGGCAGGTTCTGCAGCCGAGGGGTGGGAGGGGGTGAACACGGAACAGTGAGTGCGCCTGCAGCCCGGCCGCCGGCCCCACTGGAGCGCGGGGGTGAGGGAGGCGGGTGGTGGTAAGGGGTGTCAGCAACGAAACCCGAGTCTTTGCTCTTCCTCAGCCACACGCTGCCCGCTGAGCCGCCTGCTCGCCCTGTGCTAAGGGTCAGGGTCTGTAAGAGGCGACACCAGACACCACACCGGGCCAGAGGTGCAGGCGTCAGGGAGTTAATGGTGTAACCCTCGGAGGGATGCCGGCTGGGCTCATGGAGAAAGCTGAGGCAGGTGAGGGGTGAAGGGTGAAGGGGTGAGAGGGTGAGGGGGTGAGGGAGCTGAGCTGGGACTGGGGACCGGCGAGCAGACCATGGGCTTCAGACGGGCCTCTCCCTCTGATCGCGCCTGGGGCGGCGGAAATGAAGCCAGCTGAGGTGCTGACCCGCCATCTCTCCATCTCCATCAGCTGGACCCCAAGGAAGCAAGATAAGAGCAGCTCCCTGATTGGGACCAGTGGTTAGAAATGCTAAGGGAAGACCCACACGGTTCTTAAAAAGAGGAAACCCCCAAACATCCGTACTGGGCAAGTACAGGCCCTGCCACCCAGCACACCTCCCACCCCAAACACACACACATGCCGCACACACACACACACACACCCCACCCCCAAACACACACATGCCACGCGCGCACGCGCGCACACACACACACACACACACACACACACACACACGGGCACACACACATTGCCCTATCACTCACAGGCACACATCGTGCAGGAAACAGGCGGTGAGAGCCAGGGGCTCCGGCAGAGACAGGGTCCGCCTGAGGCCTGGAGCACAGAGCGCCTCACACAGGTCCTTTCTGACGCGGGGGAAACCACGGCCTGGCTGCATCTCACAGGTGAGAGCGGTTACTTCCCGGCGCGGGCGAGACCAGTCAGGATTGCTGTCAGACTGAAACACTCTTCTCACTGACAAGCCACGGAGACTGTGGCAGCTGCCCTGACCCCCGCCTGCCGCCCTGCCGGCAGCCCCCTCTGTCCCAGGTGCGCTCTCCTGTGCAGGGGGGGGGGGGGGGGGGAGCAGTGTTCGTTTTTTTGGTTTTTTAAAAATAGATTTTTTTAACGATTTTTCAGAGAGAGGAAGGGAGAGGGAGAGAAACGTTGGTAAGAGAACGAACAGTGATGGCTGCCTCCTGGCACGCCCCTGCCAGGGATGGAGCGCCCTCATTCTCCAGACGTCACAGGTGGGAGAGACGAGGGCCGGGCCGAGGAGGGAGCAGCCTGCCTGTGTCCCGCGGGTGAGAGCAGAAGCAGGCACAGGTCACAGAGGACTGGGGAGGGAGGTGGAGACGCTGACCAGAGCAGACAGTGCGTAGGACAGACACGGAGGACGGATAGCGGCTGATGGCCGGAGGGGGCAGGGCTGGGTCTGCAGGGAGGGGGCAAAGGGAGGGAGATGGGGGACATCTGTAATAATGTCCACAAAGAAAAAAGAACCTAAAAAGAGACACGCAAAGTAAGCCCAAACCAAGCAGAAGGAAGGAAGGAATAGGGATAAAAGCAAGATTAAATGAAATTGGAAACAGACAAATAATGGGGAGACTCAGAGCTGGCCGGTTGAAAAGGTTAACTGACAAACACGTGGCCAATGGACAGTCACTCCTGTCAGCCACGGGGCGGGACTGTCACTGTGAATGTGAGGCATCGGCCGCTGGCTCCGGGCCTGCGCGTCCACCTGTGAACCGGGAGGTCAGGGTTCGATTCCTGATCGGGGCAGGAGTCAGGCTCTATCCCTAGTAGGGGGCGTGCAGGAGGCGGCTGATCGGTGATCCTCTCTCATCATGGATGTTTCTAAGTCCCTCTCCCTCTCCCTTCCTCTGTGAAATCAATAAAAAACATTAAAAAATAAAAGATAACACAAGAGACAACTCTATACCATAAATTTAACAACTTAGACGTAACGGCCAATTCCTCCCCAGACTGCCACGCCCACCCTGCAGCCGATGTGAGAGAGCCCCTCGAATCGCCTGCAGCTGCTCAGGAAACGGATGGTGTCATTTCAAACTCCCAAAAGCAATCCCCAGGTCGGTATGACTTTCCTGGAGAATCCTGTCCAATACCTGAAGAACGAACATAAACTTTATACAAACTTTCCCGGGAAATAGGAGTGAACACCCCAGTTAATTTCACGGAGTTGCTTTCAATCCAATACCAAAACCAGAGACCCTGGAAAACGAGCCAAAAAATCCCACCCCCAACCCAAAACACCTGCACAGCAATGTTCCTCCTGAATACAGACCCAAATCCTCAACAAAATGCACAATACAATGTGGCCGTGCACAGTCACACCGCACAGCAGGCTGGGTCTGCTGTGCAGGGCGGGCTTGGCGTCTGGTGATCCCATAATCGAGACCACCCACCAGAGAGAGCATGGGACAGAGGCCCACCCAGGTTCCGGGTACGAGCTGTCAGAGTCTCGGTCAGAGGGACACTCACTCCGGGCTAAGGATCTGGAGGAAGAGCCCTCACACTGCTTCAGGGGACGGCTAACTGTCCCTCCGAGGCTGCCCTGAGGGGCGAGGGGGAGGCGGGTGCTGGGCCCCTTGGATTTAACGGTCAGGCAGGCTGGCCCGGAGCCGCTGGGAGGAGGGGAGGCGGCCGGTGGGTCTCGGGGTCTGAGGGTCCAGGGAGGAGCAGCAGGTGCCAGGCCCTGCGGACCGGGAGACACCGGGTCTGGAGGGCAGAGAGGCTGAGCTGAGGGTGGTGGGGAGCGCAGAGGGCAGGGGGGGCGCTGTGCCCGGGGCCTAGCCAGGCTGTGGCTCTGTCTCTGGGTACAGAGCCCCACAGGGCGGAGCAGCGAGGGCATGAGCTTTGCTTCCCGTCACAGCCCCCTCCCTCAGGCACAGCCCCCTCCTCCCTCAGGAACAGCCCCCTCCCTCAGGCACAGCCCCTTCTCCCTCAGGAACAGCCCCCTCCCTCAGGCACAGCCCCTTCTCCCTCAGCATCTGCCTGCCTCTGGGTGTCTGCCGCTGAGGAGGGGCCGGCTGTGTGTGTGGTGCTCTGTCCCCAGGGCTCATTCCCCGCCCGCCCTGTGGGAGCTCGTCTCCTGATAGCGGGGGCCTCCCCGTTTACCAAGGACCCAGTGTGGCCATTCCCGTCCATTAGCTGCCCAGGCAGGTGGCTGCTGGGGGGCAGCCGGCAGCCCTGTGGGGGGCAGTGCAGGGGGGGGATGGAGGGGGATGGGGGGACTTGCCCCACAGAGGGGAGTCGCCCGCGGGGAGTGCAAAGGAGCTTAAACTGTGTCCCTCAGAGGCGGATGGGACTCTGGAAAGAAAGTCTTGAAGACCAGTTAGAACCAGGCCGTACGGGAGGGGCACCAGGACTGGGGTCCCCACCGAAGGGAGACGGCACACCGGGCGGCGGAGGAGGTGCTGCCTGGGTCCCGGCAGCCAGACGAGGCTGGGGCCATGGGTGGTCCCCGGCCAGCGGGCGGTGTTCTGGGAACCCGTAGAAATGCAGGGTCTCAGGCCCCGGCCGCTGGGGGCGGGGCTGTGCACCTGGAGGGCTGGGGCGATGCCGTGCCCATGGCGGGGCCCTGGGTGTGGGGGCACAGGGGCGGGGGGTGAAGACACAGCCCCAGCCACCTGCAGACGAGGTGGGGTTCTGCAGAGGCCCCTGGATGTGCAGCACCCCGGGGTGGCCCCCACCTGGAGGTCAGGCTCGGGGAGGTCAGGCCCACTCCCCGTCAGGGATCTCCCTCCGCCCCCGCCCCCCACCTCGATGGGGTCAGAAACACCCACCTCCCTGAGGGCGTCCTCGGTGTCAGTGCTCCGGCTCCGCTCATTAGCATCCGGAATATGTGCATGCGGCGTCTGCGCTGAATACACAGCCCAATCAAAGCCGCTTCCCACCTTTTGCCGCTCCTCCTGCGGCTGTTTGTTTTAAAGCCGCTTCCTCCCGGGTTTCCTTCCTTCCAGGAACTCCTCTCCATTTTAAAGGACAATTACCCCTTATTCCCCGCCGACTTCTGAGGACCCTAATGGGGCCCCAGACGCACTCCCGCCTTTAGGGCCGGGAGCCGCCCTTGATGACCACAAAGGCCCGGTTCCCAGCCGGTGCCTGGGGGGGGGGGGGGGGACACTGAGCCGGCCCGGGAGGTCAGTGTGGAAAGGAGGGTCTCTGGTGTCTGTAAGGACATTAAAGAACAGGTTTCCTCCCCGAAGTAGCACGCCCGGACAGAAGACTGAGAACGGCTCTGAGCGCAAACACAGGAAAGCACTGAATGTCCAGTGGGAAGGCTAGGGTGTACCGAGGCACCTCTGATGCTTCCAAAAGTCAAAATTGGGTGTGTGTGTGTGTGGGGGGGGGCGGTGGACCAACACTGTCTGCCTCTGAGACCGGTTCCTGGCGGCGTCAGTAACGGCTTTAATGGCCTTCTCTCCGTTTTCTCACGGCCAAAGGCCTGACCGTCTCCAGCTTGGTGCCCTTGGGGACCCTTGGCTCCAGCATCACTCCCAGGGAGGGGGGGGGGGGGAGGGGGCATGTGGGCTGCAGAGACAGTGCCTTTTGTGAAGGTTTAACCGTCCTTTGTCCCTGAAGCGGCCGTGGTCTCACCGAGAAGTGAGGGCCAGGCAGGTTACCTGTCGGTCTCACTGAGAAGAAGTGAGGGCCAGGCAGGTTACCTGTCGGCCGTGCATCCTGGTCGAGGCCGCGGAGCCCTGGTCTGTAAAGTTTAGTCAAGACTCGACCGCGGGGAAGTCTCCGGCCCTTTCCCATAAGCCCCTGCAGACCAGAAAGTTCTGGACTGGACTCCAGAGGGGGTTTGAGCTTAGCATTGCAAATCCTAGGGCCCCTGGCCCCTCACCCACTCAGCCTCCGTTTCCTGCCTTGTGGGTGGATGGCTGAGCAGGGAGGGCGGTGGGGGGAGGGGGCTCCGTGGGGCGGGGGGCAGATGGGCTGGATCTCATTTGCTATCGTGTTTGGGGATTCTCTCCGAGTAGCATGGCCTCTGTTAGGCCCCGTCGTCCTCACCAGATCCTGGGTCCCTCCCTCGGGCACAGAGCCCAGGACTCCGCTGTGCTGGGCACAGTCCCGCTGGAAGACACGTCTTCACGGCAGTGAAATGAGGCTGGGGGGCGGGGCATGGCGTCGGGGGTGGTCCCCGCCAGCAGGCAGGTTTCAGGCCATTCTGTTTACAAGAAGCTTCATCGGGGTGAGTTTCCAGCTTAAAGTGACGCACTGTTTCCTGGCTCGGTATGGAAAGCAGGACTTAGAATTCCCAGAACAGCTGCCCCATGAGTCACCCACCGGCAGTTCGAACCCATCTGAGAGGAAGGTGGTGTCGCTGGGCAAAAGCAAAAACCAGTTATCTTCTGGTTTGTTTTCTGCGGCCACGCTGGATACATCGCCCTGCCATGGAAGGAGGCACATCCCCGCGGCAGTTCCACGCTGGAGGAGCACAGGATGGCGATGGCTCCTGGGTCTGTCCGGCGTTACAGGAAGTAGGAGCAGCAGGAATTTTCCAATCCGTTCAGGAGACCTGTGTTTCCCAGTGAGGAGAACGAGGACCGGGAAGCCGGGGTGACAACAGGCCTCTTCCCCAGGGGCTCGCAGGCCGGAGCGCCGAGGGAAGGAGTCCCAGTAAGTCTGGGTGCGCAGCCCTTTAAGAGGAACTGCCTGGGACTCCAGCCGCCTCAGCCTCCGCAGTCAATCCTGCTGGGGTTCACAGCCAGACATAATGGGGCCTCCCTTCCTGGCGCTGGGACCTCCCTGCTGGGGGCCTGGTGTGGCGCTGGGACCCCGCTCCTGAGGAGTGACCTCCACATCTGAGGTATCCCTCCGATGTTTACCCACCACTCACGGGTGGGACCCGCCTGCTCCGCCTTGCCACCCTCCCCACAGTGTCCACGCGGCTTCTCCTTTAGATACCAGTCGTAGGACTTCCCTGCAGCCGGGTTTCGGCAGTTCTGTGGTTGAGCTGTACTGGGGCTGTGGCTGTGGCTGTGGCGGTGGCTGTGGCTGTGGCTGTGGCGGTGGCGGTGGCGGTGGCGGTGGCTGTGGCTGTGGGAGGAGGCGAGGCCCACGTTACCTATGTTGCCCTCTTGGCCGGCAGCCTGGTCGTTCTGTCACTTAGAGGATTTGGCTGCTTTAACCGAGTTAGTTGGTTAAACATCCAGTCTGCTGCTGACGGAGCAGCGCAGAGCAGCGCAGTGCGACTCGGAATTTGCAGGCAGAGCTGGAACCAGGGCTGCCCCCCACACCCGCCCCCCATCCTCCCCAGCCCCGGCCGGGCGTTTATCTCCTGGGTGTGTGCTTCAGACCGCTGGGAACACGTGTGCAGGACCAGGCCAGCGACCGCTTTCCCCTTTCTAGAAGCTGCTGGCAGGGCTGCCGCTCATTTTCCACACCCAGAGGCTGCGCGGGGCGTGGCTGCTGAGAGCAGTCATCTCCCCGCCGTGGGAGGGCTAGGGAAACGCAGAGCCCGGTGTCAGGCCAGCGGTCAGCAAACTGCGGCTCGCAAGCCACATGCAGCTCACACGCCGCGGTTTGCCGCTCTGCTGACTAATGAGTTCGCCGACCACTACTTAGGCAGGGGAAAACCCTTCAAAAACATTTTAACAACGTCCTAACGGGTGAGGTAATGCCGTAGCAGTGGTCAGAAACTCATTACCCTCACCCAGAGGCTTTGACTTCAGGTGAGAGACATTAGGACGTTATTAAAATGTTTTTGAAGTGTTTTCCCCTAAGAAGTGGTCGGTGAACTCATTAGTCAGCAGAGCGGCGCACCGTGGCTCTCAAACTGCAGTTTGCCGACCACTGTCTTAGGCAGAGCTGGCCACGGGACGGCCACCAGTTCTGGGAGGACAGCAGGTCTGGGTCCGGCAATGAGCTCAGTCCTTCCACACAGAACGTGGGGCTCTCGGTCCAAATAAAGCCACCACCCAGCCCCACTCACCTACGCGATAGCGGGTCTCCCAGCCGCCATCCCCCTGATTTCAGGATCTCCATTTTTTTTAAATTGATTTCAGGAGGGAGGGGGAGAGAGAGAGAGAGAGAGAGAGAGAGAGAGAGAGAGAGAGAGAGAGAGAGAGAGAGAGAGAGAGAAACGTCAATGATGCCCTAACGCAGTGTTCGGCAAACTGGCTCGTGAGCAGCGGTTTGCAGTTCTGTTGACAATGAGTTTGCCAACCACTGACCTAACCGGTTTGGCTCAGTGGATAGAGCGTCGGTCTGTGGACTGAAAGGTCCCGGGTTCGATTCCGGTCAAGGGCATATACCTTGATTGCGGGCACATCCCCAGTGGGGGGTGTATGGGAGGCAGCTGATCCATGTTTCTCTCTCATCGATGTTTCTAACTCTCTATCCCTCTCCCTTCCTCTCTGTAAAAAATAAAATATATTAAAAAGAAACGTCAGTGATGAGAGAATCATGGGACGGAACCGCAGCCCGGACACCTGCCTTGATGGGGAATCCAGCCATGACCTCCTGGTTCACAGGTCAACACGCAACCCCTGCGCCACGCGGGTGGGGCTCAGGATCCCGTTTTAAGCCTGAAGAGGGCAGACTGTCATCGCTCCCATTTCCGAAACCACCCACACAGCCTCCTCATGGAGCGAGAGCTCCAGGCCCCGGTCCCGAGAGTGACACCCTCGGGACCGTCCCTCGGTGTGAGTGGGTGGCGGAGCGGCCCGGGGTGCAAGTGCCAGCCTGCACAGATCTCCGCGGTTCAAAGATCGTCTCACCCCTTATTCTCAGCAAACGTTTTCCAGGGACCGGTCATTGTCCTCCCGATAAGTACACTTGACATTAATATCAACTAGGTAATCAGTACAAACCTACGGATCAGCAATGGGGAAAAGGCCGGCCATTAAATAATTATTTCTGGAACCAGAGGTAATGGAATGGTTTTCAAAATGACAGGAAATCCATTTCCTTTGCTACGCTGCATGCATTAAGGGCAATAAATATTGGTTTCACGGCTTTGCCTGCAAAACAGCAAAACAATCCATTGTTTGATCAAAGTAGTGCAGTCCAGCATACGATTTCCTCTGACCCGGAACTCAGCGGAGAGGACTAGACCCTGGAAACTCACATTGTACCCCAAAACAGTGGCCAGAATCCACCGAGACACCCCCTCCCGGCAGCGGGCGCTGCTGTTTTGTTACAGTGGAGAGCTTTCTGCCGGGCACAGTGGCGTGAAGTCTACATTTATCATTTTCACGGACGGATGCGTGAGCTGTTTGCACGGCTTGCTGTGCCGTGTTTCAGACTTTCCTTCACAATGTGGTTCGGGCTCCTCTGGGCCACAGCAGCTGGAGGCAGGCTTTCTGGTTGGTTCCCTGCCCCGTGGGCCCGGGACCCTGTCCAGTTCTCTGCGCCCTCCAGACGGGCCGGGCCGGGCTGGGCCTCGCACCGGTGCCAGGCACACCGTCCCTGCGGCAGACGGGGCGGTGCTCGGGGCCGGGCTGGGTGGAGGGGCGGCCGCAGGTTTGCTTGGTGCCGAGCGTGTGTCTCTGTCTGCGTCCCGGTCAGGGGGCCACAGCCTCAGGGCCGTGGACTCGGCCTCCATGCAGCACGCCGGTGGAACAGGTCTTCCCTCTGTACGAGGAAAGCGTTTCCCACACAAAGTCAGAGCCGAGCTCCCGAAGACGCAGCAGCGCAGAGCAGGAGCCTGGAAAGCAAGCGCTGCCTCCGCGGAGGGCGGGGCTCCCTCTCCCGGGGCGGTCCCTGCACCCCCGCACCCCTGTACTCCCGGGCGGACCCGGTACCCCCACCCCCCCGGGCGGACCCGGTACCCCCACCCCCCCGGGCGGACCCGGTACCCCCACCCCCCCGGGCGGACCCCGCACCCCTGTACTCCCGGGCGGACCCGGTACCCCCCCCCCCACCCGGAGCAGGTGCCGCTGGGGCGTTCCCTCGGGAGAGTGGGAGGGATCTTCGCAGACCACTGGGGAGGCTGGAGGTTTCAGGACGCCGATGGGAATTTAAAAAGAGCTCTGGATGGCGAGGCTCCGGAAGTTTCCAGCAGAAAGCCTCGCACAAGGCTCCCTGAGCTCAGAGGACACAGCAGAAGGGTGTCCGCCCCAGGCCCCAGGCCCCGGGCCCCCTTGAGGTTCCTGTTGGTTCCCGTCCAACGAGCACATGCAGTGCGTACGTGTCCCCGTGTCCCTGAGACCAGACCAGGGCCAGGGGGAGCGATGGCGTGAGAGGGGCCGTGTCAGACCACAGGTGGGCCCGGGCAGGCCGGCTCTGACCCTGTTTGTGCCGCCCGGCTCCCTCGGCCCGCCCCCCACAAGCCGCCCAGGCCCGGGCGTGGCTGCTGCCCTCCACGGCTCTGCCGGCCGGAGCCTGTTTGGTTTGCGCCCGATGGCAAACACGCTCAGCACGGCCTCCAGGAGCTGCCCGGACGGATCGCGGGAAGGTGAGAGAAAATAGAACGCGATGGAAAGCAGAGCGGCTGGGAATGCACTCCAGCATGAGCGCTCGGAGAGCTCAGCCTGTGCCCCCGGAGGGCAAATGTGTGTGACAAACCCGCTTCAGGGAGCGGCCGGAGCCTAAAGAAAACAGGAGCCGCAGGTGTGCCCGGCGGGCGGGCGCCGACCCAGGAACCAGGAGGACACGGCTCGGTTCCCGGGGAGCCCACAGCCCGGGTGCAGGCCTGACCCCGGGTGTGTGTGTGTGTGTGTGTGTGTGTGTGAAGGAGGCAGCCACCCGTGATTCTCTCTCACCATAGATGTTTCTCTCTCCCTCCCTCGCCCTTCCTCTCATGTCCTCCATTCCTCTTTCAGGAATAATTATCTGTGTCTATGTTGCACCCCCAAACTTTGGGACGGGGCAGAATCCACGGGGCCACAGAGACGTGTCTTTTTCCACGCCGGGCCAGGGGGCGGGGCCACGCGTGGGAACACGCTGCAGCTGACGGAGCTGCTGGCCGTCCCCAGGTTCAGAAGCCCCCGTCCCCGCCCCCGTCCTGGCTCCGGCCCGGCTGCTGATGGCGGGCCCTGTGTGCCATCGGGCCGTCCCGCTGCGGGCGCCCCGTGTCAGCGGCCGGCGGCGAGGGGAGGCAGAGCTCCTGTGGCACCAGCGGCCCCAGGGCCTCACACAGCACACGCAGAGCGGAGGGGCTGGCTTGGAGCCGACGCGCTGGGGGCAGGTGTGGCTTTTCCGCTGCTCCTGCCCTGTCACGCCTGCCCCGTCCGGGACGGGAAGGGCAGCAGCGGGCACAGTGCCCGTCCGCTCAGGTGGCCTTCTCGCCTCCTCTCTGGGAAAGCCGCGTTCGCTCCCGTTCCTTCGAGGAAACGTGCTCCCAGGCTGCCGAGCAGAAGCGGCAGAGACGGTTAGACTGAACGAAGCTGCTCTTTCCGCCTTATTTCCCGCAATCCCGTCACAAAGCCGGAGGCCAGTGAGCCGGGGGCGGCGCGGTCCATCCCGGCAGGCGGCACGGTCTGCGGACTCCTCCCTCGCCTCGGGGAGAAGCCGAGGCCACGGCCGTGCTCACCAGCCGGCGCAGAGCCCGCGGCGGAGCACCAGCCCCTGTGGGCGGGGAACAGGCGGGTCCCCAGGTTTGGGGGCGCTCTCCACAGCTCTGGCTGCGGGCCCGGCTCTGTGCTAACCCGGGACCCGTGCGGGGGTGAGGGGCTCCCTCTCCCCAGGGGGTCGGCGGCCGTGGCCGTGTGCCGGGCTGTCCCGGAGGCTCCGGGGGCTCGGACCGGCCTCGCCCAGCCCTGCCCTCCGCTGTGCCGTGGGGAGAGGCCTGCTCGCCCCCCCCCCGGCCCCCCGCAGGCAGCCGCCTGAGGCCCCGCCCCCAGCTCAGCGTGGGTGTCAGGGAAATCATTAAGGCGGCCCACACCTGGGCGGCTTCCCCGGCCACTTTATGGCCCCAGGAGGCAGGTTTGACGCCAGGAACAGCTCTGCCAACAGCTGCGCGGCCGCTCCCGACAGTAAAATGTAAAGAGGCAGGGGCGGCTTTGAAGTTTACAAAAAGCACGACTTTGACCACTTCCTCTTCCCTCCTCAACGGGGTCCCAGGTGTGCTCCCCCCCCAAATCAGGGCTGTGGGGCTCCGGCCCCTCCCAGCCCCTGGCCTCTCCCGGGCCCGGCCTCTCCCAGCTTCTCCCGGCCTCTCCCGGCCTCTCCCAGCCTCTCCCGGCCTCTCCCAGCTTCTCCCGGCCTCTCCCGGCCTTTCCCAGCCTCTCCCAGCCTCTCCCGGCCTCTCCCAGCTTCTCCCGGCCTCTCCCGGCCTCTCCCAGCCTCTCCCAGCCTCTCCCAGCCTCTCCCGGCCCCGGCCTCTCCCGGCCTCTCCCAGCCTCTCCCGGCCCCGGCCTCCTGCTTCGGGGACTCCCGGGGAGGAGGCAGGGGAGGCCGCACCCCTGCGGGGACACGGGGCCGGGGACGCCGCGCACCGGAGCTCGGGCTCAAGGTGAAGGTGGAGGGCAGGCCGCCCGGCCATGTCCTCCCCTCTTCACTCTGCCTGGGGCCATTTTTAAGTCTGTGTTTATTGGTGTCAGAGAGGGAGGGAGAGGGAAAGAGAGAGAGAAACAATGATGAGAATCACTGATCGGCTGCCTCCTGCACGCCCCACACTGGGGATCCAGCCCGGCCTGTGCCTGACGGGGAATCGAACCCTGACCTCCTGGGTTGGAGCCCTGCCGGCCGGGCTGGGTCACCTTGCTTCTGTCAAAGGAGCATGAGGACATGAACCGAAGCTCCCATGACCTCTTCCTCCCGTTCCTCACCTCGGCGTCCATCCCTGAGCCATGCTCTCCTCCCGCACTTCTTGTCTAAAAAAGGAGTTGAGCATTCGAGTTGTCCTGTCACTTTGCACAGTGTAGCATGAACTGTCTCGGAGGTGTGCGCGTGCACGTGTGTGTGCTTGAGTGTGTGCGCGTGCTCAGGGTGGCCACAGCGTGGCCTCCGGGGACCGCGCTGGGCCCGGCGCTGCGTCTCCGGTGGGACCGCGCCCGCGGGAAGTGCAGCAGGTGCTGTTCGCGGAGGCAGCCCCGCCCTCGGCAGCGCGGTGTCCAGGGGAGCTTCGTGCGGAGGACGGCCGTGCTCTGGCTGGGGGAGGGCAGGCAGAGCGGACGGCGTGTTGAATCTGTGTTGGATCTGGAGCAGGAACTGGGGGCGCTGTGAAAGGCGGCTCAGAGCGAGAGAACGACGGTGCCACGGCCTCAGACCAGCCCTCAGCTCCTGGGCTCCGGTCCCGCTGGGAAAGCTGGTCCGGCCTCCTCTCTCCAGGGCTGGAGCCACCAGTCCGCGGGACACTCACCTGTGAAGGTACCGGCCGAGGACACGGACATGCAGTTCCCCGATGGCCCGGCACACGCGTGCTCCGGTACACGGGGGCAGGCACGGGGCGGTCCCGACGGGCACAGAGCCCGCGGGCGGCACTGGCAGGTGGAGCGGTGCCCCCACGGGTGGCGGGGAGCAGAGCCCGCACTCCAGCCTGACCTTCCGCCCACCCGCCCCCGACGGCGGAACGTTGTGCTCCCATGTTACTGGCCGCGTGGAGCCGCCGGCTCCCTGAACACGCACCGAACACGTCCCCTATGGAACGTTCCGGGCCCGCGGCCGCGTTGGGCACGCGTGGGCCCAGGAGACACCGTGACTTCTCCAGGAAGAGGGTCAAGGTCCAGGCCGCCTGCCGGCTGGGGCAGGCGCCCCTCGGTGAGCCGGGTCTGGGGACAGGCTGTCACAGCTCCAGGTCCCACCAAATTGCAGGTATTTTTAATTCTCAGATTCCCTCCCCCGGGGCCGGGGGAGAGCGGCCCTTTGATCCCCCGGCTATGCTAATGCGGCGCAGGAAGCCCCCCAGCGCCCCCCGCGGGGCTCGCTCAGCCCATTCATCTCCCTGGGCCTGAATAAGGCCGGACTTGAAAGGCCCGGTTCCGGCCTATTTACATCAGCTGTGTCCATCGGGAGGGACCGGCCTTTAGGAAAAGTGTCTGAGGGACTCGCTGGTTAATTAGGATCCACAGGCAGAGAGGATGGGGGACTTTTAGTTTCCCATGGTGTGCAGGTCCTTCTGTACAGGGGGGTGTGGGCGGGGGCGGGTGGGGCGGGTGGGGGTGGGTAGGGATGGGCGGGCCAGGTGGGGAGGGGGTGGGTGGGGGCAGGGCGGGCTTCACCCTCCTTAGGGAACCAGGACCACTCCTGCCATCACCTTTCCTCGCACAGCCTCTCACCCCTCACCAGAGCGCTCTCTAATCTGCGTTTGTGGCAGCCCGCCCACCTGGCGATGCCACCCAGCCTGCCAGGCCGCCAGACCCGCTGGTTCCCAGGCCACGCTGGTCCCTCCAGGACAGAACGTGACCTCTTTGGTCTCTCCTCAGGGTCTCTTTTACCTTTTATTTATTTGTTTGTTTAAAATATATTTTATTGATTTTTTACAGAGAGGAAGGGAGAGGGATAGAGAGTTAGAAACATCAGAGAGAGTCATCGATCAGCTGCCTCTTGCACACCCCCCCCCCTCCCCGCCCCACTGGGGATGTGCCCTCAACCAAGGTACATGCCCTTGACTGGAATTGAACCTGGGACCCTTCAGTCTGCCGGCCGATGCTCTATCCACTGAGCCACACTGGTCAGGGCCGCTTTTACCTTTAAATGACGCTGCTCAAGCTGCCCGGTCTTGTCTTTCTCGGGCTGAGCCGCTGTTGGTGTGACATCGGAAACGCTCACTGCCCCAGGGCACCGGGTCTGCTCCCGCGTCATTTTATAGAAGTTTCATAGTTTTGCATTCGCATTTAGGGCTGCGATCCGCTTTGAGTTCCTTTTCCTGGAAAAGGGTGAGGTCTGTCTGCAGGGTTTTGCAGATTGCTGGAGATGTCCTCCGTCGGCGGCCACTGCACCTGCCTGAAGCCACTTTCATCCTTCCCTTCCCGCTGCGCTGCGTCCTCACTTCCTGCGTTTGCTGGGCCCTCAGCGCCGGGCCGAGGACCAGCGCCGGGTGGAGCACCCCCGCCTCCTCCCAGGCTCGGGGGGGGGGGGGGGGGGGGCTCCACGCTCAGCCTCGGACAGGGAGGCCGGGGCGCCGGGCCTCGGTCGGTCTGTGGGTGAGGGCGCTGCCTGCGGAGACTGGCCGACGTGCTGGGGCAGCACCTGGCCAGAGGCCTTTCCATTTTTTAAAATGTATTTCAAATATTTTTATTGATTTTCAGAGACAGAGGAAGGGAGAGGGAGAGAGAAACCCACTGACAGCTCCCCAAGGACGCAGGGTGGAGGAGGACTGGGGGAGCCGGGCCTTTCCGTGGAGCCCCCGGACCAAGGCCCCTCAGGACGAGGGTGCGTGAGGGGGGCAGCCACAGCCAGGCTTTCCCAGCACAGAGTCCAGAGCCCACCAGGCCCGCCCCGTCTCCCTGCCCCCCCACTCCCTCCCCCCACTCTGCCCATCTCCCTGCCCCCAATCCCTCCCCCCACTCTGCCCATCTCCCTGCCCCCAATCCCTCCCCCCAACCTGCCCCGTCTCCCTGCCCCCCAATCCCTTCCTCCCACCTTCCCCCCCCCCCCCCCCCCCCGTCTCCTTTCGCCCATCTCCCTGCCCCGTCTCCCTGCCCCGTGTCTCCCTGCCCGGGTCTCCCGCTCCTGTGCCGGGGCAGCTCCGAGGGGCCAGGCCTGGGAGAGCGTGTTAGGGGAGGCCTCTCTGGCTGCCCCAGCCCCGGCGCGGAGTGACACCGGCTCATTGGGGGGAAAAGCGTGTCCAGGCGTGTCCGTGGCCCTGGACGAGGCCACGGTTTCCACGGAAGAGAGACGTGGCCTTGGTCGTCGCCCTCTGGGGCCACGTGATGCGGGTCCCCTTTAACCGGGCGCAGAGTGGGAGCTGGCAGCGCGGCGGGAGGGGCGGGAGGGGCGGCCGGGAGGCGGAGGCGGACGCTGTGGGGCCAGCGGCCCTCGGTGGCGTCCGTGCCCACAGCCTCCGTCTGGAACTCAGGTGATTGCTGGTCGCCCCACCCGCGCCCTCCCGGTGGGCAGGCGGCTCCCCACTCCTGCGGGACGCCCCGGGTTTGCCGCCTCCCGGTCCCACCACGCCTCCCGGTGGCATTCCTCAGCTCGGGCTGCCTGATGACTGTCCCCCTGTCCCCTCTGGCAGGCAGAGCGGTTGCCAGGAAGAGCTGTTTGCCAAACAGCCGGTGCTGGTGCAGCTAATAAAGGCTGTTTGCTTCCCCCGTGGTGGCTGTTTGCAGTTCCTTGGCACCTGTCTCGTCCCAGAGGGACGGGCGCCCATGCGGGGGCCACCGCCCTCGTCCCTCACCCGCTCCGAGCCCCCAGCCGTGCTGGCCCCCCTTCCCCCCGGCCGTGCTGGCCCCCCTTCCCCCCGGCCGTGCTGCCCCCCCCCGGGCCGTGCTGGCCCCCCTTCCCCCCGGCCGTGCTGCCCCCCCACCGGGCCGTGCTGGCCCCCCCCCCCGGGCCGTGCTGGCCCCCCCACCCGGGCCGTGCTGGCCCCCCTTCCCCCCAGCTGTGCTGCCCCCCCCCCCGCCCCCGGGCCGTGCTGGTCCCCGGGCCCCTGAGATGAGACGTTGTGTTGTTTGGTTGGCTCTAGGTGCTGTGTCCGCAGTCATCCCCCTCCTCCCATCTGCGGGGCCTGTGGGCACCAGGAGGGATGAGGTGGAGGGACCCTCGGCTGCCACTGGAGGGTCCATAATGTCACCCAACTGTGACCCCCGGCTCCCTGGCCGCTGGGGCTGATGGGGCCGCAGGGAATCCCCCAGTCTCCCCGCCTCTGTCCCCACGTCCCCACGTCCCCATGGCCAGGGCGGCACGCTGACAGATGTGGAGGGTGGGCGCAGTGGCCGGTGGGTGGACGGCAGTGGCCGGTGGGTGGACGGCCAGCGGTCAGGAGCACCCTCTCCCCGGCCTTGGCCCCCCTGTCGAGCAGCCTCGTAAGTGGCTGTGCTGTGAGGAGCCTGAAGGAGTAGAAGGAAAATCCGGTTTCCGGGGCAGCTGGGATGGGGTCCACAGGCTTCCCGCACAGCCCCGGCCACCGTCCTCGGGGGGCCCGGGGGGCCCTCGATGCCCCTCCGCCGCCCCAGCCCTTTCCCAGGAGCCGCGGGCCCGGGTGCCAGCGAGGCCCGGCCCCTGAGGCCCAGCAGCGCGTGCAGGGTGCCCCGGCCCAGCTGGCTGTTTGCTTTTCTCAGTTTGCTGCGACCCCGCGGGACCCTGAGGAGGGCTGGCCAGATGTGCCCGGGGCCGGGCTGGAGGTCCGGGGGCCGCACAGTGAGGCTCTGCCCCGGCGAGGGGGCGGGCGAGGGGCCAGCGGGGACTGACCCTGTGGGAGGGCGGCCGGAGGCCGGGTCGCCACAGAATAAAGTGACGATGCTGAACGGTGTCTGTGCTGAGCTGTTCCCGTTCTGGGCCTGGGACCCGTGACCGGAGGACAGAGGCCGTTCCGATTTGGAGAAAGTGTCACCATGCATGGACACACCGGTGCATGCACACACACACACACACACACACACAGGCGCACCGGTGCACGCACACACACACGCACATACATGCACGGGCACACCGGTGCGTGCATGGACACGCACGCACACATGCACAGGCACACTGGTGCATGCACACACACATGCATGCAGGGCACACTGGTGCATACACACACGCGCACACACACATGCACAGACACACTGCTGCATGCACACACACACATACATGCATGGGCACACCGGCACGCACGCACACACACACATACATGCACGGACACACCGGTACACACACATACACGCACACACGCACACACATGCACACACACCCTGTCCGGCGTGCTTTGCTTCTGTTTCTCTGAGAATCGGTTTTGGTGAAGGCTGGTTTGTCTCGCTGGAAGCAGGTGCTGTTTTGTTTGGCCGATGCCGAGGCTCCCAGAACATTCTCCAAACCGGGGTGATGGAACACGGGACGCTACTCTAGGGTCTGTGTCTGTGTTTCCAGAACTCTGAGGACTGCCCCGATGTCCCCCGGGGGCAGATGTCCGTTGGAGGCACAAAACCTCGGGGTGCACTGACCAGGAGGGGTGGTGGGATGTGGGCAGCGTGTACTTGTGTGCAACCACGCGTGTGCAAGTGAAATTCAGGGAGCCACTGAGCAGGCAATTCACTGACCAACTTATTACAGACCCAGCGCATCCGCTGGCGGGTGTGTGTGTGTGTGTGTGTGTGTGTAATTGTATGTGATTCCATTCCATTGTGTGATTTTTCAGGAGAGAAGATTCATAGGGTGTTTTTGAAAAATTTCGGTTTTTAAGGAGGTCTGTGATCCAAAACATGATAATACTGGGAAGTTTAATAAAGTGGAAGAAGTCACAGGTGTAGGAACATATGTGCTGGAGTGGCCACCATTTTCAGAAGAAAATGACTGAAATACAGTTTTTAAAAAGAGAAGCCATGTCTTTTCTCTAGAGCTGACCTTCCAGAACACTCAGGGTGACCCCGCTCCTCCCGGCCACAGCGCCCGCCCGGACGCCGCAGACGCCGCTGTGCGTGGCTCCTGCCCCCCTCCACGTGGGCGAGGGGGTCCGGGACCTGGCTGGGACCCTGTTTGGAGGCTTAGTGTCTGCTGACCGCTGGACTGCGAGCAGCCGGGGGTTTCCTTGTCCAGCTCCCACTGTATCGTCACCTTCATACAGTTATGTCCATAACTCCCTCTCCCCAGGGCTCAGCACTCGCTAAGCCAACCAGTCCCGTGTCCTCCAGTGTCTGTGTCCTCCTGTGTCTGTGTTCTCCTGTGTCCGTGTCCTCCTGTGTCTGTGTCCTCCTGTGTCCGTGTCCTCCTGTGTCTCTGTCCTCCTGTGTCCATGTCCTCCTGTGTCAGTGTCCTCCTGTGTCCGTGCCTTCCTGTGCCCTGTGTCCTCCTGTCCTCCTGTGTCCGTGCCCTCCTGTGCCCTGTGTCCGCCTGTGTCCAGTCTGTGAAGGCTGCAGCACCCGGCAGTCCCTGGCAGCCGTGGGCCGGGCTGCGGTGTGTGGGGGCCTCATGCCCAGGGCCTCCTCCTCGGAGGTTCTGTCCAGCTGGAAAGGGGGTGGGAAGGCTGGGGGAGTCTTTCTCACAGACGTGCCAGCCCTCCTCCGTCTCATTTCTCCTGTCTGTCTGGAGCTTGTAGGCAGCTCTTAGCTCCTCCTCCCCCTCCCAGCAGGTGCTGGGGCCCGGTCTGCCCCCTCTCCTGGCCCCTCCCCCAGGGTCTACCCCTCTCCTGGCCCCTCCCCCGGCCGGGCAGGCTTCTGCTGGGCCTCTGAGCTCCCCTGTCCTGGCCCGCCAGCTGTCCGCGTGCGATCCCCTCTGCTGGTCCTCTGCCGGCTTGTCTGTCTGCGGTATGCACGGGGTTTCCACGGGAGGCCACAGGGCCCGCAGGCCTTTCCCAGCCTCTTCCTGCTCGCTCTCCTTTCCCGCTGGTTCGCGAAGACACTGGCATCCCGCCCACGCAGAGTCCGCCCAGCGCCGCGCCCACACCGCCCCCGCCTCCCTCCACACCCACACTCAGCGCGTCTGACGGGAAACGGCCTCCGCTGGGCCTCCTGTCTCAGCACCCCCCACGCTCCCGGGAGCAGGCGTCTGTCCCTCCAGTCTCCACTGCCATGAGCATCCACCCTTGCCCAGCCTGTGCGGCTCAGTGGTTGAGTGTCGACCTATGAACCAAGAGGTCAGGGCCCAGGCCCAGGCTGTGGGCTTGATCCCCAGTGGGGGACGTGCAGGAGGCAGCCGGTCAATCAATGGTGTTCTCTCTCGCCGATGTTCCTATCCATCCCTCTCTCTCTAAAAATCAACAAAAATGTATTGAAGAAAAAAGTCAACTCTCTGCAGTTGCTTTCGCACCGTGGCTCTAGCATCAACGGGTGCTGCTGCCTTCCCGGGAGCCGGACGGCTGAGCGGTCACACGGTCTCACACAGGAGACCCCGGTGGGCAGCGCTCCCTGCACCCAGATCGACCCAGACCCGACTGCACGGAGGAAACCGAGCTGCCCGCCGGACACCAGACCACGGCCAGCCTGTCAGGGAGCAGGTGGCTCCTCTGCAGCCTTGAACTTCCAATGAGCCATGGCCCGAGTTTCCAGGAGAAACGTCACAACCAGAGCTAATGTGTGGACGCCCGTCACGGAGCCACGCCCTGTCCTGTGTGCGGAAGCCGCTGGCTCCCACGGCCACGGCCACGGCCACGGCCACAGGCAGTGAGGTGAGGTGGGCGTGGTCTTGAAGTGCTTCCTTCCTGTTGGTCCTGGAGCTCCAGCCTGCAAAGGCCACCTCCCGCCCGCAGCGCAGGGACAGCTGTCCACGCTCACGCCACGGCCTCGGCTGCCGTGGGGGGTCAGCCACCACGGAGCTGGGCCACTGCCCTGAGAAAAAGACTAAAAACAAGCAAGCAAACAAACAAACAAACAAAAAACCCCAAACAAGTCTTCATTCTTCTCCACAAACAGAGACGCCCAGCAGCCCGCGGCCTGTTAACCAGGGTCGGCGCTGCGGTCTGAGGGTTTATGGTGCCCCTTTAAAACCGTAAACTTCACTGGCCAGTAAACCACCGGGGCAGGGACGTGACGTCTGTTAAGTCCGGGCCGCCAGGCGTGGGAAGTCGCTGAGCAGCGTGGGAGAGAGCTCGCCTGCCCGCGTGGCCCAGCGGCTGAGCGCGGACCACGATCCCGGGGGTCAGGCACAGGCTCCATCTGTGCGGGGCGTGCAGGAGGCAGCCGTCCACGATTCTCCCTCGTCACCGACGCTTCTCTCTCCCTCCCCCTTCCTCTCTGACGTCAATAAAAAAAATAAAAGGAGGGGAATGGGGAGGAACACAATGAAAAGGCGAGGAGGACACAGAGCTGTGAGCGGTGGCAGTGCTCAGGTTTTTATTTTCACACACACACACACACACACACACGTTACATGCATGACATTCTAGGTCGAGCACAGATCACATCAAAAAATAAATGTTTTCCTTCCGGAAGAGAAGGCGCTGAGCACGGTGCCCCCGCCCGGCCTGAGCCTGTCCAGCTCCCGCAGAGAGGGAGGGGGGAGGGGGAAGGGAGAGGGGGGAGGGGGGCGGTGGGCGGTGGGAGGGGGACGGCCTCTCTGGGACTGAGGCTGAGTGCTTGGGATGTCTTGTAAAGTGCTCCCTATTTGGGGGATCCCCCTATTTTGTGGGGAACCCGTGGCATCTCGAGGCCTCTTTCTGTTCTCTCCTGGCCGGGCTTCCCGAGGGGGAGATCTGGGGAGAAACGGCTGGAGCGCCCGCCTCCAGGTGCCTCCAGGGGAGCAGCGGCCAGCACCGGGCCGTCCTTCCCGGGGGGCCAGGGAGCTTCTCTGCAGCCGGTCAGGCACCGGCCGCCCCAAAGGCCGAGCGGAGACCAGTCCTGAGGACGGAGAGGCTGCAGGGAGAGGCCGGGGAGGCGCAGTGAGGGCGGAGGCCCCGCTCCAGCGGCTCAGCCTGCGCCCCGCGCCCTGCGCTCCGAGCCCCACGCTCACACTGGAGCGCAGTATTCCGGCGTTCGAAGGGAGCCGCCTCTGCCGGGCTGTGCTCCCTGGCCCGGCCCCGGCGCTGGAGCGGAACGGAGGCCAGGCCCATGGGGAGCGGCCTGGGGACTTGGGGGTCGGGAGCTTCCTCCAGCCCCGGGACGTCCCCCCTTCTCACCGCAGGTGGGGCCGGCGGTGTGCCCGCGGGGATAGCCCCCAGCCCGGGCCCCGGAGACTCCGCCCAGCCCCCCCGCCCAGCCCCGGGGCGCAGGGGTAGGCGCTCTGGAGCGCGGGCCGGCGGCCGGGAGGGTCACGGGGTGCAGGTCCGTCCGGCCCCAGAGCCGTTTCCAGGGCGCGGGCTGCTCCGTATCGGGGCGCCCGCCCGGTGCGCCGGCTTCTCCCAGGGGCGCGGAGGCTGGGACCTGAGGCCGCTGGGCACGGGGGGGCACGGGGGGCGCGGGGGCGCGGGGAGCAGGGCCTTGCACCTCCCAGCTTCTCCTGGTCCCGTCCCCTGGGGCGGCTCCTGAGGAATGCGGTGTAAAGCAGCCGGACCGCTTCCTGCCCATCGTCACCTCCTGCTCCCGGGGAGGGGGGGGAGTTCCCACCAAAAGGCCATAAACCCGGTGCTGGGGCCGGGCCGGGGCTGCGGCGGGGAGACCACCCAGCCCCCTGGCCCGCGGGAGCCCGGGCCGCCCCTCGGCCGCTGCCCCAAAGCAGAGCAGGAACGGGGCCCAGGCCGCGCAGCCCGGCCCCAGGCCCCTCGGGGAGCGCGTCCGGAGAGGCTCGGGTTGGTGCGCCTCTGTCTCCGTCTCCGCTCCGAGGGGACGGCCGGGTGGACACGGCCCCTCCAGGCGGGAGGGACGCGGAGGGCTGGGCCGGGGGGAGGGGGTGCCGGGGCTGGTGGGGGGGGGTCCCGTGGGCTCCCGGCGGCACACCTGTGGGCCGGAGCGCCGTGGGCGGCCGCAGCCCCTCCGCCCTGGGACAGGAGCCCGGCGGCCGCCCACCGGCTCCGCCCGCTTTGATGGAGGCGCACACATCTGGGGGCGGGGAGAGGGCGGGGGTGTGGGTGCCGGGGAGCCCGGCCGGTCTGATGTGGCCGCAGCCAATGGGCGGCCCCGGACTTGAAAGGACGCGGCCTGCCCGCCGCCCCAGCCGCCCCTCCGGCCGCTATTTATGGGCCAGGACGCCACTCCGAGCCGCTCCGTCCGGAGGGAGTTCAAGTGGAACCCCCGCCCGCCCGCCCAGCACCGCCCCCCACCGCCCCGGGCTGTGCCGGCTCCTCTCCGGAGCGATCGGGGCGGCCGGGGCGAGGGCGGCCGCCGGGTGGGGGCGGCCGGAGGATGAGCGCCCCGGCCGAGGGTGCGGGGCCGGGCCCGCAGCTCCCGCAGCTCCCGCACCGCGTGGACCACCTGCTGAGCGCGGTGGAGAGCGAGCTGCGCGCGGGCAGCGAGAAGGGCGACCCCACGGAGCGCGAGCTGCGCGTGGGGCTGGAGGAGCGGGAGCTGTGGCTGCGCTTCCAGGAGCTCACCAACGAGATGATCGTCACCAAGAACGGCAGGTGGGCGGCCGGCGGGGGCGCCCCCGGGTCCCAGGGTGCCCTTCTGCTCAGTCCCCTCGGGGGAGCGCCCGGGCCGTGGTCTGGGGGCCCTGTGCGTGGGGGGCGGGGAGGGTGTTCCAGAGGAGTCGGACGCCCTGGCCGCTCCTGCCCCACGGGACCTGCACCGGTGGCGGCGCCTGGGCCGGGGTGCGGGGTTTGGGGTGGGGGTACGAGGGGGTCTGGGACCTGGAAGCCCCCAGAGGGCCCTGTCCGCCAGCCTCCTGTGGCCCCGGCCCCCGTGGTTCCAGGCGCATGTTCCCGGTGCTGAAGGTGAGCGTGTCCGGCCTGGACCCCAACGCCATGTACTCGCTCCTGCTGGACTTCGTGGCGGCGGACGGCCACCGCTGGAAGTACGTGAACGGCGAGTGGGTGCCGGGCGGCAAGCCCGAGCCGCAGGCGCCCAGCTGCGTCTACATCCACCCCGACTCGCCCAACTTCGGGGCGCACTGGATGAAGGCGCCCGTGTCCTTCAGCAAGGTCAAGCTCACCAACAAGCTCGGCAGCGGCGGCCAGGTGGGGCGCGGGGGGGGGGCGGGGGTGCGGAGGGGGCCGGGGCCCAGGGGCCACGCCCTCCCCCGGAGCCCCCGGCGGTACCTGCGGCAGCCCCTGACCCTGACCCTGACCCTCAGTGGGGCGCAGTGCTGCCTACAGTGGCCCTATGTGAGGTGACCAGATCGCCCCGCTTTGGGTGGGACAGTCCTGATTTCTAACAATTTCCCCCGCGTCCCTCAGCATTTTAAAAAGTCTCGATTTTTTTTTTTTTTTTAAACGCCGAGGGACACCGGAAAAATTGCTAGAAATCAGGACTGTCCAGCCAAAAGCCGGACGATCTGGTCACCTTACCTATGGGGGTCACAGCACGCCCGGGGGATGCAGAGGGGCGCAGCCTAACCTGGAACGGGCAGGTCTTGTGGGGGGCTCATAGCGCCCCACTTCTTAGGGGCGACGGCCCCCTGGCGCGAGCGGCTGCCCAGAGGTGAGAGGCCCCGTCCGCGCTGAGCGTCCTGAGCTGGACCCGGGCCTGTCCCCGCAGCGGCCTGAGGCCCGCAGACCCGGGCCTTGGCGTCGCCGGAGGCCGTGGGCCAGGATTCCCTGGTCCCAGGGTGAGGGTCCCAGGCTGTCACCGGGGCCCGGGGCTGTTGATGCCCACTGGCCTCTGGCTCCTTCCTCCTGGCCCGGCCGCGCCCCAGGGGAGCCCGCGGGGCCGGCAGCAGGGGCAGCGGCGCTGGGACCCTCCCCGGGACACGTCTCACTCCGTGTCTGTCCCCCCAGATCATGCTCAACTCCTTGCATAAGTATGAGCCTCGCATCCACATCGTGAGGGTGGGGGGCCCGCAGCGCATGATCACCAGCCACTGCTTCCCCGAGACGCAGTTCATCGCCGTGACGGCCTACCAGAACGAGGAGGTGAGGGTGAGGGGCGAGAGGGGCGAGGGAGAGGGGCCTGCTCCCTGGCAGTCCCGGGGGGATGGCCGATGTGTTAGCGGACCTCAGACCCAGCCTAGCTGGTGCCTTTACAAACACGTGAGGGTTTTTGTCACCAAATGACTTTTTATTTTCAAAATTTACTTTTCTTGTTGGTAGTGTTACAGGTGGTGCCCATGCCCCCTCCCCGCCCCCGTCCTCACCCCCATGGCCGTGCCCATGGGCTGGGCATGAGTGTGCAAGCTCTTCGGCTTCTCCCTCCCCGTCCCCAGCCCACATCGCCAGCCCCACATCGCCAGCCCCACATCGCCCAGCCCCACATCGCCCAGCCCCACATCGCCCAGCCCCACATTGCCCAGCCCACATCGAGGTGCCGCCTGCTCCAGCCCCGTCTTGTTTTGTGGGTCAGCTCCTTTTGTCCACTGGGTCCCACAAATCAGTGAGGCATGTGACGTTGTGGTCCTCGCTTTCCGTGATTTCCCGTGACCACGGTCCGGGCAGCGGGGAGGGTCTCAGCCAGTCCTCCTGCGGGTCCCGCCGTCCGTCCCTCTGTGGAAGCGGCACTGGCTCACAGGGAGCCCGGCGCCCGTTTAGGGAAAAACCCGGGACTTCCCTCCACAGCTGGGTGGGGGCTCCTATTCCGGAACCTCCCCGAAAGGGCCCACGTCCGCCTGGGCCGGCGGAGCGGGTGTGGGCTGCCGCCGGGTTCGAGCTCGGGTGCTGGCTTATGCTCAGAGTGTTGTCCAGAGGAGGCCCCGTTCCTTGTGAATTCCACTCGGAAATCGGCCATGGAGAATGCCCATAAATGCCCTGTTCTTCTTGTGTGTTTTATATGTTTGTACTGATGTCAGAGGGGAAAGGAGAGGGAGGGAAGCATCCATGACGAGAGAGAATCACTGATCGGCTGCCTCCCGCACGCCCCGCACTGGGGACCGAGCCCGCCACCCAGGCCTGTGCCCTGATGGGGAGTCGATGTCAACCCCTGGGCCATGCGGGCCCCAGTGCTGCTCTGTACAGAGTGGCCCCTTCCCCAGCGTGCAGGCTGCCAGAGAGCCCCGACAGGAGCCGGCCACATCGGAATATAAAGGGCCGGACGCGGCTGCCTCCGGTCTCTCAGTGCCGGTAAACCCTCGCTGCCATCAGCATACGAGGACGTGTGACTTCTTGTTTTTCAGATCACGGCTCTCAAGATCAAGTACAACCCCTTCGCCAAGGCCTTCCTGGACGCCAAGGAGAGGTGAGCGGGCCGCCCGCCGGCCGCAGCGTTAGCGCCGTTCCTGCCCCCCACCCCCCCACCCCCGTCCTCCTCTGACGCTGCCTGCGCTTTTTGGACAGAAGCGACCACAAGGACGTGCTGGATGACCCCGGGGCCGGCCAGCAGCCTGGGTTCTCCCAATGTACGGTTTGTGGGCTGCCGGGGGCGGGGGCGGGGGCGGGGGCCGCCTGGGTCTGCGTGGGGCGGGCAGGCCCTTTGGCTGGGCAAGTGACAGACACGGTGGGGTGCCCGCTCCTCTCAGCCCTGTCTCAGCCCCGTCTCTGCCCCGTGGCCTTGAACCTCTGCTCCCCCCGGGGCGGTGGGCCTCGCCCGCCGTGGCACCCTCCAGGGAGGGCTGGGCAGAGGTTCCTGCCTCTCTCCTCCGCCCCAGGCGGCCTCCGCCGGTGGGCTGGGTCCTGAGGCCTGGGGGTGATTAGAATGGGTGCGGTGGGAGGGAACAGGCTTTTGTGGCCGCCCTGGGGTGGCTTGGTTTCTGTTACCGAGAGGCAGGGCCTCTGAGGAGCCAAGCTTGGGAAGGGGTGGCTTCTCCCATGGGCGCCGCTCTGGAAGGGCAGGTTAACGTGCTGGTTTGGGGGAGACGGGCGGCTGGGGGCCAGGCGGCTCCTAGTCCAGCTTCTCCGGGCGCCCGGGAGCCGAGCAGAGGGAGGAGGTCTGCTGGAGGAGGAGGGAGAGCAGCTGGTCTCCTCCGCCCGGCGGGGAGGCCGAGTGGCTGCACCTGGGGGAGAGGCCGGCCTGCCGTCCTCCGGAGGTGGGGGCAGCCAGCACGCTCCCCAGGCGATCCCCACGCGCTCCGGCTGCCCCTTCCCTGGGCTGCGGGCCGGACTGGGGCGAGCAGCCCCCTGAGGTGGCTTTTGAGCCGAGAGGCCAGCACCGGAGGCCTGGCTGCGGGCCCAGCAGGAGAATGAGCCTGAAACAGGAAAACAGCAGAACACGGGGTCCACCGCCCCGGAGGACAGGGGCTCTCCTGGGTGAGGGACGCAGGGTCACTGCGCCCGCCTGGCCCCGCGTTGGCCGTTGCGTTGGCTTCAGGCTCAGCAGCGAGTGCCGGGGGCCGGCCGGGGAGTCTGAGGGGCCGGGGCTGGGCTGCAGGCTCCTCGGGCAGGGCGGCTGGAACCCTGGTCCCAGGGGCCTGGGGACAGAGCCGTGCCCACGAGGCCCCCACGTGGCGGGACACCCAGTGTGATGCCCGGTGTGACGGCCGGTGCCCCCCACAGGCTCCGAGGACAAGGCCTCCCTGTGGGCTCTGCTGGCCTCTGGGCCGGAGGGCAGAGGGCAGAGGGCGGAGGGCGGGGGGCGGGGGGTGGGGGGCGGGGGGCGGAGGGCGGAGGCCGATGCCAGCCACCAGCTTCCGTCCTCACAGCAGGGGGCTGGCTCCTGCCCGGCACCAGCGCGCTGTGCCCCCCGGCCACCCCGCACCCCCAGTTCGGAGGCCCCCTGTCGCTGCCCCCCACGCACGGCTGTGAGCGGTACCCCGCCCTGAGGAGCCACCGGCCGGCGCCCTACCCCAGCCCCTACGCGCATCGGAACAGCTCCCCCAGTAAGCCGGCCCGATGGGGGGGTGGGGGGGGGCGCTGCTGGGGAGGCATCAGCAGGACCCAGAGGGAGGAGAGAACTCTCCGGAACGCACCCCAAGCCAGGCCTCCACTCCCATCCTCAGCCTGGAGCCCTGGCGCAGCCGTCCCACCCCCACCTCACCCACACCCCCACCCTGCGCCCCTCTCCCACCCGGCGCCCCTCCAGCGCCCAGGCCCGGAGGCCTCAGCCTCCCCAGGGGTGTGGGTCAGCAGCACAGCCGCCCCTGCTGGCTCAGAGCCGTGTTTGTCCGAGGGTGTGGCCCCGTCCCCGCAGCCTGTCGCCGGCCCTCAGGTGGCCGGTGCAGGTGTGAGCACCCTCAGGTGGCCGGTGCAGGTGTGAGCACCCTCAGGTGGCCGGTGCAGGTGTGAGCACCCTCAGGTGGCCGGTGCAGGTGTGAGCACTGAGCCCCAGGCTGGGCCCCCGGGTGCCCCCCTTTCCGTCGCTCCCGCACCGCCTCCCAGCCCGGGCTGAGCAGCAGCTGAGGACCGCGCTGGGGCAGCCACGGCCCGGGAAGGGAGGGGGTCGCAGGGCCAGGTCCCCCCGAGGCCGGGCCCGGGCGAGAAGGTCCTCCGCTCTGCAGGAAGGCTTGGGGACGGGCAGGGGATGGACGGAGGCAAAGCCTGGTCAGTGGGCACGCTGTCAGTGCCAGGCAGGGCGAGCCAGGGCACGGCCGCCCTCGGGGGAGCCCGGCTGGGTGCAGAGCAGCTCCCGCAGCTCCAGGCCTGGCTCAGGCTCAGCGCTCCGAGCCCCGCCCGCACCCAGAGCCTCGCCTGCGGGGTGGGCCGTGTCCGGGGTGTGCCCTGCGCCTGCCGCCCGTGGGGGACCGCTGACCGCCACGCTCTCGCCCGCAGCCTATGCCGACGCCTCGCCCGCCTGCGTGCCCATGCTCCAGCCCCACGAGAACTGGCCGGGCCTCGGGGTGCCCGCCCACCCCGGGGTGCTGCCCGTGAGCGCCGGCTCCGGCCCCCCCGCGGGCGCCAGGTGAGGTGTGCCGGAACCATGCGGCCCTGGGACCCTGTGCCCGCTGCGGCCTTGGTTCTGCTGGGAGGAGAAAGACGTTTTTGGCTGGTTTGGCTCAGTGGGTTGGGTCGGCCTGCAGACGGAAGGGTCCTGGGTTCGATGACGGTCAAGGGCACATGCCCGGTGTGGCGTGATCCCTAGGCCCCTCCTCTCTGCTGTGCCCAGTGCCCGGGGCCGGCCCCGCTGTCTCAGCTCAGAGTGCAGGCCTGGCGCCTGGGGGGGCTCGGAGGGACGTGTCCCCAGACCCCGTTCTCGGGTGCTGTCTCCGTCCCCGAGTCCCTGGGTGGGGGAGTCACACGGGTGCCTCGTGAAGCACACCTTTGGACTTGGGTTCCGTCCATCTGGGGTCCTCGGTTCCATCCTGGACTCTGGGAGCAAACCCTGCAGGGCCGGCCCGAGCCGCCTGTGTGCCTATGCTGTGCGCCCGGCTTCCCGGGGGCTCTCCTGTCGACAGGGGTGACGCTGACACGCGCCTCAGCGGGTCCGACATGGGACTGCGGCTGCAAGGCCCTGTCCCCGTTCTCGGGCGCTGGGTTTGGGGTCTGGGCCTGACGGTCCGGGCCCAGCCCGGCCCCTGACGGTGTCCTCCCCTTGCAGCCAGTACCCCGGCCTGTGGTCCATGAGCAGCGGCGCCAGCACACCAGGCGCTCCGCCGGCCGCGATGCCCCCGTTCTTCCGGGGGCCGTCCCCCCACCCCGCAGCCCTGGGTCCCCCAGGCCCGGCCCCCTCCTCCTCGGGGTCCCCGCTGTACGACGGGGCAGCCGCGGCCCCGGACGTGCCCGACAGCCAGTACGACACTTCGGCCCTGGCCTGCCTCATCGCCTCCTGGACGCCCACGTCACCGCCCTCCATGTGACCTCAGTCCTCCATGTGACCTGGTCCTCCATGTGACCCGGTCCTCCATGTGACCTGGGTCCTCCATGTGACCCCGGTCCTCCATGTGACCCCGGTCCTCCATGTGACCCGGTCCTCCGTGTGATCCCGGTCCTCCATGTGACCCCGGTCCTCCATGTGACCTGGTCCTCCATGTGACCTGGTCCTCCGTGTGACCTGGTCCTCCATGTGACCCCGGTCCTCCATGTGACCCCGGTCCTCCGTGTGACCTGGTCCTCCGTGTGACCTGGTCCTCCGTGTGACCTGGTCCTCCATGTGACCCCGGTCCTCCATGTGACCCCGGTCCTCCATGTGACCCCGGTCCTCCATGTGACGCCCCGGTCTCCAGGCCTCAGGACATAGTGACTCCTCGCCGTACCCGGGCCTGGGAGCCTGTCGGTCCAGGCACTCAGCGCTCACGTCCAGAAGGAAACATGTGACCACAGACAGCCCCTTGGCCACGGGTCCTGGCGGCGCGGCCGGGCCATGTATGTGCTCAGGGGAAGGACACGCGGCGGCCTCGCTCACCGGTCACGGTGAAGGCATTGCTGGGTCGGGATGCTGTCCCCCCGGGCACGGAGAGCACACGGACAGCTCGGCGCCGGACTGTGACGAGGGCCCGCCCGCCCGCCTGCCCGCCCGCCGGGCCTGGGGCACGAAGGACGTCAGCCGCCCGCCTGCCTGTCTGCCGGGGCGGTGGGAGCCTGGCAGCCATTGCTTGTCTGTCAAACCCGCAGCCGTTTCCGCTTGGTCCTGACCCCGCAGCCGACGACAATCAGCAGAAAGCCTCTCTGCACAATAAAGGCTCCGCACGCCGCTGGTGTCCGCCCCTTCCCTTCCCTTCCCTCCGGGGACGCGCTGGCCGGGGGCCGGGGAGACGGGGCCGGGGTGGCAGCTGGCGGCAGAGACCGGTCCCACAGACACCCCTCCGTCTGCTGCGTCCGTCTGTGAGGAGGCAGATGGGGGAGGCGGACAGGGGGACGGCCGGGGGGTGGGCGGACAGGGGAGGGTGTACGGGGGCGGCCCCAGCCCAGGCCAGCGCACCAGGGAGTGGACACAGTCGGTGCCTAAAAGACCCGCTGTGGGTGTGTAGGCCCTGGGGCTGTGGGGCCCCTGGAGGTATGGGGGCCCCTGGGTGTGGGGCCCCTGGGGTGTCCCGGTGACCAGGGCTGTGGGAACTTCCCGGAGCAGCGGGAGGTGCCTGTCACTGCCGCCGTCCAGCCCTCGCTCCCTGCCGCCACCCGCACCTGCCGTGTCCGGGACGCGGGTCCTGGGCTCACGGAGCGTCCCCGGACGGAGGTGAGCGCCCTGGGCTTTGGTAGCTGTGCTCCTGCTCCCGGCGGGCACGCTGCTGGTGCGGGCCTGCCACGTGTACCAGGGCAGCGTGGCCGGGCCAGCAGGTGTGGCCGTGGGCATGTCTGGGTGAGCCGCTGCCCGAGGAGGATTGGGTGGCTTCAGCCCGAGGGAGGGTGGCTGGGGGCGAGGGCCCTCAGGGGAGGAGCGGGTGGGGCGGGGCACCCCGTGACCATGGCTCTGGGACCCCTCGCTGAGCCCGGGTCCCCGTCACCAGCCGCTGTGGGGGCTGGGCCAGGATTTTGTGTTCCGGGGGTCCCCCAGCGCCACCCCCGCCCGGGCCTTCGGAATCGGGGGACCCACACTCTGTGTGGGCGACCGAGACCGTTTCACACAGATGGCCGGGCCTGACGGGCCGCGTTCCTACGGGGCCCATTGTTCACGGAATTCACATTTCAGCCAACAGGATGGGGTTTCGGGTCCCACCGTGGGGCCGAGGGCGTGCGGTTTGTGCCAAGGGCCTGGGTCTGAGCATCTGCCCCTCACTGGCCGTGGGACCGGAGAGCGGGTTCCTCCTCCGCCCGCTCCCTCTGGAGCCGTCGTGACTGACGCACCGGTTTCCGGTTTGCAGAGCCTGAGCTCCAGGGCGTGCTGCTGCTTCTCCTTTTAAATGCACGTAACTGACTTTACAGAGAGGAAGGGAGAGGGACAGAGAGCTAGAAACATCGATGAGAGAGAGTCATCAATCAGCTGCCTCCTGCACTCCCCCTACTGGGGATGTGCCCGCAACCAAGGTCCATGCCCCTGAGCGGAATCGAACCCGGGACCCTCAGTCCGCAGGCCGATGCTCTATCCACTGAGCCACACCGGGTAGGATGACATGCTTCTTAAATAAAACTGGTTCTGGAAACAGGAAGGGGAGATGCCACAATCACAGACACTCGGTGACGTGGGCGGCAGGCCCGTTAGAAGGCAGCAGCCCGAATAGAGCCCCCCAGCGCCTAACCATGTGGGAGGCGCCGAGCGGGGAGCGGTGGCCTCTGGTCCGGGCGTGAGCGGACTGGCCAGGCCCCCCTCACTGCGCGTTCCTGACACAGCCTGCCGGGGAGGTTTCGGGGCCCCCGCCCCGCCCCACCCCCATTGTTCTTCCTCTGGAAGGGAAGGCTTATTGCTGCCTGGTCTTCGTGGCTCAGGCGTAGAAACCTCCGGGCGTAACTGAAAGGTCCTGTTTTGTTCCGGGGCCTCCGACAAGACCCCCAAATGCCCCCCCCCCGCCCCCGTAAATCCCAGCGGGAGCCCCCGCGGGGACCCGCCCCTCCCGCACCAGAGGCCACCACGTGTTCCCGCTCAGCGCACCGCATCTTCCGAGGACGGAGGGGAGGCCGTCCTCCGGTGCTAAACGTGTTTTTCCCACCGTGCATGGGGCTCACCGCCGTACACGTATGTCTGCGCTTCCCCGGGGCGTGTGTGATGTTTATTACAGACACACACCTGCTCCCTCTGTGTGGCTACTTTCCATTCTGCTCCATGGATCTGTTTCCTGACCGCGTGCCAGTGCTTCCTGTCTCACTGCCGGAGCCTTGTAATAGTCCTCTCCCTTTTTAAAGAAGAGTTTACTGATTCTCAGAGAGAGGGGAGGGGGATGGAGAGCGAAAAATATCTCTGTGAGAGCGTAACACCCATCGGCTGCCTCCTGCACGTCCCCTACTGGGGATCCAGCCTGCACCCCGGGCATGGGGACCCCGGGCTTTCTCTGAGCCGCCACACTTGGGGATGAGGGGGGCCATGGGGAACCCCGGGCATGTGGGACCCCGGGCATGGGGGACCTGGGCATGGGGGACCCCTGGCATGGGGGACCTGGGCATGGGGGACCCGGGCTTTCTCTGAGCCACCACATTGGGGATGAGGGGGGCCGATGATCGCCCTCCGGTTGCGGACACACCTCCTCCCAGGCGCTCTGTGTGCTCTGCACTTAGAGGGCGAGTGTGAGAAATGACGGCCATTCCTCACCTCCAGGAGAGTTTTCTCATCAGGAGGGACATTCCTGGCGGAGTGGCTGAGGGAGGCAGGCTGAGGGAGGGCGGGCGGGAGCGGGGGTGTGTGCTCAGGGCAGGGGCACAGGGTGTGAAGGGCCCGCAGTTTCCAAGGTTTATCCGGACCTGGGTCCCAGGCCGCAGCCTGTAGGATGACTCCCGCGCCAGGCGTCTCTCGTACGGCTACACCTGCCTCCCGGGTCCGTTCCCAGCACGGCTTCCCCTTCAGGGCGAACCGGGAGGAGCCGCCTCCGGCACAGCCCGGAGAACAGCGCCTGTGGACCAGGCTGGGTCTGGGGGTTTGACATTGTTACTTGATAGATTGACAGGAGGTGAAGGCAACGACCCACAGTTTCCTTAGAACTAGAAACAGCCTCGCTCCGTCTCTTCCCAAGAACCCGACGTGCCGAGCGGTTCTGAGGCAGGAAGGATCCACTGGGAGAGCATGCATTGTACCGCTCATCACATACTACTTATTCATTTATCTAATATATCTTATTGATTTTCACAGAGAGGAAGGGAGAGGGATGGAGAGTCAGAAACATCGACGAGAGAGAAACATTGACCAGCTGCCTCCTGCACGCCCCCCCTGGGGATGTGCCCACAACCAAGGCACATGCCCTTCCTTGACCAGAATCGAACTTGGGACCCTCAGTCCGCAGGCCGACGCTCCATCCACTGAGCCACACCGGTTAGGGCTCATATTAATGATTCGTTGCAATGCGTAGTTGACTGTAGATCAAATAGTCCCAGAAAGCAAAGTTTCGTCGTGTTCCTCGCTCATGCTCCAGTGTCTGGTTTTGAAGATGCGCCTGCTGCCACGGGTGAAGTCCCAGGAAACGTCGGAGCGCGATGACCGGTCCTCACGCCGGGGTCCCCGCCTCGCTTCCCGTCTGATGGCGCCCGGGGTGAGTGTGCGCCTGGGCCCCTCGTTTTATCATTATTGCTCATGCTCCCCGTTTGGGCCAGAATCACCTTCCGTACCAGGACTAGCTCTCCCCTCGCCGGCCCCTGGTGTCCGTGTTTCGGAGTTGTGCCCCTCGCTCTGCCCGGCTTCCGGACGGCGGGGCGGGCGCAGCTCCCACTGGCCTGGGCCTGGGCGCGGGTGCGAGTACTTTGCCCCAGGTGAGGGCGCTGATGGGATTTTTAGAGAAAAAAACGTGTGAGCGGGAGCTCCTGAGGGTGGGGTTTTTGTTTAATTACTTCTCCGGCATCTTGGCGGGGACTGCGGGCGGGTGGACGGGTGTCGGAGGCGGTGATGGATGACTCCGGTGATTGCGGTCCGGACGGCGGGAACATTCCCTCCCCGTGAGGCAAACAGCCGTGTGTGCTCAGATGCCGGCCGTCGGAGGTAAACAGGCGGCCGGGGCTCCTGGGCAAACAGCAAGGCGCGGGGCCCGGGGCGCGGGGCGGGCTGACAGAGCACCTTGTCTGCCCTCGCTCGCCCTCGTGCCTGAGGCTTCTCCGGGCAAAAGGAGAGCCGTGACTGGGATTAACAGCAGGAGGAGGTGGAGACACAGAGAACGGGAGACGAGCGAGTCGGGTGCGGAGAGAAGGCTCATTGCTGCCTGGGTCCCCGTGGGCTCACGTGTGAAAACCTCTGGCATAACCGGGGCCCTTGTTTTGTTCCGGGCCTCGGACAGGTCCTCAAATGCTGCCCCCCCCACGTAAATCCCCGCGGGAGCCTCGCAGGGACCCCCCCCCCGTAAATCCCCGCGGGAGCCTGGCAGGGACACCCCCTCTCCAGCTCACTGGCCCAGGAAGGTTCAGAGACGTCCTCTGTGATCCCCACCCGGGGACAGCCACGCCGGCAGCCGGACGGAGACGCAGCTTCGGCGTCCACATACACAGGGAACATCCCCGAGTCACAAGAGAACCAACCGCTGCTACGTTCCAACATCCCATAGTCTTAAAACACCCGTGCGCCTAACGGAGGGCAGACAACAGCACACGGTGTGATGTTATTTATGGCGTGTTATTCCGTGTATGCACTTATCTGACAAACAGATGTGTAGCCGCGGGGCAGCCGGTGTGGGAAGCCGGAGAGGGAGGGTGAGAGCGTCTGGACGCCATGGCGTGTCAGGGCCCCATGGAGCACATGCCAGAGCCCTCTGACCATGTGACTTCACACGGACACTCGTCACGTGTCCGTACGCACCGTGAGATGGTGCGAAGCTCAGGTGAAAAGGGAGTGCCAGGTGCCTGAGGGCAGCCGGGGCAGCGGGGTCACATGGGGGCGTGCACGAGGCAGGAGGCTGAGGTCCGGGTGAGGAAGCGGGGTGAGTGGGGTGACTGGGGTGTCCGGGGCGTGTGGGGTGTGGGGTGGCTGTGAGTGGTTCTAGCTTCAGCAGGCACACCAGCCACGCCGCTGTTCCGAAGACTGGGTGCGGGCTGGGGCTGCAGAGCCCCCTCAGGGCGGGGCTCCCTCAGGGCGGGGCAGGGCAGGCTGGAGGTGGAGCTCCCTCAGGGTGGGGCAGGCTGGGGGCGGGGCTCTGGGAGGAAGGGTCCCGCTAGGAGGCCTCCTGCTGGGATTGGGGGGGGGGATGGGCCACGGGAGGCCTGGCCCAACTGGGGCCGGGGACATGGAAATAGTCATGAAACAGCCACTCTGTATGCAATGGACATATACCTATATATGCAATGGTCATGTACATACATGCACATTCATACAGCATATACACATTCCAAATATATTCACAGGGCTACATTTACATACATGGACACACACGCTCATATAGCATACAAACACATGGCCACACAATATACACACAGCACACACACATATCCAGGCGCGTGCACACATGTATATTTGTATATGTACGCACGTTCACACAGCACACATATACATACAATGCATATACATATTAATACAACACGCACGTATTCAGATACAACTATACATGTACACATTTATATATGTGCGCACATGTCCGTGTAGCATACACATGCTTGTATACACACACACGTGCACACATTCCCACACAGACACATATCCATGTGTAGCACGCACACACGCACACGCACACATGCACACGCACACACAGTTTTAACCGCTATCACAGTCTGTCAGGTGCGGCTTCTCCCCGTTGTCCACGAGGAGCGGCAGTTGGAGGGGGACTCTGCACTGAGGGGTACCCCCTCCCTCCCAGCCACTCTGCCTCCTGCCTCCCCCCCACACTTCCTCGCCTGGCCGTGTGCCCTGCACCCCGTCCTGCAGCTGCGACACGGCTCAGTCCCGTCTGCGCCCGCAGGGCAGCGCCCCACACCCGCCTCCCGCTGCTCAGCGGCGGGCCAGGGCTCAGGTCTGAGCAGGAGGGGGAGGGGGCACCCCAGGGCGGACACGGCCCTTCATGTTGGTCTCCCCACCCTGGCCAGGAGAGGCCAGGAGAGGCGGGGGGTGGACCTGGAGAAGGCTTATGTGACTCAGCGTGAAGGGCAGGTGCTAGTTTTCACACCGTCCTCTGGCCTTGTGTCTTCCCAGGGGAGAGGGAGGGGGAGGGGGTCGGAGGGCGGGGGTGGAGGGTGAAGGAGCAGAATCGCACTGGAAGGCTGGGAGCCACATGGGCCGTTTGGAGTGCCCCTGCCTGGCCAGAGGCACGCCAGGGAGGCACGGAGCCCAGGACGGCTGTGGGTCTGCACGGCTGTGTCCCCACCTGTGGATGGAGCACCCCAAACACGTCCCAAACCCGTTTTCCTGGCCGCTCCCATCTCTCTGTCTAAGGAGCCTCAGGGCGGCGGCTCCCAGCATCCCGTGGGGTCCCAGGGCTCGGCCGGGGATGAAGGACAGGAGCCGCCTGGCGAGGAGCGAGGGCCAGGCCACAGCCCTCTTCGCTGTCCTCCCTGCGACGCAGAGGAGGTCTGTCTGCGTCCCCCGAAGACCGTCTCCATGGGGATCAGAGGGCTGGCCACATTTGGGGGGCTGTGTGGTTGCTGGGCACTGGCCACTGTTTGCCGTTGAAGCTGTGGGTCATCGATGCCAACACAGATGTCTGAACCGTGTGGGGTTCAGAGACCGCCCCGCCCCCAGCGGGCAGATGGCATCCCTCTGTGAACCCAGGTCAACTGGGGGCACCGGACAAATGCTCTCCCTCCCCCTTCCCCCCTGGGCCAGAGGGCATCTCGGGAGAAAGGTTTCCCTCTGGATGCTTCCAGCAGTGGCCCTGGGCGGTGGCTTACGAACGCCGTCAAGAGCTTGAACCTGGGACCCAGGGCGGGGTGGGGGCGGGGTGTAGGGGAGTGGGGGTTGGGGTTGGGGTGGGGATGTGGGTGGAAGTGGGGTGGAGGCGGGGGTGGGGGTAGGGGTGGTGGTGGTGGGGGGGCTCTGGACAGTCACAGATTAATAGCGTTGGTTGTGATAAGTTTTGTGTTGTCTTTTTAAATGTGTACTTTCCTCGAATACTTTGCTATAAAAACACACATGCAAAGCTTCAAAGACTAATGCAGTAACAACCTCGCTGTCCAGCGTGCAGCTTGTAGAGAACAATCCTGCGAGCGTCGATGAAGCCACCGCTCCCTACACCTCCCTAACGTATTCTCCTCGCTGCGGGCAGACACTCCCTGGACTTCGGGGCTCGTTTCCATGGAAACGGCTATGTTTTGACAGCATACATACTTATTCCCGAATAGTATACCGTACTTTAAACCTTTTATTGGGCAGTAATCTTACACATACAGAAATGTTTCAGAAATAGCACAGAGACCGGTGTGACTTACCCCAGGGATGCAAGGATGGTTCAACATCTACAGATCAGCCAGCACGATGCACACGTAACATCTCACACTCTCAGCAGGAGCAGAGGAAGCTGAGAAGGAACCCAGCAGGCACCCAGGACACAGACCCCCAGCACGTGGGCCTGGAAGGCCGGTACTCACCATGGTCAGGGCCCTTAGGACCAGCCCATCGCCAACACCGGCTCGGCAGGAACGGCCAGAAGCTTTCCCTCCAAGGTCAGGGACAGGCTCACCACTTCCATCCACGGGAAGGCCCAGCCAGAGAAATTAGGCCAAAAGGAAAAACAGCCGGGCCGGCCTGGCTCCGTGGTTGAGTGTTGACCTACGAGCCAGGAGTCCCGGTTTGATTCCCGGTCGGGGCACAGGCCTGGGTTCTGGGCTCCACCCCCAGGGGGAGTGCAGGAGGCAGCCCATCAGTGACTCTCTCATCAGTGATGTTTTTATCTTTCCCTCTCCCCTCCTCTCTGAAATGAATAAAAATTACATTTTTTAATAGAAATTAAATTTAAAAGAGGAAGTGAAATGCCTCCATGTGGGAAAGGGAGACTGTCCCTGTCTGAGGGGACAGTGTCACAGGGCGGGACCAGGTGGGCTCAGTGGTGAGGAGGTGAGACAGATGGTCCTGGGATTACTGCTCATTCATCACTGTGTTAGCTTCCATTCCAGCAACTGTAGGCCCACTCTTGTCCTGCCTTGAATATAGAAAACCCTAAGGCCATGGTCGGCAAACTGCGGCTCGGGAGCCACATGCGGCTCTTTGGCCCTTTGAGTGTGGCTCTTCCACAAAATACCACGGCCTGGGAGAGTCTATGTTGAAGAAGTGGAGTTAGAAGAAGTTTAAGTTTAAAAAACGTGGCTCTCACAGGTAATTTCAATCATTGTCCTGTTGATATTTGGCTCTGCTGACTGATGAGTTTGCCGACCACGGGGCTAAGGAATCCATTGAAAACAGTTAGAGCTAACCAATATGCTCAGTAAGACAGCAGGACACAGAACCGATCCACAGAAACAGTGCGAACGATGGACTAAGGAAATGAGGAGCAATCCCCGTACAGCTGCACCAGAAAGACAAACGTGCCTGGCAGAGATCTAACCAGGAGGGCACTCTGGACACGGAAATGTGAGGGCGACGAGGGAGGCACTCAGGAGGCCAGAGGGTGAGGGACCACGGGTTTATTTATTTATTTATTTATTTGCTTTTAAGTTTTTTTTTTTTGTTTTTTTTTTTAAAAATATATTTTATTGATTTTTTTATAGAGAGGAAAAGTAAGGGATAGAGAGTCAGAAACATCGATGAGAGAATCATCGATCAGTTGCCTCTTGCACACCCCCTCCTGGGGATGTGCCCGCAACCAAGGTACATGCCCTTGACCGGAATCGAACCCAGGACCCTTCAGTCTGCAGGATGACGCTCTATCCAGTGAGCCAAACCGGTTTCGGCGGAACCACGGGTTTATTCGATCGTCCGCACTGGGTGGCTGAGCCCGGTGGCTCCAGCGCCCCAGGAGGGAGCCGGCGGCTCTAAGAAGACTCTGGAGGGATTCTCAGTGCAGATCAGAGGGGAGAGGCTGGAATGTGGTCCCCACAGGTGGAAGGTGGTCTCCTCGGAGGGACGGTCCTAAGGGAAATGGCCTGAGAAGCCAGTTCCTGGGGGAGGGGCATCAACTCCATTGCTGGATCCAACCCAACAGAAAACCACGGGACAAACACAGGTGGAGAGAGTCGTGCTCACGGGCTGGGAGAGTAAGTATTCACATGGCCGCACCCCCCAGAGCAGCCTGCAGACCCAGTGCCTCCCATCACGGCTCCAACGCTTCCTGCAGAGAAGCAGCAGCTGTGGGTCATAGCACACGGGTAACAGAATTACCGGTGAGAACAGCAGAGGCCGCGCGTGGACCCCGGGGAGGCCGGCTCTGAGGGGTGTGAACGGAGGGACAGGGAGGGAGGGAGGGAGAAGGAGGCCTGTTAGCTTCTGACTCAGTCCCACCCGCCAAAGGGGAACAAGAAGGACCCACAGGGCACCCTGACTTGTCAAAACGTGCTGTGCGGCTGCGATACTCCAAACGGCCACACGATGGCAGCACAACACCAGCCAGCTCCCCAGTGTAAAACCTCCCCTTCATCCACCCTCCGCTGGCCCGCGTGCTCAGTCCTCACTGGTCCCGCAGACACTGAGGGGTTGTTGCCACGCGGCACGTTCTGGCACTAGCGCTGCAGACGGGAGTTTCCGCCAGGTGGGGGTTAACGGAGCCTGAAGGGGAGCTCAGAGGGTAGGTCTGAGAATGACCGAGCTGGGGTTCTGAGAGCAGGCTGTGCTGGTGGGAGGCAGGACCATGGACAGGACTCAGCCATCACTGGGGTCCCCACCGCAGGAGTGCACCCCCACAGCTGTCCTGGGACGGGCTCCACGCACATCCCACACGTGGGCTCCAGCTGCCACTCACCGCTGTGGGTTGTTCAGCCTCTCTCTTGCCTGGTTGTTGTGTGACTTTCCTTTTGCTGTATGCATCCAGTTTATAAATCAATCAGTTTATATATCAGTCTATGCTAATAGAAGGGTAATATGCTAATTAGAGTGGTGTCTTCCGGACATCCTTCCGGACGGAGCCACAGGCTGCGAGGGCCGAGGCTCAGGCCGGCAGTGGCAGCAGCAGTGGGGTAATGGGGGCGGTGCCTTCCCTGATCCACAGGTCGCCTCCTGCAGAGGGAGGCCAGACTGGGGGCCGAGGCACCGGCAGTCAGGGGCGGTCAGGCCGGCAGGGGGCCAAGATAGGGGCGATCAGGCTGGCAGGCAGGCGAGCAATTAGGAGCCAGCAGTCCTGGATTGGAGAGGGATGTCTGACTGCCGTGGATCGGGCCTAAACGAGTGGTCAGTCATACCCGAGGGGCCCCAGATTGGAGAGGGTGCAGGCCGGGCCGAGGAACCCCCCTCTGTGCACGGATCTTGTGAAGGGGCCTCTAGTAATAATAATAGAAGAATGGGTTCAGACGTATTTAAAAATTAACATCCAGCCCAGTTTGGCTCAGTGGATGGGTCTTGGCCTGCGGACCAAAGGGTTCGATTCCGGTGAAGGGCACGGACCTCGGTGGCAGGCTCCTCCCCGGCCCGGGCTCTGGCGGGCCTCATGCAGGAGGCGCCCGATCTGTGTGTTTCTCTCTCACTGATATTTCAGTGCCCACAGCCGAGCGGTTTCCTTCGGAGTGAAACAGACGGGACCCTTTCTCCTGCGTCCCTCGGTCCCTCGGGGCCTGAGGGCAAGGAGCCTGGCCCGGCCGTGAGACCAGCCACACAGGAACCCAGGGGCCCGGCGTGTCCTCGGCGGGCAAGCCTCTCCGCCCACAGGGGGCCCTCAGGGTGCCGGCAGCGTGACCGGCAGAGCCGTTCCGGGAGCGGTCACACCCGTGGCCGTAAAAAAGGAGGTTTGGGGTCCGAGTTCTGACTCCCTGATCTCACCACGAAATTCAACTCTGACAGCGTTGTGGGCGTTTCTCATTATGTAACCGACAGAGATGAGACCACACGAACCTCCGTGGCCGCAGGGACCGCCCCCGCGGGGCCCTGCCGCCCTGCGGGCAGCCTGCCTGCCGAGCCAGCCCTCCGGCCACGCCGAGCCGTCCACGGCAGCCCCAGCCCCGGGCACAGTTGGCGGCCCAGCTGGCGCCGATCTGGGGGCGGCTCTGACGTCAGCTGGCAGGCCCGCTGGCAGCAGCCACACGGCCGCCCACACGCTCCCTCCCTCCCGCACTGCGCGCGGCTGCTTCCTGGTGTTCAGATTCCGCTTCTGCCGTTTCCCCAGCGAGAGAGCGTGTCCCCGCTCTGGCCCTCAGCCCGTGGGAAGAACACGTCGTTACGTGTGGACGCCTGCCATAGGGGCCCTTGGTGACACATTCATTCCTCAGAGCTTGGCGTAAACTTTTTTGGGGCTAATCCTCCCCCGAGAATGATGATCACCTGACTTTGCCGCACGTTCATCTTGCTGCTTCCGCGTTTTGGGGCTGGCCTTCTGGTCATTTGTTTTTCGGTATTTTACTATCAGCCTCTCAGTGCCTTTCTATAGATATATATATTTGCCTTTAAATTGGACTGTTTAGACCAGAAGTCAGCACACTAAGGCCCCTAGGCCCCAACCAGCATCTGGTCTGTAAGTAGACGTGGCTGGGTCATGGCCCCGTCCACGGATTCGGGCTCACAGCGGCCGGCTTCGTGCCGCCACAGCGGAGAGGAGGCTGCACGCCGAGTGTAACGTGGTTACTCCCTGGCCTTGGCAGAAAGCCCCGGGTGAGACCGAGCTGCGTCATCACTGCGCCTGGGCTTACACCTATTATCTTGCTGCTGGTTTTGGTTTTTCCGTCTGTTGTCTATTCTCCTCTTTTCCCGTCTTCCTTGGGCTGGCTGTGTGTTAATAACTCAATGTTACTGTGTCAGCTGCATTCCTCGGGCCTGCGTGGCTGCTCTGGGGTCGGCCACGGACCTTAAAAATGGATCAGGTCCCCTTCACAGAACGTGAGACACTTGTTCATATTCCGGTCCCCAAGAAGCCGGCGATGGTCTCCTGCTCCTTGTCCTTTTTCTCTTCTGTGCAGATGCGTTTTACCTTCTCGCCCGTTATAAACCCCAGAATAAGTTTTTATTACGTTCACTTTAAGCCACCATCTCTTAAAACCCATCTTCTCTGCGAGAATCCCTGTTACCTGTGTTCCACATTTCGGTTCTCCAGGCTGAGGGATACACAGCCCCTCCGCTCCTGCTGTGATCGCTGACAGATTCTAAACCAAAGGAAAATGGAGGGTCTGCACCATGCTGCTGTTTCTGGGCATTTCCACCTGCGGAGTCTCCCTCCGTCCACCTGGGGGATGACACCGTTATTCACGTTTTATAAATGACTGGAGACCCGGTGCACGAATTCCTGCACAGGTGAGGTCCGGTCCTCCTGAGCGATTGCGCACATGGAAAAGCACCTAAAACTGAAATCCCATAAAGCTTCCTTCGCTCCCCTCCCTTCCCCCCCCCCCCCCCCGGCCTAGCCCATGCAGCCAGAGCACATGTCTGTTCCTACAGCGGCTGGTGGATGTTGGCACAGAGGGGGGCTCCCCATTGTCAAACCCCTCCTCACCGAGCCCCTCCTCACTCGGTGATAGACAGGAAGATGAGTGGGGATATGAAACTTAAGAGATACACATGTGTGTGAGCAATTGCAGGCAGCACATGTTCTCTGGGCTCCTAACCCTTGTATGGATCAGAGTTTCTGTGGAACCCTAGCACTAATCCTAACCCTAACCCTAACTCTAAGGCTAACTCTAACCCTAGTCTTAACCCTAGTCCTGACTCTAACCCTAGCCCTAACTCTAATCCTAACCCTAATCCTAGCCCTAACCCTCGTCCTGACTCTAAACCTAACCCTAACTTTAAGCCTAACCCTAGCTCTAACCCTAACCCTAACTCTAACCCTAATACTAATCCTATCCCTAACCCTAGCCCTGACCCTAACTCTAACCCTAAGGCAGGCACACACAGGCACATACACACATGTACACACATGCACACGAGCACACACAGTGCAGTCCTCTTGAAGGGAAGGGAGGGAGCTGGCACCTTTGACGTTGCCATCTCAGAGTGTGCACTGTCCCGGGATTCCCCTCTCCGGGAGCCCTGCTATAGGCATGCGTCCTCAGAGCCCGTGGTGGCTCAGCCAGCACCAGAGCGCCTCCCTCTGTCTCCGCCCGGCCCGGCTGGGAGCTGAGGCATGCGTCTGCCACCAGGTGCGGGCCTCCAGCCTCCTTCAAGGGCAGGTGTGTCCCCTCCTGCAGGGCACCGCTGGTGGCCTTTGCTGGCTGGGGAGCCACAGGGGCGGAGCCAGGGCTGGCAGGTGCCTCCCACCGTCTGTGGTTGATGACTGGGCAGGACCCACCCCTCTGCCCTTACAGACCCCGTTCCTCCCATCAGAGCAGGCCTGCTCCCAGTTCCCCGAAGACACCCTCACATCTGCCTCCTTCGTATTTGCAAAATGGGTCCTTCCTTCCCTTTGGATGGAAACGTGAGCCAATTTCCTGGGCGCTTTCCTGGCGTCTGCCTCTCTCATTTTGTATAAAACACCGTTCCGCAGTAAGACCAAGTGTGACTTATGGTACATGATACGCAGGCTGCCCCAAAGGGGATTTTCCCGGAAGTCCCTCCGGTGTGAACCAGGGTTTGTGCTGAGGGACCGGCCTGTTTGCTGAGCCGCTGGCAGCCCGGTGGATAGGGGCGTAGCCAGGAGGGAGGCTGTGTTTGAGTGAGTCCTAAGGCTACAGTGTCCTCATGCTGACCTTTGCCCCTTCTGCTCCCTAAGGCTGCTGGGCCCACTTTTTAGAAAAGGGGTCTCACTGGCATCTGTGGGTTCCATTGAGGCACATCCTGGTGTGAGGATTCGGCTTTTCAGGCTCTCTCTTTGCCTCCCCACCTCCCCACCTCCCCGGCTCCGGAGTTCTCACCTCCATCTGCAGGAGGGAATGTGGGGATTAAGGCGTTGACCATAGCCTCCTGCACTGGCCATAGCTGACTCATTAACACCTTGAACCCTTGTTCTACAGTCAGTTCTCTGCAGTGAGAACTCGGGGGGGGGGGTAATTTGGGGGGGAAAAGAGGAGGCCATCTTCCTTGACGTGCAGACCTGGGTTTCCAGCTCAGGGACACCTGCTGCTGTTTTCTATTTATTTTATCATCTTATTTCCCCCAGTTTTCTTGAATAGCTCATACTTTTTTATTGGAAGCAGCCCATTGTCCTCACTGGCAGAGAGATGTGGACAAGGAACCCTGAAGGTTGGTCAGCCTTGAAGCTCTGAAAGGTCAGAGCCAACCACCCCCTGACTAGTGGAGACAATGGTAGCTGAAGCAACCTCCACCTTTCAGTCTTAGGTAAATCCTTGCTGATTGGCTATTATTGGAATTGTCTGCCTAAAGGCTATGGGTGGGTCCCACAGTCTTAATAAAAGGGACAGCAAGACCAGAGTATGGTAGAGTCCTTCCCCTGGAGTTGGGCTCCCGCCTGGCCCCAATATTTCCAAATCAATATTTTCTAGTCTTTCATTTGCATGCAGCCTCCTCCAGAGCCCGAACCCTGAGCACTGGCTGTGTGTGTGGGACACTCGCAACTGGTGCCCAACCTGGGGTATAGAACCTTTTCTTTTTTTCCTTATTTTTAAATTATCGTTCAAAGTATTGCAAATAGTAATGCATATGTCTCCTTTCCCTCCATTGACCTCTCCCTGCTCCTCCCCGCCACACATGCCCTCACCCCCCCGTATCTGTGTCCATTGGTGATGCTCATATGCATGCATACAAGCCCCTTGGTTGACCACGTACCCCCAGCCCCACCCCTCCCCTGCCTTCCTGCTGAAGTTGGACAGTCTGTTTGGTGCTTCTTTGTCTCTAGATATATTGTTGTTCATCAGTTTATGTTTTTTATTATCATTGGAGGCCCGGTGCACAGATTTGTGCACTGGTGGGGTCCCTCAGCCTGGCTGGAGGACGTCCCTCCAGGGGTCCAAGCAGAGGGACCCCATCAGTGCCAGATCAGTGTCCGGGAGGGACTGAGGGAGGGCTCCAGGGCATGCCCAGACTGCCTCACCCAGTCCGGTTGGGGCCAATCAGGGGCCAGGGAGGGATCGCTGAAGGGCTCCAGGGCACATCTGGCCCACCTCACCCAGGCCCAATCGGCCAGACCCCAGGAGTAAGCTAACCTACCAGTTGGAGCATCGGCCCCCTGGTGGCCAGTGTGAGTCATAGCAACTGGTTGTAGAGTTGAATGGTTGGATACTTAGCATTGTTAACGAAAAAAACAAAACGAAACAAAACAAAACAAAACACCATTGAAACCTGTAAAGAATTTTGGTGAGTTTATTTGAGCCAAACTGTCGACTTATGCCGGGAAGCAGAACCTCAATGGATTGAGATAATGCTCCGGAGAATGGCGGGTTACACCTGTGTTTATACATTGCCAAAAGAGGAGGGACATGGGTGGGTTACATGAAATCCATTGGTGATGGAGTAAGGAGGCGGGAGAAAGCAAAGCGGTGGGAAACCCCTGGGATTGGATAAAAAGTAAAATGATGGACGTGTACTCAGGTGGGTGCAGGAACAATTAACATGATAGCGAAGGAATTTGAGGCATCTGTCCTGGCGCCCACCACATTTGGTTATGCCCCAGGGGCTCCAGAAAAAGGAAGTTACAAGTTACCCAGACATCTCACAGATATGTTATCTTAGAGGCAAAAAGGCAAATGGGCTCAGTAAAGATCTAAGTTGATCTTTGTCAGGGAGAATATCGGCCTAGGACAGGACTGCCCACTATAACGTGTTTGTAGTTAGATATTTAATTTTCAAATCATCCTTTGTGGTTATTTTAGGTCTCTGAGTTTGCAAGACTGCCACACAGGCCTTCCCTGGGCTTGTCAGGTTAGCATGTGGCTTCACAGCATATTAGGCTTTTATTATATAGGATAAATGAGTGAGGTCATGTGATATTCATCTTTCTCTGCCTGGCTGATTTCACTTAGCAAAATGCTCCCCAGGTCCATCCATGCTGTTGCAAATGGTAAGAGTTTCTTTTTTCACAGCAGTGTAGTATTCTGTTGTGTAGATGTACCACAGTTTTCTAATCCACTCATCTGCTGATGGGCACTTAGGCTGTTTCCAAATCTTAGCTACGGTGAATGGTGCTGCTATGAACAGAGGGGTGCATATATCCTTTCTGATTGTGTTTCTGATTTCTTGGGATGTATTCCTAGAAGTGGGATCACTGGGTCAAATGGGAGTTCCATCTTTAATTTTTTGAGGAAACACCATACTGTTCTCCACAGTGGCTGCACCAGTCTGCACTCTCACCAGCAGTGTTGTTTCTATTTTTATTTTTTTTAAACACTTTTATTGATTTCAGAGAGGAAAGGAGAGGGAGGGAAACATTAATGATGAGAGAGAATCATGGGTTGGCTGCCTCTAGGGATCGAGCCCACAATCTGGGTATGTGGCCTGACTGGGAATCGAACCTTGACCTCCTGCTTCCTAGGTGGACGCTCAGCCTCTGGCCCCGCGGCTGGTGCGGCTGGGCGACCTGCTGCTGTAACTGGCAGTGGGAGCACCAGCCTCTGGCCTGGAAAGGCGGGGACCGGGCGCAGCTGCTGGCTCCTGCCACTGGTGACCTTGAGAGGAGCTGGAGGCCTGGGGGCCACAGGCGGGGAAGGGGAGCTCAGATGACTCTGACTTCACCAAGAGCCACTCCTCCCCAGGCTGCGGGCTCCGCGCCCACTTTAGCTGAAGGGCGCCCTGCAGGGTCCGGAGGGAGGAGCCCGGGCAGGGCAGGTGGCAGGCAGCCTGCAGAGCCTGTGTTTCCGCGGGGCGCAGCCTGAATGCCTGGGGGTCCAGGGTGGGGAAGGGGGGGGGGCTCCTGAGTGGGAGGGGCTCTCCGGGGAGACCCTGGGCTGAGCCGGCCTCCCCTGCAGAGCAGCCGGGCTGGGGACTGTGGCTGGGGCGGCAGCGGGTGGAGCGGCTGTTTGTCTTGTGAGATCTGCCTGTCCCCCTCCCCCCCCCCCCCCCCAATGCAGGAGCAGCAGGTCCCTGCGCCCAGACTGCGTCCTGCTGACGCATTTGCCGTGATTTGCATTCGCTGTGGCTCTGCTCTGTGTCTGTCAACAACACCCGCAAAAAGCAGGGGGGGGGGGGGGAGGAGGGAGCTCCTGACCTGCACCCCCCCCAGGGGGGCAATGGTGTGTGTGCGGCCCCTCCCTTCCCGGGGGTGGGGTGGGGTGGGGGCTGTTTGCCTGCAGATCCCGGTTTTCCCGGCGCCTGTCTGTGCACTGGGCCTGGGTCTGCGGAGGGGGGTGCAGGGGGGGAAGGGGAGGGGGCGGCGGAGTGATCGGGCGGATAACGGACCCCCGGGCGGGGGACTCATTGAGAAAACCGAGCGGACCGCCCACACCATTGACGCAGGCGGCTCTGACGTCAGCGCCGCGGGGCGGGCGGCCGCAAGGGGTGCGCGAGGGCCGGCTCCGAGCCTCCCCGCCCGCCCCGCTGCCGGTCCCCCGCCCCCCGCGGCCACTGCACCCCCCTCGGGGGACCCCGCGTCCCCGCCACCCCTCCCTCTCCCCGTCCCGCACTCTCCGGCGGCTCCCAGCTCTCCCTCCCCTTTCTCCCCTCCCCTCCCCCCTCTGCGATCCCCAGGCCGGCCTGCAGCACCTGCCCCCCCCCCCAGCACCCTCTGCTGGGAGAGTGGGGAGGGGCGGGCGGGCGGGAGGCTGGGTGTCTGGGGTGGGGGGGCCTCTGGGAACAGCGGGTCTGAAAGGTCCCGGGTTCGATTCCAGCCAAGGGCATGTACCTAGGTTGCGGGCACATCCCCAGTAGGGGGCGTGCAAGAGGCAGCTGGTCGATGATTCTCATTGATGTTTCTAACTATCACTCTCCCTTCCGCTCTGTAAAAAATATATCTAAAAATATTTTTAAAAATGGACCCTCTGCTGCCATGAAAGCAGCAGGAGATGAGACCCTCTCATATTTTGCCAAAGAAACGGTCACACGTGTGAGAAGGTTTGGGATCTTCCCTCTGACAATGTCTCGCATCTAACGGATTTTTTTAATGAGAAATAATTTCAGCGTCTTGGTTCCTGCTAATTTGGTGCATTGGCTTCACGTTACTCTGTAAATGGCCACACATTGAGAGGCTTCAGATAACGGAGTTTCTCCCCCGGCTCAGATCAAGGCGTCTGCAGCCTGCATCCCTCCAGAGGGGCTCCTGGCCCTCCTCGTCTCCCAGCCAGCCCCGCCCGCTCCCTCCGACAGCAGCAATTGGGGGGGGCCCTCCCCTTTAAGGATGTCTGTGGCTCACCTGGTCACCCAGATCAGCCATCGCTGGGCCGTGGCTCTGCCATCATGCCAAGGCGTCTGCCAGGGTCCAGTCTGTCCCTGGGAAATAGCTGCCACACAGGACCCGGAGGCATGGAGCCAGCGTGGTCACAGCTTCGCCACGCTCAGGGAAGACATAAACTAAGGTTCTCCCGCGTGACTGTGTATTTTATAATGTAAATTTTTATTTCATTTTATTTTCAGAGAGGGAGGGAGAGGGAGGGATGGATCAACGAGGAGAGAGGATCACGGGTCGGCTGCCTCCTGCACGCCCCCCACTGGGGATGGAGCCCACAACCCGGGCCTGTGCCCTGGCTGGAATCGAACTGTGACCTCCTGGTGCAGAGGCCGATGCTCACCACAGTAAACCTGCTTCTGCCCGCCCTGTCCATCCTGTTTGCTCGCTCACACCTGCAGAGCTGAGCTGGGACTGACTCCGTGGACGGCGCAGGGAGAGCCAGAACCCGACAGGACCGGACGAAGGCCGCGCCCCATTGCCGGGGCCCCCGGGCCTATAGCACCCCCAGAGGAACAGATTGGGTTCCAGACGCGCCGGCTCCGTCCGGAGGACGGAGATCAGAAGGTGCGTGTGCACAGCCGCTGAGCTCATCCCGCCCCCCGAGGCCGGGCTGGCGCCCGGCCCGCCCCAGCAGGAGCCAATCACCCCCTCAGCACGGGAGCAGCGGCCGCGCAGCAGGTCTCTCACGCGTGGGGATTGTTTTCTCTGAGAGAGAAGAGCGGCCACTGTAAACGGCACAAACACTTTGCAGGAGCATCCGACACAATCTGACACAACCATGTTCACATCCCCTGCGGCTCCGCAATGAGACATAGGACTCCTGACTTCTAGACATGTGACATTATGTGTATGTGCACATGTATGTGCATGCGTGTTTGTGCGTGTATCTCTGTGTGCATGCATGCGTGCTCACTTATTGCCTAGACCTGTCGCGGTGAGGTCCAAGGAGAACAGACGGCCCAGCAGCAGCGAGCACCCTGCTTCTCACATCGTGGTCTCTACCACCCCCAGGACCACCTTCTCAGCAACGGCTGACCTCAGCATGGGGTCGCCCTGGGGTCAGGCTGGGGTCAGGCTGGGGTCAGGCAGGGGCAGGTGCCCCGGAAACACCTCGCTGTGCCGGGAGTAAGGGAAGTTCAGAGGAAGCCGGACGCGCTGTGTGGACACAGGAGCCGGCTTCAAGGGACTCTCTCTGGCTCTTCTCATGGACCAAGAGGAGCAATAACCGCCTCAGAAATGAGGGAGTGGAAGGTGCTTTTGGTTTGTCTCACTGACCAGACACTGATCTCAGGACTGGAGTCCTGACCCGCTGGACGAGAGGGATGTGAACACACAGCAGGGCAGGCAGAGGAGAGGACCCTGGCGCTCGGAGACACTGCTGTTCCTGGGCCACCCGAGGTCGATACGGGACCACCGGCTGTGCGGGCGCGGGGTGGGCAGCCTGGGCAGAGCCGCAGCCGGGTGGGGGTGGGGGTGGGGCAGAGGAACCAGGAGCGTGTCAGCGGGTTGTGGCAGGGACGTGGGGGCTGGACACAGGTAAGGGTCAGGGGACAGCTCGCTGGCTGAGGGGACGTGGAGACAGAACAGGGGCACAGAGGGGAGTGCTCACCTTCCTGGGGTTGGGAGCACCGACCGGACCAGACCTGGCGGGTGGGGGGGAGGGGAACCGAAGACCGTTAGTTTTCCTGTTGGTGACACAGACACCAGTTGGGGGGGAGGTCCCAGAGGGAGTTGCATCCGTGCTGAGGGCAGGGGACGGGCTTCGGGTGGTGGCACCAGGGCATGTGCAGGTGATGGTGTGCAGAATCGCACCCGTGGAACCCGGACAATCCTATTCACCAGCGTCACCCATGCAGGTGACCAACAGGGAAGCCAGGGTTCCCGAGCCCTCCCCACCCCAGGCCGGGGCTGGCGGGGGACAGGCCTGAGCCGCACACGCACGCACACATCTCCGTGGGGAAGGGTGGGGGAGGAGGGGGCCTGCCCTCTGCCCGGGCTGTGAGACAGGCCGGCGAGGACTGGCTGTGCGGGGGGCTGCGCAGCACGGGGCTGGCACGTGGGTGACAGTGGGTGTGGCTGGGCCGCGGGGACGGAGCCCAGGGACCCCGCGGGGCAAGATCCTCCCGGCGGGGGCCAGGCCGTGAGAGGGGGAGCCCGAGCCGGAGCCAGGGGCCTCACGTCGTCAGGGAACAAGGGGATGGGGTGGGAGCAGATGGGTCAGGAATGTTTTTAAAAATATATATTTTATTGATTTTTTACAGAGAGGAAGGGAGAGAGATTGTCAGAAACATCGACAAGAGAGACACATCGATCAGCTGCCTCCTGCACACCCCCCACTGGGGTTGTTCCTGCAACAAGGTACATGCCCTTGACCAGAATCGAACCCTGGACCTTTCAGTCCGCAGGCCGATGCTCTATCCACTGAGCCACACCGGTTTAGGCTAGGAATGTTTTTTAAAAACATATTTTTATTGATGTCAGAGAGGGAGAGGGAGAGAGAGAGAGAAACACCAATGATGAGAGAGAATCGGCTGCCTCCTGCACGCCCCACACTGGGGATGGAGGCCGTAACCCGGGCCTGTGCCCTGACCGGGAATCAAACCGTGACCTCCTGGTTCAGAGGTCCCGCTGAACCCCTGAGCCCGCGGCCGGCAGGAGTGTGTGTGTGTGTGTGTGCGTGTGTGTGTGTGTTTTCACAGAGGAAGTGGCAGTGTGTGAGATGGGAGGACCAGGAGAGGAGTTGGAGGGAGAGGAGGGAGAGGAGCGGCGGGGCCCAGGGCCAGGGCACAGCTGGCCGCGGGCTCCGGAGGCCTGGGCAGGCTGCCACCCTGACCAGCCCTGACTGCGCCCGGGGAGGCCGGTGTCTGAGGGGAGTCTGGGTGTCTGAGGGGAGGCCGGGTGTCTGAGGGGAGGCCGGTGTCTGAGGGGAGGCCGGTGTCTGAGGGGAGGCCGGGTGTCTGAGGGGAGGCCGGGTGTCTGAGGGGAGTCTGGGTGTCTGAGGGGAGTCTGGGTGTCTGAGGGGAGGCCGGTGTCTGAGGGGAGGCCGGGTGTCTGAGGGGAGTCTGGGTGTCTGAGGGGAGGCCGGGTGTTTGAGGGGAGTCTGGGTGTCTGAGGGGAGTCTGGGTGTCTGAGGGGAGGCCGGTGTCTGAGGGGAGGCCGGTGTCTGAGGGGAGTCTGGGTGTCTGAGGGGAGGCCGGGTGTCTGAGGGGAGGCCGGGTGTCTGAGGGGAGGCCGGTGTCTGAGGGGAGGCCGGGTGTCTGAGGGGAGTCTGGGTGTCTGAGGGGAGTCTGGGTGTCTGAGGGGAGTCTGGGTGTCTGAGGGGAGTCTGGGTGTCTGAGGGGAGGCCGGTGTCTGAGGGGAGGCCGGGTGTCTGAGGGGAGTCTGGGTGTCTGAGGGGAGGCCGGGTGTCTGAGGGGAGGCCGGTGTCTGAGGGGAGGCCGGTGTCTGAGGGGAGTCTGGGTGTCTGAGGGGAGGCCGGGTGTCTGAGGGGAGGCCGGGTGTGTGAGGGGAGGCCGGTGTCTGAGGGGAGGCCGGGTGTCTGAGGGGAGTCTGGGTGTCTGAGGGGAGGCCGGTGTCTGAGGGGAGGCCGGTGTCTGAGGGGAGGCCGGGTGTCTGAGGGGAGTCTGGGTGTCTGAGGGGAGGCCGGGTGTGTGAGGGGAGGCCGGGTGTGTGAGGGGAGGCCGGTGTCTGAGGGGAGGCCGGGTGTCTGAGGGGAGTCTGGGTGTCTGAGGGGAGGCCGGTGTCTGAGGGGAGGCCGGTGTCTGAGGGGAGGCCGGGTGTGTGAGGGGAGGCCGGGTGTCTGAGGGGAGTCTGGGTGTCTGAGGGGAGTCTGGGTGTCTGAGGGGAGGCCGGTGTCTGGGGGGAGTCTGGGTGTCTGAGGGGAGGCCGGTGTCTGGGGGGAGTCTGGGTGTCTGAGGGGAGTCTGGGTGTCTGAGGGGAGTCTGGGTGTCTGAGGGGAGGCCGGTGTCTGGGGGGAGTCTGGGTGTCTGAGGGGAGGCCGGTGTCTGAGGGGAGGCCGGTGTCTGAGGGGAGGCCGGGTGTCTGAGGGGAGGCCGGTGTCTGAGGGGAGGCCGGTGTCTGAGGGGAGGCCGGGTGTCTGAGGGGAGTCTGGGTGTCTGAGGGGAGGCCGGGTGTGTGAGGGGAGTCTGGGTGTCTGAGGGGAGGCCGGGTGTCTGAGGGGAGGCCGGGTGTGTGAGGGGAGGCCGGGTGTCTGAGGGGAGGCCGGGTGTGTGAGGGGAGGCTGGTGTCTGAGGGGAGGCCGGTGTCTGAGGGGAGGCCGGGTGTCTGAGGGGAGGCCGGGTGTCTGAGGGGAGGCCGGGTGTGTGAGGGGAGGCCGGGTGTGTGAGGGGAGGCCGGTGTCTGAGGGGAGTCTGGGTGTCTGAGGGGAGGCCGGGTGTCTGAGGGGAGGCCGGGTGTCTGAGGGGAGGCCGGTGTCTGAGGGGAGGCCGGGTGTCTGAGGGGAGTCTGGGTGTCTGAGGGGAGGCCGGTGTCTGAGGGGAGGCCGGTGTCTGAGGGGAGGCCGGGTGTCTGAGGGGAGGCCGGGTGTCTGAGGGGAGTCTGGGTGTCTGAGGGGAGGCCGGGTGTGTGAGGGGAGGCCGGGTGTGTGAGGGGAGGCCGGTGTCTGAGGGGAGGCCGGGTGTCTGAGGGGAGTCTGGGTGTCTGAGGGGAGGCCGGTGTCTGAGGGGAGGCCGGTGTCTGAGGGGAGGCCGGGTGTGTGAGGGGAGGCCGGGTGTCTGAGGGGAGTCTGGGTGTCTGAGGGGAGTCTGGGTGTCTGAGGGGAGGCCGGTGTCTGGGGGGAGTCTGGGTGTCTGAGGGGAGGCCGGTGTCTGGGGGGAGTCTGGGTGTCTGAGGGGAGTCTGGGTGTCTGAGGGGAGTCTGGGTGTCTGAGGGGAGGCCGGTGTCTGAGGGGAGGCCGGTGTCTGAGGGGAGGCCGGGTGTCTGAGGGGAGGCCGGTGTCTGAGGGGAGGCCGGTGTCTGAGGGGAGGCCGGGTGTCTGAGGGGAGGCCGGGTGTGTGAGGGGAGTCTGGGTGTCTGAGGGGAGGCCGGGTGTCTGAGGGGAGGCCGGGTGTGTGAGGGGAGGCCGGGTGTCTGAGGGGAGGCCGGGTGTGTGAGGGGAGGCTGGTGTCTGAGGGGAGGCCGGTGTCTGAGGGGAGGCCGGGTGTCTGAGGGGAGGCCGGGTGTCTGAGGGGAGGCCGGGTGTGTGAGGGGAGTCTGGGTGTCTGAGGGGAGGCCGGTGTCTGAGGGGAGGCCGGGTGTCTGAGGGGAGGCCGGGTGTCTGAGGGGAGGCCGGTGTCTGAGGGGAGTCCGGGTGTCTGAGGGGAGTCTGGGTGTCTGAGGGGAGGCCGGGTGTTTGAGGGGAGTCTGGGTGTCTGAGGGGAGTCTGGGTGTCTGAGGGGAGGCCGGTGTCTGAGGGGAGTCCGGGTGTCTGAGGGGAGTCTGGGTGTCTGAGGGGAGGCCGGGTGTGTGAGGGGAGTCTGGGTGTCTGAGGGGAGGCTGGTGTCTGAGGGGAGGCCGGTGTCTGAGGGGAGGCCGGGTGTCTGAGGGGAGGCCGGGTGTCTGAGGGGAGGCCGGGTGTGTGAGGGGAGTCTGGGTGTCTGAGGGGAGGCCGGTGTCTGAGGGGAGGCCGGGTGTCTGAGGGGAGGCCGGGTGTCTGAGGGGAGGCCGGTGTCTGAGGGGAGGCCGGGTGTCTGAGGGGAGGCCGGGTGTCTGAGGGGAGGCCGGTGTTGGGGGGAGGCCGGTGTCTGAGGGGAGTCCGGGTGTCTGAGGGGAGGCCGGGTGTCTGAGGGGAGTCTGGGTGTCTGAGGGGAGGCCGGGTGTCTGAGGGGAGTCTGGGTGTCTGAGGGGAGGCCGGTGTCTGAGGGGAGTCTGGGTGTCTGAGGGGAGTCTGGGTGTCTGAGGGGAGTCTGGGTGTCTGAGGGGAGGCCGGTGTCTGAGGGGAGTCCGGGTGTCTGAGGGGAGTCTGGGTGTCTGAGGGGAGGCCGGTGTCTGAGGGGAGTCTGGGTGTCTGAGGGGAGGCCGGGTGTTTGAGGGGAGTCTGGGTGTCTGAGGGGAGTCTGGGTGTCTGAGGGGAGGCCGGTGTCTGAGGGGAGGCCGGTGTCTGAGGGGAGGCCGGGTGTCTGAGGGGAGGCCGGGTGTGTGAGGGGAGTCTGGGTGTCTGAGGGGAGGCCGGTGTCTGGGGGAGGCCGGGTGTGGGTGCCCCGGGTCCAGCCCTCAGCCCTCTGCCCGGCCAGCAGCGGGGGCAGCGCCAGCGGGGCCGGGTCCGCCAGGGGCTGGCCAGGCCCCCCCAGCGGCAGCGCCAGGTCTCCGCCCCGAACTGGGGCGCCCCCTGTGGTCCTCAACCCGCACAGCGGCCCCTCTGGCCCCGCTCCCCACACCCGCCCCGCACAGCGTCCCCTCCCGGGGGTGGCGAGGGGCGGGCGGGCTTGGCCGCCTGCTGTGTGCGGGAGGGGGGGGGGGAGCCCTGGGCCCGCGCCGCTCGGGGCCGGAGGGGGGCGGGGCTTCCCGGGGGGGGGGGGACCGGCTGAGGGGGGCGGACCGGCCCCTTGGGGAGCCTCGGAGGCTCTGACTCCCCCCCCCCCCCCGGGGGCCGTGTCCCCGCGGCGGAGCGCCCCCTGCGGCCGGCGGCCCGGGGTCCCCGCGGCTCCTCCATTCACAGGCGCCGCGGTCCGTGGATCTGTGAATGGAGCGGCTCCGGCCGAGCCCCGCCCCGCCCTCCCTGTCTCCCCTCCCCCCCTTCACCCGCCCCGTGCCCCTCCCCCTCCCCTCCGCTCCCCTCCCCTCCCCTCCCCGGGGGGGGGGAGTGGGGGGCCCAGTCTGGCCGGTGACGCCCATTGATAAGCTCACCCCGCTCCGGGCGGGCCGCCCTCCCTCCCCTCTCCCCCTCCTCCCGCGGGGGCGGCCGTGCGGGCGGGGTGGGTGCCCGCGGGGCGGCGGGGCGGTGCGGGGGCGCCGTCTCCCGGGAGCCGTGCCCGTGCTGACGTCAGAGCGGACGTCATCGCCCCCCGGTGGCCGCGGGGGAGTCCGGGCGCCGCTCGGCTTAAAGGAAAACTCCCCGAGTTCCCGCCGGAGAGGCCGAGCCCGCGCCCGCCCGCACCCGGCCCGCACCCTCCCCGCGGGCACCCCGCCGGCACCCACCCCGCCGGCACCCACCCCGCCGGCACCCGCGCACACACACACCCGCACAGACACACACACACACGCACAGAGACACACACACACTCACACACACACTCACACGCACCCCCGCGCGCACCCCGGGCTGTGGGTCCAAAGTTGCGGCGCAGGAGCACCGGCGAGATGCCCGTCTCCAGGGGGTCCGGGCACAGGGGTCCGGGCCGGTCCGGCCCCACAGGAAAGGAGGGACCAGGAGCCCCCTTTCGGAGAGGAGAGCCCCGGAGTGCGGGACCGGGCGCCGCAGCGGACGGAGCGGCTGGCGAGCGGGAGCCCCGGAGAGCGGGCCCTGGTTTGGCGCAGCTGCCCTGGAGCGGACCGGACCGGACCCGGACCCGGACCCAGACCCCGTGCCTTCCTCTCGGACCTGGACCCGGACCCTGACCCGAACTCCGTGCCTTCCTCTCGGACCCGGACCCCGGACCCCGGACCCTGGACCCAAACCCCGTGCCTTCCTCTCGGACCCGGACCCCGGACCCCGGACCCAAACCCCGTGCCTTCCTCTTGGATAAGCGTCTCAACTTGACCGGCGCTGGCCAGCGGGCTGGGCGGTGAGTGGAGAGTCACCTGCGATTTAACCCCTGGGAGCCCGGAAACTTAGTGCTTCATCCACTTTCCAACAAACTGGCCGCCGTGTGAGTGCGCGCGCGTGTGTATGTGTGTGTGTGTGTGTGTGTGTGTGTGAGTGTGTGTGTGGTTGGGGTGACTGCTCGGAGCCGATGCAGAGCGCAGTGACCCCCGTTTTAAGCAGGAGAGCCAGGGCTGCAGAGGGGAGACCGCAGCCCCCGCCCAGCCCGGGAGGTCCCCTGGGCCAGCCAGTGGCCAGTGCCCGCAGGGTCTCTCCAGCTCCGGGTCCCAGCCGGGTCCTGGGTCCTCCCGCGGCAAACCGCAGCCTCGGTGCCAGGCCGGTGCCAGGCCGGTGCCGGTGCTGGTGACGCCAGAGCGGCAGGTGCCTCCTGAGGCTGCAGAGAAGCTGGCGGCCCTCCTCCCTCCTCCTCCCAGCCCCGCTCCCTCTGGTTCTGAATGGGGACGAATCCTCCCCCCTCCCCTCTGCGCTGCTCCCCTCCAGCCCCTCCCTCTTCCCTGTCCCCCCCCTCCCCAGTCCCCCCCAGCCCCCCCTCCCAGCCCCCCCCCAAAGCTCCTGTGATGTCACTGGCAGGGGGTCCTGTCCCCAGCACCCCAGGCACCGCTAGGTTTTATTTCCTCCCTCCCACCCCTTTTCCACTGCAAGTCTCTGCCCCCCACACATGCTGCCCCCCACATCGTCAGGGCCGGGGCTCCAATGTATGCCCCCATCAGAAAGCCATCGGCCGAACCAAGGGCCCAGGCGCTTCTCCGCTCGGGTTTGATTTCTCTTCCCCTCTCAGCTCACCCTTCCAGTGAGGGAAGAGGGGAAGGAGGACGCAGAGAGGGAGAGAGGGAGAGAGGGAGACAGCGAGAGAGCGAGCCCCTAGACGGAGGCTCGGCACGGAGCAGGCTGCACCGCCCGCGTCTGTCCCTGCCTCCTCCTGCCTCCCTCTCCCTCTCCTCTCCCTCTCCCTCTCCCTCTCCCTCTCCCTCTCTCTCTCCCTCTCCCTCTCCCTCTCCCTCTCCCTCTCCCTCCCAAGTGCCTGCCCCTCTGGAAGCCCAGGTCCCTTCCCCGCCGCCATCTCCAGCCGGCCTCTCCCCCCTCTCCAGCCCCACCTCTCGCTCCCTCCGCGGGGGAGGCGGGGGTGGGGAAGGACCCGAGCCCGGGGCAGAGATGTCCAAGAAACGCAAAGCCCTGGAGGGTGGAGGTGGCGCCGAGCCCCCGCGCCCAGAGGAGGAGCCCGCCTGGTCCGGGGGACGCGGCAGCCAGGAGCCAGGTAGGGGGGGTAGGGAGGAGGGGAGGAGCAGGGCAGGGAGCCGGGAGCCGGGGAGCCGGGAGCCGGGCCTCTGCAGGAATGTCCCCGTCCCCTGTCCCCTCCGTCGCAGCGCCCCATGGCCAGGCAACTTGGGTGGACTTCCTTCGCTGCCGCAGACCGGTTTTCCGTGTGCCTTCCGGAACCCGGGGGTGGGTGGGGGCGACCCGGTGAGGCCGGGGTGGAGACCGAGGCCCAAACCTGGGTGCACGAGAGGCGGTGGGGAGGAAGCCAGGTGGGGTGGGGCGGAGGGCAGCAGGCGCTGGGCACGGGGTCTGGCCGCTGGGCGTCCTGGGCAGGGGTGTGGGCAGCCGGTCGCCGGGTCTGGAGGGTGGGGTGGCGGGCAGTCCCGGTGTGTGTGGCCCGGAGGGGCGGGAGGGAGGCGGTGGCCTGCCCCCAGGCTCCTCCAGCCGGCTGCTCGGCTGCATCATGGAGAAGCCTGCCTGTGCGTGGCCCTGACGTTGGAGGTGAGGCCGGCTGCAGGGAGGGGTGGGGGCCAGGGCACTCCTCAGCAGAGTGATGCCAGGCCTGAGGGAGGATGGGGTTTCCTGTGGGCACCGGGGTCCTGCCTGGAGTCGGGGTGCCCAGGAAGGAGCCCAGGCGGGAGGCAGGAGGAGCAGTCTGGTTTGGGGGAGCAGTAGGCCAAGAAGCCAGGCTAGCTTCCCCAGGCTGTGGCTCAGAGGCAGAGGAGAGAGGGCCAGATGGAAGGTTTGGTGCTGGCGCTTGGGGGCAGGAGAGGGGGCGGCCTCCCGGCAGACGGAGCCTGTAGGCTGTGGGGCTGCTGGCCGGGGTGGTCCGAGCAGGGCACCCAGAGACATGGGCGTGTGTCTCCAACATGGAGTCCCTGCCTGCTCCGTGACGTCATAAGACACACAGGGTCCCGGAGTCCTCCCTGCACAGGGGTCTGCGTGCCCAGGCGGGCTCTGGGCGCGGCCGTGGGCACCTGGGGCCTGCGGGAGGGCGAGCCACTGCCCAGGCTGGGCTGGCTCCCTGTGATCTCAGAGCCAAAGCCCGGGCGTTGCTTACCAGGATTTTCCTGGGACACTGGCATTTGGTAAGAAATTCAAATATTGCCAATGACTCGGTCCGGATGGTTGGTGTTTTTCCATCTCGGGGAGAAGGACTGGCCTTGCCAGGAGCGGCTGACAGCCCGTCAGCTCCGTGCCCGGCTCCTGGCCGGGACCCGGGCTGCTCTCGAGGCACAGCCCGCCAGCGGCGTCCAGGAAGTGGCGTCGTTACCGCTCGATGCCATTTGAATCGTCATGGGTGTGTGGCTGCTGGCTATGGAAATTGCATCTTAACAAACCTTTCTCGTCCTTCTTCGAGGGAACCTGTGGGGTTTGGGATGTGACAGCCATGCCCAGGGGTCCCGCCCTCCCAGCAGCTGACCAGCCCCCCACCCCGGGAGCCAGGCGGCCAGGGCACCCTGCCGGCCAGACTGGGCGCCCGCGGGCCTCCCTCCTCACCCCTCAGAGGCGTCACAGCTAGAAGCCGCCTTGTTTCGGGCCCAGAGACCCGGTGGTTCGCCTGCAGTCCTCGCCTTTGGCCGATAGGCATGCTGCCCGGTGAGGCCGTGAACGAGTCACGGGACCACTGAGTGTGGGCACTCCATGCCCACGTGTGTGGCCGCGTCTCCCTGGGCGGCGGTGTGGCGCCCCCTGGGGTGGTGCAGACCTGTCTGCGGGGCGGGCGCCTGGCTGGTGCTTGCTGACCTGCGGGAGGCGGAGTTCAGGTGGGAGCCTGAGCCTGCGTGACCGGGGTTGGGCACGTGCCCAGACGTGTAAAAGGAGCCGCACACGCCCGGGAACGGGGTCCCCCCCAGCACTGTTGATTCTCCAGCCCGTCTGGACCGCGTGCACCAGGGAGCAGAGGGAGGCCGACCTGGGTGCGCTGGGCATCAGAGGGGCTTCCTCCCCGTTCACCAGACTCCGCCGTGGCGTTGGTTCTTGTCAGCCGGTGCACGCACACCCTGGCATGTGTTCAATGATGGCCCAGGAGAGCGAGTCTTCATGGCGTTCATTGATGTTAAGACTGCCCATCAGCACGTCGGGCTGGCCTGGTGTCTTCACAGCTGGGAAGCACACAGGCGCCCGAGTCAGTGCTTCTCTGCCCTCCCCTCCAGCCAGGCCCGCGGTGGGTGCTCACTCCCGCCCCCTGTGGGCGTGTCCTGTCTTGGTGTCATGCTCCGGTTTTGCTCATCATCGTTTCTCTCTGGTTCCTCTGGGGGTGGGGGGAGCTCCTCACGGGCCATGCAGTGGCCATGCTGGTTCTGGTCTCCCTGACCACGTGGCTCCGTCCGGGTCTGTTCAGGGCAAGAGGAAAGCAGGCGGCTGTCCCAGCTCCGGCTGAAACTTCTCTGGATGTCCTTGACTTGTGTGCGTGTTTGCGTGTGTGTGTGTGCATGTGCACATGCGTGTAAAATCATGGTCTGAGTGTGGTCCTCTCGTGGCTCCCGCCGGCTCTGTGTCCTGTGTGTGTCCAGACTGCACCGATGGAAGGTAAATGTATAAACTGTTAAACGTATAAGGCTTTGTCCGTACAACGTAGGGACGTTCGGTGTGGAAATACGGACAATGTCGGACAATTTCTGTTTCGCTTCTTCTCTTCTTCATGGCTTTGAGCTTAGAAGTGACAGTGTCTCAGTGCCCAGGCAGCTGTGGAGGTGACGGGTGTGTGTGGAAGAGACTGACGAAAACAATGAGGAATTACAGTTATTGATGTTAAATCAGATCAAGAGAACCATCCTCTACTTAGAGACCTGGGTTTAGTCACAACATATTTCATTCGATCCTCGACACCGGAGCATAACACTCCCGCCTGTTTCCCCAGTCACACTCCAGTTAGAAGCCATCCGCTCGGCCACATGGGTTCTCTGACATCCATCTCCACCCTCCTTCCCCCACTCCTACTTGTTCTATGTTTTGTCTTCTAGTTCTTTCTTTCTTTCTTTTTCTTTCTTTCTTTTTTTTTTTAATCTTTATTGATTTCAGAGAGGAAGTGAGACGGACTTAGAAACATCAATGATGATAAGAGAATCATTGATTGGTTGCTTCCTGTGCATCCCCCACTGGGGATTGAGCATGCAACCCGGGTATACGCCCCGACCAGGAATTGAACCGGTGACCTCTTGGTTCATAGGCTGACACTCAGCTGCTGAGCCACACCTGGCTGGGCGTATTCTCATTTTAACTCTCCTTTCTTTTAAGATGACTTTTTCATTTGTTAAATGATACCGATCGCTTACTGTTAATCAGGAAATTCCCAGTTTGGACTCTCGGGTACTCCTTAGCGATGAGGGTGAGGTGAGCAGCGTGGACCAGGACGTTACCGGGGTGACTCTGTCCTCTCAGCATGCCCCACGCTCGAGAAGGCGCGGATGCCGCGGTCCCCTCCTGAGCGAGGGGAGCTTGGTCAGCGGGTTACAGGAACACCTCCCAGTGTCCCGCGGAAAGAGAAGTGGACACATGCCCAGAGGACACACTGCTGCACCGAGCGAGACTCTGGCTAAAAATATAAACGGCTGAACACGAAATTCCAGAACAGAAGCCAACTTATAACTGTACGCATTTCCATCTCGCTCAAATGCTGCCATCTTCCTTTTTAATTGAGCTGTAACGTTTCTAGAAAGTTCATCCTCTGAGGTGAACACTGTCAGTGAGTCATAGGTGGACGGTGTAGTTCATGTTAACACGTGTGCACACCCAGGTGGAAGTCTAGGGTGTTTCCAAGCTCCACATGCGCCCTGTGCTCTGCCCAATCAGATCCCTGCTCAGAGGTCAGTGATTTAATTCTGCCCAATCAGATCCCTGCTCAGAGGCCACAGGTTCAGTTCTGCCCAATCAGATCCCTGCTCAGCAGCCAGGACTACTCATAGCAGCTCCCGGTCAGACCTTCCCCATCTGAGAGCAGAGAGGGGGGTAAAAGAACATATTTGCCTGCTAGTCTGGCCCCAGATACCCCGGGACAGAATTCCTCCTGCTGATGAGGGAGGGGTGTCTCTGGAAGGAAGCAGGAGGGCAGCCTGGGCCCCAAGCACAGCGGTCACCCCGCTCAGTCCGCTCCGTCCGGCCCCGTGGGCCTCGGAGTCGGAGGCCCCTCCCGCTCCTCCAATAAGGAAGCCGCCCGCTGCCTTCCCTCTCTGGTCACACTCAGCACAGCCCCCTCTCGGCACTGAGGGCCCGAAGGAGATGCGCATGGGCGATGGACATGCCAGTGCTCTGTCCCCTGTGAGCAGCGACAAAAGCAGAGCCTTCCTGTCCCCCCGCTTCCTCCCCACGGGGCCGCACCCAGATCCCTGAGGCTGGCTGTTTTCTTCTTTTAAATAGTGTTGTTGTTTTGTAAAATATATTTTATTGACTTTCCACAGAAAGGAAGGGAGAGAGATAGAGTTAGAAACATCAACCAGCTGCCTCCTGCACATCCCCTACTAGGGATGTGCCCACAACCAAGGTACATGCCCTTGACCGGAATCGAACCTGGGACCTTTCAGTCCGCAGGCCGACGCTCTATCCACTGAGCCAAACCAGTTTCGGCTTAAATAGTGTTTTTGTTGTTAATATTTTTATTTTGATTTCTGAGAGGAAGGGAGAGGGAGAGAGGGAGAAACGTCAATGGTGAGAATCATTATTTGCTGCCTCCTGTGTACCTCCTACCGGGGTCCAGGCCTGCCCACTGGGCACGTGCCCCGGCTGGAAATCGAACCAGGGTTCCGAGGTCGACCCTCAGCACCGAGTCACTCCCGCGGGCAGTTGAGGCCGCTGCTGGTGAGAGCTTCGGAACGCCTCTCCCGGCCTCCGGGGCTCCCTCCCGGCCTCCCTGGGCGGCTCCTCCTCCCGGATCCTCCGGCCTCGGGACTCCCCTCCTCTTGTCTCCCCGAGGCCACAGCGCCTCCGCGGGCGGGCCCGCCCCCGAGTCCTGACCCCTGGCTGGTGTCTCACGTTCCCTGCGTGAGGACCATCCCAGTACCATTTGGGTCCCTCTTCCTCCCGCTGGCCCGGAAGATTCCAGAAGGGCTCGTTTCTGACACATCCTTGCAGCCCTCAGAGTAGCGAGTTGTCACTTGTTAGAAATGTAATGCGTGATCCTCTCCGGGCTGATTCCTGCTGACAGTCCCTATAGGGCGCGGGGAAGCCGTGACACCGTTACTGTGGACGTTCGCTGCGTGGCACAAGGGTTGTTCAGTACTTTGGTAGCCCGGGTCCCGTGGTGTTTTGTGGCTGATGGAGGATAAGGGTAGACGTTTGCACGGCAGCGGCGGGTTCACAGGGTGGGGAGTTCCTGAGCCAGAATGCCTACGTTCGGCCTCGCCGGTGTGGCTCGGGCTTGAGCGTCCACCCATGAACCAAGAGGTTGCTGGTTCAATTCTGGGTCAGGGCACACGTCCGGGTTGTGGGCTTCAACCCCAGCAAGGGGTGTGCAGGGGGCGGCTGATCAGTGATGTTTCCATCTCTTTATCCTCCCTTCTCTCTCTCTAAGATCAATAAAAACACACATATTTTTTTAAAAAAATAATGCTCATGTTCTGGTAAGGAGTTCGGTCAGGTGGTTGAAGGGCGTGTCTAGATGTTGAAGTTACACTGTGACCGTATGGCCACGTTTATACGTGGCGCCCGCTAGCCCGGCCAGTCCACGTACCCGCGGTTCCCCGGAAAGCCCTGTCCTCACAGCCTGCCACCTGTCTGCTGGGGCCACCTACGCCCCACGTGGCCTCACGTGGCCTCACGTGGCCTGCCGAGGACTACGTGTTGGCTGTGTGCCCTCACCCATGCCCTCACCTCTGCACATGGCCCTCCGCTGCTGCTTCTGCACCAGGCCTGGCCCGAGGCCCCGCGGCTGGGACTGGAGAGTCTGGCTCCCCGTGTGCTGGCCCCTGAGGCTGAGCCATGGTTCCCAGAGCAGCTCGGACACTGAAGGCGACCAGGGAAGCATCAGAAATGATGCTGAACCCTAACCCTAACCCTGTTGTTTCCGACGCTTCCTTCTAACCCCACAGGCCCAGGCTCGCTGCACTGCCCCCTCGCACACAGTGTCTCCGTGCCTTCTCCTTCCCGCTGAGCCTGCGCCCTTCGCTGTGTGACGGGCACGCACAGCCCTGCTGCTCGCTGCTCCGTGAAGGGGGCCGTGGACGCTGAGGCCCGGGGAGCCTGGCCCGAGGCAGGTGCCCGGCAAGCGGGAGCTGATTCGGGCCCTCTGTGCCAGGCCTGGAACCGTCTGCCCAGCTCTGTGCCACCGTCCGCACACCACCCTCTGCTCCCCACCCTGGGACCCCCCAGGCCACACGCTTCTCCCTCAGAGGGAGGGCGTCGGCTCTTGTCCTCTTATTGGTCTGAGCCGCTTGCCCCCAAAAAGATGCTGGGCCCAGAGGCCGGGGGACCTGGTGCCGGTCACTCCTGCGGTCACTCCTGTCCCCACGCAGCCTGGCCTGAGTCCTTCCTGAACAGGTGCTGCCGGCGGGCGGTGAGCACCGGCCTGGGACTCCAAACCCAGGCCTCCTGGGGGCGCCTGGTGCAGCGCCGGCCCTGGCACCGGGGCACCGGCTGTGGAGTCGCCATCGCATTTGCTTCTTCGGTGAGTCCGGGGCAGTCCGTCCGTTCGCAGCTGACACCCCACCGAGCACGCCCCGTTCTGTGAGCGCCTCGCCTTCCCCGGGAACCGAGGGCCCTTCGCCGTCTGGGCCATGAGCCGTGTCCGGGCAGGCGGCACCGGGCGGCGGGCAGACACACTCGTGGCCCGGGAAAACCAATGTCGCCGGCGGCGTGGCTCAGTGGGCCAGCGTCGACCTATGAACCAGGAGGTCACAGTTCGGTTCCCGGTCCAGGTTGTGGGCTCCATCCCCAGGGAGGGGCATGCAGGAGGCAGGCGATCCATGATTCTCTCTCACCATTGATGTTTCTCTCTGTCTCCCGCTCCCTTCCTCTCTGACATCAATCAAAAAGGTATTTTAAAAAGTGATGAACAACTAACAAAGGAAGCATGTCAGTCTCTCACCCCTTGAGCAGTGCCGTGCAGACCCACGTGTTCACTGGGTGCTGTAAGGGGTGGGGAGGGCACTGCTTTCTTTCTTTCTTTTCTTTAAAAAAAAAAATATTTTATTGACTTTTTACACAGAGGAAGGGAGAGGGATAGAGAGTCAGAAACATCAATGAGAGAGAAACATCGATCAGCTGCCTCCTGCACACCCCCCACTGGGGATGTGCCCACAACCAAGGTACATGCCCTTGAACGGCATCGAACCCGGAACCCTAGAGTCCGCAGGCCGACGCTCTATCCACTGAGCCAAACGGGTTTTGGCGACTCCACGCTTTCAAAGCACGAAAGGCCAGTCACGGAGGAAGCCAAGCAGCACAGTCTAATCTCGAATCGGAATGGTGGTTCCCAGCAGCCCGGAGCCGGCGTCTCGGGTTTCGGGCCTCCCTGGCCGTTCCCAGCTCCCTCGGGGCTGGTTCGCAGCCTGGAGCTGGTGGGCGGGAGGGGCAGCCGGCCGGCCAGGGCCTGAGTGGATGGAAACCGACATCAGGCTAGGAGCTCTGTGAACCTGCAGCCTCGGAGGAACATAAAGACCCTCCGCACGGCAAGTGGCCAGGCGGGGACGGGCTGCCTGGGCGCGGGTGGGGCGTGGGGCGCTCCCAGCCAGGACTTGGGGTGGTCTCCGCCTCCCCGCCAGGCGCTGGTGAGCCCCACATTGCTGAGCAGATGGCATGGGAACTAGGGACCCGGACACGTTACGGTGCGGCGATAGCGAGGGCGGCCGGACAGAGCCAGGGAGGCTCAGAGCCGGGGTCCGCGGGACCTGACCCCAGGAGCTGGGCCCCTCCACGCGGTTACCCGTCACTCAGGACATGGCTCAGAGCGGGCGGGTCTGGGGCCACCTGGTGGGGGGCTGGGTACACTCGGTGTGAGGATGGGGTACACTTGGGGGGGCTGGGTACACTCGGTGTGAGGATGGGGTACACTTGAGGGGCTGGGTACACTCGGTGTGAGGATGGGGTACACTTGGGGGGCTGGGTACACTCGGTGTGAGGATGGGGTACACTTGGGGGAGCTGGGTACACTCGGTGTGAGGATGGGGTACACTTGGGGGGGCTGGGTACACTCGGTGTGAGGATGACGGGTCTGGTGGGCCCCAGGGAGGCAGACAGGTGAGTGCTGGGAGTGGACGGGCCCTGGAGAGGAGGGGGGGTGGGAACGTCTGGATCGGTGGTCGGCAAACTCCTCAGAGCCCAAATGTCAACAGGACAACGATTGACATTTCTTTGGAGAACCACATTTTTAAAACTTAAACTTCTTCCAACGCCACTTCTTCAACATAGACTCGCCCAGGCCGTGGTACCTTGTGGGAGAGCCACACTCCAGGAGCCAGAGAGCCGCCTGTGGCTCAGGAACCGCGGTTTGCAGACCACGGTTCGGGAACACCGGGCCGCTCCCGCCCCTGCAGGTGCGAGACACCGAGGTGACTGGCAGGTTCTCAGCACCGTTCATGGCCATCATCCTCAGGTGGACAAACAGGGCGGCAATCAGCGGCGGAGACGGTGTTCCGGGAGGATTTTAGGTCACAAATGAGCGTTTTTGGCCCCGAGTCCCCGGTGGAGACGGGGCTCACCCAGCGGGCTGGCGGCCAGCCGGAGCGGGACGCGGGGAACCCGGGGGTGCCGCCCCGCAGGTGCTGGCAGCGCCCGGGAGGCGGGGACCCTCGCGCAGACAGCGGCGCGCAGACAGCGGCTGGACGGGGAAGGAGGAGGCGCTGAGGGGGAGACACCGTGCCCTGGGCTCGGACCCGCTGCAGAGAGGACGGGGGGTGGAGTCTGGTCTGAAAGAAAAGGGTGTGGCCAGCTGGCGTGGCTCAGTGGCCGAGGGTCCACCCATAAGTCAGGAGCTCCCCGTTCGGTCCGGTCAGGGCCATGCCGGGCTGGGGCTCGATCCCCAATGGAGGGCGTGCAGGGGCAGCGGATCCAGTGTCTCTCATCGATGTTTCTCTCTCTCCCTCTGCCTTTCTCTCTCTAGAAGTCAGTGGAAACATATTTAAAGAGAAGAGGGGGTTGCGCCCGGCGGGGGGCCGCGTCCCGTCAGGTGTCAGGTGGGGGCCGGTGGGTTGGCAGGGCCTCCCGGCCCCTGCCACGCCCCCTGCCCGTCCCCAGGCTGCAGGGACGGGAGTGTGTGTGTGTGTGTGGGGGGCCTGCCGGTTCCACAGCTGTGTCCACGGCCCGGTGGCTAGCGGTGAGCTATGAATGGCTCTTATTCTCCAGCCCTCATTCTCAGTGGCCACCATCTCCTTTCAGCGACAGCAGCCCCCGCTGATGTGAGGGGACCGAAGGGGGACAGTGTGTTAGTGCCTAAGGTCACATGGCCGCGCCGTCTCAGATTCAGGCGCAAACCTCAGGCTGACTCCCCACCGGCCGGCTCCTGTCCGTCTCCCCCACGGCCTCCCCTGCTGGGCCGGCAGGGGGGGCTGGATGTGTCTGCAGAGCCTCCGGAAGTTTCTGGGGCTATGCTTTTGGGAAAGACGTAGCAACCAGCCCAGCCACATGCTGCTCAGTGGCTGAGCGTTGACCTAGGAACCAGGAGGTCCTGGTTCGATTCCCGGTCGGGGCACACACCTGAGTGGCAGGCTTGATCCCCAGTGGGGGGCGAGCAGGAGGCAGCTGATTCTGATGATCGATGTTTCTATCTCCATCCTTCTCCCTCTAAAAACCAATGAAAACATTTAAAAAAGAAAAGACGTAAAAATCAAACAATCCGAGTTCTGTGTTTTGCGTAGGAAAACGGGTGCTGGCCTCAAACTTTGGAGAAAACTGGCTTTATTCTCTCATTTCATCCCCGACGCAGGCGCTGACACGTGTGAGCCATTGTCACTCCCAGGAAGCAGCGGCGTTTAAAACCGGGCCGTGGCCTGAGGGAGGGGCGGACCAGCCCGGGGAGGACCCGCCGGTGGGATCCCGGGAAGGGCTGCTGCGGGGCGCTGGGCGGCCTGAGGGAGGGCGCCCGGGTGCGGGGGTGTGTGTGTGCGCGCGTATGTGGGGGAGGGCCTGCAGGGGGAGCAGGTGTGCCTGCAGAGCACCAGCCTTCGCTGGGAAAGGGCCCGCCTCCCGGCCCAGGAGTGAGGCCAGGCTGTTCCCAGCCGGCTCCGCCCACCAGTGGGAAGCGGGTGGTGGACCTGCCCTGACCACGCTTTCCCCGGCTGGCAGCTGGCAGGAGGCTCAGGCCCTCCCTGTGCCCGTGATGGGTGTCCACTCGTGTTTTAACCAGCAGTCCTGTCCCACATGCGCAGGCCAGCCCGTCCGCCCCGTCCATCACATCCGAGGCCCCACGGTCTTGTTCTGAGGCAGAGCCACGCCTGGGAATGCTGGACAGTCGGTGCTCCCCGTGGGGCTGGGTCTGTGCTCCCCGTGCCGCCCGAGAGCACGGAAACCCGCCTGCAGGAGGCCCGGGAGCAGGGAGGGACTTGGGCGTTAGGAGGACGGGTGGCCCATCCAGGCTCTGAGCCGGTGAGCTCCAGCGTGACCCACCCGAGGCCGGGAGGCTCTGGCGAGGACAGTGTGACACGTGCCGTGTTCCGCCCGCTGCCTCACGCCCGTGTGCAGGCGTGTGTGTCCCACGGGGCGTGTCTCTCCCAGCACCCATCTCGAACATCTCGCTTCTCAACCTGATGACTCTTCATGCCGGTACCTGTGGGATCAGTCTCAGGACAGACCAAGGAGAGTGCAATGTGAGTTAGTTTCCTGTTAACATCTCAGGATATTTTGTGTTTTGTTTTTTATTTTGCTTTTGCTGTTTATAATTATTATTAAAGTTTCTTTCCTCCCTCCCTCCCTCCCTCCCTCCCTCCCTCCCTCCCTCCCTCCCTCCCTCCCTCCCTCCCTCCCTCCCTTCCTTCCTTTGCATTTCCTTTCCTTTTTGTTAAATTTTCATTTACATTTCTTTTCCTTTTAAAGTTTAAGTGAGAGCGCCTGCCCTCTGGTGGTCAGTGCATGTCATAGCGAGCAGCTGAACAGCTTTAACATATTATTAGCATATTATGCTTTGATTGGTTAAATGGCCGACTGGACAACCAGACACTTAGCATGTTAGGCTTTTATTCTATAGGATTAAGCAGTAGAATAGGCATGTACTATACATGTGAAAGGTTAAAACAGGGAATCATTGGTGGTCTGGGATGGGTTATCCAATTTACATTATTTCTTTAAAAAAATATATATTTTATTGATTTTGTACAGAGAGGAAGGGAGAGAGATAGAGAGTTAGAAACATCAATGAGAGAGAGTCATCGATCAGGTGCCTCCCGCACACCCCCTACTGGGGATATGCCCGCAACCAAGGTACATGCCCTTGACCGGAATCGAACCTGGGACATTTCAGTCCCCAAGCCGACACTCTATCCACTGAGCCAAACCGGTTTCGGCCAATTTACATTATTTCTAACGGGAAAAATGACTCGGTTTTGAACAGCCTTCTGGAAAGAGTTACGCTGGAGAAGTCAGCTCACTGTCCAGGAATAAAATGCCAGGAGGAGCCAAGGGACACCAATTAAAACAACGCTCCTGTTCCATTTCTTATAAAACTGTGTGTAGAAATTTATTGTATTTTTATAAATGCAAAAAGGTGAGATTTCATAATACTGCTTATTGGTTTACAGATAGAAATATTTATACATGTACATAGCAGATATCCTTCACTATGTGAAACCTCATTTATCTGAACTTGCTACCTGAACTTAAGAACAAGAGGATTTGGAGAGAAAAGTGTATATACACACACACACACACACACACACACACACACACATACACATATACACACACACATATACACACACATATACATACACACATACACACACACATATACATATATGGCTTTTGTGCTATTGTTTTATGAAAGAAGGACATTCTGGATATTTCCCATACCTTGCTTTATCAGCAGTACTTCTCAGAAGTCTTGCTGGGTAGGCTGTATGTCTAAGTTCCGTGTCAGCTGCATGACATTCTGCAGAGTAAATGTGCCACATTGTTCCACACTTTACTCATTCCCCCCTTGATGAGCATTTGCGCTTTCCAGTCTTCTGACACAAGCAATGCCGGGGTGAATGTTCTCGCACATATACCCACTGTGCCGAGGATTTTCCTTCTCCAACGGAAACTTTATTCCGGTCTCCAACCAGAATTCCATTTCCCATGTGTCCAGTCTGCTCTTACACACACACATGCACACACGCACACATGCACACGCACACGCATACACACCAGTCATTCACACTGAGTGTTTTTGTTGTGGTCACATCTCCGATATCTCTGACTTCTCTGTCTCTGCTCCTGAGTGAGCGCCCGATAAGGGGTTTAGGGACCGGTGTTTTAAAAAGATCGGCCCCCCTCCGCCCCCTAGAAGAAGTCCCCAGAAGGTTCTCTGGGGACCTGGACCAGCACCTGGGACAGACCTCCCTGCCGGTGACCTCAGGCGCAGGTGGCCTCCCCTGGAACTCTCCGGCTTAGTGGCCTCTCAGCTGAAAGCCGGCTCCATGGACCAATCTCATCAGAAAATGTTGTTTCCGATGAGATAGGTGAAAAGAGGCAGAAAGCCATTTTAGTGAAATGTCTAGCCATGACGAGCAGTGGACATGGATGCTCTCTTTGACTTGGGAGACTTACCCCTGTTTCTGCCATTCACCGGGGCACCCATGATTATCAATGAATCCTACTCTGCAGTTTTATGAAATTTGCTTTTAAAAATATACACGGAGTGGCCAGATGATGATGACCTCTGAATGCATAATAATCTGGCCACTCAGTGTATATCCTATATGATAAAAGGCTAATATGAAAATTGTGCCCTCAACCTGGAGTTCGACCAGTAGGCATGCTGGTCAACTGCCCATGTCCCCTACCCCTGGCCAGGCTGGCTGGACCCCACCCATGCACGAATTCATGCACTGAGCCTCTAACATACACACACACACACACACACACACACGCACACACACACTGAGTGGCCAGATTATTATGCGTTCAGAGATCATAATCTGTCAGAGGTCATCATAATCTGGCCACTCAGTCCATATTTTTATTGATTTTAGAGAGGAAGGAAGGGGGAGAGAGAGAAACATCAGTGACAAGAGAGTATCATTGTCAGCTGCCTCCTGCATGGCCCCTACTGGGAATCAAGTCCACAACCTGGGCATGCGCGTTGGCTGGGAATCAGAGCCGGGCTCCTTCAGTCTGCAGGCTGACGCTCTATCCAGTGAGCCACACCGGCCAGGGCTGAGTTCGCTTTTGATGACACAGCTGTTTGGTTGTGTCCTCAGCGGTCTGGTTTCGGGCTCCTCCCACTGGTGTTTCACCTGGAGTCGCTGACGGGCCCAGCCGTGCCCCTGGGTCCCCACAGCCACTGCTGGGTCACGGAGGAGGCAGAATGTCTGGCCTTCCGATGCCACCGTCCAGCTGTTGGCTCTGGTGCGTTTGTGGGGAGGGCCGAGGAGGGGGCTGACCTGGGCCCTCTGCGGGGCGGGGTCTGGGCAGAGGCCTGGCTCCTTGACCTTGGCCATCAGCTTTGGACGCAGGGGCTGGCCACAGGGCCCTGGGGAGGCCCGGCAGGTGAGGCTTTCCAGGGAGGAAGGATGCTGGGATAGCAGCTCGGAAAGGCTGATGTGCCGTTTACAGAACGGGGTCCACGCTGCTTTAAAATCGCGATTTTCTGCTCTCGACAGCCAGCTCTGCGGAGCTGACCACCGTGCGCCAGAGCCTGCCTTATCTTGTGCGCCTGTTCGCCACTCTCTCACTCAGTGACCCCCGTGGACGCCTTGCTCAACACCTGTTCACAAGCCCTACTGTGCGCCAGGCACCAGGGAGCCCGGAGCGTCTGGACAGGCGACGTGCCCCTCGCCCGTAAATGCTTCTCCTACAGGCTGTGAACACTCCTACTCAGAGCCACACACGCAGAGGAGCTGCTGTGGGCGGTCCTCTCATGGGGACCTGCATTTGGGGCCCCACGTGGAGCGGATCGCACTGCGCCTGTGCGAAGACAATGTGTACATCTCCCCATTCGCACGGTCTAGGTCGGAGGAAAGCCTCTCTGCCAGCTAGCAGCCGCTCCGGAAAAAGCGGCAGCTGACAGAATCTGAATGCGCGCCGATGTCTTACCGGGCACTCTGGCCAGAAAAAGGGCCAACAGAAGTCCTGTTAGGTCTCCAGCTGGGCCCTGGGCCCTTCCGCATTGACTCTTGGCCAGGCGGCCAGGCCGTGGGCGAGCCAGGGGTGGGGGACAGGCTGGGCTGTGCTCAGCTCTGAAGGGGCGTCTCCTCGAGGGTGCCCACAGCCCAGGTGCCCAGCTGGTGCCCCCAGGGGAGCCGCGTCCAGGTGGCGCGGTCTGGGGTCAGAGAGCAGGGCCACACTGGATGGAAAGGGAAGACACAGGTTCCTGCTGCCCTCTAGGGGCAGAGCATTGAAGTCTGTCTTCAGATGGACCTGGCTTAGTGCAGAGCAGAGTGTCTGCGGGCCATCGGCCAGCCTGCCACAAAGCACGAATTCCCTGCCACTGCGGCTGCTAACCAGTTATTGTGGGAAAGGGCCGCTGGCGCCCCCTGCAGGCCGGTGGTGGAATTTACAACCATTTCAGAATGGCAGGCAGGCTCCAAATGGAAATGAGCCGAGCTGGACTCGCTCTAAGCCTGAGGTGCAACACCCAGGCTCAGGATAGACCCAGCACGTGCCGGCCCCGGCCCTGCCTCCACGCCTCTGGGTTTGTAAAGGGAACCCTCTCCCTGCGCCTGAGCTGTTGTCCACGTGATTTGGGAAAACGTGTTTTTCCGTTTTTAACTCCAATAGTTGTAGGACCTCTGGTCGATGGGAACAGGACACGGAGAAGGAAATCCGTCTCACCAGGACCAGAATTAGACTTTGGTTCTTGCAGACCAGATCGCCCCCCAGCAGTGATGGAGGACCTCCAGAGTGCGTGCACGCTGGCACCGCCGCCCACTCCGTGCGGCTGCCTGAGCATCCCTGCAGGAGCGCTGCCCTCAGCGGCCTGGTCAGGGCTCCTGAGCCCGTCTGGCTGCAGGATGGCCATGGCAGCCGCCATCTGTGCCCAGTGAGAGTCGGGGCGAGTGCCCTGGCTGCCGTCCGGCTCCGGGCACCCAACGCTGGGTCGCTCGGGGGAACTTGTCACCGACGCTCCTTGACCTTGGCCGTGCCGAGCCGGACCCCGCAGGTGGCTCCCTCCCTCCAGGGGGTTTCCACCCCCTCACGTCGCACCATCCACCTACGTGGTTCTGAGCCCCGAGTCCACGCCGGACACGGTCCCGGCCCCAGGAACATGGCGGAGGGGAAGCCGGAGCGGGATGCTCCGGGCAGTGTGGTGTGAAGAGAGGAGGAGCCAAGACGGACACTGAGAGCAGCAGTAACGCCCCGGCCGGCGTGGCTCCGTGGTTGGACATTGACCTATGAACCCGGAGGTTAGGGTTCAATCCTGGTCAGGGCACAGGCCTAGGTTGTGGGCTCCATCCCCAGTGTGGGGCGTGCAGGAGGCAGCCGATCCATGATTCTCTCTCGTCATTGATCTTCTTATCTATTTATTTATTTTTTTTATTTTAAAACATATATTTTATTGATTTTTTACAGAAGGGAAAGGAGAGGGATAGAGAGTTAGAAACATCAATCAGCTGCCTCCTGCACACCTCCTACTGGGAATGTGTCCGCAACCAAGGTGCATGCCCTTGAGCGGAATCAAACTTGGGACCCTTGAGTCTGCAGGCCGACGCTCTATCCACTGAGCCACACCGGTTAGGGCTCATCACTGATTTTCTAAGTCCCTCTCCCTTCCTCTCTGATATCAGTAAAAAAAACCAACAGTGATGAGTGCTAAGAAAAAATAAAGCAAAAAACAGAGCAGGGGGCAGGTGTTCAAAATGGGTGGGGTGGGGCGGGAGCAAATGAGGAACGCCTGGCCTTCAGCGCCAGCCTCACGTCCTGTCCAGTGAGGTGCGTGTGCGCACGGGAGAGGCTGCGGACGCCCGGCCGATGCCCTTCCTCCGAGTGACCACTGGGAGGACTGGTCTCTGGAAACCTGCGTGGCCTCTGCCCTCGTGGCCTCCACCCTCAGTGGCCTCCACCCTCGTGGCCTCCGCCCTCGTGGCCTCTGTTCTCTTCAGCATCTGCCCTCAGTGGCCGCCGCCCTCTACGGGCTCTGCCCTCTGCGGCCTCCGCCCTCCGTGGCCTCCGCCCTCCATGGCCTCCGCCCTCCGTGGCCTCCGCCCTCGTGGCCTCCGCCCTCCGTGGTCTCCGCCCTCGTGGCCTCCGCCCTCGTGGCCTCCACCCTCGTGGCCTCCGCCCTCTGCGGCCTCTGTCCTCTTCAGCATCTGCCCTCAGTGGCCGCCGCCCTCTACGGTCTCCGCCCTCTGCGGCCTCCGCCCTCCGTGGCCTCCGCCCTCCATGGCCTCCGCCCTCCGTGGTCTCCGCCCTCGTGGCCTCCGCCCTCCAGGGCCTCCTGGGGCAGCAGGCCCGGCTCCACGTGGTGACATCACGCCCGTTGGCTCTCCAGGGACGTGTTGGGCCGCCCTGACCACTCAGACGTGCGGACGAGGGACCCAGGGCCGGTGAGAGACCAGCAGGCGGAGGTTCAGACGGAGAAGAGGGGGGCCGGGTTGCTGGGCAACCATGTGCGTCAGCGGAGGGATGCTATTTTTACACCGGGAGGCGAGGCGACTTTGTAACCGACGCCGGGGGGCCGGGTCCTCCGAGGAGCCACCGGCAGCGCCTCTCGGGTCCGGCTTCGGCACCCCATTCAGGCTCAGGCCGTGCCACCTCTGCCCGGGAGCCCCGCGCCTGTGTCCCCAGGTCCCGTCTCCCCTGCAGAGCACGCCGACTGCAGTGTCTCTGCGTCTCTCCCCGCTGGACGGCGGGCAGGGCGGCCCGGTCCCGCTGTGTCCGCACACGGCCCGGCCACGGCCGGGGGGTGGGCAGCCTCGGGGAAGGGCCCTGTGAGCCAGCAAGGACCCGGCTGGGCTCAGCGGGTTGGGTCCAATTGGTATTAATGTCAACTCCAGTCAGCACATGGCAGGCCAGGCCCTGGCTGGTGTGACTCAGTGGATAGAACACTGCCCGTGGACTGCAGGGCCCCGGGTTCGACTCCGGTCAAGGGCATGTACCTCAGTTGCAGGCTCCGCCAGGCCCAGTCCCTGGTCGGGTGTGTGCAGGAGGCAGCCAGTCGATGTGTTTCTCTCACATCGATGTTTCTCTCTCTCCCTCTCCCTCTCCCTCTCTCTCTCTCTCTCTCTCTCTCTCTCTCTCTCTCTCTCTCTCTCTCTCTCTCTCTCTCTCGTCAATGGACATGTCCCCGGGTGAGGTTAATAACAAGCACAAACACGTGGTGGCCCTCAGGGGTTTCCGTTCAAGAAACGTTCTGCAGCAGGAAGCAACCCGATTCCGGCAGCCGCAGGTGGAGTGCCCCCCAGTCAGCCAGCACACAGCACCCCCACCCCCAGTCTACTGAGCACGTGCGGCTCAGCCGTGCTCTGAGGGGGACAGACCCAGCGTGTTGGTGTGGAAACACACTCTGTGTTTGGGGAGCTTGAGGGCCACAGGAACTGAGCGGGAAGGACCGCGCTCCGGAGCCCCTCCCCCAGGCCCGGACACCCCAGACCGCACCTGTCCCTGCCCGGGACCCGGACACCCCAGACCGCACCTGTCCCTGCCCGGGACCCGGACACCCCAGACCGCACCTGTCCCTGCCCGGGACCCGGACACCCCAGACCACACCTGTCCCTGCCCAGGCCCCGGACACCCCAGACCACACCTGTCCCTGCCCGGGACCCGGACACCCCAGACCACACCTGTCCCTCCCCCAGGCCCCGGACACCCCAGACCACACCTGTCCCTCCCCCAGGCCCGGACACCCCAGACCACACCTGTCCCTCCCCCAGGCCCGGACACCCCAGACCGCACCTGTCCCTGCCCGGGACCCGGACACCCCAGACCGCACCTGTCCCTGCCCGGGACCCGGACACCCCAGACCGCACCTGTCCCTGCCCGGGACCCGGACACCCCAGACCGCACCTGTCCCTGCCCGGGACCCGGACACCCCAGACCACACCTGTCCCTGCCCGGGACCCGGACACCCCAGACCACACCTGTCCCTCCCCCAGGCCCCGGACACCCCAGACCACACCTGTCCCTCCCCCAGGCCCCGGATACCCCAGACCGCACCTGTCCCTGCCCGGGACCCGGACACCGCAGACCACACCTGTCCCTGCCCGGGACCCGGACACCGCAGACCACACCTGTCCCTGCCCGGGACCCGGATACCCCAGACCACACCTGTCCCTGCCCAGGCCCCGGATACCCCAGACCACACCTGTCCCTCCCCCAGGCCCTGGACACCGCAGACCGCACCTGTCCCTCCTCCAGGCCCGGACACCGCAGACCGCACCTGTCCCTCCTCCAGGCCCGGACACCGCAGACCACACCTGTCCTGCCCGGGACCCGGACACACCACCACGGGGTACTTACGGCTCAGAGGGGTGGGAGGCAGCTGTCCACACACGCATGACCTTCCTGTGAGGCCCACACACAGCCTGCGGGTCATGCCCTGAGGACGGAGCCCAGAGGCTGGGGTACTGTTTCCCCCCACCCCCTCCTCCCCCCTCTACCTAAACCCCCGCCCAGAAAGCCAGCCCCTCCCCCCAGGACCCAGCCGCCCTCCTCCTTCCTTCTCCCTCCGTCCCTCCTCCCTCCCTCCCTCCCTCCCTCCCTCCCTCCTTCCCTCCCTCCCTCTCTCCCTCCCTCCCTCCCTCCCCCCTCCCTCCCTCCCCTCTCCATGTCTCTGCTGCCGCCCGTGGCTGGGACCCGGCGTCTGCTGGGCGAGGGTCCCCGGAGCCTGGGAGCGGCTCTTAGACTGCAGCCATGGCCCAGGCGGCGCCCGCAGGGACCGGCTGCACAGCCCGCCACAGGCAGCGGCACTTCGAAGGCTCAGGAACCTCTGGCCTGGCGGTCCCCGGGTTGGCAGTGCCCGTGGCCTGGTGCCAGCTCGGTGGGCCGTCGCTGGGATGCTAGAGGAGCGAATCCACGCAGTGACATGGGCTCAGAGACCCCCTCAGGCCGGGTCCCCTGTGCAGGCCTCTCCCTGCATGCGTGTACACCACACTGTACACACATGTGTCTGTGTGCACACAGATCACTTACATCAGTCTCCCTGCCCTCAGCATGCACCGCTCACACAAATCTGCATGCACACACATGCACACACATGGACACACAGAGACATACATGCACACATGTGGACACACATGGACTCACACATGGACACACATGCACACGCGTGGACAGGTCTAAAAGAGGACCATGGAACATGCTGCTCACTTGGCATTTCCGTGTGCAGAGGGCCCAGGGCGCAGGGAGCTCCATAAACAGCGCTGTCCCTGCCTGGCTGCAGACCCACCACCCCCTCCCTGAACGGGGCCCACTCCCTCCGGCCTTCCAGGTGATTCTGAGACACCCCTTCCCAAAGCTCCCCACCAGCCTGTGCTGTGCCCGCTGTCCACAGGCCCCTGTGTGCCCCTCTGTCCACAGGCCCCTGTGTGTCCCTCTGTCCACAGGCCCCTGTGTGTCCCCTGTCCACAGGCCCCTGTGTGTCCCCCGCTGTCCACAGGCCCCTGTGTGTCCCCCTGTCCACAGACCCCTGTGTGTCCCCCGCTGTCCACAGGCCCTGTAGACCACGCGGGGGTCTTTGTTTCTCTGCCTGAAGCTCCCCCTCCTGCACCCTCCCCTCCGCGGCCGATGCAGGCCAGAGCCACTGACATGCATTTTGGAACCTTTACCCTGGACCAGCAGACCCCCACTTCCCATCCTGTCCTCTGGGGCCCGGCTCTACTGGCGTGTGGCTCCCTCTAGTGGCTCCCGGGAGCGTCGCCTGCAGAGTGTCCCCGTGGGCCTCCCCGGATTCTGTAATTACACCCCACACAGCAGTGACCCAAACCTGCAATTACAGGGCTGGTCTCCGTCTTCCCCCGAATTCCGTGGGCACCCCTCCTTCCGCTGGGTCTCTCCCGTTATCCCGAAGCCCCACCACGCAGGCACTGCCCGGCCACCTCAGACAACACCCGCTCCTTGCACAGCCACCCTCGCCGTCCTGGGCGGCCACAGGCCACGGGCACCCCGTTCTCTCTCTGTCTGAGCGGACGCCGTGCTTAAAGCTCAGTTCAGCTCGAGCTCATTTGTCCACCTCAGGTTCCCTGTGAGTCCCGCACACCACGCGGTTCACACGGGTGACAGTGGGTGCGTGTCCAGGAGACGCCGTCTAGGGGCACATCAGGGGCAACCGGGCACAGGCGGGCAGGAGGGAGGCTCAGCCCCTGGTCCCGGCCACGGCCACGGCCACGCTGCCACCCCTCCGGGCCCCGCCCAGAGCCGGGGGCCGCTCCTCCCCCGCTCTCTGAGGGGTCGGCCGTGGGGCGCGGGCTTTTATCGCTCGGCCTTCCTGTCAGTTGGTGTGTGCGTCTGTCTGAAGTGAGTCTCATGTAGGCAGCGTGTCAGGGCCTTGTTTTCCTTGTCCATTCGGCCTAGACATGTGTTTTGATTGAAGCACTTAAGCCATTTGCATTTAGGGTGACTGTTGGTAAATACGTATTGCCATTTTATTATTCACGTTTAAAAATGTTCCCTTGTTTTTCTGAAGAAGGCCTGAACACCCCGGGGGCTGCGGTCGGTGGTGACAGGTCCACGGCTCCCTCCCGGAAGCTCTTCCTCGCGCCTCCGTTCTCAGCGGGGGCCTCGCTGGGGAGGTGGTTGGGTTTACTGTCCGGGAGGCGGACAGCGCCTCACCCCCTGCCCGCCCCGCCCGCCCCGCCCGCAGGGCCTCACGGAGGGCCGCTCGCCTGCTGTGAGACGTCTGCAGTGGACAGGGACCCGCCGGGGCCAGTGGTGGGGCCATTGGTGGGATATTTCATTCGGATTATTAGTGACCTGTGGGAGCCAGGTCAGTCCTTGGTAAGTCTGAACAGTTCCACCGCTTCTCTCTGTTTCACGAGGGACCGTGACGCAAACGTACGCAAACCCTGAGTAACACTCAGACGTCCGTGCTCACGCGGTGCGTGTGGCCGTGACCCTCCTCGGCTGTGACGACAGGACAGTGGCCGGCCCGGGGCGGACCACGGCAGGAAGCTCTCTTCTGGTTAATGGACGTGTCCCTCCGCGCCTGCTTTCTCTTGTGTTCACCCGTTCACTCTCTTCCTCTCTCCACACACACACATACACTCACCGCTCACACGTGTGTAGACCCGAATACAATACCCCACACATGTGCACACACGCGCACCCATGCACACACAAACACACACATGCAACCACAAACACAGATGCACCCATGCACACACACAGGTGCACATGCACACACAAACACAGGTGCACACACACAATCACACACATGCGCGCCCCCCCACACAAACACGTGTGCACACGCACGCACACACGCTGTAGGAACCTCACGGGATGCTGGACGTGCTGCGGAAACTTGAACGGCACCAGGTGTTTTCACTCAGGCTGAAATCCGGCATAATAATATCGGCTCTTTAAACGCATTTTAATTGTTGACATTAAATGAATTATGAGGCTGAAAGAAACCCTGAAAACCTTGAATCTGGCCCGAAGGGGTTTCCACCCCACCCCCCATGAGGAGAACTGGGAGGGCCCGCTGGGCGGTCCTGCTCCTCCCGGCCGGCAATCCCGCCGCTGGCCAGCAGAGGGCGCCGTCCCCAGGCACCCGCACTTCCTAACCGAGGCCAGAGAAAACCCATCCCGCTGGGAGTGAATGAGCCGTGTTTTGAGAGCGTGTCCTTCTGGTCGGAGACAGGTTTTCTCCAGGTGCTTCCTCCCAGCGCGGCTCCAGGCTCAGGCATCCCCCGTCCCCCTGTCTCCTATGGAGTCAGGATGGCAGCGATGTGCATATGTAAACTCTTTCACAGTGACCTCTCTGCTCAGTGATGATCTTATCCCTCTCCCTCTCCTCTCTCCTCTGACATCAATAAACATAATTTAACGACAGCAGCGAACACGGAGTCCTGGCGCTGGCGAGTGGCGCTGTCTTCTGAGAACAGTGTGCTCCGCGGGGCCGTGGCCAGCCGCCCTGTGGTCGCCGCTGAGCGCGGGGCCCGGGGGCGCTGGGGCCCTCGCAGAGCCGCGGGCAGGGGCGCTCGGGCTCCGGGGAGGGCCGAGCGGGGGCTCCCGCTCCGGGTGTGGCATTCACGCCTCCGCACGCTCCCCTCCGTTTCTCCCTCGTCCGGCTCCGCGGCTCCTGCCTCCTCCTCCTCCGACCGCTGGCGGGGACACTCCTTCTGGGTCCTCCAGGGGGTCCCCGCCCCCGGACTTTGAGCTGAGACGAGGCTCAGCACCCACGGACTGGCCAGGAGCCGGGGAGAGGGCGGGGGCCCAGGAGCTGCCTCCCGAAGGAGCCCGGACGGCTCTCACCTGCCCGCAGCTGGCGGGCGGGTCTGCGTGTCGGCAAACAGAATAAGGGGCCACGTGGGCGGTTTCCTTTTAAAGGAGAATCTCCCGGACAGCGTTGCTGACCTGTCACCACATCCCTCCGAAGGCTCCTCTCAGACCCTGGGCTGTCCTGGGTGTGCTTGCCCCACCGGCCACAGCTCGCCGCAGCCTGCCTCTCCCTGCCCCTCTGCTCGGGGGCAGTCAGGACCCTGGAGGAGGACACAGAGCCGTGGCCTGTGCAGCCGTGAGCCCCCGCCGAGTCAGCAAGGGCGGCCCTGGGCTGTCGCTGCTGGACGTGGCCCCAAGAGGTCACCCGCCCCCAAGCTCATCCCAGACCCGGGCCTCGCTCCGTGAGTGTTACCCACGGGTGGCACCACGTGGCTTGTGGGGTGGCATCGTGGCTCCGTTGTGGGCTCGGTGACAGCGAGATCAGGGCTGTGTCTGTGCTGAGTGCCTGGCTCTGCCGGCTGGACCGCCGGTGACAGTTCTAACCGGAGCGTGTGCGGCCCCTTCCCGCCCTCACGCCGGAGGCTGCTCCCGCGGTGCCGCACCGGCACACCTGGGCCCGCGTCCGCGTGTGCGTCTGTTTCTCTCGGGGCTTCTCTCCGGGAGCTGCCAGCACGAGAAGGGCCAGAGAGGACGGGGAAGGGCCAAGTCGCTCAGTGTCCGGCGGAGGGGAGACCCCGGCGGAGAGGGCACCTGCAGCAGAGGTGGCCCTGCCCAGGGCGGAGGTGGAAGGGGGGGGAGTCAGGCTGCTTCCGCCCTGGTGCCCCTCGTGCCACGCTGAGCAGGGACGGCACCTGCCTCTCCCTGGGCACGGGGACGGGAGCGGAGCCGCTGGCCCGCAGCCGGGAGTGGGGGCCGCGCTCTCTGTTCCCTCCACACGGGGGCTCTGCGCCCTGAGAGCGGGCAGCTCCCCGGGGCCGCCTTCGCACCAGAGAGTGGGGACCCAGCCAATGTCCCGGAGCCCACGGGGAGGGGCGGTAAAGCCCAAGGAGCAGAGGTCACCGGGCCTGCAGGTCTCAGAGGCTCTGCCTGGGGCGGCGAGCACCCTCGGAGCAGCAGCCGCCCCACCGCAGAGGCGAGCACAGCGGCAGGAGCCACGGCTCACGGGGCCCCGGCTCGGAGGCCGGCCTGCCGTGGCTGTGTCGCCCCCGCCTGGTCCCGGCGCGTGGCCCGGCCCGGAGCCCAGGGCTGGGGGAAGGGGGTGTTTCTGTTTCTCGGGGTTCGGGGAGACCACGTTTGGAGGCACACTGGCCATGCCGGTCAGTGATCTGGGAAGGCTGAGTTCCCCACAGCAGCTCCTAGTGGAGGTGGGGGCAGGAGGGGGGGGCACAGCGCGGGTTCGAATCCTGCCCTCCGCTCCGCACTAACACGGCGGGTGCTTTGCATCGGAACTCATTAATGCAGGGGCCGCCGCGGGCAGGTGGGCGGTGACTAACCGGAACCGCAATGGCCAGCGGCGGAGGCTGGGGGTGGAGGCGAGTTGCCACTCTTTCCGGAGAGTTCTTTTCTCGGTTCTCGGCCTGGCCACCAGGAGGGGTGACCTCGGGGCTTCCCCGCACAGCCAGGTGCTCCCTGTCCTCTCACTCTGCCCCCCCCCCCTGGGTGGCAGACTCCTCCCCGTCGGGGCTGGTGCAGGAGGCCAGCAGTGGACGTGCAGCTCTCACACCGTGTTCCTCTCTGCCTCCGCCTCCCGCCCACTCTCCCCGAACCAGTGGAAACGCCTCGGCGAGGACGACCACCCACGACAGAAAGACGAGACGCCCGCAGCCCCTCAGGCCCGCGAGCGGGAAGACCAGCGAGCGGCGCGTTAGCCTTCGTCCGCGCTCCCCGCGCCCCCGCGAGCTCCCGCGGCTCCGTAATGACCGCAGTTCGCGTCCCAGCGCGTCCCCGTCCCGGCGGCTTCTCCTGCGCTCGCTGTCAGGGTGACGGCTGCCGGCCTCGTCTGAGAGGGCGAAGGGAGGAGGGCCGGGCTGGGGGTGAGGGCAGACCCCGAGGCGAATGGGAGCTGTGGTGCCCCCACCGGGCTGAGCCCTCTGAGCCCGCCCGCCGGGCCGCTGGGCCGGAAGCTCCTGGGTCCGACCAGCTGTGGCAAAGTGAGCTCTCAGCCCTCCGTCCTTCATTCCCTGGAGAGGGGGCCTGAGTGCCCCTCCGCCCCGGTCCCCAGCGGCCGCCTGCCCTCGCTCAGGACACACAGCCGCGCCCCAGAGCTGGTCCCCAGCCCAGCTGCCCTGCTCCTGGCTTTGAGGCTGGGCGTGAGTGACTGAGTTGGAATGAGTCGTGTTCGCGGACGTAAAGGACATTAGCCGGCAGGTGTCCGTGGCGTCTCATTCACAGTCAGGCTGGGCAGAGCTGGCACTCAGGGCCGCTCAGTCTTCCCGGTGGGACCGAGAGGAGCCCGTCCCCTTTCTGGCTAAGAGCCGTCGGCACCGGCTGCCTGGGCTTCCCTGAAATCCGGGAACAGCTCCGGTGCCGCTGGTGGACCCCATCCCCTCGTTAACGGAGAGCGTCCGCGGCTGTCTTAGAAAAGCCGCGTGTTCACCGGCCGCAGGGCTCAGGGGCTGAGCGTGGGCCTGGGAACCAGGAGGTCAGGGTTCGAGTCCCGGTCAGGGCACTGGCCCCGGTTGTGGGTTTGATCGCATTGTGGGATCTATGATTCTCTCTGTCTGTGATGTTTCTCTCTCTCCCTCTCCCTTCCTCTCTGAAATACATTTAAAAATGTACATATATCTTTAAGAGCTGTGGTTTCACACCAGCAACATGTGGAGAACACGTTGGAGGCTGCAGGGCCCTGCTCTTTGGGGGTTCACTCACTCTGCGGGGGTTAATTAACACCGCGGGCTCCCACACCAGGGCCCGCTCTCTGGGGTTAACGCTCCCTGGCGCCCCCGGGCCACTCTCCCGCGGGCTGGGCCACGGCCGTGGTGGGACGGCCACCTTCTGCGCCACGTGCAGGGGTGGGAGTCACGGGCAGGGCAGCCTTCAGCTCGCGGTGCGATTTCTGAAGCGATAAATCAGGCTCCTGAGGAGGATGACAGCGCGTCCCGGAGGGCAATTAACTTGTCAGGAGCCCACATGACGGCGTCCTTCCCGGAGCTACGTGCGCGGGGTGAGGAGCTGCTGACTTAGGAGGAACTCTGGCTTTCGGGATCCGAGGTGCGCTGCTCCAGTGAGAACTTCCAGGTGCCGCCGCCTCCCCGCCAGCCTGCGGCCGCCGCCCCCGCCGGTCCTCCCCGGGGCAGGTGTGCGGGGGGGGCGGGCAGGTGTGTGTGTGTGTGGGGGGGTGGCGGACGTTCCTGTCGGGCTGCAGAACAGAGAACTAACACTGGTGGCTGCAGATGACCCTCCGGCAGCTCTGAGCTCCACGCCCTGCGTCTGGGCTGAGGCCAAGCGTCCTGCAGGCCTCTCTCCTCTTGGGCTCCAGGGCAGGTCCGTGGCCTCCAGCTCTGAAGGCCGCCAGCCATCCCTCCCCCCCCCCCCGCACCTCCCACAGCCCCGCCCCGGCCTCCCCGGCCTCCCAGCGTCCCCTCCCCAGGGCCCGAGAGTCAGGACCCCACCCCGGTAACCCAGGGCGGCCCCTCCGGCTCCAGGCCTGTCGCTTAATCACGTGGAAGTCCCTTCGGCCACGGGAGGCAGCGTTCCCAGGTTCCAGACGAGGACCTTTGGGCGTCGTGGGGCGGGGGGGCCCTGATTCCGCCGCCCGGGCTCTTGGCATCATGGGAGCCTCACGGCTGAGCGCTGAGCACCGGCACCGAAAGCTAAACGAGATGGTCTGTGGCTGGAACAAAGTGATCTGCTTTCTGTTCAGCCCACATTGATTGTATGGATTTATTTGTTTTAACTTTACTTTTGTTGTTGACCCTATTATAACTGTCCCCGTTTCCCCTCCTCCCTCCCCCCCCCCACCCCATCCACCTGCACCCAGTCCCCACCCCTCCCTGCGCCATGCTGCCCTGTCAGCTGTGTCCGTGCCCCGGCTGTCCCCTCCCTCCCCGCCAGGCCCTCTGCGGCGGCCCTGCCCCTGCAGCTCAGCGGTCCGATTCCAGCAGCTTCCTGCTTCCTGCCGGCCAGCAGCAGAGCCGAACGCAGGCGGTGAACACGGGTCATCTTCCACGGCCCCCAAATGGCACCGCGCTTCCCGGTGAACACCCGCCCCGCGGGGCCGGCCTTCCTCCGGAGCTCAGTGTTTGCTTTCCCGAGGGGAGGTTTCCAGAGAGGGAGGGGTGCGTGCGGCCGGGGAGGGCGCGGGCGTGTCCAAGGCCCTCGGGGAGGTCACGACCTGCTCACAGCCATCCCGCCGCCAAAATAACAGGATTTCAAAGCGCCCGGCCAGGCGCCGAGGAGGTGGTGACACCGGATGCTGTCGTGCGGGCCACGTGGTGGATGGCCGCGGGGGAGGTTAGGAAAACACGCCCCCTTCCTCAGAGGCTGGGCCCCCGGCCTCGCCCACAGCGGAGGCTGGGCCCCCCTCCCCCGGCCTCGCCCACAGCGGAGGCTGGCCTCCCCCCCCCCCCCCCCGGCCTCGCCCACAGCGGAGGCTGGCCTCTCCCCCCCCCCCGGCCTTGCCCACAGTGGAGGATGACCCCCCCTCCCCAGGCCTCACCCACAGCGGAGGCTGGGCCCCCCCAGCCTCCTCACACCCTCGATCGCGGGGAACCGTGTGGTAGCAGCAGGTGCTCCGTGCGTGCAGAGGGCTCCGAGTGGCGGCTTCCGTGCTCCCTCTGACTGTCGTTGCCAGTGTCAGTGCGATGAGGAGGAACGTGCTCCTGTGCGGCCCCGCAGGCGGCGTTCCCACGGGGGCTGGCTGACCGGGGCCTCTCCCAGGTCCCCGAGCGGCCCGTCTCCTCGCCCGCGGTGGCAGCAGCCCTCAGCGACGACACGGAGAGGCCCAGGGCACCGCTGCTGGCTCTGGGGCGCTCACCAGGCCCCCCCCCCTCAAAAAAAGCGATGAGACCAAGTGTCCGAGGGAAATGATTGAGCAGCTCCAGGTGCAGCTCTCTTCGCTTAGGCTGGAAGGTGAGCTAGAAGCGGGGCGTGCGACTGTGAGCCAGCAAACCTCTCTCTATAAAAGCCCAAGTGACCGTTATAACTGAACGGCCAGAATGACCGATCGACCAGGCGCTATGACGTGCAATGAGCACCAGGGGGCAGACGCTCAATGCAGGAGCTGCCCCCTGGTGGTCTGTGTGCTCCCACAGCCAACCGCCTGCAGCCCCTCCCCGGGCCCGCCAGCTTCCTGCGGCCAGGCGGCAGGACCCCACCCCAGCCCACCTTCGTGCCCTGGGCCTCTGGTTCTGTCAGAAAACAGCACAGAGGGTTAGGTAGGTGGCGTCATCTTCAGTCAGGTTGCGTGTTAGGCCATCCTCCGGCGGCCGCATAAAGAGCGTCCGCACCCACCGCGACTGCACGCATCTCACGGGTTTATGTGAGGGAGGCCACCCACACCTGTTCCCACTGACGGGTGTGTCCCCCCTCCCGGCGGCTGTGTCCCTGCGGCGGCGGCGGCGGCGGCTCTCGGACGGGGAGGCGGGCCAGGCGGAGCCGGCGGGCCTGGCGGCTGTTTCCTGGACAGACTGCCGGCAGGAAGCGTGGCCCACAAAACAAACAAACAATAACGGGGGCAGGAACCTGTCCCACTCGCCCCGTCTGCCAAGCAACACAACCGCACGGGGAACGGAGCCTGATGGCCACGCTGGGGGGTCCTCCCCTCGGTTTCCCCTTCTCTGTGGGTGTGACGTGGCGTTCTGACCCTTTTAAAAATATAGATTTATTTTATTGACTTTCACAGAGAGGAGGGGAGAGGGATGGAGTTAGAAACATCGAGCAGCTGCCTCCTGCACACCCCCCACTGGGGATGTGCCCACAACCAAGGTACATGCCCTTGACCGGAATCGAACCTGGGACCCTTCAGTCCGCAGACCGACGCTCTAGCCACTGAGCCACACCGGTTATGTGTTCTGACTCTGGGTGGCCAGGCCAAGTTAAGAGTGAGGAGAAGACAAATCAAATTTCAACACATTCTTGCCGAGGCTTTATAAGCAGCGTGTAACCAGGGAAGATAAGCATAGATACGGATAACTCATTTAAGACAATTTTTGTTGTTTTTGGCTTTTTTGAATAAATGTATTGGGGTGATATCGGGTAGTAAGATTATACAGGTTTCAAGTTGTGTGGCCCATGGTCACTATACTGCACTGAGTCCACCACCCCAGGTCCCATCTCCTTCTGTCCCCCTCTACTTACCCCCTTCACCCTATGCGACCCTCTCCCCCGTCCCTCGGGAGCCGCCGTCCTGCTGTCTGTGTCCCTGAGATTTTGTCGGTTTATCTCGTTTGTTCCCGCCGTTGCATATCCGATGTGTGAGTGACAGCACGTGGGCCTCGGCCGCCTCTGACGGATGCTCTCAAGCGGGCGGCCTGTCCCTGGCACAGCCGCCATGCACACAGCACGGTGGTCCCGCCAGCAATCAGGAAGAGGCTCACCCAGCAGCCCTTCTCCTGGGCATCTCGCCAGGAATGTTGAAAACATTGATTTGCAGATAGATATGCCCCTACGTTAAGGTGACCAGACGCCCCGCTTTTGGCGGGACAGTCCCGATTTTTAACAATTTGTCCCACGTCCCGCGGCGTTTTAAAAAAGTCCCGATTTTTCAAACGGGACAAATTGTTAAAAATCCGACTGTCCCGCCAAAAGCGGGGCGTCTGGTCACCTTACCCTGTGTTCGCTGCAGCAGTGTTCATGGCAGCCAGGACATGGAGACGGCCAAGGGGACTGAGAGACGGGCGGGTGGAGGAGATGAGGTGATGCACACAGTGGGACATGGGTCAGCCTGAGAGAGGGACGTGCACACAGTGGGACGCCGGCTGGCCTGAGGGAGGCGGAGCACTGCCACTGCGGCCGGTCTTTCTCGATCGCAAACCCCTGCTCTTTCCAGGCTAAACGCACTCCCTGTGCGCGGGCGTGAACGCCGACGCCAGGCCACGCAGGATGTGTGAGCAGCTGGGTACAGCCCTCGCTCGGTTCCCGCCCCCACAGCTCTCACGGCTGTCACTCCGCCGTCTCCACACCTGCCCTCACCCTCACCGGCGTGTCCCCGTGGGCGGAGGACGGGCGAGTGAGGGTGACACCAGCCCTCGGGGGTGAGAGGTTTGCTGTGTTCGCGGAGGGGCTGTGTCCTAGCTCGGTCCTTCAAGATGCTTTCTGCACTTTTAGAGGAAATGTTCTAGAAAAATGCGTTCCACAGTTAAAGGATGGAAATCCAGAGTTTTCCACTTATTGCTTAGATTCTAGTGGCTCTAGAATATGACCGAGACCATCCCTAACTGCACACTCCCACAGGGGGCTGCCATCGGCAGACAGGCTTTTTAATCCATTAAAACCGGCGTGGTTTCTAAATCGGTCCTAATCGTGTGGCTCCTTGCTTGGGTGCACGTGAGGAAAGTCCTAATATCGGCGTGACTTTCCAGATGGCAGAGTGAGATTTTTAAAAATACAACGGACACGCCCGAGGCCCACCACTTCTGTTCAATTTTAAAAGCAAACTTTTATGACGGACACAAAAGTCTGCTTTCTACACGATGTCCCACTAAAACACGGGCATCTGGGGGCCGCTCACATGCGTCGCTGTAAGGAAGGTGCTCAGGTGAGAGGGAAATATCGATTCTTGACCCGAAGGCAGTGACGGCCCCATGTTTCAGCTAGCTCCTAACAACACACGTGTTGAATGAGGTCCTTTATGCAGACGGGGAAACGGAGGCTGAGGAGATGCAGTGACCCGTCCGAGCTCACGCAGTCCCGAATCCAAAGCCATGGCCGAGCCACCGAAGTCACATTCGTGTGAAGTACCTTTGCCTGTCCATACCTACGGAACTGCTGAGAACGGTTTTTATGGAATTTATTGGGGTGACTTTGGCTAATAAAATATATGGGGTTCAGGTGTACAACTCTGTGCTACATCTTCTGAATTTCGTGTTGTGTGCTCACCACCCCAGTCACGTCTCCTTCCATCCCATTTGTCCCCCATTTGCCTCCTTCGGCCAGTACTGCCCTCCACCCCCCTTCCCCGGCAATCACCACATGCTGACTGTGCCCGGGAGACCTGAGGAGGGTGAAGGGATTAAGCAAAGAAAAAACATTTAACATTTTTTAAAACGACTTCTAAAGCAATGGCATGCTCATTGGCATTAGCCATGTCAGGATTAGGAGGGCCAGCTCTCCGTCCTCGGCAGCAGGAGAAGGATTTGTTCTTGTTTGTTTTCTGGGAAGATGTTTCCTGTCTGTGCTTCGAACGCATTGGGGTCAGGAATATAGAAAAGACATGCTTTCCAACACCAATAACGGGGTAAAGAAGCCAGACCTGGGGGTGACCGGAGTGAATTTGTAAGTGTTCCAGTAGAGCAGGGAGTAAAAAGGTGCAGCCAATGGGAAATGCTAGGGGCCTGACCACTATTTTAGAAGCTTTGACTATTACCTAGTTTGGATTTATCGTTTTTTATAACTTTACTTGAAGGAATAGTCCATGGATGATGATGTTAACAGATGATGAGGATGATGGGTGTGGAGGTGGTGACAATGGTGGTGACAGTGATGATGGTGATGATGAGGCTGTTGGTGATGACTATGATGGTGGTGGTGATGATGATGGTGGTGACAGTGGTGTTGATGACTGTAATAATGATGAAGGTGGTGGTGATGATGATGGTGATGATGATGGTGATGATGGTGGTGACAGTGATGATGGTGATGGTGATGATGATGATGTTGGTGGTGACGATGGTGATGGTGATGGTGATGGTGATGATGATGGTGGTGACAGTGGTATTGATGACTGTAATAATGATGAAGGTGGTGGTGATGATAGTGGTGATGATGATGGTGATGATGGTGGTGACAGTGATGACGGTGGTAGTGGTGATGACTGTAATGATGATGGTGATGGTGATGATGGTGGTGGTGACAGTGGTGATGGTGATGATGATGTTGGTGGTGGTGGTGATGACTGTGATGATGATGAAGGTGATGGTGATGGTTACATTGATGGTAGCCATTTTCTTTTTATCGAGCACTTCGTATGCACCAGATTCAGTTCTCACGTGTGTTACTCTAAAGTACATGAACTCATTTCCTTATCAGAGCAGCTTTGCAAGGTTGGTGCTATGATTACCCTCGTTTTACATGTGAGGAAACTGAGGCAGAGGGGTGCGAGCTTGTCCAGAGCCAGGAGCAGAGCCAGGGCCGCCTTCCCGCCGCGGTCAGCGGCAGCTCCTGGGTGCTCCCTCGGCTCAGCGATACGCTGCCCGTTTCTCCAGTCTCACCGCCTGTGGCTGTGCTCCTGGCAGCTGCTCTTCGTTTCCTCTCCGATCTGCCCGCTCCTCTTCCGATGGTGGCTCGGAGCCCTGTCTCAGCATTTGAACAGGCCACCGATTCTCCCGGCCCCCACCCCTGCCGGCGGGAGTGCGGCCGGGGTGCTGTCGTGAAGGTAATCTCCTGTGTCTTCTCCCTCCGGCTGGCCGTTTTCACTCTGACGTCCTTTCTGTGGGACACGCGTTGGTGCCGGTTGTGGCAAGTTCCCTCCAGTGGATTCGTCCCTGTTTCTGGCGGACCTGGCTCCACGCTGATGCCCCTCTGAGAGGGTGTACCCACCTCCGATGTGTGCGGCCCCACAGCCTCGGCCGCCTCCCCGCCCGGAGGGGATCCCCGGGACCCTCCATCAGCCCTGACTGGGGTGCGGCTGTCCCAGGGCTCTGCTCTCCCTCTCCTCCTGGCTCAGGTTTTCTCTTCCGGGTGCGTCTGCCGGTAACCTTTCACAGTGGAACTTTCTGAACTCCGGGGAAGCTGGGTGCAGGGGAGGGAGTGCGGGACTTTCTGAACTCCGGGGAAGTTGGGTGCAGGGGGAGAGAGTGTGGGGTGCGGAAAGTGAAGGAGGAGCATCATGACTTCGGAGACAAGAGAACAGTTTAATTTTCTCCTGTCAAACATCGGGGTGGGTTAATCATCTCAGCCTTTTAAAGCCTCAGACTTTTAAGTTTCCTTCCATCTTTGACACGATTTCTCTCTGCACGCCACCCACGCCCGGAGAATAATAGCGCTAATGTTCTATGCTCCCGAGCTTTTGTGCGGGAACGCCAGGCACTTTGCAGACGCTGCCATTTATCCTGACAACACCTTTGCACGCCCTGGAGACCAGCTTGTGAGCAGGGAGTTGGTTTAATGGAAACGAGGCCCAGGTAGCTACCTGCGACCAGGCGGGAGGCAGAAGGTCCGATGGTGCCGGGACCTCGGCCACAGAAACGCCACCAGCAATACAGGGAGGCCGGCCCCCTTCCCAGCCCAGCAGAGCCGTGGTCTGACCTGAAACCATAGGCAAGAAGGTGGATCGCCGTCCTAGACGGTCTTAAAGGGGCAGGCTTACCGCGAGAGCGTCTTGCTTGGCTGTTTTTTGTCTTGGGCCTCGTGGTGGCATGGCCGGCGAGGGTCCCTGTGGCGGGAGAGAAGCCAGTGCCCGCAATGCCGCCTGGCAGGGCCTGGCATGAAGGGCAGGTGCTCTCGGAGCGGCCACCTCTGCTGGCACTGGGGGCCCGGGGGTGTGGAGCAGGCGGCAGGTTGTCACCCGGGCGGCGGCAGCCCAGGAACTGTCCCTGGGGCCCCGGGTGGAGGAGCCAGTGCCCCCGGCACCCATAAGAGATGGAGGTGAGGGGTTGCCCAGCCGCAGGGCGCTGGCTTACCCACTGCTGCCTGGACTGGGCTCCCGCTGCTTCCGACCCTCCTCCCCGGACGGTCCCGGCTCCCTCCTTCGCTCCTGTAGTGCCTCTGCTCACCGCCCGCTTGGCAAAGGGGCTCCCGGGCTCCCCGCCCTCCGGGCCTCCCGGGACCGTGCTGGCCGCGCCCACACCGGCCCCCACGCCTCCGCCTCTCCTCGCCGCCCGCTCTGCGGGGGGAGCGATTGCAGCTCACCTGCTCTGTCGCCGGGACCCAGGGTGGCAGCTCCCCAGGGGGACACGCGGGGGACCCCGTGCTCTGGGTGCGGCTGTGTGGCTGCGGCTGGCAGGTGTGACCCTCGGTGAGCCGCACTCTGTAGCCGCCGGAGCGGGGATAGCGCAGACTCTGCCGCCAGCGGGAGGCCGGGTGGCACGGCCGGGGCCACGGAGGCTGCAGAGCAAAGGCCCGGGAGGGCGCTGGAGGGGGCGGGCGGCCGGAGACCGGAGGCGCGGTGCACGGCGCCCGCTCTGCCTGTGCCGTGTCGGGTCCTGCGGGTCCTCGGCCTGGAGTTTGGGGTTTTGTCATCGTTTCACTGGAATGCATCTTCCCGGGATATGTTTCAAGAAACGTATGCAGGTGGCATGTTTACTGAAAACATACGTACATACACCTGTGACTTTCATGTGTTCACATGGGTATGTCAGTTGCCTTCAGACAGCGTGGCTGCGGAGAGGGTCCTTCCATGACAAGCAGCAGACCCAGCCCCTGCCCCCGGCCCCCGGTGTGTGTGTTTCCGGACGCCGGAGGCCTGGCTGTGTGTCCTTCCCCCTGGCCCGGGCATTCTCCTGCCGAGGAGCACGCAGTAGGCTCTTTGAGGACAGACGCGAGGGCCTCACACACGGGCAGCTCTGAAGTGATCCCCGTGGGCCCCACCGAGCCGGCGTCTAAGGAATCTAAGTCAGGGCTTTGCTGAGACACGGGCTGATCCCCGGGGACCGGATCCAGGCGGTCAGGCCCCAGGTTACCCATCTGGCTCCCAAGTCGGCTGAGTCTGGGTGACTGCCCCCCAGTGGTGGTGGGAGCATGTGGGATGATTATTTTATTATTATCTTTATCTTTAAACTAGGGGCCCGGTGCACGAAATTCATGCACGAGTAGAGTCCCTAGGCCTGGCCAGCGATCAGGGCCGATCGGGGCCTGCCTTCATTCCACACCGCCCCTGGTGGTCAGCGCATGTCATAGCGAGCAATCAAACTCCCGGCCTCCTGGTCCAGCTCCCGAGGGGACACTGCCTATTAGCCATATATCCCAACACCATCCCTTTTTAAAAACAGATTCCCGCCCTCCCGTAGCTGAGAATACTGTCCCCGGAGCAACTTATCCCCGTATCCCGGTGTGTTTTAATCTCTCAAGTCCGTTAGGACAAAGTCGGGATGAAGAACACCCCGCTGTATGCCCGGGATTTTCCATCTGAAGAGGCTGCTATTCAGTTCCACTGACATTGACTTCTGACTGGGGGAGGTTTAAATATATCCCCTTTCCCCAGCCTCTCTTTAATTAGCCTCGTTTCAAATGATAATTCTCTTTCTTTATATTAAATGTTCATAACTCTTACATAACATAACTGACGGGAAGCAGGGCCAGCTCATGCCCAGGGGTGCTTTTCTTGGCCCCACGTGGTTTAACCTTCACCGGGACCCGGTCCTGGGGGCCGAGTGTCCCTGAGGCCAGGCCCCGTCACCTCTGTCTCCTTCCAGGCTGTTTGCATCCCCACTCTCTCATCGCCATGCTGGGAGGGTTAACACACACTTTTGCCCAAGAATGTTACCCTTCACCCCTCCCTTTATCCCGGCCTCCCCCAGCCTGTCACTCCAGGGCCCAGAATGCACGCCACTCCCCGCAGCTCCGCGCCCTGCACCCACGTCCCCGGGATTGGGTGGGGCCAGCGCTGGGGGCTGACGGGCGCGCACTTCCATCCTGCATGCGGTGGGGACGCTGGCCGGCCTGTCAGCAGCCCGGAGTGTGCCCAGGGCGGCGTGCACATCTGGGTTTGTGTGGAATCGAGAGGAATTGTTATTGTGTGGAATTCAGACAAACGTGTGGTCCAAAGGAAGCTTCCGGAGGCAAAACACACGCTTATTCACTTAGGGCCAGACTTTGTACAGGATCCCTGAGGCTGCCAGGCTGCCTGGCCCCCCACCCACACCCCCGGCCGAGGGTGGCAGGGCGATGGCCTGTGTGTTCAGGGCGCTCAGTAGCAGCACAGAGGCCCCAGGGTCAGAGTGAGAGTGAGCAAACCTTAACCTCTGGCAGCGAGCGGGAGTGACACGCGTGGCAGGTTTAGGGGGGAGGGAGGCACCTCGCTCTCCGCACAGCGGGCGGCAGCAAGGCCGTCCCTGTCTGCTTCCTGTCGGGCCAGGCGGGCCCGGGGACCAGCCTTGAACGCTCACCTCCTGCCCAGAGGAGACTCCGGAATCACCGACACACTCATGGAGTTCCTCTGTCCCACGCAGCACATTGGGGGGTTACGTTTGATGAAATTACAAACCTGCGGTTAGTCCGTGCCACCTGCTGACCACCCGGAGCCGGGGCGTGGGGATGTGCGATTCCTGACCTCCCAGCACCAGCGGCCGGTGCACACTGACGGGGCCGTCCTGTGTGGTCACGGGGGCTTCGGCAGCCTTGGGGTCCCTAAGCCTCCGCTCTCCTCATTCCCACGGCGGCGCCGCCCTGGGGGCCGTGCTCGCTGTGAGGCCTGAGGAGGTCACAGTGAGCCGACGGGTTTCCTAAGAGGCGACGGACCCGATGGGACGCGGGCCCTGCAGGCAAGCGGGTCCCGGGGGCTGCGTGCTCAGCGAGTGCCCAGCGCAGGGGCCTCGGGGGCCTCGGGGAGCTCCTTCCTGTCCCGCCCACTTCCCGGACAGACAGGGGCCAGTTTGCCGGGAAGGCGTCCGGAGCCCATCATGCTCGTCTCTGTCTGGGCGCGGCGGGATCTGGGACCACTTACGGCGTCAGCGTCTGTAAGTGGCACTGAGGGTGCGGACAGGAAGGAAGAGTGACGGACCGGCTGTCCGGAGCCACCGAGGAGTGGAGGCCCCCTTCCTTCTTAGGGCATTTTCTTAGATCTTAATTCATAGCTCACGTGTCACACATCAGGAAGCGAATAGAAAGCAACAGGGTGTAGTCCGGCCCGTGTGGCTCAGGGGCTGAGCGTCGACCTATGAACCAGGAGGTCACGGTTCAATTCCCAGTCGGGGCACAGGCCCAGGTTGTGGGCTCCATCCCCAGTGGGGGGCGTGCAGGAGGCAGCCGATCCATGATCCTCTCTCATCACGGATGTTTCTCTCTCTCCCGCTCCCTGCCTCTCTCTGAAATCAATGTATTTCTTTTTTAACTGGTTCTTGCCGAGTGTGGGTCTCCGGGGAGAAGCAGAATGCATCCAGAGTAAACCTTCCTGCCGGAGGGCTGGTCTGCGGCGAGAACACTCACCACGGCTCCGGGCCCAGGCCGCAGGGGCCGAACCCGGCAGCGCGGACACTTCACGCCGGAAGGGCTGTGAGAGCCGGGCAGCCCTGCCTGCCACGGAGCCGGCCTCCCTCTCATGGCAGCCTTCTGGCCCCCCTCAGGAAGGCCGGCGGGCTGCTCTGTGGCCGCCCTCCTCCTGAGGTGGTTCCAGACCGTGTCCGCACGGTCCGTGTGCTGCCCTGGGTCTCTCTCGCCTGGGATCCCATGTGAACACACCACGGACCTCCGGGGACCCCGGGCAGGAGGGCTTGGGGTCGCTTCCATGTCTTAAACCCGGGCTTCCGTCTGTTCCTCCTCCGATGCATGGCATGTCCTTCCTCTTCGCCATGGACCACACCACGGCGCCTCCGCTGAGCCCCTCAGAGGGGCCTGGCCACGCCGCCCCTCACTGGCAGCGGCTACCGGGCCAGCCAGGTCTCATTCCAGGGCGTCTCTCGGGCTGGTGGATCGATGGGGCTGATTCCAGCCACTGTCTGCTATTGAGTATTGGTATTCACACTCCAGCCGGCAGTGTGAGCCCACGCCCAGGGCAGTGTAGGGGATGAGGCTCCCTGGTGGGGCATTTCTGCTGGTTTTCCACATCCCCTTCCCCATCCCTGGTCCACGCGTGGGTCAGCCAGGCCGCCTCCCTGGTGGGACTGCGGGGGTCTGCGGTCGCTCGGCGGTTGCTCAGTCAGGAGTCAGGGAGGCTGACCTCCGGCCGGCCTGCCCTGGGAACCCGCCTGCGCCCCCCGGGCCGCCCGCCTCCCCGTCAGGGGGACCCTGGCCGTGGGCGTGCTGAGTTCATGGGAGCATGGACGGTCCAACTGTCTCCCCAAGCGGGTACCTGTGACCAGTGCCGAAAGCCATCCGGTGCTGAGCCTGTGACCAGTGCCGAAAGCCACCCGGTGCTGAGCCTGTGACGGGTGCTGACAGCCACCGGGTGCCAAGGGGCTGCGAGCAGAATGCAGACGCTCCCCCAGCCCCTGCAGGTCTTGCTTCCAAGAAGCAGCCGCGGAGCCTCTGCTCCTGCTTTTCAGGCGTTGATTTCTTTGTTCCAGAGAATGCACTGTGATTGCTCACGGTCCTTTGTTTGCCGGCCTCGCAGCTGAGTTTCTGTGGTGGAAATGAGGGCCGTCCTCGGCGGGCAGTGGCCCCCGCCCCCCGCGGCCTGCCCCCTGAGAGCCCCGTGCCCTGGTCCATGCAGTTGCTGGGCAGAGCGGTGCCTTGGCGTGTTTGGTCCCTGTCACTAACCCTCGTGCCTGAGCCAAGCAGGGCCTGGGATTCCACCCCCCCTGCCTCCCCCCACAGCTTTCACTCCCCACATCCACGCTGGCCTTGCTCTCAGGAGCTTCATTCTTCAGAGACACCGTGGTCCTGTTTGAAGTGCCCTCCCGGCTCTGTCACCGCTGACCACACAGCTCCCAGACTCTTCCCAACGCGTGTCAGGCGCGTGATCTGAGCATGCGGGCCTGCCCCGGAGTGCTCCCCCTCCCTCCGCTCTGCCCACCCGCCCGGCTCCCCTGCCCTCCCAGCGCCTCTGTCCAGTGAGGTCCCTCTGCACCCCCTCTGGCCTGCTCCCCTTTTCCTCAGCTGACCCCTGTGTTCTGGCACCTCATCTGGGAACTTCCTGGCAAAGGGCCCTGGCGTGAGCAGTCCGTGGCCGCAGAGGCCTAGGAGACAATCGAGGGGAAACGCTTTATGACACGGGGTTTGCTAACGGTTTCCTGGATTGACACGGAACGCTCAGGATCCGGAGAGAAGAGGTCAGCTGGGCTCCATGGAAATGAGAAGCTTGTGTGCCCCCGAGAACACAGCAGGCAGAGCGAAAGGCCCCCACGGAAATACATGTGCACCATAGACCTGATCAGAAGTGGCTGTGCAGGCTATAGGTCAACAACCACAATACCCCACAGCCCAACCCAAAAGCGAATAAAGGCCCTGGCTAGTGTGGCTCAGTGGATAAAGTGTCGGCCTGCAGACTGAAGGGTCCTGGGTTCAATTCTGGTCAAGGGCACAGGCCCGGGTTGCGGGCTCAATACCCAGGGTGGGGCATGCAAGAGGCAGCTGATTCTCTCATCATTGATATTTCTATCTCTCTCTCCCTCTCTCTTCTCCTCTGAAATCAATAAAAATAAAAATAAAAAAGTGAGCAAAGGACTTGAGTAAACATTTCTCCAAGGAAGACAGACAGACGTTTAGTGAGCACAGACACGATGCTTAGCATCCCTGAACACAGGGCGACACAGGCGGAGCCACAGGAAAGTCCCACCTCCTCTCGCCAGCAGCTGATTGGGTCACAGACTGTATTTCATGCAGATGCTGAAGGTTATTTCACAAATAATGGACAGGAAATTTGGGTGGCCTCTCCAGCCCGGGTGGTCCTGTCCATCAGCCTCGGGTTCCCTCACTCCCGCTCCTTCCCCGTCCTTAGAGGTGTGCGCGGAGCCTCGTCCGCCCGGGGGGGGGTCTTCCCCTCCACACGCGTGCTCTCAAACAGACTCGCGTGCACACACACACATGCAAGCACATGCAAGCATACACCCACATGCAAGCACATGCAAGCATACACCCACATGCAAGCATACACACACACACACACACACACACACACACACACGCACACAGACACCCTTCCAGAACTGTTCTCACGGGCACCCCTGTGTCCGTCTCAAACCCAGGACCCGCTCTGGCACTGCTTTCGGGACCGCTCAGGGCTGTGAGAGCAGCGCCCTGCTCCTTGCGCCAGCGGTGGGCACACTCGTGGCTGTTTTCCCGGGTGGTGTCTGTCTTAAGGGAAGGAAGAGCTGTTGCAATAGCAGTTGTGCGCTCTCTGCTCATTCTAATTCCTCTCATCTCAGCCAGTCGTCCCCACGTTGCAGGTTAGGGCTGGGGGTGCCCCACGGGGCAGGCTGACCCAGAACCGCTTCAGAGACCCCCCACGTGGGTTCTCACTCCAGGCCCTGCAATGCTGCTCCCAGCATCCCCGGCGGGTCCGGAGCAGGGGCTGGAGCTGGTGCAGGGCCTGGCCGTCACGGCTCCCGGACCAGAGCGGGGAGCCGTGCGTGTGGGCCTGTGTGGGCGCCACGTCGAGGTCAGCTGCGGCTCTGGGCACCATCTGATGTCCAGAGGGTCTCCCTGGATGGAGACACCCGTGGGGCCTCCGGAGCAGCCGGCATTAACCCGTGTTCCCTTGTCCCCGCAGGCAGCTGCCTCCCCTTCGCACCGACCAGTGGGCGCACAGGGCCCGCCCTGCTGACCCCGAGAGGCAGGACCGACGCCCGGGAGCCGATGAGGGATGAGCCGGCCGCCGGCAGCCCGGACGCCCGCCGCGCCCCAGGTACCGGTGGCCGCTGTGCCCCCTCACGTCCGTCCTGCTCCGGGAGGACCCGGCGTGCGGACCACGTCCCAGTGCGGGGGCCGTGGCTCCGTGTCAGGAAGGACCCGGGTGGGGAGGGCCGGCTCGCGCTCTCTGATGCCCGCGTGGCTCTCACCTGACCGGCCCACGTCCCTCTTACCCGGCGTGGCAGGGGAGGCCAGACACTGGCTAGCACCGCGCCGGACGATCACTGAGCCGTGACACGTACTCCGGCATCCCCACGTGGGCACGTTCCACACCGGCCTCCCCCGCACCCTCTCGCTGACCGTGTCCGTGGCGAGACCCGCGCCCAGCGGAGGGCTCTGCTTGATGGGAACGGAGCTCCGAAACGGGGCAGGAGCCTGCGGCCCGCCGGGTCTCACCGGGGCGGGCGGGCGCCTCCAGGGCCATCAGCCTGCGGTGCGTTCATCGTTCATCACCAAAATGCAGCTCTGGTGGCTGTTCCCGCAGACACACTGAGTGGGGGGCGGAGCCACTGGGGGGCGCTCAGGCCGCCTTCACAACATCTCCGGCTCTGCCGTTTCTCTCTGTCCCGGCCCCGGAACCCAGTCCTGTGGCCGTGGCTCCCGATGGGGCGGGGGACGGAGACGCAGGCCGCCATGAGAGATCGGGCACCGTTGGAAGACGCGGTTGGGGTCTGGCTGGCGGCGTGGCGGGACGCGCACAGGAAGGGAGGGGGGGAGAGCCGTGGTCCCGCCCACTGGGGGCTCTGGCTTCGGCCCAGGCCACGGTCCAGGCGGGAAGACGGGGCTGGGGAGGGAGAAGGAGAGCGGGTCTCGGCGTGTGAGGGGCGGAGCCTGTTAGACGGCATCTGAAGGGTGCTGAGTGGACAGTGAGGTGGGTGCCCCTGGGCTGAGGGACCCACAGGAGCCGGGAGTCATTGGAGACACTGAGAGAGCAGTGTCCTGGCAGCTGAGATCCGTGCCCGCCCGCCGGGGCACTTAGAGTGCGGGGAGCGGGATGCCGCAGGGCGGGAGGGAGGGAGGGATGGAGGGAGGGGCCGCTGTGCAAGGCCCAGAGGCCGAGACGGGAGCGGCTCGAGGAGCCAGTGAGCCACTGGGACCCGCGCAGAGCGGGGACGTGGTGCCTGGGTCGGCCGTGTGATGCGGTGTGGCTGGCAGCACTGTCCTGTGGCGGGAGGCGAGCCTGGGGCAGAGGTTCCAGGAGATGAGGGCAGGGGTGGCGTGCCCAGAGGCCTCCTCCAGGAGTGGCTACAGACTGCGGGGAGCCTGCTGACAGGTGGGGGGCCCGGGAGCCCACAGGCATTGAGCAGGGCATCTCACCTCGAGGGGGAGGGGTCTCTCTTTTGTGCAGGAGGATCGACCTCCAAAAAGAGAGCATCTCAATGGGGAGACCGGCCCGGCTGGGGGGCTCGGGGTGAGCGTCGACCTGTGAGCTTGAGGCTGTGATTCCATTCCCGTCAGGGCACAGGCCGGGCTGCAGACTCGATCCCCTGCTCGGGGCGTGCAGGAGGCAGCCGGTCCCTGATTCTCTCTCATCATTGATGCTTCTCTCTCTCTCTCCCTCCCTGAATCAGTACAAATCTGTTTAAAAACAGTTTTCACCGGTGCCACCGGGAGGACCGCAGAGCTCGCAGCCGCGGGAGGGGTCTCGGCGACGGCTCGGAGTCCTCCGCCCCGTGTGTGACGTGGGGGAGCCCTGGGGTTCAGGGTGGAAACGTTCTTCACAGGGAAAGCGTGTGATGGAGATGCGGCCAGACACGAACACGGTTTCCACCGAGGCTTCTCCCGGAGCCGCCGGCCGGAAGCTGCCGGCGTGTGGACCGGTTCCAGGCGTCGGTGCTCAGTGACAGGTTCTTGTTCTTGTTTTGTTTCCGAGCTGGTTTTGTCCTGACTGCACCTCTGCTGTCAACAAGCTGCCCTCTGCAGCCTCCGTCCACTCCCACACGGAGGGACCCGGGCCTGGGGCCAGCCATGAGGTGTGCCCAGTGGGGACGGACAGGCCAGGGAGCAGGGAGCAGGGCCAGGGAGCAGGGGGCAGGGCCAGAAACCCAGGGGTCAGGGCCATGCTGGCGGGCGAGCAGGAGTCTGTCAAGGCCAATGAGGGTGAGGGTGACACAGGGCGTGCCCGAGGCTGCGTCCTGAATCCCGCCTCACCCTCACCCTCACCCTCACCCTCACCCTCACCCACGGAGGCCTGTACCTCTCACGGTGCACCATCTGCTATGAAGTGACGCCCCAGAATCTAAGCTACCCCCCCCCCGCCCGAATACGAGGAGAACACAGGTGTGGGCTCAGGCCCTTCGCGGGCTCCCAGCACCCGGAGGCCGGGGCTGGGGTCCTCTCCCCTGGGAGCAGGTGGATGGGGGTGTGGCTGGCCGTGAACCCCGTCCCACTGCCCCCAGGGCCTGTGGGGTCACTCTTTCCCCCCTGCCCCCCCGCACTCCTGTCCGTGGGCTCAGGGTCAGACCTCTATGTCAGGGTGAGTTCTGTATTAATTAGATGCGTTTAAAGACCCGACTTTCCACCCACAATTACTGAGCAGAGGGACCTGGTCAGGGCTGACTCATCCTAGGGCTCCGGGATGAGCCAGCGCCTGCTCATTGCCTGCTCCGGGCGCCTCCTGCCGGCCCCAGGGTGCAATTCAACAAAACGGCAAACAAGCCCCACTCAGAGGTCACGGCCGCATGGCGATGGGCCAGGGTGCACAGGGCCGAGAGGGGAGGGAGCTGGGGGTCCGGGCAGGTGTGGGGGGCAGCGCCCCCTTCATCCAGGCAGCACCGGCCACCGTCACCTCCAGGGTCCGGGCGCTGAGCTCAGCGGCTCCACCAGAGCCGCACGCGCAGGTGGACGGCTCAGCATGGAGCCAGGTCTGAGGGCGGAGCACCGACGTGCAGTCCACACCCACCCACCCGCCAATGCCCGTCACCCACACGCCCCCGCCCGTCCGTGGCTGCAGACATGGTGCCGCCGGGGTGTGTGTGTGGTGTGTGTGCTTTTGTTTAGCGTGACTTCACACCCCAACCGTTCAGCTGAGCTGGTTTTAAATAAGAGCCGTTCAGACGGGAGACCTGTGAGGTGGCCTCCGGCCCTGCCGCCTCCCACACTCCCGCCATGTGGGTCCCCGGGCACAGGCCTCGCGGGTGGAGGTACCCCCCCCCCCCCGCTGAGATGCCGGCGGGGGTGGGCCTGCAGGTCGCACTGTGGGAAGGGCGCTCTTAGAGGCCGTCCTTGTGTTGCTACCACACGTGACCGTGTGCGCTGGAAGTGGCCTCTTGCTGACGGACCTCGTGGGAAAGCCAAGTGGGAGCGACAGGAAGCAGAGTCCGTCTCACTGCCGGGCGCTTGTTCTGAGCAGAAACCTTTTATTGCGCCAACTGCTCCATTTGGCAATCCTTCCTTTTTTTTTTTTTTTTTTTTAAGTCCTCACGCTAGGATATGTCTTTCTCTGATTCTAGAGAGCGAGGGAGGGAGAGGGAGAGAGAAACATTGACCGGCTGCCTCGCGTACACACCATGACCGGGGATCGAACCCATAAACCTTCCTGCAATGTCCCAACCACTGAGCCACACCAACTAGGCAATTCCTCTGGTCTGATCAGAGGGAAACACGGGGGCGGGGGGGTAAACCTCCTCTTTATTTTAAAGGGCCAGCCTGGGCCCTCGGGTGGTAGCTGACTCTGTGGCTCAGAGAGCCTCTGAGCTCCGTGGATACACAGCTCCCTACAGTGAGCACCTAGCCCTCCGCGGCCTGCCTGAGCGTGGGGAGCTGTGTGTGTGTGTGTGTGTGTGTGTGTGTGTGTGTGTGGAGGGGGAGGGGCCTGTGCCTACAGGGCAGGGAGGTGGGGCGGTGTGGGCGCACCTGGGGGCGGGCAGAGGGGGGAGAGGACCTGGGACCCAGCGCGCTCGGAGTTATTTTTGGGGCGCTTGCTGTGAGTGGAGAGAATCGGATGACATTTAAAAGAACGTTGCTTTCGTTCTCATGTCACTCATGTCACTCTCCTGCACATCAAACTGCTTTGCATTTTCCAAAGCCTCGCTGAGCGCACTTCCCGGAGGAGGCGGCTCGGGGGCGGGGGCCGGGGGGGGGGGGCTGGTGTGGGTGAGCCACACCCGCCGGGAGGAACGGGGTGGCCTAGCATGGCGGCCCCAGCCTGGGCTTCCATATATTATTAACTTTTCTATAGAGAGGAAGGGAGAGGGGTAGAGAGTTAGAAACATCAATGATGATATTTCTGGGGATGTGCCCGCAACCAAGGTACATGCCCTTGACCGGGATCGAACCTGGGACCCTTCAGTCCGCAGGCCGACGCTCTGTCCACTGAGCCAAACGGGTTAGGGCTGAACTCTTCTTCTAAAGTTTACCTCGTTCTGTAGACCTCGGACCCACGCGCTGGGAGGATGGCGTTTTGTTCCTTTTTGAGCAGCAGATGTCACTGTCCTCCCCTCGGGCGCTGACCTCATGTTGGAGACTCTGATGTCCGTCACGGGGGCGTGTGGAGGAGGCAAACTGACCGCCTAGTGCCCCACGAACAGGCGCTGCTGAGTGAACGGGCTCGGACGGCCTGTCTCACACTCCGGGGGTCCCCCGGGCGCTCTCAGGGGCTCCATGGGGCCCAGGAAGGGCCTGAGCGTCTTCAGAATCACCGGGTTCGCGGGACCGCAGCGATGGGAGCACGGAAGCACACATTTCGTGCCTCTGAGACGCGGCAGGAAGCGGGTCACTCGGGCCGGGGCGGTCTGCACGGCCGTGTTTCCACATGTCTGTGTCTGTGATGCAGCGGACGGCGCTCAAGGTTCCTTTATCTGAAAATCTCCCGCAGAGTGTGACTCTCGTTCGAGGTCAGTTTATGCCGTCAGGACTCCGTCTCTCCTTTCCTCCCTGCGCCCGCGGGCGGCCCGTCCCCCGGGACGCCCCTCGCGTTGCGGCTGGGAGTCCCCGTCTGGTGAATGAGCAGGAGCCGCTTTCCCGTTTGGCTGCCCGTGGGCGTGGCTGCGGCTGAACTGGGTCCTTCCTGGCTCGTTTGGTGGCAGCTCACTCAGGTTTTAGAATTTGCAAAATATCCCATCATGCCTTCCGTGTCTCCCTAGTATCCGACTCCCAAAACCCCAGGGGAGAAATTTCACTTCTCCCACCGAAAGGTCAGACTCCTCCAGAGAAAAACCGAAGAACCAACTCTGTGATTGCTTTTGTCTCTATCCCAGGACTTACTGTGCACCCAACAGTACCCACCGTGCCCACCATAGGTGCCGACACCAGCACAGGTGCCCAACAGCACCCAGCAGCACTCGCTGTAGGTATCCAATAGGACATCCACGATGGGTACCCAGCGGTACCCACCAGCACCAACCAGCACCCAGTGGTACCCAGCCATCGCCACCACGGGTACCAATAGCACCTACTAGTGGTCACCATGGGTACTCAACAGTACCCACTTCGGGGACTAACTAGTACTCAACAGCACCCACCATGGGTCCCGGCAAGAGCCCTGGTGATTGTAAGACAGAGGCTTCTCCCCAAGTGCCACTTCCCATCATCCTCTCTGCACGCTAAACTGGACACACGAAACCCGTATCTTAAAAGGAAACCGAGAGAGGGCCTCGCTCCGCATGCGGCTGGGCCGTGTGACATGCCCTGTCCACGGGCGGACACGGCTGAGCAGCCCCCGTGGGGACCTTCTGTGACACGCCCGGCGCTCCGGGGGCGGGCACTGCTGTGTCCTTGGTGTTGGGGAGCGTCGATGGCTCCGGGCCCGGCCTCGCTGGGCGGGCAGGCTCTCCAGAGGGTGTCTGCGGGGGGAGGAGGCGGCCCCACAGCCCCCCAAGGCATGGGAGGTCAGAGCTGCGTCAGAATCCAGACTTGCCTTTTCCCCGCCGCCGTTTCCGGCCCACCTCCTCTCTGGAAGGTTCTTTGTGACTTTTCTGTGTCACCTTTGATGCTTTCTGCTCGCACCCGAGGCCGGTCCCTGCTGCACAAAGACACCAGGCGAGGCTCCGGTTCCCCAGCTTCCCCCGAGAGGCGCTGCCTCGGTGAGCTCTCAGGCCCCCCTCCTGCAGGCCGCCCCCCGGGCGGTGTCCTGCAGTAAACCGGGCGGTGGACAGCACAGCCCCGCGCACTGGCCACCCCGGCCACCCTGACCGGGCTGGACACAGGCTGCGGGCGTGTGCCAGCACACCGTGGGCACGGCGGGTCTCCAAGGCCCTCGTGTCAATGAGCCTTTCAGACGGCCTCCGTCTCCTCTCTGAGGAAGTGTGAGCGCAGCCGGGGGCGGCGGGCGGGCTGCTGCGACTCCCTTTCTCGGAGGAAGCAGAGTGTCCGTGTGGGTGACAGCGGCTTTGGTGGCTGTTGCTAGGATAGGGTGTCCGCCTGGGGGGTGCTAATTTGCCATTCAGAGGGATTTTTTTCTCTTTGGTGAGAGCTGATGTACAAACGCGTTAGTAGGAAGGGAGAGAGGGAGAAGCGGAGGGGGCGGGCGAGGCTGGGTGGCAGGAGGGTTTCAGACGCGTGTGGGGAGGGGCGCTGGCGGGGGCGGGGCCGGCACGGATCTCGGCACACAGAACCGTCTGGAAGGGAGAGCGGGAAGGGGGCGGGGACACCCTTTAATCACTGAATTCTGGAGCCCACAGGAAATGGCCACGGGGATCTGAGCTTTGCCAACTAGAGGTCACATTTCAAAAGGCAATCCCAGAATGTTCCTGATTCTTAAGGGGGTCACCGAGGGTATTTCTCTCCCAGAAAAACAGAAGAGAAAGGGGTGAAGACGAAGGCCGTGGCCTGGCGACATAGGAGGAACCCCAGGGAAGGGTGTTATTCCGGAGTCTCCGGAGAAACAGAATGGGGGGGGGGGGAGAGGAGAGAGAGAGAGAGAGAGAGAGAGAGAGAGAGAGAGGAACTTGTCCCTCTTATGTGTTCGTTCATCTGTTGAGTCTTGTCTGTGCCCTAAGTGGGGTTTGAACCCACGACCTTGGCGTCTCATTACAATGTTTCAGCCAATTGAGCTACTGAGCGGGGCTGTTGTGCAAAGCTTTTTACTGTGAATCTATACTTTTACTTTCAGATTGCGATTTACCCGCCCTGAGAGGACCCCCCCCCTCGGCCCCTCCTCTCCCAGCACAGCCATCAGGTGCCCCGGAGCCGAAGGCAGTTCCTCCGCTGGGCGGCGCTCTAAAGTGAAACGGGAATTGTATAAGTCAAATCAAGGGTTTGAAAAAAAGGTTTCATTTCCCTAATTACTTTCTATTGAGTTATCCTGCGCCCGGCGACGGGCTTCTGGGTGAGCTGGCTCAGCGACGGCTGGGCCGGGGCCGCTGGGCAGCTCCTGCCAGCTTAGCTGCTGGAGCCCGCGGGCCCGCAGCCCGAACTGTGTTAGTCTGCGTGGCGGGCGGGGCGACCTCTTACACCCGATGAAGACGGTGCCCGTGGCCGGGCACGGGGGAGGTGTGAGAGGTGTGAGAGCCGGGCCAGTTCCTGGGCCCAGCTCCGCCCTGGGCCGCGGGGGAGGGGGGGGGCAGTGAGCCAGGCAGACCTGTGTCCCTCGTGGCAAACTCCGTGGAAACTTTGATAAACTTGGTGGAAATCTTTTTTCCCCTTTATAACTAGAATGCAGGATTCAGGGGAATATTTTAGTGAGTCTGCTTGCGTGCTCTCTCTTCTGAAAACGTGTTTATACTGGTTTCTGTAAATCCCAGTGCAAACACGTAAAGCCAGACTCTGCCGGTGTCTCACTGTAACCTAAGACAGACATCTGGCTGAGCACAGACAGACAGACAGATCTCCCGAGCGCACATCTGCCCAGCGTTGAGCCGGCGGCGTTGGGGGCACGCTGCCGCTGTGCAGGCGAGCACTCCAGTAGGTCCTCCTCAGTGACCTCGCCTCCCGCCGGCACGGGGCTGGGCTGGGGCAGCCCAGCGGGCAGTGCGGACACCCTGCCTGGACAGGAGAGCGCGGGCCTGCTCAGGGGAGACCCAAAGCCTGGGCTGGCCGTAGCGGCTGTTATAATCCCGGTGTGCCAGGGCTCAAAGCCGACCGGAGACCCAGCCGGAGAGGCCGCCGGGGTGCGGGGCGCCGGGAGCAGCCCCGACAGCGGCCACAGGAGCACCCTCCCCGGAGACACGGGGCCGTGCGGGAAGGTGGCGCAGGCACAGGCACTTTCTCCTCCCGGGACGCCTCGCCGGGCTGTGCCGATGGCGTGTGCTCAGCTCGGAGAAGGCCAGGAGGACGTGGCCGTTTTATGCTCTTTGGGGCTCCCCGTGCTCCCGGTCCCGCTGGGTCACTGCGGCCGTGGAATCCATGAAAATGAAGTTTCCAGGCTCTCAGTCCCCGGCTGAGAGGGTGAGGAACCGCCGCCCACACAGTCAGAAGCAGAGAGGCTCTCCCCGGCGGTCCCTGGGGGACAGTCACAGAGACGAGTGGACTCTGGGGGCTCATGACAAGGATGGCTGTTTCCCCAAATGTGTGCACACTGAGCAGCAGAGAGCTCATGTTTGAAAATGAGTCTAATTTAGTTAACACTGCCTTTGTAATTATTCAAAGTGTGTGTGCACATTTCGGGACACCATCTACACATCTTTTATTAAACTTACTGGAGTTATCTTACCTAATAATAGACAAACATGTAAATTGACCGTACCCCCCCCCCCCACGGCACCAGCCAATAAGAAGTGATATGCAAATTAACCCAACAAAGATGGCAGTTAATTTGCATACATAGGCACTGAGTGCCTGCGACACAGGCTTTCTGTCCCACCCCCGGTCTCTCAGGGCCTCTGGGCAGCATGGGGAGGGACTGGGCCAGGGTGGAGAGGTGCTGGCAGCCAGGGAAAGGAAGGCCCATTCTAGCACGAATCTTCCTGCATTGGGCTTCTAGTTAGTTAATAAGATTGTGTATGCTTGAGGTGTACGGTTCTATAACACGTCATCATATATTGTATCACGTGTTCACCACCCAAAGCCACGTCTCCTTCCGTCACGTGTGTCCCCCTCACACTCTTCGGCCTGCCCCAGCCCCCCTCCCTCTGGTCATCAGCGTGCTGTTGTCTGTGTCTATGAGTTTTGTTTTTCTGCTTAATCCCTCCACTTCTCTCCCCCAGCGCCCCCAGCTTCTCCAGCTCCCCCAGCTCCCCCGCCTCCAGACTCATAGAGAACACAGCAGGAGGGCAGACAGACAGCGGCCAGCGGGCAGGGGGCTCGGAGCCGGGTGAAACAGGTGAGGGGATTAAGTGAAAATAAGAAAAAGACGGTTTACTCTTTATTCTTCAAGAAACAGTGAACTTCTTGCCCCCAGAGGGCAACTGTACATTGTCACATTGAAAACCTGTGACATCATCTCTTCACCGTGCCGCCGTTCGGAAAGGTGGCTGAGACAGCCATGGGCCGTGGGTGTGTCTGTGGCCACTTGCTAAGGTTCTAGCGGCCAAGGAGAAGGTGGCAGAGTGGGATCCGCGGACCCCTGGCAGCTGTCAGTAATGTGACCGATGTATACAGGGCGGGCAGAAGCAGGCCTTACAGTTGCAAGTACATGAAACAGAGTTTATTCTTGCATTATCACTTATTAATTATTACTTTATTTTCCATGTGAGCAACTGTAAGCTGACTTTTGCCTCTCCCTGTATTGGGGCTCAATCGTAATTCATCTGAAGGGTCCCCAGTCCACTGGGACTTCTCCATTTGCTCAAATACATTAGCCCCCATTCTTGGTCCTCACCGAAAGCATGGATGATTCTCAAAGTTCGGGCCCTCTGAGACCCCAAACATCGTCAGCCTCTCTCTCACCTCCAACCTGACCATGAACAACGCTTCCACTGGGCAACTCCAGAGTTCAGAAGAGGCCATCACAGGAAACACTGGCATTTTAGTGAAGGGGCCATACCGTAACTTATGTGCACCAGTGAGGCCCCTCGGCCTGGCCTGTAGGATCGAGCTGAAACCGGCTCTCCAGCATCCCCGGAGGGGTCCCGGATGGCGAGAGGATATAGGCCACACTGAGGGACCCCACCATGCACGAGTGGGTCAGGGAGGGATGTGGGCAGTTGGCCAGCTATGGAGGGGCTGAGGGAGGGCTCCAGGGCATGTCTGGCCCATCTTGCTCAGTCCTGATCGGCAGGACCCCAGCAGCAAGCTATCCTACCAGTCGGAGCATCTGCCCTCTGGTGGTCAGTGCACATCATAGCGACTGGTCGACTGACTCTCTTCTCCCCTGGTGGTCATAGCCAGTGGTTGAGTGACCTTAACATATCATTAGCTTATTATGCTTTTTGATTGGTTGAACAGAAGACGGGACACATAGCATATTAGGCTTTTATTATATAGGATCGTTAGATGAGCATCACAATCATTTTTAACTTGGTTTAATTGTTCAAAGCCGAAAAGTAGGAGAATCTTCAGAAGGTGCCTGCCAGCATTTCTAAGCTCCCATCGCCAGAGGAGTGCCCGGAGCTAATGATGCCCCATTAGGTGTCTCAGTGGCCCCGGGGAAGGCCGTTAGCTGTGGCTGCCAAACACCGCTGAGTGGTGACACGTGATTGGTGACTCATCTAGGAGAAGGTCAGTGTGCGCACCATAAAACCCGGCCCTTGGGCCACACTCCAGGGTCTGAGGCCACCGGAGCCTGTGGGAGGAGAGGGCAGAGGAAGTCTACATAGGAGGTGCCAATGGCCCGCCCGCCCGAGGCCTCTCTCTCTGGCTTCCCACCGTGAGCGCCCACGTGCGGTGGGCTGTTTTCGGGTCCCTGCCAGGTGTCCCGGCGCGAGCTGATGCAGATGGTCCCGCCCTGCCCGGTTCCACCTCAGGTGGAGAACTTGGGTTTGGGCCAGCTGGGCCCTTTCAAGTGACCCATGAGGCATGGTACGCTGAGCCAACCAGTGATTCATGCCACTCAGCTCCGGGGGGTAAAGACGCATTACCCTGTCTGCCAGGCCGGGCCCTTCGACCTGAGGTTGCCGGTCCACAGCGGACTCACATCGCATGGCGAGAAAGGAAAACAAAGATTTATTATGGAGATTTCCAATCAGGAGAAGGCAGTTGGCTTTCCAGTCCATTTTTCCGGTCGGGGTGATACGCTGAGTTGGTTTCTGTCACTGACAGCAGGGGTGGTGGCCACCTGCGTAGGGCTGTGTCCTCACGCAGGACGAGTTTGGATGCCCGTGGGCGTAGGGCACGATAATGGGCAGGAGCACACGTCTCCTGGGTGGAGATTTCTGGAAACTTCCAGGGGAAGCGACTACCAGCATGAAGGCTGGAGGGAGGAGGAGAGAAGCAAACTTCCTCCCAGGCTGGCGGGTCACCCGCAGGGTCCTCACCGGAGGGAGACGTGCAGGGCGGTCCGCGTGGGGACCAGCGGGCGGGCGTTCAGGGGGCTGCTCGCCGAGGCCACACCTCTGCTCAGGCTGCTGCGTCCGGCGCCGTGAGACCCCGCCCGACAGCTGCTCACACGTCATAACGTGGTGCACATGAGCTGTGCGGGGGGCGAGGGGGGGGGAATCGCACTTAAAATATTAGTGTTGATTTCAGAGAGGAAGGGGGAGAGAGCGAAACATCAATGATGAGAGACTCATTGATTGGTTCCCTTCTGCACCCGCGCCCCCCCTCCCCCCCCCGCCCGGCCCCACACTAGGATTGAGCCCACAACCCTGGCATGTGCCCTTGACCGGAATGAAACCCAGGACCCTTCAGTTCTTAGGCCTATGCTCTACCCACTGAGCCACACCGGCCAGGGCAGAAACCCCCCTTTTTCGACCAAACCCCCCTTTTTCGACCATAGTGACTACGATGTTACCGAGCGCCACCCTAACTTATTAAGCCCCGGAGTGCGAACAAGCAGAATGGACGTGGCAGGGAATCATGGGAGAGGCGCTGCCTCAGTTTCTCCTTCCTCCGCTGCCCGGCTGATCTGGCAGGTTTCTCTGGCTCTCGTGGGGTGGTGATGGCCAGCGGGCGAGAAGCACAGGCTGCTGCCCTTGGGCGTTTGTGAGTTACTTTTCTCACCAGCCCCACTCCGTCACAGAGTTCTAGTGGTAGAGCACATGCAGGTAGCTTTCACAGACTCGGGGGAGCTGTCTGTCCTCTGGCGCTCTCTCTGTCCCTCTGGGGGCTTCCACAGAGACGCACAGGGCGAGCCTGTCCCCCTGAGTCAGCCTGACGCCCCAGCGGCTCCCTGAGCCTGCTGCCCGCCTTCAGTGCCGTCCATCCTGGTCTGGACCAGGCACCCCCATGTGCCCGCCTGTGCCCGGGCTCTTTTTTCTTAAAGAACAAAAAGGAGCACATTCTCCTGATTGAATGAGCCACGTTGGTCCTTGTTGTTGAGACAAAGCTGTCAGACCCAACCACTCTTCTTTTCCCCGAAACTGCGTCCGGCCCCTTGGGTAAAGGCCAGGGCTCCTTCTGAAAACGCGGCTTTTGGAATAACGGGCCGTTTGAGAGAAAACGGTGTCCAAGCCACGGGCAAGCCCCGCTTGTGGCAAACGCAGTGACCCCTGCAAACATCACAGCTGCCATCGCGCCTCGCGGTGGGACAGACGCGGAGGGATGTGGAGGCAGCCGCCGGGGAACGCTGCTCTCACGGTGCCTAAGGGTCCCCGGGGCTCAGGGCACCCCTCCCCGGGGGGATGTAAGCTGCTCCCGGACCCCAGCTTCCAACCCCTAATGCTGCTCTGTGCTCCCTTTCTTCCTTGTTAAAAAGTTGTTTTTATTGATTTTTAGATAGAGAGGAAGAGAGAGGGAGAGAGAGAAACACGGATGAGAGAGACACATTGATGGGCTGCCTTCCACATGCTCCCTACTGGGGACCAAACCTGAAACCTAGACATGTGCCCTGCCTGGGAATGGAGCCTGGCACCTCCTGGGCCATGAGGCAGTGCTCAACCCACTGAGCCACACTGTCCACTCAAATGCTTCCATGGGGCTCGGACTTTCTTAAAGAAACGTCTCTCTCAGGCGCCTTCTATACAACATCTGCACACGGTTCTACCACACGGCGTCTATCGGCTCTGAAAGCGCGGTCTTACACGGAATGGACACCGGACCTGGGAAAGTCTGGTGGAAGCGCTGGTTCACCTGGTCTCTGTTTCTCGTCTGACGTGCATGCTTCTGAGAAACAAAAACTGCCTCAGCATGCCTCAGCCTCACGGGCTTCCAGAGCAACTCCCCGTTTTTCTTCAATGGCAGCGTCTTTGTTACTTAGTGTTGTGTCCTGACGCGGCCGCGTTATGTAAGAGACTCCGTGCTCACATGGTTACCACAAGAATGTGGCATCGATTACGTAACCTGAGCGGCTTTACCGCCGGGTCCTCGGGCTCCCACAGCCATTAGTAGAGCGACCTTCCGGGGGCTGAGACGCTGAGCGTTTAATTAACAAGCATTCACCTTTGGCTCGTACCATTCATCACAGACACGCCTCACCTCCCCCCATGGAAGGCAGGAGACTTAAGGTTCATTCGGAACATTAATGTTTTAACCACCTGCCTATTATCAATACTGCCGTTGACAAGGAAACACTACTTTTCAAATGAAGATAATATCATCTATACGGACGCTTAGTTGTTTTAGAACATAAAGCAACAGTAAGATTGTAGGTTATTTTATAGTGAATTTGTTTGAATTCATAAAAATAACTTAAGTGAAACAGAAGCTCTAGAAATATTAGGGGTTGCTGGAGTGGTTTTTAAAAAATCACCTTTGGTCTTTTTTCCACAGGTGTCTTGCTCAGTGGGTTGACTTTATAATATTTTTCTAACTAAAATGATAAGAGCCCCCTTCCCTTGCAGGCTCCACTACAGCAATACTGTAAGGAGGCATCCCTCAGTTTACCCAAGGTTTGTTAGCATCCACACCCATAGGAAGTGTAACCAGTTGGCACGCAGGTGATGTGCAAGCGGCAACCATTGAGTGCCCCGTGTCCCGGCCTCTGTGAAAGGGGACAGGGGGACCCCCAAGCCTGCCCTGAGATCAGCTGTTTAGAATGGAGTCGCCAGTTCAACTAATCCGCGAGGAAACTTGTTGGGAAGAGGGTCAGTGCCACCTGCTCACACGCACAGAGGAGAGGCGTCCGTTCCGGGAGACGAGGGGGGGGCTCTGGTGTCTGAGGTGGGAAGTGCTGCAGGCGGCTTTCCACAGAGCACACCTGTGGCGAGTGACAGGGTTCCGAGGTGTGGGAGGGAGGGGGTGTCTGGCCACCGAGCTCCCTGCAGAGCTGCCCGAGGAGGGATCCTGGACCTCCTTAGTCTGTGGGACGTGAGCGGTCACACCTCGTGACAACACGCTGGTCGTTTTGTAGCAATGACATGGGAAAGCCTCGCAGGTGAGCCCCATGTTTCCACTGCTGCCTGCTTAGGAGCTGCTGTGCTCAGAGGACTGTATTTTAAGTAAGTCACACGTATTAAAACCAATGGGGAAAATGTGGCTTTTGCTTAGACTTTATCTGTATAAGTAGACGAGTTCTCCATTTACTCAAGCTTGGTTTGATATTTTATAAAGTTTACAAGCATTTTCGAAAGAGAACACAGGAGATTCAAGAATCAGTGAGCGATGTGAAATTGACAGCTCCAAGCACTAAGGTTGTAAAGTAAAATCAATTATGACACAAACCTGCTTGTTGACCAGAATTCATCAAATGCTAATCGGACTTGTTGTAAACATCCCTCTTAGGCTACTATAAAGAAATCTCATAACGGGAGGAGGAAAACCATAATTTTAAAATGTCTTGGGGCTCTGCCTTGACCCTATTTTAAAATGTTTTTAGGAACACAGAATTCAGATTACTGGTAGATCACGATCGGGTGGATATTGCTTTCTCTATAAGTGAATTATTATGCATAAAGCACTAAAACAAATGTAGACAGGACTCTGTTTGAAAATAACAATGTCTGGAAGTGTGTTTGGATAATCAGGATGTCCCCGTGGCGGCATGGACAGACGGACGGGGAGGTTTCATCCCTGCATCCATTCCGTCTTCATCCTGTCCCTGGGGAGACGCTGTCTGACAAGGCTGACCTACCAGTCTGAACCTCCCCCGTCCTGGCACTTTTTACTGGGGTCGAACTGCCCTCTTCACACTCTCTGCGTTTTCATTCTCTGCAGAGCGGACTGGAACGAGGAAGGTCATTTATTTCACAAAGAGCCCTCCCTGTGGCATCGGTCACAGCCCCACGGAGTTACAACCCCGATTCCGGAGGCGCTGAAATCCTACAGCGATCAGATGCCACCGGACCCGACCTGAGGCCACCTGGCAAACCGTCTGGGGACCGCCGGATGCTGTGTTCTCTTAGTTGGGGACCAATGTGTGCATCAGTCCAAACAAGGCTTGGAGTGCAGGGGCTGTCTCCTCCTTTCCGGACACACCCTCGGGAGGCCGGAGGGCAGGGAAGGCATCCCCAGGGAACTCCCGGCAGGTGTGGAGGCGCCTGAGCGGCGGGAGTGGCCGCTTGCGCCTGGTGTCTGGCACGGGAACCTCTGCTGCATGTTTCCGGAGAAGGAAAGTGGCCGGGCGCCCCCCGGCACTCAGAGCAACAGAACCGGCCTCCGGGGTGCAGCGGGGAGCGCGCATAACAAATGCCATCAACGCGCAGCCAGCACCCGCTCTGGCGGCCCTCTGCCCTTCCCCGCGGTCCCGCCTCTTCTCTCCGGTTTGTCCAGGAAGCCCGTGCCTTCCCGCAAGCTTTCGGAGCGCGGGAGGACAGGTAGCGGGTTGGGTCCAGAAAAGGGTCGGTGAAGTGTGTTAGAGCGCGCCCAGATGGGAGATGGGACAGACCCGCAGGACCACATGGGATGGCTTCCCGCCCGCACAGGTCCGAGGCTGCAATCCAAGCTCCAGGGGAACGTGTTTGTGGCGGGAAGTCACGTTAGTGACCCCAAAAGGCAGCCAAGGGGACGTCAACAAGAAGCACGCCGCGTGCACAGGGATGAACAGCGGACACTAGGAGGTGGAGCCCGGCCTCCCCAGGGCCGGTGGGCAGCCACGGAGATGGGCGCACGGAGCCCGCCTTCCCGGGAGTTACCGGCGTCAGGGGAGCGCTGCCCAGAGAGCGCAGCACCGGGAGGCCGGGCAGCCCGGACCCCGGGGCAGGGGCCTCTCCTCCTCTCCCTGGCCGCCCTCACCCCAAAACAAAGCAGAACGGCACAGCCCCCCTGAGTGAGATAAGAGCGCCTGGATCCCGTCCTCCAGGCTCAGAGACCGGGCCCCTGGTGCCAGGGCCGGCGCCCACGCTCCCTCCCCGCGATCCGCCGCGGGAGCGCCTGGCGGTGTCCGGAGCCCGCTTGGCCATTGGCTTCCGATGCCAACACGCACTCCCTGGCTCGGCGCCTGGAGGGAGCGGGCGAAGCCTCGCCAGGGGGGACTCTGCGGCCAGCTTCCCCAGAGAAACACCGGGAACCGGCTGGAGAGACGAAATCTTGGAGAGCGCTTACGAGCCGGCCCGGGGATGGGCGCCGCCGCCTTCGCCAACGCCTCGGCTTAGGGGACGGCTCGCCCTTCGCCCCGCCGGCCTGGGCGCGCTCCGGTCCCGGCAGGTGACCTGGCCCAGGAGCCCGGGAGCCCGTCCCGCCGCCCGCACTGCACCCGGCGGCGGGGGTGCCGCCGCGCTCCCCATGCAGCCGGCCGTAGGGACACCGGCGCCTCCGCGCTCCGGGCTCCTCGCTCAGCGCTCTCCGGGGCCGTGTCCGCGGCAGCGCAGCCTGGATTCAGGCAGGAGAGGAAGGACCGGCTCCCAGAGGCCGGCAGGGGGGCCTCGGGGCGTTGGGGTCCGGATCGCGGGGGTTTGAGCCCTGTTTGCCCTTCCATTCTCGGTCACCGGGCACAGGAGGCGGGCGGCCTGAGGGACGGGGAGGGCCTGTCTGCGCCTTCCTGTACGGGGACCCTGTGCGGGGCTGAACCCCAGCCCGCGTCCAGTGTGAACCCCGGGGAGAGGGGTCCTCCGCGCACAGCTCCGCGGGCCGCAGGCCGCCGCCAGGCCAGGGGCTCCGGCGCGGAGGGGGCCGCAGAGGGGACAGCACAGTCGCCCCTGCCCCCTGCCCACGTGGCCCTGTCCGCCGGTCCGGGTGCCGGAGCCTGCGCGCTGCGTGGGCGCCCCCGCGGCGTGGGAGCTGCTCCGCCGGGTCCTCCGCCTCCGCCTCCGCCACCACGGCCACGGCCACCGCCTCCGCCTCCGCCTCCCGGGCGGCGGCACCGCGGCGCCTCCCCCGCGGCTCCGGGCCGGGGCCGCCGGACGCGCACCCCCTACGCCGCGCTCCAGCCCCGCCGCCGGGGAACGCGGACCGCGCGCCGGCACCGAGGCCGGGCCCTCGCCCCAAAGTGGACGCGGGGTGAGGACTGGGCCGCGAGGGGCGCGGAGACGGAGAGGAGCTCCGGACGGGCTTGGCCTGGCCGGCCGCGGAGGGCAGGACTGCGGGGCGGAGCCGGGGGCCGGGCCTCCGGAGGGGAGGGCCATGGCCAACCGCGAGGCGCCGCGCGCTCCCCGCCCCCAGGCCCCCCTGCCCGCCGCCGGGGACCCGCCTGGCTCCGGCCCGGCTCCGGCCGACTCCGCCCGGAGCCCCGGCGCGGCCGACCGAGCGCGCCCCGCCCCGCGCCCGCCCCGCGGGGGCCTCGCCGCCTGGGTCCCGGGCCGCGCTCCCGGCGCGCCCGCCTCCCCCCGCCGCCCTCCCCCTTCCCCGCCCCTCCCCCCCGCGCTCCGGGCCGCCGCCCCCGCGGCCCCCTCCTCCCGCCCGCCTCCCCTCCCTCCTCCCTCCTCCCCATCAGCCTCCCGCCTCCCGCCGCTGCCGGAGGGGCGGGCGCAGCGGCGGGAGAGGCGGCGGCGATGCCGGCGGCCCGGAGGCAGCTCCGCTGAGCGGCCCCGGTGGCGGTCCCCGCGGCGGCGGCGGGCGGCGGCCCCTCCTCGCCCGGCGCTCCGGTCTCCGCGGCTCCGGCCCCGCCGCGCCCGCCCGCCGCCGCCCCGGCTCCGCGGCTCCGGCCCGGCTCCGGCCCGGCCCCGGCGGGGAGGCGGCGGCCGGACCCCGCGGCGGCCCCAGGCGCAAGCTTCGCCCGCGGCCCCGCCATGGCAGATGGACCCTCGCACCACGCGAGCTGCTTCCGAAGGCTGACCGAGTGCCTGCTGAGCCCCAGTGAGTGCCCCGCGCCCGCGCCCCCGCCCCGCGCCCCCGCCCCGGCGCCTGCGGGACCCCGGCTTCCCCGCGCCGCGCGCCGGGCAGGGCGGTCCGGAGGCTCCAGAACCCGACCCGCTGTCCGCGGGGCCGCCCGGCCACAGTCCCCGGCGCTGTCCGCTCCCAACGCGGACCGGCCCGGCTCCTCCTCCGCCGGGCCCTGGGCTGGAGGACCGAGCGCCCCTCTCCCCGGGAGGCGGGTCCCCGGAGACCCCCCTGGGAGGGGCTGGCCGGGTCCGAGCCCCGAGCCCCGAGGTGCAGCTCCCTCGTGTTCCCCGGGTCCCGTGTCCCCGCCCCCCCTGACCCTGTGCCACCCCCTGACCCTGTGCCACCCCCTGACCCTGTGCCACCCCGGAGCCTGTCCACCCCGGAGCCTGTCCACCCCCTAACCCTGTGCCACCCCGGAGCCTGTCCACCCCCTAACCCTGTGCCACCCCGGAGCCTGTGCCACCCCTAGCCCGTGCCCCCCCCCCCCCCCCCAGAGCGCGGACCGGCCGGTGTCCGGCTGCCAGTGCCTCACCCCCCGCACCGCTCTCCGGTCGGGGCCGCGGCGCTCCGGGGAGGCGAGGACAATGGGCTTGGGGCGGAGGAGGCGGCGGGCCGCGGGTTCGGGGCCACCTCGCCCCCAGCCCGGGGTGAGGGGTGCGGGGGGCAGGGGCAGGGGCAGAGGCGTGCCGCGGGGAGGGGAGGGAGCGGGCAGAGGTTCCAGGGAGCGGAGGGAGCGGAGATGGCGGGGCTGGAGGCGCCGGGCACGCACAGGAGGGCAGCGCCTTCGCCGCCGATGGAGGGGATGGAGGGCGAGCCAGGTGAGGTGGGTGCGGGCGCGGCCGGGACACCGTTACTCCGGCGCCGGCTCCTGGGGCCCTGCGCGCGGGGCCGGGCGCAGCATCACCGCGTGCGCCAGCCTTTGTCTGCGCCTCCGGAGCCCGCTCTGGCGCCTCTCTCCCGGGCCGCCTTCCCTCCCCGGGCCGGGGCTCCCTGGCAGGCCGGGGCTCCCTGGCAGCCGCACCGGGTCCAGCCCCTTCTCGCGGCGGAAACTTGTCCGGTGCCCAGCCGCCGGCGTGCTGGCCTGGCCCTACGGGGACCGGGCTGGCCACTCCCCTCCCGGCGGCGGGTGGAGATCGCAGAGACAGCGTGGCCAGTGGCCTCTCACCCCCCTGGCCAGCTCCGGCCTCCGCGCCTTCTGGCTGCTGGGCCGGATCTGCTGGGCATGGGCCCTGGTCTCGGAGCAGAGCCCCCTCCGGTACCCCCCCCCCCCACCCCCCGCCGGTGGGTGCAGCGCCCAGTGTCTGCAGCCCCGCCCCACCTGCAGGGCTGACCGCTCAGAGAGGTGGCTGTGGAGGAGGGATGGGGTCTGGGCACCAGGGCTGCCTGCAGCCAGGATGCCTTCCCGTGGACACTGGCACCTGCTGAGACAGCCGCTGTGATGGGAGGGAGCAGAGCTGTCAGTGCTCAGGACTGGCCTCCCTCCTCCTCTTGTCAATCCCTTCCTTAAAAAATCCACGTGTACTTTTTACAGCCGCCCGTGGGCCGGCTGCAGGCTGCCCCCTCTCCCTGGGACAGCGTGGCCCTGGGAGGGCGGGTGCTGCGGGACAGGGTGCAGGCATCCGATGGGACCCGTTTCTTGAAGTGATGAGGTTTTGTTTGCAGGTGGTGGTTCCTGCTGCGGAGTGTGTGTGTGTGTGTGTGTGTGTGTGTCTGTGTGTCTCTCTGTGTGTATCTGTGTCTCTCTCTGTGTGTGTGTCTCTGTGTATCTGTGTGTGTCTATGTGTGTATCTGTGTGTGTATGTGTCTGTGTGTGTATGTGTCTGTGTGTGTCTCTCTGTGTGTGTCTGTGTGTCTCTCTGTGTATCTGTGTGTATGTGTATGTCTCTCTGTGTGTCTCTGCGTATCTGTGTGTGTATGTGTATGTCTCTCTGTGTGTCTCTGTGTCTCTGTGTCTCTGTGTGTATCTGTGTGTGTGTGTCTGTGTGTGTGTCTGTGTCTCTGTGTGTGGGGGGGGCCTGGGCGTGTGGTGGGGGGTGTTGTGGAGTAGAGAGAAGGTGACCAGGTCAGTGGGGTGAAGTCCCAGGCGAACCCCCAGCAGGCTTCCCCTGTGGAAGGACGGGGGTCTGGAGGGGACGGGCCACGGGGAGAGGCCCAGCCGGGGCCCCTTCAGGAGCTGCTGTGGCCCCGTCGGGGGAGGGAGGGGTGCCTGGTGTGTGAGCAGGAGCAGAGTCCGGGACGCGCTGAGGCGGTGGCAGGACCTGCACGGTCAGTCTGCTGTCAGACCGCCTCGGGGAGGTGGGCCGTGCTAGACCCATGCTCACAAGACAGGCCAGTTCCTGCCGGGACGCGGTGCCCTACCCACTGGGGTCTTTGTCCGGTCACTGCTGACCACCGCCCTTGTCTGGATTGCTCAAATGTCTCAAGTGGGCAGACTTTTTAGGTACTGGGCAGTTAAAAAGAGACTTTTGGGGGGGAAAACCTGGATTCTATGAGAAGTAAAGATGCCCACACACATGCAGATGTGTCTAATTATTTGTAAGTCCTCACCTGAGGGTGTTTTTTTTTTTTTTCCCCATTGATTTCTAGAGAGAGTTGGGGGTGGGGGTGAGAGAAGCATGGATGTGAGATGAGACACATCAACTAGTTGCCTCCCACTCGAGGCCTGACTGGGGCTAGGGGTCCAACTTGCGATCAAGGTACGTGCCCTTGACCAGGAATTGAACCTTTGACCTTTTGGGTAGCAGGCCAACACTCTGACCACTGAGCCAAACCGGCCAGGACACAGACGCCCTCTTCCCTTTCAGTGGGACCTCTTGGTCTGATCAGTGAGTGGTTGTGTAAAGGGCTGCGGTCAGTTACCGTTAGAGCGGTGGTTACCACAGGGGGGATCATGCCCCACAGGGGAGCGATTTGATTTTGAAGGGGGGCAATTCGAGAATTATTAACAGCGAATGTTTTGCATTTCTTATAGCTCTAGTGCCCCATATGCGGTATATAAATATATATTATGACATACTTCTGCATTTCAGTTCTCTGTTATATGTTTTGAAACTTTATTTGCTATTTTTTCATATCACTTCATATTACTATTTTTTAACAATTTCTTAGTGATTTCTTCCTCAGTCCTTCAGCTGTCCTTTCGTTCTTTTCTTTTTCTCTCTTCCGTGGATGCCATGTTCTCTGGAAGCGTGTTTAGACCAAGTCCATGGCCTTTTAGGCTTCTTCTGTGTGACTCGGAGCTCGCCTTGTGAAGAATAAGAATTATGTGTCACGGGCGGGCATCAGGGTTTTAGAGATGCTTGGGACGGGGGTGGGTGGGGAGGGGGGGCGCGGAGCCACAAGCAGGCTGGGAGCCGCTGCTGAAGGAAGGCCTGTCTTACCGTGGTCGCCACGGAAAGCGCCCCGTGCAGCAGCTCTGATACCAGTGACACTCCCGTCCCGCGGCCGGCGTCGGCTTCTCGCCGATTTGCCGTTTCGCTCGGTCACGCACAGAACAAGCTCATTCAGGCGCTGCCCTGGCCAGGCCTCCGTCCCGAGGAACCACCGCCCACGGGGGAGAGCCCCTGGACGCGGGCTCAGCGCTGATGCCCGGGCTCCGTCCCATCAGGCCGTCCTGACCTCACCTCACCCCACCGTCTGCGGAGTGCTGGCCTCTGAGCTCTTCAGGACGTTGCTGGTCTGCACAGGGACAGCACCAGGCCCCTGGGGGGCTGAGCAGCCAACTCTGCAGGGGCACACACGTGTGTGCATGCGTGTGTGTGTGTGTGTGTGTGTGTGTTCCAGTGAAGCCGAGAAGTGCCGCTGTGATAGGCCAGCGGGAGCCTCAAAGACCTTGAACGTGGCTCTCGCTCTCCCCGCGCCCACCTCCCCGAGGGTGTGGAGTCCCAGCGGCTGCTTGGAATGAGGCAGAGAGGGAGAGAGAACGGAGGGCGGGCGGGCGGGCCGGCGGGCACAGAGAGCAGGGGACAGACGGGCGATGCCGGCCGCAGGGCACTGGCGGTTTCTCACTCACTCAGCACAGAAAGTGCGTGTTTTCAGGAGCTGTGGCTGGAAATACGCTGTGTGTGTATCCCTCTCGCTCTGCTTCTTGAGGCTATGACACTGTGGCTAACCCTTAGACACACGGACACAAACAGGGTCCGTCGGGTTAGCCAGAGAGAGGAGCGCGTGGACGCTCCCTGGACTTCACACCTCCATGTGCCTGTGGGCCGGGGAGGTGAGGTCACCGATGTCAGGGACGCGGGGGCCAGGCCGGCCGCAGAGCAGAGGCGGTGCGAGCCCACTGACGGTCGCCTGCAGGCAGTGGTGCGGCCTGTGCCGTGCGAGCCGCTGGAGGAGAGGAAGTCATGAACGGTGTCCTCGGAGGACCTGGGCTGAGGGTGGACACCTGCCCGGGAGCAGCAGAGCCAGGGCGGGCCGGGCAGACCAGGCGTCCCGGAGAGCCAGCGACCAGAGTCCTCAGAAAGGACCGCCCCCACGGGCGCGCGCTGTGAGCGGGGTGGATGATGTAGGGCCCTGACCTTAAATTGCACGACAGTTCTCTTCTTAAATACATTTTTTTTTTTTTACTGATTTCAGAGAGGAGGAGAGAGGGAGGGAGAGAGAGAAGCATCCATGTTGAGAGAGAATCATGGATCGGCTGCCTCCTGCTCGGTCGGGGATTGAGCTGGGAGTCCATCTGTGACTTCCTGGTTCATAGGTCGATGCTCAGCCACTGAGCCATGCATGCTGGGCACAACATGTCTCTTTTAATGAAAAACAAAACAAACAAAACAAAACAAAGCACACACTCCTGGGCGAATGTAGAAAATCTGCAAAACTTGGAATGAGCGTGCCATAGGACACGGGGTGTCTTCCTTCGTCCCCGCCTGACAGGGTCACCGTAGATGTCTGATCACACAGCTGCTGCTTCCCACAGGAGAAGCAGGCAGGCGGTGCCGTGAGCAAGCCGGCCCGGGCTGGGCAGGGTGCAGCGTGGCACCGGCGGGTCACAGGGCTGGGGCGCGGGTTTGAAAGTTGCTAAGAGACCAGGTCCTAGAAGTTCTCATCGCGAGGGAGCCACGCCTGGCGCCGTGACTGAGCAGAGGTGAAGCTGTGTTTGCGGAGCAGCAGGTGGAAGGCGGAGTGGGAACCTCCTCCCGCAATTAACACCGAGATTAACGCTGCCGATGGTTTGTTTGGGAAGGCTGGGGAGTGTGACCGGAGGGAAGGGACTTCCAGGAAGGCTGTTTCTCCCTGGAAAGGAAAGCTCCTGCAGGTGTAATCCTTCGAGAGCACTTTCCTCTCCTCCGAGACCAGAATGAGCTGCTCCAGCCGATCCCCTTGGTTGGCAAACTCCTTAGTCAGCAGAGCCAAATGCCAGCAGCACAATGACTGAAATTTCTTTCCAGAACCACATTTTTAAACTTAAACTTCTTCTAACTTCACTTCTTCAAAATAGACTCTCCTAAGCTGAGGTATTTTGTGGAAGAGCCACACTCAAGGGGCCAGAGAGCCGCATGTGGCTCTCCAGCCGCGGTTTGCCGACCACGGCCCTGGGCTAAGGGCGGGCGCAGTGCGGTGCGGTGGGCTCCCTGAGGCCGGGGAGATGCCGCTGTCCGGGCTGAGTGAGCGCTGGCCACGCTCTGGAAGCTTCTGGCTTACGGCTGGCCTGCTCGCTCACTTGTGCCCGCCCGTGCCCTCCCCTCCGCCCCCCTCCGTGCGGAGCCGGCCGCCGAGGGCCCCGGACTGCGGGGGGGCTGGCACAGAGAGAGATGGGAGGTGCTCAGGTGTTGGATGAAGAGAAACAGTGGGCAGCGGGTGTCGTCTGCCAGGCCCGAGGACAGGGAAGGCCACGCAGCCCACGCTCTGGGCCTCCGTGGGGCCAGGACTCACCCGGGGAGGCCGTCCTTGATGTTTCTATCCCTCTCTCCCTCTCCCTTCTTCTTTGGAATAAATAAAAATATATTTAAAGAAATAAATGGAGCCCTAGCTGGTTTGGCTCGCTGGGTAGAGCGTCGGCCTGGGGAGGTCAGGGCACATACAGGAGTCTGCCAATGGCCCTGGCTGGTCGACTTAGTGGACAGAGCGTCGGTCTGGGGACTGAAGGGACCCTGGTTCGATTCCGGTCAAGGGCATGTACCTCGGTTGCGGGCACATACCCAGTAGGGGGTGTGCAGGAGGCAGCTGATCGATGTTTCTGACTATCCCTCTTCATTCCTCTCTGTAAAAAATCAGTAAAATATTTTAAAAAACTAAGTGGAACCAGAGAGAAGGAACGCCCTCACGCCCTCCGCACATGCTGGGCGCTGCCGGCAGGAGGTGCGGGGGGAGGCCGGTGCGGAGCGGAGGGAGAGACCCCGGGCGGAGGTCCGGTGAGAGCCCGGAGGTGAGAGCTCGGAGAACAGCGAGAGGATGGCGGCTGGGCTGCCCGAGGATGGTGCGGGGAGGGCGGTGGCGGGCAGGAGGTCTCTGACGCGTCTGTGGGGCGGTGGGTGGGGAGACACAGTGTCCTGAGTGTCACATGCCCCTGCCCGTGGCCGTGCCAGCGGCCGCTCGCCCTGCCAGAGGCCTGCGGACACACCTGCTCCCGGCCTTCAGGGCCGCTGTCACCGGCGAGGACACGAGGTCAGAGCCGCCTCCGCTGCTGCCGGCCGTGGACAGGGAGCGTGTGGGGCGGACGGAACGCCGTCTGGCGGCCGCCTGCCCACGAGGAGCCCTCCTCCCTCACCTGCTCCGGACGGTCTCCCCCGGGCACCTCGCGTCCTCCGCGGCCCCCACCGCCTGGTCCTGGCGTCGCCCCTCCTGGAGCCCGGCCGCCCGGTTGCCCGTGGGGTCCCCCGGGTCCCGCCTCCTCCCTCTGGCTCCGGGCCCTCCGCTGGGCTCCCGGAAGCCGTGCCCGCAGACCTGTGCGCTGCTGTGTGTCCCGCCGGCGTGTGCCCCTTCACTCACCTCCACCCGTGCCCGGCGCCTGCCCAGCCCCACACACGGCCCTTTCCGGAGACCAGGCCTCCCGAGAGGAAGGACACCGTGGGATGAAGTGCTTGCTGGGCGTTGCTGGTGACGTGGAACCCTGTTCGATGCGTCGTCACTGCTGATTTTTTTAATTTTATTTAATACATTTTATTGATTTTTTACAAGAGGAAGGGAGAGGGAGAGAAAGACAGAAACATCGATGAGAGGGAAACATCTTTCAGCCGCCTCCTGCACACCCCCCACCGGGGATCTGCCCACAACCAAGGTACATGCCCCTGGCCGGAATGGAACCCAGGACCCTTGAGTCCACAGGCTGACCCTCTAGCCACTGAGCCACACCGGCCAGGGCATCGCTGTTGTGTTGATGTGACCCAGGCACACGACGCGGCCCTGGGGCCAGGGCGCCGGCGGGAGAGCCTGCTCTGCTCCGCAGCCGCAGGGCAGCGCGTCCCGGGCGCGGAGGGCAGGAGGGGGGCTCGGGGCACGTGGTATCCTCCCGAGGAGTCAACGAAACGCTCTTTGCTTGGACGGAAACAGCTCCTGCGCCCGCAGAGGGATGCGCACGGAGTCCTGCCGCGTGCTCGGAGGCGAGGGATGGCTTACAAAAACACGGGTGGCACTCTGTAAAGGTGGCAGGTCTGTGTCAGAGCCAGTCTGCACGGAGAGCTGGTCCCTGTGCCGGAGCAAAGGCTCGAAGGAACCTTCCAGAATCGCGGCCAGCCCGGGAGGAGCCGCTGGGTGAGGAGGCCCGCACCGCACCCCGTGTGCCTGCACCGGGCTCAGGTGGTCCGTCCTCGTGGGTGGCGGGCGGCGCCTGCCTGGGCCGTGGCTTCAGACGTGGCAGAGGAAGACAGGAGGCCTGGCTCCGTGGCTCCGGGAGGCAGTGATCCGGGGTCATCTCGCCGGGCCGGGGTCACACGCTGTCCCTGGTCTCTGGGCCCCGGACGCAGGCGTCTGCTGTCACAGGGGTCGTGGCCCGTTGGCAGCCACGCCTCCAGAATCATGCTGGCTGGGTCCCCGATTAATGACGGCCTCTGCTCCTTCTGAGGCAGATCGGAGACCTGGTTCTAACCCGCAGCAGCGAAAGCCCGGGGATCGGGTGTGCGGCTGGAAGAGCAATCTGCGGGATGGAAGAGTCTGAGGAGAGACCGAGCCCCCGGGGAACTCGGTGTGTTTTTACGGCGTCTTCCCGCCCAGGAGGAGTGGCGACTGGGGACCCAGCACAGGCGTGAGACACCTCATCGCCCAGGCGAAATGCAGTCCGGTCGTCCTTTTACCAGAAACACAGCGCTCGTTGGATCCGAATGGACCCAAGGTTTGCACAGAGGGCGCGCCCCCGAGTGTGTCCCCGCACACTGAGTAGTTCTGAGGGCAGCGTTTATTTTATTTTTTAAAAATGTATTTTATTGACTTTTTACAGAGAGGAAGAGAGAGGGATAGAGAGTTAGAAACGGCAACCAAGGTACATGTCTTTGCCTGGAATCGAACCCGGGACCTTTCAGTCCGCAGGCTGTCGCTCTATCCACTGAGCCACACGGGTTTCGGCTGAGGGCAGCGTTTATTGAAGTGCACCTCATTTTCAAGACTGAGCTCTCGCTGTGAAAGTGTGTGTATGTTGGGACACCCTGTATGTATACCTTTGACCTTGGTGCCCCAACCCCATACAGTTGAAAGTCTTTGTACAACCTTTGACCTCCCCAATAACCCGTCTGCAGTCATCCCTTGGTTCCGGGGGGACGGGCTCCGGGAGCCCCGAGTCACCCCGTCTGTGGATGCGTGTGCCCCTCCTGTGGAAGGAGGCAGAGCAGCACCCGGCCGGCCCCTCCATGGACTCCCTGCCGCCATCAGCTTATCGCTGGATTCACAGCTGGTTGAATCTGCAGACGCAAAACCTGGGTTTAAGGAAGGTGGAATTTAAAAATTCTGGCCCGGCCGGCATGGCTCAGTGGTTGAGGTCATGGTTTGATTCCTGGTCAGGGCACATGTCTGGGTTGTGCGCTCGATCCCCAGGAGGCAGCTGAGCGATGATTCTCTCTCAGTATGGATGTTTCTCTCTTTCTCTCTTTCCCTCTCCGAAATCAATAAAAACATCTGTAAGTCTTTAGTGTCTAAGTGTCCACTGCATATGAAAGAAACCCTAGCAACACAAGGGCATTTCTGGCCTTGGAGTGCGGAGAGCCTTTGCATGTCACTCCACGGGCAGAAGGGTTAAAAGGAAAGCTTGATGTTTGTCATTGACAACATTTTTTATGGCCCTGACGACTGACCGCCAGCCAGTGCACCCTGTCCTGGGCCTGCGCGGTGGCCCTGCCCTCCGCCCGCCCTCGCCGCTTCCTGCCGGGCCTTTGAAGCTCGGGCAGCACCGCTGCGGGCAGGCTCGGACGTCTGCCCAGAAACGGAGACGCTCGGCGCTCAGATCCCAGCAGAGAGTTTCCCTCCCTGGCGCGGAGAGAGCTCCAGGAACGGGAGGAGAAAGCAGGGCAGGGCACGGGGGGCCGCTTTTAGAACGCGGACAAAGGAAGGATGCTCACCTCCACCACGGTGACAGCAGCGACTAAAAGAGCGCCGGCGCCAGCCGCCGGCCGGGCGTGCAGAGCCCGGGACCTTCGCCCGCCGCGGGCTTCGTGAGCAGGCGGCACCGGGTCTGCTCCCGGCAGTACCGATCGGTATTTAAAAATGCATGTCTCCATTGACCCAGCAATTCTGCTTCTGGGAATTTACTGATAGACTAACACCGTGGTTGGCAAACTGCGGCTCAAGAGCCACATGCGGCTCTTTGGTCCCTTGAGTGTGGCTCCTTCCCAGCCCGGGGCCGTGGACGGTGGCGGCGGTGGTGCTGTGACCGTCCGCTCCTGGGTCTGGCTCCTCACCGGCCGCAGCGCCGCCGTGGGGCCGGCTCCGCGCTGGTGCCGTCGCTCCGTCCGGGCCCCTCGGGGAGCGCCCTCTCCCCCTGCGGGTCCTCGGGTTCTGTCTGTGCGGGTGTGGTTCGGAGCCGTCCCGGCCAGATGTGAGAGCCGGTCGTGCTGTGAAGCCCCGTCTCCGGGTTCAGCGGGCAGCGCCGTGGTGCGGGGACACGAGGCTCTCAGCTCGGGGTGAGGTGACCTCAGCGATGCACAGAGGCCATTGTTAGCAGCCGGCCTCAGGGCAGTGTGTGTGCGTGTGTGTGTGTGTGTGTGTGAGAGAGAGAGAGAGAGAGAGAGAGAGAGAGAGGGAGAGAGAGAGGGAGAGAGGATACACACAGGGCACTCCCACTCCTGTCCCTTCTTGGCTGGCCCTTGCGGTGTTGCCTGGCCCCGCGGTTGGCAAACTCTTCAGTCCACAGAGCCAAACACTAACGACTGAAATCTCTTTGGAGAGCCACATTTTTAAAACTTAAACAACTTCTAACGCCACTTCTTCAAAGTAGACTCGCCCAGGCCGTGGCGTTTTGTGGAAGAGCCGCACTGCGGGCCTGGTCTGCGTTTCCCTGGAACAAACTCCCTGCGTGTCACCTTTAACCTGACCCTCCCCGCGGCTTTGGGCATCTGCGCTGTCCTCTGCCACGCTCTGTGGAGCTGTGAGGCCACGGAGGGCACACGGGCGTTTTTAAGTGATGAAGTGGATTCGCTTTTCCGTGGGCCTTAGATGGACTCCAGACGGCGTGGCCGTGGCCCGTGGCCCTGCCCCCGCCCTCTGCCCCCGCCCTCCGCCCCCGCCCTCAGCCCCTGCGCCACGAGTGTGCCAGGAGGCGGAGCGATCGCCTGTCCTCTGTCTCTCCCGGACCCTGTGCTGTGCGGTCGGCTGAGTTGATGTCGCAGAGGGCCCAGTGCGGGTCCCCCGCTCAGCAGGGGTTGGGTGAAGCGTTCCCGGGAAGGGGGGTGCCCTGGCGGCATGAATTTTACTGTCCCATTGGGACTCCAACCTTAGCTCGGCTCAGTGCCCAGAATTCCCTTTTCTGCAGAATGGGTGCTCGGTGGATGTTAATTTACCCTTAAGACGTTTCCTTCAGACGGGAACCAGCACATCTGGTTTAAGTCAAAACCTTTTGAGATTTTCTCAGGTTGTAAACATTTTACATCTGTAACGTTTCCATTTCGCGCCTGCATTATGTTAAGAGGCTCACCTGGGTGTTTTAATATAGAAAGAGAAAGAAGCCGAAACTGGTGTGGCTCAGTGCATAGAGCATCGGCCTTCGGACTGAAGGGTCCGGGGTTCGATTCCGGTCCAGGGCATGTACTTTGGTTGCGGGCACATCCCCAGTGGGGGGTGTGCAGGAGGCAGCTGATGGATGTTTCTAACTCTCTATCCCTCTCTCTTCCTCTCTGTAAAAAATCAATAAAATATATTTAAAAAGAAAAGAAAAGAACATGCAGAGCAGCGTGCAGGAATCCTCGGTGTGCGGCCTGTGCTTTGGGGAGGAAGCTCTGACCTGGGAGGGGCCCGGGGCTGCCCTGGGCCCGGGCCGCACGGGGCCGAGGCAGGGAGGCCCCGCCGCCGCCGTCCTGGTGTGGAGCCGCCGTCCCGGCCGCTCCCAGTCTGGCCCGCTTCCTGGGAAGACTCAGCGGCTCCTATTTTAGGATCTGACGCTGCCCAGCGCTGGCCCGTGTGCCCTCTCCGCTCCCAGCCCCGACCGCGGGCCCTCAGGTGGGGAGCCGTGGCAGGTGGATGGTGCCCCGCGGTGAGGGGCGGGGACGAGGGGGCGGTGTGATGGTTACTGACCTGGAAATGGGGTAAAACCTCAATACTGGCCACGCAGCATTAACACAGAGACACGTCGTGCGGGTTCTAAAGGAATCTCTGGAACTGGGGTAAACAAAAGCCACCAGGATGTTTCTTCCTTGAAAGCGTCTTGGCAGCTTCAAAGCGTTTTCAACATCTGGAGGCTTTACCGTTTCTGCGTTTCTGTGTTCTCACGGAGAAGGGGGCAGGCAGGCCGTTCTGAGAACTGGGACCCAGTGGATGTCACGTGGGTTCCTCTTTATTCTGCCTTCGTTTTGTTTTATTTTAAATATACTTTTATTGATTTCATAAAGGAAGGGGGAGGGAGAGAGAAACATCAATGAGGAGAGAGAATCACTGATCGGCTGCCTCCTGCACGCCCCCCTCTGGGGATGGAGCCCGCAACCCGGGCCTGTGCCCTGACCGGGAACCGAACCCTGAGCTCCTGGTTCATGGGTGGATGCAGCCCCTGCGCCCGCCGGCCGGGCTGTGAGGTGGGCAGCACCTCCCCTCCCCCTCCCCGTTGGCTCAGATGAAATGAATGGTGAACACTCGCCCTGCAGGCTGGACGTCCGCACACGGAGCCTTTGTGAGCGTCCGGGACACAGGGTGACAGCGCACAATCCCCTTTGTTATACCACGTGCGTGTGGCCCCTGGCTCTCCTCCCTCCTGGCGCCGTGATTGGCATTGTTCCTCCACAGCCCGCCCTGGGCTCCAAGGGGGCAGGGAGCACACCTGTGGGCACCGCATGGGCGGGGAGGACACACCTGTGGGACCGTGTGGGCGGGGAGCACACCTGTGGGACCGTGTGGGCGGGGAGCACACACCTGTGGGACCGTGTGGGCGGGGAGCACACCCGTGGGCGCCCTGTGGGTGGGGAGCACACCTGTGGGACCGTGTGGGCGGGGAGCACACACCTGTGGGCACCGCGTGGGCAGGGAGCACACCTGTGGGCACCGCGTGGGCGGGGAGCACACATCTGTGGGCACCGCGTGGGCGGGGAGCACACACCTGTGGGCACCGAGTGGGCGGGGAGGACACACCTGTGGGCACCGCGTGGGCAGGGAGCACACACCTGTGGGACCGTGTGGGCGGGGAGCACACCTGTGGGACCGTGTGGGCGGGGAGCACACACCTGTGGGACCGTGTGGGCGGGGAGCACACCCGTGGGCGCCCTGTGGGTGGGGAGCACACCTGTGGGACCGTGTGGGCGGGGAGCACACACCTGTGGGCACCGCGTGGGCAGGGAGCACACCTGTGGGCACCGCGTGGGCGGGGAGCACACATCTGTGGGCACCGCGTGGGCGGGGAGCACACACCTGTGGGCACCGAGTGGGCGGGGAGGACACACCTGTGGGCACCGCGTGGGCAGGGAGCACACACCTGTGGGACCGTGTGGGCGGGGAGCACACCTGTGGGACCGTGTGGGCGGGGAGCACACACCTGTGGGACCGTGTGGGCGGGGAGCACACCCGTGGGCGCCCTGTGGGTGGGGAGCACACCCGTGGGCGCCCTGTGGGTGCTCTCTCCAGGGAGGACGAGCCCCACGTGTTCTGACTTTGCCGCAGGGTCGTTAGTGTCGGCGCTTTAAGACTTCAGGGCCGCTGCTTTTTGGTTTCCTGTTCCTGTTGCTTGGATCCCGGCGGCGGTGTTTCCAGCAGAGACTGTGTGACGAGTGAGCGCGGTCTCAGGCCCACACGGTCAGATCCGGAGCGGGGACCACACGCATCCCCGCAGACAGCTCAGCACTGGGACGAGAAAACAGTGACTTTGCTTGAGAGCTAGATTTTTTTTTTTTTAAATATATTTTATTGCTTTTGTACAGAGAGGAAGGGAGAGAGATAGAGAGCTAGAAACATCAATGAGAGAGAGTCATCGATCAGCTGCCTCTTGCACACCCCCCACTGGGGATATGCCCGCAACCAAGGTACATGCCCTTGACCGGAATCGAAGCCGGGTCCCTTCAGTCCCCAAGCCGACGCTCTATCCACTGAGCCAAACCGGTTTCGGCAAGATTTTGTTTTTGATATAAAATGACAAAATGACTGAGTCAGCCCTCCCCCCCCCACCTCTCCTCTGTTAAAAAGCCCTTTGCATTTGGCTCTCTTTCCTTCTAGCTTTCACTCCCGCTGCGCCTGAAATGATGAGAGTGAGTGGAAGTCAGAGGGAGGGTGGGTGTGCTGCCGGTTAGATCATTTCCAAATGGAAAAGCTCAAAAAGCCTTTTTTTTTTTTTTTTTTTGTAAAAGTCGGAGCCCTTCTGCGGAGGTGTTTCTCTGAGGTAGGGGTGTCGAACTCAATCAGAGAAGGGGCCAAAATCTAAAATCCAGCCTAAATCGCGGGCCGAATGGTTTACTGAACAGTCATAAACTGACAATGTCATAAACTGACAGCGGAGTGCGGTGATGACAGCGCGGTGCGGGCCACATTGCAAGGCCTGGCGGGCTGGATTTGGCCCGCGGGCCTTGTGTTTGACACATGTGCTAAGGCCTGCGCTCCGTCTGACCGGGCGTCCCTCCGCGCGGGACCCTCCCCCAGCGTGGAGCCGGGCGGGGTCTGGAGGAGAAGCACCCACAGCATCTCCAGCCAGAGCGGGAGGGGCCGGGAGAGGGCACCTGGGGAAGGGTGTGGGGCGTAAAGGTCTGTCTGCGATGAGGTGGTGCGCCTGGCGTTTGCAGAAGCAAGAAGCACAGAGGCTGGGGCTCCCCAGGGCCCCGGTGTCGCCCGGCAGAGCACGGGGCTGTGATGTGTCCCGGGGACCTTGCCGGCGGCGGCTCACGGTAACGGTGCAGCCGGCACCCTTTCCTGTTAGCACGGGCTCCGGTGTTCGCTGCATTCACCGGCACACTCCTATTTATTTCTCCGCTCGTCCTGTTTGCTCAGGTGGCTGTTAACGATGTCTTCTGTCTTTTAAAAAATATATATATTTTATTGATTTTTTACAGAGAGGAAGGGAGAGAGACAGAGAGATAGAAACGTCGATGAGAGAGAAACATCGACCAGCTGCCTCTTGCACACCCCCCACTGGGGATGTGCCCACAACCAATGTACATGCCCTTGACCGGAACCGAACCTGGGACCTTTCAGTCTGCAGGCCGACGCTCCATCCACTGAGCCACACCGGTTTCGGTTTCTTCTGTCTTAATGCCCCGGATTTCACATCTCACCAGAGCAGACTGTGCTCTGCTCACGGTCTTCGCCACGTTGGACGGAGCAGGCCTGCCATTGGGCACAAAGGGAGGTCCCGGGGACGTTTACAAAGCCAGAGGTGAGAAGAAGCCGGCCCGTCACCGACCGTCTGTTTCTTTCTCTCTCCTTCTCCCTTCCTCTCTGAGAACACACATCAGTGTGCTCACCTGCAGCACCCACTTCCTCCACCGCAGTGCCTGGGCCCCGGCCGGCGGGCTCAGTGGATAGAGCGTCGGCTGCGGACTGAAGGGCCCCAGGTTCGATTCCGGTCAAGGGCATGTACCTTGGTTGCAGGCCCATCTCCAGTGGGGGGTGTGAGGAGGCAGCTGGTCGATGTTTCTCTCTCATCGATGTTTCTAGCTCTCTATCCTTCTCCCTTTTTCTCTGTTAAAAAAATCAATAAAATATATTTAAAAATAAATAAATGAAATAAAACCAAAACCTAATATTAAAAAAAAAAAAAAAAAAAAGCTCACCCGAGGCGGTTCCCGCAGTGCGTCTGCCCCCTCCCCCGCCCCCCGGCCCCCAGGGAGACTCGGGGCCCAGCGACCTGCTCTTCGCTGTGGGAAGCGCGGAGTGTTCATTTCGGGGGACAATCACTGTTTCGCTGAGGGCCCCTTCCGGTCTCTGTGCGAGGCCTCGGTCCGGTTTGATCTGCAGCTTTGGGGCAGCATCTGGCTGGAAAGGGGACTTTCCTAAAGTGAGGATGGCCCGGCTCTCCCATCCCCCTTCGCCCAGACTCCGCTTCCCCAGGGGATGGCCGGTGCTCTCGGTGGGCGGCTTCTCCTCTCCATGCCCGTCCTCTCACCGGGCCGGCGGGTCTCTGGTTCCGGCCGCAGAGTCTGTAACTGGGGCCCTGGGGGGGATGGGGGATTACTGGAGTGACCGCCTTCGGAGGGCCGGCCCAGGACACCCTCCCGGGCTCCGGGCTCCGGGCTCCGTCCTGGCCCCGCGGGAGGGCGGGGTCCGGAGCCCCCCGGCGGGAGCAGCAGTCCCCAGCTGGAGGGGGTCAGCCTCATGGCGCGGCCGCTGGCCGCTCTGGTGAGCTCCCCCCCCGCCCCCTGCGGAGCGGCTGCAGGGGCTCCCAGCGGCTGGTTGTCACATCGAGAAGCCAGTCAACATCTCGCAAGGCCTACACCCGCGGCCCGGGCTGTGTTCCACAGATAACACCGGGGAGACCAAACCCCTTACCCACAGCGACTGTCTATTCTCAGCCACAGGTGCGGGCCCGGCCAGCGGGGCTCAGCGGCTGAGCATCCACCTGTGAACCAGGAGGTCAGGGTTTGACTCCCGGTCAGGGCCCAGGCCTGGGCTGCAGGCTCCATCCCCAGGATGGGGCGTGCTTCTCTCTTATCATTCATGCTTTATTCTCTCTCCCTCTCCCTTCCTCTCTGACATCAACAATACATAAATAAATAAGTGAACAAGAAATGGGCCTGGGATGCCCCTCCGTGAGGCCGGGATAGCCTCCAGCCACTGGCTGACGGGACGGTGTGCCCAGCAAGAGGGGGCCCTCTGCCCGGGGTCTGAGCAGAGAGGTCTGGGCCGCAGCGTGTCTGTGCGGTGGTGTGTGCAGCACCGAGGGCCGCGTCTCACAGGAGCTGGCAGAGGGCCCGGCGCTGGTGTTCGCAGCCACAAGGCCTGTTTCTGCTTTGTTTACGGGCCCAGAGGGACACTCCGTGTTTGTGACGAGGGCTGCTGGACACACCGTCTGTCCCCTCTGACGTGTGCACTCAGACCTCCTCCCCCGGGGCACCATCTGGGCTGAGATCCTCGGACCAGTATTTGCCGAGATGCTTGGATCGAGGTCAGAGTCAGCCCGTTGTATTTTGTTCTTAATTTGAAATCACAAAATTATTATTGGAAGACTAGTGGCCCATGGGCAGATCCATGCACATAGAAAGGAAATTAATTAGAAGAAATATTTTAATATCACTATTTGCTCTTTCTCTATAATAGAAGTAGCAGAGATGATAGATAATTAGTAAAATGTGCATGAAAATAATATATAAATTGATTGATAATAAACAATAACATGATACAATAACAACAAAGACATGACATAAAAACATGATATAACAACACTGATAAAAACAATGACTGATGATTAAACTTATTCTGATGTCTCCCCGTACAGCACATTAGGAGTAAAAACACTCAGAGTGCGTGACTAATGTCCCTTGTGATGAAGTACTTACTACAACTTTAACCTCACACGCTCTTCGAACGCGTGGCTTTCCGTGTGACACCTGTGGGCGTGACGTCTGTGGTCCCGGCTTGCTCTGTGGGCTCGCTGGGCAGAGTCACCGAGGCCCATTCCAGTCCGCACGGCCGTGGGCGCCGGGTGCGGGGGCAGCCGCTCGGCTCCGCGCTGTCTCAGGGAAGCCGGGCGCCCCGGGGAGCCGCCGACCGCAGATGTGTCCCCGAGGTTCCCTGATCGCGCTGGTCTTCCTGTCGGTGCTGGTGTTTGATTAGCACCGGGGATGAGTGTGTGTGTACGGAGGACTCGCTGGATGACAGTTTATGCTGGTGAGTGTTTAATGGGAAGCCATTGCTGCTCCTCAGCTCGTTAAAACTCTCTCGTGGGCCTTAATTTAAAGCAACGCAGGACTCAACGAGGCTAATTGAAAGTAGATTTTAATATTTCCTTTTCATGCTGTACTTGGGTAGTTTGTGCACTCATTTACATCGGATTGAAAAATAAAAGTTTAGATTTGAAAATGCCACCAAACGACTTGTTTTCTGAATTTCTGAATGTGGTGTCATGCTTTTTAAAAATTCTGGGCCCAGCCGGCATGGCTCGGTGGCCGAGAGTCGACCTATGAGCCGGGAGGTCAAGGCTTGATTCTGGGTCAGGGCTCAGGCCCGGGTTGCAGGCTGGATTCCCAGTGTGGGGCGCGCAGGAGGCAGCCGACCCATGATTCTTCGCATCACTGATGTTTCTCTCTCCCTCTCCTCTCCCTTCCTCTCCGGGATCAGTGAAAATGCGTGTTAAAGAATGAATAACTGTAAGTCAGGGGCAGCTGTTCCCGTGGAACCTTAGCCACGGGCTATCCACGTCCTACCCCGAGCTGGCTCAGAGCACATGGCTTTCTGGGACCCTCCTTGGCTCTGTGCTCCCCGTGTGTCTGAGGAGGAGGAAGAGCCCTGTCCGCTGCTGACGGTGGATAGTTCTGTCCTCCTCCCGGCTCTGTGCTCCCCGTGTGTCTGAGGAGGAGGAGGAGCCACGGTGCGCAGTGGACGGTGTGTAATGCGTGTCCTCCCGGTGGTGGCGGACGTGGTCTTGGAGGAGCTGCCGCGAAGCTGTCTGATCTTCTCACTCCACAGCCCAGTCCCCGGTGCTCAGGAGCTCCTCCGAAGTTTCTCCATCACTTAGTCACCCGCCTCCCCCCGCCCGCCCCCCGCCCATTAGATCCCGAAATAGCGCCCAGGCCCTCATCTCTGTTCTCGGCTCCGGTGCAGCCGCGCCGCTCCTGCCCGGGGTCGCTGGGCAGTGGCAGAGGCCAGCTCCCCGCCCCCGCCCCCCCGGATGCCCCCGAGGTCAGGCCTCCGCAGTGTCTGCGTGCGGTCAAGTGCAGCACTTGCAGGTTCAGAGCGTTTCTGTCCTGTTTATGAGGAAGATGCATGGTCACCCCCCCTGCCCCCCGCCGTTCTGGGGCTCCCACCCGGGGCCGGGGGACAGGGGACTTGCACCCCCATGGGAAGCCCCTCCTTTTGGAGGGAAAAAACCTTTCAAACTTCGCTTCAAAAAGGAAGTGTGCTTCTCCGGCTTCCAGGTCAGAGCAGCTGGTCTCACTCACGCTGGTCCTGGTGGACGTGATGGACATGAGCAGCGTTGGCTGCGGGCGGCGCTGTGCGGGGCCTCGGCCGGGATTATTGTCACGGCCCCAGCCCCTCCCATGCAGGGTGACGCCCCTCGCTGCACACAGCAGGGACGGGGGTCAGGGAGGGGGCACGTGTGCTGTGCTCTTAATTTCTGAGTGTATGTAATACCGGTGCACGGATTCATGCACATTGAAAGGAAATTAATTAGAAGAAATATTTTAATGTCGCTATTCGCCCTTTCTCTATGATCGAAGTGCCAACCAAATTCACAGTGACAGGTCGAAACGTGTGTGCAACTTGCGCCAGCGAGAGCTTTATATGATCATGCATGCACCAGTCAACTTAGCCTTTTATAGACACAGAATAAACTTGCATAATTAGACCTGCTTTCTGGTGTAGCTAAACTTTTCCAGCCCAGTGAAGCACCCAACTTCTCTTCCAGGTAATTGTCAGCCACACGAATATCAACATGAAGCAGGTTATTATTGTAGATCACGCAGGGAGAACAAAGGGTGAGATATGTAACTGCAGCAGTGTTTGCCTATATTCTGCGCAGTGAGAAAACCTGAAGTCATTTTTAAGGTCCACCATTTCTTAATTCCTTTAATTTGGGTCAATTTTCTCAGCTTCTTAAATCTCCGTTTTCTGGCTAATGAAAAGCAAATAGGATTCCCCTGAGTCTCCTGTCTGCCTCCTCCAGGACTTCTGTGAGGATCAATGAGAGGAGGCAGGGAAAACGCTTCACAGACATTGAAATGTGTGCACCTGGCTATAAAGCAGGTCGAGTTCCTGGGCTGCAGAAACTCCACGGAGGCTAGTTGCTAGGGAGAGGAAGCTGAGTGTTGCTATGTGACGTCATTACCCGGCATCGACAGCCACTGTTTCTGGGCTGGGCTGTGGGCCACGTTTTGTACCATGAGGTCTCGGCAACATTAGCTGCGATTTGGTGGGCTGCCACTCGGGTGGTGGCGGGGCCTGTGTCCCACTTGGGGGAAGCTGAGTGTTGCTTTATGGGTGCCAGGTCCGGGGCGCCTTTTCTCTGTAAATGGCCAGTGTGCGTCACGGCAGCTCCTGTGTTGAGCATCTGCCCACTGGTGGTCAGTGCCTGTCCTAGTGACCAGTCAGATGGTCAGACACTTAGCATATTAGACTTTTATATAGATAGATAGTACATATTACTTATTACACGTGTATCTATAAAATAAAAGCATAAGTGACCAGTATGGCAGAACAACCAGAACAACCGGTTGCTATGATGTGCACTGACCACCAGAAGGCAGACACTCAACACAGGAGCTGCCCCCTGGTGGTCAGTGCACTCTCATAGGGAGAGCGCCGCTCAGCCAGAAGCTGGGCTCAGGGCTGATGAATGTAGTGGTGATAGTAGGAGCCTCTCCTGCTTCTGTGGCAGCGCTAAGGAGCAGCGAGCCGAGCAGTAAGGAGCTGTGAGCAGGCGAGTGGTAAGGACGGAGGGGTCCTGATTGTGAGAGGGATGTCCCACTGCTGGCTTAGGCGGTCCCCGCAGGGAGCGGGCCTAAGCCAGCAGGCAGACATCCCCTGAGGGGTCCTGGACTGAGAGAGGGTGCAGGCCAGGCTGAGGGATCCCTGCCCCACTGAGTGCACAGTTTCGTGCACCGGGCCTCTAGTATAATATACTAGCACAGTACAGTCTTCTCTGCTCTGCTCCTCCAGTCTGTGTTTGGTTCGCCCTGCAGCCACCTTTGTGCTGGGCAGGTGGCCCCCTGACCATAGGCTGGCCTGGGACTTCAGGAAGGACCCCCACATCCTGGGAAACCCTCAGCCCAGAAACTCTCCGTTCTGAAGGCTAGGAGGCCATGTTCACCCCGAGCCCATTCACCCCGGTGCCCATTCACCCCGGTGCCCTTTCACCCCAGTGCCCTTTCACCCCAGTGCCCTTTCACCCTGGTGCCCTTTCACCATGGTGCCCTTTCACCCCTGTGCCCTTTCACCTCCGTGCCCTTTCACCCCGGTGCCCTTTCACCCCGGTGCCCTTTCATCTGGTGCCCATCAACCCCGGTGCCCTTTCACCCCAGTGCCCTTTCACCCTGAGCCCATTCACCTGGTGCCCGTTCACCCCGGTGCCCTTTCACCCCGGTGCCCTTTCACCTGGTGCCCGTTCACCTGGTGCCCTTTCACCTGGTGCCCTTTAATACCAGTGCCCTTTTACCCCAGTGCTCTTTCACCCCAGTGCCCTTTCAACTGGTGCCCTTTCACCCCAGTGCCCTTTCACCTGGTGCCCGTTCACCCCGGTGCCCTTTCACCTGGTGCCCTTTCACCCCAGTGCCCATTTATCCCAGTGCCCGTTTACCCAGTGCCCCTTCACCCCGGTGCCCGTTCACCCCGGTGCCCGTTCACCCCGGTGCCCTTTCACCTGGTGCCCTTTCACCCCAGTGCCCATTTATCCCAGTGCCCGTTCACCCCGGTGCCCGTTCACCCCGGTGCCCGTTCGCCCCGGTGCCAGATGCTGGGAGGAGCGCAGGTCTGGGTTGGCCCCACCCAAAACGCTGGCTGCCCAGAGGCCAAGGCTCTGTGAGTGGATTGGGGGTGGCCCACAGGACCTGTGAGTCCTACAGCCGACCCCACCTGACTTCCAGGCCCTGCTCTCCGGTATGTGTTTGGCTTCTTAAAAGTACATTTTTATTGATTTCCGAGAGGAAGGGAGAGGGAGAGGGAGCGAAACATCAATGACGAGAGAGAATCATCTATCAGCTGCCTCCTGCACGCCCCACACGGGAGTGGGGGATCGAGCCCACAACCCTAACCCTAACCCTGACCGGGAATCACACCATGCCAACCAGCCGGGCCTTCTTTGGCTTTTTGCGGGGTCCGCCTGCCGTGGAGCGGGCGGCAGGCAGGGACTCTCTGTGGTGGTGGCTGTCCCGAGCTTGGCCTGCAGCCCAGGACGCAGCCCGGGTCCTTTGTCGTCGTGAGCGGCTCTGGTCACGTCGCTGCTCTTGAAGTTGTGCCCGCAGTTTTCATTGTAGCATCTGAGACGGGAAGAGCATTGACTCATCACAGACACTCAGGAGGCGCTGCCAGCAGAACTAAACAAAATATTTACTCTCAGGGAAACACATCGGAAAAAAACACGACCTGTTTGCAAACGTGTACAGAAAGCGGTTTAGTTTTTCTCAGAAAATACTGGTCGTTACAGCGTCACGGGGGCCCTTGGCTCTGTGGCTTGCAGGTCACTCCATTCTCCTCCTCTCTGTGCAGGAAACGGGAGCGCACATCAGAGGGCTGGCTGTCCGGTGATGCTGGCCGGCGGTGTGGCTGGCAGGAGTTGGCAGGCAGCGGCCGTGGGGGACGGGCTGGTAGGACACGCACTGGGCATCCACGCCGAGTGCACGCGGCAGCGGCATGGACAGCGGCCAACCCAGAAACCTTAGAAAAGTCACAGCGTCCCCGCCCCCTGCAGGCCCTCCGCCTCCTCCGCCTACAGAACATGCTTCTCCGAAGGAGGGAGGCTACTTGGGGGGAAACATCACTAAGTTTTTCATTAATTAATTAATTAGTTAATTTGAAGACTTTAAAGATATGTTTTTATTGATTTCAGAGAGAGGAAGGGAGAGGGAGAGAGAGATAGAAACATCAGTGATGAGGAGAATCATTCATCACCTGCCTACCACACGTTTTACACTGGAGATCGAGCCCACAAGCAGGGCCTGTGCCCCGACCGGGAATCGGACGGTGACCTCCTGGGTCATAGGTCGGTGCTCAGCCACTGAGCCACACCAGCCGGGCTGTCATTGCTTTTTGAAGTGTGCTTGCTACTGTCTGCCATGGAGCAGCCCCTGCAGGGCCCCGGCCACGGCTCCTGCGGGCTGCCGGGGCCCTTACGCTGTGTCCTTGCTGAAGATGGGGAGGGAGTCTTGCCGGTTCCAAACCAGGCTCTGTCGCCCGGTCAGCGGGGCTCAGGGGCTGAGCGTCGACCTCTGACCCAGGAGCTCAGGGTTCCGTTCCCGGTCAGGGCACAGGCCGGTTGTGGGCTCCATCCCCAGTGTGGGGGGTGCAGGAGGCGGCCGATCCCTGATTCTCTCTCATCATTAATGTTTCTCTCTCCCTCTCCCTTCCTCTCTGAAATCAGTAATAAAAACATATTTAAAAACAAAATACACATACAGCAGGCTCTGGGCTCCATCGGAGGACATGTTGTTACAGTTCGGTTCCTCCGAGGCCCTGGGTGCGGACTGCAGGCTGGAACGGCGGCCGCTTCCACGGGGCTCTGCTCCATGTGTGCCGTGTCCGTGCGCAGGGCGGGGCAGGCAGCTGTGACCTGGAGAGGCCTCGGGGCACTTGGGAAGAACAACAGAGGCGAGAAGTCCCGGGCTCACGCTGCCAGGCCGGCCAGGCCGCCGCCGGGTCCGGCTCAGGAAGGAAGCCGCTGTGGCAGAGTGGGACGGGGTGGGGGGGACGGGGGTAAGGGGGGGCCTCCGTGCACACGGCCGGGCTGTTCCCCGGCTCGGCCTGCAGGGTGTGGGCCCCGCATTCCCGGGCGGTGAGCGCTGCACAGCGGGGGTGCGGCTCAGGTCACGGGAAGCAGAAAGCGAAAGTGACCGCAGCGGGGGCGGGGACCGGGCTGGGCGCCGGGAGGTGCGGGGAGGCGGCCGGGTGCGCGGGGGTTCTGGGGTTTTAGCAAAACGAACCTGGCGTGATCTCACCAGCTTCCTCTGCACCGAGCACAGAGCTCTGGGCAGGCCAGCCCTGGCCGGGGGAGCTGGAAATCAAACTGGCTTTCTGCATTTGGACACACGCCACAGCTCAAAGGACCTTAAACTCCCATGTGGGAGGTTTCATTGCTTTTGACCAAAATTCTTTTTTAAAAATATATTTTATTGACTTTTTACAGAGCAGAAGAGAGAGGGATAGAGAGTTAGAAACATCGATGAGAGAGAAACATCGACCAGCTGCCTCTTGCACACCCCCCACTGGGGATGTGCCCGCAGCCAAGGTCCATGCCCCTGACCGGAATCGAACCCGGGACCTCTCAGTCCGCAGGCCGACGCTCCATCCACTGAGCCACACCGGTTTCAGCTGACCAGAATTCTTTTACGAAGATAACCCAGAGGCGATGTCTCCTCGCCCCTCGGAGCGGGTCCCCTCGCCGTCTGCTCCTGCTTGTCTCCGTCTCCACGGCTGTGGAGTCAGAGGCGTTGGGCAGGGTGGTCGGAGCATGCGAACATGTGCCTTTGGACAGGGGCACTGACGATGACAGGCCGGGCAGTGCTGTGGCTGAGGGGGCCAGCGCATCAGTTTTGTTTTATCGGAATGGAAGGCATGGACTTAACTCCTCACGCCCTGCGGGTGCGTTCTGTCCGGGTCTCAGCCTGGGCCTGGGTGATGATTTGATGGGATCCCCACGGCGAGCAGCACCCCGTTGTGCTCCTTACCCCTGGCTCACAGGAAGGTCACTGACCCTGTTCGGGGTGTTTCTCCGGTTGGGTGCTTAGTCCGGCATTCCGACGTTACTACATGCCTCCTGTGTGCCAGGACTCTGCGAGGCTCACACACACAACAGGGAGCAACATCCACAGTCCTCATCGCCCGGCCCGGCGGGGCCCAGTGGGGAGTGTCGACCTAGGAACCAGGAGGTACAGTTTGATTCCCAGTCAGGGCACAGGCCCAGGTTGTGGGCTCGACCCCCAGTGTGGGGCGTGCAGGAGGCAGCCGGCCCATGATTCTCTCTCATCCTTTATGTCTCTCTCTCTCTCTCTCTCTCTCTCTCTCTCCCCCTCTCCCTCGCCCTCGCCCTCGCCCTCGCCCTCTCCCTTCCTCCCGGAAACAATATTAGAGAAGAAGATGCCCCTTCCCCCGATGAGGAATGAGGTTACCTGGCCTCGCAGCCTCACTTTGCAGAGGGCTAGTCCGCGCCCTTTTCCTAGACGGCGGCTCCTGGCAGGGCCCTTCTGCCCCGGGGAGAGCTGCTGGGAAGGCTGAGCCTCTGGCCAGGCGTCCCAGCAGGGGCCACTGGAAGCCCAGCGGGTCCTCTGGGGCCTCCAGGAGAGAAGGTGATGGGTGGCGAGGTGTCACCTCGTTCGGGGAGGGAGTGCTGACTGAGATGGAGCCTCTGCCGAGGAGGCTGTGGGAGGTGCGGGGTGCGGGTTCCGGGTCACTGTGATGTCAGCGGCTCAGGGCCCAGGCCGGCCCAGCCTGGCAGTTGGAATCTGTTGGAGGCGGTTGGTGGGTCCTGGGCCGGAGAGAGTGGGGCAGCAGAGGGCGCCCCCGTCCCCGAGGCCCAGCTCTGCCTCGGGTAGGAGGTGACTGGCCAGCCCGGGCCGGGCCGTCTGCATGCCCGTGCTGGGGCTCGGGTGCCCGCCGGCCGGGCCAGAGGTGCCTGCATAGAGGCTCCGTGCTGGTGGGGGACAGGTGCTCCTGCTTCTGCCTGCGCCCCTGGCCTGCCCATGGCGAAGCCCCGTTCTATGGTCAAGATCTACGGTGAGGAGGGCGCCTGTTTGAGTGACGGGGCGGTGAGTGCTCTGCACCAGGGGCGCTGCCGAGCCTCAAAAGGCCCTGGGAGCCGGCCGGCGGGCTCGGGCTGAGCATCGACCTAGGAACCAGGAGGTCACGGTTGGATCCGGGTCAGGGCACAGGCCAGAGTTGTGAGCTCCATCCCCAGTAGGGGGCGTGCAGGAGGTGGCTGATCCATGATTCGCCCTCATCCTTGCTGTTTCTACCTCTCTCTCCCTCCCCCTCTCACTCTGAAAGTCAATAAAGACATTTAAGGATAAATAAGTAAAGACCATGGGGTTCTCCAAGGAGCTGTTTATAATGCCCCCATGTGACGGAGGCGCCCGATGTTTGCTGATGCGTGGGATTAGCTGATGGGAGCAGAGACTCCTGCGGCTCCTCGGACTCCCGTTATTCCTGAGCTCAGGGCGACGCTGAGGAAACAAACCAACCTGGTTGGCTTGTGTGTTACTGGGGAGAAGCCGGCCGAGGGCTGGGCCAGGGAGACGGGCACCTTGGGGGCCGAGCATTGGAGGGCCCGACCGCACCTCGGGCCGGGAAGGTTTGCTGCCTCGGGAACGTGGCCCGGGTTTTGTGGTTCTGTGGCCCCGCCTGTGTATTTTTCCTTGTTGTGGCTGCTTTGTTCCCAGCGGAGCCTGTAGGACCTGCCCCAAGCTCCATCCTGGTGGGGAGAGTTGGCCTGACATGTGTTCTGATTGCTTATATTCCTTAACCCTCCACCGTTCCTGCAGCCTGGCCTCCGGAAAGGGGGCGGAGGGCAGGAGGTGTTGGGATCTGGGAGCACGGGGAGTGGAGTTCAGCTAACCCTGGGGCACTGCCCGGCAGGGCTGTTCTACGGCTTTGGGAGGGTTGGGGGCACCCATGGGGGTGGTGAGAAGCAGGAGGGAGTGCTTCCGTGGTCACCTGGGTCCCTCGGGAGGCCAAGGGTGCAGCCATGCCAGACAGCCACAGCGTGCTGGCCCGGTCACCATATTGCCGTTACCAAGTCCATGGCCGCCCCCGAGGTGGCAGAAAACCACTTCCTGACTCTGAATCCAGGAGCTCGGCGTCAACATTTTCCCAATTTACTTGAAAAGGGATAGGTAGGTAGGGATAGTGGAATTCTTTTCTTTAAAAATTGACTGTATGGGCTTAATAAAAAATAGAAGAACCCAAGGAATCAGGTATTTTTTAATTTTTTAATTTTTTAATTTTTATTTTTTAGTAATTATTGTGTTCTAGACCAGCAGTTGCCAACCTTGAGGACCTCACTGACTGCCAGTTGGCGACCGCGGTTCTAGCCGGTATATGGAGACTTCTCCATGCATCACCTTCACCCTCCTCACAGTCGTCCTTATAAAACGGTGGTTATCATCACTTCCCCGGTGGGAACGCTAGGGTAGCCCATTTCCCGGGGCCCCCAGCAGGGGCCCTGCCCCCGGTGCCCGGATTCTCAGCGGACGGAAGGCCTTCCCTTCCCAGGCTGTGGAACAGCTCTGCACCGGTGTCTTCAGTTTGTCAAAACTTAAGCAAAGTTTTTGCTAAAAAACGCATTTTTCCTGTTTCAGAAGACACTTTGACAATACATTTGCTTGTCCCTCTTAAAAGCTGTGTTTTTGAGGGCTCTCTGATACTGCTGGTCTTTTGGGGCGCTCTCTCCATGACCTGGAAGGAAGGAAAACAGGAACTGAGGAGGCTTGGAGAGTTTCCTTCAGAGCTGTGCAAACAGTGAGCGTCCCCATTCCCAGGAGAGATTAAGTCATGGCTATCGTGTGTGTTGGTATTTTAAGGTCTGCCCAGCAGATGAATAGGTTTGGGGGTTTTCTATCCACAGAAAATTCGAATTGCGTGCACTGAGCCTCTAGCAAACACGTAAGCACAGGCATGGCGCCCCCGGCTGGTGGAATTGGCAGGGAGAAAAGGGCTAAGGGTATGGAGTGCAGTCAGACTCTGATTGGCGAGGGCAGGGAGGGCCGCTCCAGGCAGGTGAGACCTGAGTGAGGATTCCCGCAGGAAGCGGGAGCCGTGCAGACCGCGGTGCCAAGGCCCGCCAGCCGGGGGACGAGCAGCAAGTGCAGGCCCTCACCCGAGAGCACTCTGGGCGCTCAGGACCCACCACGGAGCTCCTCGGTCCTCGGCGACACGGGAGCCCGAGGGTTTTAAGCAGGGGGTGGCCTGATCTGCTGAATGAAGTCACCCTGGCTGCTGCGCTGAGGACCGAGGCCGGGAGAGGAAGGGCGGAAACGGGGGGACCAGTCAGGAGGCCAGTGACCCAGTGCTGGTGGCCATGCTGGATGAGGGCAGCATGCTGGATGAGAGGTGGTGGGACTGTGAGTGCATTTTAAAGGTACAGCCCACCTGTGAGTGAAGAAACTGAGATTGGGTGGGAGACCCAATGTCATGTACAGATGGCGTACCATAGACTTGTATACTTGAAGCCCATATAGTCTTATTAACCCGATACATGCGGAAAAAAAAAGAAAAAGTGTAGGCCAAGCTCTGTTGTTTTTCCTGAAGTCTGTAAGATGGAGGGTCAGGTTTGTAGGAAGAGCAGGTGTTCGTTGTTACACAGGGTAATTTAGGGTACTGACTAGGCTTTTGGCTGTTCGGATAGAGGTCTGGGTGTTGGTGTTAAAAATCGATTAGGATAAGGGTTGATTTTCATTTGAGGCTGTTATAATGGATTCCAGGTAAGCATTTCATGGGTATGTTTCATGGTTGATTTTATTTAGTTATTTCATTGGACCAGAACAGTCCTATATAATATCCTATATAATAAAGAGCTAATATGCTAATTAGACCAAACAGTAGAACGACTGACCATCTGGATGACCTTCACGACGAAGCTGGGGTTTCGAGGAACAAGTCCCTTGCAAGAATTTCATGCATCGGGCCTCTAGTAAGATGATAATACCCCTTTAATTTGGGGTGTTCTGTAGGCTTAACCTTTGCAGGCATCCTTCGTTATCTTAGGGCAGTTGAATCAGTTTTCCTGCCTCTGACACAGCCCAGGATTCCCAGCCCTGACTCTGCAGTGCTGCCGTGGGCTTGATGGGCTGCTCCTGTTGAAGCTCATGAGGACTGAAGCAGCGACAGCTGGTTTGCAGTGTTTCCCAAACTTCTCTCATGATGAGAATCGCCTGGTGGAGCTGTTAAAATAGATTCTTGTATTTTAAGTAGGTAAAATTGTATTTTAAGTAGGTAAAATATTTTAATATAGGTAAAATTGTATACTTAACTAGTTTAGCACTTCTTGGTTGGGATTCAGGAATCTGTAATTTAACAACTCCACCAGGTGATTCTCATCATGAGAGAAGTCTGGGAGACACTGGTCTAGGGGAACAGGCCTGAGGTGAGGGCTGGCCCCTGGGGAGTGGGCCAGGGTTTGAGGGAGCCACCCACCCTTGGCTGGACCCGGACTTTAGACGGGAGGGTGGGTGGGAGGCCAGGCTCCTGTCGACTGTGTAATCGAGTTTTAGAATCAGACAGAGCTGGTCCCGAGTCCCGCTTTGCCACTCACAAGGGAACTTGGCTTTGAGAGTCATCTACAATAGCTTTTCTGAATTCAGTTTCTCCACCCACCGATTGGACGACGAGGCCTGGATCTTATTGTCCTGCTGCCCCTTTCCGCGATGGTTCTCTCTCAGACTGTGCGGACGGTCCCTGGTTCCCTGGTTTCGCATGGGCTCTCAACGGCGTCATTCAGCGACAGTCCTGTGTATGGTGATGTGAGATTTGCTCGCGGGGTTCAGATGGCGGCGGCTGCTGTCTCCACTGGGACGGTATCTTTTCTGCTTTGTGACACTCCTCAGTGGGTGGTTGATGACGATGGTGTAACGTATTTCAGGTTTGGGCATTCATGGATTGCTTTGCCTGGACTATTTTGGGGGAGGAGGGGCTGGGAGCTCACAGGATGATGGTATTTGAAGAATTCTACTCTTCCTTCTACATCTAACCCTTGAGCTCTTCTCACCTTCCCCCCCATCTCCTTTTCCTTTGCTTCGGGTATGAGCATGGACTCGGGGATCCCTTTGGTATTCAGTGTTGTAATAATACAAGCCCGTATTTATTCTTTTCCCTTTTACGTGCAATGTGTGACATACAGCCCACTGCGGTGTTTATTCGTTCTGATCCTCACGGGCCCAGACGGGGCCCATTCCGCACCGTCTCCTCAGCCCGCGATGCCGCTTGCCCTGCTGGCACAGAAGGTCCCGTGTGTACTTGATGCTTTCCTGCCTCCGACATGGAGCCAGCCTTTTCTCCAAGGAGCCCCGGTCCTGCTCGTGGCCACGGGTGTTGGTAATTCAGACCTCACCCCTCCGTGCTCTCACCCCTTCGGGCCCTCTCCGCTTATAAAGCCGGGGGTGTGCACTCAAATGCACCCCCCAATGCTTGCTCCAGCCGAAACCCAATACCGTAGGCTTCTTCTCACCAGCAAATGGCATTTTGAAGATTATTATATAATCAGCACTGAAAGCAATTATTAGAAAGCTTATGTGTTATGGGCTTCTATGATTCAACCTGAATCTCAGCTTATGGTGAAAGCATGCCTGTTGGCGGTTTCGTTCACTTAGAACATGTATGTCCCTTCGTGCGGTGTGCTAGAATGAGAAGGCGGGGCAGTTCTGGGTCTCTGGAGTTTTGACCTGCTGCCATTTGAGTCCCGTTACTCAGACTGGCCTGAGTGATGAAGGGAGGGGAGAGTCTAGGAGCACACGTGTCCTTTAAATGTCCTGTTAGGATAAAAAGCTCTTCACCGAAGCCAGTGCTTACTGCTGAATACTTAAAGACACTACAATGTGACCAATCAGTGTCTTCACAGAAGTAGGCGATGTTTTGTTGATGTAAATTGTGAATTTTGAGATTCGTGTTATCTTCTTGCAGGAGCCCCTGTGGCTGCTCTGCTCACTTCAGAATGTTGACTCATCAGCTCCTGCCTAGGGCATTTCGGACTTGAGCATTTGTCGGTGAGGATTTGAATGAAAACTTAAAGCTGGTGTTTCCTTCTAGCAGGGCCTCTGTCTGCTGGGATAGTAACACAGATCCTCCGTTCTGAACGCGTATGCCCTCTCTTCAGTGGGCAGCACTGATGCGGACGGGCCAGCTTCCCGGGTTAAGCTCCTTTCTTTCGCGAGCAGCCAACCTTAGGCGGGCGGTCTTCCTCACTTAGGTCTGGAGGATGTATGCGCAGCAGCCACTTACACGTTTTGTTTATGTCTTTTTTTAAATTTATTTTTTAAAATATATTTTATTGATTTTTTACAGAGAGGAAGGGAGAGGAATAGAGAGCTAGAAACATCGATGAGAGAGAAACATCAACCAGCTGCCTCCTGCACATCCCCTACTGAGGATGTGCCCGCAACCAATGTACATGCCCTTGCCCGGAATCGAACCCGGGAACCTTCAGTCCGCAGGCTGACGCTCCATCCACTGAGTCACACCGGCTTCGGCTGTTTATGCCTTTTGAGGAGCCTTGTTTGTGAGTCTCAGGTTTAAGGTGAACTTGACATTGCCCTTTGGCCCAGATTGCAGAGCAGGGCTGGGCCAGACGAGCGATGGGTGTGAGCTCGCACTCTGGCAGGCCCGCCGGACGGCTGTGCTGCTGGGGACCCGGGCCTTGGAGGAGGAAAGGCAGCCGGGAGCGGCAGGTTCGCTCTACAGGAGCCGAGCGGGCAGACACTGCCGCAGCCGGGCCACTCCCACGTGGACGCCGTTTCATGTCACGTGCGGAACCTGAGCCCCGTCCAGGCTGTGCTTTCAAAGAGCAAAGGCGGCAGAGAACCCTCAGCAGGGCAAAGGCCACCTCTCCCACTGTGTGGGGCTATAGAAACAGCTCCCCTCTGGACCAGGCCGGTTAATTGACAGTGAATTGTGTCTATTTTAACCTTCCCTCCTCTCCTTCCACCCTTTGCTCCTCTGCTCCTGTTCTCCTGCTGGTGGGATCCAGATGACTGATAAGATGTAATGAGAGAGAATCTGGGCAAAGCAGCTCTTTCCCATTTTGGGGTTTATTTTGATTTAAGCTCTTAGTTGAGGGGAAATAACTCTACAAACCTGTGATTTCATTAAGGTTGTTTTAATTGAGTTAAATGCCCACACTACTTATCAAAATAGATACTCGATGCTTTCATTATGAACATGGAATATTGATCTTCCTTTAGCCCGGATGGCATGGCTCAGTGGCTGACCATCGACCTATGAACCAGGAGGTCACGGTTTGATTCCGAGTCAGGGCACATGCCTGGGTTGTGGGCTTGATCCCCAGTGTGAGGCATGCAGGAGGCAGCCGGTCGATGATTCTCTCTCATCATTGATGTTTCTCTCTCTCTCTCTCTCTCCCCCTCTTCTTTCCTCTCTGAAATCAATAAAAATATATTTTGTCAAATGATCTTTAACAAAAATCACACCTTAGTCTCTACCTCAAAACACTGTGCACGTGTGCAATAAGAGGAGGAAAAAGGCGGCTACGGGTGTGGCTGCATGCTGGAGCACTCAGGAAGCTTCGGGTGATGAACGTGAGGGCCTATGTCTGGTGGCCCCTTGCACACGGTCAGGGCTGATTCAGCAGGTGCTGCCCCTCGTGACTGAGGAGTGGGGCCTGGAGGCTCAGCCCTGGCTCTGGACCGCCAGCCGTGTGACCACCTGTCTCCGCGTTCTCTGCTTCCGCGCCCTCCTCTGTAAAATGGAGGGAATAATGACTCTTACCTGGCAGACTCATCAAGAATAAATGAGCTAAAACAGCTTCAGCCCTAGTTACTGTGACTACTTGCATGGAAGTCGGTGTTGCTTGGTTGTGAATTGTAAAATGGAGAGAGAAAGCCCTAAGATCCAAGGTTTTCTTGAATACTGGTATTGTTAAAAATGGAAAGCGAGTCGTTAAAGATTAGTCAGTGTTATCCTATTTCTGAACCTCTTCTAGTCTTTATAAATATCTCTGAAACACAGTCACTGATAATCCAAAAATTATCTCAATCTCAAATGAAAATCCAAATTCTTTAAGTAACCTTCAGAATACTATTTTTTATACTTAAAAAAAAAATCTTATTTTGTCATATAAAATGAACATAGTAAGCATATCAGAATTTAAAATTTTGATAGTTGAAGTGTTTTTAACACCTTAAATTAAAAAATTACACGTAACATAATAATTTAATAAAAAATTAAAAAATAAAATAAAAAATTACACGTATACGTTGATGCAGTTTTAAATACAAATGAAAAATGTTAATGCACCTAGATGGTCAGGCCGTTGAAAACCTATTCGCTAGCTTTCTAGTTTGATATGAAAGTTGCAATTTGTTTCACATTGCAGAGAAGTGCATTAGCCTGAGCACACAGAACACTCCAGTTATGGCTTCCCTCCCCAAATTTACATCCCCCCCACCCATTTGGCTTTCCATCATCTGCCTGTCTGTCCATCCATCTAGTAGCAAACATCCTCTATGCCAGGCACTGTATGTGTCTGGGATAAACGCAATTACTTTAAAAATGAGGATAAAATGAAGAACCACACACTCACAAACCAGTGTAACAAATACTAACTTGATTTCCAAAGTAGAAAAAAAAAAAAAAAGCTTGTGGTGTTCATTTTCTTCAGTTTGTGAGTAAGTCTTCACCTTATTGAAAACTGATATAAGGAAGTAAAATACCTTTCTTAAATTTCAAACTTTCTTAACGTAGAGTGATAGAGAATAGTTACAAGTGGGAAGATGGGATGCCATCTACTCACAGACGTGTGCAGGTCGTGTGCGCTGGGCGCAGGGCGGGAGAGTCGTTGGCATTTCAGTTTACCCAGCTTGCTGTTCTCCGGAGCCGTGTCCAGTAAGCAGAATTAGAAGCTGAGAAAGGCCTGCAGTATTTTAATGGCACTGCTCTGTTTGCAGTTGATTAAATTTTTATCTCTTTACTTTATGGACTTTAGCAATTTGCAGAGAAATATACAAGCGAGTTGATAAATGTTGGCAGTATATTAACCTGTCTTAAATATATTAGTTTTCTGGTCATGGCTGATTTAAAAGTAACTTTATAATTATACTTTCTTAATGATTTCATTGCATACGAGAATATTTTTTCAAAAGCACAAATATTTAAATATTTGTGCTGTGTGTTCCATCCTATATGACTTTAACACCCAAACAGAATTTTCTTCGGTTAGGGAAGGACTTTACTGAGGTTGGTGGTAAAATGATGAAGGTAATAGATGTAGAGACAAACTTTGGAACCCAGAAACAGAGTCTGTTTTATAAGCACTGATGTCTGTATTCTGTGTATTTTACCTGTATGCACTCTCCCAACCTCTGGAGAAGATGTCATGTGTGATACTGTGTTTATTTCAGGACATGAGTTTGTGTTAGTACCAGAAATCGCTGTAGTGAATAGTAAACTATTACTGTATATTTTTAAATTTTTCTAATGTTTTAGTGACTGAGAACATGCACATATGGCATTACATTTTCCTTAGAGACAGAACTCTCGAAAAGTTAGGTTTTGTAGAGAAGTTATACAGACTCATTTTCCTGTTTATGAAAGGATTGTAATTCCCCCCCCCCCCCCCAATGCCTTCTAACAGATAAGAAAATGTAACTAAAATAAAGGTCATTTACTTCGGAATATATTTGCAAGTACTGACTTGAGGGCAGGGGACCCAGTGAAATCAAAAAGCTCATTCCCCAATACTTTAATGCCACCGAGATGTTTCTCTGATACTGAGTTGGGTTTGGGGTGGGGAGGTATTTCCCGCTAGTGTCTATCATACTAAGAGTAATATAGTTTGAAACGGCAGGACAAGCTGTTAAAAACCCATTTTTATAGTAGTATTTAGCAACTTTATAAATTACCTTCAGGGCTGAAGATAACCTTCTGGTTGATGATTGGAAAAGAATGTAAAGGCTGATGCTAGTGAAGAGAGAACGGGGTCCCCTGGTCTTGCAGGAGCGGCAGCAGAAAGGAAACTTGAGGGAGGCCTGGGGCTGGGAGTATTGGAACTTGTTCTGGTGGCTGGTCTCTGAGCCCTGCCAGCCCGGGCAGCGGACACCCTCTGCTTTCTGGGCGTTCTCTGGGCAGACACCCTCGGGAGATGCTCACCCTCGTGGAATATCTGTCGTCTGCAACCTTGGATTCTAAAAAGGCAAAAATAATCGTCCCCTTTCCTGGAAATGTGTGACAGTGTAGCTTGCATTTCGTTTAACAGTACTTTATGCCTTAGGCCTCTTACCACGCGGAAGGAAGGATTCATAGATTGGGAGAAACCTGCAGAATACCTGCGGGCACGGCGGGTCTCAGGTCGGCTTCGGCCAGGCCCGAACTGGGTCCTCCAGGAAGCGGGGCGCAGAGGGGCTAACACCCCATCGCCTCCGTGCTGTAGGGGCCACCCCATCCTCTAGCCATTGTCTCTAAGCTCAGAGTCGCTGGGCTGTGTGTTGGGCTTTGAATGCCGTTTGTAAAGCCTAGAAGCTGTGAGCGGGCTCCGCGCTGGTGGCTGGGCCGTTTCCGTTTCCGGTGTGCGTGCGACGTGGCCGGAAGTGCTTGGTGCTTGGCGCCCAGCGCCGCGTGGCGGGAGGGGCGAAGGCCCTGAGGGCCCGAGGCCGCCTCCGGGGGCGGGGCGGGGCTGGAAGCGCCGGAGACCGGCGGGCGGCGTGGAGGGGCCGGAGGTGGGTGCTGTGGGGGGTCGCGGGGGCGCCGGGGGCCGCCAGGTGCTGGGTGGGCCCAGGCGCGGGGTCTCCCAGGCCCAGGCGCAGGGCGGTCAGGGGCGGCAGGACTCCGCCCTGGAGGCCGGCGTGGGCCCGAGGCCGTGGGGGACTTGGTGCGGGGGTGAGGGGGTGGGTCGGGGCGGCGGCTGCCCCGGGCCTTTGATGGCCACAGCGCGGGCGCCTCCCGCCCTCACAGGCCCAGGCCGCCTGCCCCGGGGGTGCCTCCTGCGGTGCGGAGGGACTGCTGCGGCCGGAGCCGGCGGGTGGCCGTGCGGCTGGCCGGTGCCCTCCCCTGAGCCCGGGGAGCCCGGGGAGCCCGGCGGTGGCGGTGCGGCTGGCCGGTGCCCTCCCCTGAGCCCGGGGAGCCCGGGGAGCGGTGCGGCTGCCCGGTGCCCTCCCCTGCGGCCGGAGTCCGGGGAGCCCGGCGGTGGCGGTGCGGCTGCCCGGTGCCCTCCCCTGAGCCCGGGGAGCCGGCCCCACGGCCTGCGCCAGGGAGGAGAGGCCCAGGATGGGTGCCCTCGGGGCCGCCCTCCCCGCTGCCCTGCGCTTCGGTGGGAGCTCCCGGGGTGGCGGACACGTGGAGGAGCCTGGCCTTTCCCTGGCGATGGCCACACGGCGGCCCGTCCTCGCAGGAAGTTGTCTCCATGGCTGTTCTGAGCTGAGACGGGACCTGCCCTGGCCTTGGCGGAAGTGGCGCCGGCCGCCGTGCCCTGGGCAGAGGCAGTGCCGGGGCCGGGGATGGACGGGAGGAAGGACAGGGGGATGGACGGGGGGAAGGACAGGGGGATGGACGGGGGGGTGGACAGGGGGATGGACGGGGGGGTGGACAGGGGGAAGGACAGGGGGATGGACAAGGGGATGGACAAGGGGATGGATGAAGGGACGGACAGGGGGATGACAGGGGGATGACAGGGGGAAGGACAGGGGGGACGGACAGGGGGGACCGACAGGGGGAAGGACGGGGGATGGACAGGGGGAAGGACACGGGGATGATGGGGATGGACAGGGGGACGGACAGGGGGGACGGACAGGGGGACGGACAGGGGGATGGACAGGGGGACGGACAGGGGGACGGACAGGGGGGACGGACAGGGGGGACGGACAGGGGGGACGGACAGGGGGACGGACAGGGGGAAGGACAGGGGGATGGACAGGGGGAAGGACAGGGGGGATGGACAGGGGGACGGACAGGGGGGATGGACAGGGGGATGGACAGGGGGAAGGACAGGGGGACGGACAGGGGGGATGGACGGGGGGAAGGACAGGGGGAAGGACAGCCTGGCGGGCGGACCGCGGTGCGGGCGGCGGAGCGGACGCAGGCAGTGCACGGGTTGGAGGGTGGCGGGGGTTTGGCCTCGGTGGCGGGGAGGAGGAGGTTTGACCTAAAAAGAGATGCAGTGCGGGAGGTGGTGGTGGTTTCAGGGTTGTGGGGAAGACTCGTTAGAAGCCTGTGAGGGGATGGAGAGCTTGGCTCTGAGGGAGGGAGTGGGATGAGGGCTTAATTGAAGGCGGAGGAGGACTCTCCCTCTGAGAGGCAGAGCGGCCGCCTTAGGAGAGGAGGTAGGAAACAAGGAGAAGTTCAGAGAAACGTCCATTGCTGTTTTCAATAAGCTGGCGATTACAACAGAGCGACCCAGCCGCCATGTGCTGTCTGCTGCCAGCCCTCCAGGTCCCGTTCGCTGCCTCAGGCTCCCCCTGTCCATCCGGGATTTCCCTTCCTCCTCCTCCGCCTTCTTTCCCAGCCTCCTCTCCCCTGTCCCCGGGCTCTGGGGAATGAGGAGGTCAGCTCGTGGCAGGGGATAGCAGGTGTGGGCGGGCCTGACTGCCCATGGGGATGGGAGTCTCGGGGGAGAAGAACCGGCACGGCTGCCTTTTCTCTTAAGTGATGAATTAAACACATGGTAGCTCTTATAAACAGTGAGAAATGTCAGCGAAGGGAATGGCACGCTTGTGTTAGGTACTGCTGGGGATGAGCAAGGGTTCCGTGGTGGCAGCTGAGGCTTTGCTGTAGTAATTGGCAGAGCTTTTCGGAATCAGCAGGGACACAAGGTTTAGGCAGAGAAGCCAGGCGATCAGGGGCCAAAGTTGAGGCAGAGGTCAGACTCTGGAATGGACTGAGGCGTGCGGACAGGAAGTGTCTTAGCCTGCCCGGCTTGCTCTGATCAAACCCCAGGGCTGAGGCCTCCCCAGCACACATTTCTCTCGGATCTGAGGGCTGAGGGCCAGGAGCAGGGGCGGGCCATTCAGTCCTGGTGAGCATTCCTCCCGGGCCGGGCCGCAGGGGGCTCTCTCCTCCCTGGTTCTCACCCGGCGGAGGGCCCTGCAGCTCTGATAAACGGCATCTCCCATCTCGGGCCGCTCCCAGGACCTGTCAGCTGCGAAGGCCCCGTTCTGAGGCCATCCCCCAGGGGCAGAGCTGCTTCACAGGCTGCAGTGGGGGAACACAGCCTTTGGCTCCAGAGCGGGAGGAAGTGGGCTGGGAGAAAACATTTTTCCCACAAGGTTCATTCGTGGTTTATAAGAGCTTGACCGCCAACCCATGTACAAGAGTATCTGGGTTAAAACTAATTGTATGTATTCTACTGTAACGGTGAGCTTGAAGGAATGGGAAGGGGTGGGTTTAAATACGGTGGGTTAGCTGTGTAACCAGTGTGGTGAGCTAATTGTGAGTCATGTTTTTAGTAGAGGACTATTTAACATGCACACTTTGAGTTGACAGTAGTAAATAGTTTTTGTTTTGGATATTAAAAATACAATATTATGACATCAGAAAGTTAGTTTTTACTTAGCAAGTGTGATGTCTAAGTACTTAAAATTTCTTCTAAAGTGATGTTAAAATCACTTAAAAACGTTAATTTCCGGGTAGTTCTTCTCAGGCTCCTTTCTCTTCAGGAAACTCTCTGTCTGGGTTTGAGCGGTGGACTGGGCCTCGCAGGGCCCTCGAGTGTCCCTCTCCCGCCTCCAGACCTGATCTGAGAGATGCAGACGCTAGCCAGCATTTGGAAGCAGTTTTCGTCTTACTCACGACCCCAAAGACCTGCTTTACTGGGGCGACTGAGGGCTCCGTGTGCATTTCCTAAGGAATTGCCCTTCCGTAGCTCTGCCGGGAGTCTAATGGACTCTCCCGACAGTCTAGGAGAGCGGTGGTCACAGAGCTGGAGCACCTCGTGGCAAGCTCTCCTTTAAGGCTGGGTTCGAGGCCAGAAACTTCCATCGGCATTGCCGTGCTGGCTGTTTGTTTTGTTAACAAGTGGCCGGTGCTTAGCGCACACCTTCCTTCCTCTCAGGTTCACGCACCGGGTGAAGTGCCAGACACTTAGCTGATAAGATAAGGAACACGCGGTCCTGGCCAGCCAGGGCCCTCCTGGCGCTGACGCACGCAGCCCGCTCTGATGTCAGCCCGCTGATAAGGAGCCTGGCACCCTGCCCGCATTCTGTGCCGAGTGAGCGGGAAGGCTTTGTCTGAAAGCGCAGCTCTACTGAAGTGTTTTTTTAAAATACATGATTGCTTTTCTTGACTGTAGGCCAGATTCCTGTCTGTTTAAATGGCTCAGTATTTCTGAATTGTTTGGCGGAAATAAATGTTTGTTGGCACAAATGTGTTTAATTCATCAGGAATGATATTCTATGATATGTCTGTGGGTTTATTGTGCGTGTGTGTGTGTGTGTGTGTGTGAAGAAATAAGTGCGGCAAGCTGATGAAGGGGTTCGTTGAGTGGGTCTCAGAAACTCCTGGGGTTGCTCTGTCTGTCGCCAGTGACTCGAGCTCTGTCTGATTCTAATAAACCCCGAGGAGGGGAAACGGAGTAAGGACCAGGACCAGTTTGGCAACACTTAACATCAGAGAGGCTGCTTGTCTCACATACTTATTGGCATTTCCACGGAAGTGTGGAGAGGGACTTGGTTCATGAGGTTGGACTCACTGAGACCGGGGGTAGTCCGAGCATGTGCTCACCTTTCCTCTCTCCTGATTGAAAAGATCCAGACGGAACAGAACATGCTCCAGAGCCAAACTGTCATCGGATTGACAGTCTGAGCAGAATCGCGTCTGGTGTGGTGTGTGCTTCACTGTCTTCATGGCTCATTATGAAATCCTAAAGCCGGGGTGGGGAACATCAGCCCTCTGGCTGTAAAAAGCCCTTGAAATCATTGGGGCTGGCCCTGCCACGGCATTAGGGGTGAGGTAATTAAATGTTTGGCCAGATAGAGCAGGCTCATGTTTAAGTTGACAATTTGGTATGGCCTGAGAATGATGTTATAAATATCCAAATGGCTCTTGGCAGGGAAAAGGTCCCCCATCCCTGCCCTAAAGGATAAAGATAACTTCTCCCTGTCGCTCTGTGCTTGCCTTGCTAAAAAGGGGAGCCCGAGGTGCCTATCGCAAAGCCAACGCTCTAAAAGCCTAAACAGCTAGCATGTTACATATCAAAATCATCAGTTACTGTTCTTAAGACCAGCTCAGGTTAGTGAGGTTCAAGTTTGCATCATCATGTAAACTACATTTTGAACTACACAGGAGTTAAATAAAATGAGCAGTGAGAACTGGTGATTACAAAAATAAACTCATACCACTTAAAGCCATGAAGAATGGTGAAATGCATATGTAGACATTGAAAATCGGAGCATGACTGTTTAATATCTGTTTTTTGTCTCCGAGGAAGCTGAAAAGAAGTGTTTGGTAGTTCAGCGATGCCTCTCCGTTCCTCAGGGTCCATTTCTAGGCTGTGATAGACTGCCGAGGCCGCTTTCTAACAGCTTAGTCCTCTTCGTTGACTGCTACATAATCCATTATCATACTTAGTGTTAGCAATAGAAAACATGTACTGAGCACTGTTTAAGCAGTTTTTACCTATTATTATTTAATCCTCAAAACAAACGTATGAGGTATAGGTACTGTCATTATCTCCCTTTTTCAGATGGAAATGGAGGCCCAGAAGGTTAGCTGACTCGCTGCGTGAGTGAGCATGAGGTGGAGCTCAGAGGCTGTCTGCTCTAATTATGATGCCCTCTGCCCAGAAAAACAGTGCCCCTCTGCTGAGCTGCTAACTTCCTACCATTAAGTGATTAGTACTGAGTGAGTGGGCTGGAGTTTTAAAGGTAATAAGTGACATTCAGGAAAGGATGTGCTTTGTTTTTACTTAACCCTTTCTCTGCTAGAAAGAGAAATAGCCCATTCTGTGCATTACTGTTTCTGTGCAGTGCGTTTGCGTTGGTTGTGTGCGGAATGATGGGTGTGTGCCCAGCCATGGGCTTATTTCTGAGTCGCTGGGAGGATCTGGCTCACTGATTGTAAAGAGGAGCTGGCAGCAGCCGTGAGCTGGGTGACAGCGAGGCAGCAGGCTGAGGCGGAAAGGGTCTGCACCGGAGACGGTAGAATGCCGTGAAAAAACTTTTGTATGTTTTTGTGGCACAACTTGGAACGGTGGCGAATGCCTGTGGCTTGTGAGAAATAAACATCACAGGCCGCCCACCTGGGGCTGAACACCAGTAAATGGGAATTTTTGTTGTTAATCCTCACCCAAGGACATCTCTCCGTTGGTTTTTAGGGAGAGAGGGGGAAAGACAGAGAGACATATAGGTTGTTTGCCTCCTGCCTGAGCCCTGAGGAGGGCCCGGCCGGAGAGGAGCCTGCAACTGAGGTACATGCTGTTGACCGGAATCAAACCCAAGGACCCTTTGGCCCATAGTGCGGCGCTCTGCCCACCAGCCAAACCAGCACGAGGTCCGAATCGAACCTTTGAAAGAGCAGTCAGTTTGCCCACGAGGGCGGTGTGACACTCCCCAGGGTGCCACATGTTCTCAGACGGCTCAGGTCACCAGTGAGAAAGAGCTGTCTTTCCAAGAACACCTTGTGACCGCCCGCGGGCAGCCAGCAGCTGCCCCTCTCCCTCGGAGAGCGCATTATCCGCGGCGGGGACTGACCCAGCACAGGACTGTTACTGCCCCGCGCTGGGCCTGCGTGGTGGGCGATTTCTTGTTCCAGCTGGTGGAGGGACTGAATGAAGTCCATACCTTCCCAGCAGAACTGGATGACTCTTGTAGCAGGGTCACACTCAGCAGCAGAGCGGCGGGATAAGCCAGGCGAGTAGCCTGTGCGCTAGCAGGGCGGGGCCGAGTGCCAGGTCCGCCCGGGCCACAGTGCGTGCTGCGGTCTCTAGTGGGTCCATGTCACGTGGATCAAAATGATGATGTTGCTGGAGATCACGGGAACACCTGATTATGATAATTCATTCACTCCCTCTTCATCCCTGAGCATTTCTCACATGCCTGCTGGGTGAACACAGAGTCTGTCCTCATTGTGGGTAGGTTCTGTCCTCGAAGTCCGTCTGCTCACTGGGATGTGTGTGTAGCCTGGAAGTGGGGCTCTGCTCTCGCTGTCACTGGAGCGGGCACGTGTGTGGGCAGAGCTGTGGGAGGCGGGAGTTATCCTGGTGTGGCACGTTCTGGTGAGGCTGCACCATGCCGCACTCTGCCCTTTGGTCTCAGCTCTCTGGAGACAGGAAGCCTGTTTGCTGTGGATTTAGTACCGTGTTTTTTCATTCCCCTGCATTTAAAAATATTTTTATTAATTTCAGCGCAGAAGGGAGGGGGGGGGAGAGAGAGACATCAAAGATGAGAGAGAGCCCTAACCAGCTTGGCTCAATTGATAGAGCATCTGCCTGTGGACTGGAGGGTCTCAGGTTCAATTCCCGTCAAGGGCATGTACCTTGGTGTGCAGGAGGTAGATTTTCGATGCTTCTCTCTCATCAATGTTTCTAACTCTATCCGTCTCCCTTTCTCTCTGTAAAAAAAATCAATGAAATATATTTAAAAAAACGATGAGAGAGAATCATGGATCAGCTGCCTCCTGCACACCCCAAACTGGGGATCAAGCCTGTAACCCAGGCATGTATCCTGACCGGGAATTGAACTGTGACCTCCTGGTTCATAGGTCAACACTCAACCACTTAACCACACTGGCTGGGTTCTGTGCCTTGTTTTGTGGACCTTGCTGTATAAAGTGGCCCAGGCCTAGTGCTGTTGCTCTGTCTGGGGTCCTGATAGGCACTAGGAGGCAGCGATGAGCCTTGTGAGGCCTGAGTTAGGGTGCAGTGCTCATGAACCCACAGTGTAGACTAAAAAAGGTCTTTGAAGAGAAACACATGCAAGACACGTTACGTAGTGATCGGTGGATGGGAGTGTGACCAGAAGTCCAAGGAGCCTGACTTCCTGAGGCAGTGACTCCCGGTCAGCTAACCCGGTGCCGGTGGCAGCTGGAGAGAACGGGAATTCTGCTCTTGAGGGGACTTGGCCATTGTTGCAGGCTCTGGGGATGTGATGAGGATGCAGTGTCGTTCTTGCCTTTGAAAATCACACGGATGGTCGAGAGAGACTTAATGTTTGAAATGGATTTACTAAAAATGCCACCTAGCATACATCTTTCACCCAATACTTGGAAGATGTCTTTTAGTTGAGATGCTAGTTTATTACTTTATTAAAGACAATTAAGTTGTTCCTATTTTAAAATTAAGTAGTACTTGAGAAAATTGGTTTTGATTCTGAAAACATCATAAACAAAATATGCTCTCTTTTTGATATTAATATACTAAAGTAACCTGAATTGCCATAATTTCCCGCTTGTGTTTGTGAAAGCAGATGGTAAAACACATTATTATATGCATTGCATTAATTCTCATGAAAGCACTCTCATTTATCTTGATTGTTTCTCCTGGTGGAAGCAACTAAATGTGAACATTAGGAAGACTGTAGGCATACATTTGCATGCTGTACATATCAGAGCAGATTAATAGTCTGTTTTTGCGTGTTTATAATTTCTTCGCACAGTGCAGTTGTGAAGAAGATCAGCTCAGTCTTTGAACGTATTTTAGGAAGAAGTGTGAGATGGGCAGCAAGGAGGGCTGTTAGTTTGCCAGGGCTGCTGCCGGGACGCAGTCACCGGGATAATCCAGTCACATCCTTCACACCACCTGCCGTTACTTTTCAGTGGTTTTCCATTAACTTCTGGAGCCGAATTGCCTGGAAGGCTGGCCGTCCTCTGGATGGCGCTCCTCTGTGTTAGTGTGAGCCAAAAATGTCTTAAGATCAATAACCACTCAAGAGACTTGTCAGCGTTAGCATGTAGACACACCCATGAGGGAGTGGGGGCGTGTGGCCCGTCGAGCGCGCAGCCTCGCCTTTACTTAGCCTGCGTGACACAGGCTCCTCACTGCGGCAGGTGTTGCTGGCTCCGGAGGAGGCCGGTTTCATCGGACTGAGGCATCGACTGAGGAAGGAGGAGGCCCAGGAGCCGGGTGGTCCTAGTGCTGGTGCCGCCTCTTAATATCGTCCTGATCGTAAAAGTCCATGTGACCGGTGTATGTACTTGCATCAAACAAAATAAAACCGAGGCCCAGGGACAAGTGCTTCATCCAAAACCACAGCTACCACCTGTTAGAGACACCTTTTGGGTCCAGGTCTGCCCGACTCGACTCCAAATCCTCACCTTTTCCCTAATATTTTTCACTGTTTCCGGGGATGCCAACCAGGGCTTGGGAACCGAGGACAGAGCCATGCTCCCCTCCACGACCACCCCCTCCCCCCCCCCCCCCCCAGCTCCCTACCCTCAGCCTAACTACAGAGTCTGACTATGACCTTATTTGGAGAAAGTCTTCGCAGATGTGATGAAGTTAAGGATCTTGAAATAAGTTAATTCTGGGTGACTCGGTTGGGCACTAAGTCCGGTGACAAGTGTCTTTGTAGGAGCGGCAGAGGGGGAGAGGGCACACCTGAGGGGAGGAGGCAGTGGGGCCTGGGGGCCAGAGGTGCCTACCCTCCGAGACAGGTTCTCCCCGAGGCCCCGGAGGCAGGTGCAGGACCGGGACGGTGAGTTTCTGTCGGTGAAGCCCCAGTTGTGGGGATTGTCGGCAGCCACGGACACGGATAGAGAGCAGCTGCTTTCTCGGAACGCGCTGAGGCGGGTCTGGGATCCAACTCAAGTCCGCTCTGCCAGTGACTAGCCCTGTGTTCCTGGCACATGGCTTCCCCTGGGCCAGGTGCTCCGTCACAGGAGGGGGCAGCCCTGCCCCGTCTTTCCCATCCTGCATGGGACACTGTACGGGGGCACAGCGCCTTCCAGGCCGGGGTGGCCTTACCCGTGTGCATCAACGTTCATTAAACAGCGTAAAGGTTTATCTGGAAGTTATCTGAAGAACAGCTAATGCTAGTGTTTTCATATAAAACTAGAGGCCCGATGCACAAAAGTCGTGCAAGAGCAGGCCTTCCTCCCCCGGCTGCCCGCACCACTCCCCTCTGGCACCCAGGACCGGGCTTGCCTCGCAGCCCTGCTTGTCTGGAGGGTTGTCCAGAAGGACATGGGTCTAATTAGCATATTACACTTTTATTATTATAGATTATTATAGGTAGGTGAAAAATTGAGACCTTTCATGTTGACTTAAGAAGGTCAAATTCATTACTTCCCCAGGCTTGTGGGATTGATAAGGAAGTTTGTTCCAAAGAAACTCCACCCTGTGAGTGGACATTTGGTTTCTCTCTCTTGAACTATTTAAATGTTACAATTTTTAGTGTTAAAATAAGGAACGAGGACAGAGCGACTAGTAAAGCAGCGGCAGTCATGCTGAGCCGGGCTTCACCAGGCTGGGCTTAGAGAGAGAGACACGCTTCCTTTCCTGACGCCAGCCTCAGAGGGCCCTGTCAGCGTTGTTTATTTCCTCTTTAATGCGGTTACGTAGGAAATAGATGTTCTTATTGCCCGTCATTCCGATGCAATTAACTTCATTAAAATACTTAGCTTGTTTCCAATTCTGATGTTGGAATTTTGAAACACAATGGCACTAAAAATTAATGGAAAGGACTTCCTACATGATCCAGAAAAACCAATTTTAATGCTTCGTAAAACTTTATATTTTGGGGTTTAAATACAGAATTGAAGTTAATATGAACAACCTGTTATGCGTTCCTGTTGGTCAATTATTGGCCTACTTTCGTTTATCAGCTGTGAACATGACGTTGGAGGAGAATTCCGACCTTGTTCTACAGAAGTAGAGGGAGGCAGAGGGGCGGTTACCCAAGGTGCCCTTCGGCTGTGCTCTGACGTGCCACTCCTTGGCTGACGTCACGTGTCTGGCTCCTGGGCTGCGGGCTTGTCCTCACCACAGGGAGCGGGGAGGTGTGGCCTCGGGAGCAGGGACAGCCTGGGTCCGGGCTTGTTAATGGGGCCAGGACTGGCCCAGGAGCAGGAAGTTCAGATGTGGAGACAGAGGATAAAGAATTAATCTTGTCAGAATGTCGTCTTGGGTGAACTCCTTTGGTGTATGTATGGAAGACAAAAGCTTAGAGCTTTTGCTAGTATTTCTTAGAGTTTTTCTTCCTTTTTTCTTTGGACAACATGAAGGAGCAGTTGCTGCGGCCGCCCCCTCTGTGGGCAGGGAGCCTCCCCTCTCGGTGCTGCAGGGCAGGGACCGCTGTGTGCAGCAGCGTGAGAGGTGGCGTCAGTGTCTCTCTTCTCTCCAAACGCTTTCTTTTAGCTGAGGATCAGAGACCAACTCATCCACTTTTGTTGGATTTCATTTTATCTAATTCTGATTTTTGATGATTTGAATAAAGAGGTGAATGATCAAAGGATTTATTATACAATCCAATTGGAAGACATACATGCATGATTTTTATGGAATGACTTAATTTTTTATTGAATGACTTAATCTTTCTAATGAGACTATTTACGATAATTTTCTTCCATAATTAAAAAAAATCAGGGTGAAGATGGGAATTAACATTTTCTTTTGCCATATGGGATGCACCGCAGTATTCCTTGGCAACCTGGTGTGTTAGTAAATCAATAATCAATATGGGTGACTTCTGAGCCGCAAATTAATTAGTATTTCCTGCTGGCTCCTCAACGTCACCCTATAGGTGGCCCAACAGTCACCTGCAGGTCAGCTTCTTTTCCATGAACTTGCCCTGCTCTCTGCCTTCCGTACGCCCGCCAGTCACCTGAGCTGGCAGCGCTGGGTCACCTTCGACATTGCTGCTGGCTCATTAATTTGTAACTAGTCTCTGTTGGCTAGCCTTACCTGGCATTAAAGATAATTTCAAAATTCCACAAGGTTAAGGATGTGGTTTCCTATATATCAGCCACAGAGATAAGTCTGGTTCATAGAAGCACTCAATAAACATTTATTGAGTGAATCAAGGAATCCCAGTGTTTAGAGTTGATCATGCCTGACACACTTTATGTTCATTTATGCACCTTATTAACCTTTCAGCTTAGTTATGTGTCTGACTACTCATCTTCCTACTATTTCTTGAGTCCCCTGATTTAAGATGTGATATAATGCTTGACACTGTAAAAACTTAACAATGTTTTTAAATGAGTTACTGCATTGACGGGAGAAGTATGAATAGTGATATACTTTTATAGAGGAAGTCCAGGAAAGGCTATTTCTCGGTCAACTTGTAATAAAATCTTAAGAAGGTATGCTTTGTAAGCAAAGAGAGAAAATGTATGCCTTTTACATTTTTTTGAGTAAACTCTATTTTTTATTTTCTTTGTTTCAAATTTCTTTATGAATATTATGGTTTTGAAAAATCTCATTGAAAAAGCAATAAAAAGAAGTGGTTCCTAGAAATTGCCAACATACGGGATTTGCATACATTCACCTTTAGGGTATAATTCCTTTACACTTAGATGAATGAAAATACTGATGGAAATACTTAAAAATCACCATTAAAAATTACAATTGTTATTCTGCTTGTCTTATCTAAATCCAAGTTTTAAACCACTGAGATTATGAATTCAAAGTCTGCCTATATATTATTATCCCCCTACTTTTGTGCCTCTCTTTTCTCCATTTTTATCTTCTTTTTACTTCACTAGATTAAAATGTATCACATGAAACCTATATTCTTTCTATTTTAAAGCTTTCTTAAAATATTGTTTGCTATGAAAGGCTTATTTCTGTGGCGCTATCTATCATTGGTTTTTTTTTTTTTGGTTTTTTTTTTGACATTTTATTAAACGCTTCCTGAAAATCTCAGCATAGCATGGTAGATGACATTCTCTCTGTTGCTGCTCCTTTCCTGTAGGTTGTGCTTGGTCTTCGGCAGCTGGGCTTGCCACAGGTTCACTGTCTGTGGGCTGCGGCGCAGGCTGTGCTCAGGGTCAGGCTTGTCTGCCTGTCGTGCTGTTGTCCAACATTGGAGACATCACGTTCGCCTTCAGGTGGCAGCTTGACGTTAGTCTTTGGTTATGGTTACCAGCTGGTTTGTGTTAATACCATATTGATTCTATCTGCATGTTTCAAAGTCAGTAATTACTCAGTCCTTGTGCTTTTAATCCCCATCTGTAACCCTGACCAGGGCACCACCATCCAAGGAGAGCCTGTCCATCCCGCTGTCTTCTCGGCCACAGCCTCTGGCTTCTTGGGAGACCTGCTGCCTCTGCTTGCTCCTTACTTCTCTTCCCCATCTCCCGCCACTGCCCTGCCTCTGCCTCCAGGGCAGCTCTTCAGGCTGCTGATCTCCTCTCCCTCCCACTGTGGGGACCGTTTTGGGTGGGCCCTTGGGCCTGGGGTCTTCACATGTTTGGTGACCCTGCAAGCATTGGCCTGGCCTTTCCGGGGTGTGTGAGAGCAGGCGGCCAGGAGGGTGCAGTGACACCCTCAGAGAACACAGATCCTGTGACCTCCAATCCGGGGGCCAGGGTAGCGGTCTCCTCTGGGGACCTGGGTGCCAGGCAGAGTGCTGAGAGTATGAGAGTATGAGAAATTTTCTTAAAAATTTTTTATTTTTATTTTTTACAGAGAGGAGGGGAGAGGGATAGAGAGTTAGAAACATCGATGAGAGAGAGACATCAATCGGCTACCTCCTGCACACCCCCCACTGGGGATGTGTCTGCAACCAAGGTACATGCCCTTGATTGGAATCGAACCCTTCAGTCCGCAGGCCGACACTCTATCTACTGAGCCAAACCAGTTAGGGCGAGTATGGAGTTCTTTATGCTGCACGGCCTCTTCCCGTTGGGTCCTGGGAGGACGGGTTTTGGGTACGTAAGCTTACTCCTGCAGCTCTACTCCAAACCGTGCTGATGGTTCTCCTGCTCGTGTGAGGGCATCAGTGTGTTTGTCTGGCTTCCTCCGCCCCAGAAGCCGGCGTGGCTGGCCGCGCCGAGGGAGGGCCCTCTCACCTGGTGCCGCAGGGCTGTGGCGGGGCATGTTGGAGGCGTGTGGGATGGAAGTGATGTGGTGGGAACCCTGGCAGGGTGTTCAGCTGGGGCTCAGTAAGGGTTGCTTTTAGGTCATAGACACACTCGTTTCAGTAGGAATGGAGGATAATTAGAAGACAAACACATTTTTCAGTTTTATTGGAGTGATTGACTCATAGGTACGCTTAAGGTGTACAACTTGATGATTCACGCACATGTGTGTTGAGAATGATGGCCCCAATAAGGTTAGCTAACACCCCCTTCCCTCACATAACTGCCTCTTTTGGGATAACTTTGAAGATCTGCTCTGTTGACTTTCAAGTTTACTGTACAGTGCAGCAGTGTTGATTCCCGTCACCCTGCTGTCTGTGAATTAGGTCTCCAGAACTTCCTTAGCTTATGGCTGGCAGGCTGTACCACGCCCCTCCCACCCCTGCCCCGTGCTCCGCCCATTCGGCTCCCTCCCTCCTGAGCACGCGCTCGTACTCCCTCCCTCATCCCCTCCCCCCTCATTTTGCTTCCCCCGGATGTTGTATGTATGATTGGGGTTTGATAGTACGTAGCCTTTTCAGACTGCCCTCGGTGCTGTGCATTTTAGAGCGACATCTCTTTCCAAGGCTGCTCTCTTTTTATTGCTAAATCATATCTAATGCCACGGACATGCCACAGGACCTGGGTGCTTGCTGTTAGGGTCACAAGGAGAGCTGCTATCACAGTCACATGCAGGGTTTTGTTCAGAAATAAGTCTTTGTGGTGAGTCCCTGTGGTGAGTCCCCTGGACCACGTGGTGAGACCATACTGAGCTTGAGGAGAAGTTGCCAGAGAAGGCTTCGCAGCGGCCACTGCTCTGCATTCTCACCAGCAGTGAGTGAGGGGCCTTGTCACGCTGCAGCCTCAGCACCAACTGGTCCTGGTGACTGGTTACAGCCGTTCTCATAGGGATGTAATTTGATCTCACTTCTTACTTTATCTCCGGTTCATTGATGACAGTTGAGCATCTTTTCATAGGCTTATCTGCCATCCATGTATCATCTTTGGTGAAGGATCTGTTTAGATATTGGATTCACTTTTAATTCGTTCGTTTTTCTTGTTGAGTTTTAAGAATTCTTTGTTTATTTTGTTAGATATGTAATTTTGTAACTTGGCAAATAAGACTTGAATAATAATGCCCTAACATGAGATGACAAGGAGGGATGAGTCAATTACGGCCTTTTATCTTCCATCTGGGTTTCTGAGGAAAGGGAGAGTAACAGAAAAGGGAAGAAATAGGAAGGACAAGGATCGTTGAGGTTTGCGTCAAGGGGAGCTTGTGGTTATGGAGGACATCCACGGCTAGAGATCAAGCATACGTTCAGACCCTGGTTTAGAGCTCACTGAGTCAGCATCGCTTATTGCAGAAAGCAGAGGCTCACCATCGGCAGTTAGGGTAGGAACCGGGGAAGCTGAGCCACCTCAGCTCCCGCTGTGAGGTGCGGAGAAGCTCAGGAGCACGCGCTGTGCATTGTCTGTCTGCCTGAAGGCCAGGTCAGAGGTCATCTCCCTTCACACCCTGTTTCTCCTGCGCTGGGAGGGCAGCTTGCTCCTCGGGAGCTCTCTAATGAGTCATGTGCGGCCCCTATAGGATTTCTTCAGTAGGATTTTACAGCATGGGGCTCTTTTGTAGGGTGAACATAGGTTCTCATTAAAAAAAATCTATTACCAATATCCATCTCTGTATAAATCTGTATTTCTGTATCTCTACCTTTATCTCTAGCCCTCTATAAATCTGTTGTTTAAGTTGCCTAAGTACTAATTCACTGGAAGAAACCATCTGCCGTCTCAGTTACACTGTCCTGTTGTAGGGTCGTCAGAGGTGTGACTTCATCCCCTGAGAATCATACCCATGAATCCTGGCCTATCTGGTGGGGAAGCACCCAGCCTGTTCCCTGGGGTCAGACAGATTTACTTTTTTATTTTTTAAAATATATTTTATTTGATTTCAGAGAGGAAGGGAGAGGGAGAGATAGAAACATCAATGATGAGAGAGAATCATTGACCAGCTGCCTCCTGCATGCCCCAAACTGGGGATTGAGCCCACAGCCTGGGTATGTGCCCTTGACCAGAATTGAACCCAGGACCCTTTAGTTCACAGGCCAGCGCTCTGTCCACTGAGCCAAACTGGTTAGACTATTTTTTTCTTTACAAAGTAGAATCTATCTATTGTCTTTTTTCACCTAACCATCCCTCAGGAGGGCAGTTCTATTGACTGATTTACAGCGAGGCTACAGAGTGGAAACGACGACCGTTAGTAATAATTGAGGGTAACCTGTTTGGGATTTGGAGTTCACAAAATGGCACAGCAACAGGAAGCACCAAATGCAAAACATGGTTTATGTATTCATATGGTGGAAACATGCGAAAGTGCTTTGAAAATCCTGGGTGTAGTAAGGGGCAGCTATCATTAGACAAGGAAGTTATTTCGGTGAAACAGACCACGGACATAGAATCTCTGTGAACACATTTCACGATGACTCTGCACCTACATTTAGCGCCCCAGGCAAGGGGCGAATTTGTGTTGTAAACAATAACTGATAAGAGCGTACTCATGAAACATGCCTGGGACCTGACGTGTGCCAGTGGTCCGTTCTCCTGTTTGGACTGTCACTAGAGCTTCCTTTGCCCTGAGTATTAAACCCAGGATAGCTGCAGACACCACAGATGAGTACGCTGTACTCTGTAGGGCATGGCTGCACAGCTGGGACACAGCCTCAGTTCCAGGGTAACGTGGCCGTGGGCCGTCGGAACACAGCTGCTTCGTGATGTAATGTCTGTAGTTTACATCACTGAGGCTCTAACTTTACTTGTTCTGTTTTTTATGGTGGTAACATCTATAACAGGAAATCGCCATTTTTGCCGTTCCTAGTGTGCCATTGAGGGCATTCATCATACTCACAGGGTGCCGTCATCACTGTCTGCTTCCAGAGCGTGCCTCCACTCAAAGTAGAAATGGTACCCATCAAGCTGTACTTCCCATCCTCCGCTGCCCAAGGGCCAGACCCCCTTCAGTGCCGAGTCTCTGTGCGTCTGCTTCCTTAGGCACGTCATGTGAACGGAAATGTAGGGTGAACGTCTGCCCTTCACTGGCTTATTGACTTGTTTTTAAGGCTCCTTCATGGGGTACATGTATAAGAACATGGTCCCTTTGTATGCTGGGTATTATTCCATTGTATGCACACACACTTTGTATTCTTCTTATATTTACTATGTTTTAAATCAGTCAGTATTATTACATCTTTTATGTATGTGAAGATGTCATGTGGGTTAATTTTATTCTTTTCAATTCTTTTACAGGTTTGACAGATGAAAAAGTAAAGGCATATCTTTCTCTTCACCCTGAGATATTAGATGAATTTGTATCTGAAAGTGTTAGTGTGGAGACGGTAGAGAAATGGCTGAAGAGGAAGAATAGCAAAGCAGAAGGTGAGATCTCATTCAGACTGAATGTGGGTTATTTCCCACTTTATGTGACAAAGGATAGGCATTTTATACATGCTGGAAAGGAAACGCGGGGTAGACATAGAGCTTTGTGATCATTTTATTCCGTCTAAAGAGATAACTTGACTTTAGAGTGAGGGGGACTAGGCAGAAAAGAAAAACCCTTGATTAAAAAGAAAGACCTTGACAGGTATTACCTGAAAGTTTATTTAGATGTGAACGCATTGAAAAATGCAGTGTTAGACTTGGTTTTGTTTAATGATGATTATTAATGACTCTAAAATTTTTTTTATATTGCAAAGCTATATTTATGTTAATATATCTTGCCAAAAGAAGTTTTCACGCAGTTTTTACCTGTGCTCAGTAGGAAAACTGTTGACTTGGCATTAGATTTTCATTCAGATCTGTCCCTGGAAGAAGCAGCTCTGATGAAAAAAGAAATGTGGGCTCAGGAGGGATGTGAAGTTCATTTCCTGCCAGATTGAATGCACATATTAATATGTAGGATCTGAATAATGTCATATAATTTAGGTTTTATATGAATTGCATTTGTCCAAATATTCGTTTCTAAGATATTGTTTCAGAGTGGAAATTAATTTTAAATAAACAAGACCTTTTATATTAAAATAAATACTGTCCTTCTGGAAATGTGTTTAGTATAGCAAAAGTGCTGTATTTAAAGTTAAAGGGATCCTTGTTGAAATGTTGTGTTGTGAGGAGGGTGCTACCAGCATGTTGCTCAGAGCTGATTCTCCTTACTCTGGTTTTGAAAGTTTCTGCATTTGATACTCAAGAGGGTGATTGATTGAACTCAAATGATCTAAAAGTTATGAGCAGCGGAGATTAAAAATGGTGGCAGAGTAAGCGGATGCTGCAGGGACATGCGCCCAGGAACAAACTGGCATTACAACTAGAATACAGAGAAACGTCCTGAGCAGTCATTGGAAAACTCACAGGAGAGAACCCGGATACCTGAGGACTGGAAGTGGAGACCACATACAGACTGGTTTTGTTCTGTATATTGTAAAAAAAAAAAAAAAAAAAAAAAAAAGAAAGAAGGAAAGAAAGGAAAGTTCTGCAGTAAAAAATAAAAATAATGAGCTGCAATGCTGTGTTTTATGGCCAATACTTTTTATTATAATTCTATGATCATTCAGTAGCAGACCATGTAGCTATTGGTGTATTTATAAATGTCAAATAATTAATAATAGAAATACTGGTGTTTTCAGCTGCCTTGAATATTGTTCATAAAATACATGAAGTTTCTTGTTTTTTTTTTGTTTTTTTTTTTTACTCTATCTACTATGTATTTCTTGCTGTCAGTCATTCTATTAATAAGACTTAATGTTCATTCTGATAGTTCATGCTCGGAAGAAGTGAGATTTGTCAGTACACATCACAAGTAAGGAAAACACAGGTCGTTGAAATGGTTTACTTGGAACTTCATTTGGTGTGCTCTCTCTCCTTTCTCTGAGAAACCTCTAAGATACTGAAACTACACTTCCACTTAAATAGAACTTTCATATCTTTTTTTTTTTGTTTGTGTGTAATACAAAACCAGAAGATGTGTCAAATGCCTTGATGTGAACTGAAAGTCAATGAGTTCACCATATATTCCTTAAAAGCTTCCTGGAGGTTTAACATTGGCCTGGATAATTTAATCAATGTTGGATAATAATTTCTGGAAACATTTATTTGAGTGGTGACTAGAGCAGGAATGTGACCAGGTTCTCCTCATTGCTCTTCAGTGTGTCAACAAACAGATATTTATTGAGCACCTGTGTATGTGATTGTAGAATAAGCAATATATAAACTTGATACCCTCAAGGTCATTTTCTTACAGGGAAGACAGATGATAAACAATAAAAAATAAGATTACTTCAGATTTGTTGACTGTGTATTTGAAAATATCTAGCAAGTAGACATTTTAAAAAATTTTTATTTGTATTTCAGAGAGGAGGGGAGAAGGGGAGAGAGATAGAAGCATCAATGATGAGAGAGAATCATTGATTGGATGCTTCTTGCATGCCCCACACTGGGGATCGAGTCCACAACCTGAGCATGTGCTCTGACCAGGAACCCAACCTTCACCTCCTGGTTCATAGGTCAACGCTCAACCACTGAGCCATGCTGGCCAGGTACTTGCAGATGTCTTGTAACAAGTAACACAGTAGCTCAGTCCCTTAAAATCAAAGCAAAAACGGTTTCTCTCCCGCGTTCGTGAAATGTCAAGGAGTAAAGTTTTGCTGGGACATTTCATAGAGCCTCCGTGATGTCTTACCTCTCCCAGCCTTACCACTTCAGTAAGGAAATATTTTTATTTGATTCCAGTGATGTATTTTTGTCATTTTATTTGTGCTCTCCATTTACTCTTAATAATTTGCTCTGCTCTCATAATTTGTGGATAGAATAAAGCCGTGATTTTTAAAAGACAGTGTTTTCTAGCAATATTATAACATTGGGTAAGACTATTTGGGACCGGACAACTCTGCGTTGAAGTGTGGGCACGGTGTGCCTACCTTTGAATCCTTAGCAGAATGTGGCTGCGCGTGTCACTGGTGTGTCCCTGGTGCTGTGGAGCGAGAGTTACCCACTTCTCTGCTGAAGCACGTGCAGTGACTTCCCGCTCCGGAGAATTCCGAGTGACATTCGTGCTGTCTTAAGTAACGCCCCACAATGAGAAATGCTGGTGTTAATTGCTTTTACTGGAGTGTTTTTATGTGCTGACCACTTATCTCACGTTTTTGTCTCTGGTGTGATTTGAATTTCACTCTGATAGATAGAGGTATGCGAGTCTTCTGAGTCTGTCTGAGACTTGTGTTAACACGTGTGAAAAGTGCCCGTCTCATGCATCCCTACTTTACTTCCATTTCATAGATACTTTGTGAACTAGTTTTTAAATTTTAAGAAGGAATCATTGAATCCCTTTTAGTAAGAGCTCTCCATGCATCGGCTGAGTCTCTAAATGTCTTCTGCAGTGTTTGACATATGGGCCACATTAAATCTCACTTAATGAATAAAAGATTGAATGAGTGAATAAATAATTTAAAAGCATTCATGTCTATTAGATTAATTTTGACACAGGGTTGATAGCAAGATAAGGTTGTATTTCTTAGCATATTCTGTTAAAATATAGCCTTTATATTAATTGGAAACTATGGTCTTTAGACTAATTTATTTGTGCCTTACCACAGAAAATGAGCCTTCTTTGTTACCTAAAGGTAGCTGTAAATTTATTCTGCTTTGGCCTTGTTGCTGTTGAACATGGTAAAGGGACTAATTATGTATGTAATTTAAAGAGAAATACTGTATTACCAAGATTATTTTATTTTTTTAATTTTAAAATATATTTTATTGATTTTTATGGAGAGGAAGGGAGAGAGATAGTTAGAAACATCGATGAGAGAGAAACATCAATCAGCTGCCTCTTGTATACCCCCCACTGGGGATGTGCCCGAAACCAAGGTACATGCCCTTGACCAGAATTGAACCCAGGACCCTTCAGTCTTCAGGCCGGCGTTCTATCCACTGAGCCAAACCAGTCAGGGCTATCATGATGATTTTAAATACCATTTTTAATTGCTAGAGGTTCCCCTGTGGATTTTTCTGGATAAATGATAGCGATGCTTATAAACCATTACAATATTGCCTCCTATCCATGACTGTGGGCTGTGCTTTCAGTATGCTTCCTTTACCTCTTCCACCAATATTTTGTAGATTTTATTGTACAAGTCTTTCATCTCTTTGGTTAATTCCTAAGTATTGTATTATTTTTGAAGCTACTGTAAATGGAATTTTTTTTTTTTGTTTCCTTTTGAATTGTTTATTGTTATGTACAGAAATGCAACTGATTTTTGTGTGCTTGCTTTTTATCTTGCTACTTTGTTGAATTCTAAGTGTGGTGTTTTTTTTTTGTGTGTGTGTGTGTGTGAAATATTCGGGTTTTTACCTATGAGATCATATCACCTACAAACAGATCAATTTACTACTTCTTTCAAATTTGATGTCTTTTATTTTCTTGCCTAATTCCTCTGCCTAGAACTGTGCTCTATGGTGAGTGGAAGTGGGCATTCTGGCCCGTTCCTGATGGCTCCCAGCCTGGACAGCCGCACGCACACTGCCTTAGTGTGAGAGCTGGGACCGGGCTGGCCACTCAGAACCGGGGCTTCAGTGGTCTGGGCCAGCTGTTTCTTGTGTCCTGTTGGTCACACAGTATGTTCTTGCCATGTAGCCAGCCCTGCAGGGAGATCTCTCTTCCACACGGGTGCCTGTCCCAGTTACACACCCTTTTCCGTGCACATATGTGAACAAGCCACAGTGTAGCATGTTTGCAGGTACAGCCGTTTGTAGGTAACTGAAATGACAAGCAAGTCGGGTCAGTTCAGTTCCCTCCAAAATTCACATGCCCATCTAGCTCTAAAGTTGTGTGTTTAACACTTATTTAAAGGTTTTACAATCCAGGTTCTAGATTTCATACAAGGAAGCATTGCAGTGAAGCCTTCTGTTTATTGAAAGACATGTTGCGTGTTCCAGACCCTGCACCGAGTGCGTTCTAATTGTGTTTCCCTCCTTCTCCCTCCCCAGATGAGCCAGTGCCTAAGGAAGTCAGCCGGGTGAGTGCGGGGACCTCTCTCTGCCTCCACTGGATGGGAAAGGCGCCTTTTGTGTGCTTCCTCAGGGCTCTGCGAGCTGAAGGATCGGGCTGAGGATAAGGGATGGGAGAGCTGAGTGCAAGGGGAGCGGCAGTGACAGAATTCCCTTTTATTTTCCAAGTTCCCCTGGCTGGTGTGAGGAGAAGGGGCCTAGGGGGGAGCTGGAGCACAGGGAGCTGCCGGTAGGAGTCTGCTTCTCAGTGGTTTTACAGAGGCCCCGGCATGGCTTGTGCTGGGGCAGCGCAGGTTCCGCTGCCACCTCTCCCAGCCCCACCTGCCTGCTGTGTCCCTGGTCCCTGGATGGAGCCCGGGACGGCCCTAGACGCAGCGGCCATGGAGGTGGTGGAGTGGGGCGGGCTAGGTGGCAGCCACAGGGATGCAGAGGTGGACGGCGATGCTCTCGGTTTCCCGGTGGTGCAGGAGCTTGGCCTCTTGATGCTTCACTCACTGGCACATTTGGACCGTTTTCACTGATGAAGGTGCCGGCAGCATATGTAAAACCTGAGAAACAGCTGCGATATTTGATATAAATAGGCATGCATGGGGTCTGTGCTAACTCTAAGTAGCTCATAGCAGTTTTACTTTGTCCCCTATTTTATCGTAGAATATATTAAACCATGCTGTGTAAAAGTATATAAAGTCATACAGTTGGGTATGTTTTATGAAGGAAGGAATTTTATTATATTTAATCGTGCCGTTTATGTTTTTATTGAAGTACCAAGATACGAACATGCAGGGAGTCGTGTATGAACTGAACAGCTACATCGAGCAGCGGCTGGACACGGGCGGGGACAACCAGCTGCTGCTGTATGAGCTGAGCAGCATCATCAGAACAGGTGAGACCGCGTGGCTTACACGGAGGACAGCTGGCTCGCCACTGCCTGGCAGAGAAGGGCGCCACCATGTGCTCACGGAGAGGCAGGGGGCGCCATGTGCTTCCTTCTGTTCTTGGGCTAACGTTGGAAGTGAAAACGTTTTATTCTGAAACTCTCAGAATCCCAAAAACAGCATCTGCCTGAAGTTTAAATGGAGTGTACTATGCCTTCTCATTCAAACCTGGCTTCCTTTGTATAGTTTTATTGGACCAAGTCACATTTAAACAAGAAATCACTAATTTTAGGGAAAAAGCAGCATTTTAAATTTATTTGGGCAGGTGACAACTTTATGTACTATTATGACCATCCGGCTGCTGAGAGAGCTGCGGTAGGGACAGGCCACACTGCGGGAAGGAGTGAGATTCGGGCGTTGCTCTGAGCCGTACTCTCTGCTGGGGGAGCTGCCGCCAGCCCACCCCGAAGCATGCTAGCGAAGTCCAGCATGCTCTCGTCAGTGACGATGTGCAGATGCGAGCAGAATTCTTTTATTTTTTATTTTTTATTTTATTGATTTTTTACAGAGAGGAAGGGAGAGAGATAGAGAGCCAGAAACGTCGATGAGAGAGAAACATCGACCAGCTGCCTCCTGCACACCCCCCACGGGGGATGTGCCCGAAATCAATGTACATGCCCTTGACCGGAATCGAACCCGGAACCTTTCAGTCCGCAGACTGATGCTCTACCACTGAGCCACACCGGTTTCGGCAGAATTCTTTTTGGCTGATGCTTATATTGATTATTCAATATTCTGAAAATCAATTCTGGTATTTTTAATACTTTGAAAATTAAATACAACTCTCAGATTGTAAAAATATTTTTTCAATAATTCTGATTTTCAAGTTTGCCAAGTACGTTATCACATATTACCCTGCCTGCTCTGTGAGTTGAGGATGTCACATCCTAGACGTGGCCATGGCTGATGAAAGTAAATGAAAACGCTCTACGTGTGTAAAGGGGTAAAGCCACAGGCCATTGCGTCCAGTTTGCCGCACGACTGGCGACTGTTAGAGAACCACTGACCGTCTCGGTGCCGAGGCCTGGCCTCGAGGGCTCCCGTGCTGTGTCTTCTGTTCCCATCAGTCTCTTCCTCTCTCATTGCCTTGGCAGCCACAAAAGCGGATGGATTTGCACTGTATTTCCTTGGCGAGTGCAATAATGTAAGTATCTACATTTAGATTTTGGCGCCCTAGTTAAGAAAATGTCATAAGCTTTTTAGAAAGTAAACTGTTACGTTAACATCGTAATAGACATATTGGAATGAAGTGCTTTAAGTTCCCCTTACTGTTTGTTTCTGTATGTGGTGTTTACAGCCGAGAATTTTACCAACATGGCACAGTGAGGGGTAAAGTCTTATAATTTACTGATTGCTTGGGTTGTGGTGTGTGGTGTTCTACCTTACAGATGACATTTCTAGATTATGGTTTTGTGAAGAAGCTATTTCACCCTGTGGACAGCCCTGTTACACACCATCTGCAGCAGAGCAAAGTGAGAACAGAAGGTCAGCATTGTTAAAACCTGAGGCGGCTCTCTGCCCGGCCGGTGCGGCTCAGCAGGTGGGGCAGAGCCCCTGCACTGGAAGGCTGCTGTAGATGTCGGGCAGGGCACCTGCTTGGTGGTGGGCTCGGTCCCCAGTGGGGAGTTCAGGAGGCAGTCAATTGATGCTCCCCTCTCACATTGATGTTTCTCTTTCTTTCCCTCTCATTCTAAAAGTCAATAAAGAACCTTTTTTAAGAAATAAAATAAAATGTAACTTTAGATTGTTGAAGACAACTCAGTGTTTTGGGAGGGAGATTCTCGGAAGTGACTCCCTGAGCTGCATGGCCCGGTTTGGCCCTCCCGGGGCGGCCTTGGCGTGGCTGCTCTGCCTTCCTCCGGGGCGGACTGGCCGTGTCGCTGGTTTACCTGGCGGCGTGCAGAGTCTCACGTGTCCACTTCCCGGCCTCTCAGTGCCATTGCGGCATTAAACACACGTACGCGTTTTAGAAGGATGTTCTTACACTCAGAGCTTAAATATTGCAACTCCGTTATAAATTGGTTTGGCAAGCTCCTGTGGTGCGTCTGGCGTTATGGTTTGAGATTGGCATGTGTTTTTGCAGCGTGATACTCAGGTCCTGGGCTGTTCGTGTGTGTAAATGGGGATGGGAGTGGAGACGCAGTAGCTGAGGGTTCGTTGTGGTCTCCTGAGTCTACAGCAGGGCAGGCCGGAAAGTGAGGTGCGGGCAGTGCCGACTGGCTGGATTCCCTAGCTCGTAGGGGACCCCGCACCTCCCCAGCCCTGTGTTCTCACTGTTACGGGATAGGAAGGTCTTTAGGGACCTTTTCTCAGCCATTTCGGTATTCCCCCAGCATCTCCTTCGGTGGGTTCATACAGTCAGCCACCAGAGTGCTTATGAAGGGGCCTTACCCAGGTGCCCCTCTGTCTCCACCTGCTCTGCCTGTCCCGTGCTGGTGGGACTTGAAGGTGGCTAAGATACTAAGGTAACAAATGGATCTCACTGTTCTCTGTTCATTCTAAAAAGTTACTTCTACATTTTGGGATTTTTATTAAAAAGTAACAATTTCTTTTAGAAAATTCTGGTATGATTGCATTTATTCTTATTTACTGCCGGGCATATGAGCTCAGGGTGGAAGGGAGTCCACCTGTTGATATTTGCTTTGTGGACTAAAGAATTTTCTGACCACTGGCCTAGAACATAAGCTTTTGGAGCAGAGGGCTGATCTGGGAGGGGAGCCTTAGGGTGGGTGCTGTATTCTGTTGACTGTATTTTCTCGTTTGTGTAATCGACGTGGGGGCGAGGCCTTGGTGTCTGTGGGTGGGAGACACTGACGCTCCGAGCGTCTCCTCAGCTGTGTCTGCAGCTGCCCTTCGCTCTCCCTTCTTGCTTTTCTGCTCCATCTGGAGTCCTTCCTCTGGGCTGGTGATTTCCCTAAGCAAGAACCTGTGATGGGAGCCAGTGTTTGCCTGTCTGAATATGTCTGTCACCACGCTCTCTAAAGATGCTTTGGCTGGATAAAGGGTCCAGGTTGGTGTATATCATCTCTCTGTAGATTGCTAGAAGACAGTTACTTTTTGGTTATGTTCCATTTGTCTCAGTCCTTCATTACAGTGTTTAATCCCCTGGACTTATCTTTTATTTCTTGAAATAGATGAATTATACCTTCTTTATATTCTTTCTGAATTTAGTTTCCTTCCTTTCATTTCTTCCATCTTTCATAGAAGGTGACTTATTTCTTTATATGTTTTATGTTTTCCATTTTTCAACTGTGAATCTTATTATTTCTTGGACCTTTTACAATGAGTATTTTTTTTTTAGAAATATACTTTTATTGATTTTTAACAGAGAGGAAGGGGGAGGGATAGAGAGTTAGAAACCTCAATGAGAGAGAAAGATCAATCAGCTACCTCCTGCTGGGGGATCAAGCCCACAACCAAGGTACATGGCCTTGGTTGGAATCGAAACTGAGACCCAGTAAACAGGCCATGCTCTATCCACTGAGCCAAACAGGTTAGGGCTACAGTGGGTGTTCTTTAAGCTCATGTGGCAGTTTCTTTCCTAGAGATAGGTTATGCATTTGTTTCTGACCATCGCTTGCGGAAGGCGTGGCCGATCCAAGACCATTAAACTAATTATCTAATTGAGTTGTTTTCTGCCTACAAGTGGTTGATTCTCTGGTCTCCACCCACGGGACGCACAGCTAGTTTCTCAGCGGAGAGTTCCGTTCTCGCTCGGCAGTAAGTGCACGAGGCTCTGGTGCCCTTGTGACTGTGAGTGTGTTTGCCTTCAGGCTCAGCGGGGCGGCCCCCCAGGTCTCCCCGAGCTTTCCCTGGAGAGGACCCCGGCTTCTCTTCCTCCGGGTCACCAGGCGGCTTTCCCGAGGGAACGTCGCGATGTCCAGGCTTTGGTTGCTTCCCAGTTTGGGGTTGGCTTACCCAGAATCCCCGTCTGCACTTCCTCCTCGATGTTTGTGGGTCCTCCTTGCTCCTCAGCCCAGCACTGCGTTTTAAAGGATTTGCAAATGATACTACACCCACCTTCACATAATTTTAAAGTTGTTTTTTTTCAAGAGTGTCAAATGATCTAATCTGCCATATTGCTTGCAACAGATGTTGGCATACTTCTGCAATGTAAGCTAATACCCCCATTAAATAAAATAAAACACTTCTTTGCACAGATGAGCAGATGCATGTATATTTCCTTATATTCCTTCCTTTTGCACATGAAAGTTACCATTTATACGAGTTTATCAATGTTTTTAAAGATTGCCCATGGATTTTGAATCATAGTTAGAAAGCTTTTCTTAAATAACTTACTTTCAAAACAAAATGTATATGCTTTGGTGACAAAGTTACAATATGCAACCTAAATAGAATGAGATAATTTTAAGTGTAGATCAATAAATACCATGGATTGAGATAGAGATAGAAGGAATTATAAAATTCTTATATTTGTAAAAGTATTCTTTTTTTCATGAATGAGAATGAGTAGAAATAGTTAATTTTCTGGAATTGATGTATTGAGAAACACAATTTTAAGTAATATTTAAATATATCAAAAGTTTCAGTAGTATAATTAAATATCGGCATTAATATTACAACAGAGGTAAAATGTAAAGAAAATACCAAGTTACTAGTATAGAAAATGAGCTACATAGCATTAAAACACTAATAAAACATCAAGTGTGATTATGAAACTCATCGTAAAAATATGTCACAACAAAATTACACGTAGAATAGGTCCACCTATTGAAAGAAAGAAAAAAGTCAGGCTGAAGCCCCCACAGCTTATCTGCTTCCTGGAGGGACGTGCAGGCCTGGGGGAAAGGACGTCTCAGCCGGAGCGAACCTGCTCCCGAAGATGCCGACCGGAGGGCACGTGCCACGAGAGCAGGAGCCGCTGAGCCGAGGGAGGAAAGGGTTCGGGGAGGGAGGTCACCTGACTTGTGGAGGCTCAGTCTACAGTGAAGGTCGAGCTCCCCCAAAGTTTACACAGTAAACATTGGAACATTGGAATCTATAATGCAAAACACTCACCGAAAATGGGCAGAAAATGCAGGAGTCTTTTTAGTTGCTGACAGATCAAAAAAGTCATATTTTTAATTCAGTTTCTTATTTTAGGATTTACCAACTTGGGGTTCCCTTTCTTTAAATCATATTCTGCATTGATGTATTTAGCTCCTATTTAAGAAATTCAGATCCCCATGATGGCTGAAAACAAGGAAATTTCACCTTTATATTTAAATGTAAACAATAAGCCAGTTACTCTTTGAACAAAGAAAAGAACAGATACAGTGAGTGGAATATTTAGAGAACAATGGTGATGAAACTGAATTACAATTTTGCTAAAGTTGTGAACTTACTTAGTTCACAGTGGAAAATTCACATCCTTAAAGTATTAAACATTTTAATACATTTTTGGAGCATTAATAAATAAGAGAAGAAGAGTGAGTGGATGTATTGCTTGGACACGTTTTTACTGGGCTTGACCACGTGACCCACATGATTTTAATCGTCAATTAAAATCCCTGCCTCTGGCATTGAGCAATTTCACTTATGGATACAGGAAAAGAAACCCCGGATCCTTTAAAGATAAGCCACTGCCAACCTATTGACAAGGAAGAGAAAACACTCATATGCCTAAGGATTTAAAAATAGCAAAACATTGGTTACAGTGAAAACGACAAATATAGGAGGGTCTTAGACAGTTAAAAGTGAAAGTCTAACTAAAATGGAAAGTTTCCGAGGAATTCTAAGGTACTCTATTTAATGCAAACAGTGATAGAAACCCTGCAGACCAGTAAGTGGAAGACACTGAAGATGGATCTCAAGTAGTGCTTTTCTGAAAACTACCCGTGTTTCCCCGAAAATAAGACATCCTCCGAAAATAAGACCTAGCGCATGGAAAGATAAGACATCCCCTGAAAATAAGACCTAGCGCAACTTTGGGAGAAAAAATTAATATAAGACACTGTCTTATTTTCGGGGAAACAGGGTAGTAGGAGTTGATCAGCACTGTTTAAGTAGTTTTCCACAAGAGTTTGATTCTGGAGGCAGACTAGTGAGTGCGATTCACTACTTGGTGACTTTGACAAGAGTCTTACATTTCCTCAGAGGTCATTTAACCTGCATGCTTAAATGTTACTTCATGAGAACGTTATTCAACAAGCCATTTTAACACCTGCAACGTACCAGAAACGGTGCTCCGTTGCAGAGCACACAAAGGCAAAGAACAAGTCCTTTCTGTGGTCAAGGAATGTGCAGCCAGAGGGGAGATGGAGAAATCCACACTAAATCACTGCACGTGGCATTGAAGGGATCAGGGAGGCACGACGGTGCTCCGAGTCCCGGCATTGGGGGGGTGCTGGGGCGGGTCCCATTGAAAGCCGTTGTCTGATTGGCTCTGTTGAGCAGAGCTTGGAAGACCTCGCTCAGAGGTAAGGGGGAAATAAAGGCCTTTTTGGGGAGAAGTGAACCTGTGAGAGCGGGGAGCTGGGAGAGGAAGCAGGTGCCGCTGAGTTCGGGCCAGAGCAGCGCCTGGCACGTGACTGCCAGGTGTTCTAGAAACGCCGTGGGACAACCCCAGTGTTTCCAAGGCTAACACCGGGCTCACTCCACCCTCGGGTTCTTATGTTCTTCTCTCATGCCTGCTCACACCCCCCGCTGGTTGGCACCTGGCATACTTCATGGCATTGTCATTAGTGCTCCTGTGTTACCCATAGAGCTCTGTAACAGCTGAGCACCGTGTAGAGTCTAATAATACATAAATAGTTTTTAATATATCAAGTAAGTTCCTAGATAGCTGTCTGCCTGTTGGTTTTAGCAGCCAGTTTGGAGCCAGGAGTTTACAGTAATTGTGTGGCTTTTCAGTTGTGTAATAAACTAGCAGGTTTATTTTTAAGAAATGAGCAAACCAAGTCACCAATCTACTTCCAGGTCCAGTTGCCTATGGGCTCAGCCATCTTCATGGACCTAGGTTCACTTGCCACCTAGCGCCATCTAGTGTCTCCTGGGAGAAATAACGGTCCACCTAAAGAACTCCCTCTTAAAAAGTGTTTCTGAAGTTTGACTGGTTGTGAGTTAGAGCCTTCCCATAAAATGAAGTTTCATGAATAAAGTGACCTTTGAATTGCATATAGAAGGAAAAATGAGAGCAAGTGTTTACCAAAGGAAGTAGAATTGTCGATTTAGTGATGGTAATGAATCACACATTCCCATTTCATTTAAAAATTAGGTATTTAAAATAAATTGTGAGAGTCTGTTCTGTCTCCCACTAAATCATTTTTTCAAACTTGCTTTTTTATGATGCTGTAAGTATAACGTGAAGATAATATTAAATTTATTCTTAATGCCGTTGAGCAAAGTCATCCAAAACGACAAACAGCAGTCAGCACAACGATAATCAGTAAGAGCTGCTGCTGGGCGCTGCTGGGCACAGGCCTTCCATCCGCACGGGAAGCTCCTCAAGAGCTGTCTGCGCCTCTCGGTTCGCCTGCAGTTCATTTCCGGAGCCTGTCTGGCGGAGACAGGAGTGCCGGCACCTCCTCCTGATGGATTTCCCCAGGGCTTGGGAAAACCAACGTCCATCCCGATTTGTCTGCAAGCCAAATATACCGCATCCTGTAAATGTCTGTCTTGAAATCCTCTCTCTTCCTGTTCTTGACTCATTTTTACGCTCCGCCCAGTCGCGCACATGGAATTATTGCGACGAGGGTGGCACACGCAGTGAAGACCTTGCCGCCTCGGTGCCATGTGCACATAGAACGATAGCAGCTTCACACCCAGGGACTGGTATCTGCCTCTTTAAAATAAACGAGGTGGAATGGTTATTCATCATCTTGTGTATTACAGTGTAAATGTTTGTATTCTTTAAAGTGTGTGACTTGTATTTAAATACTTTAAAATAGAAGCACTTAAGTATAGTTCCACCGTCACGTACTCAGTAGCCAGTGCTGCGCGAGCACTGCCCTGGCTGAGGCAGGGCGCTTGTGACTGGAGCGGAGCTGCCCGCCAGGACGGGATGTGTGAGGCAGCGGTGTCCCGTCCCTCTCCCCGTCCGTTCCCGCCATGGGAGGGCCAGGTGTAGGCAGCTCACGTCTTGTGATTATCGATGAGATTTTATGTGAAAAAGGAGTCTCTGACATTACAAAGCTAGCAAACCACTCAACTAAAAAGTTGATAAACACCCAACTCCTGCCTTTCCCTAGAGCAGCATGGGGCTGGCCTGAGCTCAGAGGGACGTGCTTGGCATGAGGGGTGGTCCAGTGCTTGTAGCTCCAGGCCTTCCGCCTGGAAGTCCGGCGGTCCGATCGAACCTGGCAGTCGGCTGGGAGACATCACCCAGCCTCAGTGCTTTCCATGTTGGGTTTATGTTGTCATGGAGTCATGTCAGAGTGCTGCCCAGCGCCCAGGGGATGCCCATAGGCGAGCCATTCTGGTTTAGTAGATCTTTGAGATATGATTTGATTTAGCCAAAATAAGGGATCATATTTTTAAAAACATTAATTTGAAAATGATGTCAGAACTAGACCCTCCCACCCAGTCACCTGACAAGGGCAGGTGCCCCCAGACACGTCCAGAACTTGTGCGCAGAGCCGGGTCCTGACTGCTGTCGTGCGTGGCCTTCACAGCGTGTGGCAGGCGGCCCCTCCCAGCGGGGAGGGACTGTGTGTGCGGAGGAGACTGGGCTCTGAGGAGGGAAGGTTCAGGGAAGGGACAGAGCCGCACCCTCGGGCGTTGTTACTCACCCGCTGCAGATGGTGGCCCGGGCTGCAGGGAGAGTGGGTCTGGTTCTTGTCAGACACCATCTTGAGCCCTAGGACAGCTTCCTTTTCTTCCAGGCCATTGTTACGGAGAGAGCAAGCCCGGCTCCTGAAGAGCCTTTCTGTGCACATTCACTCAAGTCCCGCATCGCCCTGTGTGTGTGAGGGTGTGAGTTTCAGCTCAGGCGCTCCAGGCCGGCCACTGCGCCTCTCCCTCGCGTCTGCTCCTCCCCAGCACCCGCCGCCTCGGGACTGTCACGAAACGCCAGGAGTCTCTGCCCCATGCACGGTGCACGGAAGCCTACAAACTGTTCTCTCTTCTCCCAGAGCCTGTGTGTGTTCACGCCCCCTGGCTTCAACGAGGGCAAACCCCGGCTCATCCCTGCGGGGCCCATCGCCAATGGCACCACCACCTCCGCCTACGTGGCCAAGTCCCGGAAGACGCTGCTCGTGGAAGACATCCTTGGGGTACGTGGCTCCTCAGTGCCGCCCCCTCCAGGAGGTGGGGGGAAGTGTTAATTGAGAGAGAAGACTTATCACGTTGATGGTATAATTTAAGCCATTTTATTAAAGCATCAAAGCAAGACACACGTCAGTCATGACTTTGTATGTGAACAAAGTTTTTGTACTCAGAAAACCATGTCTCACATGCTCACTAAGTGTATGCCAGTATAACTAATCATGAAAATGTATATTTATCCTCATGCAGACTAAGTGGTAACTGCCGGTAGGTCACATTTTAGCAGGATATGTGTGAATGGATAGCCATCGCGGGGGGACCCCGAGTTTGGTTGTCACACAACCACCACCTGGTGTTCCCATAAGTCTGGATGGGCCCTCCTGCTGGTCTGGGCTGGGCCTGGCTGGTTGCTTACACCGCTGCCATTAGCTGGCCACACCTCGGAGCTGGCCGGCCTCAGATGGCCTCGGCTCTCCAGGGGTGTCCCCACCACTCGGAGGGTGGCCTGGCACACTCTTACGGTGGCGGCCGGGGTCCTGGAGAGGAAGTCAGACCTGCCTGTGAGGTTCCGAGTCTGTGCTCCGATCACATGTTCTGCCCTGTCGTTGGCCAGAGCAGACGCCGGGGCAAGCGCAGTTTTAGGGACCCGATGAAGCACGGGTGCAGAGACTGTAATACAAAGTGAAGTTCTCCGAGTGACGAGGTGCCACCAGGTTTCTGGGTGCCATCCATTTGCTCTGAAAACTACCGAACAAGACTCAGAAATGTGGGTTTTCATTGTGGTTCTGCCTCCAACTATCTGTGTGACCTTGAACAAATCAGATAACTAGTTATTTAGAAAAAAAGAAAACAAAGCAGATTTCACTTTTAAAAAGTATTAAAGGTAGATACTGTGTAAGTTGTCATCTGAAAATGCTCTATTGTATATGCAAACTTCCAAAAGGTTTGTAAATTATACTATAAGTGTAGATTTACTATAAGTGTAAATTATACTATAAGTGTAGATTTGTGCTGTTCTAGATTCATGAAAAGTGTCCCGCAGACAACAGAAGCTGAACAAGTAGAATTAGTGTCTTGTTACTCATTTGGGAGATTTGGCTAAGCTAGAAAATTATTAAATTCAAAGAACCAATTTTTCTTTTGATAAAAAATTGACAATTATTGGATGACTTGAATATTTAATATCAGTCTTGGAGGTTCAGGTAAAAGGAACATCCACTTTTGTGTTATTCTAACCTTCAAAATAAAAGAGAAACGTTTAATATATAATTTCCTTCATATGATACTTACATTTGAATGTTCACTTGTGGCATTGTACTTAACACACCATTATAGAAGTCCTAGAACTGTAGCAGGTGGTGAATAACATGTTAGCCATCACCCTTTCTTTGGTTATTGCATGAAATGAATGTGTGTGAGTGGGTGAAGCCTGTTGCACAAAGCTAAGGCTCAGGGCTGGTTTGTCCAGGAGCCACACTGCTGACGCCAGTTTCCTGAAGCACTGCCGATGGTGGCCATGGTCCCTTGGCTTTTCCTTGAAAGGGACTGCTTGTTATTGATTGAGTATGAGGTGATTTCACAGGAATCAGGGCCATAAGTGCATTATTCCATTCATTTTACTGAGCTGCTACCTTCCCCCATTTAATTTTCCAGGATGAACGATTTCCAGGCGGTACTGGACTGGAATCAGGGACTCGGATCAAGTCTGTTCTCTGTTTGCCGATCGTCACGGCGATTGGCGACCTGGTGGGCATCCTGGAGCTGTACCGGCACTGGGGCAAGGACTCCTTCTCCCTGCGCCAGCAGGAGGTGAGGCGGCAGGGCTGGGGCTGTGCTGGCCGAGGTGCTCCGTCAGAGTCGCAGTGAATGAATGAATGAATGAATGAATAGTTAAAGCCAGTTTGCTTTTGATTCTATACTAATGACTTTTAAAACTTGTTTTGTTTTCTGGTTATTTAGAGAGGGGACTGATTAAACTGGAAATTAGGCATTTTAGAGTGAGAATCCATTGAGACAATAAAAGTCAGAGGACGTCCTGTTGTAAACCAGACAAAGCAGAAGATAACCCCAGACAGTTCCCATATTCTGGAGGTCTCACATTTTCCTAAAACGTTAGCTTCCTTGAGACTGTCGTGCATGAGGCGCCAGCACTAGATCCACGCGAGGACAGTGCGTTCTGTCCCTCTTCCCTGAGCGGGGATTGGCTCATCAGTGCACAGTGCAGTGTGCCTGCCACACCCTCCTGGCCGCACCTGTCCTCTGCCCGGTGGCACACCCCGTCCCCACCGGCCCCTCCCGCACCAGCCCCTGCAACAAGGCTGCAGGGCTCCTAGTCAGAGCCTGTGTGTGCCCTCGTCCTTGCCAGCTCCCGCCCTTCTGCAGGGGTGCTTCCTGTGGCCCCCCAGGCAGCCTCCCGGAGCGTGTGCACACCGAGGCTCCCCTGCTCCTGTCCTCACTGCTGGTCCTCCCCCGGGCCTCTGCGGCTCCACTGCCAGCTGAAGCGCTGCGCACGCGCTTGCTCTTTCTTACCTCTTTTTCCAATGCACTAGTAAAATTCCCTCCAGCACCTGGGGCCCAGGCTACTTCCTTCTAGCCACAGCCAGCACCCGGGACCCAGGTGGCTTCACCTGGAAGGACATGAGGTCTAATTATCATATTACCTTCTTGTTGTTATAGATTGATTTCAGAGAGGAAGAGAGAAGAAGAGAGAGAGAATCATTGATGAGAGAGAATCACTGATCGTCTGCCTCCTGCATGCCCCACATTGGGGATGGAGCCCACAACCTAGGCATGTGCCCTGACCGGGAATTGAACTGTGATCTCCCCGTTCATAGGTTGACTTTCAGCCACTGAGCCATGCTGGCTGAGCTCTCCTTTTCTGTCCCCACAGTCAGCTATTCTGTGTCCCTGGGCCCTGTCTTCAGCACCGAGGACAGTGCCCAGCACCTGGTGGACACCAGGTAAATACTCGCTAGGTGAATGGGTAGCAGAAGAAGTAGAATAGTGAGTAATGTGAGCACTCGTGAGCAAAGTTTTAGAAATGCTTCATTGTAGAGTTGCTGTTAGAGGCCTTTTTAATAGTATTGTTATTACACTAAAATTATTTTATATTGAAGTCCGTGGACTCTAGCTCTTTTAACCCATTTATGTTCCTTTCTATCCAAAATGAAGGGGAACAAGGAAGCACTTGGTTCCATTGTAAAGGCAGGAGGGATGTAAGAGAGAGGTCCTGTCATAACACAGGATGCTTTGTGCTGGCACCTCAGACAGTGTTCCTGCACGCGGTGGCTGGCGCACCCAGCTAACCGTGTTCTCTCCCCTTAGGTGGCCACAGCGAACCTCGCCTGGGCGTCGGTCGCCATTCACCAGGTGCAGGTGGGTCCCTGTCCCGGCTTTCTGTTTGCATCTTAGCGATGTTGTTATTTCTGAAACCTTCCCGCTGGCTTCACTAAGTGGCGGTGATTTTTATACACTCATATACAGTTGCCCATCGTTTATGCAATAAAGGGTAGGTGTCCTACTGGGATTTTTGTTTCCCCCGAAAGCCCAGGATCAGTCTCCTCCTGGTAGGGACATTGATACTTCTCTGACTCCGTTTCCTAAGTCCAGGCATCCTCTCCACCCAATGGCGTATGGAAACATGAACATTGAATTTCAGAAAAAACACCTCACTCACACACTGCACAGCTTTCGTGGGGCTGGACTTGTGAAGCTCAGGGGACGCGGGTACAGTTCTGCGTTGTATCTTCGCTGCTGCTCCTTGTGCTTTGCTTTTCTGAGTCCCCACGGCCAGCTCGGGTCAACGAGGGACCGGGCGATGCAGAGAAAGTCCTAAGTGTGGGGAAGGGGGCTGAGGAGCAGGACTTGGGAGCTGACACGAGAGAGTGGATGGAAGATGTGCCCACGGCAGTTTGCCAAGTGGGAAGGGTTTGGAAGAGCGAGCGCTGGAGGCAGAGTGCCAGACCAGATGCTGGCTCCGCCCCGCACCCCGCCCCCTTGGGTCTGAGCAAGGCTCTGAGCTCCTCCCGCCTCAGCTCCACAGGCAGTCCCTCACCGGCAGGGCTCGTGGTGGTCAGATGAGGCCCTGAGTACCAAGTGCTTGTCAGCACATCTAAGCCTTCAGGAAAAATGAGCTGGGATTGATGGATTCCACCTTTTACATGAAACAAGGCCGGTGGTGGTCTGGAATGGTGACTTGTAAAGAGGCAAATGTCTGCTCTCCTTAATGGCCTTTGTTTCCCACGCAGCTATGCAGAGGCCTCGCCAAACAGACTGAGCTGAATGACTTTCTACTCGACGTGTCAAAGTGAGTGTGCGCTTCGGGGGGCGGGCGGCTGCTGCTGCTGGGGACTGCGCTGGGCAGGTGGTGGGCCGAGAGGGTTGGGGGCACTCTCGTCCTCCTTCCCTCCCTCACGCTGCCGGGGCGGGGCAGGGACAGTTAGGCGATGGTTCTCATCTGCAGTTTGCTGTGCGTTTCTTTAATGGGTCTTTATTGTTGAAAGTACTATGGGTGTCCCCTTTCTCCCCGCATTGGCCCTTCTACCCTACCCCATGTGTCCATGGGCTGTGCATATGGTACAGACACGGGGTGTCTGTTTGTGGGAGAAAACTAACAGCAGTAGAGAGGAATGTCCTAGTTAGTTCCTTTCAAAAAGACCTCTCCAGCGTTTTCTGTAAAAGTCAGCGAAATGCTATTATTACTATTTAATTTTCCTGTGTACAGTAGCTGAGACAGGATTTTAGAGGCTGGACCTGAGAAACTCCGGACAGGGGTGGCGCAGGACCAGGAACTTGATGGAGCCCAGGCGCACAGGGGTCCCGCTTGTGCTTGCCCTCGAGGCCTGAGGCTGCCGCAGGTGCGGTCGGGGTCACCCGGGGAGGCGGCCTGCCTTCCAGGCTGCCAGCAGCCCTCGGGCTTGCTCTACCCTCCCCGCTCTCCTGGCGTCCGTGACTAGTTAATCTGAAGCCGCTGCTGTGTGTTACACTTAGTTTCTTAAATATGAAGTTAGAGAAACATGAAATTGAAGGAGATCCTCTTTGATCCCCTAATCGTTGAGATAAAGTGAAATGATAGCTGTGGGGCACGTGATACTATTTCAGAACACACCCAAAGGGAGGCCTTTCTCGTCCATGGGCTTGAATCTCTTGTGAATTTTCCAAAACCCCGCTCCTTCCCGCCTGTGACATGTCACTTTGCTTGGCGGGGTAGCCAGTTTGCTTTCCGCTTCCTGGCCATGCGTTCCTCAGTGTGCGGGGCCCTGAGCCTAAGTCTTAGTGTGTTCCAGCTAACGACGTCTTTCGATGAAAGGCACGTTTGTTTATACGCTGTCCTTATTACGAGGGCATTGCTGGATGGGCGCAAACTTGGCTGAAAGCGTGCCTCGCCAACACGGCCCTCGCTGAGAAGCCGCCTTTGCGGGGACTGGCACATCCCTGCACGCCATGCCCCCTGACAGTCCTCTGTGCATCAGGTCTGTGTTTTTGTGGTGTGCCAGCCACCTCCAAACACTTCCTTCCACTCCTCCGGCTGAACGTATATTCACTGCGGGTCCCCGGCCTCCCCAGCGTGTTTATTCTGGTGTTTCTTCTCAGTGAGTGACGCTGGTGCCTCAGTGCAGCTCAGCTGCATTCGAACCTGTCGGGTTTTCAGTGGTAAATCCACATCTTAGCCACATTAATGAGGTGTAGCACATTTACACGTTTTTCATTTCAGATCAAAATTATTAATGGCAGTATTACATGTAGTGAACCTAGTTTTATTCTTTTCTACTTTTAGTTAAACGCTATAGATTTCCTTCCTGCATCAGTACTTATCAATGAAAGAATTCCTTAATGCTCCCTCTGAAATGAGAGTCTGCAGGCCAAAGTCGGTGATAACGTTCTGTGAAGCTCTTTAAAATAATATTAAGGATTGTTCCAGAAATGGCAAGAATCAGACATATATCGTTATGCTTTCATTTCAGTGAGGACACACCTGGGGGATGTGCTCAAAGTGCCCTAGCTCTGTTCTCGCTGAGGTCGCTCACCGTTTCCTGTCCTCTCTTGCAGAACGTATTTTGATAACATAGTCGCCATAGATTCTCTACTGGAACACATAATGGTAGGTTGCTGTTTGTTCTGACAATGCTTTTACTACCTTATAGTCACGCCTAGTGTATGGTGGATGTGTAATGTACCAGGCATTTAATGTACCAGTATCTAAAGGGGTGAGAAGGGATCCGGAGGTGTTGCCTGGGTTTTGGGGTCACTTCTATGTATTTGGAGGGTGGGTGCCAAGTAACGTTTTGAAAAATACCTCAGAGTTGTTTTTTTTTTACTTAGTGGCGAGCATGGGAAACATTTATACCTTGAAAACATTGAGTTTCTTTCTATGGTCTCCAAAGGCCTTTGTGCATGTGCTGGTAGGGAATTCCTAGCCGATCTTCCTGACATGGAGGTCCCCGTACTTCACCTCCGCGTCATCTCATTTCTAGGCTCTTGGTCCTACCCCGCCATCTGTCTGTCTTCCTCAAGGACAGTGTCACACTGTCTGGGTTACTGTTGTTTGGTAGAAAGTTTTGGGAAGTGACAGTCCTCCAAATTTGTTCTTTTTCAATAATTTTTGGTTCCTTGCAATTTCGTATACCTTTTAGAAATTTACTTGTCAGTTTATACAAATAATTCAGATGAGAGTCTGAGAGGGATTGTCTTTAATTCATAGATCAGTTTGGCATCTTAACAACATTAGTATTCCAGCATGAACATGGGGTCTTTTTTTATTTATTTACATTATCTTTACTTTTAGAGCAACGTTTGTAATTTCCAAAACATAACTATTGTTCTTATTTTGGTAAAGTTATTTCTTAATATTTTATTTTTAATGCTATTGTAAATGGAATTGCCTTTCTTAAATTTGTTATCAGATTTTTATTAAAAATGTATAGAAGTAAAATTGATTTTTGTCTATTGATCTTGTATCCTTCAAACTTGATGAGATCGTTATCCTCAGCAGTTTCTTAAGTGGGTTCTTCAGGGTTTTCTGTGGGTGGAATTATGTCATCTAGAATTGATGGTAGTTTCACTTTCTCCGGTCCCAGCTGGATGCCCTTCTTTTTCCGTGGAGTTGTCCTGTGTAGAACCTCCAGCACGATGTGGAGTAGAGGTTGAGAGTGTGTACATCCTTGTCTTATTGCTGAGTTTAGAGGAGAAGTATCCAGTCTTTCACTGTGAAGTATATTTGTTGTGTTTTTTTGTAGATGGTCTTTATCAGATTGAGGAAGTTCCTTCTGTTCCTAGTTTTTTAAAATCATAATTGGGTTTCAACCTCCACTTTCTCCGCATTCATTGAGATAATCATGTTTTTGTTTTTGTTTTTTTTTAAACTTTATTTTGTTGCTATAGCTGAACTGAGTATGTATTTCTGATGCGAAATTGATGCCTTTCTCGTCGGCTTACCAGTGCTTTACCGTCTGCCCTTAGATTTATGCCAAGAACCTGGTGAACGCCGACCGCTGCGCCCTCTTCCAGGTGGACCACAAGAACCAGGAGCTGTACTCGGACCTCTTCGACATCGGGGAGGTGAAGGAGGGCAGGCCCGTCTTCAAGAAGACCAAGGAGATCAGGTACACAGCGCGGCTGCCGCGTGCAGCGCCAGGTCCTGCCCCGCTCTGCCCGCAGGTGCGCTGACGCTTGTCACACTGTGGTATCACTCCCACCAGGCCCCGCCTCCCGAAGGCAGTGCTTCTGGGATGGCATTGCAGTGCTGGCCAACCGTGCCGAGAAGGTTAGCGTCCGTCTTCGGAGGCGGTCCTTTTGGAAATCATGTTGGAAAAACTGACTAGTGCTCCCAGGTAGGTAAAGGCGCCCGCCTGGATGGAGGCGGCAGGTTCCCTGTGTCTAGCGGCAGGCGAGCTTCGCGGGGCGCCCACTCTCCGCACCAGGGCCACCTCTCACAGGCCAGCCGCAGTGGCGCTGAGCTGCAGTGTTGGTGACGTCAGCTCTGTCCTGTCACTGAGCAGGCGGTGTGATCGGCCATGTGACACTCCTGTTGCCTCTTGACACCAAAGCCGCCTCGTGCTGTGAGTGGCAGCTTTTGTCACGAGCGGAGCGGAGCGGGTCTGTGTGGCTGGCGGGCTCCGTCCTGTCGCAGTCCGATGCCTGCAGGGAGCACTGTCAGGACGGGGGGGAATCTGACATGGATTTTCTTTTTTTTTTTTTCCTTCATTTTTTTTCTTCTTTATGTGCTTTGTGTAACGGCTCTCACACAACCCTCTAAATGCTTGGGTGGTCACAGCACCCAGGAAAGCAGTGTCCTTGTTCACTAGGAACCGCTGTTCATTTGGGCCATTGTCTGTCCCACAGGGCTGACCAGGCGTGAAGAGGACCACGTGATCCTGCAGGCGCTCACCACTGCCCCCCAGTGGGCAGCCCTGCTTTAGGTCCTAGGTCAGTGGTCCGCAAACTCCTTAATCAACAGAGCCAAATGTCAACAGGACAACGATTGAAATTTTTTTGAGAGCCAAATTTTTTAACTTAAACTTCTTTAAAGTAGACTCGCCCAGGCCATAGTATTTTATGGAAGAGCCACACTCAAGGGGCCAAAGAGCCGCATGTGGCTCTTGAGTCGCAGCTTGCCTACCACGGCCCTAGGGGAGAGTCCTATATTCCACTCATGTGACCGGCTGACAGGCACTGCCTAGGATTTTAATTGTGATATTTAGGCTGGTGGTTTTCCGGTCGGTCCGCCTGGATCTGCTCTGTAGGTGAAGTCCTCTCTCTGGCGGAAGCGCTGGTGCCCTCACGTGCGAGACGGGCCCTTGTGGACAGTGAGGGGCCAGCCGCCGGGATGTGTTTGCGGGGCAGCCACCTGAGGTGGGGATAAAGGGACAGTCAGGCCACCCCTGACCACGCCGTCCCGCGCAGATCCCACAGTGCATTCTGACTCCCGCTCCGGGCGTCAGCGCTGCCATGGCCACGCGGGTCCCAGCCCAGGAAAACGCCACCTGGAGGCGATCTTGTTCCGTGCCGTCAGTGTCACACCCACCTTCTTCTGAATATTTTCCGTGACCGTCATTGGGGTGGAGCTTTATTCAGTAATGCTTATCTCCTGTAAAGTGGAAACCTGGATAAAGTTCTGTCTAGCTGCAGAAGTATGACGATGTGTGCATTGCAGACATCTTTGCTAACTACATTTCAAAATAAGTGCATGACTGACGATAATATTGTATCAGAAAACTATGAGAGAACGTGTTTATAATAGAAAATGTTGATATTAAATATCAAAACCTAAGTATAGACAATGCTTGTGTTTTGACTATTTTTAAATTTAACAACTTAGAGAAATAAAAACACGAGCAGTGTTAACGTGTGTTATTTTTATAGCGTGCTGTAATTGCAAATGCCTTAGCATTCCAGTTATGTCCTCTCTCAGAAATCGGTAGCGTGTGGTTCTAGTTATATGTGTGGTAGGGCGTGCACGGCTAGAGAGCTGTGTTCGTGCTTTCCTTGTACCATTGACATGTTACAAATTTTAGCAAATTATGGAACCCATATGGGCCTCAGTTCCCACCACAGTGAGAATTAACGCAGAAAATGTAGGTTGAAGCGTATTGTAAATGATAATGTACATTGTCAATACGAAGGATTGCTGTTGGTCAGTGCAGGAGAATGCTAATTAATTTTCAGTTTCAATTTGTGGTTCAGTATAAGTTCACATATTTTGAATTATATTTTAAAATCAAGGTCTCAAGTGATTACCGTACAACGTTTTTCTGCTTTCTCTTTGCACAGTTTATAATAATATGGTTTAGAATGTGTGAATGTAAAGTGGACCCAAGCATTTAAAGTGCTTTTCTGTTCAATGTTTGGTGGCAGGAGGCGGTTTCAAAGTGGGCCCAGCACCTGTGCTTAGTGAGCATGCTCCTCTCTCCTGTGTTGGCAGGTTTTCCATCGAGAAGGGGATTGCTGGCCAGGTGGCGAGGACGGGGGAAGTGCTGAACATTCCCGATGCCTACGCAGACCCGCGCTTCAACAGGTCAGCAAGCAGCTCTTGGCCCCCCTTGGCTTCTGCCCTCCTGCCCGCTGGGCTGAGACCCCTGTGCCAAGACCCCTGGCTGAGACCCCTGTGCCAAGACCCCTGGGCGAGACCCCTGGCCGAGAGCCCTGGGCGAGACCCCTGGCCGAGAGCCCTGGCTGAGGTGGCTGTGCAGCCCGAGCTCACACCCCATCGAAGTCCCTCCTTTCCTCTCAGCTCTGAGAATTCTCTGCAGCGGCCCTGCTATCAGGAGCCAGTGCTTTCCGATATTTCAGATGATGGCACCAGACCGTTAGTGATTCCCTGCTAACGGGTTTAAAACACTGTAAAAGCAACAAAAGCAAACGTGTGCTGTCACACAGCTGCTTGTTTCTGTGGTGCCAGCACTCTGTCCTGCCCACTCTGGTAGCACCCAGGTGTACGGGCCTCTTTAGGGTGACTGTCAGTCACTTAGGGCTCTGGGTGACCTTGTAAGTGACTCCATCTCTGAGCCTTAGTTTCCTCCTCTTTAACCTGGCTGCGGCCATGCCTCTCTGTGCTCTGTGTTTATTACGAGGAGAGGAGATACTTACAGGTGTCTGTCGGCTGTGCCGACACGCCGTGCGGGAAGGGGGATGGCTGCGGCGGCTGCTCTCTGCGGCCAGAGGCTGAGAGTCAGAGCAGGAGGACAGAGGTTCTGTTCTGTTCTGTTCTGTTCTGTTCTGTGTTTCTTTGGAGAACTAGAAACCAAATCGTGTAATAATAATTTTAATAAATCTAGAAATTGAGTCTTGAGATTGCTGCTATGATTATTAGGGTGTTATAGTTCAGATATTTTGACCATTCACTTTATTTTAAGAGACACTTAAGTAAAATAAACAACAGGAAGTTCTATCCGGTATTTTTTGATTAACGTCAAACACACACAACTTGGATATAAACACAGATTGTATCTCTTCTAGTGATGTGTTTTATCAATAAAGACTATGCTGAGTATCTGCTTTTTCAAAAACAACACAAACTCTATTTGATAAATAGGGCACAGGTCTTAGCAGGCACCGCACAAAAGAAGCTGTGAGCGGCCAATAAACGCAGGACTTTTGAGGTGAGGGAACAGAAACTTAATTGAGGGTGAGATCCCACTACACCGACGGAAGGGCTGAGATTTTCAAAGATGGGCATTAGCAAGGGCTGACGGCCGAGGGCCTGGGACGCTCCGCTTTGCAGGTGGATAGCGCAGCACTTCAGAAAGCAATTGTGGTTCCTCATAAAGATAAGCAGAGGCTGGCTATTCTTGGTCAGCTCTACTGGGTGTGTCTCCAAGAAACACGCTGATCCCTGTCCACAGAGTAGAAGCCAATCTTCAGCGCGGCATTGTTCATGCTGCCTCACGCTGGGTCACTCATTGGTCATGTCCGTGAGCTGGTGAACGGGTAAAGAAACATCCTGACCATAGGTTCCTACTCGGCCATCAGAGGCCTGACCCTGCTCCACCAGCCACGTGGCTGTGTCTATGAACAATGGCCTCTGGGAGAAGCCAGGCACACAGACCCATCCCTCTGGTTGCCAGACTTCACGGCTGCATCTGTGGAGTGGAGTCTTACTTTCAGCCTTACTTTCCTTGACATCAAAGTTGGTAAACTTTTGAGAATCAGAGAGCAGTGCTCTGGGCTTCGCAGGTCATGGCGTCTGCTGGGGCTGGGCGCAGTGTTCGGGGGTGTGGTCTCGTCCACCAGAGCTCTGTGCAGACAGGAACGCTGGTGCGGCCGCTCTGCACGCCCATGTGTGCCTGCTCAGTTCACCTCAGTGTAGCCAAGGCCCAAGGCACATGCTTGCTTACCACATTGATTCTAGTTTCCTCTGGATGGACAGTTGGTGTTTTCCCAGTAATGCTGGGTCCTTCAAACTGAGCAGTAAGCCGAAGCCTCTGGATCCTGATCTGAAAAGCTCTGAGAACAAAGAACAAACTAGTTAGAATGTTTTTGAAAAGGTTTAAGGAGAACACTTCCAAATGCCACGTGTCCTTGAATTTGGAAGCTGACGGCTCCATTAGAGGTATTTGTAATAGGAGCATGTAACTTGCAAAGCGGAGTTGAGCTTTATGGTAGAATAAGTCATTTACCTTCTGTGGTTGCTTGTCCCCCTACCCCCCCACAGGGAGGTGGACCTGTACACGGGCTACACCACACGCAACATCCTGTGCATGCCCATCGTGAGCCGCGGCAGCGTGATCGGCGTGGTGCAGATGGTGAACAAGATCAGCGGCAGCGCCTTCTCCAAAACGGACGAGAACAACTTCAAGATGTTTGCCGTCTTCTGTGCGTTAGCCTTGCACTGTGCCAACGTGAGCCCTGCTTTTAATACCTTCCTCACTGCTCAATAGTAGCTTCAAAACGATGGGAATAACATAGTGTGAGGGTGTCTTTTTGCCATTTAAGATTCCTTCATTAAACCAGTTCCTGGTGGCTCAAACTTAGAAAAAAAAATGCCCTAGTATTTTGCATTTATTTCAAGGTGAGAATTTGTTCTTTAAATAGTTGAAATTGCCCTAGCCGGTTTGGCTCAGTGGATAAAGCATTGGCCTGAGGACTGAAGGATCGTGGGCTTGACTCTGGTCAGGGGCACATGCCCAGGTTGCAGGCTCAGTCCCCAGTAGGGGGTGTGCAGGAGGCAGCCGATGGATGATTCTCAATGATTGTCTCTCATCATTGATGTTTCTGTCTCTCCCTCTCCCTTCCTGTCTGAAATCAATAAAAATACATTGGGAGGTGGGGGGGGTGTTGGAGAGGTTAAAGGAGGTGAAATGTTCAAACCTCACGTCCATGGAGAGGAGTGAGGAGGGCGGTGCCCAGGAGCAGGTGCTCCCTGTCCTGCCTGCGTGCCACTGCAGGAGGGGCTTCCGCTCACCCTGTGCACTCTCACGTTAGAGCAGTTGAATTTTCCATCTTTTCCATTTTCAGTGAGTGGGACATTTGGTGTCCAGGATTCCTTTCATGACAGGACTGGGATTTAGAAGTTAGGGAACATTTTACTAACCTTTTGATAAGGTGCAATCAGTAGAAATGGAAGTTACTACTTCAATAATTTAGAGAAGTAGCTTTTTTGTAAATGGAACCACGTTCCAGAGGATTAATTTGGTAATTAATGGAAACCGCTTAACAGGTCTACGACCCCAAATCAGGGTAAGAGTACTTCAGGGGCTGAGGAAACCAGCTCAGAGCGCCTTCCCGAGAGCCCAGCTTCCTTTGTGGTGCCAGGGCGCCCTCTGCTGGGGACACTGAGTGTTGCGTGGCTCATTAGAAAGAAACAGTATCAGCTATCTTTTTTTTTTCAGGTTCTGTCTCCCCCATAAATAAAAACAGTGACGGCTTGCCTCTGTTTAGCTTCAGAGTTGCAGAGAATGTAGCTCAGTATGTTTTGAGCATGACTTTTACATGAATCCAGTGGAATCCAAGCGCTGTAGCAACTTGGTACCTACACATCCCGTTTAAAAAGCAGGGGCAAGTGCCAGTGACGGGGAAGGCAGCATCACCCTCCTCCCTCTCCGCACCTGTTTCTGCTGCCCACCCACGTTATTCTAACGCACCGTGTGTGTGCTCCTCCTCAGTATTTCTGTCTGTCTGCAAGCTCCTCTCCTTGCAAGGACTCTCGTTGTATTGGGTCAGGGCCCACCCTGCTGACCTCGTTTTGCTTTAATTACCTCTTAAAGATCCAGTCTACAAACACGGGCACATTTGAAGGGCTAAGGTCTCAACATCTGAGCTGTGGGGACACACCCAGCCCTGTGCTAAGTACTGGAGCCGACCCCGGGCCTTCCCCTCCTCTCCGTCCTGCAGCCGGGGGCGGTGAGCATGCAGTCCAGTCACTTTGAGGAGTTCTCAATTTGCTTCGCCTGCTGTTTACTGGTTATAACCTGCTCTGAGGTTATAACTTTGACGGGAATATCACAGTGAAGTGCTTTCGAACCCCTGCCGGCAGGTACCTCCCATTCCTGGTGATGTGACCCCAGTGGGACATGCCCCTGTGTCTCATTGTTTCAGCAGAGAGTTTACCCAGAAGCCTCTGCGTCCATTTCTCTCTCTGTTCTCTGGTTGCATGTTGTCAGCTCTAGTCTGACCCCCAGAGCCCTTGGAGCCGTCTCACTTTGTGTCCGGAACCTGCTCTGCCCGGAGGTGCAGCATCACGTGTGCCTGGCTGTCCCTTTGCGGTGAAGGGGCCACGAGCGTTGCTCTCGCTCACGAGCAGGTGGAAGCATGGAGAGTCTCCCTGCAGCAGTTTCTCTGACGTTGACTCCAGATGAGCTGAGGAAAGTGGACACAGGGAGCTTACGGATTTTGCTCACGGCCACAGCACGCGGCATTAACCCCAAACAAGAAAGCAATGGCTTTCCCACTAGCTCCCATGCCGGAGAGGGCACTTGGGAGACAGATGGTTGCCGTGGTTTCCTCGGCTTGAGCCTGTCGGACGGTCCAGGGTGGGCAGAAGTTGTCCGTACGGACCATAGCACAGCGATCAACTGGAATACAGAACGAGCTCTCTTCCGCTCCTCACAGCTGTGAGCCTCTGCTTACATGAACACTCCGCTGCTGAGTTTCCAGGATTAACTGATTGAGATTCCTGCACACAGAAATGTATCTGAGTTTCAACCAAAATGTTAGCTGTTAGGGAACAAAGCTACAGTGGCTGTTTAAGAACTGGCAGGACGAGTGTCGCTCCATTGGGATCCACATGCTTTCTGGCACAGCCGCCAGCGCTCTGAAAACCAGCCTGGAAACGTGAAACCGAGAGGACGTCAGTGTCACCACCCACCTAGGAGTAAAGGAGCATGCCGACTGATAGCAGGCTCTCAGTTACCTCACAGTGCTGTTATTTAATGCCTGTCATTGTTCAGTAAACAGAAGGCCGTGTGCAGTAAGCATGGACATATGTATGTTTAAACATGTCTGTTTCAGTGTGTTTTTATAAAGCACGTGACCTGTCGCGCAGTGCGTGTGCACACAGTTGCTAAAGGAATGTCCATGTATTGGGCCGGAGTCTCCATGTTCTTGACCAGCGAAGGCCCTCACAGTCAAGCACCTGGACTCCTGGACGGGAGGGCGACATCGCCCAGGATGAAGCTCCACGTTGTAAAAGGAGACAGAAAAAACACCTTCGTTCTTGACTCACTCAGTCTCTGCCTGTCTCCATCCAGGCTTTATAATGAGATCCACCGCATGGCCTGTTCCGTGCCTGTAGCTGCAAGTCCAAGGATGAGGTGCCAGCCGGGGAATAGCCAGTCTCCCTCCCAGAGAGAAGGCTGGTAAAGATAGCCGGCCCTGGCCGGTGTGGCTCAGGGGATAGCGTGTCGGCTTGCAGGGTCCCGGGTTTGATTCCGGTCAAGGGCACATACCTTGGTTCCAGGCTCCATCCCAGGCCTTGGTTGGGGCGTGTGCAGGAGGCAACCAATCGATGTGTTTCTCTCACATCAATATTTCTCTCTGCCTTTCCTTCTCTCATTTTTTCTAAAAAATTAATGGGAAAATATCTTTGGGTGAGGATTAACGACAACAAAAAGACAGCTGTTCCAGTATTACTCAGCCTTTCACACACACGTGGTCCTCTGTTCTGTCTCCGCCAGGCCGCATGTGTGGGGCGCTGCAGGGTTCGTGGAGGTAGAAATGAAATAGGTTCACGGGTGGAGGTGGTGCCATCGCTGCTCCACTTCTCCCGGCCAGGCCCTGAACTGTAATGACGCACGTTCCCCCCGTCTGCCTGCAGATGTACCACCGGATCCGCCACTCGGAGTGCATCTACCGCGTGACCATGGAGAAGCTGTCCTACCACAGCATCTGCACGGCCGAGGAGTGGCAGGGCCTCATGCGCTTCACGCTGCCCGGGCGCCTCTGCAAGGAGGTGGAGCTGTGAGTCCCCCGGTGCGCCGGGAGGGAGCCGGCCACGGGCCAGGGCACGGACACCGCAGTGCCGGTGCCGCCGCACGCTGCCCCTGCTCCCTCGCGAGGGGATTCCGGTACACCCTGTCCGGGTCTCATATTTACAAAAACACTGAACGCAATTTTGAAATGAGTTAACCTAAATGTTAGCTGTCCTCTTTAGTCTTTTGTACAGGTAACACTATATAATAGTTAATGTTTAAATGGCATTTAATATCAGATTCCAACAGTTTTCTGTATAATTTTACAATTACAAATTGGAAAAGCTAATAATTCAACTTTTACAGTTTGTTTTCCAAGCCTGTGCTCTGTGCTAATATATGCAATTGCTGGTGGTAGAACTTCTGGTAATGTGTACAGCCATTGCAAGAACAAGCCAACACTAACGGCATAGAAACTTCCCAGAAGTGATCCAGAGCTGATAGTTGCTTTATAACGGGGCATACAGTGGTGTCAATTAAACAAGGAGGCCCTGAATGAGGCAGTCTTACTGCCCTGGTGGCCTAGGTAACAGGTAGAAACACTGGGACAGCCCAATTCCAAAGAGCCAGCCACTTCACCTGCAGCCAATCAATGAGCGCCTCTCTCTGCTGCAGCCACTCAGTGAGCTCCTCTCTCTGCTACAGCCAATCAGTGAGCGCCTCTTATGCCCCTTCTCTGTGGTCTTCCTCCCCTGGGTGCAGCCCTCCTCACCACTTCAGGGCTGGCACTGCTGGTTATTTGCTCAGATCCGCTCAAAAAATGTTTGCTCAGATCCGCTCAAAAAAATGTCAGTTCTGTCTTAGTTTATCTTTTAATGATATATATAGTGTACATCTGTCTATAATATTAAAAGCATAATATACTAATTAGACCGGACAGCCGGAAGACCTTCAGGACAAAGCCTGAGCTGTGAGAGCCAAGGCAGCTGCGTGGGCTGAGGCAGCTGCCTCGGCTGCCAGGGCTGAGCCCTGTGCACGAATTGTGTGCATCGGGCCTCTCGTATTTATGTAAAAGCCTACCGGCTTTTACATAAGTGACCATCCAACCATCCGATCAGATCAGTAGCCGTGAAGTGCACTGACCGCCAGGGGGCAGACGCTCAACACAGGAGCTGCAGAGCTGCAGTGACTTGGCAGCTGCGGTTCTCGGGTGACACACCTGGAGCCAGACAGGAGGGAGCCTAATTTTGGGGTGAGAGCCAGTTTTGGCCCCATCCCTGCAGGCCAGGCTGAGGGACCCCACTGGTGCATGAATCTGTGCATGGGGCGGAGCAGGAGCAGCCATGTGATTAGGACTTCTGGGGGTGCAGGAGGTGGGGATGAGGTCATCATCAAAGGCCAGTGACTTAGTCATGCCTGGGGGAAGGCCTCCAGGAAAACCCTGAAATAGGGTTCGAGAGTTGTCCGCAGACGCATCCCATCCTGGGGAGGGGGAGCCTGAGAGCATGGAGCCAGTGCCCCTGCCCACAGCTGGCCTGTGCCTCCCTCTCCCTCACTCCCCCCACCCCGTCTCCTCCTGACGTCCGTCCTTCCTAGTGAACCCCAAGTAGTCAGCAAAGTGCTCCCTGGAGTCACACCTCAGCTTCGTAGCTGCTTGGCCGGAAACGGTGCCCGGACTTGCAGTTGTTCTGTAGAGTGAGGGGCAGTCCGGGGGGCTGAGGACTGAGCCTGGGCTCTGCTAATTCCAGGCGGCTCAGACTGAGCTGCATTGTGAGCATCATTGGTGTCCGCAGAGGACTGGAGAACTGCTTGGTGCAGAAAACTCACACCTTTGGTGTCAGAAACGTTATGACTGGAGGATGTTTTTTTAAATACTATACCATATGCCACTCTGTTTATTTGGGTTAAATGTCAGTAAATTAGCAAATTAAAAGTAGGTAAAAACTGTGGATGTGTTCATATTTATGAAATTTTTTTCCTGTGGATTTAAAGAGAAGTTAGGATAATCTTCAGCTCTAAGATTTTTTATGATCTTTTTTATCCCCTCATCTATGAGTTATGTAATGTCTGTGCATTTTTCATAATATAACTTTTTTACTTTTTTATTGCTCTGATAGTAACCACAGCATCCCTTTTTACAGACTGTTTGATAGAGAATTAAGCAGTGACCATTAAGCACATATTGCACTAAGTTCCTGAAGGCAGGAGTGGATTTCCTTCTGGAAACCTGTCCGTACAGCAGAGATGTGACTGAGGCAGGAGACAGAGCGACCTGCTTTCTCTCTCGCTGGTGTGTGTGAGCTGATGTAGGCGTAAACCGAGTCTCTCTGCGTTCCTTTTCAGCTTCCACTTTGACATCGGTCCCTTTGAGAACATGTGGCCTGGGATTTTCGTCTACATGATCCATCGCTCCTGTGGGACGTCCTGGTACGAAGGGCCTGGAGTGACACGGCACCTCCCTCCCTTATCGGACGCCCTGTCACTTTCGGGGCGGGGGGTGGGGGGAGTGATGGTGGTGGTGGTGGTGGTGGTGGTTATTAACACCTTTTCTAGAACTTAATGTTAAAAGGCTAGTAGACTTGGACAGAGCCACAGCCTTCTCATTCTCCCCGTAGCAGCTGTGAGCTCTCTGTCCCTCGGCTCACAGCATGGATAGAACCAGGTGGTCAAAATGTGGGGGAGGCACGTAGGCTGTCTAACTGAGAGAGGTAGGAGTCCCCAGCACATACTTGCACGCCGTTGGAAGTGTGCTTGGAATGTATGCGTACATTTGTATCAGCCTTCAGCTTCCATTGTGCACCAGTCAGGGCGGGTGGAAAGAAGCAGGTGTCCCCTCCACAGCCTAGACCTGTGCCGGGCACTCCCTGGGGCTGCTGTGCGCACTGCGGGCCCCTCGCCGCGGCCAGAGGAGCGCCTGCTCCGCGCACCCACTCCGGAGTGGCCGGGTCCTGAGCGTCTCCAGAACCGCTGGCGCCGTGTCTCCCTCCGTCCAGCGGTGACTAAGTTACTCTTTACAGAGGACGCTCACAGGCGGCCACTCAGTTAGTTCTCACATGGCTCACTGGAGGATGACTATTGGAACTCTTAAATTTAAATGGCATCCTTACACTTCAAGGACATTGGAAAACTTTGAGTGGAGAAAATATAGGTTACATGTTTTTAGAAGCTTTTTGAACCCTCATTTGTTATTTCAAAAAGCCCTGTTTTGTCTTGTGCTGTTGATTTCAGCAGCCTTAAAATCCACTGGGAAAAGTGGTAAGCCCTTAGGTAGGTGTGAATACATGTTATATTATAAAATAACATGATAGCCATTTTGTATAACGAAATTCCATTTCTACCATGTACTGTGTCAGGATAGTCAGGGCGACTCATAGTTGGCCATTTAATTTGGATTCGTTTTAAAAAGGTACTACTCATCTAGAAAATCCCCATGGTAAATGTATTTCTAGTCTGTGAAATGAGGCATGATTAGCTCAGAATGCTAATGGTCAGCAGATGGTCACAGGCTGTCTGCTGAGCTCTGGGTCGGGATGCCTGCCAGGTGAGGAGGCGACGGGCGGAGTGATGGGGAGCTGCAGGCGGTCAGCCCTGCTTCCTGGTGCGTGGCTAGCACCTCAGAGAAGCACTTGCAGAGCCCTCGCTCCGCACTGGCCAGAGCATCGGGGAAGCATGAGTGAGGGCCTTGGGTGCCTGGACGCAACTCCAGACCCTCACGGTCACGGACATTCAGTATAGACGGCGTGAGCTACAGACCAGAAGCCTCTCCTGGGCGTATTGACTGCCAGCTCCTGTCTCTCTTCCCACAGCTTTGACTTTGAGAAGCTGTGCCGCTTCATCATGTCTGTGAAGAAGAACTACAGGCGGGTGCCCTACCACAACTGGAAGCATGCGGTGACAGTGGCGCACTGCATGTACGCCATCCTGCAGAACAACCTGGGGCTCTTCTCCGACCTGGAGGTGCGCGCTGTGGGCCCCTCCCCGGGACCCGCGTTCCTGTCCCCCTCGGCGTCGGGCACACGGGTGGTGTGGATGTGCTACAGGCTCCGGGACAGACCCTGGCTCTGTGACTCATAGGAGCACGCTGTGTAGACGGCCACACCAGGCTGGTGCCGTAGGGTTTTGAGTGAGAAGTGCAGATGCGCAGACTCCCGCCTCACTGACCGGTGCCCAGGGAAGAGGGGTGTCTGTGGCCTTTGCTCCTGTCCGTCTTCTGAGGGAGGAGCTGTGGCTGCCCGTGGCCTTGTGCTCTGGGTACATGGACACACCACTAAGGGGCCACCGATCCCGACCGCAGTGCCACATGCTCCCCTCTCGCAGGGAAGCGGGCCCTGGGGTGTGTCACTGCCCCCCTGCCTTCCCATACCTGGCGTGGGTCCCAGGAGGTTTCCAGCTCGGAGCCGGGAGGTTCTGAGACAGCTCGTCCATTCTCGCCCCACTGTGTGCTGGGCCCACTGTGCGTTGGGGGGTTGGAGCTTAGCCCCTCTTGCAAGCATTCCAGATCTGGAGCTGCCTAATGCCGCATGCCTCCTCTCCACCTGGCCCCTGTGCAGCCCTCCTGTGGTCCCCTCTCCTCTTCCATCACCAGTGTCCTCGTCCAGGAGACCTCTAGCCATGGAGGGAAGGGAGCCCTCATCTCTGATGACCAAGTTGCCTTGTCGCATTCCCTGGCTCATGCAGGGTACTAGGCCTATGAGGTCCTTAGCCTCCCCGCCTCCATCTCGCCGTCCTCCTCTCCCCGCTGTCCCTGACCCGCTGGCTTTCAGGGAGGGCCCTCCTGCAGCAGGTGTCTACCCACTGTGTGCCCACTGGCCTCCCAGAGCCGCCTGCCCTCCTTGTCTTCAGGCCCCTGCTCACCTGTGCCCTCCCTGGGCTGCAGCCTGCTCTGCTCTCTGGTTTACGGTGCCTGACGCGTTACTATCTCACAGGAGCAGGTTTCTCAGGAGGACAAGGCTGCCCTCTCCTGGCACATTGGTTTCTCTCTTGGGGGCCTTGTCTTTCTTGGGTCCCCCCTACACACTTCTCAGAGCGAAGGAGGGATCCTTTGATTCAAGTTCATGAGCAGGAAAGCCCAGAGGAGTAGAAGCAGTTAGACTTGTTGTCAGAGCTCGCTGAGGGGCTGCTGGTGGCGGGCGGCAGCGGCAGTGTGGCAGGAGTGACGGCCGTGGGCCTCCCTGGCCCATGCTCGGTTTTCAACGCCTGTGCCCCGGGTGGTGTTCACAGCGCAAAGGACTGCTCATCGCCTGTCTGTGCCACGACCTGGACCACAGGGGCTTCAGCAACAGCTACCTGCAGAAGTTCGACCACCCGCTGGCCGCGCTCTACTCCACGTCCACCATGGAGCAGCACCACTTCTCCCAGACCGTGTCCATCCTGCAGGTGGGCCGGCCGCTCCGGGCGGCGCTTGGGCAGGGTTGGGCAGGGGGCTTCGTCCCGGAGCCCGGCGCACAGCGCTAGTGACAGGTGCAGGTCAAGAACCCTTTGTGACACTCGGAGCGCACTGGAGTGCATTTGCTGTTTCAGTCCACGGCGCCTGCCCTCTGTAGTCAGACATTTTGTCACGCTGGGCCTTGGACACAGCAGGTCCTGAGCTGCTTGCATCCACACACACAGGGAGGGAAGCCCCGCGGGCTGAGCATCTGGGAATGAGCACTGGTGACCCGCATTTGTGATGGAAGATGTGGCTGAGGCAGGAGAGTGTGCTCCAGTGGGCGGGGCGCTGCGTCCTAGCACCCCCATGGCTAGGGCTGGAGGCCTCAGCACTGGGAGGGTCTCAGCTGCGGGCAGGGGCAGGTCTCAGTACTGGGCAGGTGTAGCACCAGGCAGGTGTAGCACCGGGCAGGGTTAGCACCGGGCAGGTGTAGCACTGGGCAGTGTAGCACCGGGCAGGGTAGCACCGGGCAGAGTAGCACCGGGCAGGGGCAGGTCTCAGTACTGGGCAGGTGTAGCACCAGGCAGGTGTAGTACCGGGCAGGGTAGCACCGGGCAGGTTAGCACGGGGCAGGGTAGCACTGGGCAGGGTAACACTGGGCAGGTGTAGTACCAGTGGACTCTCTGATGTGTCTGACCTTAGGATCTGGAGTACCTACAGAACCCACTCACCTGTGTCCATGGAGATGAGAATGTATGGGCTGTTCACCCATTTGGGGGCTTTAGAAACATTCTTGTGTTTACAGTTCTTTACCAATTGGGATACCCATTGTATTATCTCATGGGGGTTTAAGTTATTAGCTAATGTGAAATTGGAGTTTTAAACATATTTTTGTATCCAATAATACTTTATTTATGGATACGAAAATTAGAATTTCATAGATACTCTTCTTTTTAAATTACCTTTTAAATTAAATTCTGGGGGTGACATTGGTTAATAGAATTATAGGTTTCAAGTGAACAATTCTATGCCACATCATCTGTATATTACCCTATGTGCCCACCACCCAGTGTCATGTTACTTCCATCCCCATATATTTGATCCCCTTTACCCTTTACTGCAGTACTACCCCTTCCCTCTGGGAACCCTTCCCTCTGGGAACCCCTCCCTCACGTGTCACACACACACACACACACACACACACACACACACACACGCGCGCGCGCGCCCCTGGTGTTTTGGTGCCAGATGCCACTGCCTGTGCCTATGCGTTTTGTTAGCTTATTTGTCTTGTCTGTTCACTTATGCCTTTCAGTTTTATCTCCCAGACAAGAGTGCAGTCATATGGCTCCTCAGTGTTTCTGTCTGACTTATTTCACTGAGCATGATGGGGATTCATCACAAACGCAGCATTCCATTGTGTGTATGTGCCACATCTTTAGCCAGTCATCTAGTGAAGGCCACTTAAAGCTGTTTATCTGGTGTGTTTGGTTGCATATATCCCCTTTATTTCCCCTTTGTTTTTATAGCAAAATATTGACAATATATTTAGTCTAGAGTCTCTTGAGGGGAAGGGGGCATTTTTGTTTGTTCACTTCCTTTAATCTCATAAAATTAAAGGAGGCAGCAAAAGGGTCCCGGTTACCACTTTGCATTCTGAAGGTCCTGTCCTGAACTCTTCCTCCTTCAGCATTGAAAAGTAGTAAAAGGAATAGTGACTCCACAGTACCTGGCAGAATATGCAGACTCTGAAATGGTCCTCGTTGTCTTAGACCAGGGACACTTAGAATGGGATGGAAACATGGTCACGAATGACACACTAACATAGCTGCAGTGGTTGTAGCTACAAGTGAAAACACGTGCAGATCAACTAATGGTCAGACTCTGATGACTGATAATGAAATCATTAAAACCTAAGTGATGAGCCCACACATTTACTGCATCTTAATTATCTCAACCTCTCTGTCCCTTTTTATCTTAATTACAAGTACAGACTTAAAATTCTTCGAGGGTGGGATTGTTGTGGGGAATTGTAGAAGATTCCCAGGAGGAAGACTGCTGGGGCAGTAGCAGCCAGAGGAGTGTCTGGGCCGTGTGGAGAGGCTGCCTGAGGACCGCAGGGAGGGCCCTGCGGCCATGCCCCTGGCCACGTGTTTGTGTGAAGTTCTGTGGGAGCTGTGGACATGCTGAATGTAGGTTGAGCTTGTGGGACGTGTTCTTCTTGGGGAAAGCCAAGGAGGCTGGTACTCATTGGGCTGGAGTGGACAAGGATATTGATGACTTTTGAGCCCAATGATTTTCAGTACAGATGAGGACTTAATATAAAATAAGTAAGTAATATAAATAAAAATTACTACTGTTTCAATTTAAGAAGAAATACTTAGATATTTTACACTTTCCAGTCCTTTAATAACTTATGAGAAATATCCAAAAACTAGGTGTATCATTAAATCATTGGAGTTTGGTGATAGCAAACGATGCCACTGGTTTCACAGTTCATTTAAGTGACAGCTTAAAGAGAAACCAAACCATTCCATTCGTCGTTTCAGTGCCTCTGACGATACAGTGTGGCTGAAGTAGGGTTACAGTTGTCCTGTGGGGACACACAGTGACTAACAAACAGCACAGGAATAAGCCCTGAAACGTAACCCTGCTCAGTGGAGGAGCAGGTGCCTGTCACTGCGCTGTCTCCACAGCTAGAAGGGCACAACATCTTCTCCACCCTGAGCTCCAGCGAGTACGAGCAGGTGCTCGAGATCATCCGCAAAGCCATCATCGCCACAGACCTCGCCCTCTACTTCGGCAACCGGAAGCAGCTGGAGGAGATGCACCAGACGGGCTCTCTGAACCTCAACAACCAGTCCCACAGGTGCCCGTCCTGTGCAGTGTGCGGGGCCGGGAGGGCACGGTGCTCTGGGGGGTCCAGTGGAGTGTCACTGGTCCTTTCAAATGTCCTCGCCCACCCGTCATTCATTCCAGTCAATGTCTTATACTAGAGGCCCGGTCATGAAAAGTCATGCAATGGAGTGGGGGGGGGGGTCCCTCAGCCTGGCCTGCCCCCTCTCACAGTCTGGGAGCCCTCAGGGGTGGGAGGCGATCCGGTGATCAGGGGAAGGCAACACCCCCATCACACCTCTGCTGCTGCCACTGCTGGCAGTGCAAGCCATGGCTAGCCCTGGTTACCTGAGGCTGGGGCAGCCCTGCGCGGCTGGGGAGTTGAAGGATTAGGGGATTCCAGAGGCAGGTGCAAGGAGCAGCCCGACTTGCATAGGGGCGGGCCTGGCCATGCCATGCACCTGCTACCCCGGCAGGGCTGAGGGGACTGGGTGTGGCCATCTTGTGGCTGTGGGTGCCGCCATCTTTGAGGGTGTGACAGGCAATTAGCATATTCCCTCCTTATTGGCTGTGGGCATTGCCATCTTTGTGAGGGCATGATGGTCAATTAGCATATTCCCTCTTTATTAGGCTTTGTGCATGAAATTTGTGCACTGGTAGGGCCCCTAGCGGCTGCCGCTGCCAGCTCGCGCTTTTCTCCCTTCCCCTGCTGCCACCACTGCTGCCAGGTAGGGCCTCCCTCTCCTCCCCCAGCCAGACCCGCCCCCTGACGATACAGAGTGGCTGAAGTAGGGTTACAGTTGTCCTGTGGGGACACACAGTGACTAACAAACAGCACAGGAATAAGCTCTGTAACGTAGCCCTGCTCAGTGGAGGAGCGGAATGCCACGGTGTGAGCAGGTGCCTGTAGACCGAAATCCCGGTCTAGAGGACTATTTGCATACTACACTTTTATTATGTAGGATTGAGATTCTTTTCCGGCTCATTTTTATAGCTTCTGTATCTCTCGTAAAATATCTAATTTCTTCACCCATTGTAGCCAAATATATATTTCCCTAAAGGTTCCCCAACACGTTTGTCAGTTACTAAGTCCTTGTCTGTGAACAGAGCGGCAGTGCCTCCCAGATGTGCTGTCCAGAGGGTCTGCAGCCGTCAAGGCAGCTCTGACAAAGCAAAAGCCAAGTTTGCACACCTTGACCCGACGTGAGCTTCCTGTTAAGGAACAGCCATCAGATGATGTGCTGGTGTTGGTGTGGCAGAGGCGAACGATTGCGGGAGGCTCACGCTAGACTCACGTTTGTTCTAGAAAGTGGTGCAGGCTGAGGTCCTGATTCCCAGAACGTTACCATGGGAGACAGGACTTTAAAGAAGTTACGGTAAAACGAGGGCGTACAGGTAGGCCTTGTCCAACATGAGTGCTGCTGACCACTCTGTGTCCTCTGTTCCAGAGACCGCGTCATTGGCTTGATGATGACTGCCTGTGACCTTTGTTCTGTGACGAAGCTGTGGCCGGTTACAAAGTTGACGGCCAACGACATTTATGCAGAGTTCTGGGCTGAGGTAGGTCGTTGGTTTTCACGTGACTCCATAATGTGGAGGAACGGGGAAAGTGAAGAGAAAGTAAGGATACGGGTGACGGAGAAGCTCTGAGTTAGCTGCTTGCGTCACAGGTTATTCCAGAAGGCTGCAGTCGGTCACACCGACCGGCTTAGCGCTGGCACAGGAGGTGCGCGCAGGGGTGGTCAGCTCTGATCCACCGGGAGGGGCCTGCTTCCGAACAGTGCCAGTCTTCCTCCCAGAGCAGCAGGCCCCTCGCTCAGGAGTAAGCATGCTCATCTGTGGGGACAGGCCTGACCAGGCACCGGGGGCCGCAGTCGGGGGCAGGGCAGGCAGAAATGTGAGGGAGTCTTGCTGACCCACGGGCCTGGGGGCTGTCCGTGCACCTGTCCACAGTGTGTGCAGGACGCTCGCGGCCTGGGAGCCATCATGGGAGGCACTGGTTTGTGAACACCTGTCCTGCCTGAGGCCTGGACGGTCAGAAATGTGAGTTTCCCTTCTGAGTTGTCCCAAGTGAGAAGATGCCATCTCGTTCCCTTGGCTCCACAAGGCCGAGGGCCCCGCTGGCCGCCTCGAGTGGCTGCGGCATTCACACCAGCATGGTCTGGCCCGTGCTCCGCTCCTGGCCCACTTCCCCGCTCAGCACGGGAGAGACACCAGGGGAAACGCCACGGAAGGGCTTGGAGTTGCTCCGCGTTTCTCTTCACTCGTGCCTCGGCCTCCTCTTAAAAACGCCTGCCTCCTGCAGAGGGAGCAGGCAGCTGGGTTCTGGGCAGCGAGTGCAGAGGGACCTCAGGAGAGCGACCCACAGCGACCTGAGGCTCATTGTGGGCTTTGTCCCGTCAGGCACCACTGCAGGTTCACTGTGAGGAGAGGGAGTGACTGGAGGGAAGAGCCCGGGACTGAGAGAAAGCATGACTGTCCCCGCTCCTTTCAGGGCGACGAGATGAAGAAGCTGGGGATACAGCCCATCCCCATGATGGACCGGGACAAGAGGGATGAGGTCCCACAAGGCCAGGTATGATGCTGTGGCTCGGGAGTGTGAGGCGGTCGGCCGTCGGGCATGGACAAAGCACACGCCGTCTGTGTTCCGTGTGCACGGGCGGCTCCTGCCGGTCTGGCAGCTCATAGAGGAGCTTTAGTGCTTTGTCCGAGAGCGGCTGTCAGGCGTCATCTCTGCCCGACTCCCTGCCCCGAGCCGAGCCTGCCGGGCCCAGAGCTCAGGCGCTCCCTAGCAGTGGACCCTGCCAAGTCTGCAGCCTGGCCGAAGCTTCGGTTCTCTGTTCAGTTCCCAGGCCGCATGGATGGGGTGAGGGTGGGCTGGTCTTGTTCCGAGGGCAGAACCGTGAGCCACATGAGCGCCTTGAGGAGCTTAAGGCCACGGCTGGGAAACCGAGTCCACGCTCCCCTCATCAGCAGCCCCCGCCCCGCAGACGCTGTGCCGTGAACAGACTTCTTTCCTGATCTGAGACACAGGGGCTGGAGGAGTGTGAGTGTTAATATTTTTTAACACGCAGAAAATATTATACTTTGTCTTTGAATAAACAGGTACTTTTTTGAAGGTTAGCATTATAGATTTTGATTAGGCCCATTTTTGCTAACAAATAATGCATAGACTTTTAGTACATTTGAGTTTTATCTTGCCATAAATTGACAGTCATTCCCTGTCCAGGAACACACATTAAATACTTTATGTCTTGAGAGTTCTTGTGCCTTGTTAACTTCCATGTGCACACGGGTGGTGTAATGACTTTTGCAAGATTATTGCCTTTTTACCTTCCCATCCTCCAATGCCACAATTAGGAAGTTAGTTATGGACAAATAGTTATCATGAATTCAGGGTAGAAATACTTTCAGAAAATTTACAGGATGATGGTGTTTTTAAAGTATATATTTTTATTGATTTCAGAAAGGAAGGGAGAGAGAGAAACATCAATGATGAGAGAGAATCATTGATTGGCTGCCTCCTGCACGCCTCACTCTGGGATCCCGACCACAACCTGGGAATATGCCTTTACTGGGAATTGAACCATGACCTCCTGGTTCATAGGACGCTCAACTACTGAGCCACGCTGGCTGGGCTACAGGATGATGGTTTTTAAAAAAAATACATTTTATTGATTTTTTACAGAGAAGAAGAGAGAGGGATAGAGAGTTAGAAACATTGATGAGAGAGAATTATCAACAAGCTGCCTCTTGCACACGCCCTACTGGGGAAGTGCCTGCAACCAAGGTACATGCCCTTGACCGGAATCGAACCTGGGACCTTTCAGTCCGCAGGCCAACGCTCTATCCACTGAGCCAAACTGGTTTCGGCAGGATGATGGTTTTGACTAAGTTCTCCAGTTTTCCTACTTTGTTTGAAGTTGGTTGGTTGACTGCTCATCCAAGGGTCTGTGTATGGAGGGCGCCAGCCCAGCAAGAGTTGCAGGCTCCTGCATCTCCACAGCTCTATGAGCAACAGCCCGCTGCTTACCAGCTCCTCGAGGGCTGCCCCCTGCCTCTGCGCAGATACCCGCTCGCCTGGCACACGTGCGGCCGGGCATTGGGCTGAGCGGCTCTGTCCCAGTGGCCAGTCTGCAGCCTGATGTGTGAGCTCCCGTGGGAAAGGCTCTGTCCCAGCGGCCAGTCTCTGCAGCCTGATGTGTGAGCCCCTGTGGGAAAGGCTCTGTGCCCAGTGGCCAGTCTCTGCAGCCTGATGTGTGAGCTCCCGTGGGAAAGGCTCTGTCCCAGTGGCCAGTCTGCAGCCTGATGTGTGAGCTCCCGTGGGAAAGGCTCTGTGCCCAGTGGCCAGTCTCTGCAGCCTGATGTGTGAGCTCCCGTGGGAAAGGCTCTGTCCCAGTGGCCAGTCTGCAGCCTGATGTGTGAGCTCCCGTGGGAAGGGCTCTGCGCCCGGGACTGTGCCACTCGTGCCACGGGGCTTTCCACACCGTCTCACCCTGCACACGTGTGGGGAGTTGGTTTGAGGGGGCCCTGACGATGCTTTTCTTTGTGGAGAGCTGGGCGGTCATCCCAGCAGCACGCACAGGGCGGCTGGCCGTGTCGCCAAGACCGGGCTGAGCGCTCGTGTTACTGAAGTTAAGAGGAGTTGGATGTTTCCAAACGCCACAGGCTCGTTACGGGGTGAGCGTGTTTTAGATAAAGCACTTCTGTGGTCACTGACACCGGGCCAACTGCGCATGCGTCTCTGCTGCCGGAGGCATGCCGCCTCCAGCCCCTCGCGCTCCCCCAGCTTGTGCTCCGTGAGGTCTGCTCCATGCTAAAGAGGCAGGTCTCCGCCTCGCCGCAGCGGAGGGTGGAAATGCGTGGGCGCGAGCTAGTAAGGGGCGGTGAGGCAGACTTTCCGGCAGGAGCACCGCGAGGAGCACCGGGCTCCTCCCCCAGTCGCTCCGACCCTCTCTCATTGGCACGTCCCACAGAAGGCCAGGGCCGTTTTCTTGAAAGGCATTGGGAAGCCATGGGAAACGGTGGGGTTTGACGAGTTGAGGGAGCTGGATCCAGTCCCTGCGATTTGTGGTGGGTCAGGAAAGGGGTGGGGGCTGAGTGTAACATTAGGAGAGAACTAGGCACCAGAGCTGCAGGCGTGGGGGTTGGGCTTAGAGGCAGGTGCCGGACCTGGCCACGCCTTGGGGGACTCCAGAGCGACCAGAGGTAAGCACAGAGTCTGGATCACAGTTGCTTCATTCGAAGCAGGTCCCACGGAAGGCGGTGCTGGGCTACAGTAACGGAGGTGCGTTAAGCTTCCTCGTGCTTCCCTTCGAGAGTGACGCACAGTCAGGTAGCTCAGTGAGACCTTCCCTGTGGCAGGCAGTGCTGCCGGGTGGCTAACGTGCGTGTGTTTCTTGCCGGTGGCTCCACGGGCAGCTTGGCTTCTACAACGCGGTGGCCATCCCCTGCTACACCACCCTCACCCGGATCTTCCCGCCCACGGAGCCGCTCCTCAGAGCCTGCAGGTGCGTACAGCCCGGGGAGAGACTCAGACTCTTCCTGTGACAGGGTCACAGATGGCCCCTTTGCTGAGCCCCTCCCGCCCCGCCCCCTCCTCTGACCCACACCGGCAGGTGTGTCCACAAGCCGTGCAGAGATGTCAGCCCCTCCTTCCATCCAGGACCCAGCCCTGCGCTGCCGTGTCTGTCCTGGGAGCCAGTCTCTGGTTCTGTTTGTTCCCCAGCTTATTCTGTCCATCAGACTCCACACCTAAGGGAGATGGTGTGACACTGTCCTTCTCTGCCTGGCTGATGCACTCAGCAGAGGGTGCTCCAGGTCCCTCCGGCTGCTCAGAGGCAGGAGAGCCTTCTTTTTCACGGCTGGTGCCACCTGTTCATAGAAAGGTGCCACCTGTTCCTCAGCAAGTCACCCAACAGCACATCCCCTCGCTGCCACCCCTGCTAACTGGGTGACAGGCTCTGTCCTGAGCCTCGTTGGCCTGCCCTTGCCATCTGGGACCCGGGCTCCTCCCCCAGGCTTAGGTGGCTTCTGGCTCTTCTGGGGACACTGAGCTGTGGTGTCCAGTCAGGGAGGCCAATGGGAGCCTGCTTGGCCTAGCAAGCGAGTTACATCAGTCAGAACAGCACCCGAAGCCCTGGTGCGGAGCCGTGCTGCAGGAGCGTGGGGTCTGCGCTGAGGCGCAGGCCAGGACCCCAGCAAACAGTGTCGCTGGTCGTCTGTCCTAGGAACAACCTCATCCAGTGGGAGAAGGTGATCCGCGGGGAGGAGACCTCATCCTGGGCCTCGTCCCCGCCGGCGGCCCCAGGCCCCATGGAGAAGAAGCTGTCTGTGAAGATGGAGGACTGATGGCCCGGGAGCTGTCCCACACAGACGCTCCTCTTGCTTCTGTGACTTTTCTACCTTTTATTTTCGTGGGGGAAACCTACACCTGGCCCCGGATGCCACCTCGTGCAGAAGGTCCCATCAGGTGACTCCGCCCACAGCTGACACCTGCCAGTCTCACCCTCGCCGCGGACGGACGGCGACCGCGGGGACATGCTGACGCCTTACTGGGGACGACTCGCTCTTCACAAAGGGTGCTTTGCCACCGGTCTTCTAGCGAGGGTTGGAAACGGTACTATACGGCAGTGTACTCTGGCTCTCACCGTCGCTTCGGTGGTGTTGGCTATAAATAGGAGTTTCACGCATTCGATTGTGGGTGTCCGTGCGTGGCTGCCTGTGATGGGCGTGCGCGCAGGCAGTCGCAGGACCCAGGCCACCCAGCTTCCCGCGGACCATGTCCTCACGGCGGGAGGAGTGGGCTCCAGAGCGCGCTCTGCGTGTGCCCAGGGCTCCCTCCCGGGGCAGAGGCGGCCTGCAGCGGGCAGCCTTCCCTCCCGGGGAGGAGGCGCTGGGTGAGGGCAGGCTCGGAGCCCTGCAGGGGTGTGAAGGGCATTTGCAGCCTTGGCACAGTACGTCATTTTGCAGAGAACAAAATAAAGCAAGGCATGTGCATCTTTTTAGCAGACAGGCTTCTGTGGTGTAAAATGTTGAGTTTTGAATGATGATTTATTTATAGTTTCATTTTGTGTCGTGGCAGAAGTTTAGGTCCACATTCATATTGAAAGGCTGCTTCCTTCATTACCATTGATTTCTCCCAAATCAAGTTAAACCTAGAACTTCTCTCCATTTCCTTCCGCCTGCTACTTCAGCGCTCAGGTCCCAGCCTCCTGCTGCCCTTGTCCTGCCCGAGCTGCCTGTCAGGACGGGAAGGAGCCAGAGCGAGGGCTGGAGTGGATTTCTTTTTTAAAATATATTTTTACTGATTTCAGAGAGGAACGGAGAGGAGGGAGAGAGAGAAACATCAATGAGGAGAGAGAATCACTGATCGGCTCCCTCCTGCCTGCCGCCTATTGGGAATCGAACCTGTAACCTGGGGTACTTGCCCTAAATAGGATGGAACCGTGACCTCCTGGTTCATAGGTCAACACTCAACCACTGAGGCACCCAGCCAGGCTGGAGCTGACTCCTGTCTTCTCTGCTCAACGCCCAACATCCACAGAGTCCTGTGTGTGAGCTCCTTCTGCATAGCCTCTGGCGGACTCCCATCATGCCATAGTGTAAATGTTTGTGAGAAATCCACAGAAGTAACAGCCTGGCCCCCACAGGATGCCGAGCCGAGCAGGGCACCTCCGGGGACGTGGTGCTGCCGTGGCTTTCAGCGCACGGTCACTGGGGTCGGAACCGCTGGAATTAGCTGGAGGCCACAGTGTGACAGGCCGGTCCGTGCCCAATAGCGAGTCCCCTGGTCCCGGGCCAGGAAGCCAGAATGAGGCCGTTCCTAACGGAGATTTTTAAAATGTCATCTACATACGCCATGCTGTGCACACGGTGGTCCATAGGAGCTTGGTTCTTGTGAAGATAAGCCAGTTGTTTCTACAGCATGGTTTATTTACGTGCGGCAGAGAGCTGTGCATAAACTTTGTTCTTTAAAATGAACACTATGTGTTCAATTTCCTCACGGGGCGGGGGAGTTCTGGATGTGGGCGCCACCCCTCCTCAGAGCCCCGTCTGCTGTTGTAATTTTACAATACGAGGGAGGGCGGAACAGCGGGAGAGAGAAAGGCCACTCTGGCTAGGTACACCGGTGTGTGTAGCTTTACACTCCTGTACATATGTAGATACACACTTGTATGTAGACACGTGTGAGAGCGAGAGAGAAGCAACCACGCGGAAAATAAAAAACAGCCACATTCTTCAAAGACTGGTTTTCCTCGTAAAAACGGTGTCATTTGCTAAGAGCTGGCTGGAGCGGCCGTGCCTGTGCGTGTGCTCAGGGAAGTGAGCGGTGCCGCGGCCGCGATTCTGGCCTCCCCCCGGATCCCCCTGCAGCCCCGAAGTGCCATCGGCATCGATGAACTTGGAGCCCCAGTTGCACGGCGGCGGGGTGGGGGGTGGCTCACTGCAGGATGCTGCCTGACACATGGTGGGGGGGCGGCCCGGGCTCCGCTGCTCGCTCTCCAGCTGCTTTCCCGGTTGGTCCGGCGGCGTGTGTGGCCGGCTGCTGTGCTGGTAGGCTGATCGCACACAGCAGGGGTATGGCGTGATCTCCAGTTCCCCACAGGAATGCGTGTGGGTTTATGGGTGGGACTGCTGTGGACTGTTGTCAGGGGAGAAACAGGTGTGAGCGCCGGGCTGTGTTCTGAAGGGAACGAGTGAGACCTGCTTAAGGTCAGAGATTTGCCCAGAGTGCGAGGTTCCAGCGTGCGGTCACATGCAGCTAATCCGTGTTGGAAAAGAAACATAGAGTTGGGCGTATTTTTTCTATGTTGACAGATCTATAGGGTGCCCTGGAACAACGTCTGCACACACGGAGTGATTATGAAGGCGGCCTTTATTAAAATCCATTTCATCTTCTAAATCCAGCCACCAGCTGTTAAAGCGCGGGTACTTTTTTTTGGGGGGGCGGGGCGGGGGTCTCCCTGTATTTAGCAGACAACCTTGAGAGTTCTGTTCTCACCCTTTCTCCAAATCCTGTTTTGAAAGGGAAGATGGTTTTCGCCACTGGAAGTTGTGACGAGTTTCTCACTAAGGTGGCATTTGATTTGGGCCAGTGTCCCTGTTGGTGGGAATCCGGTGATGCCGTGAGGAGAGGGAGACTGGTCCGAGGCGTGGTCCTGGGGTGCTGTTGCCATGCCATGGCCCCGCTCCCCTCCACGCCGGGATGTGTGCGGAGCGGAGATGTTGTGGGACGTGCCGTGGCCTGGAATAGGGACCGGGCTGGGGTCCGTTCTGGAAATGCCAGCCCTGCAGTGCTCAGGAGTGGACGGCGGCTCATGAATTCGGGAAGTTCAAAGAAACGCCTTGGCTTTGGAAAGGAATTCTCAAAAACGGCCTTTCCCAGGCCGGTTATCTCTAAGAAGCCGGGGAGGAACCTTGTTCTCTCCCTGCCGACCCTGACCCTCCCCCCGCAGAGCGCCTGTGCGGTGACCACGGTCCCCGGGGCTGTCCCGGCAGCACAGCAGCGCCTGGGAAACAAGGCCGCCCCTGTAGGTTTCCTCCTGCATGCTTCTGGTTTGCTTTCTAATTGTGTGCCGCCGACCGCAGTGAATTTTGCTTTCTGGGCATGTTCTCGTACACAAGACCTGTGGCGACATCAGTCCTTACAGCTCCCTGGATACTTTTAATATGTTTAGTTTTGAGTATTTTAGTCTCTGAACTCAAAATTAATGCTTGAGCTTTCAATAGGACTAAATTATTCACCATGGCTCGGTCCCTACCATTTTTTCAATACTGTAATGTTTCTGTTACCTGTGTGTATTTATTTTGCTTTCCTTAACTGCAGTTGGAGACAGGGAAAGGGACGCATCCATGGCTAACCTCACTGCGCTGAGTGACTAGACCCGTCCCCTCCTCACTGATTTCTGCCTTTTGTTCCATTTTATTCACATAACACCCTGCCGGCTGCCGCTGGTGAGCTGTGCCCCCCTGTTTGCGCCCCCAGCTGTGGCCGACTGTGGTGTGCCATGTGATTTTGGTGGGTTCCAGGCACACATGCATGGTGTGGGTTTTGAAAAACTCTTCTGTCTTTACATATTTCCAACATGCTTTCTACACTTCGCTGAGTTAGCGAAGTTTAATTCTTTAAAGACATTAGTTTACTCACATGAGTGTATGCCTTCTGTTGTGAGAACTGGTCTGACTTTCCAGTCCGTACACTGTGTCTTGGCCGGGCGCTGCCGGGCCTCCCCCGTGCTGCCGGGTTGTTCTAGGTGCGTGGTGCATGAACCTGTCCGGGTCCATGTGTCGCCGATTGCTTTAAAGTCTCGTTCTGTGCGCACGTTTTTGGAGGCGTTGTACACCAGGCCCCTGACCCCGTTGCCAGGAACGCGCTGCCCAAACACTGAGAACAGTCGCCACGGTTTGAAGAAGTGCCGCGCTTTGGATCTTTCTGAGAAGAAAAGGTGACTTTCTTTAAGTCCTAAGCCCCCACCTCGCTGAGAGTCTGGGCGACCCTCCTGCTGACCACACCCCGGAATGCAGCGCGGTGACACGGCGCCAAACCCACGTGCCCCACGCCCACCTCCCGCCGTGGATCTGTGCCCGAGGCCACGGGCCGTCTGCAGAGTGAGGAGAAGGACTGTCAGGTGCACGATGGCCAGCTGCGTGTACTGAGTAAATCCCGCCTTTATTTGTACACGTCACGGAAGTCTGTGTAAAACGCTCAAGGGCAGCGACTGCGTCTAAGTGACATGCGCTGTGCACGCGTGTACCTTCTTCGTGTTCACTTGCCCTCTTTGTATGTGAGAGAACCCGCTCCTGTCACCTGTGTACGGTGAACAGCAGCCGTGTATAACCCCAGGCGAGTTGTACGTCCACGCGGCGTCCCAGCCGCCGGCACGCGCGTCCGTGTGGTGCCACCGCAGAGCCCACCTCCGCTCCACAGCACACGCTTCGAGGCAGCGAGCAGTCCTGTGTCGATATGTAACTATACATATGAAGTATATATATATGTATGATACACGAACTATTCAGAAGCGGTTCATAATTTTAACAGGTACCCTTGGGTGTGAATAATTGAATACAGTTTTTAACCACCTCGTATACCTGTGCTGTCATTTGTGGGATGTGAGCAGCCTCGCGGGCGTGGAGAGGTGCCCGCGGGGGCGCTGGGGGGGTGTGAAGGATGTGCGTGGGGCCTGCACAGGGGCGGGGGGGGGGGCGGAGCCTCCGCCTGGGAGACACAGAACTGCCAGGTGGCAGGGGGCAGAGGCTCGTGTCCTCACAAGCGCTGGTCCCAGGAAACCCTGGGGGTCCACGCGGTCTTAGCTTTTTTTTTTTTTTTTTTTTAATATATTTTATTGATTTTTTACAGAGAGGAAGGGAGAGCGATAGAGAGCTAGAAACGCCGTGGATGAGAGAGAATCATCGATCAGCTGCCTCTTGCACAACCCCTACTGGGGATGTTCCCGCAACCAATGTACATGCCCTTGACCGGAATCGAACCTGGGACTTTTCAGTCCGCGGACCGACGCTCTACCACTGAGCCAAATGGGTTTCTGTGGTCTTAGCTTTTAATGAAGGAGATTGGAGACCAAGCACTTCCTGTCCAGGGCCAAGGCTTAGCCCCCAGGCAACGGCATTTTCCTGCCAACTTCCTGCTGCGCTGGGCCCCTCAGCTGTCTGCCCTGGAGAACTACCCTCCTCCCCAGCAGGGCTCCTGAGTCAGGCCCTGCAAGGCGCTGCCGGGGCTGCGCACTGGGGATGGCACCCGGCAAAGACCGCCGTGGCTGCTCCGGGCTTCGGAGCGGAGTTAGACAGCGCCAGGGCCCGCATGGCTCAGGGCTGAGCATCGAGCTCTGACCCAGGGGTCACAGTTCAGTTCCCGGTCCAGTTCACAGTTCATGCCAGGGTTGCGGGCTCTATCCCCGGTGTGGGGCGTGCAGAAGGCAGCCGGTCAGTGATTTTCTTCCTCATTGATGTTTCTCTTTCCCCCTCTTACGTCTGCTCTGAAATCAGTAAAAATAGATTTAAAAAAAGAAAGTGCCAGGGTATTTGGATATTTTCTCCCATTACGAAAAGTGTGTTCTTTTAAAGCGACAACAGGCAAGCAGACCCAGTGCTCGGGGAGGAAGGCAGAGGCCCTAGAGGGGGAGGGTCCCAGGGAGAGTCCCTGGGGGCTAGTGGCCTGTTGCCTGGCAGCAGAGGACCTGGAGGGGGAGGGACAGAATGTTTGGCTGTCTCCTTGGTAACCAGCGCAGCCCAGCCCAGCCCAGAGCCTGTGGGAAGGAGGATGGAGGAGGACTCGGATTCTGAGTGTGAGTGCACTGAGCGCTTTCACTGTTGGGGGTGTGTGTGTTGGATGTCAGGTTGCTGGGAGGCTCGTGTCTCTGAGCTCCGTGTGGAAATGACCTTCCTGGGGGCTGCAGCTCGGCTCCGGGGTCCCAGGGTTTTGGGAGTGGGTCTGTGGGTGAGTTGCCAACACAGGAAACCTACCAACAACTCTCAGAGGAGACCAGAGGAGAGCGGTTAGGGGTGTGTGTGTGTGTGTGTATGAGTGTGTGTTTGTGTGTAAGAGTGTCTGTGTGTGTGTGTATGAGTGTGTAAGAGTGTCTCTGTGTGTGTGTATGAGTGTGTGTGTAAGAGTGTGTGTGTGTAAGTATGTGTGTGTGTGTGAGTGTGTATGATTGTACATATGAGTGTGTGTATGAGTGTGTGTGTGAGTGTGTGTAAGAGTGTGTATTTGTGTGTAAGTGTGTGTGAGTGTGTATCTCCTTGGAAGGCGGGGTGTGGGAGGTTTGGGAAGTGGCCTGCTGGCTCTGAGGTGGAGGGGCCGTGAGTCTGGAGAAGGGGTTCCCCCAAGGAGCTCGGTCACCCCCACCAACAGCGGGCGGGGCGGTCCGCTCCCACAACAGTAGGATCTGGGCGATGCCAGCAATAGGGCAGCTGGAGGCGATGGTCCGGTCCCCCAGACCTGCCAGCACCCCGCCAGGCCACCCCTTCATCTCCGGTGCCGCCTGAGCTGAGACCCAGCTCCAGCCCCCCAGGCTGCGGTTGTGACCGGGATCTGCAGCTGCTGCCATGTTCGGGGCTGTGTGTGGGGTCACTTGTCAGACGGCTATCACCCCCTCATCCCTTTGGAGCCTCGCTTCCGTGCTGAGGAGAACCCCGTGTCCTGCTTCAGGGCCAGAGCTGGCCTGGCAAATGGGTTCAATGTTGTCCTCGCAGCCGAGCGCTTCCCCCCTCCTCCCCCTCCTCCTCCCCCTCCTCCCCCTCCTCCCCCTCCTCTCCCTCCTTCTCCTCTCCCTCCTCCTCCTCCTCTTCCCCCCCCTCCTCCCCCTCCTCCTCCCCCTCCTCCCCCTCCTCCTCCCCCTCCTCCTCCTCCCCCTCCTCCTCCCTCCTCCTCCTCCTCCTCCTCCTCTTCCCCCCCCTCCTCCCCCTCCTCCTCCTCCTCCTCCCCCTCCTCCCTCTCCTCCCCCTCCTCCTCCTCCCCCCTCCCCCTCTCTCCCTCCTCCTCCTCCTCCCCTCCTCCTCCTCTTCCCCCCCCTCCCCCTCCTCCTCCCCTCCTCCCCCTCCTCCCTCTCCTCCCCCTCCTCCCCTCTCCTCCCCCTCCTCCCCTCCTCTCCCCCCTCCTCCTCCTCCTCTCCCCCCCCTCCTCCTCCTCCCCCCTCCTCCCTCTCCTCTCCCTCCTTCTCCTCTCCCTCCTCCTCTCTCTCCTCCTCCCCCTCTTCCCCTCCTCCCCCTCCTCCCCCTCCTCCTCCTCCTCCCCCTCCTCCCCCCTCCCCCTCCTCCCCCCCTCCCCCTCCTCCCCCTCCTCCCCCTCCTCCTCCTCCTCTTCCCCCCTCCTCCCCCTCCCCCCTCCCCCTCTTCCCCTCCTCCTCCCCCTCCTCCCCCTCCTCCCCCTCCTCCCCCTCCTCCCTCTCCTCTCCCTCCTTCTCCTCTCCCTCCTCCTCCTCCTCTTCCCCCCCCTCCTCCCCTCCCCCCTCCCCCTCTTCCCCCTCCTCCTCCCCCTCCTCCCGGGCTCGGGCGCAGCCTCGGGCAGCGGGCAGCTGCGGTCCTGGCAGCCAGTGGCAGGAGCCCTCTCCCTGCGCAGCGGGCCAGCCATGGAGACGCCCGGCGGCCAGGAGAGTGGACGTGCTGTGGAACCTCAGGAGCCTCCTGCAGAGGCTGGAGAAAGGCCAGCACCGTGACATCGCCCTCTACACCACCGGACACCTGAACCACGACAACCTCTACCGGCCCCCCGAGAAGATCGTGTGCCACTGGCGCAACGCCCGCCGGCCCCTGGTGCCCAGGCGCGCGGCCAGCCCGGCGGACCGGGCGGCGGCCATGAAGGAGGCGCTGGCCCGCTTCGCCCTGCACACGGCGCTGCGGCCCAGCGAGGCCCCGGGCACCCCGCTCTTCCGGTACCTGCACCCGGCGGGCGCCGCGGCCCCCGCGGAGGAGGAGGAGCAGCTGGGCCCGCCGCGCCCGCGGGAGGAGCTCACCTGGCCGGAGGTGCGGGTGCTGCAGCCCCAGGCCGCGCGGTCCAGCCGCCAGTGCGCGCTGCCCCCGGGCCCCGACCGCTACCGCCGCCTCACCGCCTACCTGGCCGGCCTCACCCGCGCCGACCGGCTCGCCAAGTTCCTGCACTTCCAGCGCCGCGTGCTGGCCACGCAGGACCTCCGCCAGCCGGCCTTCACCAGCGCCCGGGCCGCCCGGCGCCACGAGAGGAAGTTGGAGCAGGTGAGGGGGCGGGGGCACCCCCAGCAGTGTGACCGCTGCCGTCCCGGGACATCACCGCATGGAGACGGTGACTGACAGGCAGGGTGGGGGGGCGGCTGACAGGCAGGGTGGGGGGGCGGCTGACAGGCAGGGTGAGGGTGACTGACAGGCAGGGTGGGGGGGTGACTGACAGGCAGGGTGAGGGGTGGCTGACAGGCAGGGTGCGGGGGCGGCTGACAGGCAGGGTGAGGGGTGACTGACAGGCAGGGTGCGGGGGCGGCTGACAGGCAGGGTGAGGGGTGACTGACAGGCAGGGTGTGGGGGCGGCTGACAGGCAGGGTGGGGGGCGGCTGACAGGCAGGGTGGGGGGGAGGCAGGGTGGGGGGGCGGCTGACAGGCAGGGTGGGGGGGCGGCTGACAGGCAGGGTGAGGGGTGACTGACAGGCAGGGTGGGGGGTGACTGACAGGCAGGGTGAGGGGTGGCTGACAGGCAGGGTGCGGGGGCGGCTGACAGGCAGGGTGAGGGGTGACTGACAGGCAGGGTGCGGGGGCGGGCTGACAGGCAGGGTGAGGGGTGACTGACAGGCAGGGTGCGGGGGCGGCTGACAGGCAGGGTGGGGGGGCGGCTGACAGGCAGGGTGGGGGGGAGGCAGGGTGGGGGGGCGGCTGACAGGCAGGGTGAGGGGGTGACTCACAGGCAGGTGACAGGTAACGGAAGGTTCTCAGCTCCGGTTAGAGGGCGTCAGGTGCACCATAGTGTGTCCCTGGCTGATCCTTGAATGTGGGAGCTGTCAGTCACCCTCCGATGGAAGCCCGGCTCTGATTCCTCTGACCAGCCCCAGAGGTGGCCGGAGGGGAGCAGGAGGCCTGAGGGGCCGGAGGGGAGGGGAGGGAAAGGGAGGGGAGCAGGAGGCCTCAGCGGCGGTCGGGAGGCGGGGGGAGGTGGGCAGAGGTGCTAAGTGCCTGCTTCCCAGGAGCTCCAGGCGGTGTGCGAGTGTGACCCGCAGGAGCTGCACCGGCTGGAGGTGTGCAGCCGGGCCTTCGAGGACATCTGCAGCAGCTCCCTGCTGTTCGGCGGCATCCTGAGAGAGGTGAAGGTGAGGACACTCACCCCCTTCATGGCGGGAATCGGGGTCCGCTAGCTCCGCCCGAGCCCGTCTCTCCCTGGAGCGCCCCCTCCATGTGGCTGTGAACACACGTGCCCTGTGACCCTTCAGGGGGGCCTGGGTAAGCCTGCTGGGCCCGGGCGTGTGCCCGCGGTGGCGAGGCCGCGCGGAGGTGGGTGCCACAGCCGCCGCCTCCAGGCCGTTAGGGCACTGAGTGCCTAACGCAGCCCTGGGTGCCCACCCCGGCCGGCAGGGCACGGCCCGCCCGGGGAGCTGGCCGCCCGCTGGCCAGCCGGACCCACCCAGGGGCTTCCGTGTGGAGGAGGTCGCGCGTGGACGCCTGCAGACAGTCTATGACCCTGTCCTAAGGGGACTGATGGCTCACACTCAAATAGGCTGCACGGATGGTGAGGGCGTGTGCAGTCAGTGTGTGCCTTGTTTGGTAGAACGCTAAAATGCTTGGTATTTTCTACAAATAACCTCCATGTTACTTGTACCTGCAAAACCTGCACGTTGTGCTGTGAGCTCAGAGCAGCCTCGCTCCTCCCGCTCCGTGTAGGATGAATACGAGCTCTACATGGCCATCCTGCTGAGCGCGCAGCCCACGGCCAAGTTCCAGGTAAGCTCCCCACGCAGTGCCGCCCGGAGCCCATTTCTGCCTCGTTCACCAGCAGCGGGAACACCTGGAACCCGAGAAGACCCGTCCGTGCCTATTCTATGTAATACCGGTTTCAGGGAAAAGGGAGGGGGGAAACATCAATACTGCACGCCCCCCGCGGGGGATCAGGTCTGCAACCGGGCCTGTGCCCTGCCCGGGAATCAAACCCGGACCCCGAGCCCCGCCTGCTGGGCCCATCTCCCCTGGAACTGATGTCAGGGCTCAGGGCAGCCCGGTTGCTCTGGACCAGCCAGGAAAGGGACACCCTCCCGTGTGTCGCGCAGACGCTGATGGAGGAGGCCCGGGGGCTGGCGAGCAGCTCGGTGAAGACGGCGGACGTCACCCAGGCCCGCGAGGAGCTGAGGGCGCTCGTGGCGGCCACCAACGCGGCCCTGGAGCGCAACGACAGGTGAGGCCGTGCCGCTCCCCGCGGGCTCTCACCGCTTACAGTGCGCACACACGCGACACACGTGTCATCACCATAGTTCATAGTGTCCACACACGTGACATGTGTTGCTATCAGTTTACAGTGCTCACACACGTGACACACGCGTCACCGCCATAGTTTATAGTGTCCACACGTGACATGTGTTATCATGGTTTACAGTGTTCACACATGTGACACACATGTTACCATCGTTTAGTATTCACACACGTGACACACGTGTTACCATCATCTTTTACAGTGTTTACACACGCGACACGTAGGTTACTCCTACAGTTTACACATGTGACTCAGAGTTTATAGTGTTTACACATGTGACATTTACACTACACTCACATTTCACACTGTCAACACACATGACATGCATGTCACCCTCATGGTTTACACATGCGACACATGTTCTCACAGCTCACACACACGACACATGTCACACTGTCACACGTGACATGCGCTACTCTCACAGTTTACAGTGTGTGACACGTTACTCACATAGTTTTATAGTACCACACATGCGACACATATATGTTACTCTCACCGTTACACACATGACACATTACCCTCACTGTTTACATTCTTTACACACATGACACGCACATTCTCTCACTGTTTACAGTGTCCACAGCACATGGCTGGTGTATGTTACGTCCGTCCTGCATCCCCGGGGGGACAGGGCCTCTTCACAAGCCGCCCCGAGCGCCCAGGACCCCGAGGGCTGGCCTGGCCCGGGAGGGGTGTCCTGCGGCTCTCAGTCTCCTCTGGGGCCCGAGGAGGCCGTGGATGGGCGAGAGCGGCCAAGGCAGTCGCCCTGATGGACCCGACGGTGTCTTTAACCTGAAACACCTCTGGAGCTAGTCTTCCTGAGGAAATGACTCGTAAATGACTTTAAAAAATAGGCAGATCCGACTCCCAGAATTCCCTCAGGAAAACAAAACAGGAAACAGAGAAACTCAACACACCAGGGCGTCAGGGACGGGAGACAGCAGCCTTTCGGAAGCCAGAATCCCTGCAAACACAGCCAGCGCCCGGCCCGAGGCATAAAACCATCGCACAACGCTCTCTGGTGTCCTCAGCGGTGGGCACACGCTCACCCCAAACGCCCCTTTTGTGGCAAATAAAAAAGATCAGTGTTTATTTCTCAGTTTTAAAAAGGACATGAAGTAGGAGAAGGCAGAGGGCAGGGAGGGCTCTCACCACCCTGTGTTGTCATCGCCGCAGGCTCAGGGGCGAGCTGGCGGAGGAGCAGCGGCAGCTGCAGTGTGCGCAGGAGCGGGCAGGTGAGCCCCATGTCCTCTTCCCAGCGCGCCCCCGACCTCCCTGCAGGTCCCCCGTCCTCCCTGCAGGTCCCCCTCCTCCCTGCAGGTCCCCCTCCTCCCTGCAGGTCCCCCTCCTCCCTGCAGGTCCCCCTCCTCCCTGCAGGTCCCCCTCCTCCCTGCAGGTCCCCCCTCCTCTCTGCAGGTCCCCCCTTCTCCCTGCAGGTCCCCCCTCCTCTCTGCAGGTCCCCCCTCCTCCCTGCAGGTCCCCCCTCCTCCCTGCAGGTCCCCCCTCCTCTCTGCAGGTCCCCTGTCCTGGCCCGCTCTCCAGGGTCTCCCGCCGTTCCTCATGTCAAAGGGTATTTTTTTTTGTTTTTCAGAGAAGTGATCACATTTTACTAATTTTCCCATCAAGTTCTTTAGAAACACAGTGAGTTTAATTTTATTCGAAGTGTCTTTTTAAATATATTTTTACTGATTCCAGAGAGAACTAGAAACATCAGTGATGAGAGAATCAGTGATCAGCTGCCTCCTGCATACCCCCTGCTGGGGATGGAGCCTGGGACCCGGGCCTGTGCCCTCTCCGGGAATGGAGCTGTGACCTCCTGGCTCACAGGGGCCGCGCAGCCGCGGAGCCTGCGGCGGCGTGGGGGAGGCGTGTAGCTGAGACCCTCGGACACGGGCCGGGTGACCGGGAGCCTCTGTCAGGGTGCAGATGCCCCCCGCTCCCGGGCTCTGGCAGCTGGGCTGGCTCCTGTCCCCGGACACGGAACCTGGCCCGTTTCTTCTTCTCTGAGCTTGTGTGGGTTCTGGGGCTCAGTGGGACCTTGTGAAGAGAGCCAGGTCAGGTTTCACCAAGACACTGGGAACCCATTGTTTCACCTTCTGTCTGTCTATCTGTCTGTCTGTCCCCCAGGGCAATGCTTCCCCTGCTTCAGTCTGTCGGTCTGTCCCCCAGGGCAGTGCTTCCCCTGCTGTCTGTCTGTCTGTCTGTCCCCCAGGGCAGTGCTTCCCCTGCTGTCTGTCTGTCGGTCTGTCCCCCAGGGCAGTGCTTCCCCTGCTGTCTGTCTGTCGGTCTGTCCCCCAGGGCAGTGCTTCCCCTGCTGTCTGTCTGTCTGTCTGTCCCCCAGGGCAGTGCTTCCCCTGCTGTCTGTCTGTCGGTCTGTCCCCCAGGGCAGTGCTTCCCCTGCTGTCTGTCGGTCTGTCCCCCAGGGCAGTGCTTCCCCTGCTGTCTGTCTGTCGGTCTGTCCCCCAGGGCAGTGCTTCCCCTGCTGTCTGTCTGTCGGTCTGTCCCCCAGGGCAGTGCTTCCCCTGCTGTCTGTCTGTCGGTCTGTCCCCCAGGGCAGTGCTTCCCCTGCTGTCTGTCTGTCGGTCTGTCCCCCAGGGCAGTGCTTCCCCTGCTGTCTGTCTGTCGGTCTGTCCCCCAGGGCAGTGCTTCCCCTGCTGTCTGTCTGTCTGTCTGTCCCCCAGGGCAGTGCTTCCCCTGCTGTCTGTCTGTCTGTCTGTCCCCCAGGGCAGTGCTTCCCCTGCTGTCTGTCTGTCTGTCTGTCCCCCAGGGCAGTGCTTCCCCTGCTGTCTGTCTGTCTGTCTGTCCCCCAGGGCAGTGCTTCCCCTGCTGTCTGTCTGTCTGTCTGTCCCCCAGGGCAGTGCTTCCCCTGCTGTCTGTCTGTCTGTCTGTCCCCCAGGGCAGTGCTTCCCCTGCTGTCTGTCTGTCTGTCTGTCCCCCAGGGCAGTGCTTCCCCTGCTGTCTGTCTGTCTGTCTGTCCCCCAGGGCAGTGCTTCCCCTGCTGTCTGTCTGTCTGTCTGTCCCCCAGGGCAGTGCTTCCCCTGCTGTCTGTCTGTCTGTCTGTCCCCCAGGGCAGTGCTTCCCCTGCTGTCTGTCTGTCTGTCTGTCCCCCAGGGCAGTGCTTCCCCTGCTGTCTGTCTGTCTGTCTGTCCCCCAGGGCAGTGCTTCCCCTGCTGTCTGTCTGTCTGTCTGTCCCCCAGGGCAGTGCTTCCCCTGCTGTCTGTCTGTCTGTCTGTCCCCCAGGGCAGTGCTTCCCCTGCTGTCTGTCTGTCTGTCTGTCCCCCAGGGCAGTGCTTCCCCTGCTGTCTGTCTGTCTGTCTGTCCCCCAGGGCAGTGCTTCCCCTGCTGTCTGTCTGTCGGTCTGTCCCCCAGGGCAGTGCTTCCCCTGCTGTCTGTCTGTCTGTCCCCCAGGGCAGTGCTTCCCCTGCTGTCTGTCTGTCTGTCTGTCCCCCAGGGCAGTGCTTCCCCTGCTGTCTGTCTGTCTGTCTGTCCCCCAGGGCAGTGCTTCCCCTGCTGTCTGTCTGTCGGTCTGTCCCCCAGGGCAGTGCTTCCCCTGCTGTCCGTCTGTCTGTCCCCCAGGGCAGTGCTTCCCCTGCTGTCTGTCTGTCTGTCCCCCAGGGCAGTGCTTCCCCTGCTGTCTGTCTGTCTGTCTGTCCCCCAGGGCAGTGCTTCCCCTGCTGTCTGTCTGTCTGTCTGTCCCCCAGGGCAGTGCTTCCCCTGCTGTCTGTCTGTCTGTCTGTCCCCCAGGGCAGTGCTTCCCCTGCTGTCTGTCTGTCGGTCTGTCCCCCAGGGCAGTGCTTCCCCTGCTGTCTGTCTGTCGGTCTGTCCCCCAGGGCAGTGCTTCCCCTGCTGTCTGTCTGTCTGTCTGTCCCCCAGGGCAGTGCTTCCCCTGCTGTCTGTCTGTCTGTCTGTCCCCCAGGGCAGTGCTTCCCCTGCTGTCTGTCTGTCTGTCTGTCCCCCAGGGCAGTGCTTCCCCTGCTGTCTGTCTGTCGGTCTGTCCCCCAGGGCAGTGCTTCCCCTGCTGTCTGTCTGTCGGTCTGTCCCCCAGGGCAGTGCTTCCCCTGCTGTCAGTCTGTCTGTCTGTCCCCCAGGGCAGTGCTTCCCCTGCTGTCTGTCTGTCTGTCTGTCCCCCAGGGCAGTGCTTCCCTGCTGTCTGTCTGTCTGTCGGTCTGTCCCCCAGGGCAGTGCTTCCCCTGCTGTCTGTCTGTCGGTCTGTCCCCCAGGGCAGTGCTTCCCCTGCTGTCTGTCTGTCGGTCTGTCCCCCAGGGCAGTGCTTCCCCTGCTGTCTGTCTGTCTGTCTGTCCCCCAGGGCAGTGCTTCCCCTGCTGTCTGTCTGTCTGTCTGTCCCCCAGGGCAGTGCTTCCCCTGCTGTCTGTCTGTCTGTCGGTCTGTCCCCCAGGGCAGTGCTTCCCCTGCTGTCTGTCTGTCGGTCTGTCCCCCAGGGCAGTGCTTCCCCTGCTGTCTGTCTGTCGGTCTGTCCCCCAGGGCAGTGCTTCCCCTGCTGTCTGTCTGTCTGTCTGTCCCCCAGGGCAGTGCTTCCCCTGCTGTCTGTCTGTCTGTCTGTCCCCCAGGGCAGTGCTTCCCCTGCTGTCTGTCTGTCGGTCTGTCCCCCAGGGCAGTGCTTCCCCTGCTGTCTGTCTGTCTGTCTGTCCCCCAGGGCAGTGCTTCCCCTGCTGTCTGTCTGTCGGTCTGTCCCCCAGGGCAGTGCTTCCCCTGCTGTCTGTCTGTCGGTCTGTCCCCCAGGGCAGTGCTTCCCCTGCTGTCTGTCTGTCTGTCTGTCCCCCAGGGCAGTGCTTCCCCTGCTGTCTGTCTGTCTGTCTGTCCCCCAGGGCAGTGCTTCCCCTGCTGTCTGTCTGTCTGTCTGTCCCCCAGGGCAGTGCTTCCCCTGCTGTCTGTCTGTCTGTCTGTCCCCCAGGGCAGTGCTTCCCCTGCTGTCTGTCTGTCTGTCTGTCCCCCAGGGCAGTGCTTCCCCTGCTGTCTGTCTGTCTGTCTGTCCCCCAGGGCAGTGCTTCCCCTGCTGTCTGTCTGTCGGTCTGTCCCCCAGGGCAGTGCTTCCCCTGCTGTCTGTCTGTCTGTCTGTCCCCCAGGGCAGTGCTTCCCCTGCTGTCTGTCTGTCGGTCTGTCCCCCAGGGCAGTGCTTCCCCTGCTGTCTGTCTGTCGGTCTGTCCCCCAGGGCAGTGCTTCCCCTGCTGTCTGTCTGTCTGTCTGTCCCCCAGGGCAGTGCTTCCCCTGCTGTCTGTCTGTCTGTCTGTCCCCCAGGGCAGTGCTTCCCCTGCTGTCTGTCTGTCTGTCTGTCCCCCAGGGCAGTGCTTCCCCTGCTGTCTGTCTGTCGGTCTGTCCCCCAGGGCAGTGCTTCCCCTGCTGTCTGTCTGTCTGTCTGTCCCCCAGGGCAGTGCTTCCCCTGCTGTCTGTCTGTCTGTCTGTCCCCCAGGGCAGTGCTTCCCCTGCTGTCTGTCTGTCGGTCTGTCCCCCAGGGCAGTGCTTCCCCTGCTGTCTGTCTGTCTGTCTGTCCCCCAGGGCAGTGCTTCCCCTGCTGTCTGTCTGTCTGTCTGTCCCCCAGGGCAGTGCTTCCCCTGCTGTCTGTCTGTCGGTCTGTCCCCCAGGGCAGTGCTTCCCCTGCTGTCTGTCTGTCTGTCTGTCCCCCAGGGCAGTGCTTCCCCTGCTGTCTGTCTGTCGGTCTGTCCCCCAGGGCAGTGCTTCCCCTGCTGTCTGTCTGTCTGTCTGTCCCCCAGGGCAGTGCTTCCCCTGCTGTCGGTCTGTCCCCCAGGGCAGTGCTTCCCCTGCTGTCTGTCTGTCTGTCTGTCTGTCCCCCAGGGCAGTGCTTCCCCTGCTGTCTGTCTGTCGGTCTGTCCCCCAGGGCAGTGCTTCCCCTGCTGTCTGTCTGTCGGTCTGTCCCCCTTTCCTAGTATCCTCTCTCGATGTTACGCCCTGTGCTCAGCCCGCCCCACGGGGTAACCTTTTTAGTGACAGCGCCAGGTCCCGCTCCTCTTTCGCTTGCTTAACTCCTGTCTGCCTGTCTAGTCTCAGTGTGGTCACTCCCCTCTGGCTAAGACCCTCTGTGTTTCCCCACGCGGTCTTAGCTGCCCACATGAGCCACTCAAGAAGCATTCCTCAATCCCATAATGTTTGTTGGCGTGCTTGGAGTTTGGGCTACATTACAACTTATAGCTGTAACACATTAGCGATGTAAGACATAATGTTGTTAATAATACATAATACTATCTCTAAGGGCCATGCTGTTAAACACAGTAACGCTTTGCTTTTAAAAAAACATCTCCAGAATCTTCTGAGAAAGAAGTAAGGAGCGAGGGGGAGGAGCAGCTCACGCTCATCGACAAGGTGGAGAGGAAGAGATGCGAAGTCCTCCAGAAGCTGGACGAGATCCGAGATCTGGAGCGAGAAATGAAAACCGCTCTGGTCCACACGGGGACTTTACAAGTCATAGAGAGCAGGGTCAAGAGCATCGAGGTAGGGGACCGACCGATTCCCATGTCTGCATTGTTCTTCCTCCTGCCGACCAAAGCAAACACGTGAAGTGATCTCATTTGCAACAGGATAAACAATTACATGACATTGGTGCAAATATATTTTTATTGCAAAACTAGAGGCCCGGTGCACGAATTTGTGCTCAGGTGGGTCTGGCAAGCCCTTCTCCATTCGGGGCCCATCGGGGCCAGGCTGGCTGGGGAGAGGGGCTGCGGGAGGTTGGCTGGCTGTCCCGTCTCCCGCAGTGCACGGCATAGGGACTGGTTATTCTGGTCATTCCGGTGGTTCTCGCAGCTTAAGGTCTTAAACATATAGACATTTGTAGCCAACGATGAAGAAAGGCTTAGAATGATTAAGAGATCTAAACAAATGAAACAAAATGAAGGTGACAAAAAATTACGTAGAGTTCAGTTTGGGGTCAAATCTCTTTCAAGTGTGTTGAAAATTTAGTATTTTGCATAGAAAATGCTCGTTATAGAATTAACGGTCATCATTTAGTGTCGAGTATGTACTAGGCAGTGTAAGTGTGGCTCGGAGCAGTTAGGTGGCCCGCCCACCATGAAACCAGGTAGAGGTGACAAAGTTGGGTTTAAGCCCCCTTTGGGGGTTCCAACCCCTGGAATTGCTGCGACACACAGCCTCAGAGTTAGACTTTGAGCTGGTGGCGCAGTTCTGCTGGCAGAGAGGACTGAGTGACGGCCACTGGAGAGTCCACTGAGTTAAAAGCAGTTTTTTACAACGACTGTATCAGCTTTGTTGACGAATAGTACATGATAGTCTGTTTTAAAATGCTATGGTGCCTATGTTACCTCCTCACTTTTATTTGGGCAGAATCTGACTCAATTTAACTTCTAGTTACAGAGTTTGTAATTGACATAAGAGGCCCAGTGCATGAAATTTGTGTGCTAGGGGGAGTGGGGGAGGGCAGTGTCCCTCAGCACAGCCTATACCCTCTCCAAACTGGGACCCCTTGGAAATCCCTCTCACAATCCAGGACTGTTGGCTCTCAACTGCTTGCCTGGCTGCTAGCCTGATCACCCCATAACCACTCCCCTGCCAGCCTCATCAACAACTAACTGCTCCTCTGCCAGCCCGATTGCCCCTAACTGCCCTCTCCTGCTGGCCTGGTCACCCTCAACTGCCCTCCTCTGCAGGCATGATCCTTCCCAATGCCCTTCCCTGCTGGCCATCTTTGACCATAGTGGGGTGCCCATCTTGTGTGTTGGAGTGATGGTCAATTTGCATATTACTCTTTTATTAGATAGGATGGGATTATTCTTTCTTATTGTGGTTATATATATTTTGCTAGCACCACTTTTTCTTCTTTTTAAGCAGAATATAAAATATATGGGAAGTTGGTAGTAGTTCAAACTGGCTTTGATTTCTCTCTCTTTCTCTCTTAATCATATGTTCAGATCTCCTTCTGTGTTTTCCTTTAGATTCTTCTCTTTTCTTATAAAAACTAAATAATGTCCTGAGAACAGACACTAATTTATAGTTGAAAATAAAAGTTATATCTTTACATATTATAAACATGATGCCAAAATCATATAAACTCTTTTTTCATAATTAACATCTCTTTAAATGGGTTGAATCAATGAAACAGAAGATGCTCTATAATGAATCCATATCATGAACTTATATTAGTTTTTTTTATTATTTATACTTGGCTCCTTAATTCAAACAATGGCAGATAAATAAAATTGCATGTATTGTCCTATAAGTCATTGATTTCTGGTTCTGCATATAAAATACATTGTTTCCAACCCAATGAAAAATAACTAAATGCATCATCTACAAACAATGCACCAGATACTGCTACAAACATTTAAAAATGCATTTCATTTAATTTCCAGCAGCCGTAGAGATAGTAAGAGACAGCTGCTGCTGTTAACCTCCTTTCCCGGTGAGGAAACCAAGACACAGATACGCTATGTAACATGACTCGGGGCACAGAGAGTGGGTAGAGGTGTGAGGGTTTAAACGCAGCCCACGGTCTTCATTGCATACTGTGCAGCCTGGCTGATGTAACTGCCAATCCTTTTCGAGCTGGATATCTGGTAGAGCAAGTTGTTACAACCCCTGCTCATCATTATTTGCTCACAGTTATGTTGGATATTTTAGTTCATAGCGTTAACTACATTTTTAGTCTCAATAATAGTACTCTTGGCATCTTCATTGGGTTTCCAAGGAATTTATAGATTCACTAGAGGCCCGAATTCCTGCACCGGTGAGGTCCCTCGCACTGGCCTGAGGGATGGGGCCGAAACCAGTTCTCTGACATCCCCCAAGGGGTCCCGGATTGCGAGAGGGCACAGAGCAGGTCAAGGGACCCCACCGGTGCATGATCAGGGCAGGGGAGGGACGCGGGAGGTTGGCCAGCTGGGGAGGGACCACTGGAGGGCTCCAGGGCGTGTCCAGCCTGTCTTGCTCAGTCCTGATTGGCCAGACCCCAGTTAACCTACCAGTCTGAGCATCTGCCTCCTGGTGGTCAGTGCATGTCATAGTGACTGGTCGACTGGTTGACGTATCTGGTGGTCAGTGCATGTCATAATGAGTAGTTGAGTGGCCTTAGCATATCATTAGCATATTATGCTTTGATTGGTTGAGTGGATGACTGGACAACTGGACACTTAGCATATTAGGCTTTAATTATATAGGATTTGGGGCCAGGCCACAGCTTTATAATGTTAACATTCCCATCAAGGATCATCTTATGTTAATTTTATTTTGTGCATTGCTTTTAAATATTTGTTGTTGTTTATTTTTGTGACTTTGTCATCTGTTAGTATTGTGTATGAAAACTTTAGCAAATGTTACCTTACAGTTTACACACAGTTATTGCTGGTGTGTGTGTGACTTGTTGATATTGTATTTTTATATTATATCCAGTCACCCTAACGAATTCTATTATTAGTTCTGAAAAGTGAGGGACTCTTCTATTCTGAAATTTCCCTAAAATTCTCTTGTCTTTTCCAACACCAATCTCCACCTCTTCTAGCTTATTACCTAAGGGGCCGTGCTCTGTCTATCTTACTCCATAGCCCCAGTCATGCTTTCTCATTCATCCGTTTTAAGTGGTGTGCAATTCGTATTTTTGAAACCAGAATAACAGTCTAACACATTTTGTTCCAGAAATGGGGAAACTACTTTATTATATTGTTTTATATTTATTATATTAATTTATATTATTATATTATTAACCAGGTATCTTTCTCTTATAATTATTTCCCCCTACAGACTGAAACTATAAAATTAGAAAGAGCAAATACAATTTTAAAGAAGAAAATAAATGTAAGTTTTTGTGAATCAATGCTTTTCAATAGAACCTTTTTTCTCTAGTGCCTTCTTGTACTATGTCAAAAATCAAACTAGAATACATGCATTAGCTTTCTCAATGATAACTCTCTGTTATCAATGCCAGGAATAGCTGGCTGTACAGATATTAGCTCCACATCAGAGAAGCGCAAGCTAAGGTAGTAAACAATCTTTCTGAACAGGTGAATGTGTCAGAATTTACTGCTTCTCTAACCCTCCGCACATAACCATTACTTTTAATGAGCTGACACGGTTACAGGAAATGCAATGGACTGGCATCGGACAGCTTTCAGCTTACCCTTCCCAAGTGCCTGCTAGCCATTTCCTGCGTCACAGACTACACCTCCGCTCCTGTCATGTGTGTCTGTGACACACAGTAGGAAAGCAGAGTGCCGTGTCCGATCTGGAGGCGGCAGGCTGTTTGGACGCAGTGTCATTGCCCGCGCACGTGACCGATGACTTTCCGTCTTGGCAGGACACTTACAGCCAGGTGAAGCAGGGCCTGGGGAAGAGCCTGCCGAGTGCGGAGGAGCAGCAGTAAGTCTGACGCCCGCCGTGAAAGCACTGGCACCGGCGTGCTGTCCGCCACACCGCGTGTTCACAGTGAGATCGGACCGACAGTGCTTGTGCAGTGTTCATAGCCGCGAGTCTTCACTTTCCATAGCAATGTCACTCCCTCCTATGCTTAGGGATGGTCAGCCCAAGATTTAAACCTCTGTCTCTGTATCTCTCTATCATCTATCTATCTATCTATCTATCTATATCTATATTTATATCTATATATAGTTATATCTATCATCTCTATCTGTCATCTATTTCTATCTATACCTATATATATCTATCTATCATCTATCTATTTATCATCTATCTATCTATTTATCTATCTATCTATATCTATCTCATCTACCAATCATCTATGTATCTCTATCTATCTATCTATCTATCTATCTATCTATCATCTCTATATCTATCAATATATCAATCAACCTGTCTATCTATAACCTATCTATCATCTATCTATATCTATCTATCTATCTATCTATCTATCTATCTATCTATCTCTATCATCTACCAACCATCTATCTATCTATATCTGTCATCTCTCTATTTATCTATCTATCTATTATCTATATCTATCATCTATCTATCTATCTATCTATCATCTACTCTATATCTATCTATATCAATCGACCTGTCTATCTATAACCTATCTATCATCTATCATCTATCTATATCATCTATCTGTCATCATCTATCTCATCTCTATCTACCTACCTACCTACCTACCTATCATCTATCTCTATATCTATCAGTCTATCTATCTAGCTAACTATATGTTCCTATCATCTATATAAAAATAAATTCTTTGGAAAAAGCTGAAGAGTCAAGGGTTGACTCTCATGGGCAGGATCCAGAAGGAAGGGAGACTGTGCTGTGAGTGGCTTTCCCCCCTCAATTATAGGTGCTTATGATATTAAATCTTTGGAAAACTCTGTACATCCATTGCTCTAAAGCTTTTAATTGAAAGACAAAATGCCTGGTTTATATTATCTGTCAGGTAAGTTAATACTTTATATAGTTAACGTCCTTAGAGTTTGTAATACGGCTCAAATCTTACGGTTGGGTGAGGCTGGGAGCACAGAAAACCATGGTGACTTAGATGTGAACGGGCACGTTTGTATCAACAGTCACAGGCATCTCAGATGTGGGCTGGCTCAGATGACAAACACCAGTTCTCCATCTTTCTTCCGCGTTTTCCGAGTGTGGCTCTCCTCAGAGCCTCTGGGGATGATGCTCAGGTGCTGGCCTGTGCCCTGGAGGGAGACGGGAGAGGAAGGACCGTGGGAAAGCTCCTCAGGGGCGTGTCCACTGAGGAGAAAAGCCCTCCTGCAGCCTCAGCTCAGCGCCCGCCAAGGACTCCTTGGCCGCAAAGGGTCCGGGCACAGGGAGAGGCGGGGAGGCTGGAGCGGGCCCAGGGCGCGCACAGGGTCCGGCTCCCCCACACGCAGGGGCCCCGGAGGAGAGGGCAGGCCCCTTCCATGGCGGCAGAGAGAACAAACGGGTCTGGAAGGAAATGGCGTCTGCTGGCGCCCCTCTCCGGGCTGCGGGGGCCTCTCCGGGGTCCCCCCGGGAAGGCTGACGGGAAGGGGCGCTGCGAAGACTCAGGCTGTGTCTCTGAGTGAACGTACCCCGAAACAGGTGCATGTGGACATTTTCGCTTACGCTTCATGTCCGTTCACTCATCCCTGACCTGTATTTCTCATTGTTCCAAGGAGCCTTTGGGAGTTCATTGAAGAATACGCAGGCCTGAAGGAAGCATAGCATCGCCGAGGCGGCCGGACGTGTGGGCGCCGGGCAGACGGAGGGTGTGCGCCCGAGTACACGTCCGTGAAGATGCATCTCCTTTGTCACTTTTAATTCCCAATAAAATTAGCGTGAGTCTTACTCAAGATACGGAAATAAACGCACGTGTGTAACTTTGTAAACACATTCAGAGCGCTGGTAGTTCTGAGAGTTGGTTTTGCTTTGTTGGATGGGAAAGTCCATTCTGTTATTTGACGGGAGTAAGGAATTCAGGGCTCTGCACAGAGACCGAACCTGCCGTGGCGAGCGCGGCCCCCGGGGACGGAGAGCGCGGCCCCCGGGGACGGAGAGAGGAGCCCCCAGGGATGGAGAGAGGGGCCCCCGGGGGCGGAGAGAGGGGCCCCCGGGGATGGAGAGAGGGGCCCCCGGGGATGGAGAGAGGGGCCCCGGGGACGGAGAGAGGGGCCCCCGGGGATGGAGAGAGGGGCCCCGGGGACGGAGAGAGGGGCCCCCGGGGATGGAGAGAGGGGCCCCGGGGACGGAGAGAGGGACCCCGGGGATGGAGAGAGGGGCCCCCGGGGACGGAGAGAGGGGCCCCCGGGGACGGAGAGAGGGGCCCCGGGGATGGAGAGCGCGGCCCCCGGGGATAGAGAGCGTGGCCCGCGGGGAGAAGCAGGAGACAGCAGACACCGGCTGGTCCCAGCACTGAGACCCTGGCGCAGCCCACATACACAGAAGGGGCAGGTGGGCCTGAGGGAGGCCGGGGGAGGGGGCGATTTGCAGTCAGGAGGGATGTTTTGGGGTGATGGGAATTTGTGCATGTTGGGGGGACAGTAACCTTTTGTCTACCTTGGTTGGTCAAAACTCTTGAACTGTAAACTCAATACGTGACTCAATAAGTTTGTTCAGCGAAATGGTCCTCATGAATTTTTTTAAAAAAATATTTTACTGATGTCAGAGAGGAAGCGAGAGGGATAGCGAGATAGAAACATCAGTGATGAGGAGAATCATTGACAGGCTGCCTCCTGCCGTGCCCAGACTGAGGACCAAACCTGCAACCCAGGCCTGTGCCCCGACCGGAATCGAACCTGGGACCCTTTAGTCCGCTCTGTCCACTGAGCCCCACCCGCTAGGACTCCTCATGAAATCTGACTGAGAGTTTCTAATGTGTTCCATCAACACGGGGCCCAGGTGGTGGCCCCGCCGTCTGCTCTTCTACCGTGTTTCCCTGAAAATAAGACCTCCTCCGAAAATAAGACCTACTTACAGGTTTCCTTCTGAGTGAAATATAAGGCATCCCCCCGAAAATAAGGCCCCCCTAGGCTAAACAGAGATTTGGTCCACTGATTCTGAAAGAAATGGAGACACAAGAAATTCACCAGGAAATTCAGGAATTGGATTGTTATGATGATGTTCCAGATGATGACATGATTGTCATTCAATAAATGAGTAAATTCTTGATACTGTAGGATTCAGTTTGTCTGGTTTGTGTTGACAACTACCGTACTACCGTACCGTATACAGGTAATAAATTTCCTTTATTCTCATTTAACAATCAATGTGTACCGTTTTCTTCATGGAAAAATAAGACATCCCCTGAAAATAAGACCTAGCGCATCTTTGGGAGCAAAAATTAATAAAAGACCCTGTCTTATTTTCGGGGAAACGGTAGTGCAGTTTTCTGGAACATTCTGTTCAGAATGGGGTTCCGGGCGTCCCTCTGGAGCAGGGAGCCGCTGGTGTGTGGCCACCAGGTGGCAGAGCAGCCTGCCTGGCGGCAGGTGAGCAGGGGTGCAGCTTCGCCCGCAGACATGCTCCTGACTGAGTGTTGGCCTTGGGACGGCGGCAGCCTCTGGGGGACAGGCTGCGGGGGGCTGTGGTTCACCCCCTCCTATCACCCCCCCTTCCCCCGCCCCAGTGAAGCGCGTGCGCAGAGACCTGCTGCTGAGGTGCCTTTTCAGTCACCTCAAAGGCGGCATGGGGTGCCCACACTGAGCTGGGGCAGGCCCCGCGCAGCCCCGGAGCTGCGTCACGGTGGGAACACGGAGGGCTGGCCCCCATTTGCAGGTGCCAGCCCCTGTGGGGAGGGGGCAGCAGGGGGAGGTGAGGGGGTGTAGGGGGAGGAGGGGGCACCAGAGGGGCCTGGGACCAGTTCTCCCCGGGAGTGGCTGCTGCAGAGCTGCCTCAGGAGGGATTGGTGGCAAGGCCCTGTGTGTGTGTGTGTGTATGTGTGAGCATGTGTGAATGTATGTGTATGTGTGCGTATGCGTAGGTGAGCATGTGTGAGTGTGTGTGAGTGAGTGAGTGTGTGTGTGTGTGCCTGCGCTCGGTCAGGAGCATGTGGCTTCCGCAGTGAGATGGCGAAGGGCACGCGTGTGGGGATTTGCCATTCGGAGCACGGATATAAATATCTTCAGCTCGGAGCGGAGCAGATAGAACAGAAAAGGCTCTATATTAAGCACACTAGCGGGTGCTTAAAAAGAGCATGCCCGGATGTTGCTGGTAACCATGTAAATTAGTCCAAATATTCCCGAGAGCAATTGGCAGGATGTTCAAGGCTTACACGGTGCATGGTGTTCGCAGTTTCAACTCTGCCAGTTCCCGGCCAGGGATGTGTCCTGGGAGAATAGAGCCCGGGTGCGAGTGTGGGTGGGGGTGAGGGTGAGGGTGGGGGTGAGGGTGAGGGTGAGGGTGGGGGTGAGGGTGAGGGTGAGGGTGTGGGTGAGGGTGAGGGTGTGGGTGTGGGTGAGGGTGTGGGTGTGGATGAGGGTGAGGGTGTGGGTGAGGGTGAGGGTGTGGGTGAGGGTGAGGGTGTGGGTGAGGGTGTGGGTGTGGATGAGGGTGAGGGTGTGGGTGAGGGTGAGGGTGAGGGTGAGGGTGAGGGTGAGGGTGAGGATGAGGGTGAGGGTGAGGGTGTGGGTGAGGGTGTGGGTGTGGATGAGGGTGTGGGTGTGGATGAGGGTGAGGGTGTGGGTGAGGGTGTCCCCTTGCCTAGAGCCGTGGGCGTTTGTCAATAGCGTCAGTGTCCCTCCACCTCTGACCTTTCCGGTCCAGCGTGGAGTCTGCCCCTTTTCTCAGATGTTGTATTTTTCTCACAAGGGCTTGGGCTCGGCCGTTGACACACCCTCATTTGCAGGAGGGAAGAAAAGTGGGAGAAACCAGCATTTGGGCCTTTCAAACACATACACTGATTTACCTTAACTCTTTGTGGTGAAATCATTGTGAAGTTTGAAAGGTAACACACGCTCACACTCATACACACACATGCTCACACACACACACACATTCTCACACACACTCAATGCTCACACACACATGCTCACTCCCACTCCCACACACTCACATGCTCACATGCTCACACACACACTTCAGCAGGAACAGACCCTGTGAGCCTGCGGGCAGGGGCCGGCGGAGGCTCTGGCCCGGAGGGGCCCGCCGGGCTCCTGTGCCCCCGGCTGCCGTCACCGCGGGGGGGGCGGGGGTGAGAGCCCTCCTCCCAAGCGGAGGTCCCGGGAACCGCTGTGGCCCCGGCTCCTTCGTGACCGGTGTCTTCCCGCCGGAGGCCGGGCTCGGCGGCTGTGGTGCGGCCGCCTGCGGGAATGAGGGCTGCGTTCGGGGCTGTCCGAGCGGGACAGTGGACCGGACACAGGAGGCCAGGCTGCCAGCCTCTGGGCCGGGCAGGGCGGAGGCACGTGGCAGGCAGCCGGCCTGGCTCGCTGACCGCACCCCGGGGCCCGGGCCCAGGATGCCCCTGGCAGGGCCGGGGGCCTCCCTTTGTGATGAGCCCGCTGCTGAGGTTTAACAGACACATAGCAGGTCAGTCTCCGGGATCAGAGCAAAGGCCTGTCAGACCAGGAGAGCCTCAGCCTGAGGACGCAGGCGGCCAGCAGGTGGCAGCGTCGGGCCACGCAGAGCATCTCCTGGGCGGCCTGGGGTGTGTGTGTGAGACTGTGTGTGTGTGTGTGTGACAGAGTGAGTGTGTGTGTGAGTTGTGTGTGTGTGTGTGAGTGTGTGTGTGTGACAGAGTGTGTGTGTGACAGAGTGTGTGTGTGAGTGTGTGTGTGTGTGACAGTGTGTGTGTGTGTGTGTGTGTGTGTGAGTGTGTGTGTGACAGAGTGAGTGTGTGTGTGTGAGTGTGTGTGTGACAGAGTGTGTGTGTGAGTGTGTGTGTGTGTGTGTGTGTGTGAGTGTGTGTGTGTGACAGAGTGAGTGTGTGTGTGTGTGTGTGTGTGACAGAGTGTGTGTGTGAGTGTGTGTGTGTGTGTGTGTGAGTGTGTGTGTGTGTGCAGACCAGACCGTGTCGGGTGTGTGTGAGTGTGTGTGTGTGTGTGTGTGTGCAGACCAGACCGTGTCGGGTGCACAGAGGTGAGGAAGGTTGGCAGGAGGCCACTGTGTGCTGGAGAAGCCATTGTGGGCCGCAGCGAGGACCGTCGGGAGGGGCCTGTGCAGGGCCCGCTGGTCGCCTCCGAGGGGGGAAGAGGAGGAGGAGGGGGGAGGAGGGGGCAGGAGGACAAGCGGTCACACCTGTCAGGCGCTGGAGGGCATGGCAGGGCACAGACAGCCGGTCGCCATCGGCGCCGGGCAGGTGCTGCTCGCAAGGGAGGTCTGGGTGGTGCATGTGGCCTGGCCTCTCTCTGCTGCCCACAGGCCGGTCAGGCCTGGGACACGGCCTCGCAGGCCAGGCTGGCGTGTGACTGCAGCGCCCATGGGGCTGTTCCACCGGCGCTTCTGACCCCGGCCCTGCCGTTACCGTCCCAACGGGCTCACCGATGGCCGCCGGCGGCTGGGCCATGCACCGGCCCGCCCTGAGCAGCTCAGGAGACGTTGTGTCACATGGGGTGGAGGCCACAGCGGCATCCGGAGGCTGACTGAGCTCCAAGGCGACTGTGGGGCTCCCCCAGGACTGAGGGCATCGCGCACGGGGCTGCCCCTCGCCGCCCGGGCGCCGGACTGGGGCCGGGGTGCCGAGTTCCAGGACAGCCCGAGGCCGCGTGGACTCTGGCTTCTCGCCGAGACAGGTGCTGCTCTAGTCTGTGGGGGCAGTGACGTGGGGACGGGAAGGTGAGGAAGGGGCTGGGAGGTGGCTGGGCGGGGGGCTCGGAGCCACGTGTGGGGGGACCAGCAGCGCAGCCCGCAGCGCAGCGTGGCAGCCCCCGTTCCGTGTGGCGTGGCCTTCCTGCCAGAGCGACCACCTGCTCCCCACGCCGGAGGCCCCGGGCAACTCGAGAGCCGTGTGGGGGATTTTGGCTTGGCCAATTCCACTGCCTCCAGCAGCTAAGTTCCCCAACATGGCTTCTCTGGCTCCTCACACAAACGCTCCGCCATTTGCAAATAGCTCTGACTCCACCCAGCCCCGGTGCACGCAATCACCGCTCGACCGACACTCAGCCTGGCGTTCTCCTTCTGGAAAGCTCTAGTTCTGGGCTCCTCCCCCAACGCCCCTCCCTCTCCCCCCTCTGTGGCCCCCACGCTCACTTCTCTTCTCAGAGCGTCTCTCTTGGAGCAGCTCCCTCTCTTTGGTGCACTAGGAAAGGAGAGGGATTGCCAGGGTCTCTGCTCTCCTGTGCTTCTAGAAGCTTATCCCACCACAATCCCTCAACAATCCCTTTTCCTTTCAACCCTCCCCATCTGGTCCTCTTCAAACCCCCGAGGGTGCTGGTCTCTGGACCGGCCGGGGACTCGGGCGCCTCTTGTCCTCTCTGCCCCGTCCAGGCCAGTGGGATGTGGACAGGGACCGGCCTGGAACAGGACAGTCACACGTCCTGCCTCCTGGATGTGCCACAGACACAGGCTTCCTCCCTCGGCCAGTCTTCCTTTCCGAGCGTCTTACAGTGAGAAGGAGGCTCGTTTCCAAGGCTAACCCTTCCAGCTGGCCTCTCTGTGTCCCTCAAGGCTTTTCCTCCTAATTGTTCCTTTGTCTCCCTTCTATCTCAGCACCCTTCCTCCCACTGCTCTGTGTGCTGACAGACACAGATGGCTCCCTGGAGAGTGAAGCGGCTGAGCACTGCCCTGGAATGTTGTCAAGAATCCCTCTAAGGCCAACAGAATGGCCCTTTCTGCGAAAATCCCCTTAGCAAGTCAGTGTCTTTCCTCTGGAACGGGGCAGTAGTCACGTAATTGGTTTCTTGTCTTCCTCTCATGTCCCATCCACTCCATTCCTCATGCATCAGCAGGAATGATTTATTTTAAACAAATTCGCATGTCAATTTCTGCCTAAAACCCTCCCATATGTTCCGATGGCTCTTAGAATGAACACTAGGCTTCTCACCATGTTGGGCAAGACCCGTCCACAGACGGGGGCTCTGCTTCACCACAAACCCGCTTTGTGCCCTTTAGTCCTGTGTGTCCACCGGTGCCACTCCACCTCGGTTACTGTCACACCCCGCGGGGTCTTCGTCTGCCGTAGTCACTCTGCCTACTGCTGTGATCAGATCCCACTGAGTTCTTGACACCACACTCCTTCACGCTGGCTGTTCCCTCTACCGGGATGCTCTTCCCCACCACTCAGTCTTTCAGTGTTACTAATCCTGAGCCCTCCAACTCTTGAGGAAAAAAAATTCCCCTGTTGTTTTATCTACTCAGATAGTGTTGGGAGCTACGTACCCAAGACAATCTATAAGGAAAGTTAGGTAGGGAACCAGACGGTCGTCAGCTTTGGATCAAAAGAGGTTCTCTGTGTACATATTGTTAAAATATGTACACAGATAATGATTTAATAATAAAAAAAGAGGTTCTCAAATGGGTATTCAGGCAGCAATTTTCATCACAGTCTACTCACAGCAGTGGGGGTGCGTGTTTGCGTGGAGATGGCAGTGAAAAATGAGCTCATGATATGGCGCTCATGCACAGGTGTGGCCATGGCGAAGGCGCGCTTAAAATCAGTCAGGGCCACCCCCCGTTGGAGAAAAATGCTCCGACACAGATCAAAACAGCTTTGTGCTTTGGGTAGAGGATACCAGCCACTTCCCACCACTCGAGTGCTCAGCGGCTGTGAGACTCCTTCCAACCAAGATGCTCTGGATCGAGGCACCAAAGGCCAGGCTCACAGGCGGAGGCTTAGGAGACAATAGAGAAGGAGGCATTGGGGTGAGCGAGGAGTTGAGGAATAAGAATAGAAACTATAATTTTCAGAAAGCAACAGCACTGATTGCCACTCAAGTCTGAATGAATAGCAGACGGATTCCGGGGAGACGGTTGAGGTGAAGCCGCGTGCTCGAACGAGAGTTGGAAGCAAACGCTAAGTCAGAAGGAGGGACACGGCGGGGAGGGTGGCCCCGCCCTCCTCCTCCCTCCGGGAGAAGAGAGCTCAGGAGTCTGAGCTGGTCTGCTGCTCCGCTCTCCTCCAAACTGCTCGCCTGTTGGGAGGAATGCAATTCATTCATTTGACAACCGCTTGATGGAGCACCAATTGTGCTCCAGACATCGGCTTGGCACTTGTGATTCATCGGGGAGAGAAGCAGACAAAGCTTCTTGCACTCTGGAGTTTATACTCCAGCGGAATCGGTGGAGGTTTGAAGACAGAAAGCAATAAAAACATGATAGTCTTAAGTTGTAATTTGTTATGAGATGATGAGGACTACGAGGAAAAACACATGGAAAGCAGAGCAGGGTGTGGAGATAAGAGAGAACAGTCAGGGTGAGTAGGGCTTTTAGGAACAAATCAGTAAAGTGTGCCTGTGACCCGAACATATCTTTCTCACTATTTTTCCTTTTCAGGGGCCCAACGCTTTGGGCCCAGAAGGTGGACTGACATATAACCAGGGTGGGCAGTCTGCCTCTAGCACTGCATCTGCATCTAGCACGAACATAACCAGGATGGGCAGTCTGCATCTAGCACGGGCCAGCCTGTTCTCACAGAGAAAGGAGTTCGTAGCTAATCCATCTAAAGAGACGTAGAGCTGATTACAAAAGAAGGTAATAGGAGGAATGGATGAAGTGCCAAAGGTTACCCTCCGCTGGAAACGAGCATGTTGTTGGTTTTCTGAGTGCCCCCCCCCCCCCCCCCCCCACCACCCCGTGGGAGGCTGGGAGAGCTGGCCCGGTGTTACAGGTCTCAGCGGGCCTGTCTGCGTGGGATGAATGTCTTTGACCCTCAGACTCCCATTAGTGACCCAGAGGGACACTGACTTTGAATGAACCTTGCTGTGGGCTGGCATCAGTCACTAGGGGACCATTTCCAAACAGACCGCCAAGCAATCTGAGCCCGGGCCTGATCACAGGGCAGGCGCCGAGAACTCTCACAGGCTGATGGCAGCAAGAGAAACGGGCGGAGAGGCGTCTGGCCCACCCAGAGACCGGGAGCGGCCCGGCAGGCGGCGTGGCCCCGAGCGGGCGTCTTCAGCCTTCTCTGGTCTACCCCGCGGGTGCAGCATAGGTGTCTGTCTCTTTGAGACGTCGTCCACATCACAACGATCCACTGGAATGGCCGGCTCTTCGGGGACTCCAGCCGGTTTAATTGAATTTCTCCAGCTCCCCAGCTGCTCATCCGAGACGCCATCAAATATTGCCTGTGTTACAGCAATTCCGTGTAAAAGACCACTCTGCTTCCGCTCCTTCCCTCCGCAGCCTGCCACCTGCACAGGACCCCTCAGTCACATTTCACCCGGGCGTCCAGCGACACGTGCTGCACCCGGAAAAAAGACTCCGCCTCTTTCCCGCGACCGGCTCTTCACTCTGGGCCTGCCCAGCGCTCTTTGCTTTCACGGCACCACCAACACGGTGTCAATGGCAAGGGTAGCCAAACAGTACCTTCCCTGGGCCTGTGGCTGGCGGCAAATATCTTCTCCCATTTTATTCATACCTGGATGGGGGCAGAGGGCACAGGCAGGTTTTCCACTTCAGATTCACCCTTGTGCAAAGTGGAAAGCCTGCAGTCCTCTTGAAAACTCTCTCCGAGACAATCCTCAGTCTGTCTCTTCCTGCCCAGTGTCCTTCCGCAGCTGGGAGAGCCGCACAGAGCTGTCCCGCCTTGTGTGTGGCCTGCTGGGGTTGGCTACGATTTCTCCGTAGAATACGGGGTGCTTAAAGCCAACAGTGCTCAGTAGGAATTAGGAACGGGAAAGTCTAACTTCAGGCACGTAGTAACTTAGCTCCTCTACAGGTAGCTTAGATCTGACCCTTGAGCAAACCAGTGTCAGGAGAGGTGGCGAGGTTGGCTGACCCCCAGGGCTAGGCCTGTGCTCACATGAAGTTCTCAGAAGGTGGCAGAGCTTGCTGCCTGCTGGCAGAGGTGGGGCAAAGGCAGCTCATCCCGGGGCACTGTGAGTGTGCCCAGCATAAGTGTAATTAGTGTAACTTCCACAATGATCCGTCATTTCCTTACCCACTTTTTACAGGCAGGAGCACAAGTTCACACCAGTTACGTGACTTTTTTTTTTCTTTTTTTTTTTCCGTTTTCTGGAAAAAAGGGAGCAAATATTTCAATCGGCCGCATTGATGAGAAGATCACCCAGTGACACTGTGTTTTATTTCCTGTGTTCCATTTGATAAATAATTTCAGTTTCATTGCTTTGCTCATTATCAACCCGCTCAGGAGTAGAATGGTGATCAACTTGAACTTCCCGTGTGTTCCCTTTAACGTTCATGTTTTATTTCACATTAATATCTCGTCACCCATGGGATGCATGCATTTTTCTTCAGCGTTGATGGGAGTGGACCATGCTAGTTAATTCTTATTCTGATTTTTAAAATCATCCTGGACCATTAACAGTAACAGTCCTTCTCGGTCCTTCCACAATGACCGCGTCCTTGTCACCACCGCCACCTTCTCTCCACGCGTGCTGCAGCGTCGGCCTGCGGTGTCTGGACTCTAGGAGCCAGTCTCCGCTGAGAAGAGGTGGAAGCATCAGCGTAAGACTCCAGGGAGCCTGGCCGGCCCCCTTATCTGCCGCACAGAGAATGGAGGAGTAGTTGTCAAGTACCTGTTAGCCTCCGGAGAGATAAGAGACTCCTTTGCACCTTCCCATTTATCACGCCCATTGGCATGCTTATCCAGCCTCCGGAAAACAAGCCCGCATCAGTGTCTGCTCCAATCCCCGGCCAGACGCACAGACCCAGGAGACGCTGTGTGTGCAGATATGCTCGTTGCCATTACTCTCGCTGTCCGCTGATCGTGTATTCCCGGTGTAACAAGCTTACAATGCGCAGCACGGCATGACAAGGGCTGGGTGTGTGATAGCTCGGACGGGCGGTGCTGGGCGCTGGCCTGGCTGACCAGCCGGCGGCGTCTCTCGGTGGGAGAATGTGACCCCATCAGTCACACGGCCAGCCTGTGCTGTCAGAGCTAATGGGATGCAGAATTTAAACAAAAAAATGATCCCAGCAGCTCTGTCAGCGTTCCTCTCAGAGAAGCAGCTGTGCCCACACACTGTCCCCCTCTCTCCCCGAACCCGTCTACGTGTGAGAGGTCAGAGGTCACCGTTGCTTACAGCTGTGGTTCCCCCAGATCCTTCATCAGGATAACTGGCTTTGGGTGAGGCCATCTGTCTTCATTTATCTCTGCAGAGTGTCCCGTTTGGAAAGATGAAATGTCTCTATGAGTTTCAGGTTTTCCGCGAGGGGAAGCCAAGTCGACATCTCCATCAATTAGTTGATTGGTTTTCCCTGCTATTGGCTAATCGACTGTAATGCAGGAACGGCAGGCACGCAAATGCAGACACAATGGAAGATGAAGGCACAGAACGTTTTTTTGGCTTGGGGACAGACCAAACTGGATGTTTTTGGGGCGATCGTGAATACTGCCCGTCTGCATGACTTGCAAGAAAGCACTGGTGAGCCTGGCCGGAGCGCGAAGGCCAGCCGGTCCCCCGGGAAGAGGGGCAGCGGTGTCAGCGGTGTGATGCGCAGCCAGTCATGATTCTGCTCAAGGCGAGGATGCCGAGCGTAAATACTGACCCTGAGCTGCAGCGGAAATATTAGGTCCACAAGATGGAATGACTGGCCTGAAGGCTGACCGGGTCACAGAACAATGCCCCGGGGGGCCTCCTGAGAGCCGGGGAGAGAGGTGGGAAGCACGTCCCACCCACGGAGCCCCGGGGGCGGGTGCCTGGAGGCGGCGATGAGCGCCCTCAGGGCCCTCGCTGGCCAGAAACGGAGATTCACAGACACTGTGCTCTCAAGGTCACCATCACATGATGGCGCTGCCCTGTTTGCGTTCTCTCCTAGTTCACACGAAGCCTCACTCTAGCCCACACGCTGCACACAGGTTACCGGGCAGACACACCTGCAGCGGGAGTGCCGTCTGCGCGGCAGCCAGGGGGCTGAGGGGCGTCCGTCAGCGCCAGCAGCCCCCCTGCCCGGTGTGAACGGAACGCGCCCTCAGTGATTGCCTCCAATCGCAGGCCGGCCACCGGCCCTCGCAGCGTGTAATCACCGGTGCTCACCGCTGCCCGCTGATTTCCGTCTGAAACGCTTCCGTCCTGGAGCGGGATTCAGAAGCGAGAGGAGGAATGATGATGGCCACGCTGAGGGTCCCGACGAATGGGAACAAGCTGCCCGCTGTTCCCGCCTCATCTCCGTGTCCATGTCACAGTCCGCCCCGATGCTGCTGGGCAGCTGGGATCCTTACAGAACGATGATGTTTCTAAGTAATGCATGGGTTTGGCAGCAGCCCTGAGTTTGAGATAATAAGAAACAAATACATACATCTTAAATGAGAATGGACCGCTGTCAGCTCCCCTCTTTGCTTGAAGCTAATTACACAAGAGCCTATTGCTAATTCGAATGAAACGCCTAAATGTAGTCAAAATGTAGATCCTGGCCAGTGTGGCTCAGTGGTTGAGCATCGACTCATGAACCAATAGGTCTCGGGTTTGATTCAGCTCAGGCACATGCCAATCCCCATTAGGGGGCGTGCAGGAGGCAGTTAATTGATGTTTCTCTTTCACTTATGTTTCAATCTCTCTCTCCTTTCCCATTTTAAAATCAATAAAAACATATTTTTTAAAAATGTAGGAAGAAACAAGACAAATGACCAAAATAGTGTCTTAAAAAAAGCTAAATGAGCTATAAGAAAAAAGTTATGGGGAAAATCATTAAGAATAAAGTAAAATATTTCTTAATGACAAGAGCAAAACTTTACCAAGATGATAAAAATCACATCCCTAATTTCATGGCCTCACAATATTTAAAGCAATAGAAAAGGGTGGGTATAAAACTCATCAGCAGATCTACCTTCAAAGCAGAGATTATAATAAACCAATAGGTGAAATTGATAGGCCATTTCCCATGGCTTGTACTGCCTCATCTCATTCTGACTACAATACTCATTTAATCCGTATAGTAATCCTACGAGACAGGATTTTTATCTCAGCTGAGAAAACTGGAAGCACAGAGTGGCTAAGTAACTTGCCCCGGGGCACACAGCTAGTGAGCAGCAGAGCCTGGGACAGCTGAGCTCTGAGGCAGAGGAAAGAGCTAGCTCATCAGCTGTGACCTCACGTGGCCTCAAAGCAGCGTGCATTGCTTCGTCCTCAGCCTTCCTTCCGGAAAAGGAATGACATGATCGGGTGCAGGTGCCTGGTACAACGTGGTCTCGGTACGTGGAACTCAGCAGCCCCAGCTGCTCTGCCATCCACCCACCCCACCCCGCTGCCGAGCTCTCTGTGGGGACTGTCTGCTCACCCCGGTTCCTCTCTGGCCAATTAGTCTAATTTGTGTCCCCATGTTTAAAAAGTTAAAGGAAAACCTAAGAGAGGCATTGCCAAAGGACAAGCACAAATAACTCACAACAGAAAACACAATAGGCTAGTAATTTCAATAAAGACAAAGACCACCCGGACGAGTATTCAAAGACATGAAAAATTAAAACAGCGTTTTCAAAGATCAGCTTGGAAAATACTTTAAAAAGCATTGCTACTGCCCTAGCTGGTGTTGCTCAGTGGATAGAATGTCGGCCTGTGGACCAAAGGGTCCTGGGTTGGATTCTGATCAAGGAGGGCATGTACCTCAGTTACAGCCTCATCCCTGGCCTGGGCCCTGGTCAGGTGCATTCAGGAGGCCACCAGTCGATGCATTTCTCTCACATCGATGTTTCTCTCTGTCTCTTCCTCTCTCTCCCTCTCTCCCTAAAAACCATGGGCCGGGCCCACGGCAGGGAAGGCAGCCGGATGGTGCGGGCTCCCCGCACGCACGGGTGCATCGGGGATGCCGAGAGAGGTTTGCAGAGGGCCTGAGAAATGCACGGATCTCCAGACCCCTGCCCGCTGGGTGCCCACCGTATTGTGAATTCTGGGCATTCAGGGCAGCCGCTCGGACTGTCTGGCCGCGCAGTTCCATCAGCCTTGCCTCTGGCCCACCTGCTCCCGGGAGGGCGGTAGTTAGTGCGTGTCATAGCTACCAGTCTACCAGTCACTTAGGCTTTTATATGTATAGATTATTTATATTCTATCTACAATCTACCTAGCTTCTATTTATCATTTATCTATCTACTATCTACTGCCTATTTACTACCTATCTCTCATCTATCTATTTATCTATCTATCTATTATCTTCTATAATCTATCTACTATCTAGCTTTTTATCTATCTGTCTATCTATCTATCTATCTATCTATCTATCTATCTATCTTCTGTCTATTTACTATCTATTATCTATCTATTTATCATCTATCTATCTATCTATCTATCTATCTACTTTCTTCTATCATCTATCTACTATCTTCTATCTATCTACTATATACCTATCATCTATCTATCTATCTATCTATCTATCTATCTATCATCTATCCACCTATCTGATTTCAGTAAGTGTGGACAGCGCTGTTCCTTTCTAGCCGTGCACTGCAGACTGCTTGGTGCAGCACTTCCCTGAGCATCGTCAATGCTGCACACCATCGTCTGTGTCTGCTCACACCACCCTGAGGTGCTGCTCAGAGCCGTGTCTAACTATAACTCACTCTCGGAGTAAATCACTTGTCCTCTCGGGACTGGGTTGCTTTTATGCTAATGTGGTAATGAGGTTATGCCTAGGTCCGTGCTGTGCACTCCATCACATTTCGAGGTCTCAGCAACAGTTAGCAGCAAGCCCAAAGTGCCACTTTGTGTGAGGGGATTAACTCGTTAGCTTCTTTTGCAGTAATAACAGTACATTTACGCTGCTACTCCTTTCTGTTCTAATTTTAAAAACTTAATCTCATAGTTGAGTCTATTAGACATAAGAATAATTAAGGAAATAATTATAAATTGTTACAAGAAAACAATTACTAATGCAGTTTTGTATTTATATCTAGTAGTTTCTATGCAAATACACATAAACTTATGTTTATATAATGAAAAAATGTGCGATACAAATATATGCATAGAGAACAAAATTGGGGTAACCCTGTAATATACAATATACATGACATTGTATATTACAGAACTACAAATCGTTTTAAATTAAAATGATAAGTAAGCATTCCTAATATTATTTATTAAATTAAATATTTAAAAAATTACCTAACAGAACGGCATCAAACTTCATTATAGATTTGCATTTTAACCATTCTCTTTTATTGGTGCTTTGTTTTCTGATATAAATAATGCTGTTAACGGTATTATTATTATAGTTTCTTTCAAATAAATTCTTGGGAATTTAATCACTGACTTAGATTGTTTAGTTAGGCACACTGTTTTGTTTGTTTTTAAAACCTGCAGTGATTTACACTCACACCAATAATGCACATTTGTGAAATCAGTCCTTTGGCTTTAAAATCTTTAGGATGAGCTATGAATGCATGGTTCCGGTCACATGGTCTTCCTGCCATCCCTGAGGCTGGCCTTCGCCCTATTTGCATCAGCATCTGTGCTCGCCCTCTGCCGCTGACGTCCTGGTCTCAGCATGAAGAACAGATCCGCGAGAAGAGGCGTCCCATTACCTCCAGACGCTGATCACTGACTCAGAGCCTCCCCACCTTCTGTGTGTTTGACCTCGATCGCTTACTTTGAACGCTCACCTGTGGAAAGAACAAGCATAAAGGACCGGGGCGGCGGGGGGGGGGGGGGGGGGGGGGGGCCTGGCGGCCGCAGGTGGACTTCAAGAGTCAGGGAGGCGGGGTTGGAGGGCGTGGTAATCAGGGCCAATCAGCCGCAGGGCATGCTGGGATTCTGGCCAGGGCCAATCAGCCGCAGGGCATGCTGGGATTGATAGCAGTCTCCCTTCTCATCCAGTGGGAGCATTGGGAGGTGCCTCCTGGCCGGACAGAGCCCACCCCGCTGGCCGTCTCCTGAGCACCCGGCCTGGATGCGGCGTGTCCTGCTCTGAGGATGGGCCAGGGACCTGGATGGTGACCAAGGTAAGGCCGGTGGTGGAGGAGACTCGCTGGCGGGAAAGCTGCTGGGGACTGGTCTCTCCTGGAGGCCACTGGGCAGGCAGGACTGGACAGGGCAGGGCTCGGGGAAGGGCCTGGGGAGGAGGCGGCTGCTGAGGCCGCAAAGGGGGGTGGGGAGGTGAATGACGGTTTGTTGCAATCAGCTGCCTTCGGTATAGGTCTAGGCCAGTGGTCGGCAAATTCATTAATCAGCAGAGCCAAATATCGACAGCACAACAATTGAAATTTCTTTGGAGAGCCACATTTTTTAAACTTAAATTTCTTCTAACGCCACTTCTTCAAAATAGACTCGCCCAGGCCGTGGCATTTTGTGGAAGAGCCACACTCAAGGGGCCAAAGAGCCTCTATGTGGCTTGTGAATCGCAGTTTGCCGACCAGGGGTCTAGGCAGAAAGGAGAATTAAGGTACTTTTCCATTTGAAGCTGAAAAAATGTGTCTTCTGTGTGATTTTATTTTTTCTATTTTTAATGTATGTATTTTATTGTTGCTAGTATTACAATGTCTCTCATTCCCCCCCCCCCCCCCTCCTCTCTGCCCCTACCCACCACTCCAGGTCTTCACCACCCTGCTGCCAGGGCCCCTGGACTGAGCATGTAAGTACATGCCTTCTTTGGTTTGTCTCTTCTCGTCCCCCCAGCTCCCCATCGAGGTATGTCAGTGTTCCACGCCTCTCTGCTTGGGTGTTCTTCTGTTGGTCAATTCATTTTGCTCATTGGATCTCACAGACAAGTGAGATCATATGATGTCTGTCTTTTTTCTGAGTGGTTTACTCATTTAGTAAAATAGTGCCCAGGCCCATCATGCTGGCCCAGAAAGGTAAGGGACCCTCTTATTTACAGCTGCAGAGTATTCCCTGGTGTGAACGTATCACAGCGTTTTACCACCATCCGCTGATGGGCTGTTCCCAGACCTTTGTTTCCGTTGCCAATTTTTACTTTTCTTGTGCTGCTGTGAACATAGGGCACATATATTCTTTCTGAGTGGCGATTTGGGGGTTTGGGGATATATTCCCAGGAGTGGGACTGCTGGGCAGAAGGAAGTTCCATTTTTAATTCTTTGAGGAAACTCCCTGCTGTTCTCCACAGCGGCTGCACCTGTCCGCACTCCCGCCCGCAGTGCAAAGGGCTCCCTTTTCCCCATCCTCGCCAGCACTGTCGTTTGTTGATTTGCAGCCATTCTGACCGGTGTGAGGTGGTACCTCATTGTGCTTATAACTTGCATCTCTCTGATGATCAGTGACTTGGAGCATTTTTTTCATATATCTCTTGGCCTTCTTTGGAGATATGTCTATTTAGGGCCTCTGCCATTTTTTAATTGTGTTCCCTTTGGTGATTTGTATGAGTTCCCGATACATTTTGGAGGTTAACCGTTATCAGAGTTCTCACTGGCAAACATGTTCTCCCATACAGTGGGCTTCCTTTTCATTCTGACGGCGGTGCATTTTGCTGTGCAGAAGCATTGTATTTGGATGTGGTCCCATTTGTTTTATTTTTTTCCTTTGTTTCGATGAATTGGCAAAAATTCTGCTACGTGAGATGTCTGAGACTTTCCTGCGCATCTCTTCTTCTAAGGTGTTTACGGTGGTTTTAGTTTATTGTTGCCCGGCAGAACTTCCCACAGAGCCCACCAACAATGGGCATGTGGTTGGTGCGGCCGAGGAACTTGCACAGTTTCTCTGTCAATTACTTAATTATTTAAAATTTGTCTTTATTGTTGAAATTATTACACATGTCCCCCTCCCCTCCCCCCTGTGACCCCTTCTGCCCTGCTCCCCACCCCCAGGCCTTCACCACACTGTTATCTGTGCTCATAGGTTATAATGAACTTATATACACACATAAGTTCCCCAGTTCACCTCTTCCCACCCAACCCCTGACCCCGACGCCTGCCTTCCCGCTGAAGTTCAGTCTGTTCATGCCTCCAGGTCTCTGGATCTATTTTGTTCATCAGTTTATTTTGTTCATTAGATTCCACACATGAGTGCGATCATGTGATACTTGTCTTTCTCTGACTGGCTTATTTCGCTTAGCACAGTACTCTTCAGGTCCTTTAAAGAGCAAAATCTTGAGGAAGTTCAATTTTTTTTTTAAAGAATAGTTTAATGAATATTAGGGAGGGAGGGAGAGAAGGAGAGAGAGAGAGAAACATTAATGTGAGAGTGAAACATTGGTCAGTTGCCTCCTGCATGCCCCCCACCAGGGTGGAGCCAGCAACTCTGGCAGTGCCCTACCTCAGCCTCCGGTGCAGGGGGTGGTGCCCCAGCAGGGTGAGGGAGTTCACCTGGCAGTGTTGCTTTATGGCTGTGTTTCTTGTGTGCTTTCTTAGAGACCTATTACCACCCACAGTCGAATTTTTAACTCAAAACACAGCCGTAGCTTTATTTTTAGTTCCACGAGGATTTAATGTTTGCTTCCAGCGTGAGGTGAGGACTGAGGTGTCCTGTGGTGTGTGAGCCATTATCCGGCTCCTCCGCCAGCAGGCGAGCCGCCTCCTGACTCAGGGAAGCCTGGCAGGCGCCCTCTGCAGTGGGATTGGACATTATTAAGCTACTTAAACCCACATCGCTTAGAGAAATAGCCTTTAGAACTGTTCACATCCTTAGTTTCACTAAAACCTTAGTAATCCTTTGGGGAGAGATTAAGATTTAGGTTAAATTAACCAGTTAAATACAAGCAGGAATTCTGAGGGGTTTTGCAGAGGAAATGCACCTCTGACAGCTCGTGGTGCCTTCCTTGTTGTCAGAAAACTCTGAGGACCCGCCTCTGGGAGCACCTCTGCTCCTGAAGAATGCTCCCGGGCTCCTCCTGCATCGAAACAAGTCGAACCTGCCATCCCTCCTCTCCCATCTCATCAGGCCTGGCGCTTGGGCCTCAGGATTTGGTGGAACCTGCCTGGACTTTTCTCTGTCTGTTTAGGGACTCAAGTGTAGATGTTTGCCTGAAGCATCCACCCCATTGACCGTTAGGTGCTCGGCAATGCGGGGCCAGCTCAATGGTTTAAAACTCAGATGTGGATGAAGACACACGGGCGGCCGCCGACTTGCCTCTGTCTCGCATCCATTTTACAAGCGTCTCAATCTTCTCTTCCCAGCGGATCAAAGTGGTGAACAGGTGGTTGTGATGATGACTAACGAGGTCGGGAGCTGTTCGTGGGAGTTGGGAGGAGTGGGAGGACCCCGAGGGAACAAGCTGCAGCCCTGAGTGGATCTTCACGCCCGTGCCGAAGCTAGCCTCACGCTCTCTCCCCTCGGGGCTCCTGGATTAGTATTGGAAGAGGTTAAAGCTGGCCCTCCCAGCTGGGTGGCTCAGTGGTTGGTGCTGATGAAAAGGGTGCTCTTTGGGCAGGGCTCAGCTGGGCTGAGTGTTCCACAAACGTGAGCAGTGCTCCTCTTCTGTGCTGGAATTTGAACTCCTCACCTCCCTCCCGCCTCCTCCCCGGGCCTCCGGGAAAACTTGATCTAATACTCCTCGTTCTGAGCCTTCCGTGTTATCTTCTTACACAATGAAATTCTCATATCTGGATTTCCTGACTTTATATATATATATATAATCTGGTATTTGCTATGTCATTTCTTATAAAAATCCTCATTCACAGACCCTAGTTTCTGAGAAAGTAGAATATTGTATGACAAAACAGAGAGAGAAAAGATAAGATAGAGCAATCCTCTAACACTGGAACATTGTCACATTCCTGCGTATGCCTACTGTCTTTCTCTTCCCGGCTTTTATCTGGAATTCCTCTGTCTCCGATCCTACGTGAGCTGGAAGGCCTAGCTCCATGGCAGGGTCTGCAGGGAGCCTTCCTTCATTTTCTCACCGCAGTGACGGCTGTGCAAACCCTCACAGATGCCTGAGTCGGACACTCCTGCCCAGGGGCTCTGAGCACTGTGTGCACTCCCACCGCAGCACATGCCCCCTTTGTCTGGTGTCCTCGTAATTTGTAAAAATGACCCTGAGGAAAGAGCTAATTTTTATAGACATTTTCCTCAAAGCACTTACAGGGTAAAGCATATACTAAGCCCTTATCAAGTCTTTGACGAGCTTAAGCTATAATACAGAAAGCATTAAGATTTCACAACAGAGCAATGAAGACAAAAGTAATAAAAATTATTTGAATTTTCCTGTTAACTGTTCTCAGTCATCCCCTCGGTATCTATGGTTCAAACAGGTCAATTCCTAATGTCAGTGATGTATTGAAAGAGCAGGTCTCATCTTCATCCTTCTCCTTAGCATCTATCAGTAGCAATGATCTATTTCTATATCCATTATACATATATTTTTTTTCACGTCACATGTAAAATTCAAACACTGTTTGCATGTGCTAATGCCTCAATGTAGGAAATGAATCTTAAGGACATGCACCTTGAAATAAACACAAAAACTATAAAGTTAACCATATAAATCATAAAAACATTTCAATAGGTCTTTTCTACATAACATTGTATGTAACAGAAAATTTATTGTACACATATTTTTGTACATTTAGGATATTTTTGTCTTGTAGCCACACACACACACACACACACACACACACACACTGTTCACATATAGCCAATTCCCCCAGTGCATTAAAATTGGGACTTAAAATTGAGTGCTATTCCTCCCACTTTAAGACGTCGAGGTTTTGTTGTTAGTTAAGTTTTCATTAGAGTTAGTTTCTCAAGGCTTTCTTCATGTCCTGTGTTACTGGATGCTAACCTAGACCTGTGTGTGGTTGTGGGGCTCTTAGCTTTCATGCTTTAGGTAAGAAGTTAAGAATTATCTTGACGTTCCATGGCCCATGACCTCATGAGAGATGTGAATAATTTCTAGTTAAAAAAAAAAAAGAAGAAATGTAGCGCTAAATGGAACTGTGCCTAAGAAATAATCCATTTATACTTATTACACACAACTCATATAATTTAATAAATTCATCATAAAAGGGGATAAATTAAAACATGAAAAAACTTTTAATGTTTGACTAGCAATACATGTCATTACAGCAATTTTACTTCAACATGACACATTCGAAAGCCACAGCGTCATACCAGTGGCTGTGAGGATGAGGAGGGAGTGGAGAGGGTCATTCTCGAAGGCTATGTGAAAGAAGGTGATTGGAAGAAAGCACCGACTAAACTCAGAAACAAATCGTTCCACAAACATTGAAGCGAAGTCTGGGCGACAGTTGGGAGCTGGACTATGAAAGCATTCCTGAAGATCTAACTCCTCTGGGATGGAGAAGAGGTACCTCTTGGTGATAAAACTTCCTCTGTGAAAACCAGAGAGCATGGTCTAAAGCCATGAAGAATTAACTAGTTTGGATTAGGTTTTGCCTTTGTTAGAGGCAACATATTAAAAATGAGAGGTAAAACACGGGTTTTTGGTAATGAGTAGCTGAATGTTTTTATGCTGTAATCAAAGAAAACGTTCCCATGTTTACCCTTTATTACCATTTTTTCAATAAAACTCAAAAGGAGCATCGGGATGTGGGGGAGAGGAGCATTGCTATCTGGAATGTACTTTGGACTAAACAGCGGATTTACTGGGGACAAAATCTCATGTGGTAGTGGAGCATGAGTCTCCGTTTGCACTTTTAGTTTATCTTACTGTTATTTTCTATCTTGGTAACATTTTTAATTCTTACACTTTTGCAGAACAAATGCAATAGCTACTTGCATTTTACGACATACAGAACAGATTTCATATACTATCATATTTCTGTTCTGTCATTTTAATAAATGCACACAGCCTCTCCTATTTATATTTAAGTTGCAGCACACAGTCGGGGGAAGGGAAATATACTATATTGTCCCTCTGATTCCAGTCCTGCTCTAGGCTGTGTATATTCAGGACCACGGACAGCAGGCCAAAGGCTGTAGCCGATTTCTTAGCTCTCTTCTAACACTGAAACTTGCAGGGTTTGTGTTTAATCTCTCTCTTTCCAGTGATCTTGGCTCCCAAATGCGTTGAACAACATGGATTTTTTTTTCTGTACACACTTCTAAAGAAAATACTAGAAGTAGCAATTCATTAATGAAGAAATCTGAATTAAGATATATCTTACAACTTATCAATCCTGTGATAGGATTGCCAGTGTTTTCAGTTCTGTTACTCTAAATTACTGCATCTATTACACATTTTATTATATTTTTGAAATCTATTTTCCACGGATACATTCAGGTTTATGTGTTTTATGGAGGATTAAATAGATATAGTTTTCTGTTTTAATTATGCCTTTACTGGAGGTCATTTGACATCCTATTAAAACTGCAAATCCTCAGACATGACCTGTAGCTTTAATTCTACCTTAGCACAAATGAAAACAAAAACACTCACCTCAGTCCAACTTTATTGCATTTGACCCTTCCAACCACCCTCAGAGCACCTTCCCGTCAGGCTGAGGAGTTCAAACACCATTTCCCGTTGCGGTAAATAGAATTACTTAGAGAAATGGCTCCTTTTCGGTCGGGGGCAGTGCAAGCTTTGGGCACTTTGTGTGCAGAAGGAGGAAAGCCACCTGAGATGACTGGAGCACCTCTGCTGAAGCTTTCCATCGTGGAAATTAGATTCTGTGCTTGGCCTTTCCTCTGTCTGCCTCTGGCGGCAGGATGAGCATCCATTTAAATATTATCCGAGAGGCGCACTGACCTTCACATGAGCTCTAAATTGCGATGAATGGGTGTGAGCCTGTCATTTTTCTCTTCACGGTGTCTGTGACACTGAGAAACATCCACCCAGATCTGCAGTCCTCACCATTCCCACATTCCCCATGGATTTCCCGCCCCCAAGGTCTGAGGTATGGGAAGCGCCAACTTGCCCTGTTTCCATTCTCCACAGCCGCAGGCCTCACAGTCAAACACCTGCGGGCTCGGTCCTTCCAGAGCCCACGTGCCGCCATCACTGCAGCTTCAGTGCCTTTGCCTGGGCCCGCACCCAACCCTCAAACCCCATTTCCTAAGAGGCTGCTGCTTAGGGCCTCGGCCGTCACCACCTGCCTTGGGCTGAGTTCCCGCAAAGCAGTTCCTAACCCGGCACTGGGTGCAGGTGACTGAGAGGCAGCTCCTCCTACAAGGCTGCAGGCCCTGAGGCCTGAGAGGCGGGAGCGGGGCTGAGAGCCGGGCTCAGGGGAGTCAGCGTTGGCCTGACCCACAGCCGACCCGCGGGAGCATAAACCGCCCAGAGCTGACCCCCACCCTGAGGCTGGCAGCCCGTCTTCACCCCCCTCCTCCCACCCCCCTCCCCCCACCGCGTCCGTCAGCCCTGGTTTGGGCCGTCAGCTGTGAGATGGGGGAGTGATTCCAGGCAAGTCGCCTTCCGTCAGCTGGGGAGTTCTCCGGAGACAGGGGCTCGTGTGAGCTCTGGCGGCCTTTACCCAGGCTCCCCGGGATGGGCTGCTGGACCATGAGGTGACCTGGACAGCCACCCAGCACCGCCGACAACCAGCTAACGAGAGGTCTGGGGCTGGAGAGACATGTTAAGGCCTACAGGTAGGCTGTGTGTTCGTTAGGGCTGCTAACAAACCAGGTGACCAATGCACATCTTGATCTTCAGTTCCAGAGGTTGGAAGTCCAAGAGTGAGGTGTCGGCTGGCTTGGTGTCTCCTGGAGCTCTCTCCTGGCTTGCAGGCGGCTGTGACCTCACAGGGGCACCCCTCTCCCTGCCTGTCCTAACGTCCTCTTCCTGTGCAGACACAGTCAGAGTGCACGGGAGCCCGCCCCCATGAATTTCCCCAGGTGCTTATATTGAAGTTGTCATGTTATACCAGTGCCCCAGGGCACAGAGTCCTGCACACTGAAAGGAGATTCATTAGAAGGTGCTGGCGGGGCAGGGCGGGGCAACATGCCCTGGAGCCAGCCCCCCGCAGCCCCACCCAGACTGGCTGCACCTGGGGTGGCGCTGCTGCTCAAAGGGTGTCTGTGGAGTGAGTGGGGTCCCTCCAGCAGGTGGGGTCTCTCAGCCTGGCCTGCAGGGATCGGGCCGATATTGGCTTGCTGACATCCCCTGAGGGGTTCTGGATTCCGAAAAGGTGGTTCTTGGGTGACACACCCGGCAATCAGGCTCCCTTCTCTGGTTTTGGGGTCGTCACCCGAGAACTGCTGCTGCCAAGTCACGGCAGCTCCTGCATTGAGTGTCTACCCTCTGGTGGTCATTGTGCATCATATCTACCAGCCAGTCAGATGGTTGGATTAGACTTTTATGTATATAGATTAACACAAAGACAACATTTTTATGTTAAACATCCGATCTCAAAATATAGCTACATTCTCAGGTCTGGGGAGTTAAAGCTTCAAAATATGCATTTTGGGGAACACAGTGCAGCCCCAGCAGTGGACACTCAACAGGGAAGCCACCCATCTCCGCACCCCGTGTTTCAGGTCTCACTATGGCCCTGCAAGTTCTTATCAGACTGTCTCTGACTCAGTTTCCCACTTTCACCCCCTCTGCTCACCACACTCCTTGCTCACTCTATTCTGCCCCACGTTAAGGTTATTAAAATATTTGTTCTATATTCCCCATTAAAAAGAAAGTGGGTTCCTGAGCACAGAGAATGTGTTTTACGTACCTTGCTATGGCTATTACATTTTTCCCAGGGTCTTGCAAAAATAAATCCTCAATAAATATATGAATTGGCTACAGATTAGGACATTGGGTTCATATTATTTTTTAGTTCCTGTTAAATGTCACACATTACAATTGCTTTGCATGTATTGTTTTATATCCCAATTAATTTGGATCATTTACCCAGAATTTTTTTCTTTTCTGATTAATTTAGTCTTCTGAATATTTCATATCCTGTAATTTGTGTCAATAGGGACACGGGAAGGATCCAGATAATAACTACCATACAGAATTTAATAGGCAAAGGGGAAAGGATGATGTGACCATTGAAATTCCTTCTGCGCACTCTCACACTCTCTCCTTAGGAAGCGTGTGGTCACCATACTGATTGATGGCCACCTGTGAAGTGCTCAACACAACAGTTATGGATTCAGTTAATATCTCCCCAGGACCTCTGCTTGTCAAGGGGCTCCCGGTGTTCCACAGGAGGCAGCATTGAGAGCTTTTAACTTCTTGTGGACTGAAGGCCAGGGAGATGCTGGGGTCTCTCATGGTCTTTCATTCTTTCTCTCTGTGTGTGTCTTTCTCTCGTTTCTGTCTCTTCCTCTCTGTCTCTCTTGCTATAAACCTGGTCCCAGTCAAGGAGCTTGGAAGTGAAGAAGCAGGTGGTGGCGGCGGCTGGAGGGTTGGCGTATTGTGTGCGTTTTGAATCGGCAGCAAACCTCCGTCCCGGTCACCCACCCCGTGATGACATCAGCTTCTTGCCCGCATGTGCCTGCCCACCAGCTGCCCCACGAGAGGCACAGTGGCCCTGACTTCGGTCGGCCATGGAGCTCACCTCCACTTGAGGGAAGACGAATGGTCTTTAGAACCGTGGCTTTGCTGTCCCGCGGGTGGGACTTGGTGAGGAAGGGTGTGTCTGAGGCAATGGCTGCTCTGCCGCAGGGTCATGAGGACAACGGAAATGGCCCCGCCATGAGCGGGCTTGTCACTCACAGCCTGGTGGGGGCCCCCCTACGTGGTGCTGTCCGTGGTCCTGATGGAGCAGAGAGGCCTCGGTTTCCTAGAGAAGATCCATTTTGTGGGGAAGGGTTTGTGCGGTGAGGGGGAGGGGATAAGTGGGAAGCACAGACATGTGTGGACAATATATGTCTTCCAGATCTTCTTGGACTGCATTTCCGAATGCCACAATGCAGCTGGAGGCCACGTTTCTGTCACTGAGAACACCTGAGCCTGCGTTCTACGTGGTGTTCTGCTCATGTCAGAACAAGGTCACGGCCATGACGGCCCATTCCCATGCTGTGGCAGGTCACTGGGGGGAGGAGGGGGTGCATTCGCCCCAGGGTCAGCCTGTCCCTGACCTCCTCCCTTTGCTGGCTGTGTTTTTGAGGGCCGGCGGGGAGAAGATTAACCACCTCCCCCCAAAATGAAAGTGCAAGCCTCTGTCTGATGCAGACTCTCCTCTGGAGGAGTGTCCCCTCCGCAGGCTGGCACGTCCTGTGCTGATGAAAAATGGCGGTTTGTGCCCGGGGCGGCAGGGAGCAAGTCACGGAAAGGTCTCCGGCCCCTGAGGACCCGGATGCAGCAGGAGAGCGCGATCAGCCGCTAATGGCAGCCCCGGAGAGGCATAAAGCCCGCACCGAAGTGCCCGCATTTTTCTTCACGGATTTCCAGAGAACCAAACAAAGAGGGCATGAATGCGGTGGGATAACGGCTCCTTTTATGTGTCTTCCCGGGCGCGATGTGCCTTATCTGCGTAAAAACGTTCATTAAACAGCCGCTAATGGCACGCTGAAGGGCAATAATGCTAATTCCATATCTGAGCCCAGAAATCATTTACAAAAGTTGTTCGTGAGATAAACTTCACCTTGGCTCTAAAGAATGTGCCGGAACAGGGATCCATCAGTTCCAGGCAGGCATGCCTGCTTCTAAGGGGGAAGGGAACATTCTCTGTGGAGTCTGGTGATATTTTCATTGTCTCCTAAGATCCTTTATTTTTCTGAATTTCAAAGATAGTAATCTAATTTTGAGGTCATTGAACCACTTCAGCATGCTCCGGCCACAGCTGGGCGAGCAGTGGTATCATAAAGCCAGCTCGGAATCGCTGACCCGGGGAAGAAGTCATGCACCCAGTTATTTTTATAAATTTCTAAGACTGATATTCATGGTAACAATGTTTTATTTAATTTATTTATTTATTTTTGATTTTAAAATATATTTTTATTGATTTCAAAGAGAAAGGGAGAAAGAGAGATAGAAACATCAATAATGAGAGAGGATCATTGATTGGTTGCCTCCTGCACGTCCTCTACTGGGGGGGTCAAGCCAAGCCTGGGAATTGAACCATGACCTCCTGGTTCTTAGGTTGATGCTCAGTCCTGGAGCCACACTGACTGGGCACAGTGTTCTGATTGTGTATTGTCATAGAATCCATTTACAACGTGACAAGGCACAAGCATGTAGCGGAATGCCTAACCACAGGGACCAGACCTGTGCACCCGCTCTCCAGGGCTTGGAGCTGAATGGTCCAGGCACTTCAGAGGCCCTGATGGTTTTCGAAGTCTTTGCTCCTGAAAATACTCCCTCGTACCCCACAATTTGTTACCAAACACCACCGTTTATTTGTCATGAGGAAAGACCAGGTAAATCCAACTCGAGGAACATTCTCCATGCCTTGTCTGAGGCACTTGGTTTCAAGTCCGTGCATTTGGGCTGGGTGAGCCCATTGGAGAGAAGCGTCCATTTAAATGTGAGAGAGCAGGCCCATTTCCATGCGTCTCCATTTCCTGCCCGCAGAGCAGGGAGGTCCCTGTGCTCCACGCTGGCTATTGTCCTATATGTTAGTCTTCTGAACTTTAGTCATTTCTGTGGGGTGTAGTGATAGCTGGTGGCTTTTTTTTAACTATAAGCTCCTTGGTGATTCATGACACATAATTACTTCCTTGGCTATCTCTGTGTGAAGTGTTTGTTCAAGCCATTTGTCGGTGTTTTGGGGTAATTTTCTCCCTGATTTATGGAAGGCGTTTGCAGATTCTGGATTTGAGGACTTGACAGCTACATGTATGCAGTCCTTCCTCCAACCCTTTAGCTCGCCTTTGACCTGCTCAGTGATGCCATTTGATGGATATAAGTCCTTAATTCACATTCAGGCTCATCCGTCTTCTCCTTTATGGAGAACACTATTTTGTGTTCTATTAAAGCGTCTCCCTACCCCAAGGCCATACAGTCACTTTTAAAAAAAATAAAAATATATCTTACTGATTTTTTACAGAGAGGAAGGGAGAGAGATAGAGTTAGAAACATCAATGTGAGAGAAACATCGACCAGCTGCCTCCTGCACACCCCCCACTGGGGATGTGCCCGCAACCAAGGTATAATAGATGCCCTGGACCGGAATCAAACCCGGGACCTTTCAGTCTGCAGGCCGACGCTCTATCCACTGAGCCAAACCCCTCAGGGCATTTTCTTATGCTGTCAGCTAGCACAGTGATGTTCATCCAGTGGCCATAGCCACAGGAGGAGATTGAAATGAAGTACAACCAAGTAAAAATAAAAATGAGGGTGTTCAGCTGCATGAGTCATATTTCAAGTTACTCAAAATCAGTATGTGGCCAGCGGCTCCAGGTTCAAGGTGCAGGCCTGAGGCAATTCCATCATGGAGGACAGTTCTGTGGTGCCTACAGAGCTCTCCCGTGTGATCTTCCACATTTCGAACTGCAGCCGGAAAGCAGGAGGCTGCTGGTGTGGTGTGAGATGGTGAGAGAGGAAGGTCATCTCAGTCCTCCCTGTGTTGATAGCCAATTGGCCCAGCCCGACCTTGTGGAAATGCCATTTATCTGCACCGCCCGGGGGTCAGACTCGCCATCGCTGCGTGTCCGCTGCCGGAGGCTCTGTGTCTGGTGCTCCGCGCGTTATTCCTGTTGGTGTGGCTTTACGTCATTCTTCGTGTCCAGTAAATTATCTACTAACCCCGGCTGTCTGTTTCTGTGCCAGTGTTAGAGACATCTTAGGGATTTCTACCAGAATGTTAACTAGTAAAGTACTCCTTTTCATTAAAAAAAAAAAATCAGGGCACGGCGCCTTCTCTGGGATGTATCCACTTATTGGGACAATGGACAACTTCAGCTCACCCTGTTCCTCCTGCTTGTCCTCCGCCGCCGTGTCCCTTTCGCCGGACGCTCTCCGCTGGGATTCGCTGCGTGGCCTGCTCCCCTCACTCAGCTCTGAGCTCCGGGCGGGTTCACCCCAATTCCGGGCCTCCCTCCCGCCTGCGGTTCTGATGCTGCTCCTCGGGCCTGCCTCTGCCAGGCGAGACACTGGGGAGCTGCTGGTCAGTGAGGGTGCCCCTCCTGGTCCCTGGCTCCCAGACCCACCCCGGCCCTGGCCCCTCAGCATGCTGCTCTGCTCCCCTCCCCTTTCCCTCCCCTCCCCTCCGCTCCCCTCCGCTCCCCTCCCCTCCCCTCCCCTCCCCTCCCCTCCCCTTTCCCTCCCCTCCCCTCCCCTCCCCTCCAGGGCGCTAGGACCGCACGGCCAGGAGGAGGGAGGGCAGAGGCAGCCGCCTCTCTGTAGCTTGCTCTTTGTTTGCTGCTGCTGCTATAGAAAGTGTTTGGATTTTTATTTTTTTAAATTTTGTATTTATAGCAAGGTTACCAGATAGATCAACCATTTAAACACACCTATTAATTCTAATACATTATTTATAGATTCTATTAAAACATTCAGTACATAGTTATGTCTCTCATAAATAATTTCATATTTAATTTCTCCCTTCCCTCTCCCCTGACTGCGCTGCTTGGGTCCGCGTGTAACGGCGATGGCAGGTGTGTCCTCAGCTCCCGGTCCCGGAAGGAAAGAGTCCATTTCACTGCTGCCTGTGTTTGCACGTGTGCCCAGCTGCACTTTATCAGGCTAATTGATTGTGTTCTGTTTCCTGTTTCCCGGAGGATTTTTATCACTAATAGATACATTATAAAAACGTTGTCTGTAGTTATTGATTTAATTATATGATTTTTCACTCTTTCTATTGATTTGGGGGATTGCATTGCCTCCTGATTGATAGATACCTTGCTTTTGGAATCAGCTCCGCCTGTCTCAGCCCGTTATCCTTTCCATTTGCCACTGGGTTAGGATTTCCTGCAGTTCGGGGTGCTGGTGTCTGTCTTTGAGGGCCTGGCCGGAGTGTCCTCCCTGTGCCCTCCGCGTGCGGAGGCTCCTGCCCCCCCCCCCGTGCGTGTGCACACGCGTGGCGCTCCTTCCTCAGGTCTGAGGACTCTGCACTGAGGCCTGGCGGCTGCACCTCTCTTTCTGGGAGCTGAGCCCCAGGTTTACTCACTGCATCCAAACAGCGCAGCTCAGGTGCGGTCATTGTGCGGATGCAGGAAGTGGTGCTTCTTAAGGCATTTGCTCATTTTGTGTAAAATTGCAAACCTCTTGCTTACCGCTAACACAGCAGTCAGCTGTGGGCAACGCCTCATCGCCTAAGGCTGTCATTTCCTCTGAGGCCGGCACGTCCGGGTGGATCTTAAAAACCTGGACAGGGAGAAGGAATCTGAAGAACTCAGATAGATGTGTCTTGAGATCTTCACAGGTGTGTGTGTGTGTGTGTGTGTGCAGAGGTGCGTGGCCAGGGAAGGCGGTGGGCGGGGGTGGCGCCAGCCCGCCGCCTCCGCCCGGTCTGTGCACAGCTGGGAGCAGAAGTGAAGGCAGCCCGGGAGCGGCCTGAGGGGCACCACAGTCTCACACAGACCCACGTGGCTGAGGGCATGGGGTGGGGAAAGCATGGCCGGCTCCCACTACATCATACCGACCCAGGGGGACCCACCGGAGCCCGTTTTCAAAATGAACGTGAGGACTAAGGAAAAGGTTAGCAGAGAACTCCGTGGGCACCAATCCCACTGGATGGAATCTACAGAATTAATACAGGAAAGCAGCAGACAAGTGAGCTGCCCCAGGAGAAAATAAAACCAGCACGCAAGCAAGCTCTGTAGGGGGAGTGGAGAAGGAATCCAATACGGGAGTTGTCCAAACACATTGCTGAAAAGGCCGAATTTGCCCTGGTTCAGTGGCCCTGTGGTTGTAGCATCATGCCGGACACAGATCTCATGGGCACAGTCCAAGGCTGAGGGTTCAGTCCCTGATTGGGAGACAACTAATTGGTCTTTCTCACATTGATGTTTCTCTCCCGTCCTCGCTCTAAAACTAATAAACATATCCTCGGGTGGGGATTAAACAGTAAAATGAAATAAAATAAATGGTCAGGCTTCAACAAAATGGTATGAGACATGCAAAGAAGGAAGAAAGCATGTCCCATTCCTAGTAGAAAGGAAATAGCTGATATAAAAATCCCTACAGGGCTCAGATTTGTATTTAGTAAAGGAGGATGTCTAAACAGTTAAAGGACAGCAGGGTGACAATGCAAGCCAGTCAGAGAATACCAATGAGGGGTGAAAGCAGGGCCTGGGCCCACCGATGGAAGTGTGCTCAGGAATGCTGAGTGAGGAATTTGAAGGGAGAATGCTCTAGAAGTTCTAGGAGGATAGCTATTGTAGCTGAAGCCTACTTTAAGGAGAAAAGACCATGCCCTCACTCATCCACTCGGTAACTCAGTGAGCTTCCAGTTAAGTCACTGCCATCAAGACTACATTATAAAATTTCCAAAAGCCTCTAATATTTAAATAAAAAAGGGAGGATAGAAGAAGAATATCATGTAAGGAAAAATACCTTGTAAGTAAACTACATCTAGAAAATTTTTACTTTAGAAAATTAACTTTCATTTGTAATGCTAACAGCAAGACAACCATGTAAAACATACAAGGTGTCAAAACAAGCCAAAGGAAAATTATTTGGGCAAAAAATGAAAAAGGATCGCAAGTCAAATTTATAGAAAAATTCCTTTATTAACTTTTGGTCAAGAATATGTTTGTATATTTTCAGAAAACAAGTCCGAGACCATGTGGATTTCTGCAACTGAGAGGAATTGACAGGACTACTCCAGCCATGAAGACAGAAGAGAAGCAGTCCAGAGATGGAGACGCTGACAATACCTCGCCATACTAGCAGTCAGCAGCTGTGTCGCTAAAGGTTGCCCAGGACCAAACCAGAGACGGTCGGACCTGCATCACTACCATTTGTCCACCATTCAGAACTGAAATTTCATTGCTGACATGTACACATAAGGAACTGTTTGACATTGAAATTGGGTCTCAAAAGAACTGTTGGCCCAGAAAGAAACTCACTACAGACTGATTCATTTGCCTCTCAGCATTACCATCATAGCTTGTCTCATTTTAGGTTCTTATAGGTGTATTCCTTGTATCACATGCTCTCACTCATCTAGGGGAAATGATGAACAACATAGACTGATGAACAAGAACAGACTCAGACAAGGAGGCATGGATCAGACTGTTGGACCTCAGAGGGAAGGTGGGGGGGGGGGAAGTGGGAGAGATCAAAGAACTTGTGTGCATGCTTATGAGCCTAACCCGTGGTCACAGACAACGGGGGGGGGGGTATGTGTGGGGAGGGGTTTGGGATGGGAATGGGGGGATGAGGACAAATATGTGATACCTTAATCAATAAAGAAATTAAACACACACACACACACACACACACACACACCACCACCACCACCACCACCACCATCACCACCACCACCACCACCACCACCACCACCACCACCACCACCACTCAGCCCAGCTCAGAGCAGTGCTCAGGGCCGGGAAGGGGGCGCCTTGGCTCCCAGCCTCCCGCTGGGGAGGGCCGTGTTCCAGAGAGCCTGGATGGCCCCCAGCTCCAGCAATGCCTCAGGGGCACTCAGGAGGGCGCGGAGAAGGGGCTGAGCTTCTGTTCCTTCATGTGGATGCAGGGTGTGGAGGGACAGGAAGGAGGCTCATCCCCTTGCCCCGCCCCCTGCCCCCCTCACCCCCCCCCCCCATCATGCACAGGACTGATGCACCAACTGGCACCTGTCACCGTGTCAAACAGTGTGACCTCACATTAGGGCATTGGCTTATGTCTCCCCGTTTGGAACCTCCCGAGGAGCTCTCAGTTACTTAGGCCGTTTCCCACCTGCGGGCGCACTGCCCTCCGCGGGGAGCCTCCGCTCAGGCCCCTGTGCAGGGAAGGCCTGTTCGGGGAGCACGCAGCTGGCTGAATGCCATTGGCACGGGCTACGGCGGAGCTGGCGGCGGAGGAGAACATCTGCCATCACTGCGAGTATCGTGCCTCAGCCTCTCCACCCTGGGCGCTGATGCCAGTGCAGCCAGGGCGGCGCCTCCGTGCCATCACCGCCGGCTTCTCCCGGACACCTGAGCACCGCACCCTTTCCGGCACAGAGAACCCTGCGCCTGTTCTCCCCCAGACCCTGCGGATTCATGCTGTTCCAACTATGCCACCCGCTCACTGCGCCACCCGCTCACTGCGCCACCCGCTCACTACGCCACCCGCTCACTGTGCCACCCGCTCAGTGCCACCCGCTCACTGTGCCACCCGCTCAGTGCCACCTGCTCACTACGCCACCCGCTCAGTGCCACCCGCTCACTACGCCACCCGCTCACTGTGCCACCCGCTCACTGTGCCACCTGCTCAGTGCCACCCGCTCACTGCGCCACCCGCTCACTGTGCCACCCGCTCACTACGCCACCCGCTCACTACGCCCACCCGCTCACTACGCCACCCGCTCACTGTGCCACCCGCTCACTGTGCCACCCGCTCACTACGCCACCCGCTCACTACGCCACCCGCTCACTACGCCACCCGCTCACTACGCCACCCGCTCAGTGCCACCCGCTCACTGTGCCACCCGCTCACTGTGCCACCCGCTCAGTGCCACCCTCTCACTGTGCCACCCGCTCACTACGCCACCCGCTCAGTGCCACCCGCTCACTGTGCCACCCGCTCACTACGCCCACCCGCTCACTGTGCCACCCGCTCACTGTGCCCCCTCCACTGCGCCTCCCGAAGGTAACGTAGTCTCTTTGAAGGAGAGAACGCCTTCCGCGTGGCCTGCTCGGGGCAGCAGCTTAGACGGGGCTGGAAGGCGGGCTGTTTTCTGAGCTTCCTGCGCAAAGGGGATTAAAATGAGCTCAGGACCCAGGAAGGCGGGCTGACGCATTGATAGCCGTTCAGAAGCCCTTTTGGCCTGTGGCCCCGGAGAGGGGTCCCTGCCTGGGGAGCAGCACATCCTCTCCACCAGCCGGGCCGTCCGGGGCCAGAACCCGTCACCTGCCGCGGGGCCCCCTCAGAATGCTTCCGGGAGCCGCGCCTCCTGTGGGTCACGTGCATGTCTTCGGAAGACCCCCCAGGCTGTCTCCTTAAGTGAGTGTTTACTCATCTCATCAAGCCAGTCCCGTTAGAAGTTAGATACCGAATACACAAATGCTGACGATGCTCAGGCCTTGGAAACGTGCTCATTGTGGTGCACAGGAAGTGAAGTATCTTCAAACGCAGAGAAGTCTATTAAGAGAAACAGCAGTGGCTCCTTGTCTTCTCCAGGAACATGGCTGCCTGACTCTGAGGACGGCTGCAGGCCTCTCCAGGGGAAATTGGCGCAGACAGCCACCTGCTTTAGAAGTTTGTTTTCAGCCATTACTTACTTTCCAAAGGGAAATAGTGCTGGATTGCCCAATATCTGTGACCATCAACATTCCAGTGTGTCAGGCAGCATATCGTGGTGATTTCATGCATGTGTGCATCCATTTATTTATCCCATCCATTATTCCACCCACTCATTCATCCATCTCTCCATCCATTCATCCTTTTATCCATCCATTATCTACTCAACACGTATTTATGAAAGTTCTCTATGCACAGAATTTTTTGTTAGTTTCTGGATGCAAAGTGAAAGAAAACACATATCTTAGTCAAAGTTTGATAGAAACAAATAATTTTAATGCAGTTTAATTCTAAAACTTATGGTAAGTGCCCAGTTTAACTCCACGTGAACATCAGTAGGCCTCACTTTGCCTTCTCCCAGAAAATGATAGATGAGTCCTTTGTTCTCCGAGGAGAAAATCAAGTATGCCCGTAGGACACAGTCACTGTGTTTATAGAGCGAGGGGTTGGGACACTGTGTGCCCCAGTTGTGAAGTCTCAGTGAGTGGAGGGCTTTAATTCGAACTGTAGATCACCATAAATGAGGATAAGAGCAGCCTGGTAAAGCACTCTGCAGATTTAGAAATAGATTCACTGTTTAGCCTTAGGAACTCAGGCTTGTACAAAGCCTTATTTATGGTGACGGGCTTTTTCAGACAGCGATTTTAATTGAGGATCTGTGGTGTCAGGAAGAAAAACTGTCAATCTTGCCATCGTAGGAGAGCGACATTCAAAGCTATGGCTTTAGAAAAAATTTATATTCCCAAAGCAAAAACATACAACTTCGAAATACGTTCGCTATTAGAAAACACTCCGTACAGGAAGCTCCGTATGCCAAGCCGCACATTGTACCTGACGGCTGTGAGCAGCGAAATGCTCAGAAAACCCCTTTTAGTCTGAACACACGCTGTTTTTCAGCCTCCAATCTCCCCGCCGTGTAGACATGCCTGCCATTTTGGAGGCTTTGGGGAAGAAGGCATAAAAATGCATTGTAAAACGGCAGTTCCAGACGGAGCCTCGAGTCCCGTGTTTTTTGTTCCCAGAATTTATGGTGAAGCGCCGTTGACTATGCCTCATACAACAGGCACATCACCCCAGGAAATTCAGCCTGCGATCCGGTTCCAGTGCGCATTCGCGCGGCTGCTCTCTGGTCCCCAGGGAGTACCGTACCACCTTCTCGCTGGAACATTACAGAAGCTGGAAGTGTTATGGAAACTACACTCACGTGGTGAGTTCACCGAAAGGAATCTCGTGTCAGGTCAGCAATTCAGCCGCCACAGGAGCTTTCACGAAACATGAGTGTCGCCATTTTTCCAATTGTTTGTACATCACATGCACTCCCACGGAGGAGAACGTAACCCAGGTTACCTTGTATTTGCTGCAGCAGGAAAACTTTAATTAGTTGTAAATGAGTTTGATAAATGAACAATTAACTTCCATTAAAGTGTAAGGAGGTTGGCTGACCTGGCCCCTCGGCTGGAAATCTAATCTGGAGCAGGCTGGATAATTGGTGCTGAAGGAATTGACGCCAGGGGCTGTCCTCCCTCTTCTCACTGCACCGAGCTGAGTCAGCCAAAAAGTTAATTTTAGAGTCAACTTCTCAGGGCCAGCCGCCGCCGGTACAACCTTGCGCGGAGCGTGGCCTACAGGCGGCTGAGCATCCTGCCTGCCCCGGGGCTGCCACCTGTGGGTCCTGTGCCACCTGTCTGACTGCCTGGGTCTATAGTTCTCGCATCTCAAATATCAGAGCACACTTTCGGGCTTCACTAAGAAGCAGGCCCCCGTTGGTTCTCGACCTTTTATTTCCCACTTAGGATGGGTGGGCAATGCGTTGGTTGCTGGGGATAAAAATTTAAACCAAACCTAGTCCCAGGTCTGAGGAAACTTCTAGTGCTATGAGCGAGTCAGAGATGTACACGAGTTTGCCGACCACTGACTGATGCTCCTTCCCACATTATGAACCTTTTCCCACATTTGTATTTATAACCTATGTTCCCCTTCTCCAAATGCATTTCCTTCTTCTCCTTCTCAACACACACACACACACACACACACACACACACACACACACTACACACATCACACACACACAGGATCTCTCAAGACGTGGTTACTGACCAAAGACTTTGGAAAAAGTACTTGATCTTAGCATTTAATGGACTTAGCATTCTATTTTTTAAAAATAGTTTAAATGCCACAGAACGAGTGCTCTTGAAAGTTCACAATGCGGGAAGGAGCACAGAGAATGGAAGCCCCAACTCCACCTGGTGACCAGCAACGAGCCAGCTGAGCCTTTGTGAGCCAGTGTTCTGGCTGCTGGTCCCGTGGAGGCAGAGTGAGAGCCAGCGCGGGATACGCAGGGCAGTGCCGGTCCTCCCCTCTGTTGAACCCTGTGAATGATTCTTTACTCCCGTGAGTGTGTGCTTACTTTCTGACTCGTCCTTCTTCACGTCTTTGACATTCTCACTAAGATCCTTGAAAGTCGCACTAAGTCCCCTGAATTTCCCATTAAGATCCTTGAGCAACCCTCTAACGTTGTTTTGAACTCTGTATCTGGTAGTTCCGCTTGCTTCCATTTCATCTAGTTCTTTTTCTGGATGGATATTTCTTCTGTTCTTTCATTTGCGACATGTTTCTTTGTCTCTGCGTTTTGGATGCTTCCCTGTGCTTGTTTCTGTGGATTGATTGGGTAGAGCTGCTGGTCTGCTGGAATTGGCAGAGTGCCCTTGACTAGTAGGTGTCCCGGAGGGCCCAGTGACTCAGCCCCCCAGTCACCTGAGCTGGGCACTCTAGGGGCTCCCCTGAGTGGGCTGTGTGCACAGTCTTGTAGTTGAGCCTTGATTGCTGTTGGTGTCACTGGGAGGAATTGACCTCCAGGCCACTTGGCTGTGAGGACCCGCTGTGACTACAGTGGGAGCTGCTGTGCAGGAGACACCCCTATGGAGCAGGCCTTGCTTCGGGGGGGCTTGGTGCTCACTGGGGCTGCCCCTCGAGGGTGTCACCGATGGCTGTGCAGAGCTGTAATCTGGTGTGTCTGAAGCTGTCCACCTGGCGGGTGGGGGGAGTGGAGTTAATAATATCAGTAAGAGAGTGAGGACAGATTTGAGAATGTAGGGAGCAGAAATCAGATGGCTCTGTGAAGCCCATGAGGTCAGGGAAAGGTCAAGGAAAATGTGTAAGGAGAGAATTGATGGGACTTTCGAACAGTCCAGGAGGAATGACATATATAAATGGGAAATGAAGTTTAGATGGGGACTCGCACTAAACAAGCTTTCTACCTGAGGGAGCGATAAATAGTAAGCAGAGCGCCGAGAAGGATGGGGTCAAATGACGTTATTAACATCAAGGCCGCGGAGTCTCAGGGCAGAGATGGCGGCTCGGAAAACAATAAAGGCTCATATTGTTCTCCCGTCCACATCGACCCCGAGCCTGAGAGAAGGATGTGAGATGCCAGAAGGAGTGGGACGGAATGGATTTCCTGGGCGATTTTTTATGAGTAATTTATATGTGGCTGCCAGCAGCTGGGTGCCCGGTCTCCCAGCGCGGTTTTTCTATTGCTTTTCCGAACAACGTTATTTAGAATCATTCCTTGACCCTTCATCATCTCCCGGCTCTTCCCGTCCTCGTTCTCTGTGTAATCTTGATCACTTTTGTGTAATTGTTTTGTCACTTCACGTCGTCGCTCCCTGAAGATCCTTTAAGTTCTTTGACGTCAGGGCCCGTAGCCTCTTTGTATTTATAACCTGTTTCCCTTCCCCAAATGCATTTCCTTCTTCCCCTTCTCAACACACACACACACACACACACACACACACACACACACATCGCATACACACACAGGATCTCTCAAGACGTGGTTACTGACCAAAGACTTTGGAAAAAGTACTTGATCTTAGCATTTAATGGACTTAGCATTCTGTTTTTTTAAAGTTATGGATAAGTGGTACTTTGGAATTATGAGCTAAAAACTCTCAGCATTTTAAAGCTGGTGGAGTATTTATTTTCACTGAATTCGGAAGGAGCAGTATGTACTCTGTGTTGGAAGTTAGCCGACGTGGAATTTAATTTTGACTTTGTCTTACTCTGTGACATCGGTGACCTGTATACTGTCCTCTGAAGTCAGTTTTCTCATCTATAAAGTGTGAAGTTTTGCTAGATGACCTCTGAAATCCTTCCACTTTTTTTAGTCTGTGAAATGAATAGCTTGTTTTTCAAAAAAAGAAATAGAGAATAGATAAATGACAGATCAAAGGAAGGCAATTGATGCTAGCGATGGAGTAGAAATTGGAAAATGAAAACAAGAAAATGGGACACTATGATCACTTTTTAGCTCTCCATCTTCAGTCAGTTCTTCAGGGCCTCATGAATTTCTCTTCTGTCTCCGTCACTCCCACCCCCTGCTTTTCCCTCCGGTGAACCATTAATCTGTCTAATCCTCCCAACCAACCACTCTCCTTAAAAGAGACTTTATTATTTCCCTGTCCTGCCTAACGCATCGCTGGATCACCACCAGGAGGGTTATTTCACCGTTGGTCGGCTGTTGTGGCTTTCTCATCACTGCTCTTTTCTCACTTATTTTGTTCTTCATGTAAAATTTGTAATTGTGGTTAGATACACACAACAGAACCCATCGCGTTCATTATTTTAAGGTGGACCGCTCAGCGGCGTTAGAGACCTTCACAGGGTGTGCAGCCAGGCTCCATGTGTCATGTGTGTTGGCACTGGGCGCTGCTGGAGGAGAGAGGGGCGAAGGGACACTTTGGTCAGCAAGTCATCAACAGAAGCATCAACCTCCGCATCTTCCTGAGAGGTGGCAGAGCCGGAGCCTTTGGAGGCTGAGCTGAGAGAAGCCTGAGAAGCAGTCATCCCGTTCCGGCTTGCTTACGTGGTCAGGACGCCGGGGCAGGCCGCCCGTGCAGATGTTAGCTGACTTTCCGAGGGCGCGGAGCACCTTCTCTCACCCTCACAAATGGACCTGGACATCGCTGGGACCTGGCTGTCCACGAACACCATCTTGCTCAGACCCACATTCCCCAGCCAGCACCAGCTCTCCCCTCTCCCCTATGGCATTGCTGACCTGTGCTCCCCCATCCCTTCTTCAGCGCACTGCTGCCACCTCCACCCAAAGCGACCCTCTGCTCCCCACGTCCAGCCACACGCCACGTCAGCTGGACTGTGACTCACGCTTCCCCCGTCAGTGGCCTCCGCTGTCCGCATGGCCCTGCCCCTTGCGCACTGCTTCGCTCACATCTCCGTCAAGTTCCGAGGGAGAGGGTGACGTTTACCTTCAGCTCAGTATCTGCTTTCAGACTATTGCTCCGCTTTGCATTAACAAACAAACAAATGGAAGAAAAAAACAGAGCCACCGCCGAAAGACACACAGAGAGAAACTCAGCGTTAGGAAGGACGCTGGTCTAGTTTTCATTTATGCCAGGCCTCCCTCTGGCTTGTGCTGGTCAACGCTGGGTGTGTGTTTCCTCCTCCAAGTTCTGACACGTGGTGGTGCTTCGTGTCTAGTCTGTGGAGTAATTTACCCACGAAGCAGGCCAGGCCGGGCTCTGCATGGCGAAAGGTTCTCAATGAGCAATTCAGTTCCTTTCCCAGGTGAAGGGCTGCTCAGAGTCTACACTCCTCTTCAATTTAGTTAAGTTGCGTTTTTCAAAAATCTGTGTTGTTTAATTTATTTCCATGAAGCTTTTCATTTTGTTTTCTCGCCTACCTTTTAACTCTTGTGCGTGGTCAGTGAATGCACGGGGAAATGGAGAAAATTCCGCTCTGCCTCGGCCCGGCCTTGTAAACAATGCACGTTCCCTAACCCCGAGCCTCAGTGTGTGTGAAGTGCGGACAATGACAGTACACTTACTTAACGTCTACTGCTGTCTAGCAATACTACTCCACCCTCGTATGTTACATAACACGGAAGACACAGCATATACCAGTGGCATAATCTCATAACCAGCATTAAGAATTTCTATTAATATTTATTATTTTTAGCACCTTTATTTTATTACAGCTCCAATACTGCTTTGTCTTTTGCAGAATCTCCCCGTAGTTCCATCAGCAGTCTCCAGGAGAGAGTACTCAGAGGTGTCATTGGCAGCTGCTCACTGAACCGCCTCTCAAATAACCCCTTTTTCTGCTTCCTGACCTATCAAATCTGCTCCGTGCCGGTGACATCTTAATTCTTTCTACACTGAAGATTCAATGTTAGATTCACACCGAAGCATAACTCATGAAGAAAAATCAATGCGTGGGTGCCGAGCGGTGAGCAGACCAGGGTTCCTGTCGGCTGTGGGCCGCGGAGTGCTGAGATCAGGGCATCAGGGTCCACTCTTCACCGATAACGGCGTCCAGAGCCAGTGGCTCGGCTTTGCAAGTGAGCGGGTTTGTTCTCTTGACTTTCCTCTTTATCCAGGGCATGGTTTAGCGGGCCTGCCTGCACTCGGTGAAAGACAGGGTGATCCGTAATCCACGGAGTGTCACCTTCTGACAGGAGGGCATCACTGAGCACCGTGATCAGCTGTGACGGTTTGTGCTTGTTCTCCGCCCTGCAGCCCGCGCTAAGCGGCAGGAGCAGCAGGCGGGCAGTCCCTCCGGGGCCAGAGCACCTGTTAGCACTGCCTTGGACCTCGCGAATCACAGCTTCATGTCTCAGAAAGATGCCCCGTAACTTCAGTGCCTTCGCCTCCTGGGACAGTGATCTAAGAGGCCGTCACAATGGACGCACTAATAGAGAACGAGTCTGTGAGGAGGCCTGGGTTCGGAGAGGGATTCTGTGGGCGCCCGCTCTTCTTCAGCGGAGGCCACTGGCCACGGACGGCCTCGGGGTCCGTTGCGCAGCCAGCCTCCGGGGAGCTGTCATCACGGGCCCTTTGGCTGCACTCGCTCGCTGATGAGCCGATGGGCTGAGCTGGAGCCTGCGGAGCTGCTGCAGCAGCCAGGGCAGGGCTCCGGCAGGGTGCCCGCATCGCCAGGATGGTGACCGCATTCATGTGGCTGGCTCCTGCCAGCGTCAGGGCGGGCGACCCTCCCCTCCCAGGGGCTGCGGGCAGAGGCCCGCTGGCCCCTCCTCAGGGCCCGGTGGGGCAGCTGTGCCCGGAAGGCCTCGTTTAGAGCCAGAGAGCCCGATGCTAGCTTTGCCCGCGCTGGGAGGGCCAGGGGACACTCCGCCGGGCGCTCCGGGAGGAGTCCGTCACGTCGGTCTCCGGTGTCCGCCCGGCTGGGCCGCTGTCCTCGCACCCCATCAGCAGGCCCCACGGCAGGTGGCCCTCGGCTCCGGAGAGGCACCTGGAGGCGGTGCGGTTTCCAGGCTCACGTGCTCCCTTCAGGCTCAAAGGCGTCCTAGAAACAAGTACCTTTTCACCGAAGCCAGTGTGGCTCAGTGGATAGAGCGTCGGCCTGCGGACTGAAGGGTCCCAGGTTCGATTCCGGTCAAGGGCATGTAACTTGGTTGCGGGCACATCCCCAGTAGGGGGTGTGCAGGAGGCAGCTGATCGATGATTCTCTCTCATCGATGTTTCTAGCTCTCTGTCCCTCTCCCTTCCTCTCTGTAAAAAATCAATAAAATATGGGAAAAAAAAAAGAAGCACCGTTTCCATTCCAAAAGTAAGTGCCCCTGCCGGTGCGGCCGGTGGCCGGAGCCCTCGGCGGTGCCGGGAGCGCTGGTGCAGGCGTGCGGTGCTTGTGCGTGAGCGTGCTGAGCGCGGGGCTGCCGGCGCAGGTGGAGACGTGTCCTCTCGCTCCGGCCGCCGCCCCACCAGGGGGAGGAGGACCACCGGGGGGAGGAGGACCGCCGGGGGAGGAGGACCGCTGTGAGTTAGGAGGCCCCCGGCGCCCCCGCAGTAGCGGCCCCTGCAGAGGGAGCTCCTGGCAGCACCGCAGCCGGACACGCAGCAAAACTGCCCAGTGCCTGGGCATGAACGTCCTGCTTTAAGGCGATGTCCCTGTTTGCCGTTTGGGCCGCTCTCATCGCATGAAGAGGGGGGCACAGACTTGTCACAGACGCCCGCCTTTTATCCCTTCGACAGTCCCTGACAGCCCACCGGGCCGTGTAACGCGCGGGGCATAGAACCGATGGCTGCGGGGAGAGCGGGCGGCGGGCGGCACTGCGGGAGCGGGGCGGGGGAGCAGGCCCGGAGCCCGGCGGGAGGGCTGACGCTCCAGCGGTGACATCGGCGCGGAGAGGCCTCAGACCCGTGAGGGACGGGCATCCGTGGCGAGTCCCGCCTGTGCCCAGGCGCTCGGAGGCCTTCGCCGTCTGGGTCCCGCCGCTCTTCCTTCCAGACCGCCAGCGGCGCCCCAGGCCCCGATTCCCTTTGTCTCCACCCAGAGCACCCCACGGATCTCTGCTCAGCGCTGATCCCCTGGCTCATGACTGACCGGGCACCGGGCGCTGCCATTTAAATCACCAGAACTGATCACCAAGAGCACTCCTGGCGCATTCCTGTGCGGGCAGAGGGGCAGAGAGGAGACGCCAGCCCGAGCGGCCCTGGTGTGGCGCAGTGGTTAGGACAGCGGCCTGTGGGTGGAGGGTCTTGGGTTTGATTCAGGGAAGCCTTGGCGTTCTGTAAATTGAAAATAAGAGACACTTGGCTTTAGGGTACTTCCTTCTTCCCCTCCTGAGTTAAAATAGTCAGCGCCGTACAACCTCACGGATTGTGCCAAGAAGTCTTCAGACCCGTGGCTCCTGTGGACTGCACAGCGTGGCGGGCTGGTTTCAGAAATAAAACGTGGGCTGCGCTGAAAGGAGTTCGGTGGGTTCTCCCCTCACCCACGGCCGGGGCTGTGAGGGCCCAAGGCAGAGAGCGTGGTGGGAAACCCCTGTGGGCTGCGGTCCCTCCGGGGGCGGGGACCCTCCCCACACACAGTGCCCCCTGGGTTTGGAGTTTGTCTCCGGCCTCTTATTTATTTCTCGCATCTCTCCCGGGCAATCCCCAGGAAGACGGATGGGGTTGGTTTAATTATCTTTTAAGCTGCCCTGGACTATAACGCCATGCATCCTTATTTCGGAGAGTGAATGACTGAGCAGTTCTATTACCGAAACCATTAGATTCAGAGAGCGTATCGATCCCGAGGCTGGAAGAAGAAAGGCCAATACACTGCTGTGGCGCTTTGGCTCATTTAGATTCAAAAATTCCTCGAGATAGTGGCGACCGAGGCTCTGCCTTGCATTAAAGATTACAAAGGCTGAGCGAGTTCAGAAGCCCCGGCCTCCCTCTGCGGAGTGCAGGAGGCGGCGGTGGAGGCGAGGCTGAGTGTGCGATGCTGGGCACAGGCACGGGGGCTTATCCACAGCAGCCCGACGGGAGGGGCCGGGCGGCTCTTGGGCCTGGAGAGACTGTGCCTCCTGCGAGTCGACTCCTCTCCTTGAGCGATCGTGGTCATATTTTACCCCGCCTCATAAGCGTGGTGTGTTCTCTGGTTAGATTTAAAATTGATCATCCAACCCTCATTAGTAGAAGAACTGATGATATATTTTTAGAGAAAAAAAAATCAATCAACGTTTATTGAATTTTTACGCAAAGCAGAGAGCGCTGGTCAGAATCACCTCTCTTTGCTGTAAATCAGGTTTCAGGTATAAATGATTCTGCAAGATATGAAATTATATTGGAATTGCCAAGCCCCATCCAAAATGGAAATGACTTTTGGCTCAGCGGCAAAGGACACCTGGCCCTCGGTTTGGGACGTGGACCGAGGCCAGCCGGCGGGAGGGAGCCCGCCACCCAGGCTCTCAGCCCCCCGTCTACGGAGCTCTGCTGTCCTCGCCCCCCTCAGCCCCGACACGGCCACACGCCGGCCGCCCCCCACACCGAGGTTGGTCAGTGCAGAAGCCCGTCCGTCCATCCGTCCGTCCGTCCGTCCGAGGTGACTTCGGGGACAGCCCTCAGGAGGGAGGGAAGGACTGTCAGCCAGGAGGCCTCTCCGGGGTCCGCACACCCTGTCTGTCCTCCGGGCGCCCGGAGGCATCGGGAGGGGTTCTAGGCCGGTGTCGGTCACCTCAGTGACGAGGGATTCCTGAACGCACAGGGAGAAATTGGACGTTTTTATCGGAAACTTGAAGCTCTCCAGGGGAATGATTGCCCGCGGGGTTTCCGCAGAGGAACCCACAGCCTCCTGTCGGGTGCCAGGAACCGGGACCCGGTTTTGTGGTTTAGCTGCATGGAGGCTGCACGGGCAGAGGAGCAGAGGGTTTGTGAGGAGAGAAAGACCGGCCCAGGCTTGGCATGGAATCAGCGACGGCAAGAGCGCTCCTTGGCCTGGGAGTCAGATCTGTGCGCCTGGTGACACACAGGAGCTTCTGTCAGATCTGCAGCTCGTGTGTGTGTGTGTGTGTGTGTGTGTGTGAGTGTGTGTGTGAGTGTGTGTATGTGAGTGTGTGTGTGTGTGTGTGAGTGTGTGTGAGTGTGTGTGTGAGTGTGTGTGTGTGTGAGTGTGTGTGAGTGTGTGTATGTGAGTGTGTGTGTGTGAGTGTGTGTGTGAGTGTGTGTGTGAGTGTGTGTGTCTGTGTGTGTGTGTGTGTGAGTGTGTGTGTGTGTGTGTGTGTCTGTGTGTGTGTGTGTGAGTGTGTGTGTGTGAGTGTGTGTGTGTGTGTGTGTGTGTGTGAGTGTGTGTGTGAGTGTGTGTGTGTGTGTGAGTGTGTGTGAGTGTGTGTGTGAGTGTGTGTGTGAGTGTGTGTGTGAGTGTGTGTGTGTGTGTGTGTGAGTGTGTGAGTGTGTGTGAGTGTGTGTGTCTGTGTGTGTGTGAGTGTGTGTGTGAGTGTGTGTGTCTGTGTGTGTGTGTGTGTGTGAGTGTGTGTGTGTGAGTGTGTGTGTGTGAGTGTGTGTGTGTGTGAGAGTGTGTGTGTGTGTGAGTGTGTGTGTGTGTGAGTGTGTGTGAGTGTGTGTGTGAGTGTGTGTGTGTGTGTGTGAGTGTGAGTGTGTGTGTGAGTGTATGTGTGTGTTTGTGTGAGTGTGTGTGTGAGAGTGTGTGTGTGTGAGAGTGTGTGTGTGTGAGAGTGTGTGTGTGTGTGTGTGAGAGTGTGTGTGTGTGTGTGTGTGTGTGTGTGAGGGGAGAGAGCACACTATTCCAGGGACACTCTGATTTATTCGGATTCAGTAAAATTGACTTGGAGTTTTAAAGGCACGTAGTTCCTCCTCTGTCACCCGAGTGCACGCATAATCTTACACTCGAATATTTGACTGCGACTCCAGCAGAAGTTCATAAAGCTTAAAGTTCAATTCCACAGCCCTGGGAACAGGGAGTAACATCTCTATGAATAAAATTTCATGTCCTTAAGTCTTAAAGGGGCAGCTGAAACTTCTTTTCATCAAATTGAGATCGTAATTTTCGAGGACTTTTTTGTTTGAATCTTCATTGTTGAGAGTATTACATGGTCCCCGCCCCCCGATGGCCTCTTCCGGGCGCTCCCACCCCGCCTAGGCCCTCACCGCCCCGTTCTCCCAGTGAGTCCCCCTCCCTCCTCTCTCCGGGACAGCGTGGTGATGTTCTGCCACAGAGAGGGCCTCACAACACGCGTCTGATAGAGGGACCGCTCAGCCACCCTTTTAGAGAAACGCGGGCTGTTGGACCAGCACCGTGCAGCCACGTTAGAATATGCACACGCTTCTCTTTCTCTTCGTCCAGTTTGATTTCCCAAACGTCTTAGCGTAGCTTTCCGGAGAGTCTCATCGCCTCGGAGACAGGTTCCTGCCGGGGGTGGGGGGGTGAGGAGGGGCGTGGGGGGGGGGGCGTGTGTTCCGGGGCCGCGCCACCTCCTGCCCGCCCGGCCTGTGGGACCCGCTCCCCGTGCAGAAGCGGCTGCTCACTGCTCACGCTCCCCGTCTGCGGGAGGAGCGGGAGGAGCGGGAGGAGCGGGAGGAGCCGGAGGAGCCGGAGGAGCCGGAGGAGCGGTCACACTCGGTGGAGGCTAATAGCCAGGCCCTCGGGCCACGCTGGCAGCCTCTCGCACCTGAATCCTGATTTCCTGCGCTGGGACCTGCATTGCAGCCGCCGCTGAGGATCTGGCAGGTGTGCGCTCCTCGGGCTGTGGCTGAGAAAACGGTTCTTCAGATTTCACCTCGTCTTCCTGCCCTCCGCAAGGTCCCTGCAGCCTGACCGTAAGCGTCAGGGCCGGGAGCCGTGGCCAGCGAGGCGGGAGCTCTGGACGGGGTGGGAGTCTCAGAGGAGGCGGAGGTCTGGGCCTTCTGTCCCCTTATGTGGACGACAAACACCGGAACTGAACGGGGATGGGGAACCACAGCGAGTGTGCACCAAGGTAGGACCCTCAGACCGTCACCTCCCGCACGCCCTCCGCGCCCCTCCCCTGCCTCCTGCACCGCGGGTCCTTCCCCCTCTGTCTCCGCCCCCCCGAAGGCCATGTCCCCTCTGTCTCCGCCCCCCGAAGGCCATGTCCCCTCTGTCTCCGCCCCCCGAAGGCCATGTCCCCTCTGTCTCCGCCCCCCGAAGGCCATGTGCCCTCTGTCTCTGTGTCCCCCGAAGGCCATGTCCCCTCTGTCTCCGCCCCCCCGAAGGCCATGTCCCCTCTGTCTGCCCCCCGAAGGCCATGTCCCCTCTGTCTCTGCCCCCCGAAGGCCATGTCCCCTCTGTCTCCGCCCCCCGAAGGCCATGTCCCCTCTGTCTCCGCCCCCCCGAAGGCCATGTCCCCCCTCTGTCTCCGCCCCCCGAAGGCCATGTCCCCTCTGTCTCCGCCCCCCGAAGGCCGTGTCCCCTCTGTCTCTGTGTCCCCCGAAGGCCATGTCCCCTCTGTCTCCGCCCCCCGAAGGCCCTGTCCCCTCTGTCTGCCCCCCCGAAGGCCATGTCCCCTCTGTCTCCGCCCCCCGAAGGCCATGTCCCCTCTGTCTGCCCTCCCCGAAGGCCATGTTTCCCTCTGTCTCTGCCCCCCCAGAAGGCCATGTCCCCTCTGTCTGCCCTCCCCGAAGGCCATGTTTCCCTCTGTCTCTGCCCCCCCCGAAGGCCATGTTTCCCTCTGTCTCTGCCCCCCCCGAAGGCCATGTCCCCTCTGTCTGCCCTCCCCGAAGGCCATGTCCCCTCTGTCTCTGCCCCCCCCGAAGGCCATGTCCCCTCTGTCTGCCCTCCCCGAAGGCCATGTTTCCCTCTGTCTCTGCCCCCCCTAAGGCCGTGTCCCCCCTCTGTCTCTGCCTCCCCTGAAGGCCATGTGCTTGCAGTCACAGCACGTGGCCTCTGAGCTTGGCTTCTTGCAGTTTCCTCGAGTTTGGTGGCTCATCTCTTCTTTGTGCTGAATTGTCTTCCATCGTCTGTGTGGACCACCGTGTGTCCGCCACCTGCTGAGGCCTTCCGGCGGCTCCGTGTTTGGGCGAGTGTGAATGCGGCTGCTACACGTGTGTGTGTGTGTGTGTGTGTGTGCCTGTAGGTATGTGTGTGTATGTGTGTAGGTGTGTGTGTGTGTGCGTTTAGGTGTTTGCGTGTAGGTATGTGTGTGTATGTGTGTAGGTGTGTGTGTGTGTAGGTGTGTGTGTGTAGGTGTGTGTGTAGGGGGGTGTATGTGTGTGTGTGTGTGTGTGTGTATTTGTAGGTGTGTGTGTGGACAGCAGCTTGTCCTCCAGTGGGGAGAACTCAGTGGAGTGATTGCTGGGCTGTATGGAAGCATCTATTTGGTTTTGTAAGAAAGTCCCTCCAGGATTTCTGTGATTTCCCATAATGAAGTTTTGTAATTTTCTGGGAAGAGATCGTGAACATCTCTTTGTAGATTTACTCACAATTATTTTAAATGTTTGATATTGAAATTATATTACCTTTAAATTGTACTTTTAAATTGTTGCTTGCTTACACATAAAATCACAACTGACCTTTGTGCATTGGCTGTGTGTCCTGCCTCCTTGTAAAGCTCACTTGCTCGGTTTCCTTGTTGTTTGTAAGCTCCCCTGGGTTTCCTGTCGCACACAGTGTCCGCAAACGCGAGGCGCGGTGCACACCGCCCGGGGACCCGCCCGCCTGTTGGAACAGCTGCTGTCAGGCTCGGCCGGAGCGGGCCCTTCTGCCTAGGAAGCATCCCCGGCTCTCCTCACCCGGAGGCCTGTCCTGTGGGAGCACCTCTTCCATCTGCACGTGAATGAGCGCGGGAGGAGGGTAAGCGGCTGGCAGCCCCGGGGAGGGGGAGTCCTGAGCTGGGAGCAGGGGCCGCTCCCTGGGGCACAGCCTGAGCGTCACGAGCATGGATCTGCCTTGGCCGTTACGGCAGTGCTTTGGGTTATGAGCATCACAGGCACCTGGTGGCTTCTGCATCATCGCCAAAACCGAGAACAGGAGTGCCTCCTCTCACCGGCGAGCGCATGATGTTCCCGTGGCTGTGAGCCCGCCCCCGGCATCACCATGCCGCCGAGCCTCTTCGTCCATCCCCGGTCCGGAGCTGGGAGCCCGGAGCAGTCCGCAGCCTGTGCCAGGGGAGGAGCGGGTCCTCCGCCCCGGCCTCAGTGTGGGGGCGCTGCCCGGCTGTGGGTGGAGAGTGGTGGTGGCCACGGGAGTCCGGGGGCTCTGGGACAGCTTCGCCCCCACTTACTCTGTGATTGACGAGAGGCTCTTACCCAGTGCCTGTGGGCTCCTTCTCAGCAGGGGACATAAATTTAAAATACAAAAAACTCTTCTCCATACGTTTTCGCCCTAACAGACTGAGAAAAGAAAACGCTAAGGGGAAACCGTTTAGCAGAGGAAACCGTACGAGCATTAAGCAGAGCCATTAACAGTTGTGTGCTGGGAAATATAAATTGGTTTCGCTGAATATTTAATCAAAATTAATTAAAAAGAAATCTCTCACAGACCTCTTTCCCTGTGTGTGTCTGAGCAGCGATAGATCCTACGGCCAAACAAGGCTTCTTCGGGGTCTCTAAGCAATGCATGTGTCCCTCTTGCTGTTCTCTGTCACATGTGTGAGCTGTGGGGGTGAATTGCATGTGCATATAAACGTGCAGCTGAGAATAGAAGCCCTGTGGAGTCACTGCAGGTATTACCAACATGGTCTTGTGACTTTGGTTTCTATATTTTTTTTATTTCAATAGCCATGACCCATAATGGGTCTATACTTAGATTGCCCTCGATGGGAAGGGGTCAGGGATGAGGAGGGACAGGGATCGGCCACTGCCACTCTCTAGACCACAGAGCGTATGACAAGCCTGTGGTCAGTGAGATGCCGGACACAGAGATGGGAGGGAAGAGGAGGGTGTGCTAGGGGAGCTGTTGAGTGTCAAGGGTCATACTTGGGGTTTATTTTACCCCAGATTTTCCTAAACATGCAAACAATAAAAAAACAGAGACAGAGATAGAGATAGAAATCACACTAATATGGACAGATATAGAGAACTAAATACAACTGTGGGCGTTTTTTAAAAAAATATATATTTTATTGCTTTTTTACAGAGAGGAAGAGAGAGGGATAAAGAGTTAGAAACATCGATGAGAGAGAATCATCGATCGGCTGCCCCTTGCACACCCCCTACTGGAGATGTGCCCGCAACCAAGGTACATGCCCTTGACCGGAATCGAACCTGGGACCTTTCAGTCTGCAGGCCAACGCTCTAGCCACTGAGCCAAACCGGTTTCGGCTGTGGGTTTTCTTTACATCTTTCTGTCTCATCTACTCATGAACACAGTTCTTAGTGGCTCAAACCTAATGAGTGTCTATAATTTATTTCACCACATCTGTCTGCATGGACTCCCTGGAAGCTCAAATAGGAAGAAATGTCAGACCTGCAGCCGGAAGTCCCGATGGTGAGAGCAGACTTTAGTGGCCTGGTGAGAAACCAGGACATATTCACTCACTTGTCGATTTTCAGCAAAAATAAGTCCCATCACCCAGTAGTCAGTGGCCTCTGACATCGGAAAGTATGAAATAATGCCTTGTCAGACACGCACATTTTATTGAAAAGCCTTGGATCTGGTTGGTAAAACAAGGCTTGCTTTTGTATTTTGTGTCCCTTGAGTGGGAGATTAAGATTGCTCAAAGATTGTAGAGTATACCACCTGGTTATAAACTCAGAAATTACACAGTACGGCTCTCCACTGCCATGTTCACCAAAGTAGTCCCTTGAGGCTAAAAAAAGAAAGGGCGTGCAGTTTGCAGTGCAGGGAGAGTAAGAAAAAAAATTACAAAATCATTTTGCAGAAAAAGAAAACGGAATGTAGTTGATGTTTAGTCATAGGAGGGTCCTTTCTGTGGTAACAACACATCTCTTTCTGGCAAATGTATTTCTTTCCATTATTTACCCTAAGAGAAAACAGTAATACCTCTTTAAGAGCGGAGCCACCTGGTGCCTCAGGCCATTGCGTGGGGTCTGCGTGGCTGTGGACATGCGGCTGCTAGGGCCACAGGGCCATGGAGGAGACACAGGCGAGTGCGAGAGAGCCACAGAGTCAGGAGCCAAGAAAGTGAGCTCCTTTGTCTAGGGCCGTGGTCGGCAAACTGAGGCTCTTGAGCCACATGCGGCTCTTTGGCCCCTCGAGTGTGGCTCTTCCACAAAACACCATGGGCCTGGGCGACTCTATTTTGAAGAAGTGGCATTAGGAGAAGTTTAAGTTAAAAAAAATGTGGCTCTCGAAAGTAATTTCAATCGTCGTCCTGTTGGTATTTGGCTCTGATGACTAATGAGTTTGCCGTCGACTGGTCTAGGGGATTATGTATTCCCAAATTTTAATGGGCTTGTAGTGACCCCACTTTCTCTAGCCAATCATGGTCCCCAGGCTGGACCAACAAACAAGTACCTTCCCTGCCTCACCCAACTTCACTGCCCTGCGTCCGTGTCTGCTGTGTCCCAGCCCCGCCCGCACAGGGCCGCAGGGCATGGGCTGGTGGGTGCGTGCAGAGCACGGCACTGCGGCGTCCTGGAGAAGCTGCCCAGGTGGCCGTGCTTACAGTGATTGGCATTTTTTTTTTTCCTCTTCCTGTTATTAATCACCAATCCCAATGGTATCATAGGAAGTTATCTTCTCCAGGGTTAGTACGAAGACCACTCTAGAATATTTGCACAATCTAGCACTCAGCCACACCGTGTTCCTGTAGAGCTCATTTTAATCAGGAACACATGCTGACATTTAATTACAATCACTAACGCACGCTAACATTTTCTTGTTGACGCTGCTGAGAAACACACCAATTCACGCTGCCCAGCTGCCTCTCCAAGTTTCTGGCTGGAAATAAACTGCCACCTGAGGAAGATGAGTCACCTTCTCTGTGTGAACACAGTCATCTCTCCTTAAATACCAGCTCGCGTGGGAATGGAAATATTTCACCTCTTTCAGAGAGAAATGTTCAAAAATCAAGAAAATCCATCACCCGCTTCTTCAGTCTAATTTCCAACATGAGGTTTGCCTGTGGTTTTGAGGGGAGAGTTGAGACTAAGTTCACAGTGTGTCCAGAGATGAGAAATTCATTTTCATATGGATCCTTAGCCAGGGGTGAGTGTGTGTGTGTGTGTGTGTGTGTGTGTGTGTGTGTGTATGTGTGAGAGAGAGAGAGCGAGCAAGCAGGGAGAAACCAGAGAGAGAGAGACATTGTGTGTGTTCACACATGTTGAGTGTGTGTGTAATGTGTCAGTGTATGTGTGTGCCTCCGTGTGTGTGTATTTGAGTGTGTGCCCATATAGTCCTATGGAGCTTCCCAAAGGAGGCGTCCACTGTGCCCTGAAAGCAGTTGCTTTCTGCAGGTGCCTTCGGAGAACACGCCTCACAGAGGGAACAGGCAGTCATTGTGCTGACATGACTCCTGGGCCAGCACCTTGGGTTCCGTGATCCTTTTCCTCTCCTCCCGGGTGGACGTGGAGCGGCGCGGGTCCCTGTGAGGGAGGTGCCTGCACGCTTGTCTGTGGGCCCCTGGGCAGCGAGATTAACCCCTCTATTGCCGGACAGGGGTCTGCCGTCTTTGTGGCACATGCTGACTGTGTAGCTCTAAATCGCTGGCAGGTGTGCGAAAGCAAGGGCGCCTTCTCTTCTGCCTCTTTCCTTCTCCTCTCCGTCCTCCCCCGCACACAGGAGATGCTTGCGGTGACCTCATCCCTTAGGCTCCAGCCACTGCAGGCCGGTCTGCTAGGACCTGGGGTCCCTGTGACGAGAAAGCTGAGCTGCCGTGTGGCACGGGGTCATGAAGAAGACACGCAGCGTGGTAACAGGCTCTGCCCTGTGAACAGTCTACAGGGCGGCGGAGGCTCAGACACGGGGAATCTTTTTGGAAGACAGAGCCCTTTGGGGGAATTCGAGGAAAGAAAGTCAGGAGGCGATTTATGGAGGAAGAAAAGAATGTGCTTGTTTCAAAAGAATCGGCTTGTTTTGGTCCGTGTGTGTCACCATGAAACGCCTGTCTGTCTGTCTGTCTGTATGCATTGGTCTGTCTTAGTCTGCTTGGACTGCCCTAACAAAACCCCACCGACTGGTGGTTTCAGCATGTAAGGCAGTTTTTGCTCCTGTGATACGTGAAAAGCACACCCAGCAAGAACTGGCCAGGAGCTGTGCTGTCCGAAGCCCATTTTCGGGAGGATAGCTATGAGAGTGGCTCATGCTTCCCTCTATGGGAGCTTTGGTTGACTCTTACTCTGTACTCATTTGAGCTGGAACGTCATCCTGCAGGAGGACTGAGTGAGGATTTAATCAGGACTCCTCCTGGCCTGGCGTGAACCCGCGGTGTGAGAACGCCCTGGTCGGGCTGCCAGGTGTCTCTGGGTCTGCAGTACAGGGGACCGCCATCTGTGCCGTGTGAGCTGGCAGCCTGGTGCTGGCTCTGCCAGGACGGCCGTTCCTCCCCGCCCCCAGCCTGTGCTAAGGCAATGAGCGTCCCCTGGAGTGAGCTTTTTGCAATATTAATGAAAGAGATTGAACCACAGATCCAAAAAGCGCAGGGCCATGTCCACCCCCTGAGGAAACATAACCACCTACAGAGAAGCTCTAAAACCAGGCACAGCACAGGAGAGTTCCAGGAAACCAGCTGATGGCCAAAGACAGAGCGGAGGAACCTTCCTGCAACGGAGTGGAGAGAACTTACAGTCTTCTCCTCAGACCCACGGGTGGCCGAGAACACCAAGATACACCCGACACGGACACAAAGGAGGAACACGGAAACGTCAGCTCAGCAATCTGTGCCACCCAAACAGGATGTAAACAGAAGCTCTCCATGACGAGAAACAAAGCCTGAAGGAATTCATAGCAGGGACACTGTCAGTACAAGAAACAAAGATAACCCCCAGTGCAGGATCGAGGTAGCAGATGGACATTTGGGTCTACACAGGAATGAAGAGCCATGGAAGCAGGAAAGGGGGATAGATAGAAACTAGAGTTTGTATTGTTTTTAAACTGCCTGAAAAGATAATCTTTTAAAGAAAACAGTAACCACGATGGTAGAATTCATGACACAGAGAAGTAGAATGTGTGAGAGCAGCAGCATGGGGAATGGGGTAGAATTCTTGTACTCTGTGAAGCCATATCTTTACCTGGTCTGCTTCACCATCTGACCACGTGCCATTACTGTATTTGTACCTCTTACAATGGACTCCATTGCAGATGCTCCTGTTGACTTGTGTTACAGAAAACATACATCTACGTCCTAAAAAAGTTACTTGGAATTAGATTGCAATAAGTTGTCTTTTATGTCCTATATCAGGCAGGAGAGACAAAGTGAAATTATAAAAATATTTACTCAGTCAAAAATGAACATTGGTAAAGAAATAACACCAGTGGGACGGGGCGTGTGGGAACCCTCGCACTGAAGCCTGCAACCGTCTCAGAGCTAATGTGTGGGACACCCGCGGAGGCGAGCACGACTCCCCACTGCACGCTGTGCACGGGACCTGCTTCCAGAGGGGCGAGCACACCTCGCCGGGGAGAAGCCCGACCAGCACTACCTCACCCGGGAGCAGCACCGGCCTGAGAGGTCACACTGAGAGCACACGCACTTGATAGAAAGTGATAAAACGGCCTTCATCTCTGCGGCCTGTTCCACCAGACCCATAACCCGTTTATGGATGAAAAAAATCATCACACAAATCCCGCTTGAAGGACCTTCTACAAAACATTTGACCACTCCTCCTCAAAGCTGTCAAAAAAAATAAGGAAATTCCGATAAATGGGCATAACCAAGACTGGCCCACGGAGACGTGCTGACTGAACGTCCCGGGCTGCCCTGGCTGGGGACCTGGGACGGGGAAGCGCACGGGAGAGGATTCTAAGAAAACCCTAGGACTGCGTGAATTTTAGTTCACAGTAACGTGTCAGTATCGGCTCATTGATCGTGAAGATGAGCCACATTAATATAAGATGTTACAAACAGTGGAAACTGGGTACGGGGTATATCTAAAGATCTCTGTGGATCTTCTCAATTTGCTGTAAAACTGTTCTAAAATGTAAATTGATTTTAAAAAAGACTTTGGAAATGCAATCCTGAGGTGCCTTACCCTTTCATCCTGTTTCCGTTAGTGTCGCTCTGTTTGCGCCTTCAGTGACGTGGCTTATTGATGGAGACGTCCATGCTTCGGCATCTTTAAACCCTGTGAGGTTTCCCCGTTGCCTTATACTTCCTTGGGCACACGCACTGGTTCCACCAGCTCTTGGCGGGACTGCGCCCTCACGGCCACGTTTTCGGCTCGGTAGTGGGCAGAGGCCTGAGGACCGCAGGTGCCTGTCTTAGTTCATGTGACTTAGAGCCATTGGAGACAAAATGCATTTTAAAGGAGGCTGAGCACTGCAGGCCGTGTGAGATTCAGAATTATTTTTTAAATAAATCTTTGTTGTTGACGGTATTACATATTCCCCTTTTCCCCATCGGCCCCTCCAATCCCCCTCCACCCAAGCTTTCGCCACCCTATTGTCTGTGCCCGTGAGTTATGCTTATGAGTTCATCCAAAATTCTAATTTATTGAGCGTTGCATTACAACCTAATTCGCAGAGTGATAATCTATAACAGGATGTGGGATACACTTTATAATTAGTTCGGTTACTTTGCATAACATCAGTGTGTTTCCTTGTGATATTAACTCTACCACCCAGTTTCTGAAATAGGACCAGTCTGCTTCAAAGGGAGCACGCAGCCCCCAGGGGAGGACTGCTCTGGTTGGCTGAGCACTCGTTTCTCAGACGTGCGATGAGCGCCCCAGGGAGCGGAGAGGCCTAAATAAAGACTTGACGGCATCACAGACAAGGGCTCCTCACGTTGTTTACAGACACCAAACCACAGAGCCAGCACTCCAACAGGACAGGCGCTCCACAGTCAAACCAACAAAACCAAACAACAGGAGAGCCAGAGTAGCTATACCAATTTTACACAAAATTGTCTACGGAACATGAAGGGTATTACAGGGGTAAAGACAGACAACGCGTAATGTTGACGAGGTCAGCTCTCTAAAAAACCAGACCGTTAGGAGGCAAAGGGGCGGGACTGGGGGCCAGATGGGCAGTGGGGAGCAGCCAGGGGCTGGGAGGCACACGCAGGGAGCGCAGCCCCTCAGGGTGCAGTCACTCTGCAGGGGGCCCGGAGGGAGCTGGAAACATCTGAGGCCGCTTCATAAAGAGAGGATGGTCTAACCATGCTGCTCACCTGACTCTAACACAAAATAGCCTTGCCTGTGAACTGGAATTAAAAGCAGATGACTGGGGAGCGGTTTAAGTTTGGAAGGACTGCCAGAAAGAAGCGTTAAAAATGGAGACCCCGCTTTTCTCCTTAGCCGGCCAGCCGCGTTTTGGGGGGAGCTCATTTCCATGCTCTCAGGATGTGGGAGCGCTAGTCCTCCTCTGTCGGGGGCGCACAGGTGCTGGGCTGGGTTCCAGGCCGCCTGACTCCCAGGGACTCGGGGTCCTTGGCTTCTGTCCTAGAGTTCAAGATTCGGTTCCCTTTTAATAAATGTGAATCATTTCTTTATTACATACAACTCTAATCTACTCTGTGGAGGATGTCACATATTTCTATTCACATGCTCACCTGTCCCAAGTGTTTTAGGGACAGTATTTCTGGCTGGTGAGTGTGACCTGGCTGGTGAGTGTGACCTGGCTGGTGAGTGTGACCTGGCTGGTGAGTGTGACCTGGCTGGTGAGTGTAACCTGGTTGGTGAGTGTAACCTGGTTGGTGAGTGTGACCTGGTTGGTGAGTGTGACCTGGTTGGTGAATGTAATCTGGCTGGTGAATGTAACCTGGCTGGTGAGTGTAATCTGGTTGGTGAGTGTAACCTGGTTGGTGAGTGTGACCTGGTTGGTGAGTGTGACCTGGTTGGTGAGTGTAATCTGGTTGGTGAGTGTAACCTGGTTGGTGAGTGTAACCTGGTTGGTGAGTGTGACCTGGTTGGTGAGTGTGACCTGGCTGGTGAATGTAATCTGGTTGGTGAGTGTAACCTGGTTGGTGAGTGTACCTGGTTGGTGAGTGTAACCTGGCTGGTGAGTGTAATCTGGTTGGTGAATGTAACCTGGCTGGTGAGTGTAATCTGGTTGGTGAGTGTAACCTGGTTGGTGAGTGTAACCTGGTTGGTGAGTGTGACCTGGTTGGTGAGTGTGACCTGGCTGGTGAATGTAATCTGGTTGGTGAGTGTAACCTGGTTGGTGAGTGTAACCTGGTTGGTGAGTGTAACCTGGTTGGTGAGTGTGACCTGGCTGGTGAGTGTGACCTGGTTGGTGAGTGTAATCTGGTTGGTGAGTGTAACCTGGTTGGTGAGTGTAACCTGGCTGGTGAGTGTAATCTGGCTGATGAGTGTAACCTGGCTGGTGAATGTAACCTGGCTGGTGAATGTAATCTGGTTGGTGAATGTAACCTGGTTGGTGAGTGTAACCTGGTTGGTGAGTGTAACCTGGTTGGTGAGTGTGACCTGGTTGGTGAGTGTGACCTGGCTGGTGAATGTAAGCTGGCTGGTGAATGTAACCTGGCTGGTGAGTGTAACCTGGTTGGTGAGTGTAACCTGGTTGGTGAGTGTGACCTGGTTGGTGAGTGTGACCTGGCTGGTGAATGTAATCTGGTTGGTGAGTGTAATCTGGTTGGTGAGTGTAACCTGGTTGGTGAGTGTAACCTGGCTGGTGAGTGTAACCTGGCTGGTGAGTGTAACCTGGCTGGTGAGTGTAACCTGGTTGGTGAGTGTAACCTGGTTGGTGAGTGTAACCTGGTTGGTGAGTGTAACCTGGGTGGTGAGTGTAATCTGGCTGGTGAGTGTAACCTGGTTGGTTAATGTAACCTGGTTGGTGAGTATAACCTGGCTGGTGAATGTAACCTGGCTGGTGAATGTAACCTGGCTGGTGAGTGTAACCTGGCTGGTGAGTGTAACCTGGCTGGTGAGTGTAATCTGAGTGGGCACACGCTGGGAAGCTGTGTGAATTCGCTGAGGAATGGCGAACATGTGTCCCGTTCCCTTCCTGTTCCCCAGTCGTTTGCAGCTGGAGCCTGAGTGTGGGGGCCGTCCCCGGAGAAGGTTTGATGGCGCTAACCGGGCACGTGGCTCGGGTCAAATCCTTGCTTCCTTCCAGAGAGCACGGCGGAACTTGGACCTGACTCGTTCGTTCCTTCCTGTGAAAACGGGGCACTCAGAGAATGGAGATGAGCTAAACCCGCTGGCAAAGTGTTTCTCCCCACCTGTGGCACCAGCGGGCGTGCTGTCCCTGCAGCCACAGCTCTTTCTCTGGGAATTCCTTTGCAGACGCCTCCTGCTTCCCTTCGTCACAGCCGTCCCTGCACGCACTGTCCCCGGAGCCCGGCCCATCTCACCCCCAGCAGCAGGCGTAGGTGCCAGTGTTCACCCCCTCCCACACACGCCCTTTCTCACAGGCGAGGAGGTGTGGGGAGACTCCTGATGAATCCCCACCTCCTCTGCGCCTGGCGAGAGTGCACGTTCACAGCGCCGACGTGTTCGCTCAGCGTCTCTGTTTCTCCTCGGCGGAGGCTCTATTTAGGCAGCATCTTGGTTCTCTATTCTGACACCCAGAAGAAGGTGGGATTGTAACCCTTTCTGTGACAGAAGCTGCAAAACGTTTTTCCCAGTTTCATTTATTTCTCTTCCTGGCCCATGCCTGCTTCCACAAGGCTCCCAGGGTTTTGATTATCTGTCCTGTCATTGATGCATCTTCTCTGAGATCCCGCCATTGAGGGTCGTAGTTGGCCAGGATCTCTCCAGCCTCCAGTGGAAACCGGAAGGCACTCAGGGTTGCTGGTTCGCTGTGTTTTGTTTAGATGCTAAGGAAGATCTGCTTCGGTGAGAAGATCCCCAAAATGTTATGCACTTGAACGCTGCTAAGTATTGTGGAGCAGGCAAGCGGTACTGTCGTTTTCGTGGTCAAGGACTGATGGGAACATTCCCAAATGTGGGTAAACACTGTGGTTGTGACACCGAGTCCAGCTGCCTCCATTGTGGGCGACACCAACAACGACATGCCAGCCTCTGGCTGGGCACACATGAGATTTCTCCCAGATGTTAACAGAGTGAACAGCAACCCGGGTGTGTCTAAACCCACAAGATTCTATAGGCATCTATATTTTCTTTGAAATGTTTTTTGGGTAGAATTTATTCTATAAACAATAACATTATCTTGTTGAAATTAACAAGGTAGACTGTAATTTCATACATTTTTAGTTGAGTAACTGGCTCAAAAATTATCTTAAAATACCATCCATTTATCATGGATTTGAGTCGACACCTACTCCCGCTTTTGTTGAATACTAAATTCTGCCTTTGGACATGGACTTGGTGCTATTGATTAGGTATTATTTTTAATTAGGTGATTCTTAAATGAACAGAAATACAATATTTTCCTTGGGTTAATAATTTCTAACTTAAACTCTTAACACATTCAACAATTTGCTCCCCCCTTCTATAAATGGGTCAAAGAACATCTAAAATTGTAAACTGTCATCTTTTTAAATTTTAAGTTTTATGATGTTAGAGTTTGTTCATAAAGTATATTTCTTAGAAGAAAAGTTGTTTATTATACGAAGCTCTGTATTTCTGAGCCTCTGCTGGTCGTCTTTCCACTGAAGCAGCTCGCTGAGTAATGGCAGACATTAGCACAAGTAGCCACAGGACAGGCGGAATGACACCATTATGTCAGGAAATGTGCATCCATCTCTCCCATTTTCTCTAGAAAACACACAATTTCAGTAGAGACCTGCAACTGCAGAATTATGGTGATTGCCAGGTACTGCTCCTGTCTCTGTAGTCTTACTATTTTTACGCCTGGAGTAACCTGATCTAACAATTTATCTATCTATCTATCTATCTATCTATCTATCTATCTATATCATCTCTAGCAGCTTATAAATACTATTAATATGTTTATTAAAATACAGTATTAATTTTATATATTGGTAAATATAAATATACTAGAGGCCCGATGCATGAAGATTCATGCAAAAATGGACCTTCCTTCCCCTGGCTGCCAGCACCACCTTCACTCTGGCCTAGAGCCACGTTTCTGCCTTCCCATGCTGCTCAGAGGCCTGGAGTGGCTGGGGTAGTGCAGAACACCTACGTTGTCACCATGGCGATGATGCAAGCATCCCACCCCGCCCCACCTTTGTATGCAAATTAACCCACAATCTTTGTTGAGCTAATTTGCATACTCACTCCTAATTGGCTGGTGCGTGTTGCGAAGGTAGTCTGTTTGCCTCTTACTCTTTTATTAGTGTAGATTTGAGTATTTGTATGCAAATGTGTGAGAGAAACATATACACAGAGATTATGAAACCATTAACATATTTTAATCTTGTTTTTTTTCTCTTATTGTCATTGACATGTAAGAATTTTTCCAAATAACTTTACAAAATCTATTATCATATTAATCAATTTTCTAAGAATAAAGCATCCTTTAATTTGAACAATCTAGCTCACTTGGTCATAAAAAATGAATTGTAAAGTAATGCTAAATTTCATCCTTGTTTATTTATATTTTCCCTAAGTAATTCTAGAAGTGATTGGTTGCATTATCCTCTTGATCTACAACTTTCTGGGGCTAATGTTCGCTTCATCTTTTAAAGAACTATCAAAAGTTTTCCTTTTTCCTCTGTTATGAAATAGTCAAATCATTATTGGAGTGATTTTTTGTTGGAAGTTTGAAATTATTTCAATATGAAACCATTTGGATCTTGTACTTTGAAGGGAGGGGTATAACTGAACCCTTTTTTAAATGCCTTATATTATTTTTGTTTTGCTTTGGATTTCTAGTATCTCTTGAAGCAATTTTGATAAAATATTTTCTATAAATTATCTGTTTCATAAAGCTTTAAAGTTAATTTTTGTAAAATACACACAACTATTTGAAAATTAGGTCCTGTGGAATGATAGCAGATAAACATGAACACTAGCATTCGAAGACCTGGTTCTATGCTTACCTGCAGGAATGCCATGTTCTGTCTTTAGGGAACTTGGAAATACTAGTACGAGCAATATTTCCACCCCCGAAATGTGTGTCCTGCTGGGCTTTTAAATAAGCACTGCCTGTTGATGCGTTTTTAGTGTCAGATTCTTATCCATTAAGTGTAATAATGGGAAGGAGAGGAAGTCAATGGAAGCACCGGGCCATTCTTTCTATCACAGAACGTTAATATTCCGGGCTTCTAATCATGCTGCAGCCTCCGAAGGGAAAATTATGAGAAATGGCCAAAACTCAGTCACTGCGAGTCATGGCAGAAATGAAAAATTTACAAAAAGGTCTGCTTATTGCAGAAGTAATTTGTCGTGCTTTTGGCAATTGATAGACATTGCTTGAAATTAAGCCCTAATTAATTTGTCAGCTAGTTTACTTTATGGACTTGCTAGATGTTCTTTTTTTCTCATAAATATTTTATTACTTTGGTTAAGTAATTAAAGTTTCCCAAATAGCTTGTGTTTCACAGTGCAGCTTCTCTACGAATTTCAATGAACTTGGTGTGAGGCGGAACGGGGAGTCTATTGGGGAAACCACAGGCTGCCCAGGGATGGCTCCCGTGTCCCACGGCCCTGTCCTCACCATCACCCCCAGTCCTGCCTGGGGCTGGCCTCCGCAGGGGCCACTGGGCCGAGCTGCCTCTGGGCTGTGTGCTGTGTCCTGACTGCAGGCGTCTCACGGAGCCACCTGTCCCTCGGCAGGACGGAGCTCCCACAGTGTCCTGGGACAGGAGAGAGTTCGGGGGTTCCCTCTGTCCCAGGGCTGCACCGCCCACCATCCTGTGTTGTAGGGATGCCAGCCCAGGACACGTGGCCCATGCTGTGTCCCCTCGATGCTCCTTCCTGACTAACCTCAGGCTCTCTGATTGGATTTGGCAATTGCCTTTTGGAGGGTGCAAATGGGTCTGTAGATAAGCATTGTTGTTGGAGTGGAGGATGTGGATGGAGAAGACCTCCCTGTACTGAAAGACGCCATGCGAGACAGGGTGAGGGTGCTGAGCCTGCCTGTGAGGAGGGCACCCCGCACAGGGACTCCTGGTCCTGAGACTGGCACAGGGCAGGACGGAGCCCACGCAGCAATGGAGTCTCTGTCCCGGAGTCACTGAGGTGGCCTCTCCCACTGGGCACGCCTGCTTCCTGCACACGGAGGAAAGGAAAGAGAGCGCTGCCCTCATTGGACGGCCCTGCTGTCACTCCTCTGCCTCACTCTCTCCTAATTCCCTCTGCAACGTGCTCTTCCCGCCCCTCCCCTGCGTGGTTCTCCACTCCTATCGGGCCATCGTACTACTCTTTCTAGAACAGAGCTTCTTGGCTCTCATTGTGAAATTCTACTTGTGATTGTGTGTTTTCTTTCCAAATTCTATTTACCCCACTCAGAAAGGCTTCGTTTTCTCCAAGAACATTTATTTTATCCTTGAAAATTTGCTGCCTTTACGAGGTCATTCTAAGTCGTCATCACCCTCTCTGGCTCCAGGTTCCACCAAAACGCACCCCAGGCTGGTTCTCTCGTCATCAGGCTGTAAAGCGGTATTTTGTCGCTGCTGTTGTTTTAAATTTGAAATTCAGTTTAAAGCTCAAACTGGGTTTTCACAGGCAGCCGCTCTGTGAACAGCCCGTCCTGGAATGTTCAGGAGCCAGGGCATCTGAGCAGTTAACGGCGCATGTGTATTCGCCATTGAGCGCTGTGCTTCGGGAAAGAACGTTCACATCAGACCTCCGTTCTCGATGTGGCTTCCTAGGAAACCAGAAGCAACCTGGAGGGCAGCCTCCCCAGTGCACCCCCAGGGGCTTTGTCATTCAGTGACGCCCCTGTTCTTGGGTGTGTTGGGTGGGCAGAGTGGTTAGAGCTTTGCGTGGTAGCAACTCTAGGAGGTGTATTTCCTGAATGCCTGGTAACGTTGCATCTGTGTGATTGGTGAAGGCTTTTATGATGTGTGAGGCTTGTCTTCTTCATAGACACATGAGTACCGTCATATTAGTTGGGGCAATGCCTGCTTTCATTTGTAAGCAGTTCAGTGTGGACAGAAGGCAAGGCTTCTGATTGACTGTCCTGATCAGCTCTAGTTTTTCTTTTTATTCTCCGAGGATTAGGACTTGCTTTCAATTTTATGGACCTTAGCTCCGGGTTAGATTTGCAGAACCGATCGCGTACATTCATGTACTGCGAACAGCGATGGGACCGAGCACGGGTGTCACGTTGAGTTATGGAAATGAGAGCAGCTCCAACAGAGGAGGGAGCATGAGGTGGGCTGCTCCTCCCAGGGCTGACTCACGCCCGTGGTCCTTTTCCTCCGGAGCTGCCGCCCAGCCCACAGCATTGCCGTCTCCGCAGACGTCTCGCCAGCTCCTGTCTCCGCGTCTGAGCTCCTCGTCTTTGTAAATCGAGACTCACCCCTTAAAGCTCTCTATTAGACATTTAACAAGTGCGAAATGATAAAACACTAACATATGCTTAATAGTAACATACGGCATGAAACATACGTTCAGACTTCTTTCGAAATTCAAATAACGGGGGCGCCAGGAAAGCAGGAACCCGCTGGCTGACCGTTTGTGGAAGATGTCCTCCGGGGAGCACTCACCAGGTGACCGTGATTGCCAGCGCCGCGGGCCTGCTTATGTAACACATTTCTCCTTTATGAGTGGATGCAGATATTGGAAGTGAGAAATGTTTCACATTTGGAATGAAATTTTCTAAAAGTGTCATCGTCTTAGCCGTGCTCTGCTTGTGAACGAGGCCCGAGCGCGTGTCCTGGGGCTGACGGGTCAGCGTTGGCGGGCTCAGTCCGTGTGCTGTGGAGTGAGATGACACTGACGGCCTCGGTTACACGCTTCATCTTTCTCCCGATGGGCAATGGTAACGCGAGAACGGCATTTAAACCTAATAAGCATCATGCTCTTTGTATGAGTGAAAGCATTTCATTTTCCCCTCCAATAGAGTTTGAACAAGTGCACGCCGATGAGTATAAAGCACAGAGTGTATTTGTTGTTTTGTCATGTCATTGAGTTAATTTATTATTTTTTATTTTTTTTTGGTCTTTTATCTTATTTACATATTTCATTCCAGACACGACTTAAATGTTTTTGAGAAGAGGAAAGTTATTACTGTTGCATCCAATCTGTTTTCACTACTTGAGCAGTTACATGTGAAAAGCACATCCGTCCGCTCACGGCTAATGCACGGAGTGGGAAAACTTTCTGTTCTATAATGCGGAGCCCCAAGGTGTTTCCTCAGGTGGAGAGCGGAACGAGCTTTTGTAGTCCTACCATCGCTGTTCCCCTGCGCCGTGGTGCTGTACCCCCGTCTCCCGGGCGGCGGGGGGAGCATGCATCGCCTTTGCCGGCCTGTGCCGACCTCGGAGCAGCTCTGGCCAGGGGCTGGGAGGGGTGCCAGGCGGAAGGACCGGGGGCGGGGAGGGGTGCCAGGCGGAAGGACCAGGGGCTGGGAGGGGTGCCAGGCGGAAGGACCGGGGGCGGGGAGGGGTGCCAGGCGGAAGGACAGGGGGCGGGGAGGGGTGCCAGGCGGAAGGACGGGGGGCGGGGAGGGGTGCCAGGCGGAAGGACCGGGGGCGGGGAGGGGTGCCAGGCGGAAGGACCGGGGGCGGGGAGGGGTGCCAGGCGGAAGGACCGGGGGCGGGGAGGGGTGCCAGGCGGAAGGACAGGGGGCGGGGAGGGGTGCCAGGCGGAAGGACGGGGGGCGGGGAGGGGTGCCAGGCGGAAGGACCGGGGGCGGGGAGGGGTGCCAGGCGGAAGGACCGGGCCCTGTCACCGGCCTCTCCCCCAGCCTCCACACGAGTCCTGCGGCACAGCCACGTGAAGAGGAGCTGGCCTCCCGATGTGGATTGTGTGGAGTGACAAGGACATGTTTATTCCGTTAGACGGTTAGTGTTTGGGGATTTGTGCACCCAGGTGGTGAAAGTCATACAGACTCATTCATCGGATTTTGTTTGAAAGATTTGTGTTCCCCTCACTTGTGGACGTCTTAGGTATTCCCTGCAAACAAAACATAGAAGAATGAGCATATAAGAAGACCACCTTGTCCCACCAGAGGCAGGGTTACCGCGCTTGGGCACTCCCATGATGCTCCTCAGCTGTATCCCTAGAGACACCCAGATATGAGGTTGTTTTCAGGTAGCCATGCCGGCCCTTTGTTATTCCCAACACTTGTTGGGGGAGATTCATCCAGAATATATACAGAATTCTTATAACCCAACCACAAAAAACTATACCAAATTTCACCAAAAATTCCGTAACTGTTACTCCAAAAGAGATACCCAAGTAACCACAAAACACACAAAAATATGCAAATTAACCCACAAATTATTTTTATTTGTCTTTCATGGTATTTACATACTTTACTGCTGATGGGGCCGCCTCATTCTCTGTTTGTGCTCAGCACCGTCAGTAAGAGCTGGCAATGAGATGGCAGGAGGCATCCTTTCGTACTGGGAGGCTGTGACCGCTGGGGCGGGTCAGTGAGCAGCGGTGAAGAGGTGGGGACACCGGACCCTCCTGGTGCCGTCACTTTGGAAAACAGCCTGGGAATGCCTCAAAATGTTAAATATGCATTTATCATGCAACCTAGCCAGCCTAAGACTAGGCACTTATCCTAGAGCGTTAAAACCTGTGCTCACACACAGCACCTGTGCGTGAATATACAGTAACATTTGTACTTAATAGGCAGAGGAGGAAGCAGCTCAGATGCCCAGCAGCTGATGAGTGGATGAATGAAATGTGACAAATCCGTAAGATGGAATATTATTCATGGGGTAGCCTGTGAAGGGAATGCCAGCACAGGCTACCCCATGGATGCACCCAGAAGACGTTATGCCAAGCGAAGGAAGAGAAATGAACGGACCAGCATTGTATGATTCCGCCAGAGGAAGTGGCCAGAACAAGCACACCCATGAAAGCAGAACAGGGGCTCCTGCTTGCTGGTGATGGGAAGAGGGGATGGGGGGCGACTGCTAGCGGGCCCAGACTTGTTTGGGGACGATGGGATGCTGTGAGATTAGAGAATATTGATGGCTGCACAGCTGTGTCCACATACTGACCTCTCCACCAGCCCCCGCCGCACTGAAGGTTCCAAAGGTGAATTTTATGGAAATGTGGGTTATACACCAACAGAGAACAGAGCTGTACTTTTTTTTTTTTTTTTTTTTTTAACACGTGAAGTTAGAACTACACCATTGAAACACAGAAATGTTTAGCGTTCAGCCCTCTTTCCTCCATCATTGAGTAGATGATGCACTGATCTGTCTGTCTCCCAGGGCCATGGAGCAGGTGTTGGCTGGCTTCTGCAGCACTCACAGCCTGGGGCAGCAGGGATGTTTAAGGGAGCGGCGTTGGAGTGGCGTCACCACTGCGCCGAGCACTCACTTCTCCTCGCCGCCGCTCCGAGGCCTCACTCTCAGAAAATCGTGACCAGGCTGCTGGGGGCAGGCCCGCCCCTCCCGGCTGCACTGTGGCCTCTGGATTCCTGGGTGGGTGTGGCTGGGGGAGTGAGTCCACACCTGAGCCTTCTAGCTCAGTCTCTCCAGGGAACCACACCCACTGGGAGGGTGAAGAGCTCATGCTGAACTTCGGTCCATGCACCGAAAGGTCACCGGTTCGATTCCCAGTCAAGGCACGTACCCAGGTTATGTGTGTGGAAAGCAGCTGATAGAGGTGTCTCCCTGACACAGCTGTTTGGTGTTTCTCTCTGCCTCTCCAATCTCTCTCACCTCAATGAAAACATACGTTTGTTTCTTTAAAAGGGGGAATGTCTCCCCTTCCAGGGAAATGAGAGCAGCTTTGGCTGTGACAGGCAGAGCAGTCATGTCACAAACACACTGCACTCAGGAGCCCTCGTCCCAGAATAAGCCCAGACACACGGACACTGGCCCAGAGGACAGACGTCCTCAGCCGGGCTGCTCGCCCTCATGCCCAGGAAGTCCTGTGCCAGGAGGCAGCGAGAAGATCAGCCTCACAGGGCAGTGCCGGGAGCACTGCCATTTGTTTAACAAGGAAGACCCGGGAGGCCCTGGCAGGACCACAGGCACGCCAGCATTTTCGGGAGAATGCGTGGGGCTTATGAGCGTGGGAGAGGCGGTGCTTCTGACCAGGAGCTCAGTGAGCAGTCTGCCCACCTCGGAGCTTGAGATCTGAAATCCGAGGCACCTGTGCCTGCTCTCCTGGTGCTTGGTCAATCCGGGCACACGCATGACCGTGTAAGAAGCCATGAGGCAAATGCTCTATGCAGGGGAACATACATCGCGAAGCAAATGAGAGGCAACACAATAAGAGCTTGCTGGGTTCGGGAGAGGTGTTGGAAGAAGAAATATGACTGACATGAGCTCCACAGAGAGGACAGGACGGGAGGACATTCTCACCGAGGACACTGGGCAAAGACGGGGTGTGGGGTGTGTTTGCGATTGAACGGGTGGTAAATGTGTCACATACTTGGGGAAACGTGACGTTTGCAACTTACAGCCAAGCTACAAAGGGACATAAAGTATGCTGAGGGTCCTCTTATTTCTCAAAGGACTTACCATCCATCCGTAGTGTTTTTAATGATGGAAATTTTCAAGCACATAAAAGCATAGAGGAAGGTACTACCCACCTATCCGAGAGCTCCAACCACTACCAACTCACGATTCATCTTGTTTATCTACACAGAACAGCGTGCGCATGCACACATACACACAACACACACACACACACACACACACACAGACACACACACACACACACACACACGTGCGCGCGTACACACAGGTTCTCCAACCAAGATTACTTTGAAGCAAAGGCAAGACCTCAGTGTATTTCATCCATAAATGTCTCAGCGTGTACCGCTAGTAGATGGAGATTCTGAAACAATAGAAAGATACCATTGCCCACCTAAAGCCATTAAAATAAACGTCAGTGTAAACAAGCAGCTGGTCAGCGCTCCGCTGTCTCATCGTCTTCAGTTTGACCTCGGGATCTCCGTCGAAGTGCTGTCCAGGCTGTGGATGATGGCGGATGGTGCCCATGCCCGGCGACTCTCCTTCTCCTGGCGGCTCTGCTGTTGATGACGCTGGTCCTCCGTCTCTCTGTGGAGAGGCTCGGGGGCCTTGCCATCGTGTCCCCATGGCCCCCTTTCCTGTGTGGCCGCTTCCTGAGTTGCCTGTGAATGGCGGTGAGACACAACAACTTCACGTGAAGCCACGTTCTGCCAAGACCGCCCCTTCGCGGGCGGTGTCCGCTCCTCTCCATCAGGAAACTTGCGTGTCTCCCTTGTGAGAAGTGTTCTGAGGGGGTTTGTCACCTCTGCCCCCGCTTCGTCCGGTGCCGAACAGGTGACAGTTCGATTAGCATTCATTATTCATTCTTCGTTAAGTAGCTGGAGCACGTCAGGCAGGAAAACGTGTCGCCTCGGTGTATGCTGTGATCAGGCTCATACAAGAAAGGAGAGGTAAATGATTGGTCTTTATTTTTAGCTTTTTCTCTCTCCCTGGTTTTGTAGGACCCTGGCGAGAAGCCTATTTATTCACTGAAGGGCGTTGTGTTTGCCAGGCTTATGTGTGTCGGGGGCCGGGCACGGGTAGACAAGCCTGAGCCGTGGGAGAGTGTGTCCTTAGCATTTGGGAGCAGCGACTCTTGCGAGCGCGGGGACTTGGCCATGGGTCGTATCAGACTCGTTGGGGCGAGTGTGCGGTCCCCTCTAAGAGGCTCTCAGAGCCCCTCCCCCTGAGCCTGAGAGTGGGGAGGAGCCGAGGGATGTTACGGCGGAAAGAGGTTCACAGTGCACTGCCCTCTCCCTGCCCACAGACCGCGGTCTGTACGAGGAAGCCCACGGGCTTGGTCGGGTCAGGAGTTTGGGTCCAGCGCGGTCCCCCAGGCTGGTCCGTGGGATTTGCTCGCCTGAATCAGACTGTAACGGGGCCTCTGAAGCCGGTGACGGAAACAGCTTTTCTCCTCAGCGTTAACGGAGCAGAACCTCAGCCAGAGCCACTGGGGCCGGAGGCAGCCAGGCCTGGCCCGGCGTCTGCCAGGGCCTCTGCCTGGGCCCGCGTCCTGCCTGCGTCCCCGGGGCCGGCAGGCTGGTGCCTCCCGGGTCCCTCTCCCCGGGGCCGGCAGGCTGGTGCCTCTCCCGAGGCCGTTCCATCACCGACCTCAGCTCCTCGGGAGGACACGGGGTGACACACGATCGTTTAGATCAAATGACCTTGTTTTCACCCTTGAAGGTTCATCGCTGTCATCACCGTCCTCTCGGGGCAGGTTCAGGGCACACAGTCTGGCCGTTTGTCATCCGATTGCCGAGGGCTCCTCAGCGCGGAGCGCAGCCAGCTCCCGGCCTGACCGCAGGGCCCGGGCCGGACTCCCGCTCTCGTCGGCCGAACAGGAGTGTGTGGAGTCCTCCCTCCGGGTGCCTGCCTCCAGGTGTCCGCCCTCTGGGAACATGGGCGGGTCCTGTCCTTTCCTCTATCTGCGCAGCGAAACTCTCCCGGAAAGACTCGCAGGCGGATCGCAGGGGCCTGAGTCCCGGGTAACTAACTGTTTCTCCTTCTGCAACCGCTCTCCTTCACGCAGCTCATGTCACTTTAACCTAAAAGAAACAGTAGCCTAAACAATTTCAGGAAAGGCCTGTCTAGTCAAAAATAAAGTTTAGCCCGGCTGGGAGGCTCAGAGGTTGAGCGTCAACCTATGAACCAGGAGGTCCCTGGTTCTATTCCTGGTCGGGGCACAGGCCTACGTTGTGGGCTCAGTAGATAGAGTGTTGGCCTGCAGACTGAAAGGTCCCGGGTTCGATTCCGGTCAAGGGCATGTACCTTGGTTGCGGGCACATCCCCGGTAGGGAGTGTGCAGGAGGCAGCTGATCGATGATTCTCTCTCATCGATGTTTCTAACTCTCTATCCCTCTCCTTTCCTCTCTGTAAAAAAATCAATCGTATATATATATATAAAGGGCTGGCGTCCGAGGCAGCGGTGCGAGAATGACTGGAAGGAGCACTGTGAGCATGACCTCAGGTTCACACCAGTGGTCCCTCCCGCTCTGCCTTGCTCTCCTGTGCATGTTTTTAAAGGTTTCTGTTGCTTTAAAGGAAGCACCGAGTGCGTGCTCCACAGACAACACCCACTGGTGTCCCGGGCACCGTGCCCAGCCCTCCTGCCAGCTTCGGCATGTGGACCGCGGCACAGGAGCCAGGACACGGTGCTGGGCTCCAGGTGAGCTGCCACCTGAGGGAGAGGAGCTACCCTCTCCGTGCCGCCAGCAGGGGGCAGCAGAGCCTGGGCTGTGCCTGGGGGAGAGGCTTTTCATTCCCATCCATCTTCACAGGACAGATCTCGCCCTCCTGCTTTCTGTTGGGCTGACCCTGAAATTGCACCATTTAATCCATAATCACATATCGCCAGCGTCTCTCCCTCTGCTGCTCGTTGGTGGCCGGATTCAGAGAGACCACTGCACACGGGAGATAACCCTCCGGCAGCAGCCGCAGGGTGGCCAGCTGCCCGGAGGCAGAGGCGGGATTCCGGGGAAATATTGGGATGTGTGTTACTTCTCCGCTCCGCACTGGGCAGGGAAAGCACAGGATAAAAAGAAAACAGAGACCCGTCTGCTCAGATTCCAGGGGACGTTCCCCTGTGTGTAACACAGTCTCAGGGATGGGATGTTTCCAATCCCTCTCCCAGGAAGGACCATGACTCTGGGCCAGTTTCTCAGCGGGAAGAGCAGGAGGGGCCGTGCCCGGCTTTCCGGCGAGGTCCGTGGGGAAGGGGCTGCCGTGCAGGTGGAGGCTGTGGGCACGCCCGGTTCCACTCGCTTCAGGTTGAAGGATGAGACGTGAGGAGAAAGAGTGCCCCCTCTCCCCCCGCCCCCGGCTCCCCCTCTCCCCCTCCCCCTGCGCCCTGGCCTCTCCATGCCCAGGAGAGGCACGGGACATGCTTCCCAGCGGGAGGACGCAGTTGTCCTCGGAGGCCCTAGATGGCACTGCAGAACCGTCTTGGGTTTTCCGCGCTGCGGCTCACACAGCTATCCCCTTCTCCCGGTGCCCGGTTCCGCCGGAGAAACGCTGGGAAGAGCAGAGAGGACGGGAAAGGCCACGCTGCCAGTGCGTCCGCGGGAGCTGCTCAGTGCCCGCGAGGGGCCAGCTGGGCGTGCGGCCGTGGGTTAATTTTAGTCCCGTCCTCAGGATGGTTTTCCACTGAGTAACAGCCAGGCTGCTCTAGGAGGACTTAACGGCATGATGCTGCCGCCTTAATGAGTTATGCTAAATTGAAATGAGATTTTTTTTTTTTTTAATGAAACCTACTAGCACATAAAAGGCCTGGTTTGTCAGAAGTGCGTGCTGTGGGGGCTAGAAGAATGAATACTCTCCTTCCCACCCCCGTGGCCCCCCAGCTGGGCTAATAATCAAATTAGCAGAGACAGATTAACGGGAGGAAATCACATTTAGTACCTGTGTGTGGGGAAGTCACAGGAGCACGGACATTCCAGAGGCGGGAGCAGCACTGGGTACATATTTGGACATGGGGAGACATTCTGGACAAAGAAAAGGGGGGAGAAGGGGTGTTGGGTTTCACAGTGAGAACGGCCATGTAGAGGGAGTGGAGGGAGAGCTGAGCACACATGCAGGGGAATTCTTGCAGGCGCCTCGGAAACCATGGCACCAGGGCCTGCCCAGCTAACGGTTCCTGCCTGGAGCCCCTCCATGGTTCGCACTTGACTTAAAGGAGGCTCAGGCTGCACCCTACGGTTCCCTCCCTGGAGCAGGTTTTTATATCGGAGTCTCGTGGGCAGGAAGGAAGGGAGGGCAAAGGTCCTTTCTGAGTCTGGTTTCTTAATAACGAGCTTCAAACCAACAGCCTCACCCAGCCAGCGTGGCTCCGTGGTTGAGCCATGAGGTCATGGATTCGGGCTCGTTCCCCAGCAGGGGGAGTGTAGGAGGTCGCCAGTCAATGTTTCTCTCTCATCATGGATGCTTCTCTCTCTCTTTCCCTCTCCCTTCCTCTCTGAAATCAATTAAAAAAATTTTTTTTTTGAAAAATAAAAGAAAAGTCACCTTAAAAAAAATCAGTATCCCCAAAGGCAGCTTCCGGGTGGGAAACGTTGGCCCTTCTCTCTGAGGTCACTCCCTGCACGTGTGAGAGGCCTATTGCTGCAGACGGATCAGCCTGGTGCAGCCAGAAGCAGCCCTCAGGTGAATGCTGCTGAGGGTTCAAGCCCAGGTGCCCAGCCGCACGCCCACGCCCCGCACCAGGTGTCTGCAGACACGCCGGGCTGCGTGCACCGTTCTAAACGTGAGCTGTGGCCTTTCCAGATGACACAGCATTTTAAAAGGCCTTCCTTCTGTGAAGGTGGAGCGAGGCAAGGAAAAGGAAAGCCCACAAAAACTAGAAATACAGGGTGCATTGACTACGTACAGAAAGCTGAAACCGGTGTGGCTCAGTGGATTGAGCATCGGCCTGCAGACTGAAGGGTCCCAGGTTCGATTCCGGTCAAGGGCATGTACATTGGCTGCGGGCACATCCCCGGTAGGGGGTATGCAGGAGGCAGCTGATTGATGTTTCTCATCGAAGTTTCTCCCTTCCTCTCTGTAAAAAAATCAATAAAATATATTTAAAATAAAAAGATAGCTTCCTGTGGCTGTTCCCAAAGATTAAGAAAAAAATAGGTCCAGAGGCATGGGAGCATGGCGCAGACGGAAGGGTCTCAGAGGGGGGGGGGGGGCGGGCAGAGGCTAAGCAGAGGATTTATAGGCACACTAGAGGCCCAATGAACGAACTTTGTGCGAGAGCAGGCCTTCCTCCCCCCAGCTGCCGGCCCCGGCTTCCCTGGCAGCCCCAGCTTCATCCGGAAGGAGGTCCAGTCTAATTAGCATGTTGTGCTTTTATATTATAGATATGCCTATTGCACAGACACAGACAATAATGTGGTGAAGGTCTGGGAGGTTGGAACCTGGGGGATGGGGGTGAAGGGAGGGGTGGGAGACATCTGTAACACTGACAACAATAAAGATTAGAAGTAATAATATATAAATTCATTGATGGAAAATTAATAATATTCTCTACTATTGTTTTAATATCTATTGTTCTCTTCCTCTTGTTTTTTTAAAAATTCTACCAGTAAAACAACAGTTCATGTGTTTTAGGGACATATTGATCAAATTTGCATTTTTTATCTTTGTTGATTATTCCTACCCACTACTTATTTTCCTCTTATTGGATTCTGTTTTGATTATTATTTTCTTCCCGTTGCTTTTAATTAGTTAATTTTGTTGGTAACTTCCCATCTCAACTTCTTAAGCAAATTAATTTTCAGACATGGTTGCAGCTATGACAGTAATTTGAGGAAAATTTATAGCCTTAAATATGTGTAAATATTTACTTAACTGGATGTATATCTTTAATCTCTGAGTTATACAAATTGTTAAGTAATTATCAAATATTTGCTTTCTTTCTAGGTCTTGATCTAATTTAAGTAACTGTACTTTGGGTCAGAGATCTGATTTTTAGCATGTCATTCTTTGAGATGAGTTGTCACCTATTTCAGGTCTTACAGAGTTAATTTTCTAAAATTCTTAGTGGCTTTTAAAAATGTAGCTCCTGCTGCTTTTAATTCAATCTTGCTTATTCTTTTATTTACCTCTATCTATTTTAGAGATAGATGCTAAATTCTCTTAAGTGTTTTTTTTTTTAATCATAATATAATTCTCCTTTCCTGTCCAGTTGGGCATTATTCCTTGAAGTGTTTATTAGGTTTCTATAAAGCTCTTGTCTGAGGAGTATTGTGTATCCTTTACTTTTGTGGCGTTTTCTTGTGTGTTAGATCTCTGTCTTATAACCAGCACAGGGTCTGGAATTGTACATTTTCACCGGCATCTGACAAATCTGTACATGTCAGAGGGGCCCCGAGGCCCTCTCTGGCTGTGACTGCTGTCCATGTGTATTTGTTCTGTTTTTAACCACCACGAGGAGGTTCCCCTGGGACCTGCCGTGGGGTCCGGATCCTCCCGGGAGGGCAGAGTCAGAGGCAGTGCGTGAGGGTGGCCGTTCCTCTCCCCACTCAGGTGAACCCCTTTCTTCAGTGGGAGCCCAGCACCTGCTTCGGAATTCAGACTCAAGAGCGCCCTGAGGCTGTGGACACGGCGGAGCCATCGCTGGCCCCTCGGGGTTCAATGCTCCCCGTGCTCCTGTGAGCAGAGCTCGTGCCCTTCGAGTGTGGCTGAGGCATGGAGTCACACGTGACGGTTCCACAGGGAGGGCCGTTTGCTGGGAGCTGCTCTTCTGAGCAGCACTTTCCAGGATCAGATCTCCTTTCTGGGAATTAAAAAAAAATTTAGATAAACATGTACAGATTTGTCAGATGCCGGCAGAAAAAGGTGAGAACCAGTAACTAGCCTGCAGATCTGAGGAGAAGAGCAATCTCAGCAGCCACCTGTCCTGCGGGTCATTGTTTATTACTGGTCACGTGGAAAACCAGCGAGTGCCCTGGCCGTGCCCGGCAGAGGCAGGCTCCGACGGCGGTCCATCTCACAGCCCTGGGCCTGCGAAACACACGTCCTTCCCAGCGCGACGCGGGCAGCGGCCTCCGGGCAGCGGCCTGAGCAGAGACTCCTGCCTGCCGGGTCCCCCTCCCGGATCAGGATCCTGGGGGACTGGTCCAGGAGGAGGCGCCGGAGCTGGTTCGGGAGCAGGCAGAGGGGCTGGGGTGGGCGCCGGGCTTTGGGTGAGGGTGACAGGGGCTGGGGTGCAGGGGTGTCTCTGTTTGTGGTGGAGGGTGTGAGAAGACGTGCACATCAGGAGGAAGCGCCGTAGGTGGCAGCGATGCGGCTTCAAATTGAGTTCGCGGCCAGATCCGCTTTCCGGCCAGAGATGGTGTGTCTGGGCGCATGATAAGGTCTCATTAGCTGCCCTCCGTCAGGCAGCGCTGCTGCCCCTGGCACAGGCGCTGAGAACTCGCCCAAAGGAGCGAAGCCGGTGTGCGGTGCGTGCCGGCTTGAGGATGTGCGGAGATGCGAGCTGGAGGCCTCCTGCTGGCACCTGCGCCTGGCACTTCACCAGAGAACCTGCCAAGCACCAGAGGCTCAGCGCAGGGCGGGCCCGATGCAGGCGCTGACTCCGAGAGCAAACTCGGAAAACAGCAGGAAAGGCACAGCGCCAAATTGCATCGGACATTTAATTACCCTCCTTCCGTGCCTTCACACACACACATCTCGCCAGAAGCTTCCAGATCAAGGACAATCACACTCATGCTGCTCCTCTCCACTCCTCAGTCCCCCAGCTTCCCCAGCGATCCCCCCCCCCCCTCTCTCACACACACACACACACACACACACACACACACACACACACACAGGCCTGGTGCAGACACAGGTCTGAGCTGTGGACTAAGATGGGGCACCTGGCCCTGCACTGAGACCATCGCTGTCTGTGGAGGGACAGAGGCGCACACCACAGACGCCTCCTCGCTGCCCAGTGGTGTGGCAGGATCTGTGCCAGGTCACCCCTTGTTAGTTTAGAACGGGGACAGGAACCAAAGGCTCAGGCACCTGCAGAGCTGACTCTGTCTGCATCCTGCCAAAGCTGATGCAACAGCCCGAGAAGATGCAAGGGCTTAGACACACTGCCTGCTGTGGTCGCAGCTTCTGGTGAGCTGTGTGTCAGGTCCCCAGGTGTGTATGGTGTGAGGTTCCCAGGTTCTGTGGTGTGAGGTGCCCGGGTTCTGTGGTGTGAGGTGCCCAGCTGAGCTGTGGGGTCAGGTTCCCAGGTTCTGTGGTGTGCAGGTGCCCAGCTGTGCAGAGCCCAGGTGAGCATGGGGAGCAGCCTCCCAGTGTGCCAGCGGGGCAGGTTCCGGGGGCAGGTTCTCACTCGGGTGGAGTCTTGGATGACAGTTCAGCTCTCCGGACACACAGCGAGCACAGGAGCGATGGCCCACCCGGGGTGGCAGACGGTCACTGACGGTAATCAACGCCCACGGGGCACATGCCGGTGCTGACTCAGGGGCACGTTCTGGTGCACCGTCTTCCCGCCGGCGGACCGAGCAGCCCCTGGCAGCCCGGCACCGCCCGGCTCGCCCATGGAGCAGCCTCGCTGACCTCCGTTTCTCCCGGGGCAGCTGTGTGCGGACAGCTGGAAAGGTCATTCGATACTTGAAATACAGAACACGTTACCTTTCCGGTGGATTAGCTTCATGAGGTCAACGGGGGAAAACACACCTTTTTTGTGAGGAGAAAAGAAGGACAGCTGCTTCCTCACCCCGGATCCACTTACTCGACTCAGTTTCTTCCCGTGGACAGCCTCGGTCCCCGTGGGTTTGAGGTTAGACTTTGCCGCGGGCTGCATGGCTGAGGTGACTCAGGGTGACCCAGCGCCACGCCCTGCCCTGCACGTTAGTCTGGGCGTTAGGCTGTGGTGGCACCAGGAGGTCAATGTGACTCCAGTGTCTATCGAAAGGAGTTTCTAAAAAAGAACAGCCCACTTACCCAAGGAATATTAGGTGGTGAATTAAAATGATGCTGTCAGAGATATTCCCTAACACGGTTACTGCTGTGTAAAAGGCACATTTACAAACACGTCCTCTAGGACGTTGTTCTGAGAAGAAGCCCAGTGGTCACACAGACAGCGGACGGGGCGTGTTGTGATGCACTGCAGGGCGGGCCTTGTGCATGGCGTGTGGGCGACTTTGTCTTCTTCCCAGCGCTTTTCTGTGTGCACTCATTCACACGGGGCAGAGGAGTAAATTTCGTATTGATAAAACAGCCACAAACAAGAACAAGTAAACAAGGACGGGAACGGAGCAGAGCTGGAGGCCGGTGGTTTCCTCACCACCAAAATAGCAGGCACGCCATCTGGAGCCGGGCTTCCGGGAACATATGCCCCGAAAGCCTCACAGCTTCTCCAGGCTCCCAGTTCCCCTGGACAACTCGCTGCAGCCGAAGCCATTCCGCCCACGGTTCGCCTTTTTCAACCAGAGCACCAGAGTCAGTAATGGATCAACTCAGTCCGCATGGAAGCTCACACCCGTTGGCTCTCTGCCCTTGGACTGGGCCTTGGGGGCACTTTTGACAGATGTGATTGGACGCCAGGGCTGTGGGTGTCACAGCACCTCATGGTCACTCACCCTGGCTGCTCCTCACCGTGACGTGTTAAGGAAAGATGAGGTTGGCAGGTGAGTCTCAAAATTGTCCTAATGACCAGCTGCATTATTGCATTCAACATACCGTTTCTTACCGAGATAACCTCTTTTTAGTTAAATCCAAAAGGCTGTTGCTAAATGGTACCCAGGATACATGGGATTAAACTCTTCCCGCCTGATGAAGAGGGAATTCGCGGGATTTGCCCTGAATTCTTACCTCTTCTGTTCTACTAGGCATGGCCTTCTCATCCTCGTGCTCATTCATGAATGGGGGAGCCAGTACATTTTCAAAAAGTATAAACTACAAAACTAATTGATGGTGAAGGCGTGATGTTGAGGCTCTGCTTTCCAGGTGGCAGTGGTCACGTTCTTCAAAACAGGCCTGGGAGACGCCACCGTCCCCAGGTAACACTCAGGAAGGAGGGAGCTCAGGCAGCCGCGACGGAAACACACGTCAAATGGGCACGCCCCTTCCTGGTCTGAAACATGGATACGGTGCTCCCTGCCACCTTCCCCCGGCTCCGCACGCCTCCTCTCTGTTTGTGCACCGAGGCGAGGGAGTCCGCGGGACACCCAGGAGTCTGATCAGGGAGGAGAGATCAAAGCTTCTCTCTTTCCTGAGCCCAGAGCCGAAAGGAGGGGAATCTCTGCTTCCTGCCGAACCAAAGCTGCGAAGCAGCGATTATGCCCAAGGCTGCCTTCCTCTCCTTTTATATTCAGAAGATGGAGGTCCCCTTCCCTCTAATCATAGCGCCTGCGTCCCTAATAGACTTTTCTGAAAGGAGATAAAAAACTCCCCTTATCTCTCCTGTAATAAAAACTCAGTGCCACATGGAACTGGAATGCTTTTCAAGCTCGCTGCCGAAGCTGCTCCCCGCAGAAGGCGAGCCGTCCTCCCGGCAGTGACGGGCTGTCTTCCAGAGGATGGTCCGGTCTGCCTCTGCCTCGGAGACACCCATAGGGACCTGCTAGGCTTTACTGAAAGGTCCAGCAAATGCCACCAATGGCTGCCGGGCGCTAATTCAATCACCAGAACCCCACCGCCTTGACTGGATGTGGCGAGCATCTGAACCAGCTGCAGGCACAGACCCCAGCATCACTGTCTTCACGCAGGAGGGAAAACGCTGCTCACCCTGCTGAGTCAGCACAACAGGTGGATTTCCGAAGCTGGTGAGCCGGGCTTCCTCAGAGGAGACATGAAGGAAGCGGTGAACTTCCTGCTTCCACGCTTTATGCCCCAATGCAATCTGCCACCCAGTCACTTTTAATCACAAAGTCTTTGCCACGGGATCTCCTTGCTGAGACGTATTCCAAGGTTTTCCATTCGTCAGTGGTGTGGGTAACGTGGGTTACAAAGGCAGAGTGCCTGCCATGGGGATAAGGCTGATGTGGGGGGCAGACTGGGCAGAACTGGGGGCCACACCAGGGCCTGGAGACTTAGAGGAGCCCTTGAGCTCAGCAGGTGATGGAAATCAAGGTCAAGGAAAGCAGTGAGGCAAAGAAAGGCAGGCCAACGAGATTCGGTTAAACATGGGGCAAGCCATGGGGCCAAAATCCAGAAAGAGCAGTCCTTGAAGTCAGTGGTTACACAGAGAAGACGCGAGCACCTGAGAATTAAATTGGGAGTCATGGGTCAAAGGGTGAAAGAACCAGAGACAACACAATGCAGGGGATTTAATGGAGTCCAGGCAAGTAGTTCATTATCAGTGTCAGCGGATACATGGCTAGGTGAGTGGAGCAATGGTGGCCCCCTCTGTGTCCTAGCTCGTCATATTCTCATTTCATTTTCCTAAATGAGAGACAGGAAGATAAACCACAGCAGGGGTGCAGTCTGCACTTCTGTCCAGGCTCCGTGCAGGTGACAGTGACAATCCTCAGGGGTGTGAGGAGAGGGTGGGGCAGGTCTCCAAGCGAATGGCATTTCATATCATGTGTGTTGGATATGCAAAGGTTAGTAGCCTCTTGCCTATATGGTGTTCTATACGTGTTATTTGTGACACCAACCTGAAGTATTTTAGTTATGAAATAACTACGTAGAAACCTGTCCAATTGAGCTGTCTTCATCTGAACTGGAGCTCTTTTAGGAGAGTCAGGGGAGGAATGGAGGAGGTGTAATTGGGTAATAAGACCTGTGCGGGTTGGGCACGGAGAGAAGAGAAATGTTCGTACGCTGATGAGATTCACTTCACGTATTTCCTTAAGAGCATTTCTTTTACATCTTTAGGTGATCATTTACCCACTTGTTATCGCTGCCAGTTTCCAGGGGGACAACTACTGTTTCCTAAAGACCCATGATCACCGCATATTTCTCTTGATAAAAATTGATTCAGTGAAGTATACGGAGGGTCAAGGCTCCGTGTTAAGCTAAATGAAACGTGTTTTCTCTTGCACTGTCAACTTGTTTCCATTAAATATGTTTACAGTGTCTGGAGGTGGGAAATCATTTTTTCCCTCCATAATGGGATCTCATGACAGTGCCTGGCTCATTACTGGGACGAGGCGCCTCCCGTCTGAGCTCACTCACCTCACCAGCTCTGTCCCCCGCAGTGCAGGGGAGCACTGCAGCCCGGGCCTGGCTACGCCCCCACCGCTATGCCTCCCGGCTCAGCCAGAGTGACGGTGCTGGAGCCACTGTCCCTCCCTTGTACGGGTTGTCTGGTGTTTCCACCCAAGTTCATCTTAAAAAAAAAAATATTTGTATTGATTTCAGAGAGGAAGGGAGACAGAGATAGAAACATCAACGATAAGAGAGACTCATTGATAGGCTGCCTTCTGCACGCCCCACACTGGGGACTGAGCCCACAGCCTGGACATGTGCCCTTGACCAGAACTGAACCAGGACCTCCTGGCTCATATGGTCAACGGTCAACTACTGAGCCATGCTGGCTGGGCCCAAGCTCATCTTTTAAAAAATATATATATTTTATTGATGGACATCCTTTGTCCCTCTCTGCAGAGTGTGGCTTTATGAAAAGGGTGTCCAGGGCATCTCAGGAACGGTCACAGCGATCATCATCACCCCAGGGCCTTGGCGGAGAGGAAAACGCTTCTTGTGAGCAGGTGCTGTCTCATGTGCCCGACGGCATTCGAGCAGTTAACTGCGGTCATTTCCGGATGCCCTGTCCCTGGTGCAGATCCCGTGCGCTGCTCTCACCTCCCAGGCGTCTAACCCGACCCCCGGTTCCGTCTCTGGTGGTCACGGGCACAGAGGGCGGGCGGGGAGGAGGGAGCTGACAGGAATTGTGAGCCCGCGCCTCTGGCTTGGTCTGCGGTGGGGAGCACTCCTGAGAATTCCATTCCCACGAGGGGCCTCCGCTGCTCTGCCTCCGGGAGGCTCTTACCGCCTGGAGGGCTGGGGTACGCTGGACGGCGTGCTGGGACAGTAAAAGGCACTCCCGCCGGGCAGTATGGCACAGAGGCCCGGGGGTCACCCGGGCCCACCTCTATGCGGCCGCTCCTGGGACAGCTTTCTGGATCGGGACGTTAGAACCAGGGTTGGGTTTCCTGGCATCAGAAGCCGTGTCCTCTGGTGCCGGGTTCGCTGAGGTGCAGCGTGTGGGGCAGGAGCCCCAAGGGGCCGCCCCTGGGGACTCGCTGGGGTGCAGAAGGGGGGCTGCGTCTGTGGGAGGCAGGTGCTTTGGGGGGGGACCCTGTGGGAAGGTTTGGTGCCCAGAGACTGGGAGGTGCCGGAATGGGCTTTTCCCCTTAAAAGGTTTAATTCCCGAGCTTTCCTTTGTCCAGAAACCAATTATCGATTAAATAAATAATAATGATCTCTAAGCATGTTGGGACTCAGGTTTTAAATAATAATAACAAAATATAAAACATAATCTTTGTCCAAAAATAGAGTGTTGATTAAATAAGTACTAAAACGCTATCTTCTTTTATCTTATGGAGCCCATATACATGTGCATTTTTGAGTTTTATAAAAATTATTTCAATGAAGCATCAAGTTACAGGAGCAGAATGTAAATGCCATGCACTGTGCAAGCCTGTCTCATTACTGACACCGGGCACAGACCCCGGTCCTGCCCGCCCCCACCCCACCCCCACACGTGAGCCATGGGTATTGGTGAGGCGTGAGGACCCTTCTGGCGTTGTCCTCTTTGACCTTTCTACGTTTTCAAATGTTCTGCCATGAGTGTCGCTGAGCTGAGACCGTCATCACACTGCAGGCAGCTGTGGCTCTCCCTGTCGGTGCCCGGCTCTGAGGGAATGCTCACGCAGGCTTCCTTAGGCAGATGTGCGGCCAGTCATTCCGGTCGGGCCCCCACGTCCCGGATTCCGTTACAGGTAGGCTCCCTCCTGGCTTTGTGGACGTCCCTTCGCCCACACTCTTCCTCCTCCTGCCTCTCCCGGACCCTGCGCTGTGCCGTCAGTCCGGGGCGAGGCCAGCTCGCCTGCTGTGTGCTTGCACTTCCCTCGTCTCCCTCCCAGCATCTGGTTTCTTCGGTTTTCGCCGGTGCACCGTGCCGTAGCCACAAGTACGTACAGCAGTGTGTCCCGGGGTACAAATCAAACTCAACGACTTCCTGGTCAGACAGGGGAGATGCTCTGTCAAACGTGACCGTTGTGGACGCTCATGGATCCAGCGCCGGCCGGGGGAGGAGACTGGTACTGATGATCGCCCTTTCCTCGTGGCCCTCGGGCTCTTGGGACGGCATTGCTGGCACTAATGGGTTCTCAGGGGAATCGCTCCTCTGACTCCGGGGCCGGCTGGTCCCGGTTGTAAGTGACGCACTCTGGGAGGTGTCTCAGAGTTGGTTCTACAAATCCTTCTTTCTCTATGAAACGAGATTTTATTTTTAAAAGGCCAGCTTTTGCTGCCAATGAATAATAGTGTTTTCTGTCTTTTGATGTATTTTTAATTAAGTATGTGAGGTCCCCTGGGTCAATAAGATTATGTAGGTTTCAAGTATACATTTCTGTGACACATGATGCAGTGTGTGCCCACCACCTGGAGTCAAACATCTTCTGTCACCGTATATTTGGTTCCCTTATCCTCCCTCCCCTCCCCTCCTTCCCTCTGTAACCACCATCCGCCGTCTGTGTCTATGAATTTCCGTCTGATATCCAACATAGAAATCATGTGATTCCCGGCTTTTCTGCGTGGCTTCTTTTGCTTTGCTTGAGATTCTCAGGGTCCATGCATGTTGTCACAGGGCAGTATTTCATCTCTCCTTGTGGCTGAGTGGAGTTTCATTGTGTATAAGTTCCACTTAGTCTTTATCCAAACATCTATCTCAGGGCAGAGAAGATGTGGCTAGCCCAGCTGGCATGGCACAGTGTTTGAGCATCAACCTATGAGCCAGGAGGTCACAGTTCCGTTCCCAGCCAGGACACATGCCCGGGTTGCAGGCTGGATCCCCAGTGGGGGACCTACAGGAGGCAGCTAATTGATGATTCTTTCCCATCATTGGTGTTTCTGTTGCTCTCTCCCTCTCCCTTCCTCTCTAAAATAAAATATATATATATATATATATATATATATATATATATATATATATATATATATATATAATAAATAAAATAAAACTAACAAAGGCACAAATTAGATTGTCATCACATTTGTCCATGGCAAACAGAGAGCATAATGAGATAACTTTTCAGATATAGGTGGCTTTTTTCAGTGATATTATTTGTCCTCTATTGTATGGACTCCAAGACAATAAATTTCAAGTAAACAAATGAACAAACTTCTGATAAGGGGTTAATACTCAAGATTTATAAAAAATGTATACAACTCAACACCAAGAAAACAATCCAATTAAGAAACTGCAAAGGACCTGCATAGACACTTTTTCAAAGAGGACATACAGAAGGCCAACAGATATATGAAAAGATGCTCAAAGTCACTGATCATCAGAGAAATGCAAATTAAAACAACAATGCGGTACCACCTCACACCGGTCAGAATGGCTGCCATCAATAAATCAACAAACAACTGCTGGTGAGGATGCGGGGGAAAAGGAACCCTCGGGCACTGCTGGTGGGAATGCGGACAGGTGCAGCCGCCGTGGAGAACAGATTGGAGGGTCCTCAGAGATTAAAAATGGGACTTCCTATGACAAGTGATTCCACTTCATATCTGAAGAAACCTGAAAATACCAATTCTAAAAAACACATACACCCCTAAGTTCACAGCAGCATTATTTATAACAGCCAGGATTTGGAAACGGCCCAGGTGCCCCTCAGGACTAGGTGAAAGGGTAAAGCTGTGGTACATTTACACAATGGAGTACCCCTTCGCCATTAAAGAGGAGGAAGTCTTACCTGTGTGACAGCACAGATGGACCTGGCGGGCACTAGGCTAAGTGAAATAAGCCAGTCAGAGGAAGACAAGTACCACGTGATCTGATGGTTGTGTAGAACCTAGTGAACAAAGTAAACTAACAAACAAAACAGAAACAAAGTCGTAGACACAGAGAGCAGACTGACCGCTTCCGAGGGGGGGATGCGGGTCTGGGGACGGTGAAGGGATGGCCAAGGCACACAGCACAGACAGCAGCCTGATGGTTTGGTGATTGCCGGAGGGGAGGGTGCTAGAGGAATGAAGAAGAGGGCGAAGTGCGGGTGCATGGTGATGAAGGAGACTTGACTTTGGGTGGGGAAAGCATGATGCAGTAAACAGGTGATGTGTCCTAGAATTGCACACCTGAGACCTGTACAATTGAATAGAACTAAAGTAGCAACTTCCATGCAGCTTTATCTCTGCACATCGATGATGCGAAGGGAATATATATATATGTATGTGTATATATATATATATATATATATATATATATATATATATGAGTTAACATAAAAGATACCATTTTAAACAGGCCTTTGTGCACAGCTGTGACACAAGGACCACCGGTATTTTCCACTGCGCCCTGTCTTTGCACAAATGGCTCCTTGAGCTCCAGTCTGCCAAGGTGAAAACGGCCTTGGGTCGGGAGGGCGGCGTGGCAGTGGCTGCAGGGCGGGAAGAGGGTCGTTCTGTCTGCAGCGGCAGGTCGCTCGATAAAATTTCACCTGTGAAAACTTGAAAGCAGCCCGCATGCCTACTGAAGTCTAGTGCAGGGAAGCGGGCAGGAAGAGTCAAAATACGGCCTAATGCTGCTTTCAGGGAGCATCAAAGGGAGGAGGTGCAGGCTGGCAAACATGGCTGAGAGAAGTAAAATAAAGGGAGTCCGGAATGCTGGGACTTTGAGAGGTTCGGAAGTTCAGCTGCCTGCTGAGTTCCACAGGAAGAAACAAGGTTTAAAGAAACAGGTGGTGGGACAACGTCCACGCTCATGGGGTTGGTGCTTCCTCACAGATTCATCCTGGAGGGTCTCCCTCACGGAAGCTGGGCCTCCGCTGGTCTCCGTTAACTGGCATTAAACCGAGAGAGAGAAGCATGGGGACCAGGCCAGCGGCTGGAGAGTCGGGTCTGGCTGGGAGAACGCTGTGGTCACGGGCGCCGGGCGCTGAGCAGAGGCAAGCGCACCCGACACTAAGTTTTGGGCACATTCTGTGCCCGGCACTTTGCCCCAGGCCCCTTCGCCAGTTTCTGATGAAACCTCCTGCACAGCCTCAGAAGCAGACACATTAACACCCCGAGTCACATGACAAAGAAACTCACTGGCGTTTATGTTCAGTCGTAGACCGAAAGGCAATGCCCGGCTCCCAGACCACAGCAGGAGCAGCCTGTGCAGGCTGGCCGCCCAGGAACGGCCTCACCCCGCCCCCCCAGATCGGCTCTGGAGAACGAGGAGCAGCCAGAACTCCCCGGAGGGAGCTGGCCGCCGAGGAAACTGTGTGAGACGTGGAGGATGGGGGCGCTGGACAATTGCCTTCAGGGGGACCGAGCATGGGCACTGCGGGCACTTCCCCAGCGCAGTGCTGACGGCTCGTGTTTGGGGAAACCCTCCGTCCGGGGGAACCAACAGGCTGACCCGCCTTCCGATTGCTCGAGGACCGAGTGTGTCCAGGTGAAAGCTGTGGTAGGGCAATGGGGCAGAGTAGATGCAAGTATCAGCAGAGGATGGTGTGGGGATGGAGGATGAGTGCAAGTCAACGGGGAAGGGAGAGCAGGGGAGACAGGAAAGGAGTGGAGGGAACTGGGTTAGCATGAGGAGTGGGGGAGGCCACAGTGGGAGTAAAAGGTAGCCGTGGTGGAAGACCGGGTGGCCACGCACACCCGGACGCCCAGGGGAGGCGGCTGTGGAAGTATTCCAGAGGATTCCGAGCTCGCTTAGGACAGCTGAACTCAAGTGTGAGAACGCTTTGGTAAGTGGCCTTACGTGTGAAAGACAAGTGTTGTGTTCCTGCGTGTTAGCCCTGTTGCATTCTATAAACATTGTCAAAGTGCATTGCCCATGATATGACCACCTGGCATGCAAGGGCAATACATTTCATTCTCATACCACATGGGTGGGAAGCTGAAATTTACCTCTATGGGTAAAGAGTATTCACCAATGTAAATACAATGCTCACTAATTTAGCGGCAAATGTTCAAGAGGAGAGGACACACACAAATATACACATGTTTACACACCAACTTTTTTTTAAATCCTTGCCCGAGGATATGTTTTTTGATTTGAGAGAGAGAGAGAGAGAGGGAGAGAGAGAAAAGGGAAGAGAGAGAAATATAAGAGAGACATCAGTCAGTTGTCTCCTGTATGTGCTCTCACTGGGGATTGAACCCACAACCTTAGCATGTGCCCTGACCAGGAATCAACCTGCAGCCCCTTGGCGTATGCCTGGGATGCACTTCAGCTCCAGTAAACGAGTCACGTTGGCCAGGGCCACACCTTTTGCTCACATACTCTTCTTTATTGATGCAAAATAGTTTAAAGCACCATCTACGAAGTGTCAAGAATAAAGACTTTGAGCAAAGATGTCTTTAAAATGATTTATTTCTTTAACTTCAAGGTCTAAATCAATTTATATGGAGACCCCAATCCAGTGAAAGTGTAGGTGGGACATTGTATTCTCTTGTCTGTCCCTGACCCATCCCACAGAGGTAAGAGTGGGGAGGAGGGTGAATTGAGGGCATTGCAAGGCAGGATTATTTGATTCTAAAGCTTCTGGGAAAGCATGGAGTTCATCCCGGTTAAATCTGGACTTCCATCCCGCCCCCACCCCCGCGTGCTACTAAAATAGAGAAAAACAACAGGTGTGACTAGGAGAGCTCCTCTCTGGACAATGCGGGCAGGTTGGTGAGGGTGGGCCTGAGAGCACTGCCTCCAGCGGCCCGGGAGAAGGCAGAGCGGGCTGACTGTGTTCACTGGATTTATTGTGTGTAACCGGGCGGATAGCTCTGGGAGAGGCCTGGGGAGTGGAGGGTGACTTTCAGTTCAACTCGTGTGCACAGGCAGGATTGGAAGACTGTGCACAGCCCAAGCCTTATTAGGGGGCCGGGGGGCGCACTTGGGGCTGAAGTGCATCCTCCTGGCTCCTTATTTACGTGTGTGAGAGGCAGGAAGAACCAGTTCCTTGGACAAGGCTTAGCCCAGGGTTTGCAAATGAGCGCTCCCCCCGTCCAGATGCCGTGTGGTCGGTCTGTGTGAGGCGCCATTGGAGAAACCTCGAACAGCCGTATGCAACCACGCGCTGGAATCGAGTAATGGTCCTGGCCATCTTAATCTTAGGGGAGAAAATAAAAGCCAGCCAGAAAACGGCCGGTTTTGAGGTATTCTTTAATGAAATGGATAAAAATGATTTTGAGCACTCCATTAAGAGCAGCCCCCGTGGCAGAGCGCAGCCCAGGAAGACACAATGCTGCAGGGTGGCCGATGGCCGCCGTACAGTATTGATGCGCCCTCGTAACGGCCGCGGACGGGCATATAAAGAACACTCAGGGGCCGATTAGCCGGGTCCGTGTTCCTCTCAGTCATTGTGCGGAGGCACCGGCGTGCATCACGGTAAATCTGCGGCTGGCGGGCAGCGGCGGAAAACAGCCGAGTTATGTCTCAGTGTCCTGATTAACGGAATCGGCCAGCGTGAGCCCGCAGAGCCTGGCGGGACGCAGCAGCCTCGTTAGGCATCGGGAGGGGCGATCATGGCGCCGTGGGCTTCACTACCCTCCGTCCCTGGCCCGTGTGCTCACGGGGGCCGTGGGTGAGCAGATGCCTGTGCAGGGAAACGGGACTTGCTAAGAGAGGGAGTCAGTTTGATGATGTCACTGGTGATTTGTTTGGCTTTGGTCAGTCAATGATTATCACAAGTAGTGGATAAATCCCCACAGGGTGCGCGGCAGGAAGGTAGGGGAATATATCGGGAACCTCCCTCAGGGAGGTTTGGGGAGATTTCTCCCTTCACAGTTGTGGGGGAATGTTGTTTTGTTGTTGATGTGTGTGTTGTTTAAAGAGCCAGGTGGCAACCCCTCACGGACCTGCTCTACCTGAAAACGCCAGCTCTGAGTCTACCCTTACTCCCTCTGCAGAGCAGACACTGGCACCCTGGTCCACAAAGGATGCCGTGTCTTGTGATATAGACTACCTCAGTGCAGGGCACAGGCAGTGAGGAATCTCTGAAGACAAAGGACAAGGTCCCTACCTTAAAGAGTCCACAGTATCGGAGCTTGTGTGCAGTTTTTGTCAAAAATAATACCTTCCTGCATATGTTGTTGCATTACCTGGAGAGGCAGTTTGCCCTCGTTTTTGTTGCTACTTCACTGGCTGAGGTGACATCGCCAAAGCAGCTCCTAAGTGTGTGCTGCCCAGACACAGTCAGTCAAAGCCAGGGCGCCGAGAAAGACCCTCACCGGAGTTCAGGCGCAGGGAGCCAGACGGAGACCAACACGGAGTAAAAGAATGAAAGTAGATCTGTACACACACACACACACACACACACACACACACATACACACCCCACCCACATGGGCTTTCAAATAGCTGTAACTGATATGTGAGCCCGTTCAGGAGAAAAGGCGGCCAGCACCCTTTTCAGTGAGCCGATGGGGATGTACATCACGTGACTTCAGTAACACGTCAAGACCCTGCTCCTTGACCCCTGTCTGTTATTAACATCCCAGAACCACATCTTTGTCTATTTTGTGTCCAAAGACAGAGACAAATTGTTTTTATGCTTCAGCCTAGAAATCGTATATAGAAGCGTGCGCTCCACACAGAGGCCCAGGTGTTTTCTTTAAACAAGATCTTGGTTCCTTCCTGTGGATCCGGCTTCCTGGCCGGCGATCTTCCCTTCCGACCAGGAGAATTAACTTCCTCTACCATTCCTCCCGGGACAGGCCTGGTAGCTTCTGTGTGTCTGGAAATGCTTTCATCTCTTCCTCACTGTCAAAGACAGTTTTGCCAGGTATAGTATTCTTTTTGACATTTTTTCTTTTGACACTTTGAAAAGCTAGGAGAATTCCGGGACAAGGGGAGCAGGGAAACTGAGACAAGAAAATTAAAGCCGAATAGCTTTGCAGGCCGTTTTAGAGAGCAAAAGGCTCAGACTGCTTCTCACTAAAGCATGCAGGAGAGCAGGGGAACGGGCGGGGGGGGGGGGGGGGGGGGGGGAGAGGGAGAGGAGGAATCCTAGTTCAGCGTCTCACTGACCAGAGACGACAGATAGCCTTAGAGCTGTTAGAGCAGCAGGAGGAGGGGGAAGTCCAGTCTCATCTCATCCCTCGGTCCAAACAGAGAAGCCAGCATCGCAGCTGTGACTGCCAGGCGCGTCTCCTCAGTTGTGGAAAAGCCGCAACAAAGCAGAGGGGAGGCCGTCAGAGTCCATCTGGAGGGGCAGCTAGCAGAGGGATGTAAAGACCTTACAGCCGAAACTGGTTTGGCTCAGTGGATAGAGCATCGGCCTGTGGACTGAAAGGTCCCGGGTTCGATTCCGGTCAAGGGCACGTACCTTGGTTGCGGGCACATACCCAGTAGGGGGTGTGCAAGAGGCAACTGATCGATCATTCTATTTCATCGACGTTTCTAACTCTCTATCACTCTTCCTCTCTGTAAAAAATCAATAAAATAAATTTTTTAAAAAAGGACCTTACAAGCAGGAGGGCATCCCCGGCAGAGCCCCAGCCACTGCTCCTCAGACCGGCTGAGAGCCTGCCGGAGTCTAGGAGCCAGTGCACAGCAGTGCTTGCCTCACTCAGTCAACGTGCACACTTTCATTGTTCAATTGGTTGACTTTGTCACAATGCCGTGATCTGGAGTCACACACGTTCACTTACATGAGCTTGTCGGGAACCAGGTGGGGGATAGCCCTTCCCTCGGACCCGGGGCCTGTCCGTGACCCCCTCGCTGGTGCCTGTAACAAGGCCATCTCCTCTCGGCCCGTCCTCGGTCCCGTTCTAGGCTCCCTCTCAGGGGTTAAGGGTCCCAATCACAACCAGGTGTTCGCTAACTGTGCACGAAGCCCTGTGCCTCCCACTGGACCGAGGGATGTGAGGTGAACACCCAGTTCTTCTCTCAAAAGATGGTGGGACCGTCCCCGGGTGCCCGCGTCAGAGAACTGGGTGTGACCTGCAGATCGTCCTCTTCCTTTCCCGACGGATCCCGCTGAACCCCAATCCTGTCTGTTCCCCCTCCTTCCTCACAGGAAGCAGCATCACCCGCCCCTTCCACTATGGCAGCCACGTCTCCCTGGCACCCGCTTCCAACCGCGCACCCCCCAGCTGTTTGCTGACAGACACTCTGTATGCTTCCCCCACTACCTGGCGAGGTCCTGTGTACCATGGCCGCAGGCACCGTCCCTGCTCTAACAGAGAGGCTCTTCGCTTTCCGGGAGAGAGTGGGCATGAGAGAGAGCTAGGATACTGACCGAGGACGAGGGCTCTTCTGGAGAGGCTGGAGGCTCTGCCGTCGGAGCGGGAGAAGCACACACGGAGGCTGGGCTCACCCTCTGTGCACACAGACGCCGGCGGCACGGCGCCTGGACATCTGGTCACCCAGACCCTTAGCCACAGACTGCGTTTCTCCAAGCCCATGATTTTTTCATTTTTCTAATAACAGACAACAGATTCCATTCTTTTAATTCGCTGTGTTTTCAGAATTGACATGCTTTTAAAATTCTTCTTTGGAAGTGCAATACCGGCTCTCTGCAAATCAGATTGAGATAATTATTCCTTTAACTGTTATCTGGAAATGGACAGCTCAGTTAGCTCCTGTATGCATCAGTCTGGGCCATAAATTATAACCGCCACGAGGGCCTGCTGGCAGAGTGCCCTCTGCGCCAATGTGTGCCTCTGTTTGGCAATTGTGGAGGAATAAAAATGAAATCAGAAATGTGCCTCTCTGAATTGCCATAATTCAAATGTTCAAATCAAATTTTGCAGGTTTCGAAAGCTGTTCAGAATGAAGGCTTCAAAGTGCTTTAATGATGTCTCCCAGGAATACGCGAAAGCTTCCCACAGGGTGCGTTTATGGCCTCCCAAGGCGTTGCCTTAGCAACAAGCATGACCATCTGTATGTGTAACGCTGGCGCATTTTAAAGCCGCCGTTCTGTCATAGGAGTAATAATAGCTGGCATTTATTCAGTGCTTTTCACTCAGGGACTGTTTTATATACATTATCTCTGAACTCCCACTTAATGTTCCTAATAATCCTATAGGAGGGCTGATCGGCGTCTTAATTCACACGGAGCGTGAGGCACAGTGACGGGGGAGCTTCTCGGGGCCTGGACTGGGCAAGTGGCGGGGCGGCGGCTTGCGGTGCGTGTGACCAGTGCTGACACGCAGCGTTCCGTGTGCAGGCCCGCTGGGTAAAGGGAACTCACAGACCCGCACACGGCACTTCCCGGCAGCTCGCGGGCCAGGGATCTGGGGCGGTGCCTGCGAGTCCTGTTACCGCCACAGCGGGCGGCGTGAGCCTGTCCGGGCAGCAGGATGGGAGGACCGGCGGTTCTGGAGCGGGGAGATCAGACACTGAGGCCACCGGCGCCGGACCTCATGGTCATTTGCCTCCCGTGAAGGCTGGGACTGCACAGCAGTGAGGGTGCAATCAGAGCTGGGGGCCCGGGCTGCCGTGACACCTCGATCACCCCCTCCACGCACCCCAAGCCAAAGTGCGGTCTAAGGAGCAGGCATGCCTTGCAGTTTCCAGAAAGTTCTACCACAAGATTTGCTCTCATGGGCTCCCTTTACGGAAATAGGCAGCACGGGTGAGCAGTGGGTCACGTGTAGAATGACATATCCTGGCGTTCACTCCTCACTGGTCTGCGCTTTCCCCTCTGAGGCATATGCTTGTGTATGTTCACACACACATGCACACACGAGAACACACATGCACATGCACACACGGGCACCCACACACCCCACGGAGAGTAGAGGAATATTATCACACAGCAGCGTTAGGAACATACTTCCCGTGAGTTTCAGTCTGTCCGCTCTCAGGATAGATCTTGGCTTCCAACCTGAGAGCTGTCACATGGAGAATCTCACCCTAAAGTGCAGGCACATAGCATGTGATGGTCATTTCACATCTGACGCTGCTGCTAACCTGGGAAGGCCGAGGCCAGAGCTCCCCATGCTTTCTGCCACACACACGCACACACGCACACGCGCGCACACACGTGGGCTGTTCCTGGCGAGTGGCCCAGGAGAGACAGCGCCGGTCTCCGCTCACTAGACACTCCGTTAAAGCCCTTCCTTGGCCAGTCCGTTCCCTGGGCCGGTCACCCAGGCATCCACTCCCTCACGGAGGCCGGGGGGGGGGGGGGTGTTGCCCCTGTGCCAGGAGCCCCGGGACTTCAGCTCCGTCTCTGTAGGTCCTTCCCGGGCCCGGCCCACCTGCCCCCGGCCTTCACTTCTTAGCCACCCCTCTCGGCCTGCAGGCTGGCACCGGGTGCCAGGGAGATGGACAGGCCGCCACCCGAGAGGTCAGCGCGGCTCAGCACACGGCTCCGGTGCCAGCGCTGGGGTGGCCGTCCTCCGAAATGCTTTCACCGTCACCTCCTTCCCAGTCTCCCCCTTCCCCAGATCTGAGGCCCGCCTCTCCCTCCCTCCACTCCGAGGAGAACAATAACCACTTCTCACAGCGTGGGCCCGGAGTTTGGTTTGGCTTTTCGGAAACGACAAAGGACAGCGCGGTGCACAGATCGGAGGCACTCTGGCCTAACGTGGACCGGAGGAATTAACGCTGGAGAAATTAGAGTACGTTCCTCGTACGACTCATATTCCGCTGGATGCTTCCAGACGCAGGTGTTCTTTTGAAGGCTTTCTTAAAAAAACAGTTTCCATGGCAACCGCATCGCATGTAAGGCCAGAAGGAATTAACTGCCACTTGAATTGGATGCTTGCGACTTGTGTTTAGATCATCCCAATAAATCGCCCTCATATAATCCGCGCTAACACCCGGCGTTATCCAGTTCTCACCTCCTGCTTTCCTAACACACTGGCGTCAGCGCTGCAGCTTCCCGAGGCTGAGGCTGCGGTGGCCCCGCCGGCAGCTGTGTTTCTCTCTCTCCAAGGAAAGACTCCACGGAATGACCGTGACCGCGCAGGACGGGGACGGGTCCTCTTCACGCCGGCCAGCGACGGAGGAGCACTGTGAACGCGACCGTCTAAGGCGGTGGTCCTCACCCTCCCTAACGCCGCGGCCCTTCAACACAGCTCCTCATGTCATGGTGACCCTCAACCGCAAAGTTATTGTCTTTGCTACTTCATAGCTGTAATTTTACGACTGTTATGAAGCGTAATGTAAATGTCTGTGTTTTCCGATGGTCTTAGGCGATCTTGCTAGCGGTTCTCAGCCTGGGGGTCTCGAAAATAGTTTTATGGTTGGGGGTCACCACATGAGAAGCTGTATTGAAGGGTCGAGGCGTTAGGGAGGGTGAGGACCACTGCTCTAAGGAGTGAAGGTCACCTCCAGTCCAGTTTGCATATTCTGTGAGGATTTTCCACTTATTAACAAATCTTTCTTTTATTGTTACTTTCCCGTTTTATTTTACTTCTAACTGTAGTGTTTCTGTTGGCTCCCTTGAATTTTCTATGAAAACCCAGTGTCTGGGAATGGTTACAATGCTTCCTTTCTCTTTTAGTTTTGATATTTATTTTATTTTTTCCTATGATTTGTCCTTTATACCTATCATTTTACTTAATTGTTTCAATTTTCTTCTTTTCCTATGAATGCTGGGCATACATGATCGCTACACCCATAATTTATTTTCCTGAACCAGTCAATTGCCTCTTTGCTGATTCTTTTTTTAAATTTTTGCCCAATTTTATTTTTAAAAAAATATATTTTATTGATTTTTACAGAGAGGAAGGGAGAAACATCGATGAGAGAGAAACATTGATCAGCTGCCTCCTGCAAACCCCCTACTGGGAATGTGCCCGCAACCAAGGTACATGCCCTTGATGAGAATCAAACCCCAGACCCTTTAGTTCGAAGGTGGATGCTCTATCCACTGAGCCACACCGGTGAGGGCGCTTTGCTGATTCTGAATGCCGCTCTGCTGTGTGATGGCGGAACTTGCGTTTCGCTTGCTCTTCCCGGCAGAGCGGAGAAGAGCTTCTGAGGAAGAGCCCCCTGCTGTCCTCATCCCCTCCCTGCCCCCCCGGAGAGGGGCTTCACGATCCTCTCAGGATCTCTGCTTTCTTTGCAGCATCGCCTCGCCTCACTTTTTAAGGGAGAAGCTGAGTTGGGCCCCAGTGCCATTCTTTAATGTTGCCCTGAGATTACGGTGTGTGCGTTCCAGGTTTCCCGCGCTGAGCGGACTTCCTCTCAGAGCCGCCTCTATGCTTGTCGGTGGCAGTTTCTTTTGGGGGAGCACGGAGTCCGGGCGGGGCAGTCAGAGGGTCAGGGGGCCGGCTGGTTTCTCTGTTCGCGCACAGCCGACTCTCCCAGCTCCTGCAGACACTCCGCGCAGCATTTGACGGCAGCGCCTTGGACGGTGTGAGTTTCAGAGGGCTGCCCTAACCGCGTGCCACCAATGGGTACGGAGAGTTAAGCCACCGAAAGTCGTTCTTTCCTCATTCGGGACCCCAGGAACCCACAATCAACGTGCCCACGGGCCAGGTGCCCGGCAGGAGGGTCCTCTTGTGCCTCTTCCGGCTTCTGGTGGCCCCGACCTTCCTGGACTCCTGGATGCACCCTTCTCATCCCTGCGTCTGCTGCCACGTGTCCACCTGGCCTTTACCCCGTGTGACTCTCCCTTTCCTACAAGGCCACGGTCATCGCAGATCAGTGACCACCCTAATGACCCCATGTGATGATGATTACACTGGCCATGACCCTGTTTCCAAATGACGTTGGTCTCCTTCACATGCATCAGGAGTCAGGACTTTGGCATATTTTTGGGGGAGTCACACTTGAACTCATAACCAACGGTGTCTATGAGTTTTGAAAACATTTGTAACCTGTTCCCATTTAAGTCTTCATAATGGAATAAAGTAAAAAGTCATAATTCATCTTGGTGTTCAAACATGGTGCAGTCACATGGATAGAAGAACGGTCTCTTTCGTGTAAGCTAAAATGCTTTCGGAAGAAAACCTAAAAAACTGTTTAGCTACAGCAGCATCATTGCAATAAATACAGGAGCTCTCACACTGTCTGCCTGATTTATAGTTCCTGACAGACGTGATAATACCGGAGCCTTGATACGTCTTGTTACTTATGTTTACGGCACACATATCCATGTCACTTCGAGTCTGCTGGTGATTTGCAAGTGTACTTCTGTTATAACTGAGCATCCAAATATCCGTTTTCCCTGCGGGGCCTGGTTCACGGAGTGGTTGCTCTGTTATATTCTCTGTTTCATTTGTCTTAAAACACAGAAGCTCTGGGCGCGAGCCTGGAGCGATACCATCGAGGGCATTCCATCCATAGGAGTAACACTTTGCAGTCATCAGAGCTGCTTATAACGAGTCTGCGTGTCCTCAGGGCTCCTCACGGCGCGGGCCAGCAGCTCCAGCGGAAGGTGCAGGGACTCAAAGAGCTGAAGAGTTAAACTGTGTCTGGGAATTCAGAGGCAATAAACATGCCCTCAGAGCCGTAATTCCCGGAGAAAGCTGTACCCTCAGAGTGGTACCACTCCACCCGTGTGCCGAGAACCGAGGGCATCAGAAGCGACTACTTCTCATTAGAAGGGGCAAACAGTCCTATTTAAATACTCCTATGCCCGGCGCTTACGGGACAATTTGTTCGCACGTGGGTGAGCGAACCCCACTCAATAAAGCTGAGTGCGACACCTGGAGGGCTGTTTTTTCTCACATCCTGCAAACGTCCCCGTGTCAGGCACTGGGAGGAGCTGAGCCGTTCCTCAGAGTGACATCCTGTCCGACCCCGCGCCCCGGCGGGCACACGGAGTGCCACCTGAGCAGGCGGGCGCTCGCTCTCACTGCCCGCACTGCCCTCCGCACCCTGCCCTCTCACTCCTCCCCAGCAGCCCCTCCCACAGAAACAAAGCCACCCACACCTCGTCCGGCTCTGAGCAAAGTGAGAGGCCAGACCCACAGTTGTAACAACGGGCTGTTAGGGAATTCTTCTAGAAGGTCCTTCAAAGGCCACCAAGCTTATTTTTTAAAATATATATATATATTTTATTGATTTCAGAGAGAGGAAGGGAGAGGGAGAGAGAAGCACCAATGATGGGAGAGAATAATCAATTGACTGCCTCCCACACGGTCCCTACCAGGGATCAAGCCTGCACCCGGGGCATGGGCACTGATGGGGAACTGAAGCATGACCTCCCGGTTCATGGGTCCATGCTCAACCACTGATCCACACCAGCTGGGCCGGAATACTTTTGCATCTTGATTCTTGCATTCATTGCTTTTGTGGGGATTTCTCTTGGTGTGTTATTGTGCACAGGTGCACCGCTCCCAGCTTCCCTCGCCTCCCTCCTCCCTCAGCATATGTATCACCTGTCTGTTTCTCTTCCTGAGCGTTCATTATTGGTGTGTAAAGATTTTCTATATATATAAAATTAGGTATATTATATACTAGTATACTTGTAAAGCTATATTAAATTTGATGTTGATACAGATTTAGGGGTCAATAAACAGACCCATGCATATATAAAATCCTGAAATAGATCAAAGCTGTTTTTTCATATCAATGGGAGAAACAATCAATACACAGCACAGGGGAAACCAGTGGTTATTCAAGTGGGGGGAAAAGAAACATTTATCATGATTAATAAACGAACATTTATTCCATCTGACAAGTGAGGTTTGAACACAATATTTCAGTCACTAGGGCTGTGAGGCATTGATATCCTGCTGCTTCTACTGAGCGGACTTTGGAGGACTCCGGGAGAAGGAATGGCTTCCTGAGCTGGTTTTGTAGCTGCTCTAAGCCTACAATTTTTTCAAAATAAGTTGCAAAAACAGGCAGTGCAGCGAATAAATGGGAAAAAAATGGATTTCACATGAATCATGAATTTAAGTGTGAAGACTAAAACTAAAACGATATATTTTAAAAACAACCTATCAGAATATTTTAACTCTTTGCAGTGAGAAGGACTTTCTTAAATAAAGCAATAAATGTAAATGATAAGTAAACATATTAATAAATATCAGTGCATTAAAAACAAGAATTTCTGTGCATTATCACTTTTATTTCACTGCCACAGTCGCCATAACAATTCTTAGGAACAGAATGTTGCATTTCATGTTATAATCTATTCTTCCCCTAAAATGATACCTTAAACTATCATCTAATCAACCTACACTATGAAAAAGTGCACAGATAAAATGACCTACAGTTACACATAAGTAAACCAAAAATTAAGTATTCTATCTTTCAAATGAATAAAAATATAAGAGGAAAGTAATTGATAATAAAATTATATACATTTTAACAAATGATTGGGGGATAAATGTGTGAGCTGTTGGCATAATTGGATGCCTGCATCTACTTAAGTATCTATTCAGGATACGCAATTAGTCAGAATTCACACTTTTCTGTGGTTTTGACATTTTGAAACGAGACACAGTCAAGGATACGCTTCTGTAAAAATGACATTGTATGTAGTACAGTTACTAACACCGACTGTGCGGAGCTGGGACTGGTGACTGCCCACGAGTGGTATGGGATTGGTGTTGATTTTCTGACCTTGTGAGCACCTTTTGGTAAATGTCTGAACAGAACAAAGTATACTTTTCACTCACGTAAAAGCTGTGCTTCTGGGTAATTCCATGAATAGTAAGCCCAGGGGGAAAATATTTATGTTACAAAAGACTACTAAGTTCCTGGCTCCGCTATTCTCCCACCTACAGAAACGCTAGCGGGATTGAGGGACAAGTAGGGAGGACTTACTGGTAGAACACCCGTGTGTTGGGGAGGACTTGGGACACTGTGTGTTGGGGAGGACTTTTTGAGATGGGCTGGTGTGGGCCCACAGGCCCGGTAGGACGGAGGCAGAGGCCTGTGGGGGGAGAGGTGGGTGCAGCAGGTGGGCGTGGGCCACCAGCCCTGGGAGGGCCAGGAGTGAGGATTTGGGAAGACAGGAAGGAGGACTCGCTCGCAGCCTCCGGGTCCCACTCTGAGGCCCAGGACCAGTTCCGACCGCCCCCTCTGGACTGCATGCAAAGAACACGCTTCACACGTCAGCGTGTCTGTGACCATTGGGACGGCGGGAAAGGAAAGGAATGCAGGGTCGAGGATCCCTGGTGACCTCATGCTTCTGCAAGAGGGACCGGGGTGGCAGCCGGGCCGTTTCACAGCAGCGACTTCCCCGGGAGAGCTGCTCCCGCGTGGAAGCGTCTCTCTGTTGGGCAGGTGCTGCTTCCCAGGCGCACCCGTTGGCCTCGGTGGGACCCTCAGCACGTGGCTCTTGTGCCTACTCCGCCGTCCATCATGCGGGAGCAGCGTGTCCCCCATCAGAGGGGTGCCTCGCTCTCCCCGGGACACGCTGCTCTCCTGCCCACCAGGCCGGGCGGTCCTCCTGCTGTTCCCTCTGAGCAGCAGAAAGCTTTCCCCTTTTCACTGCTGCAAACAATGGCCTCCTCCATCACAGCCACCACAGCATGTCCCAGTCCAGTGGGGCCGAGCACAGCCCAGGAGCTGGGAATGGAGCCGCCGTCCGGGCGGGCTGCGGTGGGGCGCCTTCCCCACGTGAAGGCTGGTGCTGGTCTTCTAGGGTCAGCGATGGACGTGGACAAAGGGGTGAGTGGGCTCAGACGCTGAGTTTCACTGTGCCTGCCCAGAGGGCCCCAGGCTGGGCATCACAGGCGCCTCTGCCTCCACCTGACCCGGGGCCGTGAGCAAACCATTGACACACTTGTGGGTTGTTCAGGGGCCTTCTTGTGGCTACAAACTCTTGCCTGAGCCTCTGTCACCCACCCACTTGAGCCTCTGACTGTGTCCTTTGGTGGCCCACCTGCCGGCTGAGGTCACCCTACTCCGAGCATTAACCTGGGTGAGATCTAAGGTTAAGCCAGTGGTCGGCAAACTCATTAGTCAACAGAGCCAAATATCAATAGTACAATGACTGAAATTTCTTTGGAGAGCCAAATCTTTTAGACTTAAACTTCTTCTAATGCCACTTCTTCAACATAGACTCGCCCAGGCCGTGGTATTTTGTGGAAGAGCCGCACTCAAGGGGCCAAAGAGCCTCCTGTGGCTCGTGAGCCGCGGTTTGCCGACCATGGGGTTAAGCTGAGGAGTCCCGCTGGCTCACAGGCTGTGAACAGGGTGCACTGGCCGCCCCGCTGCACCTGGGGACACACATGAACCCCGTCCTCGGAGCTCACGGCCCAGAGCGCTTCCGCCTCCTGGGCAGGGGCAGCCAGCCACGGCCTCCGGCAGCCCCAGCGGTTTCCCTGACGACGTTCTGCGTACCTGTCCGCGGGCGCGCTCCCCGTGAGGGCCCTGGGCAGGAGGGGGCACTGTCCCTGGAGGTGAACACTGGGGCGTCCCCGTCCTGTTCTGTCACTGGTCTGTGGGAACCCCGTCTGACGCCTGGCTGTCCGAGTGCATCTCACACGCTCTCCGGCCTGAGTCACCGCAGATGTTAAAGGCGATCTCCTCCGAGGGCATCAGCATTCCGATCAGCAGCCGGAAGAAAAGGTCATGGTCAAAGCACAGCCCACAGGGGGATGGAGCGCTGCCCGCTGGGCAGTTAGCATGAGCTGGAAGCCAGCACCTGTCACGTGTGATTTAGGCTGCAAGGCTGCCCAGCCGCAGGCCCGGCCGGCACCTCCGTGATGTTCACAGTTAAGTGTCACCAGTGATTTTGCTCAAACGCTTTGTAAACGCCCACCGAGACTAAATGCATTTAGAAGAAGGAAAGACAAAAAAACAGGCAAGCAACACTACAAATAATGAGGTGATAAGAGGAGTTTTTTAAAACGATACTTGAGATTTTTTTGGCATGATCAGATGACTGAAGTGCTAGAAATGGAAAAACTGAGTTTGAGTATTATTGGAAAGTTATCGGTGTGGATGAAAGGCAAATTACAGACCGGGAGGGATGCTTATAATGTGACAGGCCGGTGATTAATGGTTTTCTTATTCGAAAACCCCCACAAATTCAGTAAGAGAAAGACAATGACTCCATTAAAAATGGCAAAAGGTATGAGAAAGTGATGCATAAATTACTGCGATAGAGTCCAAGCTGGTTAATTATCTGGGAAATGCAAATATAAACAAAACGAGAGCCATTTTTCATCTTTCAGTGTGGCAGTGGCAAATGTTAATGGGTAGCGTTGGCAAAGCTCACGATGGTGTCCTGGAAGGCGGAGGGAGAGGGAAGAGCGTATAAATCTCCATTTGGCAGCGAGTGCGAAAGCGGTAGCCTGCGCGTGCCCTTTACCCCGGCCGCGGGCAGAAACGCAGACCCGGGAATAGCAGAGGCTGTGCGCCAGGACTGGCCCCGCGGACACAGAGCGCTGCTCCCAACTGTAAGAACTTCGGAAACCAAGTCCATCCAACCGCAACTCTGTGCTTCTGTGCGAAGGTGTGTGCTCTTTACCCACAAGCCACGGAGAGCAAATTAAGTAAAAAGCAAACTAATATTTTTTTCACAATTCGTATTTATCCAGCATCTGCTTTGTATGAGGGAGTCTGGGGATGGTGGCGGGGAGTCCGTGACCGAGGCGGGTACAGTCTCAGCTCACAGGGTTTGCCTTCTGGAGAGGCACCGGCAATTCAGGGCATGAACGCTCTGGAAAAACAAGCAGGTGACTGGGCTGGAGCACACCAGGTTAGAAACAGCACCCACAGCTCGCTCCCGCTTTAAAGATGAGCCACCCCTGGGGACGTGCGGGGTGAGCCCGCCCGGTGGGACGGGAGGTGCTGGGCAGTGCTTCAGAGGGCAGCTGCAATTAATATAAACAAAATATATAACATTGGGTTTTTCTTAATCCCCAAAATTTAGGTGATATTTCAGAAAGATTTTAGTTAAATAACATTTCCAACATATTCAAATAAGCACAAAAGCTATAATGAACATGAACAAAATATGTAATACAGGGCTGTTCAGGAGAATTTTAGCTAAAAAAATCTCAAATATAGGCAAGATAATTTCAAGTCCTGCTCTCTTTTTATATTGAAAATGTAACAAGTGGCCACACGGTATTACTTATTGGAGAATACGTGTGTAATAGATGTGATAAACAGTGGTAGTCTTTATTTATAAAGGTTACTTGTAAAGTAATTCATAAAGAAAACCACAAAAAAACTTGAACAGGTAGCTAATAAAAAATGAAATACAGCTGGCCAGTGGAAGTACAAAGATTCTCCATCACCAGGCTAATCAGAGCTGTGCCATCTACAAACAATGAGGAGGGTGCAGTGGTGGCCCTCGGGGAGGGTTTACAACAGTGAGGTGTAAGAGCATATGTAGCATGGGGGTGCACCAAGTAAATCCTACTCTTAAAAAATATCTCCGTCCTAGCTAGTGTTTTTCAGTGGATAGAGCGTCAGTTTGTGGACTGAAGGGTCTGGGGTTCAATTCCAGTCAAGTGCAGGTACCTTGGTTGCAGGCTCAATCCTGGCCCCGTGGGGGCGTGTGCGAGAGGCAACCAATCAATGTGCCATTCTCACATCAGTGTTTCTCTCTCTCTCTCTCTCTCTCTCTCTCTCTCTCTCTCGCCCACTCCCTTCTACTCTCTCTAAAAAGCAATGGAAAAAAATATCCTCGAGTGAGGATTAACAACAACAAAAAAAATAATAATAATTTTAAAAATACGCACACACACACTCTAGGGGCCCAGAGCACAAACGAGTGCACCTTGAAAGGAACTGTGGCTGTGAGGCTGTGGTGGGCACAGGGGCGGGTATGGGCCCATCCTCTGCACCCCTGCCCGGCCCTCCTGCTGTAGCTCCCCCCACCCTGTCCCCTGCCTGCCTGCAGCCCCATTCCTGTCCCTTCGCTCCGTCAGAGGTGATCGGGGCTGGCAGTCACCACTCGCACCCGCTACAGTGCTGATCGGAATTAGCCTTTTATTATATAGGATATTTCCTTAGGAAAATGTAAGGCATGTGTGCAAAGATGCCTAGACCGAGCATGCTTCATTCTTTAAATGGTGAAGAAATGAAAACAATATATATATTCAATGATAACATTTTTGTAAATATTAGAAAACTACTAAAACGTTATGGGAAATCTGATATAGGAAATATCAATAATACACATTTATGTAAAAAATATTTCCAAGCTCTCTGCAATGGGCCTTTGTTATTTGTAAGATTATAAAGTTATTAAATATTTCATTGATCTAAGAATGCGAGTGAAATTTAATACATCCTCAAAGCCATTTTTACTAATTAGGTATTACATGTACTTCCAAGAGTAATTTATACAATGAAATGTAGCTTATAACAACAGTAATAGTAACATTTAAAATAGAGTTCTAACATATTTTCCCCATAAATTTAGTTTAATTTGGGCAAGTGTTTGAGAAAAGAAGGACATTACCTTCATGGAGGAGTCTTGTACACCATCCAACACTATTTGATCATTGAATATTTTTCTCAAAGTTACAAATGTAGCTGCTCAAAATATCACATGCTTTTGATGTTTTCAGTTTTTATTTATTTATCTTTTAATATATTTTTATTTATTTCAGAGAGGAAGAGAGAGAGAGAGAGAGAGAGAGAGAGAGAGAGAAAGAGAGAGAGAGAGAGAGAAAAACATCAATGATGAGAGAGAATCACTGATGGGCTTCCTCCTGCATGCCCCACACTGGGGATTGAGCCTGCAACTCTGACATGTGCTCTGACAGGGAATCTAACCCAACCGTGACCTCCGGGTTCATAGGTTGACACTTAACCACTGAGCCATGCCAGCTGGCATAATGTTTTTGGCTTTTATTTGCTTGGTAGCTATTGGCACACTCTTCAATTCACTGGGAAAAAAACAGCAAAATGGTCAGTTCCCTCACTCGGACTTAAGTTGCTTCTTGTGTCCCACAGCATCACTGCAGCAGGCAGAGCAGTGTCCTCACAGAGAAAACGTGTTGTGTTGATTCAAACATTGAAAGAATGACGGGGTATGGTCAATAAGATGAAAATGTAAAAATTAATAGATATCTGAGTAGATGCAGTGCTGATTATTGATTGAATCCATTAAATTAGACAGGTGATATATATGTAAGAGAAAGAAAGAATGCATAAGTGAAAATAATATAAATACTATATAATAAAGAGGTAATATGCAAATTGACCATCACTCCAACACACAAGATGGCTGTCCTTATGGGGTCAAAGATGGCCACCCCCACGTGGACACAAGATGGCCACCACAAGATGGCTGGCAGGGGAGGATAGTTGTGGGCAATCAGGCCAGCAGGGGAGGGCAGTTGTGAGGGACCAGGCCTGAAAGGGAGGGCAGTTGGGGGGAACCAGGACTGCAGGGGAGGGCAGTTGGGAGCAACCAGGCCTGCAGGGTAGGGCAGTAGGGGGCGACCAGGCCTGCAGGGGAGGGCAGTTGGGGGTGACCAGGCCAGCAGGGGAGGGCAGTTGGGGGTGACCAGGCCAGCAGGGGAGGGCAGTTAGGGGCAATTGGGCTGGCAGGGGAACAGTTAGGCATTGATCAGGCTGACAGGGGAGTCTTAGGGGGTGATCAGGCTGCAGGCAGAAGCAGTTAGGGACAATCAGGCAGGCAGACAGGCAGGCAAGCAGTTAGGAGCCAGCAGTCGTGGATTGTGAGAGGGATGTCTGACTGCCCGTTTAAGCCTGATCCTGGTGAGATTGGGCCTAAACAGGCAGTCGGACATCCCTGCAGGGGTCCCAGATTGGAGAGGGTACAGGCTGGGCTGAGGGACACCCCTTCCCCCCACAGTGCACAAATTTCATGCACCGGGTCTCTAGTTCAATGTAAATATGTTTATTATATATGTGACCAGAATAACTAATGAGTCAATGATAATTTTTAAATACTATTGCCAAGATGTAAAGATGTAAAATAGGTAAAGAACAATGTTGTTAAATCCAAATTTAACTTTACATATTAGGTGATTATAAAGTGCTAATGTAAATTAAAGTTTGCAATGTGATTCCAGCCAGAATGCACAGATATATCCTTCCATGTTTGGCTATATTTACCTGTTTTGTTTTGGGCTCTGTGTCACACACACACACACACACACACACACACACAAAACGTTATTATAGACATTTGATTAGGTTTGTGCTATTTGGTGCAGTAAACTGAGGCTTAAATTAATGGATAAACCCAAATCTTAGAGTAAGTGGGAGAGGTGCCTGTTAATTACATTGCAGATGGGGCTGTTATTCTGGAATTATGCTGAGAATACAGAAAGCACTCAGAACCTCTGAAAATATAAATAAGTGATTGCTCATTTTAGTTTGGCCTCACCTCACCTGCCTCATCGGTGACTGGGAATCTGTTTGCTTTGGATGCTGGAGGAAGTTGAGAAACAGAAGTGTTGAGCCTGAATGCTATATATTTCATTTCTCATAGTTTTCTTTCTGGCCCTAGGGGACTAAAACATTAATTATTAATACCCCTGATTTATATATTTTTGGTTCCTAAAGATAGAATAATGACTCTCCCTTGTGAATCATGATTTGTTATTAATTCAGTTCTCATACCTCCCTCCAAAGTTACAAAAAATATTACCCAGTCACAGAAATTTATTCCAGAAGTCACCTCAAATATCTAAAGAAAAGTAACCTCAAGATATTTTAGATGTTACAGATAGCCAAATTACATGGAAGCCATTTGACAACTCACTGATGTTCTCATTCCTATTTTAAAAATACCTTAATATTTGAAAAATAAAAAAACTCAACTATTGACAAAGTTCAATTTGCTATTTGAAAAGTTAAAGCCTTTCCTGAAAGTGACTGAAAGCTCCACCTGGCAGTGCAGGGTGAGCTGACTGCCCAGAAGACACCACCGCAGAGCATGCGAGGCGATCCTCCCCCCAGATTGGCAACTGGCGCTTTGATTAGAAAGAACTGGGGTTCTGAGAATGAACTCCGGCTCCACAAACACCCCCTGAGTGTGTGTAATGCGCCCGTGATTTGCGGTGCGAAGGCCCACGTGCGGAATACTGAGTGGGACGTGGCAGTCCTGTAATAGATTACGCTGATTGGCATGGCTGGCAGATGTGAGAGAGCATCATTGCTCATTATGTGGCTGCCTTAATTGGTTTTCTCCTGGAACACACAGACAGCCCTCCCCGATCTGTCCCACACAGGGTACTTAACATCAAAGCCTCTGAGTTATGACCCGATTGTCAGTATTTTGTAGATGGCGGTTATGTCCTGGGATTGGTTTATGAGAACACCCTTGTTTGTCTTCTGCATGGAGCCTCATGGAGGGCAGGGAAGGCCATCTCTGCATTCTTTAAGGAAGTAACTGCTTCCCGAAGTGAGGTTCCACTCATTGAAAACACCGATCACACATCAGGGTGCAGAACCTAATGAGGTTCTGTACCCTGATACGGTGTTGTCACGTGATACACAGCAGAAAGGTCGTGGAGGATGCGGTGAGGATTACAAACCTGGATGACTTCGGAAGGTCCATCTGCAAAGGGCAATAACAATCACCGAAGACCTATTTCAGTTGTTTGCAGGAAACAATGATTTAAATCTCTGTTTAAAATAGCTTTAACATCTTTGTTTTGTAGTAGCACATTAATAAACAATGTCTGCAAAAGTACTTTAAGCTATGATTTTTAAAATTTTTATTTTTTATATATTTTATTGATTTTTTTACAGAGAGGAAGGGAGAGGGATAGAGAGCTAGAAACATCGATGAGAGAGAAACATCATTGATCAGCTGCCTCCTGCACATCCCCCACTGGGGATGTGCCTGCAGACAAAGTACATGCCCTTGGTCAGAATCAAACCTGGGACCCTTCAGTCCGCAGGCAGATGCTCTATCCACTGAGCAAAAATGGTTAGGGCTATGATTGTTTTTATTATTCTTTAGACAGTAAGAAAAACCTAGGCTAGAGAAGAACAAGCTAACATTGTGTTAAATTGGTCATTGGGAAGCAGCAATCCCTGAAATAGCCTCTCTCCCTCCTCTCATCAGGAGGCGGGGAAGACAGAGAGCAGGAGGGGGCGCCAAACACGGCCCAGCCGCCCTGGCTCTCGCTGTGAGGAGGAGGAAATAGCGCCGATGGCAGCAGTGTGGGCGGCCGTGGGATAAGACAGTGCGTGTGATAAGCCAGCCAGAAAAAGCTAATGACATACCATTCTCTCATGTGGAGGAGCTGAAACCGGTATCCTCTCTTTCCCCCTCAGTGATGCCTCCCGCCTCCCGGGGAGGAAGAAATGAAGGAAACGGGTCCTCCCTCCTCGCACGCCCGCTGGGCACGCAGGAGGTGCTCCCGTACAGTCCAGTGGTCACATCGCTCCCTCCGCCCAGCAGGTGCTCCGGGAGGGCAGAACTGGTTTTAGGGTCTCCGACAAGTTACTGTGCCACATGATACAGTTTTCCTGGGAAACCCTGGGCTCGCGCTGGTTGGGTAAAATGTGTGTACTGATGGTTTTAAGGTTTTAGCAATAATATGACTTATCCATTCTGAAATGACCCACACATAGTTTAGAAAGAGATGATGGATTGATAGCAAATAGATAAATATTGGCATAGATACAGATATGGAACTGAAGCAGTGTGGTGTCATTGTGCACATTTGCAGACGTGTGTAGTAAGCGTAGTTTTTTCCACTTTTGTGCTGTCATTACAACAATATGTCTTGATTCCTAAATTAATCAAATAGATTATACCACAGCCTGCTTCATAAGAGGTCTCCTACAGCTTACATAAATACAGATGACAAAATGTAATGTTATAAAATTTATGTTTTGATTATTTAAAAAAAAAAAAAACCCACATATTTTTGTTGATTTTTTAGAGAGAGGAAGGGAGAGGGACAGAGAGATAGAAACACCAATGATGAGAGAGAATCAATGGTCTGCTGTCTCCTGCACGCTCCCTACTGGAGATGGAGCCCACAGCCCGGCATCTGCCGGGACCAGGAATCCAAATGAGAGGCAGCTCAACCAGCTGAGCCACACAGGCCAGGGCCAATGTTATAAAATGCACAGCAACCCGGTGGGTGGGAGAGCAAGGCAACAAGGCTAGGGAACCATGGGAGGAAATAAACAACTAAAACGAAAACTCAGAGAAAGCACAGGAAAGTTGTGCTGTCCCACTCTCCATTCCTACACCCGCATCGCTGCCCAGGCTGTCCAGGGAGGAGACTGTCACCAGGGAGCACGGAGGTCTGAGGCCCGGTCAGTCGGGCCCTTGGCTGGCACTCCCGGGAGCCAGAGACATCCATCCTGTGCGGAAGGGGCCCAAGCCCGGGCGGCACTGTCCCTGGGTGTTCACCAGACCCCGCCCAGCCCTCTTCCTGCCCGGATACAAGCCTTGCAGCATCGCTTCCAACATCTACCCTAAACAAGCGTCTGCTCCTTGAGACTGGGTCAGCCTGCGCGTCCATCAGCGGCGACAGCAGGAGCACAAACCGATGACAGCGACAGCAGCCAGAGTGGTGCAGACAAGTACAGGTCAGCCCTTCCTGTTCTCCGGCTTGCGGTCATTAATTTCCTGTCACTGTCTTAACACCGAGAAGCCGAGGGAATTCTGGGATTTAGAGCTTATTTTGGTCTGTGGCTGCTTTGGCCTGCCGTGAACAGCAGCTTATCTGGGACCTGTGAGGGGCCTGTGGTGGTGACAGTGGGGGAGGGGAAGGAGGGGGAAAGAGGGTGACCGCCCCCCGCCGCCCCTCGGGTGCTGTACCACAGCAGTAATAGAGCCCGGGATCCTTAAGCGGCAGCAGGAACATTCCAAGAAACTGGAGACAGAAGCTGCAAGAGCTTTGGAGGCCTGGACTCTGAAACGTCCACAATTTAACTTCTGGAACATTCTGTTGCTCAAAGCAAACCACCAGGCCGGCTCTGACGAGCAGTGACATAGGCCCCAGCTCCTACAGGGAGCTGTGTGCACAATGTGGCCTTCCCTGATCGGCAGTCTCTATTAGGGATATGGCCTGAGTCTCAAAATAATACCAGTTGCCTAGGAGGCCAGTGGAAACGCGGCACAAACAGACAAAGTCAGAAACGAAAAGAACGAGGGTACAGAAAGGCGTCTTTGTTGTAGCAAAGTAACTTCAAACCCACAGAGAAGGCGCAGGAAGGTTCAAAGAGCTTCCACGTGTCCCTTAGTTAAAACCCCTAATTTCAATCTGTCTTCTTTATCTGCGTCCTCACTAGGGTGGTGATGGATGGGCCAATACCAATCCAGAAAGCAGGCTGGGTGCTGTCCAGCTGGTGGGTGGGAGGAGACAATGGAGAGGGACTGCGCGTGGCCAGGGAGTGACTTTGGGAGCGTGCGTCAAAGTGTCCTAGAATGAGTGTCATCACGGGTCACAGCCCTGTGAATCTCCTCAGAACCCGACTCCCACACCCCCGGGGGAATGCTATGCTACGCAAATTCTACCTCAATAAAGCTGTTAAAAGTACTCTGTGAGCACTGGGTTATGTGAATGAGTTTCATTAACAGCGATATTCAGATCAAGGTCATGGGTCTTTGTTTGCGCTAGGACAGTGCTGAAATAAATATTTCTAACAACAGGGAATCAGGGAATCTGCACAGTGAAAGGAAATGGGTACCCGTGGCCTCCACATGGGAGTGGGGATTTATAGCTTGGTCCTTCTGATGATGTCCGGCATGAGTTGCTCTGTGGGCCTAGCACGAGATTCAGGGCTCAGTGGGTGAGAGAAGCCGAGCTGCCTGCCAGCGCCCCCCGGTCTGCATGAGGCAGAGCTGGGCGAGAAGGCACAGGCCTGGCCCGGGTGTATTGCACCCACAGTCTAATGGGGTGGTGATCTGAGGGGGTCCTCATGGAAATGTGGCGTAACGGTAGGTTTACAAGTGTGCGTAGAAAAATGGAAACAGTGAGTGTGGCCTGAAGAAGAAGAAACAGAATTAGATCCTTACAATTCACACGAGCTGCTGCTCGGACTGTGGGTTGAATGCAGGGCTCCTTGTGCCAGTCACGTTCAATACACCGGCTCTCCTTCAGCTAACGTCCGCCAGGTCCTCCTCCGTGTGTGTGTGTGTGTGTGTGTGTGTGTGTGTGTGTGAGGATTGCCACTATAGCCAAAGCATGTGTTTTGTGAAACACACAGGTTGTTTTCTCATCATGGTAAGGCCCTGAGATAAGTCACAGGTGATTCCCATTTCTCAGTACCGGTCTTACGGCCACAGAAGCACTGTCTGTTCTTCAGCGTATGCGGCCATGGCGTTTCCCATGGTTCCCGGTTCTCAGTGCACTGGAGATGGAAATGACTGGGGATGGAAATGACTGGAGATGGAAATGACTCGTTGGTGGTGGCTGAGTAAAATTGTTTAAGTTGAACAGAGGGAAGTGCCCTTTCTTGTTAACATGGAGCATTTCTCTCTGTCTTCAATTTCTTGGAATGTTCCTGCTACTGTGTGAAAGGACCCTGGGCTTTATTGCTGAATAATCGGAGAGAAGGGGAGAGGGAAAGACGAGAGAGAGAGAGAGAGAGAGAGAGAGAGAGAGAGAGAGAGAGAGAGAGATCCAGCCAACAAGCAGCTCCAGCTGCATGCCCCTGGGGATGTGCCCGAGGCCCTCTCAGCCCCCACACTGAGAGGAGCTGCTGGCCGGTGCAGCCAGAGGAGTGACTCCAGCACGACCAGCAGGAAAGTCCTTGTTCGGAGCCAACAAGATGCAGGCGGTGTTCCCTGTGGCCAGAGAGCGGCACGCTGTGGCCGTCTGGTGGGTTCCAGCTGGCCTTCTCTCTGGTCCTGCTGTTTGGACCTTTTCACACGTCCCAATCCCTATCAGGCCACTGACCACCCATCAGTGGCCTCTCCCAAGCCCCCTCACATCTCTCAAATGGAGAAAGAATGCCCCAGACTGGCTTGGTGACAATCACAACCCCATCCGTAATGGGCACTGATGTATCACACAAAGCGCGCAGGTGGGAGGAGGGCAGCGGGGCCGCAGGGCCTGTGGGCATGGCCTCCAGCTCGCGGGCTCTCACGTGTCAGCGGTCCCTCAGGGGGAGTCTTCTCAATAACCAATTATGGCGCATTTAGCCCTAAAGTCTATTGCCCCTTGGCACTTACACAGTCCCTGCTCCTTTAAAAGTTGTCAACAGATATTTGTTAGATAAGTCAATCCCTGACTACTCAGAACTGGCTGTCTCAGGGCGGGCGCTGTCCTCGGTGCTGACCTCGGCCTGTCTCCCTCCGCTCAGGAGGCAGACAGCGCCCCCTCACAGCTGGTTTTCCTGTTTCTGTTCGGATGCGTTTATACACATTTTGTCAAAATTAAGAGGGCGTTTGGGCTTCAGGAATTTCGCAGTACGTTTACCACTTCCTGGGTTTGTTTCCTTATGAAAACATAATGAATTTAATTCGGGTATTAAACTACCTATGTGCCTAATTTTGCAGTGTGGCCACACACGGACTAATGCAGATAGCACTTTCCTTTGCACGTCTGTGCCCATGTATTTGTCTACAGAAACAGCATGAGCCTGTGCAATGAGGGTGGAGCTGGTGCTGCACTCTGCTCAGGGGTTCCCTGTGAGGAGAGCAGAGGACGGGGGTAAAGCTAACCAGGGTGGGAGAGTGGCTCTCCAATCCAACCTCCTGCCTGATCGCCGTGTCCGCCTGCACAGCGCCCCCGCCTGCTGGCACGCTGCCCCAGCCTCGCCGGGCAATAAAAGGGAGCCGTCCGCTGCGTCCTCTCCTTGCGTCTCAGCTACGCTTTCCATGGTTCTCCCGGTTGGTTTCAGGGGAAGCAAACAGAGAATAAATCCTTTTAACGGGCTTTGTCTAGTGGCCCCCCTGCTGCCCCAGAGCAGTGGGCTGGTCTCACCAGCTGCTGCTCCGCAGCCTCCGACCACCCCTGGGCCCGGGAGCCCTCCGAGCCTGTGGTTTCTCAGGATGAAGTCTGTGCACAGTGAGGAAAGGAGCAGCTGTCTCCTGCGTACACCTAACGTCCTCTTCCTCTCCTCCTCCGCCATAAACAAAAGTGAGAAGGGGGGAGCATTAAAGAAAACCGGGCACCAGGCCAGTGCCCAGCGTACCCACCCTACAGAGTGCTCCTCTTTTCCTGGGCAAAATGCAGAAACCATTATTACCAGGCTAAAAAGGAAACGTTGTCAGAAGGGGGATGAAGTGGGTTATATTAGTTTTCTGTAATCTGTGTATTTTCCATAGTTCTAGGGAAATCAGAGACCCCCGATAAATACTCATTGATCGACCATCTGCATTTAATTCATAACTTATTGAAGAAATAAGCAATAAGAATGCATGACGAATCCCAGTGATCGCTCCTGAAACACATCTGAAACCACGTCCAAATACCCCCCAATTTGAGCACCTAACACCCCAGAGTTGCAGCCTTGAATGGCAGCGTTTGTCCTCTCCGGGTTGTTGGGGTCAGGGTCTGAGACAGCTGAGCGGGAGCCTGTGTCCTCACAGACTATGGAAGAGTCCTTGGCCCAGGCTGCGGCCCCTCGTGCTCAGCTGGGGTCAGCCTGGGGGCCTTCGGTGCCCACTCATTGGCTGTTGTCCTCAGTGACCCTTTGCGGGGACATCAGCTCCTTGCCTCGTGGGCTTTCCTCCAGCCGCCTGCACTGGGTCAGGGTCTTCTCACAGAGCGCGTGAGAGCGAGAGTGAGAAGGGCACCGGTCTCCTTGCACCTAAACGCGGAAGCCACATCCCACCCTTTACCGGTTCCCACTGGTCAGAAAGCATCACCAGGCCTGTTGTACACCGAGGAAGGAGGAGGCAGTCCAGAACATGAGTGCGGCAGGCAGCGATGGTGGGGCGTTTGTGGTGTCTGCTTAGCACAGTCAGCGCCACGGGGCTGGTCCTCTGTCTTGCTTACTACCCAGTGCCCAGTTCCCGCGTGGCCCCTGGCACAGAGCAGACACGCAGAGACTCGTGTGGTGGGTGAGCAAACAAAGGTCCTGATCGTCTGACGACCGGAAGACGCGTGGTGGGAGTACACATGCTAAAACAACAACTTTGACATCGTGATTCAGATCCAGCTCTATTCCTGATCAATAACTCGGGAGATTAGCGGTCCACACGCCTCCAGAGCCTTTTATTTCCCGAAAGCAAGGGCTTGGCTGCAGCTGAATGAGCGAGTGGGTGGATTGAGCTCTGTGTATTTCACTTTTTAAACAATGCAATTAAATAGATTTTTTCTTTAAATCATTCCGTGGTGGCTTGTGCTTCTGCGAAGAGAGAAACAACAGGAGCACTCGTCCCCGGGCTGGAATGGGCGGTGGGACGCGGGTAATTCTCCCAGCACTTTATTAACTGCCTGGATGTATGTAGTAATGAAAAAACATAAACCCAGCCATATTTCAGGGGAAACAAATGAAGGCCCGTGCTGGGAGGCTTCTCTTTCATCACGAAACGTGACCGAGCGGCTGCAGTGCAGCAGCCGTTTGTCTCCCTAACGCGAACTCCCAGCGCTCGGGGCCCAGCCTCACAGCCACGGGCCCGGTTCTGCCTCCCCGGAGCCCGGCCTGCGGGAGCACCCGTCCCAGCGCACGGGTCCCACACCGTGAGGAGGTCAGGGAAGTCCTCCCTCACGCGATTCTCCGTCTCTCAGAAGCCCCGTGAGTAGCTCAGCAGAGAGCCTGCCCTCTCCAGCCTGGGGACACCTCGTAAGAGACAGCGAGCCTCTGCACCCTGGACCATCGCAGGGGCTGCTGGCGGTGGTGACCGGAGACACCTCTCCAGAGTCAGAGACTGAGTGGTGGTTCTTGTGGTTTTCTGCTTCTGCTCTGGTTCCCCACACTGGCTTCGAGAAGATACCGGAACAAAAGGCAGCATCAGCAAAGCCCCAAATGCCAACGGTTACACACACCGCGGGATGGTCCTAGAAAAGGTGGCCATTTTGATCACCTTGGTTCGTGTGTTTCATTGCAAACTGTTCGCCAAAGCAGGCCCGTCCTCCGTGACAGGCGTGGACAGCTGCCTGGCCTCTCCGGGGGCGGCAGGAGCTGTGTGCGCCGCAGGCCAGCTCGCTGCTCCAGCCTGGTGGGTCTTTAAAACATTGCATCGTCACCGGTGATTGTGTTTTTTGACCAGTTTAACCAGATTTACCTCTGACCTCATCACTCAGCGGATACCGATGGAGTGGCTCCCAGCAGGAGGAAATCACAGTTTGTCCTCCATCTTGTTTCTCCAAGAGAAGTTTCCCTTCTTCATGCCTTCCTGGCGCTTAAAGACGGCGCTGGTTTATTTCGTGCTGCACCTGGAGAGGAGTCCCTGCCGCTCGGTTTTAATTTTCTGACAGACCTGGGCGGTGCAGGGATCTGGCGGAGCTGAGAGGTGGGGCCAGCCTGCGGCCTGCCGGGTGCTGAGCCTCAGGCGCTAGGACCAGAGGGGCCGCAGGGAAGGACGAGGATGACGCGGAACCTGCACTCTGACATTTGACGGGGTCGAGGGCCCCCTTTCTCTCTGCGTGTTGCCTTTATTCCCTGTCCTGCAGTTTATTGAAGTTCTTCTGGAAAATTCTAACCTGTCTCAATTATTCAAAAGGGAACTGAGAAAAGGCATGTCTACCTTTAGCATATTTAGGAAGGCTTCTTTTGATTTTGTGATAAACAACTGTAGTGTTGCATTTTCTTTGTAAAACAACTCACATTTTCCTACTACTATGTAATGCATGTGTTTTTGCAAGAAAAAAGAAAGAAAGAAAGAAAAAAAGATAAAAGTAATCTTCTCGCCAAAACTGGTTTGGCTCAGTGGATAGAGCGTCGGCCTATGGACTCAATGGTCCCAGGTTCGATTCCGGTCAAGGGTATGTATCTTGGTTGCGGGCACATCCCCAGTACAGGGTGTGCAGGAGGCAGCTGATCAATGCTTCTCTCTCATTGATGTTTCTAACTCTCTATCCTTCTCCCTTCCTCTCTGTAAAAAATCAATAAAATATATTAAAAAAAAGAGTAATCTTCTCACAAAAAAAGACCCTTTTTCAACATTGTGAGAGAGATACATATTACCCTTCCCCGCCCCAAACCCCGTGTGCACTTGTTTATGCAAACAGAGGAGGAGACTGGTAACGTACGGATCATGTGGCGCACGTTTTTGTGAATTATTTTGTAAATACTTCCTATAAAATCAATGTCAATGGCTGATGCACCCTATGACTACAGCCTGTTTCATTTAGCTCCTCCCCATCCTTCTCGCATCTAACATCATGAACCACCGTGGGGCCCAGAGCGGCAGTCCCCATGTATTTCCTCTGAATTCTAAATTTACTACTAGATTTCCCCTGAACAACCAGGATCGCCATTGCTGGGATCTCAGAGAAAACGTCGTTACCGCGCCTTCTTTCATCGTTGCATTTCCAGCATTCCTTTTCCCACAGATAGCGGCGTGATCTCATTATCTGCCTTGTTTGGTGCGGTGATTAACACTTCTATTAGCATCGTGCGGGCTGGAGAGGGTGTGAGGCTGAGGGAAAGTGCGGTGACTGCTAATAGTGCCAACTGTTCCCGGTGCCCGTACGGAGCGTGTGCGGAGAGGGCGTCCGCAGGCGGCACCTGGCTGCGACAGGTCCCAGCAGCGCCGCTCTGGTCGCCTCGGACCGGCCCGCCGCCCAGCGCGGCCAGAGAGGCCTCCTCCCGGGCCTTCGTCCCCGTGGGCAGCCTCGTGGCCGGCTTTCCGCCTCCTGGGAACAGCTGGCACCAGCCACTGTCCCCGGCAGAGCGCCTGCCGCCGGGCCATTAGCTTCGGGCAGAAACATGCTGGGATTCAGAGCAGGCACTCCGGGGCCTGTGAGGAGGCCTGAGCTGCCGGCTGGAGGGGGGACGGGGAGCTGGGTTTCGCTGAGATCACCGCAGTTCCCCACGTGGGAGCCTCTGGGCTGAGATAAACCCAGCAGGTGCTGGGCTGTGGGGTGCTCAGAGGCCTCTGGGAAGCAACCCCACAGCCCAGGGCGCTGGTCGCTGAACGGAGATGCCAGGGGCCGGAGGAGCACCGGCCGCGTGCTCACCGTCCAGAGTGAAGTCTCCTCTCTCACCGTCTGTCCCCCTTCACCCCCTTCCACCGCCCCAGCGCCCTGCCCTCTGGTCACCGCCACGCTGTGGTGCCTGGGCATGAGTTTCGTTTTGTTTTTGCTCAATCCCTTCCCCTATGACACCGGCCCTACAACCCCGCCTCTGACAGCTGCCAGTCTGTTGTCTGTATCCATAATTCACGTTTACCTTTCAAACTTGGAAAATGAAACTCTGATGCAGGGACATTGTCCCTGTGGGTAGAGATGAAGAAAATAAAATGAAATCAGGGCGATTTAAATAAAGCCCTAAGGAGTATTGCAATTCTTCTTTTTTTTTTTTTTATTGGAATGTCAATAAGGAGTATTGCCATTCTTAGTGCTTGTGGGGGGTAGTCCTCAGCCTTTAGGTTGTAAATTCGTGCAGAAAAAGCAAATCCAAGGGACAGAAGTGCAGGAAAAAGTGCAGTGACTCCAGTAGAAAAGGACCAGGAGCTGTGTGAGTTTTAAGGCCAGCACAGAATTCTTGAATTTTTAAAGATGTTTACAGAGTGAAACGAAAAGGTCTAAAGCCGCATCCTTCTAGCCTCCCCTGGGGCCCGGTGCATTAACTAATGAGCGCGCACTCCGCAGAGCCACTGTGGGGTCACAAAGCACAAAGCACCATTAATTACGTTAAGTAATCTGTGTTTGGAGGAAAATAAATCATCTCGGTGCTGACGGTTCCTAATGACCCGGCTGCCATTCAAAAGCAGACAGGAAGCTGATGAAGTGCGAGGCTCCTCTGCGGGCGGCGCAGCACAGCGCTCACGCGGTGCTTCTTGCCGGAGAAATGCGGTGTTTATTAATAAATGGTTCTGACACATCCGCAGTAATTAATAGCAGACATCATAAAACGTGTCAGGAAGGGGGAATGCTCCACCGATAACCAGCATTCTGACAGCCTGCAGAACAGTGATTTTCAACCTTTCTCCTCTCGTGGCACGCATAGGCTAAATCCTAAAATTATCGGCACACACACCGGAAATATTATATTTTTTGCCAGTCTGACAAAAAATAGCTGTGATGTTCATTGATTTACAAAAAATGATCACAATTGTAATTACCTACCCTTTTTGCTCCAAAGTGACTTAAAAAAAAATCAAGTGCCTCTACTTGTGAAGGATTTCTAGTATTAGGAATTAACCAAGCAGATGCAGCCTTATTACATGACATGACCAATAAGATAAACTCTATCATATGACCTATCCATTTATGGGTCAAGACAGGGGATTCACTCTGACGACTATGATTGTTGTGTTGGCTGTTGTCATTTTCTTCTTTAGCAATCCAAGGGAAAAGAGGTCAGTGCCCCTGACTAAAGAGTCAGGGACTGCATGTTGTTAAAATTCATGTGTCACACGGGTTGAAAACAGCTGCTTTAGAGTCTTTAAAACGATGTTGTTAGTTAATTCATAAATAACAAACATCTATGAGAATATTATTAACTAGAGGCCCAATGCATGAATAATAGAGGCCCAGTACATGAAAATTCATGCACTTGGGTGGGGAGGGAGTCCCTCAGACGGGCCTGCGCCCTCTTGCAGTCTAGAACCCCTCGGGGGATGTCCACCTGCTGGCTTAGGCCCACTCGCTGAGGTAACAGGCCTGAGCTGGCAGTCAGACATCCCTCTGGCAGCCCGGGACCCCTTGGGGGATGTCTGACTAATGGCTTAGGCCCGCCCCCCTGCTGTGCTGGCCAACCATGAGCCGTCATCTGTCTGAGCAGCACTCTCCCTGTGGAAGTGCACTGACCATCAGGGGGCAGCCCCTGCACGGAGTGTCTGCCTCCTGGTGATCAGTGCACGTCATGGAGACTGATCGTTCGGCCGTTAGGGTCAATTTGCATATTACCCGTTTCTTAGAGAGGATAAGAACCAGAGAGGTCTTTCTTAAAAAGCTCTCTTGATTTCGAGAGGTAACTAGCCCTCCCTTTTGGTGTTGTAAGTACAAAAGCACGGCACCGGGCATTCTGGGGAGAGGGTAGAGGGTAGGCAGCACCAGCACCCTTCTCCCACCCAGTGGACAAAGACAGGGCTGGATCCGTCTGCTGCAAAGATGCTGGAGCTCTGACGGACACCGAAGGCTGCGACGTCCGGAGAAAGGCGCGGGTGGTAAATGGTGGTGGATTTATTCTTCTTACTTTGAACCTTTGGTTTCCAAAAAAAATGTCGGAATCATTCTTTTAAATTTGCCAAATCTGCTCAGATTTGATATATCCTCTCAAATAAATCTGCTGGAGTTTTGCTTCAGATTGCTTTGAAACTCCAGACGATCACATCTTCACCACGCTGAATCTTCAGTGCATAGAAATAGCATCTTGTTTCATTTGTTGAAATGGTCTTCCAGTAGTCTCAGCCTTTTTTTTTTTTAAATAAATTTCAGATGGGAAGTTATGGACATCATTTTCTGGTTCACGGCGATGGTGTAGATTTTTGTGATAATGTTAACAAAAATTAACAAGCTTGAGGCTCTGGGAACGCTGGTCGGTTTTCCATTGTCCCTTTCCGCAGGGGAGAGCGCTCAGGGTGTGCCCCTGCGTTTCCTCAGGTCCCTGGCCCGTTTGCTGATGGGATGGCTTGTCTTCCTCCAGCTGAGGCGGGTGAGCTTTTTAGGGAAACTAACCCCTTCTCAGTGGCTCCTGGCCCATGTGCTCCCCCCCCCCCCCCCCCCCCGGGGCTCCTGCATCCGATGCTGGCGCCGTGCTTTGGTCTGTCTGTCCATCTGTCCGTTGGTTCTCTCGCACTCAGCCTTGCGTCGGTGGAAATTCTGTGGCCTCCGCTTCCTGTGTTTTCCTTTGCTTGTTTTGTTTTATTTTGTTTTTATGGTTTCACGACATAAAATAGAACCAGAGGCATGGAAACAGGCCACAGAGTGAGGAACTGAGGAGGAAAGTGGGGAGAGAGCGGGAAGAGCTCAGCCCAATAATTGTTGCCCACAGGCAATGCCCAGAACACAGACAACAGGTGGTGAAGGCCTGGGCGGGGCAGGAGCCAGGTTGGGGTGGGGGGGGGCCAAGGGGGAGAGAAAACTGGGGGACATCTGCAATGCTCTCAGCAATAAACGTATTAAAAAACAATAAAATAAAATACTTGTTATCAGGCAAACAAACAAACAAGCAAACTAACAAAAGCCTAGGGTGTTTCCAGACTCCTCCTCTTTCAGTGGCTCTAAACCCGTGGTCCGCAAACTCATCCGTCAGCAGAGCCAAATATCAACAACGATTGAAATTTCTCTGGAGAGCCACATTTTTTAACCTTCTCCTAACGCCACTCCTTCAACACAGACTCGCCCAGGCCGTGGTGTTTTGTGAAAGAGCCACACTCAAGGGGCCAAAGAGCAGCATGTGGCTCGAGAGCCGCGGTTTGCCAACCACGGCTCTAAATTCCCGCTTTTGTCTCGCTAGCCACGTGAGAATGCCAGAAGCTCCGCTCAGGTTTATACCCTTCTCGCAGCAGCTTTCCCCTGGTTCTCCGGCCTCTAACCCGGGAGCATCTCAGGACGGGGTCATGGCCTCAGGGCCATGGGGAGCGCAGGTTGTGTGTGAGCGGAGGGACCGGGCAGGGGGCCTCCTTCCGCGGGAGGGAAGTCCTCTCCTGGGCAGAAGTAGGAGCCATGCCAACGTGGGTGCCAGCAGGCATGGGTGAGGGTGAGTTGGGGAAGATCTAGATTAGGGGTGTCGAACTCAATCAGAGAAGGGGCCAAAATCTAAAATTCAGCCTAAATCGCGGGCTGAATGGTTTACTGAACAGTCATAAACTGACAATGTCATAAACTGACAGCGGAGTGCAGTGATGACAGCGAGGTGCGGGCCACATTGCAAGGCCTGGCGGGCTGGATTTGGCCCGCGGGCCTTGTGTTTGACACAATGGTTCTGCTGAGCACCTGCCCTCAATAACGGACTCTCAGCCACCGGCTGAGAGCAGCGGCTGAGGAGCTGCACAGCAGACACATGAGGGTCCCGGGGGGGGTAACAGAACACGGAAATCTTTAACCGTCGGGAAGTGGCTTCCCGGAAAAGGCTGGTGCGTGGCAGGGCGGGTCCCATCATTTCCTCCCAGGCCGTTTCCTCGGCTGTTACTTACCCAGCCTCTCCTGCGGGAGGGCTGCAGGCTCCTAAGATACAGTAATTGCAAAGTGTCTCTGACAGCTACAGCGTCATAAACATACTAAGTACAGATAATCACAGTGGCCGGGAAAAGAGGAGATGGTCATGGGGAGTAGGGGAGGAAGTAGGACCTAATGCTGGTGATCGGCCTCTGAGAAGCAGGGACACCTACCGGAGCGCCTGACAACCCGGAGGCTGGTGCCCCTCCTGTCCCCGGGGAGGAGGCGCGAGGCGGGGCCCCCGGGGTTCGGTCAGGGAGCCCCGCTAGTGCGCCCGGAGGGAGCTGCACACCCTCCCAGCGGGCGCTGTCTGGGGCTGGGGCGGCCATCCGGACGCTGTTCTACGCGATTAGAGCATCGGAGGGCCGGCCTCTCTGGGGAGAGACGGGAAAACAAGCGCTGAGATTCATGATGGTTATTACTGTTATTGCGTGTTTTAATAAATGCAGCCTCTCCGCCCGCCGGCCCTGCAGGGCCCCGCGGTCCCCGGGCACCGTGCCAGCCCTGCATTAAGCATGGCGGTTCGTTTCCTTTCGGAGATGTTTGAGAGCAGTGTGCCTGCCTCCCGCACCGCACCGGCCTCTGCACCGCATCCGTGAGCATCCGTGAGCATCCGTGCTGCGGGCGGCCCTCCTCTCTGCAGGCGGGAGGCCAGGTCTGCACCCGCTCACCAGGCCGGCCGCCGGGATCCCGGGCCTCGTCTGTGCGTGTTCTCGCTGCGAGGTGCCAGGACCCAGCGCCTCACCCCCACACGGTCAGGTGGCGTTGGTGCCAGCGTGCGGGAGTCCCGGAGCCTCACACTGCTGCCTGCTCCATGGCCCAGCCTGCCTCTGGGAGCTTCTGTGTTTCCGGGGCGGCTGGCAGCGGGGCGAGGAGGCGCCGGGACCCCCAGAGGGACGGGAGGTCCCCGGGTCCCGCAGCGGCACGGGCGGCACTCTCCACGGTGCGCCAGGCCCAGGGCGGTCTGGCCGCTGCTGACGGCTTCACCCATCGGCACCGTCTGAACCAGCCTCGGGCAAGGCCGGAGCACCAGGGCGGGGCTTTGTGTCTGTCCCACGTCGGTGAGGCCAGTGGAGGGTCCAGTGCGGGGTCTCCTGTCCCTAAGTTGAACGGAGGGAGGAGACCAGCGCCCCACGGAGCAGCTCCCATAACCAAACTCACTGGGGAGAGCATCTGACCACAGGATCTGACCACAGGTGCTCCGAGCGCTTGTGAATTCCCGCACGCTCACCTGCTGGCGGCGGCCACGTCTTAACCCACAGCGAGGGCATGAGGACAGGCAGAGGGGCCCGGCTCCCGCTAATGACGCCCCCACAATTAGTGGGACACGGAGGCTCCGACCGAGGCCCGCTGCGGGCTGAGGGTGTGGCGGGGAGCTGGGTCTCAGGGGAGCGCTGAGAGAGATTGGCACCTGACCGCCCAGGAGGGGGCGGGCTCGGAGGACAGAGCAGTGAGGGCATCGTCCACCCCAGAGGCAGGTCCCCCTGAGCTGCGTCAACGTTTCACTTCCAAAGCTGAGCAGGGAATGGGTCATGTTTTTAATAGCCAGTGTGATTCTCTTCTGGCGTGCTGTAAAAACAGGAAGAGTGGGCTTGAAATCACGATGGGACCAAGATAGGAATAATAAGTAAGTGAGGCCCTCCCTGGTGTGGCTCAGTGGGTAGAGCCTCAGCCTGCGGACTGAAGGGTCCCAGGTTTGATTCTGGTCAATGGCATGTGCCCGGGTTGTAAGCTCCGTCCCCAGTGGGGGGTGTGCAGGAGGCAGCCAATCAATGATTCTCTCTCATCATTGATGTTTCTATCGCTCTCTCCCTCTCCCTTCCTCTCTGAAATCAATAAAAAAAATATATATATTTTTAAATTGAAAATAATAATTAAGTGAGGCAGTTAAATGGGAAAGGTGCATAAAAATCCTGATGCGATGACTGCTTATCTAACTGTATTCTCACCTTCCTGTGATCATGTGGTCATGACCTCCCACAGACAGACTCGGAGGTAAAGGAAGAGGGAACAGAGACAGGATCACAGCTGCTGTCCTTTCATTCCCTTTCCATCGCTGTGTCGGTTTAATCTTCATTGACCTTCCTTTGGACCCGAGCTCACTCAGAAGTGCCTGTTTAATTTCCAAATGTGTGGAGATTGCCCTGTTATCTCTCTGCTATTGATTTCTGGCTGATCCCATTATGGCCAGAGAACAAACCCTGTGACTTAATTTCCCTCAGCTGCGTAGTTCCTTTTGAGGAACTGGATGTGGCTCCTCCATGCGGTCCCAGGGCCGCGGGAAAAATCTGCTGTGTGAGCGCCTCTCAGGGAGCCACGTCCTGAGCGCGGCTGGGCATGCCCGTGGGGAAGGGCCGTGGCGGGCCTCCTGCTGTGCATTGTGGCCTAAACCCGACACACTTCCACAATGCCTGTTACTTAACTTCCCTTCAGCACCAGCACATGGCGTTCTGGAGAGAAGTCTGATGGAGTCTTAACCTGTGACTTACAAGCTACTCTGTCTGTGACCCTTCGCTCTAACAGCCCCCAGGAAACAGGCAACACGCAGTGTGACTGCAGACTCATCAGCTGTAACGTGTGTGCCACACGGCGGGCACATTGAGGATGGGGGGGCTGTGCTGTGTGGGGGCGGGGGTAGATGAGAAATCTTTGTATAATCCTCTCAACTTCATTTGTAACCTGAAACTTCTCTTAAAAACAATCTTAAAAAACAAAACCAGGAAAGCACGTCAATATCATCGACCTCACGGAGAGACTAAAAGCTCATCTCACTCAATCCAGATCCAACATTTGACAAAGTCCGACATCAATTTGTGATGAAATCTGAGCATAGAAGGGAGAGAAGGGGACTCTCTCGTGTTCTCTGGAATATCTATTTACCAAACAGAAACAGGAATGTGTATTGAATCCTAGCTCACCCTGAAGTGAACTGGAGCCTTACAAATAGGAAGGTTTTGGGACCATAAACATGGTTTTGATGCTCATTTATTCTTCTCAATAATACTTGATAATTTTCAGGATGTGAATGTCTTTTTAAAGATTTATACATCAGCATTTGATATTTCTGATGCTATTATAATAGCATATTTTTAAAACATTATTTTTCAGTCGTTTGCTCTTAATCTACAGAATGTAACTTCTTTTTGTTTTAACCTAATGCCAAGGGGAGGAGTGAGGGATGCTCGGGCCGGGGCGGAGCTGGGAACGTGGCAATGTAAACACAGCCCCCCCATGCCACACCGACCCCTCAGGCTGCACACCTGGACCCCCGGCGCCCCTGCCCAGCACCTGGGGTGGGGGCGAGGGACCGGGGGCTACGGCCTGGAGGCAGCTCTTGCTGGCTTGGAGTCACCATGGTCGGTCAGGGAGGGATGCGGGATGCCATGAGGCAGCCTCACACAAGTCCCTGCTGTAAGTCTTCACCTCTCTTTCTCCAAGCGGTCACCAGGTCAGCCCACTTGGCAAGCTGTGCACGCAGCCTGGCGTTCATTCAAGCCTTTGTTCGTTTTGGGTGTTACAGACACTGGCTCTTTATATATATAGACTAGAGGCCAGGTGCACAGAATTTGTGCACTGGGGGGAGGCGTCCCTCAGCCCAGCCTGCTCCCTCTCGCAGTCCGGGACCCCGTGGGGGATGTAGCAGTGAGCCAAGTGGCAGGAGGCCGGGAGGAGGCAGACCCAGGGCCGGTGCCGCGCCACTTCCCCCTCATCCTGTTCCCCCGCTCCGGTTGCTGTCACTTGGCAGCGCTGCCTCGGAGTCAGGAGAGGTTCCTGCTGCCGCCACTGTGCTCGCCGGCCAGGAGCCAGGCTTCTGCCTGAGCAGCGCTCCCCTGTGGGAGTCACTGGCCACCAGGGAGCAGCTCCAGCATTGAGTAGCGACTTGTTGACTGGTCAATATATATATTGACTTCAGAGAGGAAAGGAGAGGAAGAGAGAAACATCGATGATGAGAAATAATCATGGATGGGCCTCCTCCTGCACGCCCCACACTGGGGATCGAGCTGCAACTGGGGCCTGTGCCCTGACTGGGAATTGAGCCATGACCTCCTGGTTCATAGGTCTATGCTCAACCACTGAGCCACACTGGCCAGGACTTTTTGACTTTTGATGCAGAGGTAACAGGCTAGTTCGGAACTTCTGCATGCCATCTGCTTGCATTTTGGCCTTATTGTTTCCTTGCTCGAGATGAGCTGTTTTTAATTTTTTGTCCTCCTGACAATGATGGAGCTCGGCAGAGGTTGGCCTCTGGGTAAGAAGAGATGATTGAGTTGGCCTTGCCTATAAATTGGCGCCACTGGGATAGACAATTACTTAAGTCATTGTGTTCTTTTTCACGCGTTGCTGCAGCCCGCACCACCTCCCATTCATCAGCCTCTGAGCTAGGCAGGTCTCTTCCAGCATCTCTATGGTCTGGCCGGGTTGCTCTGGAGCTCGGAGTGGTGATGAGAGGCTAAGGCTGTAGTTTTAGTCCCTGTCGGGGCCGTTCCCTTCTCAGCGAGAAACACCTGCTCCCGGCTGCACAGCTCTGCTGCCCTCCTGGCCTTTGCTGCACGCGGAGGGCAGTGACAGCGACCCGTCACGGGGATGTAGACGACACCCGTGCAGTTCATCATTCCCTGAGGGACACATCCAGGCTACATATTCCCTTGACTAGGGGTTTTCTTTATCCAAGGACTTAAAGCTTCAATAATTTTTTTTGTTAGTCCAGCTGGTGTGGCTCAGCGGTTGAACATCAACCTATGAACCAAGAAGTCATGGTTTGACTCCCAGTCAGGGCCCATACCCAGTTGGGTGCTCAATCTCTGGTAGGAGATGTGCAGGAAGCAGCCGATCCATGATTCTCTCTCATCATTGATGTTTCTCTCTCTTCCCCCATCTCCCTTTCCCTCTGAAATAAAATACAAATACATTTAAAATAATAACTATATATATATATATATATATATATATATATATATATATATATATTTTGTTAGACAGATAGCTCTTCTAAATTTGGAATGTGGAAGGATAGGGCTGATCCATTGGAATCCTTCTCAAGGTCACAGGGGGCCAAACTCGCAGTCCCCGCAGGTGCGCCTTCTGGGGCTCAGACAACCGAGCCCCCAGGGCGGCATCAGAGCATCTGCCGGTCCGCTTTCTGCCCACACGTCCCCAGCACTGCTTGCTGAAAAGAGTGTCTTCCCCTCTGAGTGCTTTTGGCTCCTTTGTCAGATATTATCTAGGCAACCAAGCAAATGGGAGGAGATATTGGAACATATATGTTTTAAAAGTCTAAAAAGATACGTACGCACAGAGGGAAAAGGAAAGGCAGGTGGGACGGGAGATGGCTCACCACAGCCAGGCTGGTCAGAGGTCTGACCGCGCACACTTGCAGCAATCCCAGGAGAACGTTAGCCTCCTGGACCCAGCTACCCTTCTTAAAACAAAGGCAGAATCAATGTTTGGGCCCACAAACGCTGAGCAAACTCATCAACAGCAAAGGAAAGAGTGCAAAGAAAGTTCTTCAGTCAAAGGAAAATTATGCCAGGTAGAAATATGGGACTTAAAAAAGAATTGAGTTTGTAAGTCTGGATAATAAAAAAGACATATCTCTTAATTATAAAATTCATTTAAAAGATTATGGAAACGACTCAAATTGATCATCTAAGCTAACACTTCAAGAAGGCAGAAAGCGGATAGGAAAACATATTCAAAATAAATAGAAGAAAATAATTAAAATAGATCAGAAAGCAATTAAGTTAAAAACATAAAATAGTGGGAAAACGAGTCAAACCAGAAGCTGCGTTTTTGCAAACCTTCGGTGGGTGAGACTGGTGAGCTTCCAGCTCCCTAACAGAGGAGGGGCGGAGGCGGAGCGCCCGGTTTGAAAGCCCGCAGAGGGCTGCCAGGAGAGGCCGAGCCGCCACAGGCCGCGAGGGAGCAGCGGCCAGCCTCTCTGTGCGTGCACAGGCTCAGCTTCGTAACCCGGCCCAACCCCTCCACCAGGACCCCTGGACCGCCTGATGCCAGGCCCACGGGAGACTCAGTCCTAGCCGATGCCGAACCAAGACATAGCAGCTCTGCCCGGTCTGCACGGGGGAAGAGCAGGGACCACTGCTCCACAGACTTCCTGACCCCAGTGCAGCCTGGCCCTGCAGTGCGGGACGGAGAACCAGACAGCGTCCGCCGCGAATATTAACGAGTCCACCCAGCTCCCTCTGGGCAGATGCAGGAATGTGTTGGTGTGGATTTAGATGACAGGCTCATCTGTCTGCCTATGTATCTGTCCATCATGTGTGTATCTATCAATCTATCTATCTGTGTATCTGTCCATCATGTATGTATCCATCAATCTATCTATGTATCTGTCCATCATGTATGTATCTATCAATCTACCTACCGATCTATGTATCTGTCCATCATCTATGTATCAATAAATCTACCTATTGATCTATGTATCTATCATCTATGTTTGTTTGTTGTATGTATGTACATATGTATGTATGTATCTAAAGAATAATATGCCATTAACAAAGTCAGGTTCCCTTCCAGACGCTAAACTTGTTTATCATTAAAAAATCTACAAAATAATCCATTCTATTAACAATCTAACAGGGAAAGTGACTATGTTAACAAATACAGAAAAAGCTTTTGAAAGATTGCTCCCGTTCTGAAAACCAGAGCAGCTCCTGTGAGCTCTGTGGCTGAGGCCACTGCCGTGCCACCGGCTGTGTCTGGCACCGCCATCGCTGGTGCCTCACAGCCGCCGGGGCGCGCAGGGAGGCTGGGCTCCGTGTGCCATGGCCGTTCTCAACCAGCACGGCCTCTGCTTCCAGACTCCTCCCCCTGCTCCTCCTTCTCTTCAGATTCCATCTGCTTGTGACTCACTCGGGGCATGTCGCTGGGAAGGCCAGTTCCAGTGGCTTCTTCTCTAACAAATGCTCCCACCCCTGCCCCTTGTGGCTCCATTGGTTGGGCATCAGCCTGTGCCCCAAAGGGCTGTGGGGGACCCGGTCAGGGCACGTGCCCAGGTTGTGGGCTTGATCTCCCGTAGGCAGCGTGCAGGAGGCAGCCAATCCGCGTTTCTCTCTCACATCCACGTTTCTCTCTCTCTCCCCCCCCCCCCCCCCCCCCCCCCGTCCTCAAAAAGAACAAAAAGTGCGTTATCTCAGTTCCGATTTGTGGTCACATTCATGGGTCATTTAAAGTTTCCGCACACACGGTCTAGGCTTGCCTCTCCACCTCTTTCCTCCAGTTCATAACGGGTTAGGACAGTGGTTGGCAAACTGCGGCTCTGTTGACTGAGTTTGCCGACCACTGGCTGAGCGAAGGAGCCGCTGAGTGACGGGAAGGCCTAATGACGTCAGCGGGGGAGCGTTTATTGAGGGCGTCCTCACTCCGTCGGGCAGAGGCAGCACCTGCGAAGGGGCACACGTGGCTGTTATTCCTCACTGAGGAGCCCGGTGTTTCCACTCCGGGCGGTGGTGAGCATTTACTCGCCTCGGGTGTTCATCTGCGAAAGGAGCCCTCACTGCGTTCTGAGTGTCCCCGCACGGGGAGCCACCGGGAATGAGGACGGAAAGCCCACGCTGGGAGGCAGCCACGCCCGGGGCTCTGCGCTCCTTGTGGGTTTTAGGGAAGAGGCTGCGATGAAGGGAGCAGAGCAGTCCCCGCCTTTCTTCCCGGCGACACCAGTTGGTAAGAAGGAGCAGGCCTCACCCCGGGCTGAAGGAGTTCAGCCGTCAGGAAGAAGCGAAAGGAAGCGCACCAGCCCTCACCCAGCTGGCGGGCCTCTCTCTGGGCACTGCTCTCATCGCCTTCCTCTCCGGGAAGGAGAGTGACCAGAGCTGCAGTGCAGGGTGTCCGTGACCTGCTTTAGACGAGGCCATGTCTCTGGACCCGCAGCCTGCTCTGAATTTTCCTCTCGCTCTCTGGTGCTGTCATGGAAGACGGCTGAAGGCACCTCCTCTGCCCCCAGGAGCCGTGAGAAACCGGGGCCCCCCCAACATTCCTCCCCCCCCCCCGGGGAGCTGACTGTGACGAGGGCGGTCACCTGGAACCCCGAGGACCTGTCTGGGCCCATGGACAGGCCTCCCTCCAGCCCCCACAGCCCCCACAGCATGGACAGCCCCCCCCCTGCAGCCCTGACAGCATGGACAGCCCCCCCCTCCCCCTGCAGCCCTGACAGCATGGACAGCCCCCCCCTCCCCCTGCAGCCCTGACAGCATGGACAGCCCCCCCTCCCCCTGCAGCCCTGACAGCATGGACAGCCCCCCCCCCCACAGCGTGGACAGCCCCCCCCGCAGCCCGGACAGCGTGGACAGCCCCCCCCCCGCAGCCCGGACAGTGTGGACAGCCCCCCCCCACAGCGTGGACAGCCCCCCCCCCCGCAGCCCGGACAGTGTGGACAGCCCCCCCCCACAGCGTGGACAGCCCCCCCCGCAGCCCGGACAGCGTGGACAGCCCCCCCTTCCCCCCGGCAGCCCGGACAGCCTGCTCCCCTGGGTGCTGTCAGGGACTGGGATTGGCAGGCCCAGTGGGGATTGTGTTGAGGTTTTGTTTTTCCCTTCGAAGCTGCAGGAATACACAGAAGCAACGAAGGCCAGTGAATTAGCCAGCCCAGGCTCCAACGAGGAACACCCATGAGGAGCACCCATGAGGGACACCCACGTGGGGCACCCATGAGGGTCACCCATGAGGGCGGGTGTGCTGTTTCGCGGTGCGGGGACAGGAACAGACAGCGCTGCGTGGCGGAGGTGTGGGGCTCACGCCGCCTCCCCACTGTCAGGGGCTGGTCTGATGCACGGTTCCTCTCTAATGAGAGACAGGCCCGCGGTGCTGTGGCAGCTGGCGGCAGGGTTTCTGCTGAGCCGCGCTCTGATGCACGGGGACACGGGCTCTGAGGCACAAACGTGAAGGCTCAGGCAGATGGCGGGGCAGAGCTGGGCGGAGCCGGACTGCAGTGACAGAGAGGAGCCCACGGGCCAGGCCCGCCAGCAGCGGTGCTGGTTTCGACCCGACAGCCGGGCTCCGTGGCGGGAAGTTCCACAGAAACCAGGTCCGTCCTGGCTGCCGCCTTCCACGCTTTGCTTCAGTGGTGACAGGGCGTTCCCACCCCTCTCCCCTGGCACCCTGCCCTCTCCCCGCTGGTTGGCATCTGGCAGGAGTTTGTGGGAGCTGATCTCTAACTGACTCTATCCATGCAGCCGTCTCGGGGGAGCGCAGCCCGGATTCTCGCCGACAAAGTGCTTTTTCATGAAAACATATGTAGTCAGGCCAACAATAAGCGGTAAAACGCAGACACTTTGGGTCTGACATAGCACTTACACGTCACCAACAGATTTAATTCCCCTACAGGACTGTCCTGAGACAGGCCGACACCGCAGACTTGGGAGAGCGGACAGGAGAGCCACTGCCCCGTCCTGTGGCCCCGCAGCGCCGTGGGCAGGGCTGTGGCCTGGAGTTTGGCTGCAGCGCACCAGCCCAGCGCCGACACTGGTGACACTGCCCGGCGGCCCCGGTGTGTGCGGTGGGAGGGACCCCGCCTGCCTGGCCCGCCCCTCCCCCCGGCCCCGCGGAGAAGTGATGGCTCCCAGGTGCGCTCCCTCCACCGCACAGCCCGCACCACAGAACACAGCAACATTTTCACCTGAAAGAGGAGCTGAGCGGAGGAGCATTGCATATGAGTTTGTGGTTTTCCAGCTCGAATGGCGTCTCTGATGGATACCCAACGCGCCATAGAACATAGAACCCAAGGGGACGCCGAGGCAGCCTTCTCTGGACCTCACCCCCGCGTGCACGTCTGAGCTTCCCTCGAGGGGAGCTGAGCCTCTCAGTCACCACAGAGGATCCTGCTCTCGCAGGTGCAGCCTGAGCAGCTCCGGGGAGCCATTAAGTCCGTCTTCGGCTGTTTTCGGATCTGTGAGGTGAAGTGAGAGCAGTGCCCACTCGGGTGCCGTTTTAATATCATACAAGATCCTGCGTGCACCTGGGAGCGCAGCGCCTCACCCAGCCAGCTTCGCCCGACTGCAATCACCCCGCAGCGTCACAGTCTCATCGTTAATGAGTGCTGACACTTATCTGCTCAAATGAAATACTAAAGAGCAAGCTAAGCGATATAACCGACGACTTTCTATATTGGAAACCAAATGGAAAGCAACAAATAAAACATAATCAATTTAACCCAAAGAGAAAGGCATTCAAAGGATGTTAAGCGATTCCCAAAGCCTCTCGGAAGTCTAACAAACGAGATTTGCCAGCGACACAGAGAGAAATACCCCCGCCTCCCGCCGGTGGGCCTTCTGCCGGACACACCCAGCTCCGGCCCTGACCCCGCTCCATGGTCCCGGGAGGACCTCCGGGGTCTGCGCGGCCGGAGGGCACCAGGTCCCAGGCGGGCGACCCGGGTTACGGCCAGCATGCCCGCTGGGAGGCCCGTGCCCGGTCTGACTCAGGAGAGGCGGAGGAAGTGAGACGGCGGCCTTTCTGTTTCTCCCGGGTGAGCCAGCTGCTTCCTGCCGTGTGGCTCCTCAGCCTCAGAAAGCAATGTGACTCCTCAGCCTCAGAAGCAATGCTAACGCCGAGCAGAAAGGAAAATGTCGTCTTCTTAGTGCTGATATGTAGAATTCATGGGATTTCAAAGAAAGAAAAATTAAATTTAAAAAATACAATCTCGCCCTGGCCAGTGTGGCTCAGCTGGTTGCTGGTTCGAGTCTCAGTCAGGCACATGCCCAGCTCGCAGGCTCGATCCCTGTGGGAGGTTATGCAGGAGCAGTGGTGGATGCTCTCGTATCAATGTTTCTCCCTCTCTCCCTCAAATAAATAAATAAATAAATACACGCTCTCTTGAGTTTAATCATTTATCGAATGTAACACCCATCAGGATCTTTCCCTCAGCAGACCACGCTCACCTTCCGGAAAGCGGGAGTGTTTCCTTCCACCGCTGTGCGCAGCCTGCTTGGCTGCCTTTGGCCTGGACCGCGATGTGGGCGGATGATGCTGGAACAGAGCAGTGACGCCGGCTGCGGGCAGGGGCTGGCAGGTGGGCAGCGCAGGCAGGCACTTGTGCTCGGACACATTCGAAGACCCCAGAGGCCCGGCGGGAGCCCTCTCTGTATCAGATGGTGCTGGTGCATTGTCTCCTTTATCCCACATTTACATTCTCCCCCGCCGTCACTCAGAACGGAACCAAAGCCCCTGTGCTTTCAAAGACAATGTCCCAGCATCTGCCAGCACGCTGGGCGATGGCCAAGCCTTCATTCGCTTCCACAGCCGTCAGCACGTCTTCCACCTCCTCCACGCCCTGGCTCCCCGGCCAGGGGCGTCTTCCTGAATGTGGCTTCAAAGAAATAATGTCCCTGGGTTGAACACAGTGAGTGTGTAACTAGAATAGATGTGAGGAGCGTCACAGTGATACAATGAGTTCTCACTACATCTCCATAAGAAGCCGAGTTTCTCACTAGGGCGAGGCATCTTAATTCCCTCAGAGTTGGAACAACCAGAGGGAGCACCCTCTTTGGATGCGCATGATTACGGGGAGACACAGATATTCAGATCTGCGCAGGTTGTGAGCTGCACCTACGTCCCCACGCCCAGGGTTACGGTAATATAACTTAAAATACACATTTCACACTTTAAAACTTAAACATTTGACGTCATTATGCAATGGATGGTAACTGATGATGGTAATATAACTTCTTCTTGCAATGGTTTGTGTTTATCTATATACTAGAGGCACCAGGGTCCCTTGGCCTGGCCTGCGGGGATCAGGCTGAAACCAGCTCTCTGACATCCCCTGAAGGATCCCGGATTGTGAGAGGATAGTTCTCGGGTGACACACCCCACAATCGTACTCCCCTCGCTCCTCTCTGGTTCCAGGTGAGTTACCCGAGAACTGCCACTGCCAGGTGATCGCAGCTCCTGCGCTGAGTGCTTGCTCCCTGGTGGTCAGTGTGTGTCATAGCTCCTGGCCTGTTGGCTTGTCATCCCAGTGGCTGGTCACTTAGGCTTTTGTGTAGATAGATATAAATGCAAAAATATTTTGTTAACTATAACTATAGTAAATATATTCTTTTATATGTATAAAAATCTTTCTATGCCATAAACATCAAGAACATATTAGATGTCAATGAATGGTAGATTAAATTTATTTCTAATGAGTCAGAATTTAAAGTGAGGATGTGAAGATTCTTGCATCACCTCCTGGCCAAAAGTGAAGTTAAGTCACGAATCCACAGGCAACAGAGTGGCAGAGCCCGTGTGGCTCCGAGCCCATGTGCCGGTCTCCGATTCTGAAAACGCAAACGGAGGAGCTGTCACAGGAGATGAGGCATAGCCAAACCCTGAGCCTGATGAGAAACGGTGGCAGGGCCCCTCCTGCTCCAATGACCCTGAGAGCTGTTACATTTGGGGGCTAAAGCAGGAAACTCCAGCATCCACATCAGAAATGGAGCATACAATTTATGTCACTCTTTGATGGATAGTTCCTCCTAGCTCCTAGCAGAAGCCAAATACAAAATGAAAAATCCAAAAGTATTCAAAGAAAGAGGAAAAAAATCAGAAGTCTATACTTTTTAAAAATAAAGGTTAAAATGTGTAATTTGTGACAGATGCAAATTGACCCCCAATACTCCACATCACATGGATGCTGGGAGAAGTTGTTTAGGGAGCGGGACAAATGCCAGCTGGAACCTAGACCTGCAGGGAGAATGCAGAACACCTGGCAGGAAATGGGGAAACTGACCAATCACAACCAAATCTGGGTGAAATGTGAGGAACCAATGGCTGCCTAGGAGGCAGAGCTTTTGATGCTGACTGGCATAGAAACTGACCAATCAGAACCAAATTGGCCAACAGAGGAGGGTAGTTAGGGGTGAGATCAGGCTAGCAGGGGAGGGCAGATAGTGATGATCAAGCAGGCAGAGGCAATTAGGGCAATCAGGCCAGCAGGAGAGAGCAGTTAGGGGTGAGATCAGGCCGGCAGGGGAGGGCAGTTAGGCATGAGATTAGACTGGCAGGGGAGGTCAGTTAGGGGTGATCATGCAGGCACAGGCAGTTATTGGTGATCAGGCCAGCAGGGGAGGGCAGTTGGGAGGCAAGATCAGACTGGCAGGGAAAGGGCAGTTAGAGGTGATCAGGCAGACAGAGGCAGTTAGGGCAATCAGGCAGGCAGACAGGCAGGTGAGTGGTTAGAAGCCAGCGGTCCCAGGTTGTGAGAGATATGTCTGACTACTGGTTTAGGCCTGATCCCACAGGGGTCCCCGATTGGAGTGGGTGCATGCTGGGATGAGGGAAGCCCCCTCTGTGCATGAATTTCGTGCACCAGGCCTCTAGTCAGAACTATAACAGAAAGAGCCAAAGCAATAAAGCAAATAAAGGGACAAGAAATAATATTAAAGTAGTACTCTGTTTATTTAAAGAGAATAGGTCATCTATTCCATGTACAGGCAATTACCTATTAGAATGCTAGCTGACTTCCCATCAGGAACTATGCCATCCGTCACAATGGTAAAAAACAAAACAAAAGCAGATCTTAAATTCCTCACAGAAGAAGCACCACATAACATTCCTTGGCTCTCGTTTCTGCTTCCCCCCAGGAGGCGGAGCAGCCAGGGCGTGTGAGAATAGGCCTGCTGGGTGCCTGGGGATGTTTCCACAAGATGCTGAGCGCTCCGCTCCTTCCCTGGCATTTGGAGTGGCCTTCACCCTCTCCGTGTTAGGAATCCTCAGCGGGTGCGGGAAGACACGGCGCCGAGGAAGCCAGCAGATAATTGCGGTGGCTGTTCTGTCTCAGGCTGTCACAGCTGCAGCCCTGCTCACGGCAGCTCCTCGGGGAGCACTCCCAGGTATGCAAACGAGTCCCACGTGTGACATTTGGCAGCGCGGGGGTGGGGGTGTGAGGGCTGAGGGACTCGCCGTCTGTCTGATGGATTGACTCACAGCATCCAGGGGCCGAGCACCATTGATTTCTGCTCATCCATCTCCTCACAGTGACCTTCTCCCTGGGAGGAGAAAAGGGGGAGGAGGCTGGAAGAACAAAAGAAAGGCGCAGAGAAGAGAGACGACTGCAGTGTCCCCGACTTCCCTCATCCCTCCTGCCCCCACACCCGTCCATTTGTGTACCGCTGCCCTCCACAGAGCACCCCCCGCCCCGTCCCCCATCACACACTGCACTCCATCCACAGCCAGCTAACACCGAGTCTCCCCATTTCCCCTGTCCCCGCTGTGTGACCTGGTTTGGTGTTGCTTACCTGGTATTTGTGCCCTGGTTCCCAGAATTTACTAACTAAAGAATGGAAATAACTCAGATATTAACTCTGAACCATGTCGGCAGAAGGTGTGAACTGTGGTCAGCACGCCCTCACTCAGAAACGCCCAAGTTTGTCCTTTTCTGTCTTACCGGGAGAGCTTGCTTCGGTGGCCAATCCTGCTCCCGTGTAGACCCTGCTGGGTGGATGGGAGTTTATAGGAAGGAAGAGAGGTAAACAGTGAGCAAAGCCAAAAGAAAAGAAAAAAAGGCATAGAATTAAGAAACCAAAAATGCCCCCAAAGGTTTATGGACCCGCAGTCTACAATGTATTTCCTTCTAAGAGCTTCTGTTCTCTCAATCTTCTCGTCGGAATTGGCCGGGGCCATTCTCCTTCACGAAAGCGGTTTTCACGGGGAAGAACTGCGCTCCACGTAAGAGCTCAGACCTCTCCCACCGGTGCGTGAGCCGCAGGGACGGCAGCGAGGGGCTCACAGGGACGGGGTGGGTGCACAGTCCATCCGCGAATGCTCTCCTTGGGGATCCACACACTGTTCCTGCGACCGTTTTCACACCTCCCGCCGAGTTTATGTGAAAATTCCTCTCGTCGGCCGCCTTTGGGTGTAGGCAGAATTTAGCGGCAGCATTGAAGACTCAGAGGCTGAGGTTGGAGAGTTTAAAAATCAGACTGATCATGCTTAGAAGAGTCCATCAGCTGACCATCCCTGAGCAGCAGGTCTGCGGCCAGCCTGTCAGCCTTTGCGATTGAACGTGCAGGAGACCGCAGCCTGGCTCTGCCTGGTCTCCAGCCTGCTGGCCAGCCCACCTGGGGATGGTGGATATGCCAGCTGCCGTCATCCTGGGAGCCAACGTATTGGAATTGCTGGATCCTCATAGATGTGTTGTCATTTTTCTTGATGGCTCATGAGCCTCGCATCTGTTTGCTCAACTAAGAGTAGAAACCTCACAATGGCCGAAGGCCTCACAGGGTGTGATGGTCACGTGGGAAAGGCCTCCTTCATCCCCCTCTTCCTCCTTCTTTGGTCTGACCGGGCCCAGCCCATCGATCAGAACTTCTTTGACTTTCTTTTTTCTTTTCTTTCTTTCTTTCTTTTTCTTTCTTTTTTTTTTAAAATATATTTTATTGATTTTTTACAGAGAGGAGGAGAGAGGGATAGAGAGCTAGAAACGTCGATGAGAGAGAAACATCGACCAGCTGCCTCTTGCACACCCCCTACCAGGGATGTGCTCGCAACCAAGGTACATGCCCTTGACCGGAATCGAACCTGAGACCTTTCAGTCTGCAGACCGACGCTCTACCACTGAGCCAAACCGGTTTCGGCCTTCTTTGACTTTCAAGGACGAAGTTTGGTCAGATGGAGGTGGTGCCAACGCAGACTCTGCACATAGGTCTGCATGTTTCTGTGGAGCAAGCTCTTTCCGGAGTCTTTGGTTTTGCACTCCACACCCAAGTTCCGTAGAGTCTCCTCCGGAATCAAGATGAATCCGGAGTCTGCCTTTGGTAGAAGACAGAGAGGAAGCTGTGTTGGAACTTCAGCTTCAGAAATATTTCTCACATTCTTTGAGTGTATTTTTTGTTGTTCTCCCTAAAATTTCTATAGTAAGTATATTCTAAAAACTAGCTGATAGCATTACTAATTTTTTATTGTTCAACTATGGAAAAAACATATTGAAACACATATTAACTAGCTCCTGCAAGAGCACAGCGTGCAGAGGAAGGAGCAGACAAGTTAACTAAGAATGGTAATGCAGGGCCAGAAATCTCAGAACGGCCAGGAGGTCCAAATTATCTGCCTAAAACTGTTCTTTTCTTTCTGTTTTGTATTATATTTTATTTTTGGCTCCATAAACATTGCTTTAAGTCATCTTTTTAAAAGTTGTCATTAGCAACAACAATATTTTATTTTATTGGGAAAATAAGAACGGATATATTTTTAACAGCAGCTGGATGAAGCCCTAACGTTTATGGTGAATTTATACCAAATTCTAGTTTTGCTTTCTGGGAACGTTTAACAAATAAACTCTGGGAATGATCGGAGGGCACCACATGTCTAGTACATTAATCATCAATACACATTCAGGAGAGGACGGCCTACCGAGCAGCAGCCAGGGAGGGAGGTGGGGCCGGTCGCGCTTGCCGAGTTGCCTAAGCACGTAGAGTAGAAAGAGCTGGGGCGATGTGGGAATGGACCTGGAAGAGCATTAAATCCAGGATGGAGATGGGAACAAGAAAGACTTGGTACCGCGCTGGAGAGGAGCTTTCTAATTATGCAGAATGTGTCTGTGGAGAACGCATTCCTCAAGGAAGTGCTGTTGCGTGCAGCTGTGTTCCCGACACAGCCAAGCGAGTTTCCATCAGAACGTCTACAGCTGAGAGGGAGCACGCACCCTGAGGAGCGATCTCCCGAACAGAATGCACGAAGCCCGCGGGGTGGAGTGGGCGTTCTCGGGGGGGGGGGGGGGGCGGCCTGAGCTGGAAGCGGCAGGGAGAGGCAGGAGCTGCCTTGTCCCCCAGTATGGCACCGCCACCAGGCCGTTCTCGGCTGGAATTCCGAGCACACCGCGTTCCGTCAGCGAGCTCGCGGATGGGGAATGCAATGACAAACACAGAGTCCGATAAAGGTCATCAGAGCCACACAGGTCTGTGAAGTCCGATTTGCAAGAAAGCTGCATTCCTCTGCGGGCTTTCCATCAGGAACCGAGGTGTGTGTACCTTCAGGTGGGGCTGGAAAACCTAACTTTTAGAACAAAATAGATTTCCCTCAAAATTATTTCCAAGAAAATTAGAAGAACTCAACATCTTAAAAGGATTCTGTGTTTCTTCTTCTTCTTCTTTTTTAAAAAAAATATATTTTATTGATTTTTTACAGAGAGGAAGGAAGAGAGCTAGAGAGCTAGAAACGTCAATGAGAGAAAAACATCGACCAGTTGCCTCTTGCACACCCCCTACCAGGGATGTTCCCGCAACCAACGTACATGCCCTTGACCGGAATCGAACCTGGGACCTTTCAGTCTGCAGACTGACGCTCTACCACTGAGCCACACCGGCTTTGGCTCTTCTTCTTCTTCTTCTCCTTCTTCTTCTCCTTCTTCTTCTTCTTCTCCTTCTTCTTCTTCTTCTTCTTCTTCTTCTTCTTCTTCTTCTTCTTCTTCTTCTTCTTCTTCTTCTCCTCCTCCTTCTTTTTTTATCTGTAAAAGATTGTCTATGACCCAAGAGAATGAATACAAAATCATGACCATCCGTAGCATTCCTGTAGCCCCTGGGGTGTTCTGTGGCTGGTAGCCGAGTTTCCGCCCACGTCTGAGTCAGTGCTCAGCTGGTCCTCCACCTCACAGCTCTCTGACTCGTGTCTTCGTCCTCAGTGCTGGGAAAGGGCTGGGAAAATGCAGTGATGATAGAGCAGGACTCCACAGACTGACTCACCCCCTCCCGCTCTGAGCCCTTTGACACCAGCTCAATGAAGAGAGAGTGTCCCCGCTTTTCTTCTCCCCAGGCTCACTGTGGCATGACTGCCTTCCCCATTGCTCCAGCGCATTTAAATACAAAACTAGTTTCTCGCTTAGCCCTGGTTTAGTCATAGGCTCCTGGTTTTCCTCCATAGCATAGGCATCAAAAGCATCAACACGATTTGCATATCCTTTTCTGTAAATGAAGAGCTAGTAGGCCTGAAAACAAGGCAAAATGCACAATGGGTGTGGCCTGTGGAGGGCACCTGCATGGCGTTGTCACGCCTCCGTGCACCCAGCTGCACCGGCTGCCGGCCTGGTGAGGAGAATGCGGTTGACCCGACCACACGCGTGTTTCAGGATCAAGGGCGTCGTCCAGGAAGCAGCCCACCGCTGTGTGTGGGGGAGGGGGCGTGTCTTCTCCAGGAGCAGCCACCAGGGTCACCTCGCCCGCTGAGACAGAGCCCCGCCCGCCGCGGCTCAGCCGTAGAGCATCGCCTCTGAGCCAGGAGCTCCCAGTTCCATTCCCTTACGTTTTGAAAACTTAAGTCTCTGCTTCTAACGTTTACTTCTGACAGATGCAAAGCAATGGCTTCTCGCTCTCTCGTTTTTCTTGTTTTTACATTTGCCATAAGAAGCTAATCTTGAGGGGCTTTTCCTGTAAAACTATAACACAGAGTCCACTCTTGTAAAGACCACATTTTCAGGAGACACAGCATGCCTCTCCCGTCTGCATCGGGGGCGAGCTCTGCACAGACAGGAGGGCAGCTGTGTGCCCAGGATGCGGGCCACACACGTGGGCTTGGTCAGGGCTGCTTTCGTAGGGAAGTGGGTAAGTGCCGGGTGATGGTAGCACCCAGCTGTGTTCACACGCCCTTCCTTCCAGACGGGAGAGCGCCCGGGGCCTGTGGACACATTCTGACTGCACCGCTGGCTCACCCAGGAGTGCTGGCAGCGTGCTGTTGGGTGCCACTGGCTTTGAAGGCCCTGCCAGGGGAAATGACACCTCCGGGGTGTCTTTTTATTTCATTTTATATATTTTATTGATTTTTTTTAGAGAGGAGAGAGAGGGATAGAGAGTTAGAAACATTGATGAGAAAGAATCATCGATCAGTTGCCTCTTGCACACCCCCTACTGGGGATGTGCCCGCAACCAAGGTACATGCCCTTTACCGGAATCGAACCTGGGACCTTTCAGTCTGCAGGCCGACGCTCTATCCACTGAGCCAAACCGGTCTCGGCCTTAGGAGTGTCTTTTAATCAATGGCCGGGACTTCCTTTGCCTGGTGGGGAACCAGGAGGCAGGTGGGCGCAGCGCCTGCCCTGATGGCCCGGTGTCGGCAGGGCGCTTTGCAGTCATTCCCGCGGCATTGACAGTGGCCAGGGCCCGGAGTCCACACATCTCACCAGGCAGCACCGGGTCTGAAGGGAAGAACCACGGCCCTTGGTGCCAGGCTGTTTGTGTCTGTCCACTGATGGCCTTTCAAACACGAGTCACCCTGATGCGAGGTCACCCCCGGGGGGCGCTGGGCAGCATGCGGGCCCACACGGAGTCTCCCAGCCGCGGGATGGAGCGGGCCTGGGCCTGGACCGGGGCAGCGGGAGCACATGCTTGTCACTTTCACCCGCAGCGTGCACACATGTCTACGGGACAGGCACCTGTGGAGGCGTCTCCCACGAAATGCGAAGAAACACAGGAAACAGAAGGCACTTCAGAGGGTCAGGAGCCTGAACCAACGCTCTGTGAATGAAGAGGAACAAACGGCAGAGCGCCCACGGAGTGTGGCTACGCTGGGAAAAGCGCATTTAAAGGGACACTTACTGGGAGTTAAAATAAACTGCCAACACCCATGCCTGGCAGGGATGTGGGCCATTAGCACCGTCCGCGCTTTGTGTGGGGATGCAGAGAGGTGCAGTTGCTGTGGAAACGGTTGGAGAGCATCTTATAAAGTGAAGCATGCACTTAATGAATGGCCCGCTCCTGACATATCTGGATTCTATGTATGTAAATATGATGCACACACACACACACACACACACACACACACACAGACCCGTGTGCAGACTCTTATACAGTCTTCCTGCAGCATTTCCATGAAGTGTGAGCCAGCCATGTTTGCGGGTGAGTGAGCCAGTAGGAAACCTGGTGGAGCCCATTCACACCAGAACCACCAGGAGGCGGTCCGGGAGACACACCGTTGCCGGAGCCACAGACGCCACCGAGTCCGCAGCCCTGAACGTAAGGTGACCAGACTTCCTGCTTTTGGCGGGACAGTCCAGATTTTTAACAATTTGACCCGCGACCCGAGGAGTTTTAAAACAGTCCCGATAATCGGGACACGGGACAAATTGTTAAAAATCGTTCTTTCCAAAAATCGGGACTGGTTTAAAATGCCATGGGACGGGGGTCAAATTGTTAAAAATCGGGACTGTCCCGCCAAAAGCGGGGCGTCTGGTCACCTCACCTAAATGCGCTCTGCTGGATGACAAAGCCTCCGCCCAGGGAAGGCTGCGGACGCGGTGTGTGCTGATGTCTGACCTTCTAGGAAAGCAAAGGGAACACAAACCAGGCTGGTGGTGCCAGGCGATGGGAGGGGAGGAGGCGATGGGCCATGGCGGAGCCCAAGGAAATCACAGCGGCGAAGACTCGGCTTCTCTCTCCATCGGCGGGGACTGGACGGGCGTGTGTGTCACGTCCACGCAGCTGCAACCCACAGAGCGTCCTTTATTATGTATTACATAGCCCTCAACACACCTGACGTAAAGTTTGCATACACTTTCCTATTTATGTTATATTTTATTTTTGTAAGACCAGCTCAGTGTTTCTCAACTCTGCATGAAAAGGGCGTCTTATAAAAACGGTGTTCTGAGACCCAAGGTCTGGGGTGTGGCCAGTTCCCAGGGGATGGCTGGGAGGCGGGCCATGGACCACTCTGAACAGCAGGAGGTCAGCCACAGCTGGTGCACGCCGGGTCGGCCACATGTATGGGGTTCCAAATGGTTCAGAGGTCATCGCATAACCTCCAGCCATCCTTCAGAAAGGACCTCGGAATTTCGGGAAGTGGAAACCTTTTAAGGAGAGACAGTCTGTGACGGAGGCCTCCTAGGGTCGGCCAGACCAGCTCTACGGAACTTGAGTCAGTCCATCTTGATTTGTATAAACGTTATCTATGCCAACAGCATCTGAATTTCCCACACTTGATGCACAAAATTTTCATGAAGGTTTGTGCACAAATCTACTCGTATTAAACAATACAAGGAACATGATATTTATTCCACGTTTTACAGCTGTGTTTTGGAGGCCGTGTGACATTGGCCGTAGGAATTGAACTTGGAGTTGGCACAGAAGGTCCCGGAGCAAGCTGGTGGCTGCATTCCCGCCTGGCTCTGGGTTCAGGCTCCCAGGGAAGTTTTCGTATTAGCGTTTCCTCCTCAAACAGCGCACAGGGAATTAGCAAGGAGCTGATGCGGCCCTTTTCATCCGTTCATGGGAGAAAGCTTTTACAGGGTCAAATGAACATCCTAGACACCAGGATGCAAATGGCTTAGCATTATTGTTGCCATAGTTTTCGTCTTCCCTAATTTGTTAAATGACAATAAGGATATAGTCAAAGTATTAGCCCAATATTAGATACGTTCTTCCTAGGGAGAAGTTACGAATGCATCATATCCTAACTATTTTACTTTTTGCTGACAATCCTTTGTGAATAGGATGTGTGTCTAAATACTCCTCGTTCTGACATTTATTAATGCTGGAGCTGGAAGTGAGAAATCTGTGTAGACAAAAATGCCACCAAAACAATTTCTTTATATCTTGATGGCATTTACACTTATCACACCATAAAAGCCATCGGATTCATTTCTGTTTGTTCTCCAGCCTTATCTCAGAATTCATTTATTTTTTTGCCAGTCTCCAATTGTTTTCTCAGATGATCCTCCCACAGTATAATACATAAAATCCAGCGTCCTGTGTGGAGGGAATGCCAACAGCGGTGACCTTGACCAGCGAGGAGAAGCTATCAGACTTTGCCATTCGGGCCAGCGCTCCTTTTAGCAATTGTTTCAAACACAAACATCCATCAAAATCAATCAATGCTTTACACCGCCAAGTGGAAAAACAGTATCATTCTCAGACTGTGTCTGTATAACTGTTATATGCTCAATTGATTCAGATATTGAAATGCCCTAATGGATATTTTATAGGAGACCTATTGGAGAAAATTAGATCGGCACTTAATTCTTGCTCCGCAGAAAGTGAGCAAGTGGGAGGAAGTGCAGTGTATTGACTTTGTTTCTGCCCACAGTGTATTTGCCAACTGAATTTCCATTGAGTTGGTATTTTTGTTTTATTTACGGGCGTCACTGACAATCTGACAAAACTTTAAGAAATCCGTCCTAGGCTGCCTCTGGCCCTCAGCTCACATCTGAGCGGGTTGCCAGGGAAGCGCAGACAGTGCTGCAGGCTGTCTCCTCAGGAGGAGCCGCTGAGATGGGTTTACAGCGGCTGCCGGCTCTCCAGCCGCCCCATCGGGAGTAATTAGGCCGGAGGCCTGGCCGCTCCATGGGCAGCGCAGCCCCGGGCTGGCTCTGGCCAGGCCTCACCGGGTCGGAGGGGTTGGTCAGTAGGAGATTAGGAGCCTCTGAAGACGCTCAGCAGGAGTGACCGGGTGGCACAGTTTCTCCTGAGGTCTAAACCGGGACAGAAAAGCCACCAGGTGAGGTAAGAAAAGCCACCTGAGGTCCTCATTCTTAGCCAATCAAAGGGATGCTCGAAGTCCCTTTTTTCCCCCTAACTGTAACCAGAAGCACAGGAAGCTCTCCCCAACACCCCTCTCTTCAGAAGGAAACCAAAAGAAAACATCAACCACCCGCGCACTCACCCTAAAGGACGGCACCGACCGGCCGCCAGCAGAGCTGTGCGCCCAGGGCCTGCGAACCTGGGGCTGGGAAATCCCGCAGCAGCCAGGCCTTCGTACCTTCTTTCCCTCCAGCCTTTCCTCACCGAGTGTCCAGGTCAGTGCCTGGGGTCCTCACTGAGTGTCCGGGTCAGTGTCCGACGTCCTCACTGAGTGTCCAGGTCAGTGCCCGGGGTCCTCACCGAGTGTCCAGGTCAGTGCCCGGGGTCCTCACTGAGTGTCGGGGTCAGTGCCCGGGGTCCTCACCGAGTGTCCAGGTCAGTGTCGGGGTCAGTGCCCGGGGTCCTCACTGAGTGTCTGGGTCAGTGTCCGACGTCCTCACTGAGTGTCGGGGTCAGTGCCCGGGGTCCTCACTGAGTGTCTGGGTCAGTGCCTGACGTCCTCACTGAGTGTCCGGGGTTAGTACCTGACCTCCATGGAGTTAGTGATAGAATTTTAAAAATCTGCTTATCATAAATCCAAGATTCATAGAATTATTTGGTTGGAAAAATATCCTTGCTCAGCTGGTGTGGCTCAGAAGTTGACCTATGAACTATTGATAGAAGGTCACGGTTCGATTCCCGGTCAGGGCACAGGCCCTTGTGTGGGCTCCATCCCTAGTGTGGGGCATGCAGGAGGCAGCCGGTCAGTGATTCTCTCTCATCATTGAGGTTTCTGTCTCTCTCTCCCTTCCTCTCTGAAATCAAAAGAAATATGTTTTTAAAAATCCTAAGACTACTGTGTGAAGCTTGGATTTCTTTCACCATGTTTCAACTGAATAATATTTTTCTCTTCTCCATCTTCAAGTGCGGGGGATACCAGAGTTTTCAGGAAAATATTCGCAATTTCTGTTTTCAATCTCCTCATTTTTCTGATGATTGGCGATTCATCTCCTGAGATGGGTTCTGGTGCGTCTCAGTCCGGTTATGCCGGTTACCATGTGTGTTTGTAACCAGGAGGCTTGTGGATGGCGCCTCCTGCGAGCATTTCTCTGCCTCGGCAGTTACGGAGGAGGCATCCTTGTCTGCCTTTCCTCACAGACACAAATCAGGAACTCGCACACGCACCCAAGTCACCGGGAGGACGTGTTCCGATTCGACCCTAAAGCAGCTCTCGCGGGAGATGACTGGAAGGCATTTGTGTCTAGACATTTTTGGCTTTGAATGCCCATCGTGAGGACAGAAGGGGGAAGCTGGCATAGCGTCGGGTCTGCTTTGTGAATTCACTAAGGCAATGAAATCGGTGTCTGTGCTGCTGTAGAACGGATGACGGCGTCCGCTATCGATCGGTAGACAGGCTGAGGACAATATTATAATAATCCATACCTGCCAGCCTGACCTTTTACTGACTTGGCCTTTACCTTGAGCGGGAGGAAAAGGAAGAGTATGATAGAGGTGCCTGTGTGAGTGAGCTATAATGGAAGGTTGCACGTAGTTGGACTTTGTTGTTATTTATCGTGAAAGCAAAGTGGTCCATTAAGCCACTCATCCCATTAGAGACTGTAAATCCCAAGGACAGACCATGCGAAGCTTCGAAGTGGCCGCTCAGCAATGAACTTGAACCATTTTTCAGGGGCCAACTCAGAAAACGACGCTTAAAAGTGTTACCAGGCAACCCCCGGTTGGGCTCGGGCGGGCTGCCGCTGTGTCCAATCACGAAGGCTGGGTTGAGTCATAGAAGGCGCAGACTGAGAAGGCCAGCCAAGACGACGACAGGGTGCTTCCAGGCTTCAGGTCCTGCCTCCCAGCAGGTGCGGGGACAGGGCTGTAAAAGGGGGGGCTGTGGTGAGGCTGGGAACCGAGTGCAGCTGCCTGCGGCCCCGGAGGTGCGCAGACGTCAGCTATTGCCCCCAGTCATCAGGCGATGAGACGGTGTTGACGAGATGATGTGGAAGAGAGGATGGCGATGAGATGGTGTGGATCAGAAGATGTTTTGACTCCTGGTGGGTCAGCCTGACCCTGCTTATCGCCTCTGCTTGCTGGGTTCACAGCCGAGTCACCTCCTCCATCGCTTCCCGCTGACCTTGAAAAGGAAACTTGAGAAAAATGATATCCCCTATTCGCTTATGAGAAATGTACCTCGAATAATAGGACTACTTTTCAGTCAATTCAGGTGCTCTGCCTATCGAGCTATAGGTGCCCTCTCTAGGCCTCCCCCCCCTCCCCCCATCAAAAGCAATCAAGGCGGCTGTGTCTCAGCTCAAATCCCCCCTGCAGAGGCTCTGGGGTTCCCCCTGCAATCACGTTCTTCTCCCTCCTGACCGCGCCCTGCGGCCCATCACGGGTTGGAACCAGCGGATGTGAGATCTTATCTTCGGGGGCCCCTGGAATAAGGTGACCAGATGTCCCCGCTTTGGGCGGGACAGTCCCGATTTTTAACAATTTGTTCCGCATTCCTCGTGTTTTAAAAAAGATTCTTTCCAAAAATCAGGACTGTTTTAAAACGCCGTGAGACACGGGAAAAATTGTTAAAAAGCGGGACGTCTGGTCACCTTACGGCCTAGAATTAAGTGACGGCTGACGACACAAGGCTCGTTAGAGGGCCAGGGACCTTACTGGTCACTGGAGATAGTAATAGTGTCTACCCGAGAGGTAAATACTAGATGAACATTCCCACGAGAAAACCTCCATGGTTGTTCCTTCGTCAAGAATTAGATTCGACACCAACAGAGTAATCCATAAGAGGACGCCAAGGACAGCTTGGATTTCAACCTGACAACGTTGGCCCTTCAGAGGACACTGACAGAGGATGAAAGGGGCGTCCCACATGGGAAGGACATATCTGCAACGCATGCACTGGCAGCTTGAATCCAGACGCTACAATGAACTTAGTGACTGAAGGACAAATAACTTGGTGAAAACCGGGGAAATATCTGAGTGGATATTGTACTGAGACAGCACCGTACTGGGTGATAACACATGAAAGGGCTCCAAAGCCTCAGAGGTCACCACGGGCATTCTCTCAACGCGAGTTCGGTCCCAGGCCCCGGAGGTGAGGCCACCTCTGGAAGGGAGGAGTGGGGACCTCAGGTTGTGAGCGGATCCGGGTGCAGGACACCTCACCCCCGGGGAGCCCTGTTCCACTCACTCATCCCGCCCTGCTCCCCGGCGCTGTGTGCAGGCACATCTTTGTGGGGCCTCCGGGACCCGCCCCTGGAGTGCAGGGGGAGGAGCTGCTCAGGCAGAGATGAGGTGGAGGGAGAGGGTCTTTAATGAAGGAAGGGCTCCGGAGGCTCCACCGTTACCGTGGCAACGAACTTCTCAAATGCTCACCAGCTATTACACAGGTTACTGCCTGGAGGCCGGGCACCGCTATCTGAAGGATGCCAGGAGGCTGCCCTGCGCGGTCCATGACATTGAACACACGCCGGGCGAGGTGCTGGCCGGCTCCCAGCTCCCAGCGCGCTGGCTGCTGGCCCAGAGGTGCTCCGGCTGTTTGGGCGAACAAGGCTGATTCGGAACAGGGAACTCTGCGGGGGTGGGAGCACCCCGCAGCCCCCGACCACGCAGCCAGGGGGTTCTGCGCCTTATTTCAGACCCACGCACTGCCTCTGAGCTATGGGGACGAGATGTGAGATAACTGCATGGTGTTAGCCAGTGTTTAAGGCGTGCACAACACGTGAATGTTCATCCCAGGTGTGTGGCTTGTTTAGTTGAATATCCTCTATGATGTTTAAGGAAACCCATGATAATGACCTGAAATCAATCTGGATTATTTCCTCGGTACTTTGCATACCAAATATTTCCCTTAGGTCCTCTAATCTATAGGTTTAAAACCAAGCGGCCGGAATGACTGGAATTACCCGAATGATGGGTTGCTATGACCCCATTGCAGCCGGCCAACCGGCTGGCTCAGAGGCGGGGCTGGCTGGCCAACTTCCCGCTTCCCCTCCCCCAGCTGGCCTGGTCCCAATCAGCCCTGATAGGGACGGGCTGCCTGAACCCCATCTGTGCACGAATTCATGCACCAGGACTCTAGTGTGTGTGTGTGTGTGTGTGTGTGTGTATGTGTGTGTGTGTATGTATATATATATATATATATATATATATATATATATATATATATATAATTTATTTATATATTTATATATTTTATGAATGCATTTCCAAAACAAAAAATTTCATGTAGTTCATATGTTAGAAATGGTTTCTTCATGATTATAGGCAACCAATTTAAAGTTTCTTGTGTATTCTTTAGAAAATGTTGGAATATATTAATTTCTATTGGTATGTGTGTATATAAATCTATTTAATTTTAACCTATATATGTAGTAAAATACATGTGATCTCCAACACATTTATATATATTACTTGATGATAACTTTATAATTTATTTTAATTTTCTACTTTGTGTTTTGTAATATTTTGTATTTTAAGTTAGCATTTAAATACCCTAAAAATAGTATGTAAAAATGATTATAAGCTCAAGCAAATGAACAACCAAATGATCTATGGTCTGAGGCAATAATAAAAGAGCTATTTATTGATACAAATAATCAGTTCATCAACTAGAAAATGCAAAAAAAAAAAAAAATCAACTACCAATGAAGTGTTGCCCTAGCCAGTGTGACTCAGTGGATAGAGCATCAGCCGGTAGACCAAAGGGTCCTGGGTTCGATTTCAGTCAAGGGCACATGCCATGGTGGCAGGCTCCTCCTTAGAGGGCCCTGGTCTGGGCTCACGCAGGAGGCAAACGATCGATGTGTCTCTCTCACATCAATGTTTCTCTCCGTCTCTCCCTCTCTTCCACTCTCCCTGAAAGCATGTATCCTCTGGAAGGATTACCGGCAACAACCAGGATGACGTGCTCCTGTGGGGGACAGAGTGTCTTTCGTGTCCTTTGCTGTTGTGATTATTTCTTTTACAAAAGATTAAAAAAATCGATGCGGTCAGTGGGCCTGGTCTCACAGAAATGATGTGTAATTTAATCATTTCAGGGACCACAGTAATATTCTCCATACACAAACAGCGGGATAAGTTGTCACTTTGGGTATAGGCATTAGGCAGCAAAGAAGTGCCAGCATTCTATTTTTATATAGGACAGCCTGATCCCCTGTGCCTGGCGGAGTGCGCCAGAGGGTCCTGGTGTTAACGGGAGAGAGAGCTTTTTTAAGAAGGGGGCGTGCTTGTTACTTGGTCACCAGTTGATTTCTGTCCGTGGAAGTGCAGGAGCCGAACGCTGTCATTGTCAGTGCACTCCCTGGCTCCCAGAGGGCAGCTCCTCCAGCGGGCATTGCCGCCGCGTCCCCGGTACCAGGCAGGACGAACCCCAGCATCAGGCCCGCCATGGCAGGACACTGGGCCCCGGTTCACACACACGTTCCTCATGGAAATTCCCATCGCGGCCAGGCATCACCAGGGAACGCTCTCCAGCTGAGTCTTTTTAGAAAGTTACACATGGAACCCAGCCATTGGGGGATGTTCACACGGGAAACCCAGCTCCTAGGAGAGGCTTACTCTCCCCCCTTGCCCTGGACACCAGGGGAGTCTCCCCCAGTTTGATTGAAGGGTGTCCATGCAGACCACCCACGAACAGTTACTTACACACCCCAATTTCTTTAGCACTTTTCTTCGGCACGTGATGCTGACATCTGACCTAACCTTGGAATTCGTTCCAATGGGGTAGGTGTGAGTGAACTGTAACAGTGTTAGACTTGCTTGTCATACCTTTCTCAGTTTTCTGGGAACATAGCCAATCTTACAAAAATAACCCAGGCTTCAGTATTTTATCGCCATTGGTATGTGGGAGCCACGTGATGTAACGGCACAGTGGCACAGTTGGAAACATGATATAAAACCAGCCAACAGGAGCTCTAGTCCGAGTTAGCTCACCAATAGTCAGACCGCCCGTCGCCAGTGAGCCCGTGGGGTCCCCAAACCCACGCGCTTCCCACTGCTCCCCGGCCCCTCAGCAAACACCCTCACGTCCTGTGCATCCTGTGCATCGGTGAGTTCTGTTTGCAGCCAGGTGGTCTAATAGTTTTCCCTTTGAAAGCTCCCCACACCCAGGCAGTAATCTGCATCTTTAATTGCAATTGTTTACTCGAGATCAGCGTAAACTCACACAGCTGTGAGAAATCCTGCAGAAATACCTCAGGAGCCCTCACTCAGCCCCCCGGCCCCAAAGTGCCATCTTAGGAAACCACAGGCCAGCCTCACAGCAGGGCGGGGTGAAGAGAGAAAGCACCCTCGTCTCCAGAAGGACCCTCATGCTGCCGTTCTGTATTTACATCCACTCTTCCCCTCCGTCGCTCCCATCCCCTCCCCCCCAACCCCCGGGCAAACACTGGGCTAGTTTGTAAACTATTATCATTTAAGAAAACGTCGTATCAATGAAATCATAAGCATATCAACTCTGGGGATTCTTTCTCATTAGTTGAAGTCTCAAGAGACAGGAGGCTCATGCATGTTGTTTTGTGTGTGAGTATTTTCTCCCCTTTTATTGGTGAGAAACAGTCAACAGGATGGCTGTGCACCCGTGTTTAACCCCTGACCCACTGCAGGCACCTGGGTTATTTTCGGCTTTGGACTCTTACCAATACAGGTGCTGCAAGCATTCGTGCCCAGGCTTCTGAGTAACCGTGTCTTCATTCCTCTGAATAAACGCCCAGGAAATCAGCTGCGGGCTTGTGCCGAAGCTGCTGGTTTTTAAGGAAATTGCCAAGCTTTTTTTGCAGAGTGGTGGCCGGAGAAATGTAAGTTTCCCATCTTTGCTGCTATTTGACGGTGCTACTATTTTTTAAAAAAATTTACGTTAGCCATCCTGAGAGGTAAGTGGTGGGTCTCCTTGTATTTGATGATTTCCCTAGTGGCCAGTATGGCGAACATCTGGTCATGTCCTCATTTGCTGTCTGTACACATTTTTCACTGAAATACTCCTGCATGTGTTTTGCCCGTTGGATTATCTGATTTCTTACTTCTGAGTTTTGAGGGTCTTTATGTTCTATATAGATACGAGTCCTTTTCAGAGTGTGGTTTGCAAATATTTTCCCCATCTCTATAATTTGTCTTTTCACCCTCTTTCAGAGAACACAGGTTTTAATGTGGGAGGAGTCAAACCTCTCACTTTTTCCTTTGTAGGATGTTCTTTCAGTGAAAGGTCTAAGCTATCGTCTTAGCTCTGGTTCTGAAAGACCTTCTCCCATGTTTTTACTTTTCTGGAAGTTTTATGCTTCTTTCTCATGTGATCCGTGTTGTGTGGAGTTTCATGTAATGTGTTAGCTCAGTTTTCTCAGGTCGTTCTGTTCATTTTGCCGATGGGTGTCCAGCTGTTTCCGCACCATTTGTGAGAAGGTTGTTTTCCCTCCGTCCAGCGGCCTTGACCTTTGTCACCATCCCTTGGTCCCATCGTGTGGACCCTGCCCGGCTCTCTGCCCTGCTCCTGTGCCCGGGCCTCCTCCAGGTCTTGAGACTCCTCATGCCCAGGGTGTCTGTCTTCCCTGAGCTCTTGGACCAGAGCCTTGGATGCCCATCATCCTTTGCCGGGAACATGCTCCCTTTGGGGTCGACCCTGCCCAGGCTGATTCTCCACATCTCAGCGGGAACTTTAACCAGAAGGGTCTATAATTTTCACATTTCCCAAAATAGGGAACGTTTCCACAGCTACTCTCCCCGCTTGTCATTACAAATGTGAAGTTAGAACAATTGCCAGGGTCCCGTTCTGTCCTGCACCCCATCTCACAGGAGGTGTGTTTGGAAGTGGCCAGGACTGATTCATGCTGTGTTCTCGGTGCGAGGTGGTCTCCTGGATCTGTAACCAGGGGAGAAGCATTCGGAGAGTGGCTGGTTTTGAAGGTACAGTTTGTTTTTTTTTTTTTTAAATATATATTTTATTGTGTTTTGTTTTTTTTTTACAGAGAGGAAGAGAGAGGGATAGAGTTAGAAACATCAATGAGAGAGAATCATCGATCAGCTGCCTCTTGCACACCCCCTACTGGAAATGTGCCCACAACCGAGGCACATACCCTTGACTGGAATCAAACCTGGGACCTTTCAGCCCACAGGCCACTGAGCCACACCAACAGTGGCTGGTTTTGTACTTTGATGATATGATCTGGGCAGAAGGACAGTCGGGGGACAAACCATTTCATTCCAGTGAGAGATGCTTCCTGTGCTGATACTGCTTCACGCTCACCACGATGTGTCCCTACCTCATGGCAAACACTCGGAGGGCCCCCCACCTCCCCTTATAGGACACATCGCAGTTAATTACCTAGGGTTCAACCACTTGGAAATGAAAATTACCATCTTCAACAGCCCGGCACTTGTGTTTATTGCAAACGTGGAATCACAGCCAGCAGCGCTCATTGTTTCTCTATTTTTATTCTCTCTGTCTCCCCCCACAGTGACTCAGGCGCCCAGAGCTCGTGTTTATTTGTGGAACAGAGAACGCACTGCCGCCGGTTCTGCCCGTGAGAAGAAACACAGCAACGTCTTTCTCAGCGGGAAACGGGAGCCTTTCTGAATCTGACAGTAAGTCTTGGGCCGTCGTTTATATAAACCACACGCAACCATTGAGACCTGAAAAGGTCATGTTAAAAACGGCACTTCATTTCGTGTAGCTTTAAATTTCACACTCTAGCCCAGGGCAACACAAATTAGTACAGCTGTATGTAGGAGAGGAAAAAGATAATTATGAGGTGGCAAGGAATAGGTGGTTATTTATATTGGTAACCTTAAAAAGCATGGAAAACCATTAAATAATAATTTTAAAAAAGCTATGCTGGATGGCATTAAATAGTAAAGGGAGAATATCTTTTTTAAAAGCCAACTCTAAGGGTTAGCAATAGGTAAGCACATAGTATAGATGATTATATATATATATATATATATATATATATATATATATATATATATATCAATGAAGAGCTGATATAATGTGAAAGCCACCAAAACCCATTAGGAAAGATTCAGCCTTTTATCAGTAAGAAGCAGAGGCACATGCTCCCCCTCTTCCTGACCACACATTTAAGATGCCATCCGCACTGTGATTTCTAGCGGTAAACACGGAGCTACCTTCGTCTGCCTCCCATTGGACAGTCTTGTGGCCACTGGACAGAGGTGCCGTGCAGTTCCACGGAGTCCCCGAGTGGCCTGGACACACGTTCAGCCTCACTTTCTGTTTAGAAGGTCTTTGCACAGCTCTTTTAATAGTTGTATGTGCCCAGCCAGCATGGCTCAGTGGTAGAGCTTTGACCTGTGAACCAGGAGGTCACGGTTTGATTCCCAGTCAGGCGCAGGGCCAAGTTGCGAGCTAGGCCCTCAGTGTGGGCTGTTTGACCATTCAAGGGTTCGACCGGTAGCTATGACGCGCACTGACCACCAGGGAACAGAGGCTCAATGCACAGGCATTGGGAACATGGAACAGATTGATAAATCTCAGAGGTAAGAGGATGGGGGGGAGGGTGGGAAGAGATTAACCAAAGATCTTACATGCATACTAGAGGCCTGGTGCATGGATTCGTGGTGTCCCTCGGCCTGGCTTGTGGGGTTCGGACTGAATCTGTACACTGGGCCCCCAACATCCCCCCAGATTGTGAGAGGGTGCAGGCCAGGCTGAGGGACCCCACTGGTGCGTCCTCAGCTTGGTCATTTTTTATCTTTTTTTTTCTTTATTGATTAAGGTATTACATATGTGTCCTTATCCCCATATCCCCCCGCCCCTGCTTCTACCCTCACCCCTGGTGTCCATTGGTTAGGCACCGCGGTCCTTTGCAGATGTGGCCCTGAACGCCGCACACCCAGCCCGGTAGAAGTGCAGCTATCGGCTTGTCGATGCGGCCTCCAAATATGTCACTCATTAAGCTCCGGAGACCTTGTCTCTTATAAATAAAAGTTCTAAAACTTTTACATTTCCTTACATGACAACACTTGTTATCCATGGTTTTACTATTTATGCATCTACTATTAAAAAATATTAAATGTCCATCAGGTTATATTTTTTTAAAAGCAGAAGTATTATTAATACATTGAAATAGATTCTTGAAATATAACCAAACGTTACTTTTCCCGGGATTTATTATTTATAATTTGATTTTTCCCCCCCATGAATGTACTGAATGTACTGAACATAAAACAATTTAAGGGCAGAGTGTAATTCAATGTGTCATAATTTACCAGCTCAGAACGGAAATTACAGTGAAATAATATTTCAATAAAGTCTGTGCCCAGAGAAGGAGTCTGGCGCTGGAGCAAGCAGAGGAGGGGGTATGACGATGTCACCGCGTGGGCTGTCTCCCTCCCGCCTGCAGGCTTCTCACTGCGGCGTCTGAGCAATGGAGTCCCACTGGATCCTGCTAGAGAGATGGGTGTCCGTGGCTTGGACATCAGCATCCAGAAGCTCCTAAAGGCCCACCTGTGGCCTCGCAGGGCTGTGTGAGCATCTGACCTGCCAGCAAGGAGAGGCGTCTCCGTGTGCAGACCCAGGCTCAGCACCGGCGCCCGTGAGGGGCTGTCCTTGCTGTGCCGGCTCCTCCGTGGTCTGCGGCGACCACACAGACGGACGTGACTGGGCTGTGATGGAGCGTCCTCCTGGAGGCTCCTCCGGGGATCGGAGAGAAAACCCACAGGACAAACGTGGAGGAGGCTCCCCCTGGAAAAGATGTGGGCCAGCTGGTCCGCCATCACCTCCTCTCCGGACCAGAGTGAACTCACCCGGAAAACACGCTGGCCCCGCCCCGTGGCCCTGAGCCTCGGCTGCGCACCGCCGCGGAGTCTGGGACAAGGACACAGTGACGGCGGCGTGTTTATCCGAGGACCCACGTTTCCCCAGCTCATCGCTGTGCCTTCTCTCCCGAGAGGGGAAAACAGAAGATCTATATGCAGCTCGGCTGCACCCCAACTGTGGCGAGTGCCCCCAGGCGGTCCAGGCTGGAGCGGCGGGGCCAAGGCAGTGAACAGCGCACCCCTCCTGGGCCTGGTGCTGCCGCCCCTTCTCAGCTCTCGCTTTTCATCTTCAAGGCCTAGCAGGGCAGCGTAGGGATGAAAAGAAAATATGAAAGACAGAAATTATGCTCCGTTTAAGCAATAAACATTTTTCTAACAAAACATGCCTTGGAGCCTGACATCAGATCCGCCCAGGAGGAGAAAAGAAAATGCTTCGTGTGAGGGTGTGAGCGTGTCTGCAGTCTGCGTGTGCCCGGCCGCCGGCTGCGTTCTGTTCCACCGCGTCTCCCTCTGTGCGTGCTCAGCCCCGCGCTTCTCCTTTCTGTGGCTCACAATGTCACATTACAGCGATCTGCCCCAACCTTATCTCTCCCCCGGAGAGGCAGCCGTTCTGCAGAGCCTCGGGTTCGAGGGTTCCACTCGCAGCTATTGTGTCCAGACGGAGTGCTGGCTTTTGTTAGGAGGGGCGCCGGGAAGGGCTTTCTACGTCATTATCTGCCTCCGCGGAGTGCGGCCGATGGAGAACCGTATTTAATAAACATATATCTTACGTTTCTTACATGTATTTTAATATATTCTTTTAAAAATATATTTTATTGATTTTTTACAGAGAGAAAGGAAGAGAGATAGAGAGTTAGAAACATCAATGAGAGAGAAACATCAATCAGCTGCCTCCTGCACACCCCCGACTGGGGATATGCCCACAACCAAGGTACATGCCCTTGACCGGAATTGAACCCGAGACCCTTTAGTCCGCAGGTCGACGTTCTGACCAATGAGCCAAACCGGTTTAGGCTATTTTAATATATTCTTATTGATTTCAGAGAGGGAAAGAGAGGTAAAAACATCAAAAATGAGAGAGAATCATTGATTGGCTGCCTCCTACAAGCCCTGCCCACAATGTGGGCATATGTCCTGACTGGGAATCAAACCATGACCTCCTGGTTCATAGGTCAACACTCAACCACTGAGCCACACCTGCTGGACCTATATTCCTTACATTTAACTAAAATTAGAATATTTTTCTCTTATAGGACCAACAAAGAGATAATAATATTATCCTTGCTAAGGATAACTGCTGAGTGAGAGAAACAATGCTAGGAGACTTGTAACATCTTTTTGTTCATTCTTCAGTCATTCTCAGATTCTCAACCCTGTGAGGTCCGTGTTGACACTGCCATTTCTGAGATGAGGTCATTGAGATTTCAATGGATTTAAAAATTGCCCGAAGTATCAAGCTGGTCAGCCTCAAGGTTAGGCTCTGGATGCGGTTGGAGGGAACTGAAATTCTGTGGCCGTTAGCACTGACAGACTTCCACAGGAGGACAGGGAGAGCAGGGTGGAGGGAAGACCAGGAAAGGTGCATACAGGGCTGACACCGGGCTAGCCCCACCTGCAATCCATCAGGACTGGCCCTGCTCGGAAACGGTTTCAGCGGAATGAGGGACACGTGGGATGAGAAACACCTGCCATTGGTTAGACACACCTACCCGGGACCCCCGATGCCCGAGGCAGGCGGCTGGAGGCGAAACAGCCAAGTCCACGAGCCAGCGTCCACCCCCAAGGAGACACGCTGCCTGTTCGGTAACGAGGGCCTGGCCGGCAGGACGGCACCAGGAGGTGCAGGCGGAGCACCCCCAGGCGGGGAGGAGGGGGTTACAAACAAGGAATCAGGAGAAAGAAGGAAGACACTGAATCCTGGCTGAGAAACGGCCTAGACATGCTGGAAGGCCTTGTAACGAAGGGAAGATATAAATGCCGCTACAAGGGGAGCTTCAATCAGCGTCAGAGTTGGACTGAGGGCGGGAGGGAGGAGAGGGAGACTCAGAGGAAAAAGGAAATCCGTGAGCGGCTCAGAGGGTTTCTCTCCAGGTTCCGCAGGAAGGGTCACCGTGCCCTCCCTCTCCGGAGGAGCTCCGGTTCCTCTCAGCAGCTCTTCAGCTGAGACGCTGCCTGGCTGCGCCCACGGCTGGCTTTCTGAGCTCCGAGGAGCAGGCGAGGGCAGGACCCGGGCTGGCGCGGGTGAGGGGCCAGGGGGTCTGCCCGCCCCGGCCTTTGTGTGAGGGGCCTGGTGCCTCGGAGGCAGGCTGCCAGCGGGAACCTATCATTGCCTCGCTCCAGAGCTAATTGCTCCCTCTTCCCAGTCCAAGAGAGAGGCAGGGACACAGGAGGGACGCGGGAGCCAAAATAGCTTGTAATTGCTGCTCTTCAAACAGTGCGCTCTCGAAGGGAGACGCCCGGGAGTTAATTAAAAGCCGAGACAATGACTGTGTGGCTGGTGTCCCTGTGCCTCAGCCATGACTGCCTTCCCAGAGGCCCGGGCCCAGGAGCCACGAGAGCCTGTCCAGGCCCAGGAGCCATGGGAGCCTGTCCAGGCCCAGGAGCCACGAGAGCCTGTCCAGGCCCAGGAGCCATGAGAGCCTTCCAGAGCCCCGGGCACAGGAGCGGCAGCTGGGGGCCCGCGGCTGCTCCGGCGTTCTCTGTAAGAACCAGGAGTGACATGTACAGGTTGCCTGTGGACAGCATCCCTCCGCACAGATTCTGATCTCCTGCCCTGGTGCCTTCCCCCCTATCTGCTACCGTTCTATTCTGATAGGTGAGACTTGATGAAATAACATGACGCTGATGATGGCATGTCTGCACATACGCGTGGTGGGAGAACGTTCTGCAGGAGTCTGAATTCATGGCAATGTCCTTTGTCAAGCGACTGGAGCTCAGGTTACTGGGGGAACGGGATGCCCAGGAACGGGGCCAGGCTGCTCACCTGTGCTCACGTTCGGAAATAGCGTCCCTGATAGTTCAACCAGCTCCACAGTCTGCCTGCCCTGGCTGCTCCTGGGAGCGGGCTCGTGGCCGCTGCTGGAAGGAGACTTCCGGGGGCTCCCTCCTGCTCACACCAGCTCGGAGACGGGGGTGGATCTGTCGCGGTAGGCGGCTGGGGAGGAGGGGGTGACAGGCTGGTGGGAGAAGAAGAACACCTTGCCATGACATACGGGTCCCTGTGGACCAGGGAAGCTGTTTGCTTTGTGTTTCTTTATTGTATTTATTTTTCGTAGCCTGGTTGAGGGATCAGTGAATACAGTATTCCAGAGGCTTGGCTAAAAACGCCACAGGACTCATTTCTAAATGGCAGCCAGTACCCAAAGGTAGCCATGCCGAGAGATGTGCACACTCAGACACTCGTACACCCAGGACGAATATTTACACACGTGGCACTGGCGTGTCCTGTCCGTTTTCTAAAGCAGTTAACCCGCACAGCACTAACTTCGCAACACGACGGGAAACAAAGGCCCTGCTAGCAGAGCCTGCATGTAATTATGTCAGGGAAATTGCACCGAACAATCAGCAAGACAATTTCCCCTCCGAAAATACACAGCGCCTGCCAGCCTGCTCCTCGTGCGGGAGAATCACAGCTTTAATTTAGGGTTCAGAAGGGTTTCTGAAAAGTGCTCTTGTGAATTTAAGTCATCCTGTGGGCTTTTAAAGCACATTCCCTGTGTTTGTGAGGCGTTTATTGTGACTTAAGAAAATAGGTACAAAAATTACGTGCCAGTGAATAGAAGCCTAGCATTAAGACAAAATTAAAGCAGTACAAAAAAAGATAAAGCATCTGTGTAAGTGAGCAGGAAGAGGAGAGAGAGAGGGGAGAGACGGAGAGAGAGAGAGAGAGAGAGAGAGAGAGAGAGAGAGAGAGAAGGGAACTCTGGCCCTTCACTCCTCACCACCCTGCACAATGTCACGGGCTGTGCTCCGGCAGCAGGAACGGCCTCCCGGCCTCCCAGGCCCTTGTGCGTCTCCCCACTCTGTTATGTCACCTCCCACACCAAGTAGGAGAGCAGACGAGGGAGGGGAACAGTGGACAAAAGAAGCAGAGACAGCGGACAAAATAAAGGCAACAGAGCTGAGCTGGTGGCAATTAGGTCCAGAGCAGTGAGTGAGCTAACAAGGATTTAGAGATTAAAAATGGTCAAGAAAGATGTCAAAGTTGCCCACAGAAACAAGTTTGATAGCATAAAAATGACTGATTCCAACAGGAGGCCCAATTAACATACAGATTAAATGTCTGTGTTTTTTAAAAAATTATTTTTTATTGCCTTAAGAGAGGAAGGGAGAGGGAGAGAGAGAGAGACATCAATGGCGCCAGAGAATCATTGATTGCTTGCCTCTTGTACGCCTCACACTGGGGCTCCAGCCTGCAACCCTGGACATCCTGGTGCCCTGACCTGATATCAAACTGTGATCTCCTGGTTCAGAGGTGGACACTCAACCACTGAGCCATACCGTCCAGGCTAAATGCCTGCTATTATTGTGCTGCTGAAATTTAAAAATCCATTGAAAATGGCCAATCTCCCAGATGCTTGCTGTGCATGCTGTTGAACATTCCAGAATGATAAAGCCAAGTCAGAATCCATCAAATATTCTTCCCTTCAGGTTAGCCAAGGCTTCATCAGCTCTACAGACTCTGAGAGACCCGCCAAGGAAATGCAGGGGAAGATAAATTGGGTTTATCAATTTCTCCATCATGTATGGAGGCGATCATGGGGAAGCACGGAGTCTGTTCCCCAGGGACAAAGAGGAACGAGGGGTCTCCACGACCATGTTCTTGTCACCAGGAGAGAGGGGTGAGCCCCACTTTCTCACCAGAGTGACACGATCTACCAGAAACGGACCTGAGAGTGGACTTCACATCTACTGGGACTTCCAGCCACCACTGAGTGCCTCGGACGTGCCATCCTGGGCTTCTGGTTTCTCAGCCGTTTGTTTTAATACAAGAAACCGTGGATAAGGGATTCTTGTCCTAGTTTCACGCACAGCCCACTGTGTCTCAGGGGTGTGAGAGTGGCCATGAGTGACCGCATCGCTCACGAGGAAAATGTGAGATTTCAACCCCAGACTTGAGATCCCCGTTTTTGCATCATCATTGCTGGTGGGCATGGCTCCTTTGTAAGGTCGCAATAAAGCAATGTCCAAGGGCACATGCATGGGAGACGTTTAAGCATAGCATCAAAGTGTTCTAGGGTGAAGAGAGATGATTCGCCCTTGGGGATGTTGAGGGCAGCTGGATCTAGCAGAAACTGCTCCGAGATCCGGGATAACCCTCCATATATCTTCTTGGTTTGGGGGAAGGAACCGGTTGTCATTCAAACCATCCAACCTACTTCCTGGGTTTTCCTTAAGCTTGTGCTGGGCGCTCCCCTCAACCTCTCCCTTTCCTGGACATCCTGGGATTCCAGGCCCACATCCAATCTGAGTCTTTTTTCCAGGTTTTCTCAGACTACACTCCAACCTTCTATCGCTCCTTTTTGGGTCCTACTGAGCATGAGCCTAGCGAGGGCATTCCCTCACCCCCATCGGGCCTGCAGCAGGCCCTTGTTGCCCAGGGAGACTGTTCCGGGGACTGTCCGGGAGTTAGTCCTGAGGGGAGGCCAGGGCTGCCTCCTGCAGCTGTGAATGCTGCAGTTCCCAGTGAGGCAGGCTTTGTGTCCCACTCAGCTCCCTCAGAGAGCAGGCCTCATATCTGATTCAGCTTCCTAGTCTATTAGGCTCATTGTCTGATTCCCTGTGCTTTCTTCCTTTAGTAATACTAACTAGCTACCTGGCTAACCATACTAGTGTTTCTTCACCATTCCAGAGAGCTAACTCCAGGCCAATGAAACAACCCAAGCACTTTGTATATGGTCAGAAGTGCCCCCCTCTGGTTTTAGTATTTATTTGAGTTCTAGAAGCCAGGGTGGTTTCCTCAGCCTGGCCTGCACCCTCTCACAGTCCAAGAACTGTCAGGGGATACCCGCCTGCCGGCTTAGGCCCATGACAGTTGGAAATCCTTCTCACTGTCCAGGACCCCTCACTCCTTACTGCCCACCTGCTCACTGCTCCTTACCACTCGCCTGCTCCCTGGAGGAGAGGCTCCTGCTACCACCACTGCACTCACCAGCTGTGAGCCCCATCTTTCTGTGGAGTTGTCTGTGGGCCCACTGCTCTCTTCCTTCTCACTTAGGGCGAGCAGCATATGAGGGCAGAGTGCACTGTCATGGAATGGCCGGACCCACAGAGTGAGAGGTGGACACAGAGGACGCTATCTCACCCAACTGTGGGGTGGGCCGGCTGGCCTTCACCTGCCTGGCCCCATCCAGGGAGGGACCGAGCAGGGTGTCTGCCTCTCCATTCTCCATCCTTCCATCTGTGACACCTGTCACCCTGACCAGGCCTCCCTCGAAATGAGTTCAGCTCAACCCCTGAATGTAAAAGGGTACAGGGCTGGGGGCGGGGGGCACTCCAGTGCCCCTGATTCTCAGCAACAGGACCTGGTCGACAGGGTTTGGTCTCAGGACGGTGGCCACAGCTGCAGAACATAGATCTGTTTAAAGAAAAGTCCCCAGTTCCACCTCATCTCCACCACTGATGGATTGGAGTCTGAGGGGCAGGAGGAGGGACCAAGCAGTCTGTCTTCCGCCCACCCGCTCACCAGTTCATTGGACCTGAGGGATCCTGGTTTCTCCGTTAGCCATCCCCTGATCAATGGAGCCTGTTGTTCAGTCATCCATCTGGTTGTTTAGGCCGTGACGGCCCCTGGCTTTTTATATATTAGGATAATAAATACTTACCTTCCAGGCAAACAACTTGTAAATGGGCATTGTACTACATTACGAAGCTCTTTGATTTTTAATATAGAATGATAATATATGTTTTCCCAATTTTCACAGTAAAATAGATAATCCAAGAAGAAACACTGCATATGCTCCTGCTCAAAGACTAAATCAAGTCATCTACTGTGGTGGATGGGGAGAAACAGCCCAATGAAGATACTACACATCATATATCTTTGGTTTTAAACTGAAGAACCTAAGGTTTTGGTGAAATGAATCTTATCTAATATCACACATACTAGAGGCCCAATGCACAAAAATTTGTGCAAAAGTTGGCTTTCCTCCCTCCCCCCCGCCCCCCCGCCCCGCTGCCAGCACTGGCTTCCCTCCCGCACCCAGGACCCAGGCTGCCATCCCTGGCTTCCCTCCTCTGGCCTCCTGCAGGCACTCAGGTCCCCGGCTGGCTTCCCTCAGGAAGGACATCCAGTCTAATTAGCATATTGCCCTTTTATTATTATAGACTAGAGGCCCAGTGCACAAATTCGTGCACCTTGAAAGGAACCGTGGGCTGCAAGGCTGAGGTGGGCACAGGGCCGGGTCTCGGCCTATCCTCCATACCCCGCCCAGCCCCTCCCGCTGTGGCCCCTCAGTCCCCTGTCTGCTGGAAGCCCCACTCCCACCACTGCTGTTGTGTGTACCTGCTGATGGCACAGAGCAATGGGGGCTGGTGCCAGCAGCAGGTGCGAGAGATGACTGCTGCCCCTCTCACCCCTCAGGAGCAGGGGGAGGTGGAGAAGCCCTTAGAGGCAATCGGCACTGGGCAGGACAGTGGTGTTTGGGAATAAAGAATTTTTAGGAACCGTGAGAGGCTCACCCCAATGACAGTGGTCTGGCAAGTCCACCATCCTGCCGTGGCCGATGCCCACCATGTCCCATGTGCACCTCCTGGTGGTCAGCACACATCAACGCGACCAGTTGTTTGGTGGTTCCACCATTCAATCTGTTTGCATATTAGGGTTTTATATATATATAGATTTTAATAATTGTATTTTTTACCATGAAGCAAGGTAAAAAGTTAAAAAAAAAAACAAACTTTTCATGCATAATTTGAAGTCAATTCAGGAGAAAATAATAAAACCTATCCTTAGCAAGCATCTGTATCTTTCATACCAGTGTCTGCAATGATAATGATAATTAAAGAAAACGACTTCAAATTCAGACCTCATAGAGCCCTCGTGCAATCAAATTGAAGACGTTTGCCTCACCTCTACACCATCCATCCATCCATCCATCCATCCATTAAATATTTCTTTAACACTAATGATGTGCTAGTTATAACATTAAACACATAAACTACAAAGATAAACAAGGGTCTCAGCTTCTAAGACGTTCACAGTAGAATAGCTGACACACGTTCAAGCTCCTGGTTGGTGGACAGAGCTGTGCTCACTGTGAAAACAGCCCCAGAGAGGCACCGCCCAGCAGACTCACCACGCCAGCTCGGACACGTGTGTGCCTGAACGTATAGCTGGTTTCCCTTATCCTGCACGTTAGGCCCAAGTCACTTCCCTCGGCTCAGCACACGAAGATGCTAATATGCAGTAGCAGTAGCATTATATAATGGCGATAGGCTAATGAACAATATTAAAAATTCAGGCCGTTTATCCTAAGGAAGAGCTAAAAATTAATCTCTGCATGCGGGTCTCCAGGACCACATTAATTCCCTTCTCCGTGGATGCGTTTGTGGGAATGTACGTTGTAAAGGCTGCCTCTTCCGGGCAGCAGAGAGCACGCTGCCCCCTCCTCTCTGCGGCCTTCCTGTGCTGTCAGCACGCAGGGAGGAATGGAAGTGATAGAGATCGTCGCCGCCAGGCCATGTTCTTCTGGGGGGAAAAGGTCCTCAGCTGGTGAGTAAATGAAATCCGGGCCATCCGGGCTATTCCGGCTGACACCCACTGGAAGCGGCCTTGGGTGCCATCTAATCTTCCTCCAGTAACTATAGCTCAGCCCAGATGGCCCCTGGCTGCTAATCCGTGCGGTTGGTAAGAGAGATATCCAAATGCAGGTTCTGTATCTCATTTAAATTAGGCAAACCTGGGGACGGCAGTGCGAGGGGACTCCGGGAAGCTGAGCTCCCGCAGTGAGTGGGCCCTGCGGTGCGTCAAGAGCGAAGTGTGCCGCTATCTAGAACTCTGCCAGAGAGGAGCGCTCCCCATCTTCCCAGCCGTGGCTTCCAGAAAAACCCCAGGATCTGCTTATGCCACTGAACGGAGAGATTAGCATCAGATCCGCACCAGGAAACTGAGCTGCTCAGAGCTCAGCCATGAAACCAGAGCATCTTTCTCTCACCCTGTTTCATCAGAGTCCTGCCTGTCCTCCCTCTGCAGGGAGAGGCTGTGTGTCCTCCCTCTGCAGGGAGAGGCTGTGTGTCCTCCCTCTGCAGGGAGAGGCTGTGTGTCCTCCCTCTGCAGGGAGAGGCTGTGTGTCCTCCCTCTGCAGGGAGAGGCTGTGTGTCCTCCCTCTGCAGGGAGAGGCTGTGTGTCCTCCCTCTGCAGGGAGAGGCTGTGTGTCCTCCCTCTGCAGGGAGAGGCTGTGTGTCCTCCCTCTGCAGGGAGCGGCTGTGCTGCCTGTGCGACTGGGACAAACCACTGAGATAACCTTTACAAAGGGGCTGGCCTGTGCCTTTAACAGCCGCAGAGACGTCCCTGAAAATGGCTTACCAAGCCATAGTCACTCTGGGCGGGGGAGTGCTCCTTACTGCGTTCGGGAGTCTGTGCCTGTGGCACTTACACTGGCCGAGCCATAAACATAAAATGGTAATCTCCCTCCCCAGCGGCTCTGGCTGCTCCCACAGCCTCCTCCCCCGGGGGGACCCACCGTGCGCCTCCTGCGGCCGGTGACCGGGAACGGCTCCTGAGGAGTCACCACTGCCATTAAGCCGGCGCTGCCGCTGTTCCCGGCCCTGAGCACCAGGGCTGTTTCCAGGGCAGGGACATCGGGCTGCAGCAATGGGGCGGCTGCACCCCCTTCCCACAGCCCTTCCCCCACCCTCCCCGCCTCCCCGCTCAGTCTGGGACCGGGGGGAGGGGGATGCTGACCACAGGACCTCTCGTCCCTCCTGCCATTTAAATAAAATCGCCATTGAAGGGAAACATGCTTTGCAACCCGGAGTCACACAACCCAGAGTGACTTCGGGGCTTCGGGTGACTGTTTCCATCGCCGTCCATGTCCAGCTCAGGATGGGGACGCTCAGCATGACTGACCGTGATGGGGTCAGGCGTGCGTGCTGCCGGGGGCAGGGCCGCTGCGCTGCTCAGGGGAACGCCCTGTCACTTCGAGGCTCTGGCTCATGGTTGCCCGTTCCCTTCCCGCAAGAGTTACCTTCTCTTTCTTCTTTCTTTCTTTCTTTCTTTCTTTCTTTCTTTCTTTCTTTCTTTCTTTCTTTCTTTCTTTCTTTCTTTCTTTCTTTCTTTCTTTCTTTCTTTCTTTCTTTCTTTCTTTCTTTCTTTCTTTCTTCTTTTTTCTTTCTTTTCCTGACATGGAGACGGCACCATTGCAGGTGCGGTTTCAGAGTGAGACCCATGGCCCAGTTCCCGTCCCCCACAATGCCCCTGCAGCGCACGCAAACGAAGCGAAGAGACTCGGTCGTTTTTAAGACACCGGAGCGTTTGCTGTCTGTGATGCAGGGCCTTCTGTTGAGCTGATCTTTTGCAGCTGCTACAAACACCTCCTTCACCTGTCCACGTACTCTCATCCACCACAGGGGGCGCTCCGGACGCTTCGTCTGCCTCCGGGGCGCTGGCTCCGGGATACAAGCCGGACATCCTGACCATGGACCCTGTAGAAGCCAGGACAGCTAGTACGCTGAGGGCCACGTCGCTGGGACACGGAGAGAGGCGGAGTCCTTGGCCTCTAATGGGCCTTTGCAACGGCTCCAAACCTGCTGAGCTCAGCGTTGCTCAGGGTCTGAAACGGCCAGTACCTTTGTTAAAAGCGGGAATAGCCAGCACCTGCCAGCTGCCCAGAGAGGTGGCCAATGACCAAGTCGCTCCCTCCGGGACTCGGGTTGTTCTGTGAGGGACAGAATAAGACCTCCAGCATGCACTCTACAGAAACAGGAAGCAGACCCGAACTAGAGTTAAACGTTACAGGCGGAAATCAGAACGGTGACAGTGCATTTTGTGACATAAACACATTGAGAAACTGATAAAAAGGAAAGCTTGAAAAATGAAACTACATGAAAATTAAAGTCTTCACAATTTTTAAAAACGCATCTTTATTGTTGGAAGTACCATACCCCCGACCCCCCTGACCCCCTCCACCCTGCTCCGGCCCTGCCCAGGCCTTCACCACACTAAAACAATAGTCAAAAGTGAATATAAGTTGTCAAAAATTATAATAACATAATATAGGTCTATTTATGTAAATATAATTTTAATAGAAAGAGATTAAGGCACAAACCTATAATACAAAAGAAATATCACAATTACTGAAAATATGTGAAAATACTTAACCCTATCAATAATTTCAAAAAGCAGAGAATAAAATTGTGTTATCATTGACCAAAATACTAATGATAATCTCAAGCATATGGAAGGCATGTAGAAAAGACAGGTTTTTACAGTTTCATGAGCAGATGGTGGATGGTATGACTGGGTATAGTTCCTCTGAGGCGATTAATAATATTTACCAAAAGCTTTAACATTACTGATAAAAGATTATCTTAACATTTATCCTAAGGAAACATTAAGGACCTGTGCAAATATTTTGCTGCACATAAATGCATCATCATTTTATTAAGCATTTTTTTTAATGCATTCTTTTTTTTTAATTTTTAAAATACATTTTATTGATTTTTTACAGAGAGGAGGAGAGAGGGATAGAGAGCTAGAAACGTCAATGAGAGAGAAACATTGACCAGCCGCCTCCTGCACACCCCCTACCGGGGATGTGCCTGCAACCAATGTACATGCCCTTGACCGGAATCTAACCCGGGACCTTTCAGTCCGCAGACCGACACTCTACCACTGAGCCAAACTGGTTTCGGCTTAAGCGTTTTTATAAAATGGAAAAATAAAACATTCCAATGATGAGGCATTGTTCAGATAGTCTCAAACAGTGGATTTATAGATATATTTGAGAGAGAGATAACAAGATGGGGAAAGTTTTCGCAGGCTCTAAGTTTTTGCAGAGAGAGGAGAATCCCGTTTCTTAAAAAATAAAGAATGTGCTATGTTGTACCAGCAGAGCCCCTCTCAGCCGCTAAGAGAGAGAAATCCCACAGGCACTCGGAAGGAGAAGAGGGAGAGTCCCGCCTGCAGCCCCACTCCCGCTGGGAGCAGGGAGGGTGCCCGCAGCTCAGGCACCGCCTGTCCATCAGGGACTTAGAGGCCGCGGATCCCCATGGAGACAGCAGCGTGTGCGGCAGGCTCAGGGGGACATGGAGCCATCGGGGCGGCCCCGGTAACGTGGCAGCTCGTTCTGCAGCACCCCGTCCTGTGTGGCCCGCGGCTCCGCAGGCTCCGGCCGGGCCTGGCCCCGCGGCTTCCCAGGCGGAGTCCGTCCAGAGGGAGCCGCGGGCCCTGGGCCACTCCAGCCCCGAGGAGCAGAAGCCATTGCACGTGTGTGAACATTTGGTGTAACTCCTTTCTCTTGCTTTAGGCCACATGTGTCAAACACAAGGCCCGCGGGCCAAATCCAGCCCGCCAGGCCTTGCAATGTGGCCCGCACCGCGCTGTCATCACTGCACTCCGCTGTCAGTTTATGACATTGTCGGTTTATGACTGTTCAGTAAACCATTCGGCCCGCGATTTAGGCTGGATTTTAGATTTTGGCCCCTTCTCTGATTGAGTTCGACACCCCTACTTTAGGCAAACGTGTGTGGCTGTTTTCTGTGACGTTGCCTTTGGTCTGCTTCCGCTTCCATCCGGTTTGCCTTGAACCCAGTCGGACGCGTGGGCTTGAAGACGGTGGCCTTTGGAGCTACGACGCAAGGACCCCAGGCTCAGCGGGAGGGGGGCCCTGTGGTCAGAGGGGGCCTTGTGGTCAGAGGGGGCCCTGTGGTCAGAGGGGGCCCTGTGGTCAGAGGGGGGCCCTGTGGTCAGAGGGGGGCCCTGTGGTCAGAGGGGGCCCTGTGGTCGGAGGGGGCCCTGTGGTGGAGGGGGCCCTGTGGTCGGAGGGGGCCCTGTGGTCAGAGGGGGCCCTGTGGTCAGAGGGGGGCCCTGTGGTCAGAGGGGGGCTCTGTGGTCAGAGGGGGGCCCTGTGGTCAGAGGGGGCCCTGTGGTCAGAGGGGGGCCCTGTGGTCAGAGGGGGCCCTGTGGTCAGAGGGGGCCCTGTGGTCGGAGGGGGCCCTGTGGTCGGAGGGGGCCCTGTGGTCAGAGGGGGCCCTGTGGTCGGAGGGGGCCCTGTGGTCAGAGGGGGGCCCTGTGGTCGGGGGGGGCCCTGTGGTCGGAGGGGGCCCTGTGGTCGGGGGGGGGCCTGTGGTCAGAGGGGGGCCCTGTGGTCGGAGGGGGCCCTGTGGTCAGAGGGGGGCCCTGTGGTCGGGGGGGGCCCTGTGGTCAGAGGGGGGCCCTGTGGTCAGAGGGGGCCCTGTGGTCGGGGGGGGGCCCTGTGGTCAGAGGGGGGCCCTGTGGTCGAAGGGGGCCCTGTGGTCAGAGGGGGCCCTGTGGTCAGAGGGGCCCTGTGGTCGGAGCAGGGGCCCTGTGGTCAGAGGGGGGCCCTGTGGTCGGAGGGGGCCCTGTGGTCAGAGGGGGGCCCTGTGGTCGGAGGGGGCCCTGTGGTCGGGGGGGGCCCTGTGGTCAGAGGGGGGCCCTGTGGTCGGAGGGGGCCCTGTGGTCAGAGGGGGGCCCTGTGGTCGGGGGGGGCCCTGTGGTCGGAGGGGGCCCTGTGGTCGGGGGGGGCCCTGTGGTCAGAGGGGGGCCCTGTGGTCGGAGGGGGCCCTGTGGTCAGAGGGGGGCCCTGTGGTCGGGGGGGGCCCTGTGGTCAGAGGGGGGCCCTGTGGTCAGAGGGGGCCCTGTGGTCAGAGGGGGCCCTGTGGTCAGAGGGGCCCTGTGGTCAGAGCAGGGGCTCTGTGGTCAGAGGGGGGCCCTGTGGTCAGAGGGGGCCCTGTGGTCAGAGGGGGCCCTGTGGTCAGAGGGGCCCTGTGGTCAGAGCAGGGGCTCTGTGGTCAGAGGGGGGCCCTGTGGTCAGAGGGGGGCCCTGTGATCGGAGGGGGCCCTGTGGTCGGAGGGGGCCCTGTGGTCGGAGGGGGCCCTGTGGTCAGAGGGGGGCCCTGTGGTCAGAGGGGGGCTCTGTGGTCGGAGGGGGCCCTGTGGTCGGAGGGGGCCCTGTGGTCGGAGGGGCCCTGTGGTCGGAGGGGGGCCCTGTGGTGGAGGGGGGCTCTGTGGTCGGAGGGGGGCCCTGTGGTCGGAGGGGGGCCCTGTGGTCAGAGGGGGCCCTGTGGTCAGAGGGGGCCCTGTGGTCGGAGGGGGCCCTGTGGTCGGAGGGGGGCCCTCTGGTCAGAGGGGGCCCTGTGGTCGGAGGGGGCTCTGTGGTCGGAGGGGGGCCCTGTGGTCGGAGGGGGGCCCTGTGGTGGAGGGGGGCTCTGTGGTCGGAGGGGGCCCTGTGGTCGGAGGGGGCCCTGTGGTCGGAGGGGGCCCTGTGGTGGAGGGGGGCTCTGTGGTCGGAGCAGGGGCCTGGAATTGACAGAGGGACAGAGCTTCTCCTCCTCGCCTCCTCTGCCTGGGCCTGACCTGAGCCCGGGCGCACGGGGGCTGGCGGGGCCGTGCGGCTCCTGGCTCCTCAGCCCGTGTGCTCTCCCGCTCTCCCGGCCAGTGTTCCACACTCCCCTCAGACTCCACATCCTCACCCTGTCCTCAAGCTCCGCTAATGGTCTTACCAGCTCTTCCTCATCACCGAGAAGGACAGGTGGAGAAATAAGAAGGTGAATTCCACATTTCCCAACACGCCCACCATCTCTGCCTGTCTGCCTGCCTCCCTGGCTTTGTGTGACGGAGCCGTCTGTGTCCCAGGACAGCCCACCCCCCGGTGCTGTGGGTCCCAGCCCCTCTCACTCAGGGTCAGCACCTTTTCTGCAGGTCAGTTTTCCTATGTCCACGGGATGTTTCTATCAGCGTTCAAATTAATTTTCTCAAATTACAAAGGGGAAAGAAAAAAGCGAATTTTTACTTGAGCCCATTACCTCAATAACTATTGAATTTCTTTCTCTTTATAGTTAAAATCCCTGAGTGTATATATGTGCTACTTCTGCTTCTGTATCTCCCGAAGTCCTTGAACCCGCTTCAATCCAGCTGTTGCTGGTAAAACAGTCTATTCTCTACCATCTATCTGGATAGCACCCAGATTTCCGTTTTCAACCTGAATTTTTCTACAGAACCCCAGGCTTGTAGATCCATCTGCATTTTCAACATTTCCATGTGAAATATGAATACTATTTTCAAATTAGCATATGCCAAAATGTATGACGCACCCTTTATCACATTCGCTGTGTGAATGATGACGATGGAAGGAGAAGGGATTGTGGGCGGTCAGTTCATCGGGTGGAAAGACAATGCTTTGCCTTCCTCCATGCCCTGCCCTCACTTTGTCACCACCGGGGTCACTGTGGGCGCACAGCCTTTGTCCGGACCTCTGTAATGGCACTTGGCACATCATTACGTGTTTAGTTATTTGTGTTCTGTCTTTACATGAACTCTGGAAGAGCAGGACCAGGCTCATCCTGGAAATGCACATCCCAGCACATGCCAGGCACATAGCAGCATCTCCAAGTGTGGACAACAGGTGCAAAAGACAACATCGTTAGCATTCACACACACACACACACACACACACACACACACAGACACACACACAGAGGCACACACACAGAGGCGCACATACACAGGCACACACACACACAGGCAAGGTGGCCTTCTGGAACATGCCTTCAACCAGGCGATCACGTGACATTTCTCCTACCAAGTCCTTGCCACAGCATTGTAGCCAGCTTCCTCAGTCCTCCAGGACGGCCTTCCATCAGCAATCACATGAGCCCTCCTACATCACAGGATCCCACTGAGTGAGTATGGACGCCATTTCTCCGTGAGTGATCACACCGTTTAAAATTTCATGCTGATAATCTAATATCCCAGAACAAGTGGGAATCAATTTAGCGTCTGGTGATGGATGCCTCCTTGCTTTCTCCAGAAGCACCCCCAGCCTCATAATCAATCACACTCACCAGCATCCAACCATAAGTTGGTGACAATCAAATCTAGATCTCCCTTCCCGAGTTTTCTCTCAGGTTCAGAAGTAGACATGGACCTCCATCACTGCCTGGAGCTGGGAACGTCAGCATGAACTGAAGTGCAGCCCGTTACATCTGCCATGCCCCGCTGATCAAATGCTTACGGTGCGACCACAGAGACCCACGTAGTCTGGGCAGCAAAGGTCCTGGCAGGGGAGTGTCACTCCTTTTGTGCTTCAGAAGGATCGCCAACTTGATTGTGGAGGTTGGATTTAAGGGCCACGTTGAAGGCATGAAGATCAATTCGTTGTCTCCATCCTAGTCAAAGGAAGGGATGGCCATGCCTGTAGGTAAGGAATTCCAGTATGGACTCAGTGTAGTTACATGCACCTGGGAAACTGAGGAAATGAAATACACAGATTTACTATTGCCCTGTTATGTAGGTGAGAAAAGGGGGGGATTGAAAATCACTTCCAAGATTCTAGCTTGGGTTTCTGAGGCCAAGTGATACCAGCTTTGACAGAAAACGCAGGAGAAGGCACTGCTGTACAAGGAAGATCCTTAACGGAACAATGACAAAGCACTCCTGGCAGGATGACCTGAGGCACGTCCGAAGCGCGGGCAGGAATCCCCTGACGTTAGGACTGTGGAGACGTGATAGGGCTGCGGCTGGACAGCGTGAATCGGCAAGTCCTCCGTGGTGGTGAGTGCGGCGGGGTTTCCCTCTGAGTCGTCTCAGGGAAACACCCCGGTGAGAGGATGACACTGGAGAGGTGACCTTAGCCTCTTGGCTGATGTGTCAAAATGTGCTCAGTGTCCAGGGCCGACTCTCCTCTTCCTCGTTAGTGAAGAAGCTTTGGCGTGAACACTCTCAGAGGGCCTTCCCGCAACGCCGGTGAGCGCTGAAACTACTGTCCTCCGCGAAGCACTGTGTCCTCCACATCACACACCCGGCATGGGAAGGGGGTCACGTACTGACCTCTGAACCACTCCTGGCTCTTCACTAACATCCATGTAGAGCCTTAGACTTCCTGCCATTTTCCCAGGAAACGTACTTTTGAGAGGAGCTATAGCAGATGGGATGTGACAAGCACTGCTTTGCAATTCTGTGTTTCTCTGACACTAACATCCCCTAATTCATGCTCACGACATTCTCATGCCAGAAGGACTCCTGGGGATTGCATTTCAGACGGGAACACTAGACGGATGAGTGAGTGACAATCTAAGTAAGAGAACTGGCTGGGCCGCCAGCACGCTTCGGTCCAAAGCCAGGCACCAGCACGTTACCTCATACCTTTCAGCCCCAATTTAATAACCGATAAAGCAAGACTGTCAATAGAACAGACCTATTTTAAAAATTAAACAACTGTCACTGCTAATTAGTACTTATAAATGGTACCTAACAAATTCTGGCCACCTTCCCTCCACACTGCTTTTAGTCCGCTTCCTTATTTCACTTCAAAATGACTAAAAAACAAAAATAGATAAAATAGGAAACTTCTCTTTCTGACAATAACAGAGCAAAGTAAACAAATACAACTGTCCTGCACTAGAGGCCCATTGCAGGAAACTTCCTGCCACAGGGCTTCCTGCTGTGGTCACTGCCCCGCCTGCTTCCCTCCCTCTCCCCCGCCCCGCTCGCTTGCTTCTCAGCAGCTTCGCTCCCTTCTGCAGCGCTTGGCTTCTTTCTATGCTCTCTTCAGTCTTTGCTCTGGCCTGGATATGCAAATTAACCGCCATCTTGGTTGGGTTAATTTGCATACTCACCCTGATGTGGGCGGGGCTTGTGGGCACAGCAAAGGTGTGGTCAATTTGCATGTTTCTCTTTCGTTAGGTAGGATAATAAAAACCCCGTGACATAATGGCATAATGACAAGAACGACCGCTCAGCCAGTCACCATGAGGTGCATTGACCACCTCTTGTGCAATCCCCCCGCCCCCTCCCTCCCCTGGCCTACAGGCTCTGATTGCCAGGTAGTAAATGGGGCACCACAGGGAACCGGGTGCATGGTGGTGGTGGGGGGGCAGGTGGGGCAGGCCTGGGGAGTGGTGAGGGGAACCTGGTGGGTGGGTGGCGATGGGGTGGGACTGGGGACTGGTGTGCAGGTGGAAGATGGCTCTGATCACAGGCTAGGCCTAGGGACCCTGTCCGTGCACAGTTTCATGCACTGGGCCTCTAGTTAATAATAAAAAAGCGTGGAACACGCACATGCTGTATGTGTGCATTTTGTTCTCATTATCTATTCTAGTTAGTTAATATTGAACTGCCATGGACACTTAACCAGTTAATATTGAACTGCCCCTCTGAAGGTAAGTACAGCGTTAGTTTCCTTCAAAACTCTGGTAATAATATTTTTGTAAAAGAAAAGCACATAATCTTATGTTATGTATATGTCTGTGTAACACTGAACTCATGTGCCTTCCCTCTCCTTTCCCCTTCCACGTCATTTATCTTTATTAGAGCTGCCCATGCGCGCCCTCTGTGCGGTCCAGGGTCTTCAGCAGCCTGGCTCAGTAATTGAGTTCTGGCTGTCAAGGCTGTGGCACAGCCAAAGGACAGACAAGCTCATAAGTGAAGCGTAATTAAGAGTCCAGAACAGATCCGCACATTAGGTACTTGACTTACAACAACCACAATCCCCTGGGGAGAGGGTGTCCTTTTCAATAAATGATGCGGGGCCAACTGGCTGCTCACACGGAAAAAGAAAAATGGATACATTCCCCACACCAGATGCAAACACCACGTCCTAGATGGATTGTTGACCATGGTGGAACGTTAACCCACTGAAGGGCTGTGAGTGGTAACTCAGGATCCTGTCTTTGTGGTCTCAGGTCATCGGATGTCTCAGGGAGAAAACCGATCTCTGAGAAAGGAGTTGCTAAATTGGACTAACTGAAAATGAAGAATTTCTGTTCCTCATGCCACTGTCACAGGAAGCATGCTACGTGCACACTGGAAGGCACCAGTGACACAAGAGGAACGCCCTCTTCCAGCGCACGGAGCGTCCCTCACATCAACAGGAAGGACAGCAAACACAACAGAAAAATGAATGCAGATAAACACTCCTCAAAATACAATATGCAAATGACCCATGCACAGGAGAAAAAAGTGATCAGAGCAAAACAAATGCATAATTGCCGCACATTATTAAAATTTTAAAGACTGCCGGCAATGCTGATGCTGGGAGGGAGGTGGAGTGTGGAGAATAACGTTCCCCTGTTGTAGGGATCACCCTGGAAAGCCAGGGCTCAGAACCTCAGCTGAATATCTTAGCACCATATCGCTCCAGTGTCCACACGTGTAGGTATATGCTAAGGAGAAATATATATGCGCAGCCATGAAAAGCGAGCATAGTGACACTAATCATAAAAAAATCAATTAAAAAAAAAAAAAAAAGGCCAGGTGGGCAGGAAACGTCATGGCTACCTGGACTCCAGGGTGTGGGTTGGCACCCCAGCTTCCCCTGGTCCCGGTGGCCCCCCAGGCAGAGCCTCTGTCCACGGGTCTGCCCCTCACAGCCCTCGGGGCGGCTCCCAGCAGGAGTTGGGCCGATGCTAACCCGAAGGCCCGAGCCAAAGCAGTGCCACCCACTGCAGACATCGGGTGAATGCTCCACGCTGTCTTCACAGCCCCAGCTGCCTCACTGACAGCCCGCTGTGCTCACGCCTCCTGCTGAGCCCTGCTGTGGGCACAGGCCGCGTGCTCGGGCCGCCCCAGCCGGCTCCTCCCGGCCTGAGCAGGTGGGGAAGGCCCTGGAGACCAGGGTGAGGGTGCTGAGTGAGCACTGCATGGGCCAACTGGCCCTTCCCTGGGGAGGAGAGGAGCGTGCACCCCACCAGTGCCAGGGCGCCAGGTCTCGGTGAGTGCCCACGGGAGAGAAGGCAGCAGCTCCCTGGCACTGGGCAGGGCAGAGGGCTGTCCTGCCAGGACCTCAAGTGCAGGGGACGCGGGTCAGTCTTCTCCGAAGCAAGAAATGCCCTGTGAGGTTCCCTGGCCTCTTCCCCTTGGCACGGCACCCGGGGTGCTGTGGGAGGTGGGGCTCCCGTCACAGGGACCCCCATGAACACCCAGGAAAGCTCTCACTGACACCACCCACCTCCCTCCCCACTCCCGGCTGCAGGAGGTCATGGTTCGGTGCCGGGTCGGGCACGTGCCCCGGTTCCCGGCTCAGTCTCCAGTAGGGGACATGCAGGAGGCAGCCGACCAATGATCCTTAATCACTGGTGTTTCTCTCTTCCTCCCTGAAGTCAATAAAAATATATTTAAAAAAAACACAACTGAGCCATGGGCTGTTGCCCCCATTGCATAAACATAGCCTGTCCCGGGACTCGGTGATAATAACAAACCCCCCCCCCCAACCCCTGACCCCCGGCCCCGTGCTGGGATCTGGGTCCAGGGGCACGTGCACTCGGACAGTTATGCGTGGGAGCTGGGGACCCTGGCTGGGTGCTGGCTGACAGTTCCCATCCACCGAGCACAATTACTGACAGCCGTCACTCCTTCCTGGGCGACAGCAAACGCATCCCGTGGGCGGGTGTGAGGCCTCCGTGTGGCTCCCTGCTTCCTGCTGCGGGGCTGGCGGGAGGTTGGGCTCCAGTGCCGGGCAGCGGGTTGGGGCGGCTGGGGCTGTGCCCGGCGGGGAGGAGGCTGGGGAAACCGGAGGGCCCGGACTGGTAGGGGCCAACACGATTCAAAGCAAAGCGGGCAGCTGCTCCCCGGGCGGAGGTGCCAGGTGGCTGCGGGGGAACATGGGAGGAGGTCAGAGGTCAGGGGGGAAGTGCCTCTGGGGAGGAACCCCACACCTGCACCTCCCTGACCACGTGTGACGGGCCTGCTGGCTGAGCCGTTTGCAGAGCGTGAGGCGCCTCTGGACAGGGCAGCACAGAGTGTGGACACGTTAGCGAGGAGCGCGTGTGTATGGTTTGTATGGAGACGTGGCTTCCATCGGAATCCCAGCCTCAGGGCCCGGTGCTTCCATCTGCCCGCCTGGAGCAGCCCTAACCACCTCCCTGCCCGCTCAGCGCAGTCTGGCCACAGCGGGGCGCAGGCCGAGCCTCCCTCCCCAGCTCAGCCACGAAGCCGGACACACTGGGGTGTGAGGCTGCTTGAAAGTCACGCACTGAGCCGGGACGGAGTGGAGTCCTTAAAATGTCAAGGTCTGTCTCGTCCTTGAATATTTCATACCAACTCTTCCCAATTAAATTATGTAAAAAAAATTGCTTGCCTAGAAAGGATCAAAATAACTGGAAACAAACCCCTGCGAATTTGTATTTTCTGCCGCAAACATGTGAAGATTGGGGTGAACGTATGGAGTCGGTTGGTGTTGTCTGGATCCGTGGAGAAGGGAACAGCGTTTTATGGATGGCGATGGAACCCGGTGAGAAGTGCTGATGAACGCCGAGCATGGGAAATTAGTTATGTATTACACATCTCCATAACATGTGATGAAACGCATTTTGTATTAATTTATTATGGGGAAGGCAGTCAAAATTAATCAAACATTATAAAGTGAGTTTCCCTAATCTAGGCAGTGGTGCGGTTGTGTTCCATGTGGCATTTTTCATGCAAATGGAATAAATAGCCTCGGAGCGTTGAACAAAGCCGTGGACCAGGATGACAAAGCATCGAGGGCGGGAGAGGAAGGAGAGGAAGGAGAGGGAGGGAGAGGAGAGACCCATTACCCAGTGCGCGGGGGCGGCCCGAGCGTTACTGACGCCTCCCGTTCCGGGAAGACACCCACTGCGGCTGCCAGGACGTTTCCGGGCAGCACAGCCCGCGGGCACCGCCGGCTGAGAATAACGCCGGGCGCACGGGCGGTCCGCTCCGGCTGCAGAGAGGGCCTCTCGGGGGAGGCAGGAACCACAGGTCTTTTTCCTGGAAACCGATCCAGGACCTGAGCCCTCAGCTCAGAGTAACGCTCAAGGGCAGCCCCCCGCTCTCAGCAAACATCGGGTAATGGAATACCGGGCCTCGTTGTGTTCGCAGTTTTCCCGCCTCCCAATAAAAGCTGCTGTCAACCCCGAAGTCCTTGAATGTTCACGTGAAATAAAATTTTCACGCAAAACCAAGAATGGAAATTGATGTTGTGCCTTGAGGACAAAAACAGGCAGCTGCGAGTTTGTGCGAATGACACAGAGTGTTTGTGCGGCCAGCTCCGCCGCCTGTGCCTGTGCGATCACAGCGGTGGGTGATGAGCGATCTGGGCCCTGGGTGAGGGCTATGGAAGGCCCGAATTCAGGACGTCCCTCCAGAGAGGTGGCCCCTCCCTGCTCCCAGCCAAACTGGAGACGCCAGCTGATGGCTCTGTAACCACAGGGTGACCACCTCAGGGGCCAGGAAACTGCCAGCATGTCTTCTCCTGTAGCACCTTCCGCCTCCGGGGATCTTACCGACAGCGAGTGCTCGGCGTGTGTGGGAGGGAGATGCCCACGTCATCGCCACCTCATCCGTTAGTTACCTCCCCCCGGGCCTGGCCCCCAGCCCAGCTCCCACCGAGGAGACGGCAGCGCCGACGGATGGTCCTGTGGATGGATAGGCAGCGGCAGAGTCCCGGGGATGGACAGGTAACAGGCCCTGAGGGGGGTGTGGCCCGGCTCCCTCTCCCAGGCTGGCAGCTTCCAGTGCGATTCCGCCAGATGAGGCTGTTATTGAACCAGCCCCCTAGTGAGCAAATAACGGGCACACGTTTAATCCCATGCAGGACGCTGTCCCCACAGCAAACAGGCTGGGCCTCACCGGGACCCACGTCAGGGCCAGGCGTTCAGCCCCAGCACATGCTCTGTGGTCGCCAGGAAGCTCAAGGTGGCACAGAGGTCAAGGGTGCTGACCCCTCTGTGGGTGTGATGAGTGGGGACTGGGCTTCCCCCTCACTGGGTGACGTCAGACACGGGACGAAGTTCCCCGAAGCTTCCCTGTGTCACCTGCACAGTGGGACACAGGACACAGCCCCGCAGCATGGGGGGCGCGGGGGCCTTCAAGGACCAGGTCCCCCTCACTGCCCATGCCCCAGGAGCAGGTGACTCCATCCACTGCGCTCGCTCCCCTGTCCAAGGAAGGGAGTGATTGTACATAGTTCGCAGACCTGGGTTTTTGTTTTGTTTTTAATATATCTTATTAATTTTTACAGAGAGGAGGGGAGAGAGAGAGTTGGAAACATCGATCAGCTGCCTCCTGCAGTTCAGTGTGGTTTAAGCAACGTGAAGGTCAGCCATGGTGGCCTGTGAAGTCCTCTTGAAAAGCCCAGAGTGAATGTGACACACACAGTGGATGATCACCAGCCAATACCAAGAAACAGGCCACGGGAGTTTCAAGTTGAAATGGATTACTTATTAGCAAAATGGCTAACAAGCGAAATAGAGACACACTCAGAGAGAGGGCAGGCAGACCGCTCTGGCGATGGTGGTGATTTGGAATGGGGGCGGGGGTGAGGGATTGAGCACAAAATAAAAGAGAGAGAGAGAGAGAGAGAGAGAGAGAGAGAGAGAGAGAGAGAGAGAGAGAGGGAGAGAGAGAACTCATGGACACAGTGTGGCCACTTTAGGGTGGTGAGGAGGTGGTAGAGGTGGAAGAGGGTAATGGAGAGTAAAAGGTGATTGAAAAAATAATCAAATAACATAAAGGGGGGAATAAATGTTCATTCGAAATAGGATAATGTAGTTTTCAAATGACGTTTCATCTTAGAGTTTGGAGAAATGTGTGACTGCTAAAAGAGCATGCAGTAAAGGAACTTCTGAAATTGGTTCATCTAAGAAGCAATCTTTACATAATTTATCCAACTGTTTGCAATTTATCATAAAAGGACACTTTCTTGGACTTTCAGAAGGAGATCAGTAGTCTCTGGTACTTGTTGAGATGCATTCATTATAAAATTAAATTTATAATTTTAATTTAAAGGTCTACCAGTATGCCTTTCTTGCTTGATTTATTCGTGTTACAGAGGAACTATTTTAAACCACAAACACCGGAGAACTGAGCACGGAGCTATTTCACACCGCGGTTCTGGGAGCAGACTCCCGGGGGGCGGGCATCGTACCTTCCAGTCCTTTTACAGTGGTCCCTTCTGGTCCCTTTTACAATGGTCCCTTCTGGTCACTGACAAGATGGGGGGGGGGGGGGAGGCATCTCTTTTCATTGCATGCGCTTATGAAAGTCTTGGTTTACAATAGATGTGATAAAATGTATGACTTTTACATTTTTTACTATTCTTATGTCTTATTTTTTAAAAATATATATATATTTTATTGATATTTTACAGAGAGGAAGAGAGAGGGATAGAGAGTTAGAAACATTGATGAGAGAGATACATGAATCACCTGCCTCCTGCACACTCCCCACTGGGGATGTGCCCGTAACCAAGGTACATGCCCTTGACCGGAATCGAACCTGAGACTTTTCAGTTCGCAGGCTGATGCTCTATCCATGAAGCCAAACCGGTTTCGACAATATCTTACTCTTATTTCATGATTATCCAAAAGTTTGCTTTAATTTAAAACAGTGTACGCAGCCTCAACTTCTTGATAGAAGGAGCCGTGTTTTAAAACAAGCACATAAAAGGGTCTGTGCCTTTATGCTGACATGACTTTTAAAAGCTTAACTTAGAAATTCCTTACTCAGCGCAATGTCCTCAAGCTTCCTCCAGGTTGTCACAAATGGCGCGGTTTCTCTCTTTTTCGTGTCTGAATAATATCCCACTGCATGTACATACCACGTCTTCTTTATCCTAACTCAAAGAAACAAAAAGTAAAGGGGTGGTTGCAAAATGAATGAAGAGTGAGAAAGTAGATGGATGGATGGATAAATAGATTGATAGACTGACAGAGAGAGAAATAAAGATAGGTATGTTCTGGTTACATAGTTAAATCACATACTAATCCTCAAGTAGCACTGTGAGGTAGGCCATGTAATGTCCTCTTTTGCAGAAGATGAGAAAGAAGCGTCTTCTTGGTGAATCTACACCAGAGGCCCAGCGCACGGTTGAAATTGTGGGAGGAGGAGGCACCCCTCGGGGGGCTGGGACCCGCGCCTGACCTGCGTGGTGCCAGCCACCGCGTTGTGTCTGCTGGGGTGGGGGCAGGCGCTCCTGTGTTGTGTCACTGCCCCGGCCTCCCCCCAGCCCCAGCCTCTCCATGTGCTGTGTCTCCACTGTGGCCCGTCCCCGTCCCCATGGCCGCTGGGCTGGGGCAGCACTCGGTCCCCTCCCGCCATCGCCATCTGCACACAGCTCCTCCTGAGCAGTAGTGACGCCCGGCTAATTAGCATATCCCCTGTTTATATAGAGAGATTATTATCAGTTTGTGTTATGGCTGCCTTCCCCCCGGGATCCAACGTGGCCAAATAATACTCTGAACAAATGAAAAGGCCTGCGTATGTGCACTCAGAGAGAATTTGCAGAAACGGGCTGCAAGGGGAGGCGGACGTAAGAAATGTTTCAGGCGCCAGGTGAGACTGGAGAGGGCTTTGGAGGAGAGGCCGGGAAGGAGAGAGGATTACTTGGAGTGGGGAGAGGAGGCTGATCTGTCCGGCCGGTTTGTTTAGCAGAAACGGAGAGCCGTGGCTGGAAGGAGGGAAGAGGAGAGGCCGGTTCGTAAAGTAGGAAATCGCTGTGGATCTGAATGTCAGAGGCGTCAGCTTAACGCGAGTAGCTGTCGTGAGCCTCGGAGGGCTCTCGGGAGACAGTGAGGATTAGTCCTGGGCAGAAGCTAACTCCGCCTGTCAGTGTGGGATCAGCCGAAGCGGGGGGCCTGGGACAGAGGCCAGGCAGCGCCACTGGGCAGCGGGGGAGCCCAGCCTGGGCCACGGCCAGGAGCAGGGAGACGTGGAGGCCCCGGGACTGCACGGAGAGTGTGCGGGAGAGATGTTTAATTAAGAAGAGACAAGCCTGTCCTACCAGCTTAGCTCAGTGGATAGAGCACTGGCTTGCAGATTGAAAGGTCCCAGGTTCGATTCCGGTCAAAGGCATGTACCTTGGTTTCAGGCACATCCCCAGTAGGTAATCTATATTTCTCTCATCGATGTTTCTCTCTTTCTCTCTGTAAAAAATAAACTATGTATTTGAAGAAAATATATATCTGAAGAAACAAGCTTGAAATGCCCTCCCCAATGAGGACAGTGGTCACAGTGGTCAGACCTTCAGGCCTACCCAACAGCTCGGACCAGTGATGGCTGAGGGGGCAAAAGGAGAGCATGTCACTATCTCAGGAGATTCAGGCCAAAACGCATCACATCATGTGCTATATGATTTTTCACAAAACACAGCATATTGGAATAAAACAGAACTTTCCTAACTTGGTAAGAGTTGCATGTCAAAAACCTACAGTAAATACTGTAATTATTGGAGACGCTGTGGGCTCATGTTCTTAAGAGGAGAACGAGACAAGCCTGGAGAGTTCCCTTTTCCTGCTCAGGAGGTAACGGAGTCCTGGCCAATGTGAGGGAAAAAGGCATCGTGATGATTTTCAGAGACGGAAACAAACAAACATCATCATTTGCAAGTGATGGCTCATCTACATATACAGCCCCATCATCACCACAAACTGCGATGATTAATGAGCTTCAAAGAATGTGCGGAGTCAATGACAAGATGTACAATTTGTCTATAGTGAAACAGAAAACAAAATATTCATAATAAACATACAATAAAATCTCTAGTAACGAACAAACGTACACCAAGGCGCAAAAGGAGATCCGAGTAAAGATCAGGAGAGGCCTAAATAAATCAATGAGATGACATATTAAAACATTGATTTTTTTTATAAATTAACGTAGGAATTTAATGCTATCTTAATTAAAATTTCAGCTGGAGGTTTTGAGGAACTCAAGAACCTTATTTTTGAAAATTATGTGGGAAAACAAAGATGGAAAGACAACTAAGAATGGGAAATGGTTACAATATCAGTAATAAGGGCAGGAATTTTTGTCCGACTTGCTCCCTGCTAGACATGTATTCCCTGGACCAATGGTCGGCAAACTGTGGCTCGAGAGCCACATGAGGCTCTCTGGCCCCTTGAGTGAGGCTCTTCCACAAAATGCCACGGCCTGGGCGAGTCTATTTTGAAGAAGTGGCGTTAGAAGAAGTTTAAGAGTCCGGAACTGTTCGGAGAGGGAGCCAGTAGGCGCCCTGGCCTTTCTCGCTGTCCCTGGTCACACCGCATTCTAAGCTCAGCCACAGCGTGGCCACCGCCGGACCTTGTGTGGTTATGGTTTTGGAGGTGAGACTTTTCTCTTCTTTAAACACCCTTTTTCTGGAGTCACTGGCCTTTGTAAGTGTTAGCTTTAGCGGTGCCATTCCGTCTGAGCCATCACACTCACACTCCCGAAGGCGGAAATGGCAGCCCACATGCTGCACGGAGGCCTTTTCCAACTCACAGAAGTGGATGCCGAATCCCCGCTGCAGCCCCCGGCCCCAAGGGGAGCAGCTCTCTGCAAGGAAAGGGGTGTGTGCTCTCTCCACTCGCTGTCTCTGAGCATGTTATTTCACTAATTAAACCGCCTGACTCTCACCGACATGCAAACCATTCCACCCGACTAGCGTCACAGAGAGCAAGGAAAACAGAATGAAACTATTACATATTTTAAGTGGCCTTTGGTGGACAGTTTGCTTTATCAATATCCGTCTACATCTGCCTTTCTATCCCAAAGCCCTGGAAGTAACTGGAGAAATGCGGAAAAGCTGGAGGGGAGAAGACAGTATAATAGCTAACCGGAAATTCTGAATGATGTCTCAAAGATGGAGCAGCAGGCCCGGCTGGAGGAGAAACAGAAGTGAGCTCACAGCTCAGAGAGTCCCCGGGAAGCAGGGCAGTGAAGGCCAGAGGGCCGACGTGGGCGCAGCATCAATGAGGGAGCCAGGTTGGGGGGTTGGAGGGGGGGTATATGAGACTCCTCATAGGAGCTCACTCACTTTAAACACTGGGGCTACGTCAGCCCACGGCGAGCTGTGGCCCAACTTGTAATCACAGCGGTCAGCAGAGCCATTTCCGGGATTAGACCCCCACGTGGCTGTCCCCAGTGAACTGGGGGCTCAGGTTGGAGAGAGATTGTCACTTAGAAGAGCAAGGAACAGAACGAGGCCCTAAATAGTTCTAGGGCGAAAAAAAGAGAGTTGAGAGAGAAGAAGGAGACAGGAGTAGATAACTGTATTTAAATTACCAATTATTCATCCTTACAGGCAATAGCAAACTCCTCCTTAACTTAATAATAAATGGGGCAAAAATTAGTAAGAATGTGGGTTATTGGTATAGTACAGAAAATAGCCTTTAACTGATACACATACACCCCAACACACATAATACATGCATGCAATAAAAAGAGAATAAAATATTTTATAAAATCATGGAAATCATAAAAAATTAATTCTATATTCGGGTGCAAAGAGTCTTAGTAAGTTAAAAAAATCAGAGGAACATATTTTCTAGTTACAATGTAATAGTGTAATAAACATTAGAAAATTAAAAATATGTAGCTTGATATGCACTCATAACAAAACAAATAGGTTGAAATATCTGAACTATATTTTCAAATCATGAAGATAAAAACCTAACCAATATAATAAATCTAATGGTAGAAGAAAGAAATTAATAAAACTCAAAGAAGAATTATTTAAACCAAAACACAATAGACCTGATTGATAAATCTAAAAATGTATTCTTTGAAAATAATAAATAAAAGAGCATAAAACTTAGATAAGTGTGATAATACACATTGCATGAAAAATGAGAGAAAAACAGATGTGGAGATGATTGAAAATTAGGAAGAGTAGATCTTCAAAGTCATCATCATAGAAAAATGTGTAACTATGTATGGTGATGGATCTTAGCTAGACCTATTGTAGTGATCATATCTCAACATATATAGATATTGAATCATGTGCTGTACATGGAATGAAAACAATGTTATGTCAATTATACCTCAATAAAAATAATTATCTAATACATGTAGTATATTCTGCTTAAATAAATACCTTTAAATTATTCTTTGGTAATATTTCTTTAACATTTTCACCACCTCTATGCTGCATGTCTTGAAATTGCATTATATTTAGTGTTTGTTTGTTTATTTATTTATTTATTTATTTATTTATTTATTTTTACAGAGAGGAAGGGAAAGAGCTAGAAACATCGATGAGAGAGAAACATCGACCAGCTGCCTCTTGCACACCCCCTACTGGGGATGTGAATGCAACCAAAGTGCATGCCCTTGTCTGGAATCAAACCTGTGACCTTTCAGTCTGCAGACCGACGCTCTACCACTGAGCCAAACCGGTTTCGGCTATATTTAGTGTTTATTATTTTTAAAAAGTTTTCTCAGGTAATTCTAAATCTTACCCTTGTAGTAGAGCTTGGCTTAGCTCTGGAATGGTTCAGGTTGTGGAACTATGCATCTTCTAATTGACTTCACGGGTTTGGATCAGGTATGACATTTTCATCAGAATTGGGAACCAGGGCCTGTTCATGACTGGACCCAATCTTCACAGGACAGCTACCATTGCGCTTTGAGCTCTGTACACAAGGATGACTAATAATCACAATGTATTAGCCATGAGCATCAGGCACTTACAGATCTCTCTCTCAGCCTTTTCCGGTGGATGACCCGCTGTTCTGACTCTGCAGTGGTTTTGAATCCTAGAGGAAGTAACCCAACGTTATTAACAGCAACTCATCGCAACCCAACAGGAAGATGTCTGTTATTTGAAAAAGCATCTCCATTGCTTTACACTCAGGTGGACAGCCACAGTGGGCTGACATGTATGTCAGGACTGCACACAGACATGGAGGCAGTGTGAGTAAGGGTTGCTCTCCCGGGCCATCTCCTGAGAGCTGTGACCTGAGACCACGCCCGTCCAGGTGAAATGTAGGGTTGTCCTCCTCATGACCCCCTCTTCAGGGTCAATGGGACTCACTTTCTAAGTCCTACTTGCCACAATATATTGTGTAAATTAACACAACTGAATAGCTCTACCCGGTGTGGCTCAGTGGATAGAGCTCGGCCTGCAGACTGAAGGGTGCCAGGTTTGATTCTGGGCAAGAGCACATGCCCGTGTAAAGAGCTTGAGGGACATGCAGGAGGCAACTGATCAAAGATTCTGTCTCATCACTGATGCTTCTCTCTCTCTCCCTTCCTCTTTGAAATCAATAAAAATTATTTTTAAAAAGGTATTTCATTAAAAATATATCCGAATAGATTAATACAAATGAATAGGTTGGCCACATCCTGAGCTATTTTGCCTATATATCTCAAGGTTAGCACAAGCTGAGGAGAGAGAGTCACGAGTAAGCTCTTCCCCGTCAGCCATTACCATTACAGCAACGGGTCACGGATGCATTCTGGGTCTGTTGTGAGGCAGTTCCTGGCGCCAGGACTGGGAGCGGTGGGGTGTTTAACCCTGTGGGAACTTGCCCGGCTCACACCCTGAGCACTCATCCCTAAGAACCACGATGCACACGCTAAAAGGGTGGGGTGCTGTCTGATCCGGTTAATGGAGACACGTAACAGCACCCACGCCTGCTCACCCCGACGGCGGGAAGGAGAACGCCCGGCCCCCGCAGCGCCCCAGACAGGCCCGTTTCCACAGCGCTGGCGTGCGCGCTCTGCTCCCTTCCTCCGTGTGTCACATTTAATTTTCCCTCCTGTCACTCCACTTCCCAGGCAGAAAATAGATGGTCAGAATTCATTTTTTATTTGACACAAGACATTATATTTCTTGAAGTCGGGTCCCCGTAATTGAAAAATGAGAACGCCAACATGTCAGGCTGCATATTACATTTCTCTCTTTCAGGAAAAAAAATTCTAAGAATTTTTTCATAAAAATTGCAGATGCTGTCTCACTGTGAAACTTGTGATGAAGTGTTCTCTGCTCACAGCCGGCAGCCTGTGCTGGAGCCCCCCGCCCCCTCCTCAACCAGCCCAGCACCCGCCCCCCCACCCCGAGTGCCTCATGGCATAACGGGGGTTGCTATGGCTCTGTGGACCCCCTGGGGGCTGGAGGATGACTGACAGGCCTTTAATTAGGTTCTCAGTCTCACAGGAGAGACTATCTTGATGAAAATTAGTAAATCAAATATGTACAAAGATTTTGGGGACATGTATGGGGAACAACCAACAAAACATGGGCATTGGCTCCTACCTGCCAGGGACCGGAAATTCCACAAGAAGGTAAATACAGAGACTGCGTCTGTAGAAGATGAGTACAATTCACTTGGTCGAACAGATCACACACATGAATGACAGTCAGGTTGCTAGTGGCATGGCTATTCCTGTCCCCACCCCCACCGCAGAGGCTCAGAGCCACTTTCTCACCAGCCTCTATAAAGGGAAACTACCCTTGCCAATAGGACTCCGTGGCTAGAGCATCAGCCTGTGGACCACAGGGTCCGGGGCTCAATTCCAGTCAAGGACACATACCTTGGTTGCCCAGGGTCCTGGTCAGGGTGCATGCAGGAGGCAATCCATTGATGTGCTTTGGTCACCGATATTTCTCTGTCTTTCCCTCTCTCTTCCATTCTCCCTGAGAATAAATGGGAAAATGTCCTCAGGTGAGGATTTTAAAAAAAGTGGGGGGGAGGGCGGGGAGACACACATTCTGGGAATTCAGAAAACACCCCGTTTTCTAGTAGAAGTGTGTGGAGTTTTCTCCTCTTCTTGACGAAGCCAGGAGCAGTGTCTGAGCTGAGGCAGCGGTTCTGTGCCCATGTCCTGGGGGAGGGGGCGTGCGGAGAAAATGACAAAACGTGGACCCAGACTCCTGGCCAGGAACGACACCAGAAAGCGAGATGTCAGAAACTGGAGTCACTGTTTGCAGATGTCCATCACATGTAGGTGCATGAACCCGCCCTGATGCATACACCCATCATGTTACAAGCGCCTGCTCTTCACAGACTCTGCAAAGGGTCCCCGTGTTGATGATACGTGTCGAGTGCCTTGGGTGCACGCCATCAAACCAAGCCCAGCGTGTACAAGACATCCTCCCGCTGTGTCTCTGGCCTTGTCTTATTCACGAGGGTATATTCTACCTGAGATGAAACAAGGGGTCCTGCGTCCAGCTCAATGACATTTGAGACATGTGTGCATCATAAGTTTAAGGCCACATCGCGACTCAAAGCCCTGTGGCTGCAGAAAGTCCCTCATGGCGCCTCGCAATAGATACCCCTCACCCTCGTAAGCCATCACTTACCTGCCTCCCACCACTGTCTTATTATTTCACTAGAGGCCCCGTGCACAAAATCTGTGCGTGAGTAGGGTCCCTAGGCCTGGCTGGCCATCAGGGCCGATCTGTGGGGCGACCAGCAGGACAATTGGGGTCCTCCTCTGGCACCCCCCTTGGCTGGCCCGGAGCCTGCGGGCTGGGGGCAGCTCCTGCGTCCAGCATCTGCCCCCTGGTGGTCAGTGCGCATCACAGCGGCCGGCCAGGTCGTTCTGCCCTTTGGTTGCTTTGCATATTAGGCTTTTATGATGTAGGACTCGTTGTAGAATGGCTATACCAGCCTTAGAGTCGCACACGCAGGACAGATCACACGACAGAAGAGCATCGGAGGCAGAAATCTTCCTCTTTCCCTCTTCAGCCCCCGCGGCACTCCCAGCAGCTCCGTCCTCCTACGGGTTCTGTTGGGATTTTTTCCGGCTGTTCCTTCTATCATTATCTTAAACTGCTTACCTTACATCCTTTATTAACTCATATTTATTTTTGATCGTATAAAAGGTAGGAGGTTAGCTAACGCCACTACTTCCTTCCTCTTTATTTTACCGATGTGGTTTGTATTACTCTAGTTCTTCTGTTCTTCCCTTCAATACTTTAAATCCTCTTTAAAAACTTCGTTTTCCTAACACTGATGCGGAGGGAATGCCGGAACCCCTAGCTCTCTGTTGACCTTTCCTCCTCCCTTCGTTACGGAGGGTCCGCTGTCTCCACTGACGGGAAAGACGCAGACGGCCACGTGGGAACGCAGGGCCGTCAGTCTCATCAGATCCCCACAAGCCGTGTGTCCGAGTCTGAGATCAGGTTCTTGTTCTTCCTCAGAGGACGCTCCGTCTTCCCAGGAGAACGTTGGCAAGGCTGACTTCAGCCACCGCTGCATTCCGGCCGCCACATTCCTCATCTTGTTTTTCCTTTAGGGACGTCAGCCTTCGCACAGAAGAACAGATCCGCACAGGGATGCGATGGAAGCCCCTGTCTCTCTGGCCGTGACTCAAGCTGATACTTAAAAACATGACTTTGTCATGGGCTCTCTGTGGCTGTCCAGTGCACTCAGAAATGATCCATTCCAGGGGGAGGGCTGGGCAGAGGAGAAGAGGGTCTGGGGTGAGTGTGTGAGCAGGAGGCCGGGAAAAGTGGAACAAAAGGAAAATAAGAATAACTGTTGCCACACGTTCCAGAGTCATCACTAGCACCGTCAACAGTCAGTGCCCCAGCCGCCTGGGTCCCATGGGATTTCTGAAGCGGTCACTTTGTCACCATCAACCTAGGTGACACCTGGGTGATTCCGATGCCAATGTATAGCACGGACGACGAGCATTTGCTAGCGGGTGGCTGGCTAAGGCAGGCCCGGGTGCCGGCACAGACAGGGCCCTTCTATAAAAATCTCAACGCAGGTTCTAGCCACTCACTTAAAATTCACTTCGCTCGGTCTCTCTCCTTTTGTGGATCAGGGGGCAGACTTCCCCCCAGCCTGTACGTGGGACGCAGGCACCGTCTAGCCGGGGACAGCACCTGGGAGCTGAGACACGGTCCAGTTTCATTGCTATTAAGGAGTCTGAGTTTATGGCCCAATTTAAATAAGGAAATTGCTTTGGGAAGAATTCTCCCCTAAATCATTCATCTATTTTAGCACAAAGAACACAAGGATGCAGGAGGGAGGTTTTTTCCTGATCAATTTGTGGTTAAATTACAGATAAACTGAACAGCGCATGGCGGTGAAGTAGTGAATAGCTGTGATTGCCAATATGTAATCAGTGGGCTTCTCTCTAAATGGAGAGGCTCCTTCCTGCGCGCATCACAGAATGCAAACCAGGAACGGCGTGGCCGCGGGGCCGGCTGCAGGACTGAGGAGGAGAGGGCTGAGCTTCCATCGCAGGAGAAGCCTGTCCCCGTAGAGCAGGTGACAAAGGACACTCAGTCCCAGTCCCAGGCATCTGGGAGCGGTGTCTGCTGCCTTCCCGCTGCCAGTGCTTCTTTCCAGCATCGAGTGAGATCAGGTGACACAGTCCGAGCATCACTCGCTCCAGAAAGTGTTAGAAATTCCCAGCCTCCGTGTCCACAGATGGAAGCATCTAACAAGCATGCGTTCTTTTTAAATATCCTATCTAATAAAGAGGGGATATGCTAATTGACCCTCACGCCATCGCAAAGATGGAGGTGCCCACAGCCAATATGGAGGGAATATGCTAATTGACTGCCACACCCTCAAAGATGGTGGCACCCACAGCCACAAGATGGCAGTACCCCGTCCTTTCAGCCCCCACCAGCATGGCAGGCATGTTGGCAGGCCCAGCCCTGCTGCATGCCTGCCTCCAGAGTCCCCCAGTTCCCTCAGCCCTCCCAGCCACCTAGGGCCAGCCCAAGGCACAGGGAAGCCTTGGATGGCTGCTACCCAGCTGCTCAGGGCTGCCCGAGGCTCAGGCAACCAGGGCCAGCTGACGCTTGTGCTGCCAGCAGTGGCAGCAGCAGAGGTGTGATGGGGCATCGCCTTCCCCTGATCGCCAGGTCGCCTACTGCCCCTGAGGGCTCCCGGACTGTGAGGGGGACAGGCTTGGCTGAGGGACCCCTCCACTCCAGTGCATAAATTTTCAGGCATTGGACCTCTCTATATATATAGTTTTCAGAGGAAGGGAGATGGAGAGAGAGAGAAATAGAAACAATAAATACAAATACTAGTGATGAGAGAGAATCATTGATTGGCTATCTCCTGCATGTCCCCTAGTGGCGATTGAGCCTGCAACCTGGGCATGTGCCCTGACCAGAATTGAAGCCGAGATCTTTTTGTCTACAGGCCGGCGCACTGTCCACTGAGCCACACTGGCTAGAGTGATGCATTCTTTAGAACCTCAATAAGAAAAGTGGTGGAGGCTTCTGAAGTGTCATAGTTTTGAGGTAAAAGACAAAAAGGTTTGGGGCTAAAACTTTGGTTCCTGTTGGCTTCCCATGATCACACACCAAGACCGTGGGGTGCCTCAGGGCTGAGCTCTGCTCCCCGGGGTCCGCTCGGCTGAAACTTCTCTCGAGGGGGAGTCCTGGGGCCCAAGGTCACAATGTGACCTGCGTAGTTGACCATCACACATTGTATTTATAGCAACATTGTATTGGCGTCATGACTGAATATTGTCAAACGCATCATTGAAAAGCACATGGACATAACAATCCCTGGGAGCACTGACGGTGACGTATGGATTTCTGTGTCTATTCCCCGGAAAGCCTGTATTAAATGGCCCTAAGCCCAGCGGCAACGGCAGCCCCGCCTTTTCTGAGTTTTATCGGGCTTGCTACGCAACAGGAAACTCATTTGTTACCCGTGTTATCGTCATATCGTGTGTCTACTTCAAATTGACCTCCTGTTAATCTACTAACCTACTCTTCTTATCCTAGGTGCTCAAATTGGCCATACATTTTTTTAAATGTAATACCATTTTTCACGAAGTGATAAAAGAAGCACCTACAGCATCCTGGAAGGATATTTTGAAGTTGTTTCTGCCTTAAAATCTGTGGCTTTCTATACAGCACTGCCTCCCCCCGCAAGGAGGGAGGAGCCGCACTGGGGTATGAGCTGTCAGGTGCATCCGACAATTGAGGAATGCATGCATTGAAACAGAACACAACCCCAGTGAAATCGTGGGTAAGACTCCTTACAACAGATACAAGCACCTCACAAGGAATCCTGCTTAGCCAGTGCTTCTAGGTGTGCAAAACCTCTTACATACACTACGCAGCTCATTTGCCTGGAGAGATGTAACACCCGTGTCACATCTGAGATACGGGGTTAGGTTGACATCCTCACTCAGACTCACACCAGCAGTAATAGGTCATGGGGCTGAGATTTAAATTCTTGCTCTTAATCATACTTTCTATTGCTTTTTATATAGAAGCGAATACCTTGAGTCTTATAAATGGATAATAAATACTATAATTTGCACCCCGAATTTCAGTTATTTATCACCCCTGAACCTAGAGTGGGGGTGACTAGGGCATGCAGTAGTGTCAGAGGTTTGTCGGTGAGACACAAATAAGAGATTGAGCTGATGAAGGAGGATGGCATGCATGAAGGCCCTTAAAATTATATTTGTCTTGGTCACTTTTAGTTAAGAAAATAGCGCTAGTTGCTTTGGCTCAGTAGATAGAGTCTCGGCCTTTGGACTGAAGGGTCCTGGATTCAGTTCTGGCCAAGGGCATATACTTGGGTTGTGGACTCAGTCCCCAGTAGTGGGTGTGCAGGAGACAGCCCATCAATGATTTTCTCTCATCATTGATCTATCTCTCCCTCTCCCTTCCTCTCTGAAATCAATGAAAAGTATTAAAAAAGAAAATAAATAAAAAAGAAAATGCCAGTCTGTCTTGTAAAGCTATGATAGTTATATCTCTACATGAATTACGCCATTATGCTTCCTATTAATATTTTGAAAATGTGGTCTTCGTTTTATACTCCCATTCTTCACCCAGATTCTGATGATATATGTTATGTGATTTAAACTTTATATGTACACACACATGTTTACATCTTTAGCCTCACTGTTCATTAGAGGGTAGGTAATCTGTGCTGTGGTGTGACTGAATTCTGTTCTACGCATGTTCGTGGTTTCCACTGCCGAGTGACTGAGAAGATCCATGTGAAGCGAGGGAGCCCCATGCAGAGCTGGTGTAAGGCCGTGAGGGCTTGTGAACTCAGCCCAGGGACAAACTCCTCTGACAGGCGGCATTGTCCCTCTGAACTGGAACCCCCTGACTAATACGCATGCACAGGTCAGGGGGACGCTCATGTGTGCGCAAGGCTTGCTGGGAAGATGTGCAGAGGATCACGGTCATGTCGCAGGTGGCAAGGTGAGGGTCTGAGCAAAGGCTTTGCACCAGAAGAAGCTGTGACAGTGATGGGGGGTAGGGAAGGAGGCGAGTGCTGAAAAGTCATAGCCTCACCATGTATTTATCACCATGTTTCGTGCAGAGAATTTGTACACGTGAACATTTTTTCAATAAACTTTGTAAGTGTTATGGATCCTGGAGCGCTTCATAGCAACCAGGCTTTCTACTGTTAGGGCCAATTTGTATATTTCCCTTTTATTATATAGGGTCCTGTCTCCAAACCCACTATGCAAGAGATGCTTGGGGAAAGGTTAGGTTCAGATAAGTGACTTTATTAGATTCCATTTCCATTTCCATTCAAAAATGATCCTTGCACGTATAGAATTCACTCATGGCTGTGTGGGAATTAGAAGTTGAAAGCTAAAGGTATTTAATTTCATGGGCTCTCCAGGAGCAATTACTAAGGCAAAAAAAAGTGTCTAATCCAAGTCCATACACTTACCAAGGACTGGAATAGTGATGGAATTTAGATTAGTTGGGTCCTAATTCAGGGCTCGCAATACTCTGTGCCTGGGGACTTCTTATCTAATTAAAGAGCAAGTGCTAGTACATTAGGACTAATAACACTTACTGCTGCTCCGAATGGCCAGAGTGGGACTGTCGGAGTCAGGGCCACCGAGCGGCATTGAGATCCTTGGTGTAGCCGTTATAGTTCAAGGACACCGAGAAGATGGAGTGGTCGCTGTTCAGCCAGTTGTGTTAGTAAAGTGTGTATGTTCACTCTGGTGCAGGGGTTCCCAACCTTCCTAATGCCGCGACCCTTTAACACAGCTCCTCATGTTGTGGGGACCGCCAACCATAACATTGCTTTCATGCTATTCCATAATTGTAAATTTGCTACTGTTATGAATTGTAATGCAAATATCTGTGTTTTCTGATGGTCTTAGGTGACCCTGCTAGTGGTTCTCATCCTGTGGGTGTCAACCCTCTGCTTAGCGCCATCCCAGAGTGAGTCCTGCCCAAACCCTGCCTCTGTGCCATCCCGGTGAGGTCTCCACGGGGCTCCAGGCTGCAGGTGATGAACGCGCTCCCCTTTGTGCTGCTGAGGACCTGGGCAGCTCCCTTCTTATCCGGAACATTCCAAAGACACAAGAGGGTTAACCACACGGCGTGGAATGACCTGGAAGGCACCCATGTTCCGTGTGCTCTGCGGCGTGCAGATCGGGCCATGGCAGGAGAAGCTTCGCTCCTGCTGGAATTTGCTATGAGGCTGCAATGGCTGCTGGAGCGCCTCCCAGGGAGATGCTGAGGCTGCAGACGGACCTTGTCACTGCACGGACCACCCTCGCTTTGCTGCTGCTGCGAATTCTGGTTCTGTTCCTTCAGAGTCTGGCCTCAGCCATCATTCCCGGGAGGTGTGTCAGGTGGCTTTCTGTGCACATCAATGTCGCGGTCACAGCTGATGCCAGAGAAACGGTGGGGAGAAGGGGGAAGGAGCAGCGCTGACCGCTCTCCTGCAGGGACAGAGACTCCACCCTCCAGACTGCCCCCGTGTGGTCAGATAACGCCACAGGAGGAGCACTGCCCCGCCTTCCCCTCGTACTGGGAACGGCCCTGCCACAGAGTGAGGAGGGTCCAGGAACGTGTACTCTTTGCACGTGGCATGTGACCTTTCCGCCTGTCACTTTATGGGTCCCATTCAGTCACCCCTGGACCTGTGTGAGTAACCAGAGCTTCCGGCCCGCAGGGCTGACATCCTGTCACATCAATACCGGCTCCGGCCACCAGGGGGGCAACCGTTAGCGTCCCCGGAGAGCTGTGTGTGCGCACACAATTTACAAGTTGGGGCCACATTTGTTTTTAAGTGTTAATTCAATGTATTTCACTTCAAATAAATTGTGTCATATAGTCTTGGATACTAAGACTCATACTTTTTTTTTTTGTCATTCATCAGCTCATTTTTTAATCTTAATCTTAAGACTATAGAATTGTGTTGTTCAATATGGTAACTACTATCCCCCTGTGACATTTCAATTTGAATTAAAATTAAATTTACACTTTCACTCCCTCAGTTGGACCAGCCACATGTTTACAGTGTCTACTCCACTGAATATAATATTTACATCACCGCAGGAAGTTCTATTGTACTAGTCTAGTTGTGGGCCCTGGTGTATAGGAATTAATGCATCCTATTCCCATCGTATTCTCTGTTTTAATTATAACTTAATTGAATTGAATTCTAACCATTGGGATATAATTGCCTTTATTAGTCTGATCTTACACACTGCTGTTTAAAAGATCTGGAAGCAAAAGGACTGATTTCAAGTCAATACTTTCCACTGACAAAGTACTCTACCTGGTCTGAGCGTCACTTCCGGCTGAGGGGTTGACATGGCGGCCCTGGCTACTGCATAGGACTCTCCAGGGGGCAGTGACGAGGCAGCACACCTGATGGGCAGCCGCAGATTCCTTGGAGTCTGACTCCCAGGCGGCTGGTCAGCAGGACCCTCTCACGTTCCATTGGGGACCCAGCACCCAGCACCCTGCTTGACTTGGTGCAGATCCGTGCCTCGGCGTTCGCACCCTTTCCCCTGCACAGGCATCTCCCGGCAGAAGAAATGTGGCCTCGTGTCTTCCGTGATTCATGGGTTTCAGGTGGACCCCCACAGCACCTAAGCCCACACAGACATGGGGGCCCTGGCCGAGTGCCCGCGGCAAAGCCGGTCTCCTGGTTTGCGGTTGGTCAGCAGAGCTGGGTCCGAGTACAAACCAGAAATAAAGGAGGAGAACGAGACGCATTTGTGGAGACACGTGGTTCCAGAGACTCCTCGGCACATCGGATGCTTGTTTGTAAAATGCGAAATGAGTTCAAACCCTTCCCGGTGTGGGACTGGGCACAGGCTGTCTCCAGATCTGTCATGTTGCTCACTAGGAAGGCCGGGCTGGCGACAGGACAGGCCCGGGAAGGTGAGTTTCTGCCCACAGACTGGGGAAGTGTGGGCTCACCACGATGATGTGTCTGCACCCAGAGAGGCAAGCTGCTACCTGTAGTCAGGTCCCATGTGCTCCATATTATCCCATAAACTCGGGGTTATCTCTTCATTCACTGACGGCTGAGCATCATGTCCTTCATCACGTGGCTAAGCGGGCAGAGCAAGCACGGGCAGCTCCATCTGGGGGAATAAGGGCCCTGCAGACTGAGGGACATGCGGGCTCTTCAGGGCAAGAACCCCTGTATTGGACTTGACAAATTTTACCGCAGAAACAAATAAAAATCACTAACAAGAATATTTTTTCCAAAGAGAGAGATACATGGAGTCACGTTGTATTAAATTTTTTCTTTGATTGCTTTTCTACAAGATTTTCCACGTTAGACACTTGAGACTTTTCAGTTCAGAAAACAATTTGAGAGGCGGGAAACCTGAGCAGCAGCATGTACAAATAATATAAGTGTTGACCTATAAATCACTTTTCTTCGTGACACTAAAGCACAAATACATAAAAATCTCATTTTAAGCCTTTTATTTTTGTGTGCCAATATTAAGGGAGTTATTAATGCATTCCTCTGTGCTTTCACAGCTCGTATTAACTTGCTGAATCTTATCTCTTTTTTATTAAACGTAGTGAGGCAGCATTGGTGAATAAGATGATACAGATTTTAAGTGTACAATTCTGTGATACATGACCTGCATATTGTATTGTGTGCTCACTGCCTGAAGTTACACCGTCTCCCTCACCATCTATTTGTCCCCTTTCCCACCCCCAACCCCCTGCTCTCTGGCCACCGCCATCCTGTTGTCTGTGTCCAGGAGTTTCAGTTTATATCCCACATATGAGTGAAATCATATGGTTCTCAGCTCTTTCTTACTGACTTGTTTTTTCATCAAGAAGAGAATATATTTGCAGTTATAGTTAATAGTAGTTTAGCAAATAGCCATCACATTTCTATTTTCCAACAGGAAAATTTCGTGAGGAGCTGTGGCCCCCGATAAGGTGATGCAGATGTAACACTTGTGCTCACACTTCAGGGAAAACCACCAGTAACGATCCCCAGGGAAGAGGGAGCAACGCTGAGGAGGGACGGTGGGACAGGTGACCGCTGCAGCACATTGGAAGGAATATCGGAGTGCAGATATGGATTCAACAGGAAAACGGGGAGGGGTCCACGCAGAGGGAAGAGCCAGGAGTGAGGCGGGGTGTGAGAGCTCATGCAAATTCTGGGGTGCTGCAGCTGCAATCAGCTTCCGTGTCAGTGAGGCTGAGTGGTTCTTTAAACGCTGCCCTGGTCCAGGCACCGAGTGAGGCGATCTGGAAATTTGCATTTTTATCAGACAACTCCTGGGATTCTTACAGATAATTAAGAAACCTGGTTCTAAAAAGACTAGGTCATGTGCCCACAGTGGATAAAAGAAGTAGGAAGGGAAGCAGGAATTGGCTTGTGAATGGCCCTTAGCGCCTCTCTGGCCCTCTTTCAGATGGCAATAGGGTGCCATCCATGTCTTTTAAGAAGGACGTGTTCACAGAGAAGTTATCCTTAGAAAAAAGTACTCACGTGAATGCAGAGAATGAACTGGAACTTGCGGCCTCCGTGAGGATGGGCTCGGCAGCTCAGGTGGAAGTGGTTTAGCGCTGGTTTTAGCGCAGCCGCGATGGGAGTGGGCAGGAGGTCATATCCTCAGGCGGAGGCAGGAATAGGTGTGGCTGGTTCCACTGCAGGAAACACATTAAAGATGGAGCAGTGAGGAGCTGAGGTGACACCACATTGTATTCGTTAGCGTGACCGTGTCCAGGGGCTGACACAGAAAACATCCCGACGCGTCTGCACTGGTCATCCAGAAATTCCTTGCTTTCTGTTCAATCCAAGAGAAGCCCTCGGCGATTATTCCCTGGAATGATGGCCAAGACAGTCATTGTATGTATCAAGTTTGACATTCACACACAACCCTCCCCATCTCAGTCAACCATCCTTTAACATTCTAATTAAAGACGGTTTACTGCAGGGCATTTAGGATCTGTACCAGGCTAACATGCTTCATTTCCAAAAGGAAGAATAGCTACCTGCTTTACCAATACTCTGGGAAATGATTGCCCGGGAAATTGTCTGGGACTAAACAGAATGTCTAAGTGCCAGGGAATGTCTAATATTTCGAGGATTTCTAGAATTAGAAAAACTGTCTGTACTCTGGACCAATCATCCTGCCACGAGACTCATTCTCTCTCCCTCCCTTTTTATAAAATTGGAATTTTAGAAGATGCCTGACTAAGGCGAACAGGTGTGTGGATGTAGAGAGGGCACTGGCCACCACCCAGGATTGCCTTTCCCAGCCTTCCTGGGATGCTGTGGTCATAAAACAACAACAGACCAACTGGAACAGAGCGGAAATGGCATATGACAATTGCATGACACATTCTTAGGAGAGGCGGACCCGTGTCCTTCATTCCCTCTTCCTGAGCGGTGTGAGGCGTGGAGCAGCCAGGTGGGGACAGAGCAGGAAGCCTGTGCTGATGGACGGATGGAGGTGCCTCGTGTCCCAGAACCTTTTCTGTGAGAGAGAGACTAGCTCTCTCAGGCTAACCACTGTCTTTCAGGCAGTCCTTTTCGCACAAACTCAAGACCCTAATGCAACTTCCCAGAAAAACACAGTAAGAAATAACAGGATATGAATAAGAAATATTTACAACAGCATTAGCATAACAGCAAAAACAGGGGGGAGGACTCAGTCAAATAATAAGAAACTATTTTAAAAGTTGATGGTTGAGATTTTGAATTTTTTAAAAAATATATTTTATTGATTTTTTACAGAGAATAAGGGAGAGAGATAGAGAGTTAGAAGCATAGATCAGCTGCCTCCTATACACCCCCTACTGGGGATGTGCCTGCAACCAAGGTACATGCCCTTGACCGGAATCAAACCTGGGACCCTTCAGTCTGCAGGCCGATGCTCTATCCACTGAGCCAAACCGGTTTCGGCTTGAATTTTGAAAAAAAAATAATAACATAAATGCTCAACATAAGATAAGTAAAAATCCAAATAAAGCTAAATATTCATTAGGATCTTTACCTTCTAGAAGAATCACACACACATTGTACACATGATTTATGTGATTGGAAGATAATGAAATATAACGAGGACGAGGGCATGATAGGATGTGAGATCTGTTGATCTCCCCATTCGTTATTCTTCCTGTTTTCTACATTTCCCGGATGAACTGGATTTGTGTTCAGCCAGCGCTGCAGGACCCACCTTCAGACAACAGGAAGTCTCGTGTCACTCATGGCACAGGCCCCGCTTCCGGGAGTGCTTTAAACGGAGCTCCTTCCCGTGCGCTTCCTGCTGCTTCTGCTTTTCCGCTGTGTGTTTTGGGGCGATCGCCCTTTCCTTTCAGGTTAGATGTCTTCCGGCCTTGCTTGGTCTGTGACATTAGCCAAGAAGTTGAAATTATTCCTAGAAACCTAGGAGTCTGTTGGGTGTGTGTTCAAGGGGATGAGCTGCATATGGGGCGCTTTCGCCCACCCCGTCAGGCGCAGGGGGACCGGATGTGAGGGTGGGAGGCCCCCTGCGGCTGGGAAGTCTCTCTCCTGGGAAGCAGCGCCGTGGGGGGTGTCGGGCAGCCACCTCTCCACCCACAGACGCAAGGCCTCCGCATCGCTCGGGCTGGCTCACGTGCCACCTGCTACCTCAGACCTTTGTGAACACCTCAGTCCACAGGGCCCTCCTGCCTCTGACTTCTTGTTGTAACTATGATGTGTCTTTAATGTGGTATTCCCTCTGCCAATACTTTTGTTAATGTTCACTGCATGCACAACATATTCTAAACCAGATTTTAAACTCCCTAATATTCGCGGCTGCATATTTTAAGTCACACAGAATGTAGGACACAATAGGAATTTCAAATGTGTGCTCACATTTTGACGAGGGAAGGAACTCACCTGTTATAACAGATAATTGAGACTGAAGTTTAAGTCTCAACAAAAATATGAGCCTTTACATCAAGAAGCTTTGGAGACCTGGAGACCGGAGACCTTGAGCAGTGCCAGCATGCTAAGGCATTTCTGATGGTGGCGCTCCTGCCTGCTCCAGCTTCTCAACGTGCCCTCTCCGCGTCTGTAACGGGAGGTGGGGGGCACGGTGTTCTCCCCGGGCGATCTGAAGCGGAAAAAACACCTCGTATAAAACCTGCCTTTCTGACCTCTCATAAAAGGCTGCAAGTTCATCTGAGCTCCCGAGCCCCTGCTGTGAGCGCCACTCAGTGCTGGCGAGAAAAGAAAGCCGGGGAAACTGTTGGAAAAAGTCTAACAGCTGCTCCAGGAGAAAAATAGGAGTTAGAGCCCGGGAGGATGACTCACTCTGGACCTTCTGTTCCGTATTAGCAATCAGAACGGGAAGCAGATCTCAGCGTTCGTAAGCGAGCCGAGTGTCTCTCTGTGATTGTGATGAGAATTGCTCTCCGAGAGTCTTAATTGCTCTGCATAGGACTGAATATACAGCCGCATGATGTGATACTTGAAATGTTATGCACATAGGCTTAATTTGCGGGATGTTGAGATCTCACTGAACTAAGTCGTGTGCACGGGAGTGTAAAACAAACACGCAATCTTCAGGCAGTGCGTTAATAATCGTGGGCAATATTCTACCCGCCACTGAGTGGCGAGTTGGCTATAATTAATATTTATGATCCTCTATAACTAAAATTTCATTTCCCTTTATTTTTGTCTGGGCTCTGTAATTTTGAAATGATACCATCCTAATAACTCTTCCTCTGCTAGTTGACATTCTGCGTGCATGTGTGAATGCTCTTCAAATCTGCATCTCACCCCGGTGTTTTGACTGTCAGTTTGGGTGTGAAATGCCTCACTTTTTCACATAGAAGATAGGATAAAGAGTGTTAAAATAGAACTTAATGAATAACTGCAAACATGAGATATACAAAAGTATACTTCCAAAATAGAGTATTTAAAAAAGAAAAATCTAGAAGAGATATAAAATCACCTAACACACATAATGAATTTAAACCAAGGTAAACATTGGAAAAGAAAAATTCAAATAACAATATCCTCACGGCTCACACACCCACTGAGAGAGGCCTGGCCACAAGGGCGGCTGGAGTAGCACACTGAGGAAGCATGGAACTTTTTATGGAAAGTTTTCAAGGGATGTAGCATGATGGCCCTGGAAGGGAATCTTCTACAGAAGTAATTTATGGGCAAAGGCTGTCAGGGAGCAGGACTGAAAACCGAAACTTATTATGTTCTTCATCTGACAGCTGTCAGAGGAGAGAGGGCTTGGAGGGCTGGCTGAAAAGGGAGAATGAATTAAGAAAAAAAACAAGCCACTCATAGAACAGACAACAGGATGTGAATGCCGGAGGGAAGAGGGCTGGGGAAGGCAGGAGCGGGGAAAGAGGGGGGAAAGGTGACTGAAGGACAGTTAACTTTGGGTGATGAACACACAATACAATACACAGCTGATGAATTGTAGAATTGTGCACCTGAAACCTGTATAATTTTATTAACCAAGGTCACCCCAATAATGTCCATAGGAATAAAAAATGTCTAAAAATCAGTTTATTGTGTTCTTCAAGTTGGTGCTTCTGCTTCACATCTAATGAATGAAAACAACACAACATTGCTTTGTACGATTGAGGTCTTTCATATGTAAATAGAAGAACAGTGGGAACAAAACTTTAAAAAGCAGGTTATTGTTGTGTTGAGCATTGCTTCTTCTGAAAGTAAACGTTGGATCAGCCTTAGCCACATTTTGAGTAAACCCCACTTTATAGCTGGACTTCTATCAGAAGCAGTTCATGGAAAGCATAAAAGAATATTCCCAAAAGATTAGCTATCCAGTATTCCCAGGGTGCACCTCAGAGATATCTCACCACCCTCTATGGAGATGTAGATCATCGGATGGACAGAAAAGGGAATGCTGGGTTACAATCAACATAAGCACATACACGATGACTATCTGAGTCCTCAAAAAGTGTGCTGATATTCATTGGCTTTAAATCTCTGAAGATGGACACAAATTGGTCTGTTTCAGCTGCTTCGGAATCAATGTGGGGCACGTGAAAGCAGCCATGCCGGAAAGGCTGTGTGCCATAGAGCCCAGCTGCCTGGCATTGTGGGAGAGGGCAGCTATGGGGGCAGTAAAACCGTCAGCGGCTGCCAGAGGTGTGAGCGAAGGAGGGATGAACAGACAAAGCTCAGTGAGCCTCTGAGCCAGTGGAACTCATCCGTACGGGTGACAATGGTGGCTGCTGCGACCTCACAGCAAGGGTTCAGTCTGGAGAAGGGGCCACGTGCAAAGGAATATACCAGATAAGAAATATAAATTTGGAAGGCATTAGGGGAACCAGGCAGAGGCCCTTCTCTAGTGGATGGCTCTCTCAATGTCCAGACCCATAGCTTTTTATGTACAGTACTAGAATCCACATTTGCCCTTTAGCAAAGCAGACAGATGTCAATGGTAGTAAGGTCTGGTGAACAATAACGGATTGTCAGGTTAGGGGACTGCCTTCAGCCAGTCAGCCAGCAGCAGGTAATAGAACACTGATTCTCAGCCCTGGCTGAATATCGAAGTCCATCAGCCTTCTGAGGACCTCTTGCATTTATATGTTAACTACTTTTTGGTATTTGCCTCCAGCAGGTGGGTACACGCCCTTATGCATTTATCCAAACCCTAGAATGGACCACACTGAGAGAGAACTCTCATGCAGACTGTGGACCCTGGATGATGACGGTGTGTCTGTGTGGGTTCATCAGTTGTAACATATGTGCTCTCGGGTGGGGGATGATGGTAAGGGCAGGGGGCATGTGGGAAATCTCTGTACCTTTCCTTCAATTTTGTCCTGAAATCTATTTAAATGTTAATTGGGGGCGTGGTGCTATGACTCTGTCCATGCCCCCTTAGACTTCCCTCAGGCCAGTCCCTCTGTGATACCTTCACATCAGGGCCCATAGACTACGCCCCTCTTAGCAGACTATCTCTTCCTGTTGACAATGAAAATGTTCTTTATTTCCCAAAACCACGTATCAGAATTGTAAGTCTTTAGTTTATTATTTGGATTGCAGACCTCTTATATGCTCTCCGTAGTGTTTAGCTTGCCTTTATCCTCTTAGAAGTGACATTTTTATACATCTTGGCTTTTCAATTTTTTTTCTACATCCTCTCCTCACTAATTCTTTGACTTAGACTCATTTGAAAAAAATATTTTTTAAAGAACTCACCATTTTTAAACCAGCCAATCTGTCACTCATCTGTAAGCGTTTTTGTTCTCTTTTTCTTGGAATAAGGGGAAGTCTTCCTTCAGTCTTCACAGCTTACTCCTTTACACCCAAACAGCTCCGCTTCCTGCTGCCTCATCTTGTAGCACGGCCCTGTCTTTGACCCTGTAACCCAGACTAAAAAGGTAATAGTCATCACCAATCATCTCATCCTCTTTCTCAGCTGTCATATCTGAAATCATCATTCCTCATAAAAATATTTCAGAATTATCTCTTTTCTAACAAATCAGCATCCCCAATTACTAACTGCCTTTTCATCATATCTTACCTGAATGATTTCAGTGACTTTTCACAACAATCTCTTTGGTTTTAGTTTTTGCTTTTTCTCTGACCATTCGTCTACTCTATTCACAGTTTATTTTATAAAACCGAGCCTGGCCATGAAAGCGCTCGACTTAAAATACCACCGATGGAGCTCAGCATGAGGTTTGTCCTTGTCCTGCTGCCATGTTCTTCCATGGAGTATTTCTCACCACTCTGTCCCTGGACAACCTCCACAGGCATGCTGTGGATCATGCCCTGAACTTGGCATATAAATCAATAAAATAGAGAGAGAGGAAGGGGAAGGGAGAGGAACATTAATGATGAGAGAGAATCATCGGTCGGCTGCCTCCTGGATGCCCCCCACTGGGGGCTGAGCCTGCGACCGGGCATGTGCCCTGACCGGGAAATGAACCCGCTACTTCTTGGTTCCTGGGTCAACACTCAGCGGCAAAGCCACACCAGCTGGGCAATGCCTTTTTATGTTGCTCCCTCTCTTCTTTCCTTTGTAAATACCTGCTGGTCCCTCAGCTGTTAGTCAAATCCTACTCACTGTCACCAGCTCAGTCAATGCAGATCCTCTGGGAAGTTACCCACAACTCAGCGGCTCTTCCTTTCCCGGCGCCCCAGAGCACGCCTCCCTCTATGACGGCGCCACCTCCTTGCATTGAAAGTTTCTCCTTCCACCTCTCCTGTGAGTCCCGAGGTTCACTCCTGGCTATTGTCATTTTCTCGCAGGACAATCGCTGCCCAATCGAGGCAGGGCCATTGAAAGGTGGCTGAAAGGATGCGGGTGATGACTAACGAGTGCAAGGGCAGAGATGCGGGAGCAGAGCACTGTGGGCCAGGCTGTGCAGGCTCACGTTACTGTAAGCAGCGGGGGCACTGCGTGTCTCTGAGCAGAAAAATAGCCGTTACTGTGCCGCTCTTATAGCACATGGTTGACGGAGTGGAAGAGAGAGATTTGGAGAACAGAAAGCCACCTTGGCAGATGTACATCAGCAACATGTTTCATTGTATGTTTTTCACGTTGACATGATTGCAGGTGTCCCTGTTCCCCCACCCACTGTGTATCTCCACCCACCCAGCCGGAGCTACCATCCGTGTCCATGGGGTATGCATATGCAAGAGGAAAAACAGATTTTGAAGAAAATGCTTTTGTAAAACGCATGTGTTTCAATGGCGGAATGACTAACGGGCTCGCCCAGGTAACCTCTATGGTCTGGATCATGCTGTTACTGTGCTCACACAGCTGGATAGATACGTGGTTAGAACACTGGCTCCACCCTGTGCATTTTGGAGTCTGGAGTTTGCCCCTGCCCATGCTGAGCACTGGGAACCGATGAGGAAAGCGTGGGTACTGCGATGGGTGCTTTTACCAGGAACCTCCCCGGGATGCCCGGAGGGTGGCTCCCAGCTCGGCTGTTCTGTGAGGGCTTCAGGAAGAGGCCAGCCTTCACCCAGGGGGGGCACTCTGACCTGCGGAGGGCCCGGAGGGGCAAAGGCAGGAGGACAAGCTTGCTGTCCGTGCTGGAGCGGGGCGTCCGCCGGCTCCTGCCCTTGGCCCTCAGGCCCTCAGGCTCCTGCTGCCCTGTCCGCCGGCCCCCGGGGCTCGGCCCCTCAGGACCCGCCTGGAACTGGACCGGCAGCGCTGGGACTCCTCCGCCCCCATCGGGGTCAGCCAGGCCGGCAGAGCCACCGGGCCTGTGGGTCCCACACGTCCCATGGGCCCTGCCCTCTGGAGAGCCGGGAGCCTGCAGGCCCAGCCTCAGGAGTGCCATCGGCGCCCACACAGAAGACAGCGAGTCTGGCGCCTCCCGGAGGAGCCGGGCCCCTGGCTCCTTCAGTGACAGCTCCCTCCCGTCCCAAAGCCCCACAGTGAAGTCCCAAGCAGCACCTGCCACAGCCCCAGGCGAGCGGTCTGTCCGAGGGGTCTGCTGGGGGGGGTGAGGGGGGGAACTGCCCAGCAGCAGCTCCCTGCTGGGCGGTGGCCTCTCTGAGGGCCCCACTCCCCAAACCAGTGCTTTCTGGAAGATGCTGGCGTGGCCTCTTCCCTCAAAGTGTGCGCACTGCTCTTCCCGGGCTCCGCTGGAGTCTGCACGGCCGCCATGTGCGGTGGAGGTCTGAGGCGGCTCGCACGGAGCAGGTGCTCCTGTCTCTGCTCCTGGAACCGCCGTCTTTGTCCTCACGCCGCGCTGAATGGAAACATCAGATACTGGCACTTCCATCGCCGGCGCCAGGGGCTGAGTCTGAGGCATGAAGTCACAGGTGTAAAACAGCCGAGAATCATGCAAGGAGATACTGGTGTCGTTAAGATTAAGTGGGATGCCCTGGCCCATGTGGCTCAGTTGGTTGAGCCTTGTCCCATGCACCAAGTGATCGCTGGTTCAAATCCTGCCCAGGCACGTGCCTGGGCTGGAGCTTGGTCCCTGGTAGGGGGTGTGCAGGAGGCAGCCGATCAATGTTTCTCTTCCTTCCCCCACTTCCAAATCAATAAAAACGTATTTTCTAAGTTAAATGGCAGCAATAGCTACAGGAGAACTCTGGTGGGCTTTTCTGGAGATGTCCAGGTGGACGTTTTTCCAGCTGGAGGCAGACAGGGCACTAGGAGAAAGGGATGAGAATAACAAACATCTCAAATGCCCTTGGCGGGAAGGAAAGAGAATTTAACACCTAGAGATGGCGCAGCTTTCTGCCTCTGTCCCGCTCTGCCCGCAGGCCTGTGTGTCAGTGTTTCCTCTGCCGCCTCCCCAGGAGCATCGGCACCCTGCCTGCGGGTGGGCCCCAGAGCTCCACCGCCTGCCCTCAGCGGGTGCTCTGGCCCTCGCCCGGCCGGGCCAAGAAGGCACACACTGCGGGAGGCTGGGGGTGTATTAACCACCAGCAACTGGGGGGACTTCGTATATAAAGAAACCGCTTGAAGGAGCTGGAAACCAAAGGGAAACGGGCCGGAGCACAGTGGGTGCGATGGGCGTCCCGGCCTCCCCAGGGCAGTGGCGCTGCTTGTTGCCCCGTTCATTCGGGGAATGATCACCCGGGAGCGAGCGGGAATGTTGTTTATGTTCATAACGAACAAGAAATGTGGGACAGTTACGACTCTGTCCTGCGGAGTGGGGCTTATTCCAGTAAAATAACTGCTGGGCGGGCTTGTCTCCCTGAACTTTAGTTGAACCTCTGAGAGAGGGGAATTAATTTACATTTCATTACAGGCTGGTGACTCCCTCTGCGCAGCCTAAGCTGGGTCTCGAATGAACCAATCCCGTGGGCACCAATCCTGAGGCTCAGCCCAAACTGTGGATCAATCAGAACCTTCGTCTGCGTCGCTGGGAGGACCGTTCCGCAGGTTGGAATATTTCAGCGTCAATCACGGGGCACACCCCGTCACCAGGACAGAGACGACTGTGACCCAGAGCAGGAGGGTGGACCATGGACTCATTCACCATCTAGCAATCCTTTCATTGAAAAGGAACAGTAAGATCAATTGGGCTTGGTAGCAAACTAATTAAATTATTAGTGACGGCTAGCTCACATTCCAAAAGCAAGCCTTATTATTAAAGCAAGTTTACTTCTCAGTAATTGGAACACAGTATGCATGTGATATTGAGCCCTAATTTTTATAAACAATCTGTTATTATAAACAATTCAGGTATCACCTGGTCCCCCGCCATGTTAGATGTCACAGGAGAGCCGGTGTGCCCATAATCTGAAGGGGAGCTTCCTGAGGAACCGGCTGTGCTTGGGTTTCCTGTAGCTTCTTACATTCCCCTACAGTTCTAGGCTCGGCGTTCATTTACCTCCAAGAATTCTGCAAAGGCGGTTTCACACTCGCAGTGACAGATGGCAGCCACTGATAAGGCAGAGGCTTGCATCCCTAGCATTTCAGGGACAGTGCAGACAAGTGACCCGACAGGACATGTTTCCATGTATCTCTCTCTAAAGGCCCTGGAATTCATTCCTAACCTTGCTTTGAAGGGTTCTAACACGTCTCTTCATGCAAGTTAACTGGGCACTTTTATGTAGATACCTTTGTCTTTTCACAAATGGCCCCAATTCAGAGCGTTTGCCCTCTCACGTATGGAGCTAGAAATTGTATTAAATGCTGAGAGATGGCCACATCAACATACCATTAAAAGGGATGGTTGGCGAATTCAATTTAACTGTGACCATCAGCTTCAGGCACCAAAATGTCAACTCGTTAGCCACCACAATGGTGCCCATGAGACCATGTATGAAAAACGAAGGAATATCAGGGTATCATTTGTGTGACATGCTGCCTTTTCCAAAGATAATCTAACAACACATCTCATCCCATGAGTTAGTCAGTGACCTGATCAGGACCCCCTCCCTTCGAGAGGTGGGATCTGTATCCTTTCTCTCTGGATCCCAGCTTCTGACTTCCTGGAACTAACAGAAGAGGCAGAAGAAGGTGTGTCAGTCCTGAGGCTGTGTCAGCGGGGGTAATGCAACGTCTACCTTGATGTGTGGGAAAACCGATCGGCAGCAGCTGCTCACCATCCCAGCTGCCCGGGGCTGCAGCGCTGGCTGGGCATGCGAGGGTTTGGCCACAGACATGAAAGGAGGATTTACAGACTGAGAAGTCCGCAGAGGCTTCGGAAAGCTGCTCAGCACTAGTCTCAGCAGTGTTACCGGATACAGGATACCTTTACAGAAATCAATTGTCTTTCTGCACATTAGGAATGAACAACACAAAATTAAAATTAATAAAACAATTCTATGTAAAATGACATTAAAAAATAAATTGAAAAAACATCCATACTTGTGTCCTGAAGACTACAAAACATGGATAAATGAAACTGAAGATGTAAATGAATTAAGACATCCTTTGTTCATACATCAAAAGACCTAATAATGTGAAATGGCGTTCTCTCTCAAATTCACCTACAAAATAGGAGATCATAAGCCGTATGTCTTGAGGCGTCAAAATATGTCTTATTTAAAAAGAGTTTTGCTTAAGCCACCTGCTGTTGCATAAGCTTTCAGCAGCCGAGATTCCTAACTATTCACAAATGGCTACCTCTAAATAGTGGAATTAATTAATTCCACCATTCTGGAAGTCCCACTCCCCTTTCTGTTTTAAAGCAAGTTTAATAATCAGTAATTGGAACATAGTATGCATGTGATATTGAACCCTAATTTTTTCACTTATCAAGATATCATAGAAAATTATTAAAAATAGTTTTTCATGTCCATAAATATATAGCAAAATAACAATTTTACGTATTTCATCTTTTGAGTGGATGCTCTATTGATATCTAATTATGGTCCTGACTACTAATAATCATCAATCGTCTTTCTTTTTTAGGCTTTATAAGCAATTAAGCAAACTGTAATAAAATACAGTAAATAAGAAGGGAATCATAGCAATGGCCACTATATTAGTTTGAGGTGGGGATTGGGAGATGCTAAGGTTTTTTTAGAAAAAAAAAAAAAGGAATCATTTATCCAGAATTCTGAAGAATGAGAAGGGGTAAACTTGGCATTTTAGAAGAAGACTATTTTTAGGTGGAATCCAAAGGCCTGAATATAAGAGAGTTCTCACGTTATGGCTGGAAAGAAGTGAACAAAGGGAAGTGGCCAGACACTTGGCTGGAGTGGGAGGAGAGACAAGAGGAAGCTGAACGTGGCGCACACGAATGGACACTGAGAGGAGTATCTGGCTGCCGAGGGTAGCAGTTGGGCAAGTTGCAGGCTGGAGAATGAAACAGGAGCCATCACAGTAAGCTAACGGGAAATAGCACTGCCTTGGCCAGAGTCATTGGCTTAAGTGAGGATGGAGAGGAAGAGACAGGTTCAGAGACGGACAATGACAGCCCATGGGCAGTTGACTGAGAGGAGTCCTAACTGAACCTGAGGCTTTGGTTTGCAAAAAATGGGTTGCAGTTCAGTCACTGGGAGTACGGGGGTGGGGGGTGGACAGATTACAGGTTTGTTCTCTGACATGTATCTGGTACATGTGAGCTATCCAATGTTAGATGACAGAGAGGATTTTCACCAACAAACTTGGCCCTTGAAAAAACAGATTGCTAGTAATTAGGTTTAGGAATCATCAGTAGAAAATTCCCAGTTGACACTGGGGACAGGTTTGAGGTGATGCGAGGAGTGAAGAAGAGGAGAGAACAGTCAGATCTTCATGTGGACACTTACAGGCAGACCCTACATGGAGCGGCCTGGGAGGCTGAAGAGGAGGCCGAAGGCCAGTGAAGCCAACTGGAAGAGCAAAGCATCATGGTAGCCAAGCAGACTTAGAAGAGGAGACTGACCATCGTGGATGCTTCTGGGAGTCAGTACAGTCAGATTGAAAGATGCCCTGTTTGCAGGGGCGTCAAAGAAAACTCATACATGAATGAGAGCACGCAAAACACAGGACCAAATTCCCCATGATGATGCCGCCGCTCTGCATGTGTTGTAATCCCGGGACCTTGCTGGAGAGCCCGGAGGGAACACGCGTGACATCCTTCATGCCCTGCTTTGCGATCACTCACCAGAGGAGAACGTTATGATAATGTACACAGCCGCTCTCTCCGCTGCCAACCGCCCTTTTCATCCATCTTCCATTGTCTGCTCCAACAACATGATGAGCAGTAATATCAGGGCCACCCCCTCCCCTCTCTTTTTAATACCATTAGCGCTCGCTGAACCACATTTAATTAAGGGAATGTATATGGGTGCGCACAGCCTGCTCGGGTCAGGCGCTGGAGCTGAAATTGATTGAGGACCGCGCTTCACACTCATTTCCATTTATGAATGCTCAGTTGCAGACAGACAGTGAAAAGGGTTTAATTTCCCTTTGTGTTGTTTGCACGTCCTTCATAATGTGAGCATTAATTGAACATGCTCCGTATCAGCGTGGAGCAATCAAGCATATCCATTTTTCAGAATTGAAGGTCACGGGTCAATCTGGAGCGCGCTCCCAGCAATCTCGCTGTAGAAATGTGTTTCTGTTTGATCAGCGGTAATAGGAAAGCCCAGAGATCCGGAAAATTAACCCGGGGAGGCGCTGCACCTTCCGCCAGGAAAGCAAACCCCGAAGGTGTGCCTCTCGCTGCCTTGGCATCTTGTTTGGGGGCGAAGGGGGTGTCACCCCCATCTCTCAGACGCCTCTCATTGTGCTCCTGGACACCAGTCCTCTTGTGCCATGAACTCGGTGGCTGGGCCGGGAGATGGTTAGGTAAGATGTAACTCGGCGAGGAGGGGAGGGAAATGGATCCACAAAGTGTCCTCTCCATTCAGCCACTGCCACCGCCGAGCCCGGCGTGAGGCACACGCTGTATGAAATGGATAATGTAATTTTCCAGTGAGCATCTGGGGATGTGCTCACATGAATGAAGATGTCAACCCTTCATTTAAAATGATGGATCCCTAACAGCCTCTTGTCATTGTGTATTTTCCCGATTGATAGCACCCTTATTTGTGGGTTGTTTTTTTTGTGTGTGTGTGTGTTTGTTTGTTTTTTACAACATTGATTGCAGATTGGATCATTTCGCTCATTCTGGAATGTTGGCCTAAGACTTCAGCTTAAAATTAATTCATATGTTCCTGAAGACACACGTTCCTAAAAGCCAAGTCCCCGTGTCTTGACCTAGTGATTCTGTAATAAATATGAGCCCCCCTTGCTGCTCCAGTGAAAAGAACACGCCCGTTTCTCCTGCCTGGAGTAACGTGCTCCACACAGTGAGCTCCCAGGGAGGAGAAAGGCGGAGGGGACCTTCTCTGAGACTCATCTTCTCCTGAGAGAGCATTCTCCAGGCACCTATCCGGGTCTTCATAGCAAATGCAGTGTGCTCACTGCCTCCGAGACATTAAAACATAGGCTGCTCCTTGCATCTTCTTATTTGGAGCCTAGAATTATCAAATCTACCGTCCAAGAGTCTTGTGGAGTCATTGGTATTTTATCTGTAAGCAATATGCAGTCAGTTAACTAGGCAACATACCACTAGAATTTGCATATAATTTTAGGTTGTAAATTTTCATAAAGACCTTACGGAAAAGTTAAAAGAAATAGTGTCTGTTATCACAAAAGCTATTCTGAGTCACATCTTAAATGCATACTTCTCTAGATATCCACTAAAAGGCTCTGTAACTTTATTTCCAAAATATAGGCTAAAAAAAAAAAAAAAAAGCAATTGGATGCTAGGTTATATCACACCAAAAGATAAAGAAATACAAATTTCCCTTTTGAAAGTTTGACTCATATTCATATCTTGAAATCTACTAAATCAGGGCTTTGCAAAAACTATAGCTGTGGGCCAAATCTGGCCCCTGGCCTGCGTTTAAATAAAGATTTATTAGAATACAGCCATGTCCACTCATAGTCACAGGGGGCGCTTCTGCCCTCCAATGGTGGGATGGAACAACGTGACCCAGGCCACTTGCCTTCAAAACCAAAAACATTTCTGTCTCTTTATAGAAAAAGTTTGCTGCCGAATACAAAAATTGTGTCAGATGAGGGTTAAAGGGTATGGAATTTCCAATTTTTCTTTCCGGTATGTTCATCGTTAAATGGCACTGCAGACTAATTCTGAGTGCAGTTCTCTGCCAGTGCCTGGCACGCATATTCTCATGTGATCCTCAGAGTCTCAGAGCTGTGGGGAGATATTTTTAACCTCCACTCTCGTTAAGTAGACTCGGATAGTTTAAAAAGGTTTTCCTGTCACTCAGAGAATAGCAGAGAAATAACATTTTCCAAACATTCGCTGGCATTTTCAGCGGCTACATCCTCAGTTCACAGAAGGAGAGCTGGCTCCAGGAAGTCAGGGTCTCCTGCCGGCTTTGTTTGTTTCCTGTTTGTTTGGGTCCATTTGTTCAGCACCTTTAGCGTCCCTGCGAATCCTGAGATTTTGAAAACAGCATCTGTTTTCAGACGAACCATGATCTCGTTTTAACCTTTATTCTGGGTATAGGGATCGTCAATGTGCAATTTTAAATCAATCGGATATGGTGTTGTTGCCCAGTGTGAGTGTAAACCAAGTTTATATAGTTAAATAGAGGCTGGGTGCACGAATCCATGCATGCGTGGGTCCCTCTGGGTGGCCTGCAGGGATGGGGCCAAAACCCGCAGTCCAACCTGCTCACCCGGCCCCCTGTGCCTGCCAGGGGTTCGTGCCCAATCAGTCCTGATCGAGAGAGGCTCTTGCTGCCTCAGCAGAGTCACCAGCCACGAGTCCTGCTTCTGACACCCTCCCAGGGGAGTGGCGGGCGGAATTGGGCTAAAACTGGCTCTCTGACATTCCCCAAGGAGTCCCAGATTGCGAGAGGGTACAGACCAGGCCGAGGGACCCCACTGGTGCATGATCAGGCCAGAGAGAGACTGTGGGAAGGCTCAAGGGCATATCTGGCCCATCTCGCTCGGTCCTGATTGACTGGACCCCAGCAACAAGCTAACCCATGGCTTGGAACATCTGCCCCCTGGTGATCAATGCACATCATAGCAACTGGTCGACCAGTGGACTGTCTGCCCTCTGTTGGTCAGTGTGTATCATAGTGAGTAGTTGAGCAGCCTTAGCATATCATTAGCATATTACGCTTTGATTGGTTGTCCCTTGCCCAGAAAAAACAAAAAAACAAAACAACAAAAAAAAACAAGCACATTAGACACTGAAGCTGTGATGGAGCGCAGGCTCCTGGAATTTTCTCATTCGGGCCCAGATTTTGGAGCGCATGGGAGAGCGAGCCATCATCTCACTTGCACAGCGAGCGAGTGGTTTCCTGGGTTTTGAAGGCTTAGCTCTGTGTGTTTGATTGAATTACTGTCAGATATTTTGAAGATTCTTTACTTTCATTTAATTTCCCAAGATGGAATCACTTCTGTATAGCTGCCGAGGCTCAGGCATGGATCTGTTTCTCATAACTGCTTAAATATAGCACAGGGAGCACAACGGGCTGCACGGAGTCCACCCAGCAAAGCTCCTTGCTCAGAGGATGTGATAATGAACATCGGAGGGTCCACAACACAGCCAAATAGCCTTAGTTTGTTCCAATAAAAAAGTAACAAACAAAAATTATCTGTAATTAATTTTCAAATTTAGATTGCATTATGCTGAGTGAAATAAGCCAGGCAGAGAAGGATAAATACCACATGATCTCACTTATTTATGGAGTATAATGAACAACATAAACTGATGAACAAAAATAGATCCAGAGACAGAGAAACGTCGATCAGACCATTAAACCTCAGAGGCAAGTTAGGGGAGGGTGGGGGCAAGAGGGAGAGATCAACCAAAGGACTTGTATGCGTGCATTTAAACCTAACCAATGGGCACAGACAACAGGGGGTGAGGGCATGGGGGGGGGGTAAAGGGTGGTAATGGGGGAATAAGGTATATGTAACACCTTAATCAATAAATAAATTTTTAAAAATTTTGATTTCTCTCAACATTAAAAAAAAATCTCTGAACTTTAATTTGCTTATGATGCTTAATTAAACAGAAAGTGTTTAATTGATATAAGCAAAGTTTCAATGTCCATTAAGAAAATAATAAATTTTAAAGGAAAGAATATTCTAAAACATAAAGCTACAATATATGTATATAAACATATATAATATATGTATAATGTTTATTACTAAGAATGTTGAGTATAATAACAAATGAGTGGAAAACACACAAATTTTGTTCAAGAAGTCAATGAAAGACTAAATTTTGTTTGTTCTCAACTGAGTATGGTATATTGCATTGAAAATTAATGAACTAATGGGAAATGCTTTTAACATGGATGAAGCACACACTTCTAATAGTGACAGAAAATTCAAGATAAAAAAATACACAAAGCTGATCTGCATCCAATTGAAACATTAAAACTCTCATATTCCTCAAGGTTACCTACATACATAGTGAGAGTAGAAATACACGTCAGTAGGTAATAAGGCCTACATTTAGGGCCTGGCTCCCCCACCTCAAGGAGAAAGAGCCCATCCTGGATAAGCACATGGGTGTTTTCGACTCTGTTGGGAATGTTTTAGCGCTTAATTTGAAGACTGACTGGGTCAATTTCATGTTGTTTTTTTAATATAATTGAATGCTTTATTTTATAAGTTATTTGATAAATTATTTATTTATTTTAATAAATTAAGAACACAAACCCCCATTAATCATAGTTTCCTCATATTTGAGAGAAATGTTGCCAAAAGAAAAGCAGACAACTAGCTTCCAGACGGCTGGGCCTTCCTGGTGATCAGACATGTTGGCTATCAGCTCATCGGAAATATTATTTAATCAGTGAGATAGTTAAACATTTGTATTTGCCATTTTAACTTCCTCATAAAATCACCATATAAAGGTTCAGATAGTTGTGTTTTTGTTGTGCAAAATTGAGTGAAATAATTTAAATGAACTACAAAGCAATTGAAGTTTCATTTACAATAAAAAGAAAGTTCAAAAGTCATTTCTCAACCCAAATCCTTCCACATTTATTGTAACTGGTGTTTAAATACGTTTTAGAGAGCCAAAAAGAAGATTGGAATTTATTAGCATTAAGATTTCATAGACTAATTAAATCTTTTTATTCTTTGTATTGTCTATATTAACTCAGTGAGAATGAGTCATTATGTTCATGCTAATCAGAAACTTTAATTGGGAATTATAAATGTCTCTGACAATGAACAATTATTTCACAAATGTAGTCAGTCGGTTTAGTACTCAACGTATTTTATACTGTAAAGTCCAGTAGATAATATTTAAAAGTTTGCTTGGTGATATCAGTTTTGAGAACCAGTGAACCATCAATCATCATATACAACTTTTACTTCAAAAACCACCAAAACAATCAGGAAAGTATTAGTAGCTGCCAGCAAAAATAAAAACTTGAGATAAGTTATTTCAGAATTGTTCTACCTTTGCACAGGGAAACAGGTAAGACACGAAGAACAAGCAGCAAGAACAATCCAGAAAAGACATGTTCAGCCAATTAGGAAACAGAGAAAACAGATTACAAATTATATGAAAGGACCATCAAAAGCAACGAAGGCCATCAAAACTGGGTACCAGAACACATGAGCCACAAGCCACAGTATTGGGACCGAGAAGAACTGGGAAAAGTGAGGGAGCCTAGTAGTGGCAGATGGCAGAAGTTTCCAGAAAAGGTACACTTTAAAAACAAGAGAAAGGTGAGGTGCAAGGTCTCCGAACAAGCACATAAGGCTCTGTGCCCCTCTGAGGTGAGAGATTTACGTTCCCTCCACATGTGAGGATGTGGTGAGAAGACGGCTATCTGCAGGCCAGGAGCAGCACCCTCACCAGCATGGGACCTGCCAGTGCCTTGGTTGTGAACACCTCATATTTAAACCACTAAGTTTGCCAAAGCTGAAAACTTCTTACAGACGACTGAAGGTAAGAAATAAAGCAAACTTTTCACCAGAAATTATACAAGCCAGAAGAAAATGTCATGACATCTTTAAAGAGCTAAAAGAAAAAACAGAATTGTCAATGCAGAATTATATACCTAGCTAATGGCATTTCAGAAATAAATATGAGTAAAGACTATTTCAGACAAACAACACCAGGGAGAATCCATTAGAAGACACCTTAAAGAAATATCTTGAGGCCAAAGGAGTACAATACCTACAGAGAGAGAGAGAGAGAGAGAGAGAGAGAGAGAGAGAGAGAGAGAGAGAGAGAGAGAGAGAGAGAGATGATTCCTAGGAATGGTTAAATGTGAAGGTGTGTTTTTTTAAAAAAAAGTAAATTTCTATTGTTTTATCTTATTTATTTATTTATTTTATTTTTAGTTAATCCTTACCCGAGGATATTTTTCCATTGATTTTTTTTTTTTTAGAGAGTGGGAGAGGGAGAGACAGAGAGAGAGAAAAAACTTCGATGTGAGGGACACATTGATTGGTTGACTCCTGCATGTACCCTGACCAGAGCCAGTGATTGAATCTGCATACTAGGCAGGTGCCTTGTCTGGAATCAAACCTGGGACCCTTCAGTCTGTAGGCCAATGCTCTATCCACTGAGCCAAACTGGCTAGGGCTAAATGAAGAGACTCTTGTCTTTCATGGCTATGGAAAATTATTGACTGTCAGAACCAACATTGACAGCAATAAAAGTTATTTTATGGTCAGTAACATAAATAATAGTAAAATTATTATAACAATAACAAAAAAAGATGGAAGGGAAAAAAAAACTCTTTCATTGTAAGATAAAAACATGTGCCTCTACATCTGAATATAAAATGTGGTTAAACTTTTATACTCCAACCTGAACACAAATATTAAAATTAAAAAGCACAGATTTCCAGACAACTAAAAAGTGAGCCCATAGGAGAGACAAAATGAATTCTTAACAATAGTCACCGTATTTGGTGAAGTGATGATAACAACGTGAAAGAATGAATGTGGAGACTGAGAAAGAATAGACTCTCTCGCTGGGCAGGCACAGAAGCAGCAAAGGGTAACGTTTATAAGATAACCTCCTACTCCATTTTTGAGCTTTCCATTTAGACTGTGAGCACCTGCTCTGTTTACATTTGTATTCTCAGCACCAAGAATAGTTTCTGGCTTTTAGAAAATACCTGAGAAATTAATGAGCTGTTACACTTCAGAATTTAACAACGCCAGGCTTTTCTGCTCATTCCACATGTGACATGTTCCTTTCAGAGTTCTTCATATTTGAGTAAATGCTCGCCTGTTTCCTCCAGTTGGAGAGTCATCAGTTACAGTGTGGTTCATTGACCCATACTGGGCCATTACTCATTATTAAATATTTCCGAGAGAGGGGTTACTGATGCAGATAAAATTTGATTTATTTGTCCAGAAATAGAAGAGGATAAGCCATAGTGGAACAATACACAATACCCTTCCAGAAGATTCATAACACTAAAAAAACCATAAAACTAATGTGTTTAAATTTTGCATTAAAAACCATAATCCTAGCATTGAAAATATCTATCATGAAAGGTGATTTATTGAATAGCAGTTTACATGCAAATTATATATCATTATTTACACTAAAGGAGTAGTTAGATTTGTATAAAAATCACTTTGAGATTCTCATTATAAAAAATATACGTATATACTGGCAGTACCGCATCTTGGAAATATAACTCTTGCCAGGAATGTGCATTAATCAGAATTCCCATAAGTTTCAAAGCATGAGAAAAATATTCCTCAGACTCTGGCTGAATCAAAAATCCCTGAGAAGATACAGAAGCTGATGAAGAGTCCTTGAAGAGAATGGGCAAGGATGCAGACCAAGAGACTGTCCACAGATTTGGGGTCAATGTCTAGGGCTTTGTAGAGGTTCAAGTCCACTTATTAATTTTTTGGTTGGGGCAGTCTATACATTGGTTGGCATATTAGAAGTCTTTTGTTGAAACAAATAGAAAATTAACGTAAGCTCATGCGGCGGATTGACTGTGACAGGTTCCACCCCCATCAGCTTCAGGAAAAGGGGCGCTCTTAGAGACTCAGGACCTCATCTGAAGGCCTCTGCCCGAAGGTGCCTGGCACAGGGTCAAGGGGTCCCAGGCCCCTATTATAATGAGCATGAGCCTTTGTTTCTCTGTGTATTACTGTGTCCTTCTAGTTATGGTTTGGAAAACTGCTCCGATGTACATTACCCCTAAGTACATTGAAGCAGACCCTGGACAATTATGCCAGTGAAGAAGGGCCCACCTGGAATGACCTGTTGTGTAAATTAGTGGATTGTGTGAACAGGCATAGAAGAATCAGGCAGCTACAATTACTTTGGTCATTGATGCTAAACAGAGCATTTAAACAGCGAGGAAGCACACATATATCCTCAAGCTCAATGTATTGTACCCTTGGGGGCAGGCTCCTTTCTCTTTCCGGGGTATAACAGCTTCTAGGATGTGAGAATAAGCAAGTCATCTTTTCTGTCAGAGAACAGCTTAGACAGCCGCCATTGTGGACCGCGTGACCTGGCAGCCGCCATGCTTGCCACATGGCTTGCAGCTCCTCTGGGGGCCGCCATCTTGAAACTGCAAAGGCCAACCCCTCCCTTTGAATTCGCCAAAGACTGCTCCGGAGCTCTAATCAAGAGCAAAGGACAGGTCACATGCCTAAGGGATTATAAAGCCAAGCAGACAGTTTGCTCGGTGGGCACACACTTCCAGATCATGTGTGTGCACCCTTCTACGTAGAAGTAAATATGTCTGCCTTGCTGCCTGGCTCCCTGGTGTTTTGTATTCTATCAGAACCCCCGACTTGGGGGGCTCGCCTTATTTTAACAAGGGTATAATGGCCTGTGGACAAAAGGAGCCACACCACACTGACATGCTGGAAGGCGGCAAGCACAGAGGCCTGACAAACTCGGAGACCCCATGTGACCCCCGGGGAGGGCCTGACATGAAAACGCCCCGCCAAAGCCAGGCACCAGCTGGTCACGCCCAGGCTGGTCTCTTTCCTGACAAATGTCATCTTTGCCTTAGTCGAGTGGTTTTGTTTTGCTCTGCGGGGACATACTTCTGGAATCCAGGCCCCTCGGGCCAGAAGCTCGCACCAGAGCAGGAGGCAGAAGCCCCCGTTGCCATGGTGTCCCCTGAAGACCACCTCTAGGTGCTGTGAATGCCATTGTTCTATGCTGTCCCATGATGTGAGCAGGTGCACTGTCCATTGTGGTTTTTACCTGAGGCAGGAGCTCCCTGCTTCCCTCTCTCCGGCCTCCCTGGGCCACACCAGCTCCAGGCCTGCGGCCTCCTCGGTCTGGTCCTTTGACTGTGACCTACAAACAAAGCGCACGCTGCCTTTCTCAGCCTGTTGAGATTTTGCTTCCTGGCAATTGCAGCCAGTCGGGCTCAAATTAAACCGTGAAATTCTGCGGGGCTGGAAGTGCCTCCCGGGAAGGACTCAGCGCAGTTACCGCATCTCACTGCCCCGCAGGGGGCACAGGGGCAGTGGGAGCTCCACCTGGGCGCCTTTGATGTGCGAAATGCTGGGTTTCTAAATTTGATTAAAACCGGGGTTTTCTCCACACACAAAGGGCACTGCTGCTGCCGGAATGGGAGGCAGTTTCCCTTCAGAGAACCACTCAGAAGATATCTCTATCCAGCGAAGCCGCCTCTCAAAGCCCCGCCCTCCCCAGACCCCCCTGGCCGATCAGAAGAAAGTGATCCCGGGTTTTCTGTGAAAACCTCTGCTTAGCCCCGGGCGCGGGCCACCAGGACGGCCATTTCCATATCAATGGTGTGCAAATGGCTCTCTGGAAGGGAAGGTATCTTGGCTGCTGAATGAGGCTGAGGCGGCATTTCTTCCAGGTGGAGGCTGGAGGGCACCGGAGAGGGCGTTCTGCCAGGGCAGTCTCCTCCAGCTCCCGGCTCCCAGGCTCCGGCTCGCAGGCAGCCCCTCGGAGTGTGAACCATCAGTAAGGCCAGCACCGCCTGCTCCTCAGCTCTGCTTCCCACCCCCCAGCCAGCCCATCCCACAGGCCGCGCTGGCCCTTTTCTCCTGACACAGCCCTGACAGCGGAAGCAGACAGGTCACTCGAGCGCCTCTCCCTTGTGGCTCCTGTGTGTGTGTGTGTGTGTGTCTGTGTGTGTGTGTGTGTGTGTGTGTGTGTGTGTGTATCTGGGTGGGTGATGAGCGAATGAAGCCTGACTGGGACATGTTAAAAGCCTAGCAATCAGCACTTGCTTTATGTGGGTTTTCAAAATTAGAGAAACAGTAAGGATCCATGAACTCCTTCCTGTCCCTTTGTTTCGCTCTCCGGATGCATCTGATTAGGAGAGACAAACACAGTCAGCCCCCAATACACCGGTGATGCGGTGATGTGTTCTGTTCCCAACAGGCACCCACCCTTTTGCCTGTTTTGTGCTCCAGGGCTGCGGTGACGGTCACACACAGCCCTGGGGATAAAGAGTGACACTGCGCTGGGGACATGTTTCCCAGAAGCCACAGCCTCTCCTCTGGGCCGGACCCCGGGCACCCTCTGTGCACACAGGGCCCGAGGCTGGCCCTCCTTTCAGTGGAGGTTCACTGGGACCTGCCGTCCATTCATCCAACTCTCTCCCAGGACAGCGCGTTAACTAACGGAGGGGAGCACCCTCGCCCCCCCTTGCCGGGGGAGTGGCTTTTTGGGGTGCCGCTGGAGTCAGCATTTCCGGGGGCCCCTGGGAGGGTGGGCTGTGGCAGAGCGTCATCTCCCGGAACCATGGCCTCACAGCCCTCAGGCCAGTCATGGAAGAGTGCAGCTGGGGCTTCCAGAGAGCAGAAGCAGAGACAGCAGCCGAGTTTCCCTGCATGTGGGAGCCGGTCCAGCTCAGCATGAGGTCCATTGCAGGTGGTGGCCACATGGCCATGGGCCACACGGGCAAATGCAAGAGAGCATGCCCTGAGCAACAAGAAGGCCAAGGATGGAGAAGGCGCAGGAGAGCTAGCTCCTGCAGTGGCCACACCCGTTCTGGCCAATCCTCTCTCTCCCCAGGTGTGGCTGACAGGCAAGCGCCTTCCTTATGTCACTCCCATTGACTAGGTATGAGTCTGTCTTCCCTTTGTGGGACCCGCCCCCAGTGTTTTGCAGGGAACATACGGGCAATGCTTGGCCTTCTCTTTGTTTCTTTCTTATCCTATATAATAAAGATGTAATTTGAAAATAGTCGTTACTCTGTGAAGCATAACGACCGATCACGTAATGACCAGATCATGGATCAGCAGGACGGTGGGGCAGCGCGCTACCAGAGGGCGGCGGAGAGCAACAGGAAGGGGCAGGGCAGCAAACTATGATGGGGGCGGGGGGCAGGAGGCAGAGGGAACTGTGAAGCGCAGGGCAGCAAGCAGAGAGCTACTGGCGAGCTACTGGTGCACGAATTCGTGCACAGGGCTACTAGTTATTAAAAACTAGTTAATCACATGGTATCACAACAGCCAATTGAAGAGTTGCAACAGAGGCTTTATGCCCCTTTAATAAAACATTTGCCAATCCCTGCATAGCAGAGATAATTTTATTTTATTTTTTTTTAACATTTCACGTTTTCATAAAATTGCTAGAATCTTCCATTTGCATTTGAGCACTCATTGCATCCCAAACGGTACCCTTGGAGCCATAAGGCTGACGAGGATCTGTCGAGCTAAATGACATGAAATTATCCCTTTAATTGCCTTTCAGTCAGCAGAGCGCCAGCACTCTGGACCTGCTCAACGAGTGGCCACAGAGCTGTGTCTCCTCACTCTTTAATTACACTCAACTCATGGCAACGATGTCCAAGCTCGTCCTAAAAACGCACAAGATGCAATCAAATGAGCGAAAAATACGGTCTCTCTTAATTCTCTTTTTATTGGCACCTTCTGTGAATAAGTGTGTTATTAGTGTAATTGGTTTAATTACGCTGACCAAAATCTATAAGGAATATGGTAAATGCAATTAAACTTTAATCAGTTTATATGGAACAGCTAGAACCCAGGTTTCTCTGGGCCAGATAAGCTCAAAATAACACTGTTGACCGGCTCAGGACATAAAAGGGTTTTCCTATAATGTGGGTGATTATATTCTCAGCTTAATGTGCACAAATGAGAAAATCGGAAATAGTGTGCTGATTAAATCATTCAACTCAATGAGTCTGCGTAGCTTAGGGAAATCATCAAAAATGAAACTGGCTGTTGAATAATGACATTTATTTGGCAGTCTTAGGGGACTTACATTTTTTCACCTAATCGTATGCTTTGGTGAAAGCCATTAACTTATCGGTGGAGCAAGCAGTTTAAAATATGTGACTTTCTAAAGGATTACATTAAGATTTAAAAAAAATTACCTGTGTATTTGCTTACAGACTGATGATCCTAAAAAAAAAAATCAAATTATATTTTTGATTTTACCAACAAGATGAATTTAATCATTTGTTGAATTTCATAAATCAATGAAGCATTTAGCCAACATGCAAAATTCCTAGTTGAAAAGCATAATCATGAATTATTAGCAGGTTCTAAGCACCAGCTGAGTGACGAGGGGACAGAACACGTGACCTCACAGGGCGCCACTTTGGCAGGTTGGTTGTATTAACACTACACTAGGAGCCCAGCGAGCGATTCGAAATCGCACAGTGCCGCCCGCTCTTGAGGTGCCGGTCTGGCCCTGCCTCCCTCTCCGGCCCTTGAACAGCCAAGGCTGCTGCTGCTCATCAGGCCCTCGCCCAGCGCAGGTGCATGGAGGCCCCTACCGCCCCGCCTCTGACGCTGTGCGTACAATCTCCTCCTGTCTGGGTCAACCACTTATGGTGTCCCGGTTAATTAGCATATTTCTCTAATATGGATGAGGGCAGCTGAGACCTGCAGCTTCAGAAAATGTTGACCTCTCCTTCAACTACCTAACGTGTTACAGAGGGGAGGGGCTGGCTCAGGGAGAGCTGTTGCCATCGATAAGTTGAATCTGTAGAGTAGGGCGGACATGGGACCACCATGCATCTCTTCTCCTATCATCCTGTAATCACCTCTTCCCTCTGAAGCCCAGGCCCCACCCTGTTTCTCAGCTCAAGATGGCACAGAAGCCGCAATTGCCCGACTTGCCTTGGGTTCCATATCTTTAGACCCTGTACATATTAAATCAAATTTGATTTTCTCCTATCACATCTCATGTCAATTGAATTCCTAGAGTCTAGGACCTAGACCATCCAGAAGAACCCAGATAAGTAAAGGAGAAGCGTTCCTCCCCAACAGTAACTATTTAAATAATCTTATATAATAAAAGGGTAATATACAAATTGACCAAATGGCAGAATGACCAGTCGCTATGACGTACACTGACCACCAAGGGGCAGACGCTCAATGCAGGAGCTGCCCCCTGTGTGGTCAGTGTGCTCCCACACCTTAAAGCAGGCATCACAAGAGTTGGGATAGAATTAGTTTTTGGCCTGGGTCAAATTGCTGACGATTCTTTTTTTTTTTCTTTTTTTTTTAAATTAAAATGTCTTTTATTGATTTCAAAGAGAGGAATGGAAAGGGAGAGAGATATATACATCAATGATGAGAGAGAATCATTGATCGACTGCCTTCTGCACACCCCACACTGGGGATCAAGCCTGCAACCCAGGCATGTGCCTTGACCCGGAATTGAATCATGACCTCCTGATTCATAAGTCAATGCTCAACCACTGAGCCACACTGGTTGGGCAGCTGATGACATCTTTTTCACTACTTTTGCCACCACTACGAGGCAACCACCGATCGCAGTTTGATTTATTTTTCCACAATGTTACCTGAGCCAGGGGTTGTCATGCAGGTTCCCAGGACCCTCTGGTACAGAGTTCAGTCTGTTTTGGTAACGGTAGTGACACATTAGTTGCCCTGTTGCCATGTTGACCTCTGCAATAATGATGTGAAACAAGGGTGCTTTGGCCTGAGCCAAGACAGTGGCAGCAAACTGAGCCAGGAACCGCTATGTACTCACAGCAGTTATAGTGGGGAAGGAGCCAGTCATGCTTAAGAATATTCTTGGGGAAACAGTAAAAGTTAATTTTATTAATTTTCATTTCTTAAATATTAAACATCCTGTTTGATGAAATGGAAAGATTGCTTAGAGCATTTCTGGTAGAACTGGAAAAGCACTTGTGTTATTGTTGCACCTGCAAATGAAACTACTTGCTTTTTCACTTAACATCATTTTTGTCTGGCTAACATGATTATTCAGACGAGAGTGAGTGGCAGATATTTTGTCTACTAATGAGCCTGTTTCAATACGAGAACAACTGACAGCATTTGTGTGTGACAATAAAATTCAAGCTTTCACGTGAAATTCCAAATTTTTGGAAAATTATATCCAACACTGTTGGCTCAACCATTTTTCAATATTCAAAACTTTTCTGATAAAAATGGTGGCATTATTAATGCTTTGAGTTCTTGGATATTAGATTATAAAATCTGGCAACTTTTACAAAATCTACATAATTTGGTAAATCAGCCATTCCCAAATGACTTCTGCCTGAGGGTGCAGAATTACACACCAGTAAAGCATTGTAAGGGAGACCCCTGGATTGTAGTGTAACAGAGTATGAACAAAAGGATTGATGAGATGAGGTGACTTTGAAAACAGACAAAGAAGAATATGTACTATACAAAAATGGGAACAGTAAGAGGTAAGCAAATACACTTATTCATTCTTAAATCGTTATAAAAATGTCATGCTTATTATTTTTAAAAAGACTTCAAGAAAGTAAGATAAATTTGGGGAATTAAAAGTAAACCAGCAGAAATGAAGAAATAAAAGAACAGAGAGACATAAACTCATTATAGAAGTAAAAATAAAAGTGTCATATACACCAGCAATATGATAAAGTTAGAAAAAGTGATATGAAATGTCAATGAGCATAAAATATAAAATGATTTCCAATAAATCTATTGATGTTAAGAGAAGTTGAAAAGTGGTGCGCAGAAGTATTGAAAGACAAAATAGAAAACTTTCCTGGTATAAAAAGGGATAAATTGTAGTAGAAGGTGCACAGTCAGCCCCATGGTAGAGACTGATACAGAAAGATTAGCACTAAGACAGGCTAGGGAAATTCTAAAGACCATTAAGAATTTCATAAATAAACCTACAGAAATTATCATGAAAAACAGTGATTTGAAACATTGATACCAGTCAAATTATCCTATATAATGAGGAGGTAATATGCAAATTAACCCTCATGCCCTCACAAGATGGCTGCCTACGTCCAGGCTGGCAGGGGGGTGAGGGACGACCAAATGATTGAACAATAGGCTGTGTGGAGTGACCAAGCTGATAGGGAGGTCATGAGGGGCGGCCAGGACAGCAGGGTAGGCATTTGGGGGCAACCAGGCCAGCAGGGGGGCAATGGGGGTGACCAGGCTGGGGAGGAGGCAGTTAGGGGCGACCAGACCATTAGGTGGGGGTGCAGTTGGGGGCAACCAGTCCGGTAGGGGGGGCAGTAAAGTTGAACAGGCCGGGGGGGGGGGGCACGTAGTGAGGGGTGACTAGGCCAGCAGGGTACAGTTAGGAGTGACCAGGCCGGCAGGGAGAGGGCAGTTGGGGGAGATCTGTCCAGCAGTGGGGGGCAGCTAGGGGTGACCAGGCTGGCAGGGGGACAGTTAGGGGCAATCAGGCCAGCACGCAGAGGCCGTGAGGCATGATCAGGCTGGCGGGGGTGGGGGAGGGGGGCAGTTAGGGGGGACCAGGCAGGCAGGCAGGTGAATGATTAGGAGCCAGTGGTCCAGGATTGTGAGAGGGATGTCTGACTGCTGGTTTAGGGCCTAAACTGACAGTCAGACATCCCCAAGGGGTCCCAGAGTGGAGAGGGTGCAGGCTGGGCAGAGGGGACCCCCCATGTGTGAATTTGGCACACTGGGTCTCTAGTCCTTTAAGAAAAGTCACCATCTAAGAACTCTATGAATACAAAATGCACAGCAATTTTAGAGGAAAAATTCTCGAGTAACATTTGGCCAAAGAGAACGTGAAATACAAATTAAGAACAACAACAACAAATGTGGTAAAATGACTGACACTGACGAATTCACTTAAAAATAAAACTAAAAAAAAAATTAGTTTATTTTCCACTTTAAATTCAAGTGGAATTACAGTGAGTAGTTTTATTGGCAGAATCACCGATTATTATGTCATTTTTCTAAACAGTTTCCTCCTCCAGCTGCCCTGAGGGCTGGCCACTAACAGCTCCTTTCTGAGACTGGCCCTCAGCTGGGACGGCCTCTCTGGGCGCTGAGTTTCCCTCCCCCCTGTGCGCCCCACCCTGCACTCCCACCCCCCGGGGGCTGAGGAATGGGGGGGGGGTGCTCCAGGGTAGCTGGGACACAGCACTCTCAGTCCGAACCCCTTGGGCTCAAGGGGGGCTCTGCAGTGAGGGGTACGCCAGGAGCCCACCCTGATGGGGCTGAGGCTGCCCCACCTGGGAGCACGTTCCTACTGGGCCTGTCCCCTCCCCAGGCCTGGTTCCCCCCAGTCTCAGGCTGAGCCCACAGAAGCCCGGGGACATTGCATTTACTTTCCCGGAACGAGCCAGCCTGTGGGAAGCACACGCTTCACTCCTGAGAGAAGAGGAGAGACCTGGAGAGAGGCAGGGTCAGCGAGAGAGACAAGGGCAGCGAGAGAGACAGCCACAGTGCCCAGAGGAACGTCCTGGCCCAGACCAGACAGTCATGTTCCAGCCCCGACGGCCCTCTGCCTCCCCAGTGACCGCGTTCCCTCCTGCGTCCGACGGTAACAGCCAGCAGAGTCTGGTGACCACCAAACCGTAAATATGACAACATGCTATCACTGACACCACTGCATTTTGAGAAAGTTGGTTTCATACCAGCACACCCCTTTCAAACATGCTCCCGGGAACGGGTGTTAAACAGACGGCTCCACCTTCTGGGACGGGCCCTGGGTCAGGGCGCGAGAGCAGGGTAAGGACGAGGACCCCGCCACCCGAGACGCACTGAGGATGAGTGACAGCGATGGACAGCTTGTCAGCCATGATGCCGCCAGCACCCCGCTGCCTGTGGCTTTGGAACGATACCGTGATGGACAGGGCATGTCCTCCACCTCATCCCTGCCTGTTGGTTGTTCTCTTCAGAGCTGCTTTGCTATTCTAGTTTCTTTGCTCTTCTATGTAAACTTTGAAATGTGCTTGTGAATTTGTATCCCCCCAAAAGCCAGCTAGCGTTTGATCGGCATTGCATGGAATTGATAGCTCAAGTTAGAAAAAAAAAATATGGCACCTTAATATTAAGTCTCTTGAGATAGATAGATGATAGAGAGATGATAGCTAGATATTGAGAGTTCTTTAATTTCTCCCTACAATGTTTTTTACTTCTTGGTGTACAAGACATTTAAAGCTTTTGTCATATCTAACTGTAATTCATATTTTATGCTCTTTTAAGGGACTTTTTAAATTAAATGTTCTCCATCTTTATTACTATTAGATAGAAACATAATTGCATTTTGTTTACGGGGAGCTCTGTCTATGACTAGGAGAGAATTGCTTAGGGATTTGATAGCGATGTTCTTCGAAAATTCCCAGAAAATAAAAAATAAAATAAAAATAGCACCGAGCCGCTGTCTGACTGGCCAAGCCCTTCTGTTGCAATGGTTACAGAGAGAAGTGTCTGCCTTCTTAGAGCTATAACAATAAAAGCGGGATATGCTAATTAGACCAGGCGTCCTTCCAGACGACCTTCCGGAGGAAGCCGGCCTGTGAGGGAAGCCCGGGTCCCGGGTGCCAGGGGAAGAGGGTGCCGACAATCGGGGGAGGGAAGGCCTGTGTTGCATGAATTCCGTGCATCGGCCTCTAGTTCCCTCATAATGGCCAGCAAGCATATGCCTTCCTCCAGGAGTGCTGACAGGAGCGCGTGGAAGCAGGCAGACCAGCCCACACTGGTACCCAGCGAGTGAGGCCGTCCCACTTGGGGCGGTCCAAGAGCGATAAACAGTGATGTGGTCTGGTCTCCTCGAGGCCCTGGGATGGGCCCAACAGGAACTCCTGCTGCCCTTCCCTGACCGGGCAGGAAGGTGAGCCCAGGAGGAGGCGATGCGGCTGAGGTGCAGTTGCTTTTCTCAGGGGACCTTGCCACATAGAGTCACCTGCGCGCTCAGAGCAGCCAAGAGGAGGCGCAGAGGCACCCGGGAGAGGGGGAGCAGGGCCCGGAGAGCCCTCAGGCCGCGGCCCCTCGGTGCTGGAGGGCGCCTTCCCCCCATCAAGGTTCATAACACCAACAAGCCCACTTGAAAAACTTAAACAAGGGGTAAACCTACAGCCAATCAGCAGCGGAGACGGGGAGCGGCTAAGCGAGGTTTTACAAATCTGGGGAAGTGTCGTTTACAGACGCGCCACCAGGTGCGGAGCCGAAAGGCCCTGCTCACTGAGCACACAGGCCTCTGCTCCCAATGGGGTCCCTGCACCTGGCGGAGGAGCCGCCCCGACGACCCTCTCTGCCAGGGCCTGAGCCCCCCAAGGGCAGCAGCGGCTCCCATTGACAGCCCCACAGGCCGCCGGGCAGAGGCCCCGCTGCAGGTGGGGACCAGCGGGGCTGCCATGCGGGGATGAAGCATCCACAGCGCCAGGGAAATGGCCCGGGGACCCCAGGGGGCGGCGGTGTTCCCATCACAAGGGCCATTAGCCAAAGAGAAAGAACAACCTGATTTCGCTTCAGGTTTTAGCTAATTTAGAAAGTAGGACACGAACTTTGCTTCCCAGAGTTAGGGAGCAGCCTGTGGGGGCAGAAGCCAGGGCCTCACTCCTGGCTGCCCTGCAGGAGCACCTGGAGGAAGGGGCCCAGCGCAGGCCAGCGCTGGCCGAGGCCTCGCGAGGAGACCAGGCATCAGGGGAGCTAGCGGCTTCCTGATGCACCATCGCAGGCGGTGCAAGGGCTGCATTAAATCTCAATTCCATTTCCTTCCCAACTCGAAAATTCCTCAAGTGCGGCACCACCTAATGGGACTTCTAACCACCTCTGGTTTTTGTCAGAGAACGCTCTTCCTCTCTCCTCTGTAACTGGACGGCGGGGACCAATCAAATTAATGAGCCTCACAAAGCGTTTCTTGGCAGGTGGCAGGCTGCCGGCGTGTGCACGGCGGCGTGGGCGCTGGAGCCCCTGTGCCGAAGGCCCATGTGGCCGACACGTCCGCGTGCGGGGACCGCACCTAGGAGCACGCGTGTGCCCATGTGTGTGCTGCAGAGACAGGCTGTGTCTGTGCTGCCGTGTCCCGTGCACGTCTGAGATTATGAGCGATGAGAATGTGATGCGTGCAGATAGTATGAATCACGTCTGCACGTGAGCCACACCATGTAGTCAAATCTCCTTTTTATTTAACCGAGTCTCCAAATGATCGTTTTCTCTGCAATTAGTTATTTAATAGTGATGAGTAAAATTTCCCAAATGATCATAGGAATCTAAAATGTGCTAAAAACATGTCTGCTCACATTGCCGAATCCTTTAATACTCTGATAGAGCTCTAATTAAGTGCTCATTATGATTCCTTCCGTGTTGGACGTAGGCCTGCTGCTGATTGGCGAATAGAGTCAGAGGAAGACAGCGAAGGCTGTTCAGAAGGACCTGAAAGAAACCTCCTTTTTATTCTGTTTTGTTTTTTTTAAAAAAAGAAAATTAATACACGCCCATTTTGTGGTCACTTCATAGCATGGCATTCCTGCCACACACTGTCGTTGGGACTGGCTGGAGAACCTCAATCAGGAGCATGGTCATGGCTGAGCTGTTGAAGTAATCATGAACCCATTTCTCAAAGATGACTCGGCTTTTTAATTTGCTGTAAATGCAAAGATTACCTGAGTACATACAAGGCAAACACAGAGCCGACTTCAGTGTCCCAGAGCCGTTCTCACTCACCGGACCAGCTCTGTAAAGAGATGTACACACTGGGGTTGTGTCCTGGTAGAGACCTGCGTCTTATTTCTGATGGGAATGCTTCTGAGGCTTCACAGCTCCTCTACCTGGTCTGCTCCGATGCACTGGAAGGGAGTTTCGGCGACGTTGTTTAGAAAAGAGAAAACTCTGTCACCTACAGGGCAGCCAGGACCTGGCGCAGAGACTGCTGTCAGGTGGCTAACAGACAAGAGGGCTTCCTTCATCTCAGTGCCTGGAGCACGGGGACATGCCCTTGTGCTGTCTGCACGCTCGGCGCAGGGGGCCTGGGAGACATCGACTAACGCTGCAAAGTGAGTGATTCTCTGTTGACCTCATGGGCGCTTCTAAGGGCGTGAAGAAGTAGCTTCACAATACATCCGGTCGGACAACTGGTCATGAACCCCTGCAGCAGTGCATGCTCTCACTGGGTGCTTTAAGAATCCTGCTCTTGGCCCTGAGTCAGTAAGACGATCCAGAATTAACCTGCCGCCATTAGGATCTAGAATTGGAACAAAATAGAGAAACCACTGTTTTCAGACATTAACGAACAGGCGGCGCTGACTGTGCTCCCGAGAGGAAGGAGACAGATGAGAGGCGCCCGCTCATCACTCACGTTTCCTGCCAGGAAGTAATTTCCTGATGCAGTGGAGGAGGAGGAACCCCGAACAGGGCCTGTCCATCTCCCAGGTGCGAGGAGACAGAGTTTAGTGTTGGAAGAGAGTGAGGAGTCTAGAATTTATGACCAAATCTTAGAAAGAAAGAAGATATCTATAAATCTGTAGAATGCCCAATTGAGTCTTTGGCTGAATATCAATCTGTGACTGTGTAGGACAGAGCTCCACCGAACTGCGCAAGAGCAACTTCCAACCTAAAAAAATAATCAGATAAAAAATAAATCTATAAAGAATAATAATAAAATAAATATATATAAATTGCTAGAGAGCTGTTAGAACAAAACTTTTCAGATCACACACGGTTAGCAATCACAGCGTTCTCTTCACTGGTTCATGCATTTATTTAAAATGCAAAGCACTAATAATATATCTGACCAATTTGAAGAAAAACAAAGCTGGCATCTTGATGATATCAAGACAATAAGATAGAAAGATAAGTATCACATGATCTCACTCATTCATGGAATAGAATCAACAACATGCACTAATGAACTAAAATAGATCCAGAGATAGAAAAACGTTGAACAGACCATCAAATTTCAGAGGGAAGGCAGGGGAGGGTATGTATGGAGGGGCAGCAGTGGGGGGAAGGGTGGAGTTAAGGGGGATCAACCAAAGGACTTGTATGCATGCATATAATCATAACCAATGGACACAGACACTAGGGGGGTGAGGGCATGTGCTGGGGGTGGGAGTGGCCGGGGAGAGGTAACTGGGGGGAAAAGGAGACTCATGTAATACTTTAAACAATAAAGCATTTCTTAAAAAGACAATAAGATAGTATTTTATTTTATGGATGTAATAATAATAAATAGAATAACACAATTTGAGAGAAAATCCAGGAATAGCTCCTACACGACACAGGTAAGACTGGAGTACGGTATCGAAGGTACGGCTTTTTGATAAGCTTTTCAGGGAGACTAAACGGCATCTGAGGGAAAGGAACCCTAATCCCTACCTCACACCATGCACCAACAGGAATTCTGGAGTTAATATACATCTAAATGTGAGAAGAAAAACATTGGAGCTCCTACAATGTTTTAGAATGGTAATGTATTTATATGAATATTGCGTAGGAACATTTTCTTAAACATTAGAAAAGAATATCCCTGGCACAAAAGAGAAAAAAAATGGAAAGTTAGACTATGTTATGAAAAAGGCAAAGAGATTAAAGCATAATGAATAAGTAAGAGTAAGTGAGTAAATAAATAATAAAATGGACAGTCAATAGTATGGTTGCCAGAGGGGATGGGGATGGGAGGTGTAATACTTAGAGCAATAAAGATTTTTTTTTAAGGGAATAAAAGAAAAATGGAGAGAAGTCTGAACGGGCAGGCAGGCCCCAGCTCCCCATGAGGCCGGTCCCGGGGTCCAGGCCAGGGGGCAGCTGTGTGCCCCTTGCAGAGGCGGGAGGGGGCTGTCACTCTGCCTGGCAGTGGGCTTTCCCCACACTCGGGGGCGGGGTGGGGGGTGATGTCACAGGTCCGCTGGTCAGAAGCTCAGGAAAACTTCGGGAAGCGAGTCAGAGCCCTCACCGGTGCACAGGCACGATCACGGCAGAGAACAACAGGAGCGGAAATGCCCATGGGCGGGAGGCACCCCCTCCCCATCACCACAGAGACGCCCACTGAAGAGAGGGGTCCTGGGCTAGGACCCCCGAAGGCTGAGGGGGAGACCCGGGAGAGCCCCAGGACACAGGGGAAAGGCTGGGCTTCAGGGGAGCGCACGGGGACTGAGATGCTCAGAGGTCAGTGACCTCTCGGACCTGTGATTCTGGCCAGGGACCTGCGACAGACGCTAGTCCCCTGAGGGGGAATCAGTCACCAGAAGGTGCGGTTAGCAGTAGCTGGGAAATGCAGAAGCAAGCTGGAATATTTCTTAACCGCAAGCGTTTTTAAAGGGAATGTTACCTATCCACTGAAACTCATTTCTAAACACATAATTAGAGAGCCACACCACAACAGTGCATATGCAGGCTAGCACCCACTTCTACCCCCCGCGATCCAACATCCGATAGGACAGCGCCACAGCGGGGTCTGTGCCATTTGAGAAGCTAAGACATGGTCCAGGCCAGCGGGCATTCCTGAGGAAGAGAGGGAACCGGGAAACGGGCAGGCCTGGCGCGGAGAGGAGCTGTTTTCTCCTGGTTTTCATTTGCATTTCTCTCCATACTAAAAAGGTTGAGCAAATAGCTCTGTTTTCAGTCTGTATTTGTTTTTTCTCCTGTGAGATGCCTCCCAGTTATTTGCCCTTTTCTCAACTGGGCGATTTGCCTTTTCTCTCTGATCCATAAAAATCCCTTTCATTATTCTGGATATTATCTTTTCCCGTTACAGGTAGGTAAATATTTTCTGCTAGCTGGTGGCTTATCCTCTAACTCTTGTCACGGTATCTTTCAGAGTAGGATCTACCTTTTCCTTAAGGTTGGCGATTTCTGTGTCTTCTTTCAAATACATTTTCTCAGCACAGGACCATAGACATTCTCTGGTGTTTTTCACATTGTGAATATCCTCATCTCCTACATTTTAAGTCGCTGCTGCACATGGAGCTGGGTTTGCTGGTGGCTAAGGGAAGGACAGACTGCCCTTTGCCCGCAGAGACCAGCACCGTTTCCCATTATTTATTGCCGCCCCCTCGCCTGCGCTGGGGTTCCGCAGCACCTGGAACAGGCAGCCAGGCCCGCTGCTGCATGCATGAGTTTCTGACCTGTTTCTGATCGGTTTCTGCTCTAGGTCCCTGTCTTGGATGCTTATCATAATGTCTTCATTCGCAAATATTTTTGAAAATGTGGCTGCTGGAAAACTTAAAATTACACCTGTGGCCTGAATTATAGTTCCACTTCTGGTGACATCATAGTGACCCCTCATCTCCCCAAACCTCACACGTTTGATTCTTTGTTCTTCTTTATTGTGCTGACTGGGAGAGCAAGGATCATGTAGTAATAGCAGATAATCAGGTGTGTTCCTTTAAATAAGCGGTAACTGCAAGAAGGCTTCATGTATGTACCCTTTACCAACGATACAATTTCCTTTATTTCTAAATTACTAGGAGTTTCTCTGTTGTTTTTTTGTTTAAAATTATCGATAGATGTTGAACTATAGCTAATGCTTTTTCTGCAGTAATGTGATAGTTATCTTTTACTGTTCTCTGACTACTTTGCAATTCTCTCTTTGTCTTTGGTGTTTAGCTGTTTTACTTAAACATATTTAGGTGTACATGTCATATCTTTTTATCATATTAAAATATTATCAGCCTATTTCTCATTCTCTTGCTCAGCCACTCACCTATTATCTGTGTGCTTTCTTTGTAGATCTGCAGTAAGACAAATACAGATGTATGCACACTTTAACAGTCGACAGCACAATTTTGAAAATGAAATGTATTTTAATAAGCACTGCCTTTAGAATTACTCACGTGTGTGTGAGTGTATATTTTTTGATCCTGTTCTTCTATCACCGATATCACTAATAGGTGTGTTTTTTAAACGTTGTCTTTCTTTCTCACACGAGGCTGATTCTGGCCCATGTCTGCAGTTTAGGACACTAAGTTTTCCTGCTGTTTTGCCCAGTACACTATGTAATTCCTCTGTTGAATTTCTCCTCCAAATAGTAAGTGTGTATGTCTAATATTTTGAAACATCCTATTTAGCTCTTTATCAAACATACCTGTTTATTTATATTTTATATTGCTGACCCTGCTTTTACTTCTTTGTTGTTCCTGTCAACCATCTAAACACTCGTTGTGCATTCTCTCCCGGGTGACCCCGGGACTGCGGCCAGTGCGGCCTGGGCTGCATTTCATTGTAACGAACACTGACACCGTGACTGCGACTTCGTAGCACAGTTAGGAGCACACTGTAACCACAGGGGTATGTTTTCCATCCTCTCTTGGTAAGTTTCCTGAGACATTTCATGTCTGACCTCATGGTAAGTACAGGCGTGAAGAAACGCAGACGACACGACGATAAACGGCACCGTCTCATGTCCCGAAGCAACAAGCACCACACACGCGTGTGTAAGCTTTAGGAAAGAGCCCTTGGTTTTGGTCACCCTCTGATGTCCACCTTCCCTCAGCGGATCCAGCCCGGAGCCAGCCAGGCATGCCCCCGGAGGCAGAGGCAGTCTGAGGGACACGTGTCTCTCTGTCCGTAAAGAGGACAGTTCTCAGGGTCATGATGGGAAGTGAGACCTGGAACCCCCCAGAGACACAGACAGAACTCCTCTCACAGACCAGGGATTGCAAACAGGGGACAGTCACACACGTGTGAACCAAGGCAAGCACATCTTAACCCACACTGAGGAGCACGGAGGCACTAGAACATTGTAAATTTAGCTCAAATTACACCCAAAGTAATCACATCTACAGCCTGCTTCTGGCCCAGCTGTCTGCAGAGGACAATTTGGGGAGAGCTGCACTTTATAAAGCAAAAACGGAGCTGAGCAATCGCAGAGGGCCTCTGAAGAAGGACGTATTTCCTCCCAATAGCCAGATCGGGGGCGCCCACACCACACGGGCAAGGCCCCCATCCTTCACTTAGAAAGGGTGAGGGCTGGGAGTACAAGCTTCCCAGAAGCTGAAATTAGTTTTTCTCTTTAAATGAATATTTCTTGGCCGGAAGCCCTGAACATTCTTGGAACGTCCATTACAATATTTAAATATTGCACCAGTAATTTTTAAACACCACAAGGTCCTTTAATGACATTTTTCTAGTCGTGTGGGAAAAGCTTGTGTGTGTCTGATTCGGAGAAAAGGTGCCCTGTGGCCGGCCAGGAGGCTCAGCGGGAGGAATGCCCTTCCACCCACCAGCCCCCGTAAGGCAGCCACGGGCGGCCAGGAGCCCAGGGACTCCATCTTCCCCGCCGTGGGGCGTCTCACAGTGGAGTGTCCTGCGACCCTCACAGCCCTGTCCATGGACTGTGAAATCGGGGAGAGAGCTGTGTTAAGTCCCTGAAAACACATTCCATTCTGGGAGCACTGTCCCCTCTGAGTTACATACTTGTCATCGGGCCCTGAGGGCCAGCTTTCTGCCTCATTCCTTGGGAACACCCTTCTTTGAGGACAGGGATCTTCTCGCTGGCATCCAGTCTAAACCACAAAACGGTGGGGCTTTTGAGTCCACTTATGACCCTCCTCCTCAATCACTGCGCCCCATGGCCTTATCCTTTTGAGCACTTCCAGCTGTTGGCTTGGCCCCAACCCATTCTCCACCTGACCACTTCCTACTGATCACCTGGACTCGCCCCCTTGGTTATGTTACTGTTTCCCTCTGTTCACCAGTCCCTACCCACCCCCCTTTTCCTGTTTAAGTCACCACTTCCAGCTGAGCAAATGGCTCCACCTCCTAAGTTACATCACCACTTCCAGCTCTTCACCTGGCCCCTCCCCCTTGTTGACATTACCACTTCCAGCTGTTCACCTGGGCCCTCTCCCTTGTTCCAGAAACCCCGCCCCCTTGCTCATTTGACCAATGAGGCACACAGGCCAGGCTGCATTGTGCCTCACACAGAGGGGTGGACTTCCCAAACTCTGGGAGTGGTGTTAGGTGCCTAAAACCCCCAGCCCCAGAACACCTTCTGCTCACAGGCTGCTTCCTACCCGGCGCCGAGGTCCATAAGGGGGAGGGGCCTGTGAAGAGCTGGAAGGGGTGATGTAAATGAGGAGGTGGAGCCATTTGCTCAGCTGGAAGTGGTGACATGAACAAGAGGTCACAGTTAGATTCCTCTCAGGTCACCTGCCTGGGTTTGGGCTGTATCCCTACTAGGGGATGTGCAGGAGGCAACCAATCGGCGATCCTCTCAGCAATGTTTCTCTCTCTCCCTCCCACTCCTTATAAAATCAATAAAAATGCATTTAAAAAAAAACACAAAACGTGCCCTGTGTGATGCCTTTGCTAAGCCAACCACATAGAATGCAAACAAAACGGAAATTCGGTGTGAATTGCCTCATGCGTTGTTATCACTGGATCTTTCTGAAGCAACAAGAACCAGATTGTAGAGGACAGGCGAATTGTAGAGTTCATTTTGTCCATCTGAATTTTTTCTCCCGGGTCCATTTTCCAGGCTGGCACAACACAGGATCTCCAGGAGCTAATGGACAGTTGTATAGCCTTATTCACAAAGGCTTCTTTAAGTTATAGAAATTTCAGAGCGAGAACACAAGCTCCACTGAGCTTCTGAGGCAGCAGCCATTTGACTTGTCACAGTCTCCACAAATCCAAAGAAATAGAAAAGATGCCCTGGTAGTCTTTTCCTCAAAAAAACACTTAAGTAAATGTAAGTCCCTGAGAAACTTGTTCTTCAAATAGCATCAACCGTGGAGATGCCTGTCACAGATCTAGGAAAGAAATGTTTTGTTCTTCTGTTTATTTCTGAAACTTCTGGACAAAGAGGGAGGGAACGATATTGAGCGAAAATGTAGACAGAAGTTTCATTTCCCTGGATCACCTCCCTTTGGGTTGTGAAATATTAATGGAAACCTTTCAATATTAAAAGATGGGGTTAACAAAAATAGAGGGAGACTTTCAACAGTTTAGTTTTTAACGTCAAAAAATTTTCTTTATAAAATAAAATATTGAAAAGTAAGCATTTAAGAAAATAAATAAATCACTTATCTATACATCAAAACCAATGAACTCAGTGGTGATGTAATAGACTTATAAGCAAGCATGGCGATTTTTTTGGTCCCAGGAAGTCAGAAGTGGATGGACGGAGCTACAGCGGCGCCTGGCAGCATCCCTGTGACATCACTCAGGAAACAGAAGAGCGTCTTCTGAGGAGAGGCAGGAGGCAGCCCGGTCCAGGCAGGAATATCGCCAGCTCTTCCTCAGCTTCCGGGAGGGGCTGTCCCTCACCTGCCGCCTCCGGATGCGGCCACAGGCACTGGGAGGAGCTCTCCGAGGGGCCAGGCAGCCAGGCTCTCCCCAGCTTCGGCCTGGGGCACACAACTGGGCCAAAGTGTGAGCAAACGAAGGGCCTCAAACAATTGAGGTAACGTTTAGGTTGTATAAATCCATGAACCTTTTAAAAATATATTTGTATTGATTTCAGAGAGGAAGGAAGAAGAGACAGATAGAAACATCAATGATGGGAGAGAATCATTGATCGGCTGCCTCCTGCACTCCCCTGCTGGGGATCAAGCACACAACCTGCATGTGCATTGACCTGAATCAAATCCAGGACCCTTCAGTCCACAGGTGACGCTCTATCCATTGAACCACAGCTAGGGCCATGAACTTATTTTTAAAATAATGGATACTTAGTGGAAGAGAACTTAGAATGTACAGGTAAGTTAAATATGAAAAAAAAAAATCCAAATAATTTGCCATACTCTCTCTATTCTAATCACCGTTGAGATGCTGATGTGACCTCTCCCAGACTTTTATAGTCATTACCAAGATAGCTGAATATTTAGGTATATGCCTGCCTTAGTCTATATACTGATTTATAAAAATAAAAAAAATCAAGAATGCGTTAGCTATCTTGTTTTATAGGCAATGGTTGTTTTTTTAATTTAAAACCGCTGCTTTCTTGGAAAAAAACGCATAACTTCCTCGTCGTGTTAAATCACTGTCTAGTGGCCCGGGCTCAGGAGCCTGACCTTACAGGCTGGTGAGGACGTGCAAACGGGCGTGTGTCCACTGTGCAAGGCCTGCTCATCGCCTGGTGTTTCCGACAGCAGGGCTGGTTTATGGGGTCACCTCCCGACCTTTGGGGAAGGTAACATGCTTCTGTGGTGACTATCAGAGTCATTTACAGGAAATAACCCAAGTTACGTTTTGCTTACGTGCGTGAAACCAATTAGCTATGACTTTGTTTATGTGGCTTAGATGGTTCTGTCTGGGATTTTCAAGCCTGGTCTCCATTTCATTTTGTTTTCACACTAGGCATCTGTCTGCCAGTGTAGGCATTTATCTATCATCTACCGCCTACCTGTCCATCTCTGCACCTGCTCCGCGCGCAGAGGTTGGGAACAGGTAACTGGTCTCTGCCCTGACCTCTGAGTCTCCTCACAGATTAGGCAGGCTTCCTGGCAGCGGGGGCTGGACTGCGGGGCCGAGCCTCCTAGGAGAAACAGGGGTGAGCAGCTGGTCTGACCCGGCCCAGGGCTCAGCCGTGTCAGCGGTGAGACCCACTGTCCAAGGCGGCCACCAGGCCAGCCAGTGTCCCGGGAAGGGAACAGCCCCCCCTCTGGCCGGGCAGTGACCGCTCCCAGAAACGCACGCAGCTCCTTGGCTCACAGTCCGCCTCTCCCGTCTCCGCGCCGAGCAGAGGCTAAATGGGGGGGTCTCAGCACCGGGCGGCACCAGTGAGGCCAGAGGGAGATGTTGGTCCCTAAGTGCATCTTCACTGTCTTCTTCTGGCTTAGGAATTTATTTCCATTATGAAAAATTAAATCATTACTTGAAATTTGGAAACAAAATGTACAGGTAGCCTGGGTTTTATTTTGGGGCCTTTAGCTTCGTTTGGAGGCACGGAGATCTGAACGTGTGGGTGTGGTTTTAATCTGCTCAGCGCCTGGCTGGGCCTCACACAGAGGGGACCAGCTTGTCTCTAAGGGTCTGATCGTTTCTGTTGTGGACCAAGTGCTCCGCTGTGACATACACGCAACGATGATACGAGCTGTGAGTGAATCCCTGCGAATCACAGTCATTACCCACGGGGAAAATAACACTGCGATCGTAATTAATGAAAACCGTGTAGGTCAGCTTCTGAGTCCTGGGCGAAAGGATTGGGATGAAGGATAAGAATTCCAGGCCGAGGACAGGCCTGGTTTTGACCCTGAGGAAGAGCCTCCTTACTGACTGGTGCCTCAGCTTCCAGAAGCTCTGAGCCTCTGGGAAGACCCGCCTCCCACCCCCGCTGACAGCTGCTGTTGGGTGAAGCACCTGCCACTCTCCTGACAGATACTGCATAGCCAGGTTTTCACAGGCGCCCACATAGCCACCTTGGTCATAACTATTAGCCCCTAAACAGGCTTCCGTGAACAGAGACACATTTCCACAGCTCCTGCCTCACGCCCCTCCCAAGGGGGTGTCTGAAGTGCATCTCTTTCTCGTCCATCATAAAATTATATTCCCTCTTCCGGAACACCTGGCATCCGGACTCTTACTATTGCTCCAGACAGCGCCTTTGTCAGGAGAGAAGGGGCCTTTTTTCTCAAGCCGCTGCTACTGCTGACAAAGATGGCCGTGCCATTTCCTGAGAGAGAGAGAGAGAGAGAGAGAGAGAGAGAGAGAGAGAGAGAGAGAGAGAGAGAGGTGATGGTGGAGGGCTGCTTTACGCCTGTCTCCTAGAATTCTCCCCTTGTCATAACTTCACCGGCCTAATGAGCATGGCTGTTCTGTGAGATTGTCTGCTTCTTATTGAAATCTGGTAGCTGTCAATTTCCCTTCCTGCCTCATTACATTCCCTTCGTTTGCAGGGTCTGGCCGCGCCGCGCGCTGAACCGAATCAGAAAGACTGATTATTTCCCGAATGCAATGCCTGTGGTCGGCGTGGCTTTCGACCTCGGATTCATTTCATGTGTCCCCTTTATTTGTTCTTTAGCATTCTGATGCTCGTCTCCTTCCGGTGGTGATGCAACGTTACCCAGTCTACCGAACAGGCTGCTTGCAGAATGCTCCCGAGGAACATTCTGAGATCTGATGGGCATTTTTTGCTTTTCTGAAAATAATGACTCCGTTTTAATTTTGGAAACCCTATTGATGCAACCCTGGTGCTGGAGGCAACAAAATGAAGTGCCGGGGACATGGGAGATTCCATTACACCAGAGAGGTAACTCAGAAACATTAGCCAGGATGCGGTTCCTACGGAGGTGGCCATAAAGGTAATGAATGTGAAAGCCTTGTGAGCGATGGGGGCTGTGCAGGCATCGCTTTGCATGATGACAATAAAAATTAATAGTTTCCTTTAAGAAGCTCCCTCCCCAAGGAGACATTCACCAGGAGGGGGCATTTGCATAGGAAATGAGAGCGCTCTAAAGCAGCGCATCCAGCTTCTCATTATTTTTCCCTGAGAACGAGGCAGCTCTTTGCCCGTCATCAATGCTTTGAAGAAATGGGATGTGATGAGGTGCAATCGCAGGGCGGGTTTTGAACTCCTCTGGCTGGTCTTTGACGCCTTCTGGACATGGTGATGCCAGGGAGCCCGGTGCAGGTCCGGTCAGTGCTGGGTAACAAATAGCCCTTCACACTGAAGTCACAAAAGCCGCGTGACTTCCCTAGCGGAACTGCAATAATGACAACGCCACCGGGCACAGCTCACTGCACACCTTCCGCCCTCCCAGGCTGGTCCCGTGGAGACCTGGCACCCCAGGAGAATGGGGACTGCCCGCTCCCTCCTCTTCCACACCTGCCTCTTCCCTTCCCCCCCACTGGGCTGCCCTCCGCTCTTCCAGGGTCAGGGTGGAAAAGAGAGGTAAGGTGCAAACAAAACACTGCCCGGCTGCAATGTGGTAAGGCATTGGAAGCGAAGGCTCAAAGCTGACTCCTCAGAAAGTCCCTCCTGGGAATGTGCACCTGGCTTCCTGGTGTAAACTTCCTCAGTGTTATAAGAATAAACAAGTCATCTTTTCTGTCAGAGAACAGGTTAGACAGCCGCCATTTTGGACTGCGTGACTTGGCAGCCATCATGTTGGCCACATGGCTTGTAGCTCCTCTGGGGGCCGCCATCTTGAAACCACAAAGGCCAACCCCTCCTTTTGAATTAGCCAATTGTGAAAGACTGTGCACCTGAGCTCCAATCAAGAGCAAAGGACAGGTCATGTGCGTAAGGGATTATAAAGCCGAGCCTGTCTGTTCAGTGTGCTTGTGCTTCCAGACCATGTGTGTGCACCCTTCTATGCAGAAGTAAAGATGTCTGCCTTGCTGCCTGGCTCCAGAGTGTTTTGTATTCTACCAGAACCCCTGACTGGGGGGCTTGCCTCATTTCTAACAGTGAGAATGTTGCCTCGCCTCTGCCTGACTCTCCCTGGGTCCCTGCTACCTATTGGCTTCTTAGGGTCTGCAGTTACTATAGACACAAGTTGAACCCTTGGAACCACCGCTGGTAAAGGTCATTCCCAATGTTGCTTCTTTACTCTGCAAGTTCAAGGTAGCTAGCTGGTCAGCATTTTGCTCTGAGAATTTCCAGGCATAATTTAGATGCCGTCTCACTGTGTCTGCGAACTTCAGGAGTATATACTAACCTCCCGGCTGGCCCTCTGCAAGCCCCTCTCAGCAGAACCGAGGTGAGGGAGTGAGGGAGAAGTCCCTGCCTCCCGCTCCATCACAAGGAAGGAAGGGGTTGTGCCCAGCACCCCAATAACTATCCAACAAGTTTTCCCAGGTTGGACAGGAGGCACAGCCTTCTCAGCAAGCCAGAGCGCCTGATCCAGGCTTCATGTCCAGTGAGATGTGGTCTCCAGTCTGACAGCCTTCGGACAAACCAGAGGAAGGGGCATTCTTGAGGTCATTGAACATGGTATGGCTGTGAATGAGATGGAAACTTATTTTGCATAGATTTTGTTTGTCTTTATTTTCTGATTTTCAGCAATGTATATGAATAGCTCCTGTAATGGGACAATTTAGGAAAGAAGGAAAGACGTTCTGTGTAAGAAGGATCTTCCTTCCTGATTTCCCCAACTTAGGAAATATGCATTTATGGTGAGCCGGAGCCAAAGTTTGGAACGAGAAAAGGCAGCGGGGCCTCCTCTTGCTATGCTCTCCATAACGACCTCACTCCTCTTGTGGAGAGCCCTTCTCTCTGGTTCCTTTGTTTGTCAAAAACAAGGCAAGTATGTTTCCACTTTAACCTCCTACCACATCCATCACCCACTCACTCCCAAACAAAGATAGCTCACACGTTAGGCTTGCAACACAGAGCACTCTCCTGGGCCACACAGATAAGCCGGATGGGCCTGATCTCTCATCTGCTTCGTCCATTGCTAAAGCACCATCACTCAGGTTTAGCTGGAGAATAAAACCACCCAGTGATTTGCAGTGGACAACGATGACAGGGTCAACTGATAACAAATACTGTCCACTGAGAGAGGGAGAGAGAGAGAGAGAGAGAGGGAGAAGGAAAGCATATGATGTCTTTCCATTATAAATTCCTGCCGCATGCATAGTATTTGTCACATGGCAGTTGCTTGATCAGTGTTTGTCAGGTGAGTGGGTCCATGCTATAGAAACATGAGCTGAAGTAAACACGCAGCTAGCAATACCCATAGTAGGAATGGCATTCAGCCACAAGCAGACAATAACAGTAGCTTGTTAAGACAGAAAACTGACAACAGCATTTGAAAATAAAAAAACAATTAAATGACATAATTTTTTCTCTCTAGTGTGTTGAAAAAGATTAAAAATTTGTAAACTGATATTCAAGATTTTAATGGAAATCCGTTTGATCATGTTATAGTGAAGGGAATGTAATCTGGTATAATGTGTGAAAATTTAGAAAATGTAACAAGATGTAAAAGGTTCAGCGACTGCAATTCTGGGGCATCTGATGGAGGAACTATCACAGTGAAAATGGATATGGACAGGGGATACCTCTGACTCCGCTCACATCAGTGGGAACTTTACATTAGCCAATCCACCAACAGGGAGCTGGTCGAAGGAAAGCCCAGCACAGACAGAAGGCGGAATATTATGGAGCCACTGAAATGCCGAGACACCAGAATTAACTACGGTTATTTTGGGGGGTGGGATTTGAAGCGGTTTTAAAGATCTTTCTTCGCTTACATTCTCCAATGATGCAATCATCTATATTTAACAGTTCTGTTATTTAAACTAATAAGAGCTTTAACAAAATCGCCCTCCTGTCCCTCTCAGGCTGTAGTGTGTCCCCCTGGGTGAATCCAGTGTTTGCACAGTGGCACCCGGTGCTCAGCCATGTGCGAAGTGACGAGATGCCCCCGTGATTTTTCCAATGTGGACACAGCTTCCACCTTGAAGTAACTGAGGTGCAGGGTTAGTCTGTGCGCATGCCTTAAGACTAACGTGCATTTTATGTCTGCCACGCAGACGGCGGTCCCTCTGACTGTGTTTCCGGCAGGCTCCGCGGTAATGACAGAGATGTCTTGGAGAAACCTCCCAGCTCGCGCCTGGATTTGTACTGCTCTTCATGCTGATCCGGGCTCTTTAAATGGCTTTGCACCGTAATTAACTGGCACGAAGGACAAGTCGCTGCCTCACACACAGCAGACACGGGGCGATCCCTGCTCCGGAGCGAGCAGTCTACGTGGCATTGCGATTTGGGGATAGCTCTTTAGCCTCTGGCCTCACATTTGGTTCCAAAACAAGAATATTTAATGTCTGTGAAAAAGCCGTGCTTCTGTCCTTGTGAATGAGCTGAGTGCTAACATCAGCGAATGAACATCAACAGAGTGTTGGCTCTGAGATACCCAAGTCCACACATAATAGGCAGTGGGTGTCTCGCCAGCATGACTTGGAATTTAAACAATGCGAACATAAAAGGTAGAGTGCGCTCCTCAGAAAGTGTCTTTTCTCCTTTCCTCTGCTGGGAGGAACGTGAGCATTGTTTGGTACAATTCCGCAGGGCGTGTGTGGATGTGCGGTCTCATTGTGCTCGCTCTGGGAGTTCGCCCACACTCAGTCCTCTCTGTAAGCTCTGGGTGTGTTACTGACACAGCCCGCGTCCTGCTTCTCCCTCCCGGCCTCTCTCAGTGTGTGTTGTAACTGTTTCATTTAACACCATTTGGCATAAGCCTACGGGGAAAAAGCACCAGTCCTTCCCTCCTTGCACCGGGCTGAGGGGAAGGAGACATGGGCCAGCCACTATGTTTGGAATAACCTTTCCTGTAGGAAGGTCAGCCAGGGACGAAGGCAGCCCGCGGGGAAGAGCACAGTTTTCCGTGTGAGAATGAGGCCCTGCCTTCTGCGTAGATCCACTGGGAACACACATCCCCGGGAGGAGGAGGGAGCAGTGGAAAGAGGAATCCTGGATTTGTTTCCCCCGAAAGAGAAAAGTGAAGTGGCTGCGTTACCCTGACTTCTCATTTCTCAGCCACTATGGGAAGAGGAGCTCACCAGCTGAAATGAACTCTCTTATAAACAAAAGAAAATCAAGTTTATTCCTTCATTTTCCTATCTAATAAAATGCTAATAGGCAAATTGACCAAATGGTGGGAGAACTGGTTGCTATGATGCGCACTGACCACCAGGGGTCAGATGTTCAATGCAGGAATTGCCCCCTGGTGGTCAGTGTGCTCCCACAGGGGGAGCACTGCTCAGTCAGAAGTCCAACTCACAGCTGGTAAGCACAGCAGCAGTGGCAGGAGCACTAAAATGTCTGGGGAGCGGACCTAAGCCATCAGTCAGATATCCCCCAAGGGCTCCTGGACTGCAAGAGGGTGCAGGCCGGGCTGAGGGACACACCCCCCCAGTGCACAAATGTTGTGCACCAGGCCTCTAGTGTATAATAATAACTTTTAAGCCACGCATGCCTCAGACTCCATCTTCTTGTGGAAAGACGCAGCTCTGGAGAAGACAGGAGTTAGAGGACCCAGTTCCAATTTGACCTTCTCTATCCACTAGCTGTGCTGCTTTTGTGGAGAGTAAATTCTACGTGGATCTGCGACACATCTGCTTGTCGTATGAGCTGAGGCCCTGCCTTCTGTGTTCTGCACTTTTCTTTAAAGGATGTTTGTGAGTGAAGAGCCTTGTGAAACAGAGGTAATGTCTTCTCTGGAGCAAAGGGCTGGCATGCTCACTCCCATCATAAAGATGGAGGTGCCCCAAGTTCAGGGTCCCCCTCTCTAACGCTGTTCACTGTGTGTGAAATAGTCACTGTCTCTCTTGACTTCACCCTGTTGGCATTGGGGCCCTGGGGAATGGCACACAAATAAAAAAGCACGCCGATATTCTGGCCACTGGTTTTCTGTGTGTAGTGGAGTCCTCTGTCTCTGATCTTAGAGTCTCATGTCATCTGTCTGTAGTGATACACAGCAGGATAATTTTTTAAAATATTTTTTTATTGATTTCAGAGAGGAAGGAAGAGGGAGAAAGAGATAGAAACATCAATGTTGAGAGAGAATCATTGGTGATCAGCTGCCTCCTGGACAACCCCCTCCCTGCCCCCAGGCATGTGCCCTGACTGGGAATCAACTGTGACCTCCTGGCTTATAGGTTGACACTCAACACTGAACTTCCCTGGCCAGGCCACAAGCAGGATAATTTGTTAGCATGCATGACCTTGAGCCTCATTTTTCTCACCTGTTAAATAAGATTATACTTTCTTGACAGGGTTGTTGTAGGAAAGAAAGAAGATAATGTGAAACATAGAGCATGCTAATTAAGAGTGTGAACCCTAGATTCTAATAGCCTGAATTTAAGTTCTAACTCAATTGTTTACAAAAATAAAAATAAAAAAATACTTTAGGTAAGTTACTTTATGTCTCTGTGCTTCAAGTTTCTGATAAGTAATATGTGAATCAGTAAAGCTATTACCAGTCTTACAGTGTTCTGAGTATTAAATATCCTGAGAATATTTCCTGGCACATACTATGCGCTGCATCAGTGTTTGCTGTAAACCACTGAGCAAAGAAGCTTACACCTAGCTCGTTATACTACATGATGTATTGAAGACAGAGACAGACAGAAAAAAGACATAGATGAGGGAGGGAGAAAGAGGATAAGAGAGACAGACATGTATATACATAGAAAGGTAATGATGGCTCAGAAAAATAAAGAGATCAGTTCTGAGGACTGCATGTTTTATTTGCCCAACTTATGACAAAATACACTAATAAAAGAGAAACATGCAAATTGACCATCACTCTGCTATTCCCACCAGCCAATCAGGAGGTAATATGCAAATTAGAAGGCCAAAGATGGCGGTTGCCTAGCTGCTCCAGGCGGAGCGACTGGGTGGGGCAGGATGCCTGCTATGAGAGGGAGGCTGGGGGGAGGAGGGTTCTACAGGAGCAGCACTCTGGCTGCAGCGAAGATGAAGGTCATGGCAGACTCTGGCTGGAGTCTGCAGTCTTCTGCAGTGAATACAAGACTGTAGACTCCAGCTGGAGCGAAGGCCTGGGTCCTGGGTGCTGGAGGAAAACCGGTGCTGGGAGCCAAGGGAAGGAAAGTCTATTGCACAAATCTCTTCGTGCAGTGGGCCCCTAGTGTGTGTGTGTGCGTGTGTGTGTGTGTCTCTGTGTGTGTGTGTGTCTGTGTGTGTCTGTGTGTGTGTGTCTGTGTGTGTGTCTCTGTGTGTGTGTCTATGTGTGTGTATATGTCTGTGTGTGTGTGTGTGTGTGACTGTGTGTGTGTGTGTGTGTGTGTGTGTGTGTGTGTGTAAGCCTGAACAGATCAGAAAAATTTGGAGCAAGTAGGCAAGATAGCAGTGTGCAGATACTGTGTCTTTCTTGCCCTCCTTTTGTTTCAGGTTCAATGTAAAGCACACAGAAGGTGCTCACTAACGTTGTTGACTGACTGGAAAATAAGGGCCTTTAAGTAATTAGCACCGTGTCTGGTGAATGTTTAAGTTATAATTTAATGCGACTGACTTAGCTGCCCATTGATTTTTCTTGAAGATCTCCCGACTCCCTGGCTGGGAAGCAGCACTCAGGACTAGTTAAGGCCCAAAGCAGAGCTGCAAACAGCACTGTTAGACATGCAAATCACAACTGCTCTCTCGTCAGGCCACTGGACGCCGAGTTGGTTGAGCACTTTCTGTGTTTCATTGATTTGCACTAAAGATGTGCTTCAACCTTAGGGCTAGAATATTCCACTTCCTTCTATGAGGACAGAGTGATAATCTTGGTTTTTCTGTAACCCTTTTCATTTTTTTTTTTTTTAATTCTTTGCATCTCTATTTTCTTGTTCCAGTTTTATGGCATGAAATCAGGTGGTGGCCACAATGGAGAATCCGTTTTCTGGCAGCTGGGAGCATTATCACGGATAAATGCACTTCCCTAAAGAAGTTTCACCATCTGGGTGTTTTTCCAAGTGCGCTGGATTTATGGAAAAGAAACATGCGTGCGTCCTTGCGGAGAGAAGGGAGGCAGAGTCTTTACAATATTGCAAATTGATGGGAGGTTTAACCGTCTAGAGCGATTTTGTACTCTGGGAGCAGACTTCTTATTTTTCATGTTTCCTTTGAGTGTGTTTTCTTTGTTCATCTGTGTGAAGATTGGGACAATCTTATGATTCCACAGAAAATGTTTACAACAGGGAATGTCATCATCATAGATGCCCATGCCACCCAGTAGCATTAGATTGCGCTGCCTTATCGGCTAATCCTGGCTTAATAGACAACGGTGCATGTGTATGCCAGCCTCGTGGATGGGAAGAGCAATAGCAGAAGAATACGTGCCTTCAAGAAGAAGCAGGAAGAGCTGACCCAGGAAATGTTAGTGCGGCGGCACAGCAGAAGCTTATACAGCACGTGTTCTGGCGTAGCTTTGCTGCCTTAGGCCACAGGTCAATGGATCATAGTTTTTGTAGTATGATCTAGACCAGTGGTTGGCAAACACATTAGTCACCAGAGCCAAATATCAACAGTACAACGACTGAAATTTCTTTTGAGAGCCAAATTTTTTAAACTTAAACTTCTTCAAACACCTCTTCTTCCAAATAGACTCGCCCAGGCCGTGGTATGTTGTGGAAGAGCCACACTCAAGGAGCCAAAGAGCCGCATGTAGCTCTTGAGCCGCAGTTTGCAGGCCACGGATGTAGACATACAGTCAATTGTAGAATGACATTAAAAGGCTTTTCTTTGTCCTCAGATACATGGCACAAGCTTCAGAAACAACGAAGACCTTGGTGGCTACCAGGAAACTACAATTTTCTTAACCCGTTCACTCTGAGACGCCCCTGAACTACCGTTTGACCTGCCGCGTTTGGCTCAGGCTGTTCCTCGGACTTGTGGAAGCAGGTCAGCGCAATGCGGCGAGGCCAGAGAGGCAGAGGGAGAGAGTGGTGGGTGAGGGAGAGAGCGGTGCTTAGTTCGCATATATTGGCACTTTGGGCGAGATACACTTTCTTGTGAAGCACTGAGTGCTTCTAGAAGTGTCAGCCTCCTGGCCGTCACTCCTGCCTGCCTGCAGGGCCCTCAGACTCCCTGACTACCAGCGGACACACCGTCATCTTCCCAACCCTTCCCCTCCTGCCAGGTAGGGGTGCGGTCCTTCGGCCCATCTTCCTGCTCAGCACCAAGAGCCACTGCTTACAGCTGAGAGCATGGCAAGAAGAGGGCTCTTCTCCGGAGACGGGAAATCTGAAATCAAGGCTTGGGTAGGGCTGTAATGCCCCAGCAACAACGGGGGCGCCCCTCCCCACTTCGGGTGGCTGTCTGGCCATCATTCCCGCTTCGGCTGGCAGCTGTATCCCTCCCTTGTCACATGGCATCGTCCCTGTGTCTGTCTCTCGGTATGACTGTCTATGAGAACAACGGTCGTAGTGTCCTAAGGTCTCACCCTAGCGTTTGACCTCAACATAGCGAACTCCATCTGCCATGACCTCATTTCCAAATTAGGTCACATTCCAGCCTCCTGGGGGCTGACACATGGACATCTTTCGGGGGAAGAGACACAGTTCAGCTCATCACAGGGCCAGTGAGGGAGAGAAAGCCTTCTTGTCCCAAGCTTCAGTTAGATCAGGATCTAACAATGAAAGGAACAACAGCAGCAGCATGCTCTAAGATCCGTTCAGCAGAAACAGAGATAGGAAAACAAGGATATTGGCCACACAGCTGTCTGTGATACAAGACTGCACGTGCGGTTGTGTGTAGCGTACACCCGGAAGTGCGGCCTGGAAACTGTAGTGGGGAGGGGTCCTTAGGCCTCAGCTACTTCCTGCGGCCACATGTGCGGGGAGGGCTGGTGAATGGTCCACGTGGGGAGATGGAATTCTGTGAGGCTTTTACATGTGCCTTCGCCTTTACACATGCAGCCGGTCTGTGTAGAGGAGACAAGAGCTGAGGACGCGTTTGAAAGGCGTGATTGCTGCCCGTGAGGCTCCCGTTCACATCCCTAGGCTCATGTCCCAGAGTAGAGCCGCTGGGGACGGTACCGAGCCTGCCCTTCAGCTCCGTGCTTGTGTTCCTCGTTTGACTCCTTTCCATGGAAATCTATGTCTCTGCGGCCAAAACTGGGAGTTGCTGGCCTGGCTGGGTTGTTACAGCTGTTGGAAGAGGCAATTTGGACCAATGCAGAGTCTGTGTCATTATCTGTAAAACCTTTCAAGCATTCCAGAACACACAGCAATCCTGTGGCAGAGTGTCTGGGGGTGGCGGGGACCGCCCCCTCCGTGGGACAGGGGAGCTGGCAGACAGGTGTGTTCCCACAGCACACAGCTCCGGAGAGGTGGGGAGGGCGAGGGCAGTGCTGCACGGGGGAGGGGCCGAGCTCTGGACCTGAACAAAGCCAGTTTGTTTTGATTGCTCACATGGCCTCTGTGAATCAAATATTATCTGAATACCATTTGCAAAGCTGAGTCCATCCCTTTAAATTCCCCTTATTTTTCTAGAAAAGAGAAGAACTCAGTGACACCTCTGGGGTCTGCTTTGTGTCTATGAGCCCTGCAGCGTGTCCTTTCCGGGAGCCTTTCCCGCGTACAGGCCACGGTCATGTTCAGTGCAGTTCCCAGCCCCGGGGCGCAGAGGGCGCAAACAGGAGGAGGAGACGGAGCGGGAGGATTTCACGTGGAAACACCAGCTTCTCCTTGGGAAGCGGGCTCTTGGTTTCTGCAGGTTAAACCCTCGTCCACCGGAGGGGCAGCAGGTACCGGTGAGACTGAGGGGTGGCCTGTGACCCCTGGACCTGGAATCTAGGAGGAGAAGGTGAATAATTTCGGATTTCAGAAGATGACTACTCGTCCTGTACACTAATCTGTGCACCAGTAGCTCTCTGCAGGGCCTGGCCGCTCTGTGCCCGCTGACCAGAGGCTCTCTGTGGCCCAGAGGCCCATCCGCAGCCGGGCACAGAATGCTTCCCTCTCTCAGCAGCCGCCAGTCCCCCCTCCCCCTCGGGACTGGGGGACTCCGGAGGGGCTGAGAGGACTGGGCGCCACCATCTTGTGGCTATGGGTGCCGCCATCTTTGTGATAGAGTGACAGTTAATTTGCATATTGCCCTTTTATTAGTTAGTATGGGAAGCAGAAAGAGATGGCAAAGCAAGGTGGGATTGGAACAAAGAGAAAGATAGCAACAGGATTGGGGAACCAGGATGGCTTACTAACGAAGACATCTTTTGAAATGGGCCCTATAAGGGGAACACGGCTTCACCACGCAGAGGCACCAGTGGGGCTCTGCAGTGACGGGCTTCATGAGCAGAGACGAGGCCCTGTGGGCGCCGCTCAGCCGGCCTGCACCCAGGCATCAGGGTCAGCGAGCGGTCCTGAGGGCCTTATTGCAGATCTTACAGACTCCGCAGAGCAGGTGTCTCTATCGCAACCACTCAGCCTGCAGCTGTCATGGGGAGCAGCCCTAACAACGCAAAAACCAGGGGCAGGGCTGTGTTCCAATAAAACTTTATATACAAAACAGGTGGCAGGTAGACATCCTTCGCTGCCCAGAAACTCCATAGGAAAGGAACTTTTGTGTCTTATTTGCTAATTTATCCCAAATACCTAAGCCAGTGGGTGGCGACCCACAGGCTGAGAACCGCTGCTGTAGAGCCTAAGACCATCGGGAAACACAGATAATTATATTACGATTCATTACAGTAGCAAACCTACAGTTATAAAGTAGCAACAAAAACAACTTTATGGTTGGGGGTCACCACAACATGAGGAGCTGTATTAAAGGGTCCCGGCGTTAGACAGTTGAGAACCACTGACCTAGACGACATGGTCAATAAATAGTTTTAATGGAGATAGAATGGCCATATAGCATATTAGTTTCAGCCTTACAATGTAATGCCATGATATCTGTGCATGTGAAACGATCATCTTTTGACATCTGTTATTGACGCATCAAAGGAAGAAGCAGAACGTGAGGCAGGGCAGATGGAACAGGGCCGTGTCTGGGAACGCTCAGCTGCCGTCCGAACACGTGGTTTTATGTCACAGGGAACGGAAACCGTGGCAGGTTTCCCGTGGTGATCATTGTCTGCATTTCAGGATGGATCTCTGGCCGACAAGGCCAATGGGTTGGACAGCAAAGACATGTGAAGCAGAGAGAGGCTGGCCCACCACCACCCATGCCAGAGAGAAGAGATCCTGAGCCAGGCCCGGGGTGTCGGGCGGAAACACAGTGTTGATTTGGGAGACTCGCTCAGCCACGTGCTGAGGGGGAGAGGGAAGAGTCTAGAGCACATGTGTCAAACACGAGGCCCGCGGGCCAAATCCAGCCCGCCAGGCCTTGCAATGTGGCCCGCACCGCGCTGTCATCACTGCACTCCGCTGTCAGTTTATGACATTGTCAGTTTATGACTGTTCAGTAAACCATTCGGCCCGCGATTTAGGCTGGATTTTAGATTTTGGCCCCTTCTCTGATTGAGTTCGACACCCCTAGTCTAGAGAGACTCCGGGTGACGAGGGCCGTGGCTCGCCCATTCTGGGGTTCACAGAAGCCAGAATACTCTCAGAGACGTGTCGTTAATGATTAATTCTGAGAAAGCCAAGTGTAGGTGAAAGTGCCATGGCCACGTGAATGGCTGTCCACTGGGTCATCAGAACGTTGGGCTACTAGAAAGTTCTTCTCCTGAGTCAGAATGAGGTGTTACAGGCTGTCTCCTGGTTATCAGCAAGTGAGTCCCTCTGCCCACAGGAGGCTCACCCACGAGGCACTGAGAGGGCGTGTCTGCGGGTCACACAGGTGTGGAAGGTCACGGAGCCAGGGCCTCCATCCAAGCCGTTCCTGTCTCCCCCACCTCGCCAGCACCCCGATGAGCGACCAGACACCTGCTCTCTTTAAGAGCCTTCCCTTCTTTTATTATTTTTTAAAGCAGGGATAAAATTAGCAATTGGCTAGAATTTTTCAGAAGTTTATATTTATGAATCAGGAGCATGCTTTGGCATTTGAGAGCCTGATCTGGACCAAAACCAGTGTTCCATTCTTTAGCATATGGCTGAGCAGGTCAGAGGCTAATGGCGATGTCACCGGCAGCTGCCTGGTGCCCGGGAGAGAGCCCTCAGGGGACCCGGAGCACATGTAGCTGCAAGGTCCGTGGTGATTCTATTTCTAAAACATTGTTTTCTGTCACCGCAATTGCCAGAAGGAGCACTGACGAGAGCCACAAGGAAAGTAGGTCAGACATTAAGGAACAAATCTGCTCGGAGAGAAGTCGCGCAGAGGACATCTCCGAAGTCTACGGAGGAGGCAGGCCAAGGCCATGGTGGAGCTGCTGGTTTCCACATTAAAACGGCGTTCCTGCCTCATCCACTTTCTAGAGAATACGTCCCGCATGTCAATTGTCTCCGGGGCCGAGCAGATAGCATCACCATGGGAGAACTGGGCCGGAAGACACATGGGGGGGGGGGGGTCAGAGTGGACCACACGAGTCCTTGTAAACGTTTGGGGGATGGGGCGCTGCAGTTCAGTTCATGCAGAATGTGGCTTTGCATGGCTAACTCCTCAGAGTTTTCAGCAAAGCAAGACAGCTGCATGCTTGCCCTAGCCAGTTTGGCTCAGTGGATAGAGCATCGGCCTGTGGACTGAAGGGTCTCAGGTTCAATTCCAGTCAAGGGCACATGCTCAGGTTGCGGGTTCCATCCCCAGAAGGGGGTACTGATGTCATGGTGACCGGCCCTTCTGGTTGCTTGGCTTTTATATATGTAGATGCCCTACAACATTTTATTACTTTTTGCTTTCATTCTTTTATTTATTTTTATTTTTTGAGCCTCAAGTTTTATCAGGACAGCTAGTGTTAGCATCACCATGGCGATTCTGCAGCAGAAGCTTCACTCAACCCCTCACTGGGCTGCCACACTGAGGCTCCCAACTATTTAGACCGGTACTAAGTGTGCAGGGAAACGGAGGGCAGCCAGCGGTGCGGGTCACACACATGAAAATGCAGCCATTGTCATGGCTGTTTGATTCTGCTTGGCTTAGCGGGTTCCCTTCCCCCACCCTTTCTGCTCTTCAGTGCTAATTGCCCCCACTGGCCCTTTCTGCTGTCTCAGCTGCTAACGATGGCGGCCCTGCCGGCTGCCGCGCACAGCTCTGAGGCCGCTCTGGAGCCGGATGTGACATCCTGGCGTATGAACCAGCATCGCGTGTGGGCCCGGCACGCAGTGGGCCTGCTGGCGATCATGCCTGCCCAGTATCTGCCTCACCTGGCAATCTTCCCCAGAGGGAAAGCGGAGGGACAATCAACAGGAAATGGCTAAGGAGTCATTTTTCTCCTTCCTTTCTGAGCACCATATTTTGCCATGAGCTAAGGAGGAAGAGGGGAAATGAGCACCTGAGTTCTGGCTCTCACCAACGTGCCAGAAGTCAACTGCACCCATCGGAGAGAGCAAATGCCAGGCGCCATGGAGATGTTTCTAATGAGCTTCCGCTGCCTCGTCCAGGGGAGATCTGCAATTTAAATGGAGTCTGTTCTGTGAGGCCGGAGGCTGCTGAAGTGCCCAAGTGGTTACCAGCTCCCCCAGGAGGCCGGGCAGAGTGGGTGCCCCTCTGCAGGGGGGCACGCAGAGGGCCTGTGAGAGGCCGCGGCGCCTGGAGCCCCTCTGCCACCCTCAGCCCCGGGCCCGTGCCCATCACCCTGCACCAAGCAGCTGACTCCCCAAAGGGGCTGGGAAACGACTGGGCATCTGGGCAGCAGCAGCGGCGGGCAGCTCTGAGCTAAGGGAGGCTCTGAGCCAAGGAGCTGTCAGAAAGGCATGCGGCCACCACACAGAACGTGAGCAGCCATTTCATTTCCAAAACAAGGTTCCCTCCGCTTTTCTACATAAAAACAAAGGGATGAACTGTTTTCGCAGCTCCACTGACCATCTCTGCTCTCAGTAGGCCGCAGCCGCACCGGCCCGGGCCTCCTGGGCACGTGGCTGTGGGTGTGCCCCATATTCCCAGCACCGCCTGCCGCCATGCCTGGCTACTACAGTATTACTGACTATATTTATTCCCTGTGCCGTGCTGTACGTCCCCGTGACAATTCCGTAACTACCAACCTGTGCTTCTTAATCCCTTCACCTCTCCACTCGCCCCCTGCTCCCTGGCACCCGCTTCCGTTTGCGCTGAGAAAAGTGATGCCAGGCGCGTTCGTTTGTAAAAGCTGCCACCGCAGAGCGCCAGGGGCGGTGGCTTATGCACAGACATCTGTTTCCTCCCGGTCCGGAGACCAGCAGTCCGAGACGTGGGGAGGCAGAGAGGGTTCCTCCGAGGCCCCTCTCCTCCCTGTGTCTTCACGTTCTCTCCGCTGCGAGCATCTGCGTCCCATCGCCTCTTCTGGGGAGGACGCGGGTGGGAACCCGGGACCTCGTCTTAGCTTAAACGCCCCCTTCAAGGCTCTGTCTCCTAACGGCCTCACGTTCTGAGAGACCGAGGGTAGAACTTCCACAGGTGACTTCTTAAGGGTAGAGCTCAGGCCATGACCCGGGCCAAACAGAAAAATAAAAACAAAACCCTGACAGATGAACTAGACACAGAGCCAACCACACGGGCAGATGGAGCTGGTCTGACCCTCCCGTGAGCACCCGCCGGCGGGCTGACCTCCGCTGAGGGAGGCGCTCACCGGGGTCTTGTCTCGTTGGTTCTGTTTGGCAGGCGCCCTCATCGGGGGAGGAGGCCCTGCCAGTCCCAGGTGCTGAACGTCCGTTTTCCTCGTCTTGTGTGGGTGCGGGGTTTACCCGATAGCCTCTGCGACTGCAGAGAATTTTCTGTGATGCTCCTCATAACGTGAATTGAGTGAATTGATTTTTTTTTTTTAAAGACTTGACTTTTTTAGAGCAGTTTTGGTTCACAGCAAAATAGAAAGGAAGGTGTAGTTACTCTCCATGCATCCCCTCTGCCCACATGTGCCCAGCCCCTGCCCTGTTATTAGCATTGCTCACCAGGTGGTGCATTAGTTACATCAGGTGAGCTTACATCGACATGTCATCGCCACCCTAACACATGGTGTGCATACGGTTCACTTTGGGTGTACACATGCCATGGATTTGGATAAAATGTGATTCAATATCTCCATTATTATGGCATCATGTGCATTTCCACCGCTTTAAAAAACCACCTGTGATTTGCCTATTCATCCATCCTCACCCACAACCCACGGACGCCACTGGTCTTTTTATTGTCTCCACAGTTTTGCCTTTGCCAGAATGTGGCCTGTGAATGTGTGTGAGTGTGTGTACCTACTCCATTAAAGACTAAGTCTCACAGATTACAAGAGTATGATTACATCATTGAATAGATATTTGGGGGAAAAACATTTATTTTCTGATTTATCATGAAATATGTGCACATGATATAAATTGCTACACAAAACTGACATAAAATTGACATGAATTTCATATTAACTGTTACTGATGTTTTTATACAGATTCTATAGCTCAAATAGTGCTTTCATCAATACTGTCTCTTCTCATTCCTATTTCAGTTCTTTTATTCTCATTTTATACTTGATGTATTTATGATTTCAAGAGGTTTATTGACTGGTTAAAGCCAGTAATTGTGAGGTAGAGAAATCAAATATTGGTCTTATTTTCAGAAAAGTACGAAACACTTTGATTGTTTTCACTCTACCATATCCATGTCAGGAGCAAGTGTTAGGTGAGAGGGACAGTCGGTTCCTGATCCGGTCGCTCACGCATTGACGACCCTCTGCCCTACCATTGGGGTTGTTAGCCACCTCAGTCCTTCACTCCAGTCTCAACCAACCGAGGCGGGACTTCATCTGTCCCAGGAGTTTGGAAAGGAAGGAGGTGGCTCGGCCAGTCACTTCTCTCTCCTCTGAGCGTAGGTGCTGCCCACAGGATGGCTTCCTTCTTGACGGCCCCTGGGGGCTGTGTGTGTAATAGTTCCAGCTCCAGCCCAGTGGGCAATGCCTGCCCACACCCAGCACCTCCTGTGACCAGGTAAGTCAGGCTGTCTGCATCAGGCATTCCAATACCACTTGTCTATAGGTATCAATCACTGTCTCCATTTATTAGATTTAATAGTAAAAAGAGGTACTATTCTGTTATCCCAAATACCTGATTTATTGGTTCAGAATTTGGGCCAAAAAAAAAAAAAAAAAAGAGGTGTGTTATTTTATGCAACCCTCTCCACCCTCAGGAGATTATGTGTGACATGATCGGAATCCTCATTAATTTAGATTTCTGTGAAGAAAATGGCCTGAAGTGGCTTTTATCCACGGCAGCACTGCCATCTCATCTGTGATCACCAAGGGCTCTGGGCAGGATTCCTCCGCTGGCTCAGAAGTAGGTCAGCCAAGGCTCGCTGTGATTGAAATAGTTTAAGGGCGGAAGATTATATTTAAATGATCCTTAAAATGAAGCGAATCCATTAAGCAGGCTAAGTCACTTAAGCAGCAGTTTTGGGGGTGAGCTATGATAACCCCGGTGTTTGAATATTCTATAGTGTCATCATCTCAACGTCTGCTTCCGGTCGGAATTTAAGATCACACACAGAGGGCTTCTGGAACGTGAAACGTGCACTTAATGCCCTTAGCTATTCTTGAATCAGATCAGGGAAAGTGAGAAGGCAATGCTTACAGTCAACACGTCTTTAACGGGTGCGAAGTGCATGTAACAAGCGGAAAGAGGGACACAACGTAAATCAGAGTGGAGCAGGCCGCAAAGAGCCCGTTCACCGAGGGAAGGAGGGTGGCCAGCACACGCGATTGACTGTAAAACACCAGGCAACAGTGCATTCGTCTTTCCGGCGCACAAAGTGCCGTGGGGACTGGGAGGAAGGGGTGCTGCTTCCATCTGGGCAGAGGAGGGGCGGTGGTTACGGGGGCGGGCAGGAGGGGGCCGGAGCCAGGCCTCGGAGGATGGGTGGATGATGGTAGGTGGAGCGCGGAGGAACCGAAGGAACAGCAGTGTGGAGAGACCTTTCCTTAGACTCCAACAGGCCACACCAGCCCGGGAGGTGCTGTCAGTACACAGAGGACACAGGTGTGTAAGACGATGAGCCAAGACAAGAACGGCTCCACTTCCATGACCTGGGGGCACGCAGGGGGTGAGAAATGAGGGTTAGATGGTGCATTAGGGCCAGTTCCCTGGTGGCATTAAGTGTCCAATGAAAGAGTTGGGGCTGCATATTCTTTCTATAAGTGGAGAGCTATGGAGGGTTCTTAGCAGCCTTAAAAAAATCATTGGTCTCCTTGCCCTCCAAAATAGTCCTCTAGCACGAGAATAAATCATCCTGGTGGCATGACTCAATGGTTGAGCATTGACCCATGAACCAGGAGGTCATGGTTTGATTCCTGGTCAGGGCACATGCCTGGGTTGTGGGCTCCATCCCCAGTGTGGGGCGTGCAGGAGGCAGCCGATCCATGGTTCTCTCTCATCACTGATGGTTCTGTCCTCTCACTCTCTGAAATCAATAAAAACACATTAAGAAGAAGAAGAAGAAGAAGAAGAAGAAGAAGAAGAAGAAGAAGAAGAAGAAGAGGAAGTCAGAGGTGAGCGAGGTAGAACAAGGTTTGTCTAATCACCTGAGGCCATGAACCAGCCGGTGTGGAGGTCCAGTGGCCGTGAAACAGAGAGGGGGCGGTGAGGGGCCAGGGAGGGAGCTGAAGAGGCATCAACAGTGAGGAGGGCATCAGGCAGAGGGGTCAGTGAGGGCGAAGAAGTACGCTCCTTTCTCTAAAGACACCAGGCGACTCCTCCTCCCTCCTCCTCAGCGCTGGCCCGGAGCCGGGAAGCACCCTGGCCTGTCCCCCTCATGGTTCCAGGTCACTTTGGCCCCTGACGCTCAGAGCCCCAGGGGGCAGCCTCATGAGAATTCCCGGAGCCAGATGGCCGCTCGCCGCCTGCGTGGCCTCTCCCTCCTGCTCAGCCTGAGCTTAAACAGTGTCGGCGAGAATCAGCAGACCCCCCACACCTCCGGGCCCTGCCCCCCGTAACTGCCCCTGGCCTTTCCCAGGTGGCATCAGTGCTGTTCCAGTGGGGCTCCGGGGGTGGGCTCTCTGACTCCCATCTGTGTGCCCCGGCGGCTCTGCTTCACCCCAAGCTCAGGAGTCACTGACAGGATGGCTTTCTGTGGCCCAGTGGCCTGCAGCAGCGGAAATGGCCCAGTGGGTGCGTCCCCCGAGGCTGACCCGTCTCCCGCCTCTCGCCCTCAGTGGTGCCTGGGGCCCACCCGCGGCCGGACTCCGCCTGCGAGTGTGTGTGGTGAGTGGCACCAGCGCCTCCTGGTGAGGAAGAGCTGGGCAATGCCCCCACCAGGCTGGCATTTTAAGAGCGACCAGACGCCTTCCTCAGTCTGAAACATCACCCCCCGCCCCCCGGGCACCCCGCCGGAGTCATGCCCTCAGCCTCTCAGCCTTCCTCCCCCAAGGCAGGCTCCACATCTGCGCCTCTCACTCGGATCGAGTCTCTCGCGGTGCCGGTGCCTATCCTGTCCCAGGGACACACGGGGTTTACATGCGGTGACATCCTCATCGATCAGGCCCCGGCCTCCTGGCTCTGATTGTGTGACAGTCCGTTCACAGAAGCCCCGGGCGGCGGCGGCGCTCAGAAAGGCTCAGGAAATAGAACGTCTTCCCTGGGAATCAGACTCCTGACGGAGCGATCCGGCTCTCGTGACGCAGGAGGAGGCCTGAAGGTTTGGCCCCTTGGGCAGAAGTGGCTGACCCAGGATCTGGGGGGCGTACAAACCCAAATCAGCCATGCTGGCTGGACCCAGGACAAAGCACTTGGAACAGTCTGAGGTTGGTTTCCAGGCACTCATTTCAGAAAATGAAGAAGGGGTATGATGTAAGTCTATATTTTCCCCCTTGGACTAAAACACATGTAATTCAGAGTGGAAACCATAGAGCAATCAAATCATTCTCTCCTTCTTGGATACAACCATGTAAGTGGAGTGAGCGGATATAAATAAAGCTTTAAAATCATAAAAAATATCGAATAAAAAAGTGCAAATACCTAAACTCTTATAATCAACAAGAATTTGTGAAACACCCAGTAGGTGTAAGGCACTGGCCTGGGGACAGGCCACGGCTCCCAGACCACAGTCGCATTTGGGCTGAGTGAGTGTTGACATAATCCCGTAGCTTTGATTGCCCCCAAATCGTTGAGAACCATAGTTATCCATTATAGTTGGGTGAGTCAAGATAAGTCATTAGTCGTTTAATGTATCAGTTAAACTAACATGTACTCAGCTCTGTCTATGCATTATGCTCTGCTCTAGGAATTAAAAATAACATGACTAATGGAACAGATAAAACTCCCTGCCCTTCACAGGTTCCAGTTTTGGTGGGAGAGTTGGAAAATAAACATAGTCCCACAATAAATGTATGACAGGCACAGGATTGTGTTAGCAGCTAAAACATTCTGTGGATTGTGTTGGATTTTTTTTTCTTTAAATAGCAGCTAGAAACAACTCTACTTTTTTTTTTTTTTTTTTTTTAAATATATTCCTTCTCAGGAAATTTGCTCCTATGACCTTTCTGAGAGTACTGTGGTTCTTGTCATTCCAAATGTCCAGTCAGGTTGGTTGGAACAAGGGTAGAGATCTAGTCCAGGTGGGCTAACTTTTGGGAATTTAGAACACCTCCTGTTTGGAGGACTTGAAACAGGAGGGGACAAATGTGAGCTGGAGAAGATGTGGAGAAGGAAGGAAACAGGTTTCAGGACTGAGAGGAGAAATTAGATAAAGTATGTTAATTTGAGATGAGCTATGCATAAAAAATCTACATGAAGATATCACACAGGCATTAGATAGGGTGCTATCAGCCATAAGAGTTGGTACAATTCCAGTGAGATGTTTAAAAGAAGTAAACGGGGTCAGGGTGTGTATGAAAGATCCAAGTTGTAAGGAAATCTAAAAATAGAACTTTAAAGTTGAAATTCTATTTGAAGGCAGTCCTAGGTGTTTAATGCTCACCGACAATGGGCAGAACAAATGTAAATATTCCTACAGCGATCCACTTTCAACTCAGGCCTTCCAGAAAACAATACAAAAAATATTAAATTGTTAAACCTTAAAAAAAGAAGAAGAAGTGGGCGCCATAGGTGGCAATCATCAGCAAAGGCAGACAGGATTCTAAGACCAACAAAACCCTAAAATGTCACCAGATTCGACATGCAGAAAAATATGAAAGAAGTGTGTTTATAATCCTTAAAGAATTAAGAGGGAGTTGTATATTTGAAAGGGCAAAGGAGACTTAAGAGCATATGTGAATCGAATGGAAGGTCTCGTAATACAAACACAATACATACAACTGAAAATTCAATAGTCAAGGTAAATAATAACTTAGGCTGTTGAGAGGGAATTCATGAGATGAAAGGAGCTGGAAGCATTAATAAGAATAAAACTCGACAGAGTCCAGTGGTACCAATAGTCTTTCATATGAAATGGAAGCTGAAGAAATGAAAACGAGGGAAACAGAACAGATTTGTCAGCAGGTGTTTGGATATGGGAGAGGAGAAATACTTTGAACAACAAGAACCACCAGATTCGCAGCGCAGTCAGCATGCCCCTGACCGTCGGGAGAAGGTGCATGTTGGCTAGCCGCCTCATGCTCTGTTGGAAGCCCCTGTGCCCCCAACTGTAATCTTCTCCAAAGCCTTCCAGGCCCAGCGGTGACACCAGGGCGCTATCCAGGGTGCTGATCCAGGGTCCATCGATCTTATCCCTTGGTTCCCAGGTTCCTCCTGTACGGTATTTTGTGTTGCTGCCACAACCATCAATCTGAGGCACTTAGTGCCAAATGCATCTCAGGAGGCGGTAAATTCTCGTCGGGATGTTAATGGCATCTGAAAGCGTCATCATCGCTCTGTGGGTTATTTTTCGCTACCGGCATTATAAATCAAATCTGCCCCTGGCATTGTTAAACCAAAGAAAAAGGGGATTTAACTGCATTTGGTAATTTTAAAAATAAGAGTTTAAGGAATAAGCTAGTGGTACAAAAATAACAGAAACTTGCCACTGTGTATTCAGTGAAACAGGGGGAAAAAATCATTGGCTTTATCTTCCAAGTTTTACATCCACAGTGAGAGTTTCTCTTTAAGTGTTTAAGTTATTCTGTTATTAGACCTACAGTCTCACTGGGGGGAGGTGGGTGACATGGGGAATGGACTTGAAGAAGTGCACACCTCTAAGAGACCTACAGAGTGAGGGAAGTCTCCTTCTTACATGGTCTCGGTGTTTTACCAATGGGACAGGCTATGCAGACCGGGAAGGCATGCTAGTTTCTAAAGGATGCATCTTTATGCTATTAATAGTTATTAATTTCCCAGTCTGAAACCTAAGATAGCTGGTGTTTTGCTTTCAATTGAGATGTATAAAGTCACAAGAAAAATGTTATTCCCACTCTAACAATGACAAAAAGCCAATAATCAACAAAATCCTAATTGTCTGGAGTCTTTCAGAGATCAGAGGCCAGAGGCAATACAAAAAACTGAATTCCCCAAAGTGGCAAGCTGTCCAAGGAGACACAGCCATAGGAAGAGACACAGCGGCGGCCCCACACAAGTAGGCAGAAAGAAAACAGATACTATTTTAACAAATTCTTGCTTCCAGATGAGGATGAATATGAGAGTTTAGAGAAGGCCAGCAGATTAGGAGTCAGTAAACTTTCCCTAAAAGGGTCAGAGAGTAAATATACTGGAAGGTGAGGGGGTATTTTTTGTTGTCAGGAGTGGGATGGAAACTCATATCTCCATGGAAGAAGCATGTTAGGATTTAAAAACTATGAGGTCTACGCTGCCTGTGCTCAGCTCTGCTCTTGTAGACAGTAGCCATGTATGAGGCACAAGCAAATTAATGTGTCCTTGTTCCCAATAATTGTATGGACAAAACCAAGTGGCAATCCCCCAGGCTATATTCCTGATCAAGCGCCTCCCATTGATCAAGTGGTCCCACGTGCCTGAGTGATGTGGGCTTGATAGAGTTCAGGTGCATGTAACTGAGTAGGATTGAAAACCACGAGAAGGTTGTTAACATCTTGACCACGCCCTTACTTTGCTTCCTGGAATCTGGCTATAAAATTAAGACACGGCTCAAAGTCTGTGGTGCTGTCACTGTCTCCATCAGAGAGGCTCTCTGTCAGAGAGGACAGGGTCCCATGGAGACCCAGTTTTCATTCCCTTGTCTGTCTTTTCTCAATCCTTCACCACCCCCTCTCAGGGTCACTGAACCTGGCTGAGCTGGTGTGGCAGATAGGTGCCTGGGGCTGAGTATGTCATGGCCATACTCAGGAGAGATCTCCGAACTGTCACTTCTTTATAGGTGCTACTGCTGTAGGACCAACCCAAGCATCCCGGTGACCACTCCCAAGCATCCCGGTGACCACACCCAAGCATCCTGGTGACTACACCCAAACATCCTGGTGACCACACCCAAGCATCCTGGTGACCACTCCCAAGCATCCCGGTGACCACACCCAAGCATCCCAGTGACCACACCCAAGCATCCCGGTGACCACTCCCAAGCATCCCGGTGACCACTCCCAAGCATCTCGGTGACCACACCCAAGCATCCCGGTGACCACTCCCAAGCATCCTGGTGACCACTCCCAAGCATCCCGGTGACCACTCCCAAGCATCTCGGTGACCACACCCAAGCATCCCGGTGACCACTCCCAAGCATCCTGGTGACCACTCCCAAACATCCCGGTGACCACTCCCAAGCATCCCAGTGACCGCTCCCAAACATCCTGGTGACCACACCTAAGCATCCCGGTGACCACACCCAAGCATCCCGGTGACCACACCCAAGCATCCCGGTGACCACTCCCAAACATCCTGGTGACCACTCCCAAACATCCCGGTGACCACTCCCAAGCATCCCGGTGACCACACCCAAGCATCCCGGTGACCACTCCCAAGCATCCTGTGGCCCAGGGGCTGCTCTTGGTCAGCAGGGCCATCGACCGGGAATAAGACCTGTCAGACACTGAGGTCAAATGAGACCTGAGGGGCTTGCTCTGTCTGCCAGCACCTGTCACCCAGAAACCATCCAAAATTCATTAGCTGCTGCTACCAATGTCTGCTTAAATTCCTCTCTTTCCAGGGCTAACCCTGCAGGTTATTCTGGTTAACACAGCTCCAGTTTAACCCAACTGACACAGAGTAATCTGCCACAGTGTAATCTAGTTCAACAGGGTGAGGTACCCCTAGCCAAACTGGCCTGGGAGTTTGAACTGAGTTGTTTGGAATATCTGAGCCTGGTAAAGGAGCTCTGCATGGCACTGTTTGGCTTTAAATTCCCAAGGCCTTGAAGTTTGGTGGCTGGGCCTGTAGCACCTAAAACACGGTGCCTCTGGGTGGAGGGTGACTTGGTGGGTGTGAGGCTCCAGAACCTGGGGAACGTGCAGCCTGCTTTGGAGGGAGGGTGTCGGTGTTCTGGATTTTGGCCATTTTAATGGGTGTGCAGTAGCACCTCACTGTCTGAATTTGCAGTTCCTTAGTGTCATATGATTTTGACCATTTTTATATGTGCATTTGATATCTCTATATCTTTCATAAAGTGCCTTTTCAGATATTTTGCATATGTTTTACTTGGGTTGTTTGTTTTCTTATTGTTAAGTTTTAAGTATTCTTTGTGTATTTAGCATACAAATCCTTCATGAGATGTGGATTTTGTAAATATTTCTTCCCAGTCTGCAATTTGTTTCTTCATTCTCTTAACAGTGTCTTTGCAGAGTGGACATTTTCATTTTAATACAGTCCAAATTTTTAATTTTGCTTTTGTGGATTATTCCTTTGGTGTTGTATCTAAAACTTATAATCAAATCTAAGGTCTTAGATTTTCTTCTATGTTTTCTTTACTTGTTGTCTTTACTAGAGGTCTGGTTCATCAAATTTGTGCATAGGTAGGGTCCCTAGGCCTGGCTGATGTTCAGGGCCAATCGGGGCCTTCCAACTGCCAGGCAGGGCTTTCCTACATTCTGTACCGCCCCCTGGTGGTCAGTGCATGTCATAACAAGTGATCAAACTCCCGGTCTCCTGGTTGAATTCCCATGGGGACACTTTGCATATTTGCCTTTTATATATATATAGTAGGGGCCCAGTGCATGAATTCGTGTACATTGACAGGAAATGTGGGCTGCAGGGCTGTGGTGGGCACAGGGGTGGGTCTCGGCCCAACCTCCACGCTCCCACCTGCCCCTCCTGCCTTGGCTCCTGGTCCCCTCTCTGTCAGCAGCCCAGCTCCTGCTGTCGCAGATCCCATGCACTGATCGTGTCAGCCCCGCTTCTACCCACTGATGGCACGGAGGGATTGGGGCCAGTGCCAGCAGCTGGTGTGAGCAGGGTTGGCACTGTCAGTGAGTGTGAACAGCGGCTACCACCCCAATTGCCCCTCAGGAGCATGGGAGGTAGAGAAGCCCTCAGGGGCAATCGGGGTCAATAGCCACCACTTGCAACCTCTGATGGTCCTGAGTGATCGGGACTGGTGCTGGGTGCCAGCAGTGGGTGTGAGTGGCAGCTTTGGCACTGGCTGTGTGTGCAAGTAGGACCAGCGCTGACAGTGGGTGCCAGCACCGGTTGGGATCAAGGTGTACGGGAGCAAAGAATTTTCAGTAACCAGCAGAGGCTCACCCCGATGACAGCGACTGGTGCCCTACCTTGGTCTGGTGCCCCCGCTCACCTGCTCCACCATCCCACCATGGCCAATGCCCACCATGTTTCACGTACATCCCCTGGTGGTCAGCACACGTCATAGGTCATAGCGACTGGTTATTCGGTTGTTCCGGTTGTTCCACCGTTCAGTCTACTTGCATGTTAGCCTTTTATTATATAGGATAGAAGATTGTCTTGTCTAATTCATTTTGAACTCTTTAGCAAAAACACCCTCTTGTGTTTACACTACTGTAAACACCATTTGCTCCAAGTACTCACCCTAGCAAGTTAGAATATTATAAAAACAAACAAACTGGGCACTCAATGAAAGGCGACATATATTAAAAATAGACGTCATGTGCTTGCAGAGATCACCAAAAACAACAAGAACAACACAGAATAAAGTCAGCAGGATCAAGAACTCAAAATCAGAAGCGCCGGGGAACCCTATAAACTCAAGAATTGCCACTAAATCCTGAGAGCTCCTTAAGATTTCCCTGGGTGAGGAATGGACACTTGACCCCACTTAATCTGAATATCGAGAGACAAGTCAACCCTGGCAGTTCAGTTGTCATTAGAGACAGGACCTCTGTGAAGGCTTCCTAGAATCACTGTCTTCATGTTACTGAATCAGAAGCCGTCGCAGAGCAGCCGGCCGGTGAGGGAGAAGGCAATGGCGTCAGGGAGGGCCGAGAGCAGGCCTTCCTCCTGATGGCATGGCGCAGCGCAGGCCCGCACCATTGTCTGCTGAAGGGCTGCCTCCCGCATCCACTGATTTCAGAGCAATTAATCCCCCGAGCAGGGCTTCGGCAACAACAAGACAGAATCTGTTTCAGATCCATCTCCCCGCCGTTCTCCTGGAAACGCACGGGTTTCAACAGCGGTGTAATTCTATCTGCAGCAGCATTGTTATAGCACAATTACCCCGGAACTTCAGCTACTTTAGGAAAATCAAATCATAATGTGTTTTAATGTTCCCTCTAAATTAAGACTCTTTCCGATCCTTCTTCCTGGAGGAAATGCGTTTTTTCCTGACTCTACAGCGAGCGCTCCATCCATCAGCACCACCCAGCAAGCTTTGCTGCCCGCCGATCTCCTTACCTCTCACCACCTCTCCCGCGGCCAATGGAGCTGCACCCACCGCGGACACGGCCCCACAGGAGAAGCCGGGCATCCACGGGGCTCCCCATGGCCCAGGCCATCTCGCTTCTTTCTAGGCCACCTTACTGTTCGAAAAACAAACACCTTCTGTTTCCAGAGCCTTCCACGGGCTCTCTCCCATGCATTTCCCCATTTATTCTTATATGGGAAGCGGGAAGGCAAAGGGTTTCCTGTTTTTAAAGATGAGGAAACAAACGCAGAGGAGCGAACTGGGTGGACCGAGGTCCGAGGGCTGGTGCGGCACAGAACGAAACCCGGCTCTCCCCTTTCTCCCTCTGTCCCTCTGCTTCCCACAAACAGGGCTTTGGCGGAGAAATGCTGTTCGCGGGGATAGTTGTCCTCCATTCCAGCAAACCCACTTAGCAAGGTTCCCAAGTACCCGCTCTCTTCAGAGGCTGCTGTGCACATTTTTGGAAAAGGAATCGATAATGATTTAAATTATGGGAAAACAATTTGCAGGACGCCACGCTAACAGGGAGCCCGGGAGGCTCAGATTCCTCAGGAAGAGAGACATATTTAATATTCACAGGCACAGTCCACAGTCCTCAGGCCGATAATTAATAGCATTGTGACAGTGGGCTGTGTTTTATTAGCTGAGAGCTATTTTGACTTGCTTTTAACGCGCAGATTTATATATATCGATGGCTGGAGTGATTCATAATGCCATTCTGCGATTACACTACCCAAGTTTCACTTCAGATTTCAAACTAAACCATTAATTGTGTCCCCGCGTTCCCTATCGGAGCACAGCGACACGGATTTGTCTTCTGTGCTCATTGTGCATGCGGAGCGCGAGCAGACAGCGGCGCGGGCGGCGTGCTCGCTGTTGAATATTTATGGACCCAGCAATGATCGGGAGGCACGGACAACAGCACCCGGCTCCTCTGGGCCTGTAAACACCGGGTCAGCACGGGCCTTGTCGTCCGACACCTGCTCCGCGCTCACCAGCAGGGAGCTCCCCCGCCCGCCCGCCGGGCTGCTGGCCCGAGGTCACGGGTTCGCACCCCCGTCTTCCCGCACACTGCAAGAGGGCAGTAACATGGCTGGGAAATTAGAATTAAGCATCTTACCAAGAATGGCCTCCCATAGCCGGCGAAGTTCCGATGCGAAAGGGTGAATCTGGCTTCTTTTCATCCCCCCGGTGGGGGGGGGGGGTTAGGCAGGCCGAGGCGGACCCCCGCAGGGACAGAGCCACACCAGGCAGAGCAGCGCAGGAGGGTGCGCGCAGGTGAGAACAATCCTGCGATCCTGGCTCGGAGTTGTGCTGAGGTCCGGGCGCTCCTTCCCCAGGTGTCAGTGAGCGCACACACCTGCCCCACATCCCCAGCCGGAAGGAGCCTGACTAAGGGGGCCAGGTGGCCCGGGGTCACCCCAGAGCCACCGCCTTTGGCTCCGCAGCTCGATGTCTCCTCAGGTTAGGGCTCTGGGCACGCGGTGCTGAGTGCAGCCGCCACTCCGCTGGCGGGCTTCAACTCTTACTCCAGCCCCCTCCACCGCTTCCTTAGATCAGCTTCACCTCCGTGGATACAGGATGGGGGTTATCGGAGGGAAGGGGGTGGGATACAGGATGGCAGTTACTGGAGGGAAGGGGTGGGACACAGGATGGTGGTTACCGGAGGGAAGGGGTGGGATACGGGATGGTGGTTACCGGAGGGAAGGGGGTGGGATACGGGATGGTGGTTACCGGAGGGAAGGGGGTGGGATACGGGATGGTGGTTACCGGAGGGGAGGGGGTGGGATACGGGATGGTGGTTACTGGAGGGAAGGGGGTGGGATACGGGATGGTGGTTACTGGAGGGAAGGGGGTAGGACACAGGATGGTGGTTACTGGAGGGAAGGGGTGGGATACGGGATGGTGGTTACCGGAGGGAAGGGGTGGGATACGGGATGGTGGTTACCGGAGGGAAGGGGTGGGACACGGGACGGTGGTTACCGGAGGGAAGGGGGTGGGGAGGAGTAGAGGGTAAAGAGGTAGAATATACGGTGACGGAAGGAGTTGACTTCGGGTGGTGGGCCCACAGTGCAATGGGCACCCAGATGACGCACCCAGAATTGTCCACTTGAAACCTATGCGATTTTACTGGCCAGTGCCCACCCCAACCCATGTTATCAGAAGTGAATAGACACTCTCTTGGTAGCACATTTGATCTTAGCCACAAGAGATGATCTTAAGTTATTCCTTAAATAATTCTCCACTCATCAGATCCTCTGTGTGTCATTAAAAATTCCTCCTCTCCCTTTTTTGACCTCACCCTGCCCATTCGGAATGAGGGTCCCTTTGAATGTTGACTCAGTACCAACTGTAGTATTTGATGGCAGTGACGTTGCTTTCTATATTCAAAATGCCCAGCTGTAAGGGGTGGGGTCAGGCAGCCTTTCACAGGACCCCCCAGGAGGACAGGCCCTGTGTTTGGGGGAGGGTGTGGGAGAGCTGCCCTGTGGTTTGGCAAAGGGCCGCCCCTCCGGCCTGTGAGCCATGGGAGGGAATCTCAGGGAAGATTTCCTGCTCGGGCTGCTGCGGGCGCTCCGCTCGGCGCGCGTCCGTGTTTGTAACTGCGAGTCCCGATGCCCGCGCTTCCCCTTCCACTCACAACACGAGCTCCTTGGCCGGCGGGAGGAACCTCTGCCGCGCAGCTACACTATTCGCTCGCTGCTGCTATTTTAAACCCAAATCTGTTTTGCACTTCTTTAGCGCGAGGCTCTTAGATTGTTATATAAACTGCTACTCCATGAATTTCCCTTTTTAGCTCACTGGAGACAAATGCTCAATCCTCGCCCAAGTGCACTGATGGATAAGTGAGATGCCGAGGCGTCCAAGAGCAGTTGAGAATCCTATCGGGAATGTCCTGAACATTAGAAACGTATTAACCTTGCTCATGGCTTCTGGAAATGCCCATAGTGTGACCATGTGACAAAGGTGCCTCTCCCCTTGACCTCCTCCTCCTAATCAGCCCGGGAACCCTCCTCCTGGGTGTTCTTCAGGTACAAGCTAATCATTCGGCGTTACTGCCTCTATCGGGGCAGCTCTCACACTCTGGGCCCGGCTCCAGTCACCTAGCGCCAGGTCCCTGCAGCCCAGCATGCTCCTGTGCCCAGAGCTCCCTGGCCTACTCGAACTAGTCAGTCCTAAGCCTTCCGCCTTCCACACCTCTCCTTCCTGAAGAAACACAGTAGAGGCCCCTACCCAGGGTCTCCCCTCCCCCTGCATGTGCCCCCAGACATGGCCTGTGCTCTCCTCATGGGAACTGAGAGTATTAAACTACCTTTCAGTGGGAATTATTTCCTCATCAGTTGGCCTTACTGCACCTCAAATTTCCTGTTACTGCACCATCATCATTTAAAATGACAACCCAACTGGAGACTGGGGGCTGTCTCTCTCTACTTCCCTGTGCCTTTCTCTATAACCAATTTTGGGCTTAGATTACTTGAATTATTCACCTATTAACCCATTGCTATGTCTGCAGAGGACATAGCACGAGAGATAGTTGTACCCAAAAGCCATTTCCCTTCCCACATCACTTGTAGTCCTTGGCTCCTGAGTCTTAGTTAGAACATGAAAATATGCTGATACACCTATTTGCAAAGCTAAACTAAGTATGTGCACTTCGCAATTTCTTCTCTGTCTCCATTTGTTTGGTCTGTATGTACATTTTGCTGAGAGGAATCTGATGTAATTGCTGTGGTTAATCTAGAAGGAGGGCAAAATGCTATTGACAAAATGAAAATTAGTTGTAGTAATATTTTTTGGAAGGTGTCTGCATTTTTATTTATTTATTTATTTATTTATTTATTTATTTATTTAGGTGTCTGTAACAATGTAGATTTGATTACTACTGAATGATTTTGATGGGAATCTAACTCTTCGAAGCTGAAGTGAGTTTATAAATTCTGCTGCACTCTGCACTGTCAGGGGTGAACCTGAGGAGCAGTGGTGAAGGATTGAAGAACCCAGACAAGAGAATATAGCTGGGGCCAGGTGGGACTCAGTTCTTGGATGAGAGACAGCACCACGGCCTGCAAGCTGAGTCTTTATTGTATGGCCAGATTCCACGATGCAAAGTAAGAGCGTAGTTAAGATGTTTACAATGTTCTCACGGGTTTCTGAATCTACTCAATTACATGCACCTGAACTCTATCAAGCTTTGTTTTGGCCGCACCTGCTGCTTCTCCCGCAGCCTACATCACTCAGCCACCTGGGACCACAGGTTCAGACCATAAGGTCAAGCTTACAGCCATAGCCTTTGGCTCTAATTGTGCCTGAGACTTGCACATAACTTTGCCCAAGAGGATGGCACCCTCTCATTAATCCAAGGCTTCAACCTGTCCAAACGCTGTAGCCGCTCTCTGTACAAATGAGACGGGATGTTTGCTAAGGTCCCACTGTGCTTTTCCAGTACCTTCGGTAAGCACATGAGGAGCAGATGGGCCCAGAGGTCTTGCCTAAATTGAAACCAAACATTTAGTTGGCATTGGAATGAGGGCAGTGTCCTCTGCACCATGATCACTGGGCTTTCGGTTTGCATTTTTAACTATCACTTGTGATGTGTCCTCCAGGATATGTGAACTTTCTTCCACTTACAAAGGGTGTTTATTGAGGCAAGAGTGAGTCTCCAGAATAATAATCCACTTCTTCTGGACATGGAGGCAACTCCAACATAATGGTAAACTCACAGGGTAGTTACTTAAAAGCAAGTAAGAGTAATTATTTGGTTGTAGTTTTGTTTTTTTTTTTGTTTTTGTTTTTTTTAATCCTCACCCAAGCATATGTTTATAGATTTCAGAGGGAGGAATAGAGAAAAAGAGAAATATATCAGTTGTCTCCCATATGTGCCCTGACTGGGAATCAAACTGCCACCTCTGGGTGCAAGGAATGACACTCCAACCCACTGAACCACCCTGCAGGGCTGGTTGTGGCTTTTCATAAACGTCATCTGTCTTTACAAATGTCTTTCACTATTTTTGATCAATACTGTTTGAAGAAGCTGTTCCACTTGAAAGACTTCAGTAAATTGTGTCTGCTCACTCAAAACATACGCCAGAGCAAGTGAACCCTAACTGTCATAGACATGGCTGGAAGGATGCAAGTATCAATATCAGCTCCAGACCTCGGAGAAAGGTAACTGTTTATTTAAAACTAGAGGCCCGGTGACAAAATTCATACCTGGGGTGGGAGGTGGTCCCCTCAGCCCAGCCAGCATCCTCTCTACTCTGGGACCCTTAGACCGGGGATCAGGCCTAAACTGGCAGTCAGACATCCCTCTCACAACCCTGGACTGCTGGCTCCTAATTGCTCACCTGCCTGCCTGCCTGGTCACCCCTAACTGCCCCCCTGCCAGCCTATTCACCCCCAGCTCCTCCCACTGCTGGCCTGGTTGCCCCCAATTGCTCCCCCTCCTGCCAACCTGGTCACCCCATGCAGCCTGCTTTTTCAGCCATTTGATCATCCCTCACTAACCCTCCCCTGCTGACCTGGTCGTAGGCAGCCATCTTGTGAGGGCGTGCTGGTTAATTTGCATATCACCTCTTTATTATACAGGATTGGTTACTGGGGGTAAGACAAAAGGAAATGAAATCTCCATTCCCCATGATGTTCCAGGATAGAAGCCAACAGCCTTTGGTATTCAGGACAAAACATCTTGAGAGTTCAAATGTTAATTGTTAAATATTGAGGAATTTTGCAAGCCTCCTGCTCAACAGAATTTTATTAATCATTCAATTACATAAACTTACAACCAAATCAATTATTTTAATGCGAAGGCAATAAGAACGCAAAATGTCCTTCCCCGGTTACTCTACTGTAACGGACTGGCATCCGTGTTCTGGGGGAGGGTGGCTATTGTCCACGACGTGGGGCCGCGGCGAGCAGCGCGCATCTGCGCCCTCGGGCCGTGTCTGTGCCGGAGTCATGTGGCCGCTTGGCGTCAGCCACGGGGAGAAGCCCCGCGATAGAAACCAGCACCTGCTCGCGTTAGGGCTCGGCTGCTGTTGCGTTGATTGTTCGGCCATAAGAAAGTGTTAAAAAAAAAAAAAGAAGTCAGGAGAGCGAATTAAACGTAAAAGCACTTAGTGTTTGTAGCCACTACATTATAAATGTCACCATAACGTGGGAATGCTATTCCCGTGTTCAAACTGCCTTCCGAGCGGAAACGGAGTCACGCACAGGGGGAGCAGTGAAGTGCCTGGTGCAACCCTGTTACTTAACCTTGGCCTTGCTGTCATGTGGATGCACATCTTTTCTGTCCAATCTCTTTACTCGACATTAAACAAAGGGCTGTGCAATAATATTGGGTTAAGCCGTGTGGAATTTTAGATGCAAATCTTAACCAGTATTCACGCCTGGACCACACGTGGAGTCCATGGCAACCAGAGGTTCGCTCCGGAGACATTTCTCCAAAACTCAGCAGCAGCGTTCTCTGAGACTCCATTCGCCGAGGAAACGAACACTAGGGCACAAGGCAGCGTATTATCTGTAAGGGCTACTCATCCTTTGCTGTAAATTCATAACAAACTTACGCACGTGCCTACATCTGTCTGCACCGAACTCTTCCTCCTCTGGGAGCTGGATGTCCCCCACGGGCAGGCCCTGCTGCGGGGACCAGGGCACTCACCCGGAAGGAGAGGCCCTGGTCCGTCCCCCACGGGGTCTGTTCCACGTGCCAAGGTGTGTGCAGTAACACCGCTCACGGCTGGGCAGGTCCCGGTGGGCGGGCCATTCTGTGGGACAGTCTTTAGACGATTGACCAACTCTATTCAGGGTCCCCCGCCCCCAAATGGACATGAGGCCTCTGTTGGTGTCTGCAACAGTCCTCCTCCCCCCGACCACCTGCAGCCACTGGGATGGCCCCGGGCGCCCTCGCCTTGAGTTTCAGTCCCTCTCTCAGGGGTTTGTACATTACATATTTCATATACAAGAGAGACTGAAACTTTAGACACATACTCTTTCCATCAAACGTCCCACCAGGACAAATGCTCCTCCTGTCCTCGGAGACACCTGAGCCACAGCTCTGTGTGCCTGTCCTCGGGAAGCTGTTCCTCGCTGCTCAGATGGGGGAGCGCGCAGGCGTCACGCACGGAGACCTGGCAGCGCGGCAGGTGGGGAGTGGGTGGCAGGGGAGGCGGGCGTACCCACCTGCCATGGTTTCCATCGGTTCACCCACGGAAACAGCGCCACGCAGCCAGGTGGACCGCTCCGGCAGATGGAGCAGCCCCCTCCTTCTTCCTCGTCCCGAAACCAGCGCCCCCGCAGGCTCCGCACCTGTGCTCAGCCACGCGGCTCTCCCGGGAGAAAGCCCTGCGTCCTCGCGTGGCCCCGCCTGCGCCTGCACTCCGGGAAGAGGAGCGGGTGTCACGCAGGGTCTCCTCTGCCAACGTCTTGCCCAGCTCGCCGGGACCCGGGAGCCCTGCCACCAGATCTGGCAGCACTGCCTCGGGGGGCACAGCGGTCAGCACAGTGTCCGCTCCCGCCTGCCCTGTCTCCTGGGGGTGGGGCGCTCCCAGCTGGCGGGGGAGTAGCGGGGCTGTGCTTGATGCCCACACTGCTCAGAGTCCCGGTCTTCATTCTGCATGTGGACAGCTCACTAAGCTGCCGGGAGATGCTTCTGTTCTGGTCGATTGATCACACTGACCTTTGGTATTGGAGGGAACGGAGGAGTGGGAGATACTAGACAGTGAGGGGAGGGGAGTCCCTGGGATCCAGCAACTGCAGGCCCAGCAGCCACGGGCCCAGCAGCTGCGGGCCCAGCAGCCTCAGGCCCAGCAGCCACGGGCCCCGCAGCTATGGATCCAGCAGCCTCTAGCCCAGCAGACACAGGCCCAGCAGCCACGGGCCCAGCCCGCACATCAGGGGCGTGCAGTGTGCTCCGCTGGCCAGAGTCGGGACATGGACTCAGCTTGCTCTGCGCTACTGAGAACACCCTCCCCCAGAACCCCAGACTCACATGGATGCTGTTTTACCGAAAATTTCCCAGGGAACTTCACAGTGAAAATTTATTATCCCAAGGAAACAGTGCTTTAAAAATTCCTTTTCCTCTCTGCAGGCATTTAGTAGGCCACGATCACTAACATAAAAGACTCATTTTAAAACTGTAGAAATAAATTACCTGTTTTGTTCTAAAATCTTAAACTCATTTCTTTGTAAAAACATCACGTCCCCTTGGGGGCCCTCACCAGAGCACCTGAGGTTCAGCCCCCTGGCCACGCGCCCGCGTGCAGGCGAGGACACAGCCGTGTCCCGTGTGCAAGGCCCTTGGCCCTGCCGTGGCCGAGGGCACTGACTCCAGCAGCCCCGGACCAGCGAGCAGGCGCACCCTCAGGTAGGTCCCTGCTCACGTTACTGAGGCGGGAGCGGCACTGATTGGCACGAGGCCTGGTTTGCTGATCGGGTATGTAAGGTGCCCCTGCTTCCCGGCATTTGTCCAGTTTGGCTCAAATAAATTTTAAAAAATTCTTCCCGTGTTTGCATGTTTCTTACATTAACCGTTACATTCACGGTAGATGGATGTTTGCTGGGACATCGGTAACACTGGGACACATAGAGCCCTGTCCTCCCCCTCCCCCTCCCCCATCAATCTGCCAGTGAGGATTTAAAAGGAAGCATAACAGACTGCACATTTGGGTTTCCATTTTGCAAGCGGGCCATTACTGATGGAATTGACTTTTGACCAAAATCCGCAGGTTTTCAGAATGTATTACAAATCCCCCGCCTTCTGGAGCAAATGCTTTCCGGTCATCAGAGCAGAGAAATGAGAGCCCTCCTGGATGCCCCGGCCAGATGTTCCGGGCGCAGATGCAGCACCCTCCGGCTGAGGACCATCCATCTGGCCGACAGCTGCCGGGGCCTCCTGCGCCTTCCGGGCTGGGCCTGGCTCTGGAGCAGCAGCCTGGGAGGGAGAGGCAGGCAGGAGACACTGCCAGGTAGGAGAGGCTGTGGATTAGCTGCTAATGGGGAGGATAATCACGGTCTTTAGCGCCATAATGGAGAGAAATGGCGTCCCTGAGGGCAGACAGGAGTGAAAACAGCCTTGCCCATTAAGATAATGTGGCTGATCTGCCACTTGCAGGCGTGTGTGTGTGTGTGTGTGTGTGTGTGTGTGTGTGACGGGAGGTGGGTGGTGCAGATACACCTATACCACACACACACCTGCCCCACCCACCTCCTGGCACACACCTGGAAGGCCGGACAGGACCCCCAGCTGGAACCTCTACCCATCAGCACTTTCCCACGGGCACCAGGAAGCACCTGGGCCCGTTCTGGGCCGGGTCAGAGCCTCCCGTGACCAGGAGCCTCTGCTTCGGGACAGCCTACCCCTGGGCAGGGCACAGGGGTCGGAAACTGTGGGAACTGGTCTTCATCCCGCCATCACTGCCTCCACGGTGGCACTTCAATGCCCTCTCTGACCCTCAGCTCCTGGACATTGTGAACAATCACACTTGGTCCGAAGACGTGTTGTGGTGAGATAGTATGAACAGAAGGCATCTGACGCCACGCCTGCCACCAGTAACAATTCACCTACCGCCAGGCCTGCCACCAGAAGCAGTTCGGTACACATCAGAGCGGCCTTGGTTAGACCTCACACTTCCCTTCTCCAGAAGATCCCCGTCTCCCCTCTCCTCCCCGGGCACCGACCCCCCTAAGCTGCACAACCACAGCGATTGCCTCGAACAGCATGGCCTCCTGCGGGCCCAGAGGCAGCCAGAGGCAGCGCGGAGGCTGTGCTCTGAGGGCCGCCCGCAGCGTGGGAGGAGAGCGGTGGGGAGTGAGTCACGGCTGCATAATTACGCCTCTTCCTGCTGGCGATTAGGGGTGTAAATATCGGCGCCACCAAATCCCAGGAACCTGCAGGCTAATTGGGCTGCACACATGCTCCGCTCGGCGGAGGAAGGCGCGGGCAGTCAATTAGCTCTGATGGGCACGCGCGGGCCCCGCCGCCCACACCTGCCGGCCCAAGGTGCCGCCTTCAAAGCCAGGCTCCCGGATGGCATCTCCTCAGTTCCCAGAAGCAATTTCCGCCCGTGCTGCTGCTCTGCCGCTGGAGCTCCGTTTTCAGAAATGTTGTTTCATGTTGTTGCTTCGGAGAAATGCTGCTTGTGAGGCAGCGCGGCGGCTGCGGGGGCTCAGCAGAGCCTCGGCCACAAAGAAGCTCACTTCCTAACGGGGGAGCCCGGCACAGATTAAAGGAGAGACTGGAGGAGGAGAAACGGGGAGGTGGGGAAGGGGGAAGGGGACTGGGAAGGATGGGAGACAAACGGGCCCGCTCAGAACGGCTGAGCCTTCAGCTCCAGCCTGAAATGGGGGTGAGGGCCAGCGCCTCCCTTCCTTCCCTCCCAGCGTCTTACACTGTCTTTCTCTCCTTTCTCCCGAGGGGCGGTCACCTCCAGGCTGTCACAATGCCCAGGCTGTCACAGTGCCCGGGGACCAGTGAGGCGCACAGAACCCTCACAGCCCCGTGGGTGTCCGGACAGTAGAGAGTGGAGGCAGCAGGCACACCAGCGTCTGTCCAGCACCTGTCACCGAGGCCGCTCTCCCCTCCCCTAAGCCTCCAGGTCCGCTGGGGCGCCGGCCTCGGACGGAACATCCTCCAGCCGCTGGGGAGACAGTGGGCCCCGGAGGGGTGGAGGAGGGCAGCGCTGTCCTGCGGACGTTGTGAGCCCACCGCCCTCAGGGGGCGCCGAGCCCCTCCTGTTCTGTGGAGGCGGCGGTGCGGGCCTGGGTCTGAGCTCTCCGGGCGGAGGCAGAGGCGCCGCAGCTGCCCGGTTCCCCCCGGCGAGGAGACCGCACCCGGAGGGGCATCTCCTGTGCTTGGTCGGTGTGGGAGCTGCCGGCGGTGCTGTCCTCTGTCACGTCCCCATAAAGGAGGGCCAGGAAGGGCACGTGGAGTCACCGCAGGCACAGTGGTCGGCAAACTCCTCAGTCCACAGAGCCAAACACCAGCAGGACAATGATGGACATTTCTTTGGAGAGCCACATTTTTAAAACTTAAACTTCTTCTAACGCCACGTCTTCAAAATAGACTCGCCCAGGCCGTGGTATTTTGTGGAAGAGCCACACTCAAGGGGCCAAAGAGCCGCCTGTGGCTCTTGAGCCGCAGTTTGTCAACCACGAGCCTACGTCATAACTCAGACTCTGCAACAGACACAGTGGACACCTGCCTCCTGGCAGCGCTCGCGCTCTCTCTCTCTCTCTCTCTCTAATCTCTTACACACAGAACATGCTCTCCCCCACGATGCTCTTTGTGGTGCAGCCTCCAGGCCTTCCCCCGGTGGCTGGCTGGAGCGAACCGGACGTGTCTGCTCTCCGGGAGGGTGCGGCCCCCCTGCAGCTGGTGAGGACTGGTCTCCGGGGAGCGGGAGAGGAGGTGGCAGCGCCCGGGACAGGCGCCTGCGCTGGCCCGGCCAGGCTCCCGCTCCCCGCTCAGGGAGCTCCCCCTTTGGGTACCAAGAAGGCAGAGCTTCCACCACACGTCCATTTCCCCTTCTCAAGGTCGGGGACCCCCACTGTCCCCCTAATCGAGTACTTGAAGTGCAGGCACTTCTGTGTGCTGCCTGCTGCCTCAGTGTCCTAGCTCACCCGCCCATCAGGCTCTCAGCGGGCACGGCTCGCTGACCTTGGCAGCTGAGTCTTCTCGCGCTTCCTGCCGCAGGGCCTGCTCTGTGCCCCCCCCCCCCACACACACACACACATCCCCCAGGAGACACGTGTGTCCACTTCCTGCTCTCGGGTGCTCGCCACTGAAGACTTGGGACAATCTTTAAAAAAAACTTCATTGTTGAGAATATTACAGATGTCCCCCTTCCCCCACTGCCCCCTCCACCACCCTGCTGTCCGTGCCCAGAGGTAAGATCTTCTGTTCATCTCTTCCTCCCCCACCCCCTTCCCTCTGAGATTCGTCATCCGCTTCATGCTTCCGTCCTCTGATTCTGTTTTATTCACCAGTTCACTGGACAATTCTACTTTGTTCACTAGATTTCTTGTTTATTTTGATTTTTAGATTCAATTGTTGACATCTATGTATTTGTTGCCATTTTATTCATATTATCTCCTCTTCTCTAAGAAGGTCCTTCAGCCCTAACCCGTTTGGCTCAGTGGATAGAGCGTCGGCTTGTAGACTGAAGGGTCCCAGGTTTGATTCCCGTCAAGGGCATGTATGTACCTTGGTTTCGGGCACATCCCCAGTAGGGGGCATGCAGGAGGCAGCTGATGGATGTTTCTATCGCTCCCTCTCCCTTCCTCTGTGTAAAAAATCAATAAAATATACATTTATAAAAAGGCCCTTCTGCGTTTCACGTAATCCTGGCTCGGCGGTGATGGGCTCCTTGAGCTCTCTTGTCTGTGAAGCTCTTTGTGAGCTTCGGTTCTCAGTGAGAGCGTTGCTGGGCGCAGTCACCTTGGTTGTCGGCTCTTGCTATTCGTCACTTTGGAGAACCATCTTGAAGTGTCAGATCCTTGTGGATGGACTGCGTCACTCAGCCTCTGCCTCCATCATCACGTGGCCTCCTCCTCCCTGTCCCCTTCTCTCTCACAAGGATGCTTGTCGTTGGTCCAGGCCCACCCTCCTCCGGGACCATCTCGTCCCGAGCTTTGCATCTTCCGTCTGCAGCGCCCTCTCTCCTGAATGGAGCCACGTTCCGGGTGGAGGCGAGCGTGTCTTCTGAGAGACTCCTCTGCAGTGGCGACCGGCATCAGGAGGTGATGGGGGTCATGTGAGGTGACAGTGCGGTCCTCCGGCTTCCCCTCTCAGCTGTGCTCTGAGGTCTTTGCGGCACGATGTGAAGTGACTGCCAGGAGGAACTTTGCACCCTTTTTAGGTTAAAAAAGTCTCTGCTTTAAGTTCAAGAATATCAATGAATACACAGGTATGTACATTCAATGGTATGCTTGAATGTGTGTGAAAATTCATGCCATGTGTGCCTGCGTGTCCATGAGCTTGTGCGTGTGCATCTGTGTGCACATGTCTGTGTGCATTTGCTCACATGCCTCTGTAAGGTAGGCATATACAGATCACAGTTTTTCCTGCAAATCCATCCGGCATCTCCAGGAAGCAGAGCTGTGAGAACCGCTCAGGGTGTCGCTGTTTAATCGGCTCATTTCAAGGTAAGTGGACGCCACACTCCGCCCTGAAGTGCAGAGAAGCAGGTTAATGATGGCGGCGGGGGAGGAAGTTTTCAAAGTTTAGCAATTCAGAGGCTTTGCTTTCTCCTGCTGCTCCAATTGCCTGGGTAGCTCATTACCACCGCCTCTGCCGCTCACACTGCGCCTCCTGTGCTTCTAGACGTTTCCAGCGAGCGTTACAAGAGCTTTACATATGGGTACCTGACTACCTCAAAGAAAACTGAGCAGAGAGAAGTAGTAAGGAGACTTCAGAATTATGAAAATAATTTGGTCCCCTGACAATTTGTATGCCTTCTTGACTTTTGCATGATAATTTGCATGTAGTACATTTGCATATGCAGAAAGTCAGGTGTCTATAATAGCTCTCGTAAGATTACCTGCATAATAATTGGCCATGCCTTTGTTTTTCTCTTTTCACTGAACACTGAGGGTTTTAAGGTCGGAGACCGAATATCATTGTGTTGTCAATGTGTCCTACGATCTCTGGTCCAAAGGAGATGCTTCATGAGTGAATGAGGGGATGGATTTGAGATCTGTGGAGAGCTGCTACAGAGATTGGACAGGTCCAAGCCTCGGGCTAATGAGAGGGCACGGTCCTCTCATGGCCACGTGCAAGTCCCAGCCTGGAGGGCGGAGCCTCCAGCACAGTGATAGCCAACAGCTGTGGTTGTGAGCTTGGGCCTGTGGTCCGAACACCTGGCCCCAAGTGCCTGAGTGATGTGGGCTTGATGGAGTTCAGGTTCATGTAGCTGAGTAGGACTGAAACCCACGAGAATCTGTCCAAATGCTGTAGCCGCTCTCCACAATCACAACCTACCTGCACTTCAGACGCGTTTTGGAAATAGCTGGCGCTGAGCACATTTAACAAGCGTAAGGCGGGGAAGGGAAGGAGCGGGCGGTGCTCTGAGCAGAAAGAGGCCGGAAGCGGAGAGCGCCCTGAAATGATGAAAGTCAGACACCAGGTCTCAAAGGCATCGAGTCAAGGCCACTCGGAGCCAGGGCTGACCTGGCGCTGGTCACTGATGGCGCCTCCAAGCGACGGTGCTCCACGGCCGAGTCCCGCAGGCGCCGCTGAGCCCGTGTGGTGGGTGTCTGAGCGCACAGAGAGCCGTAGCTTCTCACTCAGCGGTGCCTTCCTAGGGGTAAGGCCGGTGGCTGCTCAGAAAGCAGCCGGTATCAGAGGCCGTTTCCGCCAGCTCGGTGGAAATGACGTGCGGACGGAGCCTCTCGGTCCTGAGATCCAGGCTCCAAACAGATGTGAGCGGAGAGCTGCTCGGCCTGTCGGGGCGAGCAAAGGCACCTTTAGAGGAGGAAGTGTGGTTGTGTGGCTGCGTGACATCCTCACTCCCACCCTGACTCCCTCTGAAACCAGCGATGTCCCGGAGGGGGAGGGGAGAGGGGAGGGCGGCCCGGGCTCCTCCATCAGAGGATACGGAGCCTTCAGTCCAGCAGAGGGGACTGGGCACCAGCAGGTGGGATGTTCGGACTCGGGCTGGGCCTTGGCTGGCAGAAACGGCCTCTGATTCCGGATGCTTTCTGAGCAGCCTCTGAGTGAGGTGCTACTGCTCTCTGTGCGCTCAGACACCCACCACCGGAGCTCAAGGACGCCTATGGGACTTGGGCCGTTGCGCACCATCACTTGGTGGTGCCTGTCCTTGGACTTGCCAGTGATACCCTACACCTTGGACCCGCGGCTCCCGCACTGGGCACAGAGCAAGCTTGCTCACCTCTGGGAGCGGCGACCTTGAGGAAGGTCACCAGCTGGCTTCCGTTCCTCCTGCTGTTTCATGGACGTGACTTTCCCCTCCCGCTCATCCCCAATCGCTGTCTCATATTTCACGGGAACCGCTGCCTCGCCTCCCCCTCTCCCCACAACGGGCATGGGGCCCTGGGTGCCTGCAGCGGGGTGGGGAGGCCTTGGGGGAGGGGTACCCCTAAAGGAAGTTACTCCAATGGCAGTGAGCGCTGGTCCTGTTCCCCCTGAGACGGTAACAGAGCCTCACACTGTGCGAAGAGGCAGATGGGCCAGAACGCTCGCCTTGATCTGGAATTAGCAGCCCCACTTTCTGATTATGCTAATCCGAGGAGAGTTTAGCACGGAGCATATGTGTTTGGGTTCCGGATGTTTCTTATTTACAAGCAAAACTAAATTTAGTTTCCGTTTCCACTTGCTGGGGCCATTTTTGCTGGTTTTCACAACTTGTTTGGGGCCCGAGGAGGCATCCGGCTCCCCCTCAGCGCGAGGCCCAGGCCCGAGTTTGTCATTAGCGCATCGGAGTGAACACGTTGGCGAGACCCATTCCTCCAAGAATCGAGTCCCCGCCCGAACCATCACTCCTATTCTTCCATCCAGATCCACTGTTCCTCAGACACCCCACAGCCTGCAAATCGCCGCCTCATGCCTATGGATGTCCAATGGTGTATGAAACGTTTTCTCCTACTTTTATTTATTTTAAAAAATATATATTTTATTGATTTTTTACAGAGAGGAAGGGAGAGGAATAGAGAGTTAGAAACATCGATGAGAGATAAGCTGCCTCCTGCACACCTTCTACCTGGGGAGGAGCCTGCAACCAAGGTCCATGCCCTTGACTGGAATCGAACCTGGGACCCTTCAGTCCGCAGGCCGACGCTCTATCCACTGAGCCACACCGGTTAGGGCATTCTCCTACTCTAAAGCCTTCCTTTCCAGAGCCCCTGTAGGCGCACACTGAGCTTGAGAGGAAGGTAGCGAGGTTTCCCACGCACCTCCTCCCGCACATGCCCAGCCTCCCCGTCTCAAGGCCATTTCCCAGACCAGAACTTTGCTTTCCTGAGGATAAATCCACACAGGCACGTCAGAATCGCTCCACATTCACAGCTTACCTTAGGGCTCCCTCGTAGCATTGCACATTCTATAGGTTTGTACCAAAGTAAGAGAGCATAGCCAGCGTGTGATGTTATGGAGTATTTTATTGCCTTAAAAATCCTCTGTGCTCCGCTCACTCATCCTTCCCCCAAACCTGCCGACCGCTGAGCTTCTGTATGGTGACCAGTTCCATCTTTTCCAGAATGTCACCGAGCTGGCGTCACAGCGTGGGCCTTGTCCAACGGCTTCCTCCTCTTAGGAATGTGCACGTGTGTCTTCCCCGTCTTGCCATGGCTTGTTTGCGCATTTCTTTTTTAGCACTAAATAGTATCCCATTGTCTGTTTATTCACCCATGCTTGCTTCCTGCTGAAAGACACCGTGGCTGTTTCCCAGACTTGGGAATTGTGAACAAACCTGCTACAAACATGCACGGGCCCCACTGGTGTGGCCACATTTCACGGTGTCCTTTGCTCAGTCCCACCACAGAGAGTGGGCGCTAAGCTGCTCCGCACCCTGGCCAGGAGATGTGTGGTGGCATCTCATCGCGCTCTTCATTTGCATTCCCCTGATGATGTCAGATGGGGAGCATCTGTCCATCTGCTTATCGCATGTACCTACCACCTGTACACCCGCAGGGAGGAGTCTCTCAAGGTCCTTGGTCCCCTTGGCAAGGAGCTGCTTGTTTTTTTGTGGGTTCTAAGACTTCCTTGCATGTTTTGGATAATGGTCCCTATCAGATGTGTCTTTTGCAAGTGTTGTCTTCCTGTCTCATTACCTAGATGAGCAGAAGTTTTCATTTTAAGGAAGTCCAGGTTGTCAATTATTTCTTCCATGAATTGTGGTTTTGGTGACCTGTCCACACCGTGTCCAAGGTCATGCACGTCTGCGAGCCATTTTGGGTTAATTTTTGTGACGGTTACAAGGTCTGTGTTTAGATACTTTTTTTTCTTCTTTTTTTTTTTTTTGCATATGGTGGTGTCAGAACTATTGTTTGAAAAGGCCCTCTGTGCTGCATTGCATTGCCTTTGGTCCTTTGTCAAATCCATTGACTCTGTTGGTGTGGATCCACTTTGGAGCTCTCTGTTCTGTTGCACGGATCTGCTTGTCCATTCCTTTGCCAACACGACTCTGACTTGATTACTTGCCGTAGCTCTGTATTCTGTCTTGAAGTCAGGTAGTGTCAGTCCTCTTACATCATTAGTTTTTCAATATTGTATTGGCTCTTCTGCCTCCCCATGTGAACATGGGAATCCATTTGTCAATATCCACAAAACAACTTTCTGGGATTTCAATTTGAATCCCATTGAATCTATAGATCAAGTTGGAAATGATTGATATTTTGACATTATTGAGTATTCCTATCCATGAACATGGAATATCTCTACATTTATTTAGTTCTTGGACTTTGTTTATCAGAATTTTGTAGTTTTTCTCCTATAGATCTTGTGCATATATTATTAGATTTGTGCCTCGATGTTTTCATTTTTGGAGGGTGCAAATGTAAAATTCTATAGTGTTTTTAAATTCCAATTCCACTTGTTCATTGCTGGTATGAAAAAGTCAATTGTTTTTCTGTATATCAACCTTGTCCCAAGAACCTTATTACAAATGTTTAATTCCACTTAGCATATGGCCCTCAGGTCTATCCATGTTGATGCAAATGACAAGAGCTCATTCTTTTTTATGACTGAGTAATATTCCATTGTGTATATTATATCTTGTTTACTCATTTATCTACAGACACCTAGGTTGTTTCCACATCTTGGCTATAATAAATAATACTGTGATGAACATGCATATAATTTTTGAATTAGTGATCTTTCTTTCTTTCTTTCTTTCTTTTTTTCTTTCTTCCTTTCTTTCTTTTTTTAAATAAATATCCAGAAGTGGAATTGACAGATTTGAGGGTCAAAAGGTATAAGTTTTCAGTCATAAAATAAATAAGTCATGGGGTTATGATATACAGCATGGTGACTGCATACTGTATGACATATATGAAAGTTGCTAATATAGTAAATCTCAAAAGTCCTCATCACCATAATATAATTGTAATTAAGTATGGTATCTGATGCTAACTAGATTTATTGTGATGATTTTGCAATACAAATGTTGAATCATGTTGTACACCTAAAACTAATTGCTGGATCATATGGTAGTTTTATTTTTAATTTTTAAGGAAATTCCATATTATTTAACATAGAGTTATAGTTCTTTAGTGTGTTGTTTTGTTTGTTTGTTTGTTTGTCTTTCTACAGACAGAAAGCAATCTTAGAAAAATAAAGACTTGGATATTACTTTAATTTTAAGAATTTGTCCTGTAAAGGGGTTTTATGAATGTCTGCCAAACATTACATTAAAGACTTTTGCTATATCTCTTACTTGGTGTTAAAGAAACTTTCTGAAATCAAAGTTAAAAAGCATTTTCTCATCAGCTATTAATAAAAATAAATGAGCTAATCTGGCTGCACTCAATTGAGCATGTTCCTGGGAAGATCAATCAGATGGTCTTTGACAACGTGGCAGAAGTTAATGTTCACAAACAGAAACTGTGATTTAATCATTCTTTCCTGTGGCAAACCAATATGGTTATAATTTCCACATATAGTTGTTTATGTGTATCCCTAAGAAATATGCATTATGTATACATTATTGTTTTATATATTTACTAGAGGCCTGGTGCATGAAATTCCTGTATGTGGGGGGTCGCCTCAGCCCAGCCTGCACCCTCTCCAATCCAGGATCCCTTGGGGGTTATCTGACTGCTGGTTTAGGCCCAATCGTAGGGATGGGCCTAAGCTGACAGTCAGACATACCTCTCACAATCTGAGAACACTTGGCTCCTAACTGCTCACCTGCCTACCTGCCTGATCGCTCCTAACTGTTCTCTGAAATCAATAAAATACATACACTATATGTATTAAACCCAATCCTAAACTAGAAAAGTGTACTAGTGATAATCTTGTGATGGTGGCTTTTATGACCAATGCAATGCAATGCAATTCAATTCACTTTGTGTTTTTGGGGTGCCTCACCTTGGCTTTAGGTTGAAGAATGACTCCATGGGACTAGATTAATCAAACGGCACTTGAATTGCAGACACAGGACTGTGATCTTTGCATGTGGAGGAGAAACGAGTTGGAAGGGAAGCTGCCCACACCTGGTACAGTGGACTAGAAGCTTCCATGGCCCCCTTATCTGCCATGAGGCATCAACAGTAGCCTGGGCAGGGCTGCCTGCAGGAAGGACAGCCCCAAATCACCATTTTTTTTCTTTTTAACGAATAACACCCAATTAATCTAGTTCACTCTAGAATGTGGAGGCCAAGACATTCTGGGAGCAAAACAATCTTCAAAGCAGCTTTCTCTTCATTTGCCCAAGAAACCATTCGACACGGAGCCGCGGACCACGGTCAGTGGTGTGGGTCTTTGAAGACAGGTTTCAATGCTGAAAATAATGAAGCAGAAAGTCTCATTAGATGTTCATTCTTCACTTAGATGTTTTTTAGAAGATGAAACAGAGTGGCCTTTTGTGTGAAACGGCTCACATTCATGCATGAATAACATGGATGTAATATGCTGTAGAATCAAACTGCATTTTTCAATCTGATGCTAAAGTTTTTTTAAAAAACACACTCATAAATCAGACGAGGCGCTGCCTCTTATCTTTGCAAACACTTGATCCCAGATGTGACTAATTAGCAGCATAAACAAGTTTGCCCCGGGAATGTTTGTGTTCCCCGGGAAGATGCATCGTGAGTGAAGCAGCCACTGAGGACAGGCGTCTGGGAAGCACCGGGGCCCGGGTGGCGGGCACAGCTTCCAGATGTCCGATCAAGGCCTTCTGTGGAGAGCAGCCATGGGACGAGGGTTGATTTTGTTATTCGTAGCGTCACCATTCTAGCCTTTGTGCGGTGTTCATACTTTTATATGTGTGGTGAGACAGTGTGTACCTAGTGTCACCAACACACCATGCATTTATTAGTGAGGGAACGGGACCTCTGCGGAGTCGTTCAGCTCTGACTCTGAAACCTGAGATTCTGCTGCAGGTGTCGGAAGGCCCAGGCCTGCATGTGTACTGCTGTCACTCTAAACTCTTGAGAAATTGGAATCTTTCAACATTTCTTAGAGGGCTATAAAAAGATGGCATAGGATAATTAAAATCAGGCCTTAAGCATGCCCCACTTCACCAGGGTGACCTGAGTTGAGGACAGTTGCCTCCATCTCTAGTTAAAGGATCGCTCAGACCACATGAACGTCATCCCGAGCTCGGAGCAGCCGTCCATGTTTCCGAAGCCCTCGTTCCTGGCATCCCCTTTGGTAGGTGGGAGTCTTCGGTGAAAACGCCATCCTAGCGCAGAGCCCGTCTGCAGGGGAACAGGTAGACCTGTAGTCTTCTCTCTGGGCTTGTTAGGGCTTCCTGCCTCATCCCAGGATCCTACTCAGCCATGAGTTGTAGCTGACAGGATGTTTGAGGGGATAAATGGATAAAATATTCAGTGCATATTTCACCAAAGAAAGTATTGCTTAAAAAGAAATGAAGTAGTAATATATGCATCAACCTGAATGTATCCTCTAGACATAATAGTGAGCAAAAGAAGCCAGACACAGAAGTTCTATCTCCATTTATATAAAATTCTAGAACAGGCAAAATTAACTTAATGTGAAATAAATTAGAACCATGTTGCCTGAGGTGGAAGAGAGGGGTGTGTTAGGAATAGGAGAAATGAAAATAAAAGTAATATATATTCATTTCTGTAAGTAAACAATTCAAAAATGCATAAAGAAAAGTTAGTCCTTTTTTATTTATTTTCAGCCCACCATGGTAATCCTGTTAAAAGCTCAGCATGTACTTTTCCCCACTCTCTCCATGCTCATACAAATATAAATAAATGCATGTGCACTTTTGCAGGTTTTGTTTTAGGATGATGCTGTACATGATGCTTCCTTTTTAAAATATCTGCTTACTATATATTACAGATAGTCCTCTAGTTCAATAAATATGAATCAAACTCAAAAAAGAAAAAAGAAAAAAGAAAAGAAAGTATTGCTGACCAAGCCCTAGACCAAGAACAAGCCACGGCGTGTAACTAAGTGAGGCGAGCACTGCTTCTAAGGAAACAGCGGATGGGTATTTTGCGTTATACACAGAAATGGCGAAGAAGCAGATCCCGCCATGTCTCACAGCCCCTACCCACAGGACACATATGTACCACGTATTATTCGTCTTTTATCTTTAGATAGAGTTCAAAGCCACCTTCACTCTCCACACTAAGAGCTTAGTTAAATTCTGAACAAGTGTGCTGGGTAACCCAACTACCAAGCGGAAGACGTTTAGTGTGTTGTTTTAGTCAACTGCGTGTTGGGAAAGAAAAATAAAGCCCCCACGTGGAGACAATTACAGTAGCGTTAGGGAGACAGATATTATATTATTTAAATGTGCAGTTTAAAACTACACATTGAGAGTTACGGCCCATTAATGTAAATTATTTTGCGGTGGAAATATATAATTATCTCTCCCTGATAACAAATATGAGTGTAAATGTTTCAACCTGATCACAGCCTGCGGGAGAAAGCTGCTCCGTTAGGGCCCCGGACTCTGCCCCCACGCTGACTTGTCTGTGAAATTCTCCCACAGGGTCTCGAGGTGCTGCTTCTGGTGCCTCTTTTCTAGAACAAGAAAAGAAAAATGTATCTGATTTTTTTGTGTGTGTGTTGAAATTATGTTTTTATAAGAGCAGTTATTTGATGTGATTAGTGATGAGGTGTTTTTTTGTTTTGTTATGTCTTGTTTTCTTTGTCCAACTCAAAACTATTGTTGCTCTCAGGAAAATGCATCCCCCAAAGCGAATAATGTATGTAAATTAATTTCAGGGACTGTTTTCCACCCACTGATTTCATGCCCACATTGTCAACCTTTTATAGTTAAAGGCAAGTAGAATGCTGGAAGCCTCCAGGGGAAATGTGCACTGACACAGAGAGCGCTGTAATGCCAGTCCGAATCTGGACTCCGTTGAGAGGGGGTGACCGGCCTGTGTTTCATGGAGAGGCGTTTTCGGCCGTGGTATGGAAATATTTCTACGTCAACATGTTTCAGGCCCGCGGTCCCAAACCTGAGGACCAAGAAGGCCGAAGGCCGAGGAAGTCAGCCGTGATCGCAAAAGCACCACTTGGTTAAGAAAATCACTGACTGTCCCCAGTGAAGAGCCTGAAAATAAAGACTTCTGATATAATGGCATTTGGGAAATTCCCTGTGCACGTGAAAGACGATGAGTATTGGGCTAAGTTCCCCAAGTCAGGGTGCGTGCTCATGTTTAACTAATTGAAAAACACAGCATTTGTGAGTGCTTTATAGCCCGTGCTTCCGAATTTGTCCGGTGTCTTCATGCTAGCAGGCAGACTCTGACGGACAGGTATGGGATCTTAAATTACTTGAGCTCCTTCAGACAGCAAGACACATGGTTCTCCTAGGCCGGCCATAAGAATAGGCATTCCTTATGAAGATTCACAAGAGAAAGCAGTGCTGACATCTGCACAGTTGGACCAAATAGGACAGTCACACAGCTCGGTGTCCTGGAAACTAAAATATCATTGAAGAACTAGGCGGTGGTCAAGACCCAGCAGTGTCATCACTACATTATCACACTCCTGTCTCTGATTCCTGCCTTTGAGCTGACTGAACTGCCACTCTGCTTCTTCTCCCACAGCATCTACCTCTCACCGATGGTTCTCCCTGCACAATGCTGATCTGACAGGTCAGACAGGTGCCTCGCCTCCCGGGTCTCCCTTGCGGTGCAGTGCATCCCAGGTTGTCTTGAAGTCAGAAACCGTCTCGTGTCCACTTAGCCATCACATCCAGGTTCCATGCGTGGGGAGCTCTGGGTCAGGATTCCTCAGAAGATGGCTGTGCAGTCTTTCCCAAATATTTCTGAAACCGGAGGCACGCATATTTCTGGCATACTTGGTCTTTCCCAAAAGGTTGCTGCAATTTAAAGGATTTCACAGCTCACTGGGAGTAGAATCAATGTTTCTGGCCTTTTATCATGCCATCTACCCACATGGGTCCCCTCATACTAAGACAATGTTAAAATGTACCTGAAAGAACCATGTTTTTGGATAGCTCTTCTTTGTGTATCTGCTTCCTTTGCCTGGAATGGCTCTCATCAGCTCTCCAATGTGGCAAATCCCTGCTCATCTTCCAAGTTTCAGCCGCCGGACCAGAGCATGTGTATGTTGTTTTCCACCTGCTCCACAGCTCTTCCTCCTTCCCATGCTAATTTCCTCGGGGAACCACTGTTCTCTGACTCCAGCTGCATTGGGCGGAGGCTGCATTGATGAGACGAAGCTTGCCCTGTGCTTGGCGCCAAGATTGATCATGTCGGTCAGTCAGGGCTTCTCATCCTCTTGGCCACCTGTTTGGATCAAGAGTAGACCCATGACCCAGGCAAGGACTCTCAGTCATCTGGGGCCATTTTGTAGAATTGTTAGGGGAAAAGTTTTGTTTGTTTGTTTTTATAAAGTTGGTTAACTGGTAAAGTACAGGTCTGGAATTTCCATGACCCATGTATGAAAAAGCCAGCAGACTTAACTGGAGCTGAGAGAGAAGGAGAGAGATCTGAGAACAGGACTGGAGTTCCTGGATCAAACTAAAACTGAATGCAAAATGCTTCCGAAATGAAACTGTCCTTTATGTTTAACAGTAAATTTCTTCTTCTCCTTCTTCTTCTTCTTCTTCTTCTTCTTCTTCTTCTTCTTCTTCTTCTTCTTCTTCTTCTTCTTCTTCTTCTTCTCTCTCTCTCTCTCTCTCTCTCTCTCTCTCTCTCTCTCTCTCTCTCTTTTATTTGAGAATAATCTGAACCATCTACTGCCTGCAGTATGAAGAGAGCAAATTAATGCAGGTCGTTTAGGCCGGAAGTGTTCTTATACCCTTATCATGTGGCATCACACATGTTTCTCGCCTCTTCTTGCAGGAGACTGTGAGCTCCTGGAAGGCTGGCCCTGTCTCATGTTCATGCGGCCAGTGCTGATGCATTGGATGGTATATCACTGGCATTCATCATCATTTGACAACAGATGGAAGAAAGATGAATAAGCTTGGTAGCTGTTGGATTGATAACAGTATTTTCTGAGTTGCTAAATGTGTCCACGTTAGTCCCCAAAACATCAGATTCACATTACGCTTAGCAAAATTTTGTTTCTTTATCAAACCTCAGATTTTCCTCTCTTCATTGTTTCACTACGAAGACTATCCAGCAGATTCAGTGCTGTGCTTCCTCAGGAGAACGTAAGTCCCATTTTCTAGTCTCCAGTCCATAGATCCCATGGCATTGGTTCGACAACAGTGAGCACTTTAATAGGGAGAGAAATGAGGTTGATGAGGGAACGGCCTGGACCGTGGAGGTCTCCATTTCTATGCTAAGCAGCCTGGCTCTTATTGTGCAGGCAATTTGAAGCCACCGGGGAGCAGCCAGGCAAGATTCGCATTTTGGGAAAATCACTGTGGAGCTCAGGATGAGGGAAGGGCCCGAGGTCCCTGGCCTGGAGCAGACAGAGGCCGGCGGGGCGTGCCTGCTCTGCCCTCTGCGGGGCGCGAGAGGATGGGATGCGAGAGGTAGATGCAGGACGGAGCTGAGAAGAGAGACCCGAGATGACCTCATATTTCTGGCTTGGATAATAGCCGTTCATTAAGGCCAAATAAAAAGTTAAATAACTAGATCTGCGGAAGAAATTAATTTGATTCTGGAAATTTCCATTAAAAAAAAGGAATTAAAAAAAAGTCTTGTGAGCACCTGGCCAGTGTGGCTCAGTGGTTGAGCATTGACCTATGAAGCAGGAGGTCACAGTTTGAATTGGCCTCGATCCCCAGTGTGGGGGCATGCAAGAGGCAGCCAATCCACGATTCTCTCTCCCTCCCTGTCTTCCGCTCTGAAATCAATAAAAATGCTTTTTTTTTTTTTTTAAAGTCTTGTGGGCTTCACTCGTCAGCCTTCTCAGGCAGTAGGTCTAGAGCAGCTGCGCTGGGCGCCGGGCTGTTCTGCTCGGTCCCGCCCGCCCAGCCAGCCTGCAGGGGCTCCGCTGACCCAGCTCACAGCACTCCCCGGGGTAGGATGCCCGGGGAGAGCTCTGGAAGCTTCTCTTTGGCCCAGCTTCAGGGACACGCTGATTTGGCGGGTGACTTGCTACAATCCAGTCCAGTGAACTGCCTCCCGCCTGAAGGTGCTCTTACAGGGGCTTGAGGAAAGTGGGAAGGCCATTAAGACGTGTTTTATTTATGACCCTCTCCCCTCAAACGCCCTCCGGCCCCAGCGTGTCTCCATCACTGGGACATTGGCCCTCGGCGCTTCTTCCGAGCCGCTCAGCCCGGGGCGGGGTGCCGGGCCAGGCCGAGGTGCGGGGCCATAGGAATCCAAATCCGCTGATCATTCTGCCTGATGCCTCCGCCTCTCGCCAATAGCTGTCCCGCAGCCATGGAAGGATGCTGAAAGGAGGCCAGGGGGTAATTAAGTGAGACAATACAGATGCCGGGTGTAAGCTCCGCCGGTTTTATGTAATTTAATTAATGCTGCGGAGAGGAAAACTGCTGGCCGGGCAGCATTTCGGGAGGAGGGGCTGCTGTGTGCGGGGCAGCCTCTGGCCCAGCAGAGCGCAGAGGAGAGGCGGGCCGGGGGCTCTCTCTGGTCACGGAGAACAGCCGCCTCCGGAGTCCTGCGTGTTTCATGGCCACACTTGGGGTCCCTGTCACGTAATGACCTTCAGGAGCCCCAGCTGACCGCGCCCTGCAGGTGCCTGGGCCCGCCACCGTGGGCGGCTCCTTGGCTGTTGGGGCTCCTCACCGCGGAGCAGGAAGGGAGGCAGGGAGTTCTGACCGGGAGGGACGCTCTCCGGCCGGAATGAGATACAGGTGTGTGGCTCATTACAGCTCTCCCTTCCCTTTCTCCGGCCAGGACACGGATAAATACATATTCCATCTCCCGCGGAGCAGCAGGGATAATGCCTCCGATGCAGGCTCCGAATCAATTTCGGTAATCACCCCGGGCAGCGCGCCGGCTGCGGGATGGAAAGCCGGCGACAGGGAGGGAGAAAGCCTGTGATCAGCAAAACGCCCGGCCGGTTCAGGCGGCTTCTCATTCAGAGCTTATGGCTTCGAATGAGGGAAAATGATCCGGAATTTCAAAGGCTTCGGCGTCTCAAATTTGTCTTTGTGTAAAATGTCCCCCTTTTCTCTTTGCCCTCATAGCTCTCTCCGGAACTTCCACCCGCGGCGCAGCCCCCGCCGTGGAGGGGACCCGCGGGAGGAAGAGGAAGCGGAGAAGCCGGGGCCGCGCCTCCAGGCCAGTGGCGGCCACAGGCCGTCAGCCTCGGTGGCCAGAGCCCCCCTGGGCCCCTGGACCGCTTCCCATGACCCTGTCTGTCCCTGTAACCTGTGATCACAGAGGCAGGCGCACGGCTTCGCTAGAACACAGATTCCAGAGAAGCAGGAGGACCCGGTGCGGGAAGTGGGGTTTGGTAGGTCACTATATGCATGCGATGCGATTCAGGTTGGATTACATGTAAGTGTGCGCCCTTGATTTTAATGAAGCATGTTTAAAACCTACACTTCAGCTCGGCGGGCGTAGCTCAGGGCTTGAACATCAACCTGTGAACCAGGAGGTCCGGGTTTGATTCGCGGTCAAGCACATGACCGAGGTTGAAGGCTTGATCCCCAGTGTGGGGCGTGCAGGAGGCAGCTGATCGGTGGTTCTCTCTCATCATGGATGTTTCTATCTTTCTCTCCCTGTCCCTTCCTCTCTGAAATCAATAAAAATATTAAGAAATAAAAAAGAAATAAAATCTACACTTCAATTGCTCTTACTGTTCCCGACCTTTTGGGAAATGTCATCCCTGGAGCGGGGCAGTGACCAAGACGTGAACTGGACGCTGCTCATGCCGGGCGGCTCTTTGGTTTATCCCTGGCTGAGGGCACACATCTACAACCTCCCGAAACCATCCTCTGTCCCAAACCCTTCGTATTGTCTGACAGGCGGCATCCACGTTCCCCTCCCAAGGTCCCCTCACGTTCACCCCATCATGCCTCTGACGCTAAGGCAAAGACCGGATCTCATCACCGGACTCAGACTCGGGAGCCGGGAGGATGGCCCTATGGGCTCAGGAAGGAGCCAGGAATCACAGAGCCCAGGCCGCGGCCAGACACAGTGAGCCCTGGGAGCCAGCTACAGAGAAGCTGCAACGGAGGCTCCAAACCATGTCCCCGCCGTTCCATCCCGAAACCCAGCTGCCCTTGGTCACCGAGGAGGACTGAGGTGTTTCATTTTTAAGTAGGAATCAAAGTAAATTCCAACTTTGGTCTTGAAAGATTGGAAAATAAAAATATTCCTGTGACGTGTGACAGTTGTGTATGTGTGTGTGTGTGTGTGTGTGTGTGTGTGTGTGTGGTTTCCTCCAGGACCACGAAACAAAGCCACTCCTTTGGCCTACACATTGCCATTACTGGTTTCTGTGTCGAAGCTGCATTGAAAGAGACTCCTGTTTAAGAGCAGATGTCTCCAGAAAGCCAGAACTGGCCGAGAAGGTGCCATTCAGCCCTAATTCTCATGCACATGTAGCTGGTGGCCACTGTCCATTTTGCAAAGAACAGCCATTCTCCACTGGAGTTCTGGCTTCCTGGGCAGGTAGCGGGTTTGCTGGTTCACAAAGAAAAGGCGCCGTCACCTCCCACCGAGGCACAGCACGCTCTCGGGAATATGGATGAGGGGGTGACGGAGATTGATTTGTCTTCAGAGGATTGAAATGTGAGCAGCTGCCAGAGCAGCACTAAAAAGAACTAGACTCATCAAGCATAGTGATTCATAATGATGGCTCCGCTTGCTCTTAGAATATTAAGGGAATCAACCATCCTCCTAATTGCCAAAGAGGACGTCCCGCGTCCCCTCCCCACACAACGTCTCTCTCTCCGTTTCTCTATATATCGATTTTTATATAGACAGATAGATCCCGACATGGTCTTCTCCCTGGCGCAAGCATAAATGTAGCAGAGAAAAATTAAGATGAGCTAATATCTTTGATTAATGCTGGTTTCTATGCCTGAACCTGGAGCATAAATATCCCTTTTAAAGTAATACTGTCTGCAAATAAGATCAACTCCAATTCCAAGGCACTTTGTTAATGAAAAGTATTGATTTTCAGAGCATCGGGGCCAAACCAGGCCCGTGTGTAATGCTTGACGTCCGTTCCGCCGAGAATCCGCACTGCCCTTCCCTTCTCCTTCACCTGCCCCTCCCAGCCTCAGCCGCCACTCCTGCCTCTCTGCCCTCTCTTCCTTGTGGATCTAATTCAGTCCTACAAAGTCAAAGTCGGCTGTCACTTCCAAAAAAACAATAATTTCCAAAGCATCATCTTGATCCGTCGACACCTCCCTTCCCAGTGTCCTTGCCCAGCTCACCTGGCCCTTCCACCCCTACCCCTTCCTGAGCGTTTCTTTCGGGGTTCCTGCTCTGCCTCTCCGTTCACACAGTTACCCGCCCCCCTCCATCACCTTGGGAAAGTGTGGGGGAGACCAGGCCCCCGCCTGACTCCTTCCCGCTCCCTGACTCCCGTGCTCTTTCTTCTCGCACAGCAGAGCGCGCCGGCCGTGAGCAGAGGAGGCTGCTCCCTCTCAGGCGCCGGACCCAACAACCGGCCCTGGGACCGTGAGGGGGGGCGTGAGGCGGGCAAGACGGGGGAGGGGCAGGAAGGAGAAGAGGACACTGCTCAGTCAGTGCGACCCGTCAGATCCACTGTTGGGGTGACGTACAGCCCCACAAGGTCACGTACTGCTGTAGACTTGGGGTCATTATCCAATGAAATAGTCATCCTTTAATAAAAGGTGACTCCTCGTGTCTTACTGAAAATCCTTTTAAATGGAGTTTCCTTACTTAACTTCCAAGCGTCTGTATCTAGTTCCCCAGCCACATCCCCGCTCCGTAAGAACAGCTGACTGCAAAGCTCCCTGTGCCCCCGAGGGGCCTGGAGTCACTGGGCCGGGAACACAGCCGGGAATTACCCAGAAGGCACTCTGTTTAATCAGCTGCTGCTCTGGCTGATGTAACCAGCCAGTAGGACCTTTTAATTGATTTGCAATCCTAACAGGAATGAAAATATTACCAATATCACTACATGGGTCATAGAGACATCCCCAAAAAGGGAGGAAATTAAAACAAAAACAAAAAAACCCAACAACTATAAAACCCACGAGCTAACGGCGTGGGCAGAAGTCAGGCCCTTCTCATCGTCATCATAGAAAACCAGCTCGAGGTGACCAACGGCCCCGCGTCCCCCCGGAGCCCCCACAGGAGCCGCCTTCGGCAGCGGTGAGCCGCCTCACGCCTGGGCAGAGGGTGCTCTCGGAGCGGCACCCTGCCCACAGGCCTCTTTACTGGCAGGTGGAGTGGGCCCCAGGCTGGGCAGCAGCGCTGCCCGGTGTGCGGGGCAGCCGAGGCCCAGAAAACACAGACCACGGCGATGGACGGCTCACACGGAAGACGTCGAGTCCCGGGGAGACCGGAGACCATTGTCACGGCTCCCGCCGCTCCCCCAGGACAGGAAGCCTCGCGAAGGGCCGTGGGCGGGAATTCCACTTTGCACGTTGGCTTCTTCCTCCCACGCGGGGTGTGGCGTGCTCAGTCTCACACGTGAGGCAGAGGACGTGGTCCCTAGAACAGCAGCCTGACCGCGAGGCTGACTGCTGACAAGCCCTGGCTGAAGAATGAGAACCGGAACCACAAGGTGAAAGTGACTTACAAGTGTACCAGTTACTAACTCGAACTTCGTCATCAAAGAAAACACGGTAATTTCAATAGAAACTTCAAAAGTGCTTTATTCAAAGTGATGTCCATCACTAGCTACGCATTCCCCCCATCTTTCAGGTAATTGGTGGGTACCGTCCCAATAGAACTTTTCTTGTTTTGAGGCAGACCATTCAGAGACCCCATTGTCCGCTTCTTCGTACGTGTTGAGGTGCTGCTCAGAGAGGGTGTGCGCCATCGATCGGAACACGTGTGGCCAGTGGGCCTCCTCAGGCCCAGGACGGTCCCTTCCATGTGAACCTCAGCAGCAGCTTTGGGAGGGGGCGGGCTCCATGCACACATCCTGGGCGCTGGGAGTTCAGTCTTGCTGTCATGACTGTGGGGTGAGTTCAGGCCATGTGTCGCTGCCAATGTTTCCAACACAAGAATGGCGGGAGGGGTGGGTGCGAGGAGGGGTGGGTGCGAGGAGGGGTGGGTGTGGGGAGGGGTGAGTGCGGGGAGGGGTGGGTGCAGGAAGGGGTGGGTGCGAGGAGGGGTGGGTGCGGGGAGGGTAGGCCTGCGGGAAGCGCACGCGTGGGAAAAATGATGTTTTCCACCGTCAGTGTTTACTATGCTTTCACTTCGGGGATTAATCAGCCTTACAAACAAGGAGCATGCGGAGACCCAGCAAGGTCAGGGGTCACGACGGCGTCGCTGGAACGGTCCGGGCTGGAGCCCGTCCAGGCAGCCGGCGGCAGAGAAGGAGTCCTGGCTGTTTGTTGTTGTGTTGTTGTCCTTGCCTGACCTCCCGAGAACCTCCAGAACTGACGCGCTCACTGCGCCCCAGCCGACAGCGCATGGCCTCCGTGTCAGAAACCTTCTACGAACCAGTCTCCCCACTCACCGTGCCCCAGCGACACTGGAGCAATTCTCAGTGGGAACTCCAACAGTCCGAAACCCAGCACACTCCTGGGAAGAGAATCAGCGGCAAGGCGAGGTGGACAGAACTGGGGGCCTGGCCATTGGCACTGAGAGGACTGTCCACGAGACCCGGTCCGACCCCTCTCCCCAGGAGGGGTTGTTACTGACACGGACGCCTGTCAGACACTCTGGTTTAGCAAACTCACAGATTGGGGAGCACAGGCCGGCCGTCTCTGCTCGCACACGGGGCTTGTGAGCTTATCCCGCAGAAATGACTGTCCCTGATGGACTCAGCAGAGTAATTCAGCCCGAACCTAATGCTCACCTGCGAAAATGGCCTTTGTCCCGCTTCTCTTTTCAGGGGCTGTCTTCTCTCCCCACTCTCAGTGTGTGTTTTGCTGCTCCCAAGGCGAAGGGGCAAAATGAATAAATCTCTACAAAAACATCCTCCAGGGCGCCCCTCCCCCAAACACCAATTCCGCCGGCCCCACCTGGAAGGGGCCCAGGGGACAGAGTCCGCAGGTCTTCTCCTTCCAGCTGTGGTCGCGTCAGTCCTGCCCGGATCCTGGCTAAGTGTCCCCTTATTGGCCTCTACTGGGCCCCAAACTATGGGAAAGCATGGAACTCTGGGAAAACGTGGTAGAGATGACCTCCCGACCCTTGGGAGGGCCTCCGATGATTGAGGTGCAGCCCCTGTACATATTCCACAGGCGCCGGCAGCACGTGGGAGCTTATGAGAGAAACCCGCAGTCATCTAGACCTCCTGAATCAGAAGGTGTGGGTGCAGCCCAGCGCACAGGAGCGTCTGCTGCAGTGAGAACTCCTGCCCAGCTGGCATGGCTCAGTGGTTGAGCCTATGAACCAGGAGGTCATGGTTCGATTCCCGGTCAGGGCACATGCCTGGCTGCAGGCTCCACCCCCAGTAGGGGACGTGCAGGAGGCAGCCGATTGATGATTCTCTCTCATCAATGATATTTCTATCTCTCCCTCCCTTCCTCTCTGAAATTAATTTTTAAAGAAATGTGAGGACCCCAGTTCTGGCCATGGGGCAATCGCAAAAAGGCTTTGCAAGTTCACAGTCTGGACTCCGTGTCCCCAAAAGGCAGCGCTGAGACCCTCAGAGGGCAGGCCTCGCCCCACATGGGGCTGCTGGGAGGAGGGTCCCTCAGTGTGGGCTGCAGAATTGTGAGTTTACGTTCTCTCTCTTAATTGTGTGATAACAAAGCTGCTGCCTGGGGAGCGATGGGAGGCAGTTTGCTCCCCTCGGGGGCAATATTTCATCCGGGCTTGATGGGGCAATTTGAAAAGATCATTAAACAGACAAGCTGCACGGCAGAGGGTGGCAAAAGTGTGATTATCTTTGGAGATGAATTCTCCAAACATCACGTGTTTCTGAGTGTGTGTCTCTTCCATTAAACTCTCGGCTGGTAGCTGAGTTTCATATACAGTTTCAAACACTGTTTCCTATACACAGGGCCGGTCCCTCCACACACACACACACACACACACACACACACACACACACACCTCTTTCAGGATTTTGAAATTACCTAAATTATTTTAATATTAAAGAAACAGCATCATCGGATTCAATTATCTTCCCAAATGAAGAGAGGGTTTTTTCTTTACTCAATCGGACACATGCGAATAGCAGCAGCTGAAGAAAAGAGAGGCAGAGAGGAGGAGGGGGGAGGAGAACCAGCAAAGAAGGACCAGGCTCAGGAAAGGAGTACAGAGGGGGTAACACTCTCCGGAAGGCACACATCGCGGGGGAAAAGCGCCGTCTCTGGGGTCCCGTCCGGACACAGGGCAGCGGGTGCTCACATGGAGTCTGCACTGTTCTCCAACCTGGTCTGCTCCTCGGGCGGTCAGAGGGTTCTCTGAGGGAGTGACTGTACCCACACCAGTCCCTATTGCTCAGGGCTGTCAGAGGCGTCCTCTGAGTGGCTGCACCCCACACCAGGTTCTGCTGCTCCGTGTGCCCCATGGTCGGCACGGGCTGCATTCATCACTCACTAAGTCCGGTTACCTTGTGTTTGGCTGTTGAATCCAGACTGCTCCCACCACGCCCGGATGTCCTGGCACACCCTGTGCTGTCGGGGGACTGTCGCTCACAATCTGGCCGCCAGGTCCCGTGACGGCTGCTTTCACATCCTGCCCGGCGCCAGGCCCTTAGAAAGGGCTGCTGGGCACTCGGGGGAACTGGAGAGAAAGCGCCCCCTCCAGCCCCCCAGCTGCACTTGCCCCGTCAGGTTTTAAATGGACCCTGCCCAGCCTCCCAGGCCTTCTCGCCCTCGTTCCCTCTGACCTCCCAGGTATGACAAACTCAGTCCAATGAGGAAATCAGTGCTCTCCCTGTCCCTGAACCCCGAGACTGGACTGGGCAGACGGAGCAGAGTTACTCAGGGCCGACCCGGGAGGCTGAGGACGCTGGACGAGGCTGCGGAGGGCGAGGAGAGGGTGGCCTGTGAGGACGCCGCGCAGAGGAGTGGCTGTGACGTGCCCTGGGTCACAGGAGCCGGCCACGTCCTTTTCGTGCACTGGGACAGACAGTGGACTAACTCCACTGCCCACGTCCCGGCTCCTCGGATGTGGAGGAGGTGACCCCCGCAGAGGAGCGGCCTGCCCGTCCATGGTGGGAGCAGAGAGAAGGTGTTTGAGAGCAAAGCCAGGCCCTCGATGAGGTGATATCCAACGTTGGCCTCCTGGCCCTGCAGCAAAGCCGGAGCAGAGAGGCTGGGAGCGGCTCCTTTAAGAGCTGGGTGCTCATGTCTATGCTGAAAGGTGCAAGGAGCACAGCGACCTGAAACGATGCAGCCGTGTCACCTTCCCCCTCTCTCCCGGTCCCCGCTGGCTCTGAGGCCGGCGGCTCCATGTGGCTGAGGTCCCAGCGGAGGCAGAGACAGGCTGCCTCCTGTCCGGGGTCCAGAGTTGGTGCATCAAGATGAAAACTGAGCCCAGCCACGTGGCCCAGGGGTTGAGTGTTGACCTAGGAACCAGGAGATCATGGTTCGATTCCTGGTCAGGGCACGTGTCCGGGTTGTGGGCTCCATCCCCAGTGTGAGGCGTGCAGGAGGCAGCCGATCCATGATTCTCTCTCATCACTAATGTTTCTCTCTCTCCCTCTCCCTTCCTCTCTGAAATCAACAACAAAAAAATATTTTTAAGAAAAGATGAAAACCGAGACTTCAAAAACGAAAAACAAATGGTCAGCATGTGTCTCATAAGGCGTGTTCTTGGCAGGACCTAGTGTCCCTTACATTATAGGTTGTGTCATGGTTTACACACGCTGTCATGTAGACATGTTGTCCGTATCTGTGTCTGCGAGTGGAGATGTATAGACTATCCCCCAACCCAACCTGAGGCCAGACAGGACAGGCCTCATCACTGCAGGGCACAGAGCGGGGGCCGGGAGCTGGGGGAGGACCAAGCTCCCTGCTCAAGTTCACGCCCCCTTCCACCGAACCCCAGGCCTTCCCTGGTCCCAACGCCCACATCTGAGAGCTTCTCCAGGCCGGAAGGGAATGTGTAACCTACACCCCCTCTTCCGATCTCATCCGATACCTTCTTCACAGACCCAGGTCTCAGCAGACCCCCCACGCGGAAGCGGGTGAGCAGATGAACTGCTTTTGTACCGCACTCCCCAGGATCGGGAGGGATTAACACGTCCTCATCCGTCTTCCCCTGCCCCCAGACCCCGCGTTACTCTGACCGTTCTGTTTAAGCCAAGCCGATACGCTTACACGACTTAGGCTCTTCGGCAATGCAATCCATTTGCTTTATCCATTCTCCATTCAGAATGATGGATGCGGTACAAATACACAATGAAGACTATAATTACCAAGGAAACAGATCCCCTGCCCAGGCCAGGCTAACTGAGAGGAGTGCAGGGCACGCAGTGGGAGGAGCAGACGCACAGTTGTCTGATTAACTTGTGAGAGTCCCCAGGTCTTCCCAGGACAGGAGTGCCATCTGATTGGCTGAGCAGGCGCCGGGCCCGCCCAGGCCCTCTGTGCTCATGCCGGGCCTGTGCTGACTGCCCCTCAGCCTGGCACTGTAGTGAGCGCGGAATTCGCTGTGGAGAGGGGCCGCTCCGGCGGCCTTTGGGCACCGGGCTGTGCAGTGTGTCAGTGAGACCGCGCGGCCGTTCCCTGTGCTTCCTCTGGAATAAGGATGGAGCCAGGAAATCGATGGCTATTATGCTGCCGAGTACATGGGCATTTTTTAAAGATTTCTCAGGAGTCATTTTCAGACCTGAAATGGAAGGAGACAGGGAGCTGCCTGGATCCTCCGGGGCTTCCTTTTGAAATCCCCCAAGGACCAGTGAGTCATGCAAACGAAAAGTACACAAGTGTGTTCCTCAGACAGAGTGAGCTCGGAGAAGAGCAACTGTTTACATGTGGGTGCTCTGATGTGTTACTGTCGAGAAGACAATGGGGGGCAAACTCGCCATGTTCACACTCATTGCAAAAGGAAAGGAAGTCGGCGGAGACTCAGGGATGGACCGAGAGCGACGTGAGGGGTCTGGGACGCTCCCTGGTAGACGCAGGGCCCCAGATCCATGTCCCCAAGCCACGTAGCAGCAGGAAGCACATGGCATGGACCGGCCTTATCGTCACCCAGCGCCCTCACTGCTTGTCCTCTTGATTTTCTGGGCCAGTGGTCGGCAAACTCATTAGTCAGCAGAGCCAAATATCAACAGAACAACGGATGAAATTTCTTTTGAGAGCCACATTTTTTTTAACTTAAGCTATATAGGTAGGCACATTGTTATTCACTCCATTAGGGGACTCCTTCCATCGTACTGTGTGTGCATGCCCGCTCGTGGTATTCTGTGGAAGAGCCACACTCCAGGGCCCAGAGAGCCACATGTGGCTCGTGAGCCGCGGTTTGCCGACCACTGTCCTAGTGGACCTGAGGGTTCCCCGGACCCTAAAGCTGCCAGCTAACAGCTCCCCAACCGGAAGAAACGCTCCCAGCTAGTCCTCTAAGGAAGGGGGGCGCGGTCTGTACCCTGTTTGTGCTTCTTCTGTCCATTCTGCACACACAGGTGCTGGGGGTGGACCCTTGTCATTCCCCGTCTTAGAGACTCTCCTGAATTTCTCAGGAAAAAATGGAAAACGCCCATGTTTTTCTGAGCCCAAGTTTGCCCCTAGCGAACCGCTCTTCCCGGAGAGAAAAGAGGGGCGCCCAGGGGCACACAGCACCCCCGGGGAACGGCGCAGGTCTGCCTCGCTGCTATCCCTCGTGACTCCCCTCTTTGTTAATTTTCATTGAGATGCTCCTTTGCTTCAGAAAATTGCTTCCAATTTCTAAGATTCCTGAGAACCCGCCCCTCAGGCGGGAAGAAATGTCTTCCGTCTGAAGGCCATTTCCGCTCAAGCACTTCACAGCCTGGCCGGCCTGTGCTCCTGCGGCGTGGCTCTCCGGGGTGTCCATCCGGAGCCGCGGTGAGGGCGGGTGTTCCGGGAAGGCGCACACCGTTCCGGCAAAGGCAGCCCCCTGCGTCCATGAACACAGCGTCTGCCGCACGGAGCGGAGAACAGTGCCTCTCCGCCTGCTGGAAGGTTCCCGGACCAGCACCTCTCTCTGTGCTGTGATGTCACAACCGCCACCTGTGCCCGGGCCGGGGCTCCACGGCCCCGGGAAGTGAAGGCGCCATGGCAACAGCCTCCAAAAGCAAGGAGCTGACTCGGAGTTCTCAGTGAAAAGGCTCAGTGCGTCCTCTCTCTCTCTCTCTCTCTCTGTCTCTCTCTCTCTGTCTGTCTGTCTCTCCCTCAGTGAAAGCTGTGCAGACAGACGCGGTTGAAGGGAGAGAGTGGTGAGTGGTGGGGACCAGCCCAGGGCCCCCTGCCGCCTCCGGCCGGAGTTAAAACGTGAGGAATGGAGCTGTGCGTCGGTGCAGGCATTAGCCTCAGGCCTTGGGCTTGTGAAGGCTCTAAAAGGAGAAGTGGCTGTTTTATTGCCATCGATCCCGGGAGCTGCTGAGTCGCAGAGTTACTGTCAGATTTATGGTCCGGGTGAGCTCACTGGTGGCTACCCCGAGAGCGGGCTCCCGCTAATTCAGCATTTATGACCTGTCACGAATCAGCTTCGCCCACCTCTTAATGCGTTGCCCGGAAATATAACTTTTCATTTTAAAGTGTATCCATCTCACTGGGAGGTGAGATCGTGGGAGCGGAGAGGATAAAGATGAAGCGTGGAGCTGCTGGGGGTTAAACAGCCACATTAATACCGTTTCCCAGGCAGGTGTGTCTGCAGTCCGGGGGCTGCTGGGTCTCTCCTGAGCTCCCACCCCTCCCCTCAGTGAGCGGGTCCCCAGTCCCCAGCAGTTAGCCCCTCAGGGAGCACATCCCCCATGGTGAGGGGGCGCCCGGAGGGAACCACAGGGAGTGACGTCACAGGGGCCTGTCAGGGCCGGTGGGGCTGCGGGAATCAGCCAGGAGAACACGGTGAGGCGCCCTCATCAGGGCGAATGAACACACACAGCCATCAGGAGAGCCACCCGTGGGCCCGGCCGCCGCCCAGGCCGGCGTGTCAGTGCCGCTGCGGGGAGCACAGGGCGCGGGGCGCTTTGGAACCGGTGTTTGGGTTCTTCCCACCCCGGGAGGGGGTCACCGGGTCCTCAGCCACCTGCTGGGGGGCAGGCAGGCTCCGCGGTCAGTTGGAGGGCTCTGTGTGACAGCCACGTTTTAGAAGCTCCTGTCTACAAAGCTGGTGGGTCAGCCCCTGGGGCCTGCCGTTTCAGAACCCGCTAATTTCCCGCCCGATTAACGCTGATGACAAGACAAACGCTGTCCCCGAAGGAGAAGGAAGTGAACAGAGAGGGATAGGGAAATGGCCTCAGTGACCCAGGGTGACCTCCAATGTGGACGGCCAAGTCCTCCTCTCCCCAAAGTGCAGTCTCTGATTCAACACATACATGTTACGTGTCTGCTGTGCTCAGCCTGGGACCGGGTTACAGGTACTCGGCTTCCTTTTGGACCAGAGAGCCTCCCAAGAAGGACGGAAAATGTGATGATAATCACGAGGGACCCACTTAGCCTCCTGGGGCAGGGCTGCAGCGGGGTGAGCCTTCATTTGCTGGGTGGCCAGCATCACAGACGCAGAGACCACAGGGAGGGAGGATGGCCTTACAGAGAAAAGGATTTGATGGGATAACAAGCCCTCGAATGAGGTCTACAAAGCTTATGGTTCACGCACTGGGCTTCAGTTTCAGAACTGGCTGAGCTCTGAGGAGGAAGCAGAGACTGAGGATGGCGCTCATCTGTGGAGGGGCAGAGAGCACTTCCACCCGGGGGAGCGGCCCGGGCTGCCCGGCAAAGGGAGCTCGGCGTTGGGGACCGGAGGGCAGGCGCCGGGGCCGTGAAGAGGGGGTCGGCTCAGAGGCTAAGGATCCAGGCATCACACGGAACCTTCTCCAACTACCCCGAGTCTCAGATCTCAGAGAGAAGTTTGTGAGCCACATCTTCAAAGGAGAAGCATGAGTTTCCCGAGGGGATTTCTCAGAGACACGAGCAAAAGGACCTTTAATGCCACCTGTCACTCACCCGGGAGAGCGAGCTGCCGAGGCTGAGGTGCCGGTGGGTTTGCTAATCACCTGCGATCGCTGGCACAGGCCGGCTCCGCCCACCGGGGTGCCAATTATTCCGAACTTCAGATCCAGCTGGATGCAACAACTCAAGGAATCTTAAAAAATAAAAATAAAAGTGAAACCATGCTTCTGAGATGATGAACACAATTAGCAGCTGCCACGTGCCCTGCGATGGCCCTGGGCGGCCGGTAGCTGTGACTTACCTGCCGCAGAAGCGTTCCTCTCACCGGTAGCCGATGAACATCCCAGGACCTGCACGGCATCGCCTGGAAACCCAAGAACTGTATCTTCTGCTGTGTATCTTCTGTGTCACTGTCAGAAGTCCTGTGCGGCTAGGGAGTGGGCACCCACCCTGCCGGGCGCTTTCCGTAGACTGAAACACTGAAGGACTGCTTTCTGAGGACAGGGGATGGGATTAGGTGCTGAGATCATAACAAAGCTGCAGCGCAGAGAGCTGAGTTGCACTTAGCAAACACAAGGTAAACGAGATGAGCGGGCCCGTGGGAAGCTGGGAAAGAGCCTAATTCTCAGCCGGTGATGTCAATGGTCAGCCCTTGACTTCAGCCAACAGAAGCACAGCTGCACCTGCGCCACGAGGTAGATGTGGGCTCAGCTGACCCACCTGCTTCGCTCAGCAGTCCACACAGGGGTGCTTTAACGGAGGCTGTCTCTATGGTTGAAGGCAGATGGAGCCCCAGAGCGGCCTCAAACCCAGAAGTCCATCACCACGCTGGAGGAACGCATTGAAAACGGGGATTCTGGGAGGTCAATTCCAATGGCACTCACTTTTTTCTCCATGTGTCTTTCTGAAGAATATATACAGGGTTTTGGTGTCTGTCTGTCTGTCTGTTTGTTTTTTAAAGTAAACATTAAGGCCCTTGTTGAGTAGCTCAGTTGGTTACAGTATCATCGGGACACACTAAGGTTGCGGGTTTGATTCCCAGTCAAGGCACATACAAGAATCAACCAATGAATGTGTAAATAATGGGACAAGTCTCTCTTTTTCCCTCTTTCTCTCTAAAAACCAATAAGATTAATACCATTTTTTAAAAAGCAAACATTACAACATTTCAAATAGGTAAGTATGCCAACAATGGTGTAATATCTATTATAGTTATTATAAAGGAGACAGGTTCCAATTGAGAAATAAGCCATAAGTAAAACAGAAATTCCATTCCCTCCTGTCCCTTCTCTTCCTGGTGTCAGTAGCTTTTGGCATCAGTGCCAAGAATCACTCCATAAAGAAAGGGGTCTCTGTCTATGTGGGTGTCCAGGGTCTGAGAGAGGAAGCACGGAGTTTGAGGCAGCACGGTGCTCCAGGTCTGTAGTGAATCTTTCTCAGATTGGGGAGTATGAGATTCCGTGGAAAATTGCATCTGAGAAACAGAGCTTGCAAGCCAAAGTTTGAGTTCTTCCAACAACATTTATATATGTGTAAAAAAAAAAAAAAAAGACATGCAAAAAAACACCATCTGAAGTAGAACTCAGAGAACAGATTCATCAAAATCTATATATATAAAGAGGTGATATACAAATTAGCCACGGCACTGTAACATCACGACTGCTCAGGAGGCGGCTGTGAACACAGGTGGGCAGGAAGGGGCTGCGTCCGCTGTGAGCCAAGCCACGGATGGCGCAGGCCCGGAGAGAACAGGGCCTATCAGCTGGCACGGTGGTGAGCAGGCCGGCAGGAAACAGGTCCTGCCAGCTGCAAGCACCAGCAGGCCCGCCTGTGTGCGTGAGCTGCAGAGAAAACACATTTCTGGCCGCTCATTGGCTAAGCTCCCAGTACGCCACTCAGTGCTCTTGGGAACTTGGGTAATAAGAATGCAAGAAGGTGACCTAGGGTTTTTCCACCTCACTCCTGGAGGAAAAGATGAAGATCCACTGCTGGAGGGCATAAGAGATGTCATATCCTGCCCTAGCCAGTTTGGCTCAGTGGATAGAGCCTCGGCCTGCTGACCACAAGGTCTGGGTTTGATTCTGGTCAAGGGCATGTGCATAGGTTGCAGGCTCCTCCCTGGCCAGGGCCTAGGTCAGGGCTCATGCAGGAGGCAACCAATCGAAGTGTCCCTCTCACATTGATGTTTCTCTCTGTCTTTCCCTCTTTCTTCCATTCTCTCTAAAAAACAATGGAAACATATCCTCAGGTGAGGATAAAAAGAAAGAAAGAAATGTCATATCCTATGAAAGAGACATCTTGAAAATGCCTAAAGAAAGTTGTCATTTTTTCATAGTGAGGGCAGCGTGCGGCCCACTCGCCTGGGCCTCCTCCGGTGAGCGGGTCCCCTCGGTGCCCGAGCCCCGCGCTGCTCAGCGCCTGGGGCAGCGCGTCTGAGCTGCACCCCGTCCCAGACAAACCCCGGGCTGCCACGGAGGGAGGCACCGTCTCCATTAGGCCGCGGGCACAGATAGCGTTTCCGTGGTAAACAAGGCCCGTGCCAGCGGCCACTCATCTGCATGCGGGCCGGGCCGCACGGGAGGCCCGTAAATCACCAGGGCCCTCCGGACGCCGCTCAGAATCATTCATTAGCGCCTCCGCGGCCGCTGTTTGCACACGGCCGGCCGGGGCTCAGGGCGTCCCTGTAAACAATCAGACGGCCCGGCTCGGCCGCGCCATTAATTAAGTGTCTCTGCTGTGAATAAACAGGGAGAGCTTTCCGTCCGGGCCCGCGGCGCCGTGGTAAACAGGCAGCTGCTGACATCTTCATCCGTTTCCGCGCTCGCTCCCGGGGACACCGGCCGTGTCGCAGGGAAGGCGGCGGTGCGGCCGCACTCACGAGGCCCGAACGTTACGTCAGATGCAAGCCGGCGGGTCGTCGGAGTTGGGGGGCACCCAGGCGGCCGTGGCCCACACCCTGCGCTGGGACCCCTGACTGCACGTGGCACCGCCGGCTGTGCGGTCCGTGGTGTCTCCGCTGCAGGGTCGCCCACTCCCGGGCGGTGGGGAGGGAGGAAGGGAGCAGGCGTCATGGCCAAGGCAGGCAGCCATGACTCCTCTTTCCAAGACGCTCCGTTTCTCCGCAGAACCTGTGGACGCAGGAGAGCCGGGTGCCTGGCCCTGCAGCCCGATCCCCATTCCACGTCTCCAAACACAGGAAGCAGGCCCTGCGGTGACCTGACCCCCCTCCCCCGCCCACGGCTGCCCCGCCTCTGTGGCTCTGGTGCACGGGAAGCTGTGTTTGGAGTCGGAGCCCCGGGCCGGAGGAGGAAGACCTCGGTCGGGAGAACGGGCTCGGGAAGGAGGGAAATGAGGCTTCGGGGGGCCGCGGCAGGCCCTGGCCGGGAGCTGAGAGGAGGGCTGGGGTTCTGAGAGCAGGCCCAGAGCTGCGCAGCGTGACTTCAGAAATACAGATCGCTCTGATTGAACCGTGTGGGGAAAATCAATATCACCAACCACTCCGGCAAGTGGGTGAATGAGGGAGAGTGGACTGGGCCCTGCAGCTTTCATTTTTCAAATGAAAAAGGAGAGAGAGCCGGCGCTCGCTGCGTGCAGGGTGATGCTTGCTCAGTGAGCAGCCCGGCTCTCCGATGCTGTCTGGAGCCGTTCCCACAAACAGCTTTATTAACTCCGGAGAACGTGACGAATTGCCCCCACGCACAGGGGCTGCCAAGGAGGGGAGAGTCGAAGAGGTTCGGAGGAATAAGAATTTGGAAGTGGTGAGTTTGCCTCCTTCCCCGAACAGAACTGTTATATTAAAAACGCAGCCTGCTCTAGGAAAGCAAGATGGAGCTCTGACTCATTGCAGCATGTCCTCCGGGATTGGCGTGTCCGGATTACGTCATCCCTTTCCTCCCGTCACGCCCGGGCCTGCCTCTGACTCCGCACCCTCATTCCTCCTTCATGTGAATGAACTTCCCCTGTGCGCGCCCGGTTCCTGACGGCTCCCCTGCGCCAGGAACCCCGGGACAGGCAGCTTCCTCTCTGGTGACCTGCCCTGGGCCGGAGGGACCTGTCGCGATTCTGGTAACACGGCCACTGCCGTGAAAACGCCAAATTCCCATACTGCCAGGCACTAGCCCGGGGGCCCCAGCGACGAAGCCATCAGTTTCATCTTCCCTTCCCGCTGAGCTCCTTGTTTTCCTTCACGCGATGGCACTGGCCGGAGGCTTTTGTAAATGCCCATGCATTGCACCCATCTCCTCTTCCTCTGTCACATCCGGAACCGCCAGGAGCTTCCACTTCCTCTAAAGTCATCAGAAGGGCCTGGCCGGTGTGGCTCAGTGGTTGAGCATCGACCTCTGAACCAGGAGGTCACAGTTCGATTCCCGGTCAGGGCCCAGGCCCGGGCTGCAGGCTCCATCCCCAGAAGGGGCAATGCAGGAAGCAGCCAATCCATGATTCTCTCTCATCATGATGTTTCTCTCCCTCTCCCTTCCTTTATGAAATCAATAAGAAATATTTGGGGGGGAAATAAAGTCATCAGAAGAAATGAAATGTCTTTCTGCCCGCTAACACTCCTGACAGCTGTGTGGCTGGCTCCCGCTGGCACAGTTATGAGCGTTACCAGCCAGGGCCTGAGGGCGGAAGACAAGAGGGGGCATTCACTTCGCCAGCTCCTCGGAGCAGGAGGGCAGCCGCCGCCTGGCTCTGTCCCTCCTCTGAGGGCAGCTCCCCTGCAGGAGCCCGTCTCTCGGCGGCTCCCTCCCCACGGCTCCCGCGGCCACTGCCTCCCTTTGCTCCCCAGTGACCAGGGTTCTGCCCTGTGACTGGGCCTGGGGACCACACTGTCCCTGCGACTCCCCAACGCTCTCTCTGACCTTCGAAATAGTCTTTGGTGAAGCATCTTTCAGATACCAAATCTGACGGTGCCATCTGCTCCCCGCGGGACCCAGATCCATGCAGCCACTTAGGACGTGAGAATGTCACTGACCTTCCATCAGCCTGAGGTGCCTCATCGGTAGACTAGGAGCGGCATTATCTGTCCTTCAAAATTATTGTAAAACAAAAGGGAATATTCTTTCTAAAACCAGGAAGCTTAAACTCCATCTAATCAAAATATAACAAATACAGCATCATAACAGTAATTTTTTGCATAGACAAAATGGAAAAAACAAACAAAAGATAAATGGGAGGACAGGTTTGCCACACATACAAGAAACACCCCTTTGAAAACACACAATGAGCCTCTGCGAGTCCACGTGAAAAGCCCGAGCACGAACGAATGCCGATGGAAAAATGGCAGGACGTCCTCAGTGCGAGGGGGAGGAAATACAAATGGGCTTAACATTTCAGAAAGATGCTCAGCCACGGGGAAATGCAAATTAAACCACAATGATCTATGCTTTCTGTAACCTATTGCATGAAAAAGATCAAAAGGAAGAATTGTACATTCCGCTGGTGAGGATGTGGGAAATCTGAGCGCTCATACATCATTGACGGGAATGGAAATTGGTACAACCTCTTTGCAGTGAGACTGAACAGCGTCTAATAAACTGGGGACGCACCACGCTCTGGGCCCGCCGCGCTCAGGGGGGGCAGAGCGGCGGGAGCCACGCTCTTCATTCCAGCGCCTCCTGCTGCGGGAAGGAGGACCCCTCGTTCCCACCGCCGGGATGGAGCAGCGGTGGCCTCAGAGCCTGCGGGGGCCCGGGCCCCTCCCTGCAGGTCTCTGGATTGGGCTCGGAGGAGGGGGCCGGAGCAGAGCACAGGAGCTGGGCTTACTGAGCCGGAAAGCGGGGGGAGCGTGTGTCCGGCTGGTGCTCCTTCACCGCCCCTGCACCTGCGCATTACCTGGTGGGCGTGGCAGCAGCCGGGTGTGCAGGCCCGGGAGGAGGTTGGGGGGCCGGGGGAGGTAGGTGCAGGTCAGCTCCATGTGAAGCTCCCGCTCACCCTGCAGGGCACCTGCATGCTCAATAACAGACGTGGCGAGAGAAAGGCCTGGTCCCCTCCATGCCCACGGGTTCCAGTTGGTCCTCGGTCCCCCTTCCTTCATGTCCAACCGCTGACCCTGCCGCCTGCAGACCGAGCACCATGGGGGTCTGGGGACTCACGCAAGCTGCCCCGCGGGCCCCAGACCGCGTCAGGTCTAACCCTCCCGTTCATTCTGAGCGGCCCTGCCCCCCGTCAGCTCTCCGCTGGTGCCAAGTGTTAACAAACCCTGAGGGCTCTCCAGCCACTAAAACTGACAAAGCGGCTCTACCTGTGAACATAAAGCCACATCCGAAATTATACGAAGTAAGAAAGATGGAGGTTCAGAAACCTGTATGTCCTGGACCACGTTTTACATAGAAACAAAAGCGGGAAGGACACGAATGCCTCACTCCTCCCCGCTGTGTACACACAACGCCTCACTCCTCCCCGCTGTGTACACACAACGCCTCACTCCTCCCCGCTGTGTACACGCAACGCACATCGGAGACATGCAAACCAGGACCCGCTCCACACAAACCACCGCAGCGCACAGACGGGGCGGAGACCGGATGCAATCCCGGGCAGGCGGGGCGGTGTCTGTGATGATCAGCTTCAGCCAAGGAGACGGGAAGCTTTCCCCAGGGCCCTCCTTCATGAACACCCACCAGTCAGGGCACCTGGGGAAGGAGAAGGCCCAGCAGGCAGCGGCTGCCTCCTCACTTCCGCCACCGTGAGCGCACAGCCGCGACTGCCTCCCTGCCGCCGGCCAGCTAGTAAATGGCTCCCAAATGCATTAGACACGCGCGGACACGGATCCCTCCACGCGGCCCCAGGGCGCAGCCCCCGAGGGGGAAAAGGGGGGAGGGTTCCACAGCAATCAGGGCCACGTGAAGCCACGTCGAAGGCCAACCATGGAGAATGGCTGATTAGCTGGAAGCCACCGGGAGTGTGAGGGGAGCGAAGGACGTCCTTCTCCCGGTCACAGGGCAGTGGGCCGCCGCGGTGGAGGTCCCGGCTAATGAGCTGGGTTCCAGGAGTGGTGCGGCCGCAGCGCCCGGCGTTTCCATCTCCTGCACGGAGACTGCTCTCCCCTCGGCAAGCCTCCCAGCGCCCTGGCTCTTCCTGCGACGCAGCATTGGCCTGGGAGCTCAGTGACACAGCCACAGGACTGCTGCTCACAGACCCCCTGGGCCCAGGCGGCTGCACTCTGGTGTCCTCTCTGCGAAGCCAACAGCGCGGGATCCAAAGCACGAGCCATCATTTCGTCTTCGAGCAGAACCTGCCGCCCACGTCCTGGAGCTGCGGCTCGCGGTGCTCACTAGCGGGACCTGGGACGAGCTGGACATTCTCACCAAACCGCCTCCTCAGGTGCTGGAAGGAGGGGCTCTACGGAGCCTCCCTACTTCCTGCGAGTCCCACGGAGGCCCCTACCGCGGCTCCCAGAACAGCCAGCCGTCTCCTGCCACGCGGGGTGGGGGAGAGGGGAGAAGGCGCAGGCAGCAGGGGAGCCAGCCCAGCAGCCCAGTCCCAAGAAGCCCAGAGGGCCTTCCTTTGTTTAGGGAACTTTTATCCCGAATCTTCCTGTGCTGGTGGCGGCCACGCCCATTCTGGCCAATGAGCTGTTCCCAGGTGTGACTGACAGACAAGCACCTGCCAGTCATCACCCCAACTTTCCGGGGCTGTGTCTGTCCTCCGGTTCCTCACCAGGAAAATGAAGCCGGCACACACTTCCTCCTCACAGCGATAGGATGTCCATGATATAGACACAGGTGCACACAGGGACAGCGATAGAGATAGCGATATATAGATTACAGATATAGGTATGGGTAGATATAGATATGTATTATAGACATAATATAGATAGAGGCAGACATAGGCATAGAGATATAGGTAGATATGGATACAGGTAGAGATAGAGATATATAGGGTATAGAGAGATTATTATAGATATACTATAGATAGAGATAGGCATAGACATAGATAGAGATATAGGTAGATAGATACAGGTAGAGACAGATAGTGATAGAGCTAGAGAGACATAGACATAGAGAGATATAGTTACAGACATGGATATAAATATGGATATAGCTATATGCAGGTACATATTTAGGTATGGATATATTTAGAGGTAGATAGACATACTTGGATTCCAAGGTATTATTGAAAATGGGTAAATTTGTCCTGGAGTATTTGAATAATAATTGTTAAACATTTATCAAGAACTAGTGCCCCACACATGAACTCATGCACAGTAGCTCGCTGCCGCTCGCCTCAGCTGGCTGCCTGCCCACTGCTGCACGTTGCTCTCTGCTGCACCAGCTCACTGCCCGTCCTTCTGCTGGTACCATGTTTCCCCCAAAATAAGACATCCTCCGAAAATAAGACCTAGCACATGGAAAGATAAGACATCCCCTGAAAATAAGACCTAGCGCAACTTTGGGAGAAAAAATTAATATAAGACACTGTCTTATTTTCGGGGAAACGGAAGGTCCTTACGCGAGGGCATCCCAGCCAATTTGCAAATTACCTTATGATAAGTATAGGTTATATTTCAGGCACAGCGTTCGCTCCGTTGGCTACATCACCTCCTCTCACCCACAGAGCACTCCTGCTATAACACAGCGCGGGACAATGCTGGGCCGGGAACGCCCCTCTGGCCTCGGTCGCCGCAGGAAGTGCTCCTGCTGTTGAATTGTGCCGTCCCCCCAGCACCTGAGCTGCTCCCCGCAGGCCTGCGGCCCAAAGCTGTTACTGCTCCTGGCAGACTGGTTTATTCCCTTCAGGTCCAGCGGCCTATCTATACCTACCTATATCTCTATGTCTATGTCTATCTCCATCCATATTATATCTATAATATCTGTCTATATCTATGCAGTTCCAGCGGCCTTGCCTTATGCCAGCACATGTCTCCCTGACAGCGCTGCCCGGGCCACTGAAATCCAGGCGTTTGGAACTCCCGTCTCCAACACGCACCCCTTCCTGGGCAACGCCCGCCTCTAACTGCCGCCCAGAGGCGCCCGCACAGGTGGGCTGCGAGCTTTTGCGAGCGATTGCAGGGGAGCGTCTGGCAGTCCGGCGGCAGTCATTATCCTGCCCCACGCCGGCTCTTTGAAGCCTTCCTGCTGGGAGCGTGGAGCCCGATCCAGGCAGCAGAGGCAACGGCGCTGCTGCTGACTGCGGACGCCTCGGAATTAGAGCAAAGCGAGTTATGGAGGGAACACTGCTCACCTCCCCGCACGGATGTTGCTGTAACGACCTGATTGTGAAGACAGAGGAGGGCGCAGGGAAGGCGGCTCCGACAGGCACGCCATGTGGGCAGCTTCAGGAGGCTGTGGCTTCACTCTCCCCGGGCAGCCACCGGTCTGGTCCCCACAGAGCGAGCGAGGGGGAAGGACTGGGCAGGGAGGAGTGCTCTATGGGTGAAAGGAGGTGACGTAGCTAACCGAGCGAACGCTGAACCTAAACTATAACCTATAGTTATCACAGGGTTATATGCTAATTGGCTGGGATGCCCTCATGTAAGGACCTATCAGCAGGAGGCGGGGCAGCAAGCTAGGAGGGGTGGAGAGCCACAGGAGGGCGGGGCAGGGAGCTAGGAGGGCTGGAGAGCCACAGGAGGGCGGGGCAGGGAGCTAGGAGGGGTGGAGAGCCACAGGAGGGCGGGGCAGGGAGCTGGTGCAGCAGGGAGTACGAGCAGCAGTGGGTGGGTGGCCAGCTGAGGTGAGCGGCCGCAAGCTACTTGTGCATGAGTGCACGTGCAGGCCACTAGTTCTCAATAAATGGTTAATGATTATTATTCAAATACTCGAGGACAAATTTACTTTTTCCAATAATAGCTTGGAATCCAGGTATATCTATCTACCTCTAAATATATCCATACCTAATTATATACCTACATATAGCTATATCCATATCCACTTCCATGTCTATAGCTATATCTCTCTATGTCTATGTCTCTCTAGTTCTATCACTATCTCTATCTCTACCTGTATCTATATCTACCTATATCTCTATCTATGTCTATCTCTATCTATATTATATCTATAATACCTATCTATATCTATCTGTACCTATATCTATATCTATATCTATACATCTCTATCTCTATCACTGTATCTATATCTACCTATATCTCTATGCCTATGTCTATCTCTATATTATATCTATAATATGTATCTATATCTCTCTGTACCTATATCTATAATCTTTATATCTCTGTCTCTATCGCTGTCCCTGTCTACACCTGTGTCTATATCTGAGGATTTCCCCATCGCTGTGAGGAGGAAGTGTTTGTGGTTCCATTTTCCAGGTGGGAAGGCGGAGGCACTGAGGATGCCTGTGGACACAGAGGGAAGTCTTCTCTGAAGGTCTGCTGACCGGGAGGCCGCGGGTGAGGGGGCGGCTGACTCACTCCCGCAGAGCAGACGCGCTGGCTGCGGCCCCTGTGGTGACCAGCATCCTCGCCCTCCGGGGGAGGGGCCCAGACCCAGGCCCCCGGCCCTGAGGACCGGCACCGCTCAGGTCCTGCGGGGCCTGAGGACCGGGTGGCTGCTGGGAGCAAAGTTGCAGCTCAGCAGCTGGCTGGCCAGGTGAGATGCCCTCCAGGTGCGTTAGGGGCTGTGCTGCTGCCTCCGGGGAGGGGGCCGTGGGGAGCCGGCGGGAGGGACCTCTGGGTGCCAGGTGCTCCTCCGGGGCCTCCCAGCCGCGGCCATGTGCGCTGCTGTAAGGGGGGGGCGGGGGGGGGTGTGTGCGGGAGCCCCATGGACAGGGAGGTGACCAGCAGTTCCTGGGGCTGCGCTGGGCGGCTCAGAAGGAAGGCTGTGTGCTGGTCCCCGTCCAGGGCGGCGAATTCCCAGGCCCGGAGTCTCTGCCCTGTGTCCCCGAGACAAACACCCTGTTCTGAGGGCTCGGGCTTGGAGCGTCTCCCAACACAGCCCTCGATTTGGCACCAGGCCTCCTGCTCTCATTTGCAAGCAGGCCTTTGTCTCGTCCCCGGCCGGCCGGGGGCACCATGGTCAGGAAGCCCTACCCCCCAGCCCCGGGCCCATCAAAGCCGCCTTTCTCCAGTCAGCCCCCGACTGTGTCCTCTGGCGCTGTCCCCTGCCCCGCGGGCCCTGCCTCTGCCACCCACACTGCTCTCTGGCTCCCAAAAGGAGGGACAGACCCGGGGCTGGGACCCCGGGCTGGGACCCCCGGGCTGTGGTGGCTGGAGAAGGCGGCCGTGGCCCAAAGCACCTAACACCCAACCCGGCAGGACACGGGGGCTGTGGGGAGAAGAGCCCTCAGTGGCACAATGCCAGCCACGGCGATGAGGGTCGGGGTCTGTGCGGATTCCCGGGTAGATGAGCTGGGAAACCGGGCTGACGGGCGGCTTCAGGCCTAGAGCATCCGGTGTGGTGCCTCCGTCCCACCACCTCCCTCTGAGTCCCCGAGCCCGAGGCTTCCTCCCGCGGGGGTGCAGAGGCGGGTGTGCGGGGCACATTAGGGGGTGCAGAGGGGGGTGTGGGGGCACAGCGGGGGGTGCAGAGGGGGGTGTGGGGGGCATAGGGGGGGTGCAGAGGGGGGTGTGGGGGGCACATTGGGGGGTGCAGAGGGGGGTGTGGGGGCACTGGGGGGGTGCAGAGGGGGTGTGGGGACACATTGGGGGGTGCAGAGGGGGTGTGGGGACACATTGGGGGGTGCAGAGGGGGTGGGGGACACATTGGGGGGTGCAGAGGGGGTGTGGGGGCACATTGGGGGGTGCAGAGGGGGTGTGGGGGCACATTGGGGGGTGCAGAGGGGGGTGTGGGGACACATTGGGGGGTGCAGAGGGGGTGTGGGGACACATTGGGGGGTGCAGAGGGGGTGTGGGGGGCACATTGGGGGGTGCAGAGGGGGTGTGGGGGCACATTGGGGGGTGCAGAGGGGGTGTGGGGGGCACATTGGGGGGTGTAGAGGGGGGTGTGGGGGGCACAGGGGGGTGCAGAGGGGTTGTGGGGGGCACAGGGGGGTGCAGAGGGGGGTGTGGGGGGCACAGGGGGGTGCAGAGGGGGGTGTGGGGGGCACAGGGGGGTGCAGAGGGGGTGTGGGGACACATTGGGGGGTGCAGAGGGGGTGTGGGGACACATTGGGGGGTGCAGAGGGGGTGTGGGGATACATTGGGGGGTGCAGAGGGGGTGTGGGGACACATTGGGGGGTGCAGGGGGGGTGTGGGGGGCACAGGGGGGGGTGCAGAGGGGGTGTGGGGACACAGGGGGGGGTGCAGAGGGGGCGTGGGGGGCACATTGGGGGGTGCAGAGGGGGTGTGGGGGGCACAGGGGGTGCAGAGGGGGTGTGGGGACACATTGGGGGGTGCAGAGGGGGTGTGGGGACACATTGGGGGGTGCAGAGGGGGGTGTGGGGGGCACAGGGGGGTGCAGAGGGGGTGTGGGGACACATTGGGGGGTGCAGAGGGGGTGTGGGGATACATTGGGGGGTGTAGAGGGGGGTGTGGGGGGCACAGGGGGGGGTGCAGAGGGGGTGTGGGGACACATTGGGGGGTGCAGAGGGGGTGTGGGGACACATTGGGGGGTGCAGAGGGGGTGTGGGGGGCACAGGGGGGGGTGCAGAGGGGGTGTGGGGACACATTGGGGGGTGCAGAGGGGGTGTGGGGATACATTGGGGGGTGCAGAGGGGGTGTGGGGATACATTGGGGGGTGCAGAGGGGGTGTGGGGACACATTGGGGGGTGCAGAGGGGGTGTGGGGGGCACAGGGGGGTGCAGAGGGGGTGTGGGGGGCACATTGGGGGGTGCAGAGGGGGTGTGGGGGGCACAGGGGGTGCAGAGGGGGTGTGGGGACACATTGGGGGGTGCAGAGGGGGTGTGGGGACACATTGGGGGGTGCAGAGGGGGGTGTGGGGGGCACAGGGGGGGGTGCAGAGGGGGTGTGGGGACACATTGGGGGGTGCAGAGGGGGTGTGGGGGCACAGGGGGGGGTGCAGAGGGGGTGTGGGGACACATTGGGGGGTGCAGAGGGGGTGTGGGGGGCACATTGGGGGGTGCAGAGGGGGTGTGGGGACACATTGGGGGGTGCAGAGGGGGTGTGGGGGACACAGGGGGGGGTGCAGAGGGGGTGTGGGGACACATTGGGGGGTGCAGAGGGGGTGTGGGGGACACAGGGGGGGGTGCAGAGGGGGTGTGGGGACACATTGGGGGGTGCAGAGGGGGTGTGGGGACACATTGGGGGGTGCAGAGGGGGTGTGGGGGCACATTGGGGGGTGCAGAGGGGGTGTGGGGGCACATTGGGGGGTGCAGAGGGGGTGTGGGGACACATTGGGGGGTGCAGAGGGGGTGTGGGGGCACATTGGGGGGTGTAGAGGGGGTGTGGGGACACATTGGGGGGTGCAGAGGGGGGTGTGGGGACACATTGGGGGGTGCAGAGGGGGGTGGGGGCGCAGCGGCAGGGGGTGTAGAGGGGGGATGGGGGCGTGTTGGGGGGGTGCAGAGGGGGAGTGTGAGGGGGGCACTAAGAGATGCCTTGGAGCCCAGCCGCCAGGCAGGCCCCTGTGTCCCGGACAGGCGGCTTGGGAAGGCACGGGCCTGGGTCCCTTCTGTCCTCCCTCCCAGTGGGAAGGAAAGAGGGAGACGGGCTGTGAACCCCTAGGAAGGGGCCGCGGCGGCTTTCCCGTGGGGAGAGGCCGTGCAGAGCGCACCGCTGGGCGCCCGGAGGGCAGGGCTCCGGCCAGTTGCCGGCTCCTCCTCACCCAGGCCCCTCCTGCTGACCGCGGCTCCAGACCCCGAGGAAGACCCTCCGTCAGCTGAGGCTGCTTCCCCGCCCCCTCGCGCACCCAGCTGGCCGTTTCCTTGAGGAAAACAAGGCCCCATTCTGAGCAGAGCTCCCGCACAGAGGGAGTGAGAGGCGGCTCTTCGCCTCGCGGCTCCTCACGGCTCCCTGACAGTCCAAACCCGCACAGGCCCGGCACAGGCCCGGGCTCAGAACCTTCCAGGGCGACGCCTCCAGGGGTGTCAGCAGCCCCGCAGGGCGTGGACCCTCCCGGACCCAGGCAGCCCGCTGGGCTGGCTCAGCGCTGTGGCTGTGAGTGTCCCCTGCGTGGTGATGGACACTCCGGGGACTGCCACAGGCCACCCGACAACTGGCTGCCCCGCTCCCTGTTACACCGTTCAAGCAGGAAAACAGAAACGAAGCGGAATGATGAAAGAAGGAAAAAGCATAGAAATGCAGATTACCCGCCAGTCCTGGAAATGGCTTTCAAGTGATAATGAATGCGAGAAAAATCAAAATACTCCCACTTGACATGGACTCCATTATGATATTATCTTGGTGGCATTTCATAAAACTTCAAAGGAGCAAAACCCAGAGTCTCATTTGTCAGGAGCAAATGCCAAACAACATGCCATCTGAAATTAAAATACATTTCCCCAAAAAAGGTCTGTGACAAAGAAAACGGGCATCAGAAAAGAGTGTGACAATTCGAAGAGAAGCAACCAAATCAATCTCACACGAGCAAATATTTGACATTCCAGTATTTTCTAGACAGAGGTCTATTTTTATGCTAGAATTCGCACCAATTAAGCATATTATAAATTTGAACCACTTTTGCTATGAAATGTATAATAAGTTATATCAAACACACATAATAGGTTATTCGATTACATCATAATATGAATAGCCTGTGTGAAATCTGGTATTTTAATGTTAAATTTTATTTATATAACTTCATGTCTCCTCAATATGCTAATTTGTGGGTCAATATCATAGGCCCTCGAAACAAAATATCTCTATTTTAATGTTTTGTGAGCCTTTAGAAGTAAGACTTAACTCACAATTAAATAAAAACATTCATCATTTTAACGTTTCATTGAAAATTTTACAATTAAGCTAGATCTGAGTGTTTAAATATATTGTTTTAAAATTATTCTTAGACTGAATACGCAATATAAATGTTTCATTTCCATTTTCTTCAGGCCCTCTGAAGAACTTACCAATTAAGAATGATCCAGGCAAGATGGCTAAATTTAAGGGCACCATGGGTAATTCTCAGCTATTGAAGGGCACCATGGGTAATTCTCAGCTATTGAAGGGCACCATGGGTAATTCCCCGCTATTGAAGGGCACCATGGGTAATTCCCCGCTATTGAAGGGCACCATGGGTAATTCTCAGCTATTGAAGGGCACCATGGGTAATTCCCCGCTATTGAAGGGCACAGAGGTCAGAGATTCCCAAATGAAAGCGACTTGTGACGCTCCCCTCAGCCAGGGCTGTGGCCGGGAGGGAGGGTGGACAGCTCTCCTCGCTATGCTGACATTTTATATTTAGAAATAAAAGATATTCCTTAATATCATTTTAGTTTCCAATTTTATTTATGCTCAATGATAGTATATGTTCCTCTGTCTTTGGGACTCTCCTGTTTTCCCGTCCAGAGTTGTTTTTGTGTGTGTGTTTTTATATAAATGTTTTTATTGATTTCAGAGAGGAAAGGAGAGGGAGAGAGATATGGAAACATCAGTGATGAGACAGAATCATTGATTGGCTGCCTCCTGCCCGCTCCTCCCAGCCCCAACACACACACTGGGAATCAAGCCTTCAACCCAGGCCTGTGCTGGGACAGAGAATTGAACCGCGACCTCCTGGTTCATAGGTCAGCACTCAACCACTGAGCCATGCCGGCCAGGCTTGTGTTACTTTGTAAAGACACTGTAGGCAATCGCCAACACCCTCTTGGAGCTTACCACAAACAGCTCAAACCTGACGGGCTCTCTCTTCCTCCCACACCATCACCGTCAGGCTGTCCGGACCAACGGCCAGGGTCTCCCAGCTTCCCCCGCGCATCCGTGTTGTTCACGTGCCCGCTCTGGGGGGACCTGCGTTTCTATGTGGTGCCTCGGAAAGACACGGGGCCCGGCCCCTCCGTGCGGCGTGTGCACACCTCCTCCGTCACCGCCTCATGGCACAGTGTGACCCCCACGCAGAATCCGGGCCAACCTTCCCATTGGATCTTTACATCGAAAACAATGAATTCTTCATTGTTTGAATTTGACTCTTATGCCTAATTCTCAGTCATTATCGGGACTGCAAATGTAATTCAGAGTCACTTTCCAGTGTATCCGTGAATCCCTATCTCAAGAAGGAGCGATTGGCTTTATACCAGTTTAATACGCTTTCTGAGCACCCGTCAGAGAGGAGCTCTGACTTGAAATAAAATTGCTGTTCTTATCAGAAGCTTCCTATGGCGCTGGCACATCACATGGCCGCGGCCGCGTCCCCTGCAGTGAGTGTTCCAGCTCCCTTTCCAGCCGGCCAGGCTCAGTGGCTGAGTGTCAACCTAGGAGCCAGGAGGTCAAGGTTCGATTCCTGGTCAGGGCACAGGCCCGGGCTGCAGCTTGATCCCCAGTGTGGGGCGGGCAGGAGGCAGCTGATCTGTGATTCTCTCTCATCACCGATGTTTCTCTCTCTCCCTCTCCCTTCCTCTCTGAAGTCAATAACAAATTCTTTTTAAAGAAGCACAGCCTTCCCGGCCACGGTACCCCTCAAATCTAAGGGATCTAATGCAGCCCTTCCACAGGCACCTCCACACACTCTCTGCTCCCCGTGCTCCCTGTACACTTCACACATCCTCTGCTCTCCGTGCTCCCTACACACTCCTCACACCCTCTGTTCCCCATGCTCCCTGCACACTCCCCACACTCTCTGCTCCCGGTGCTCCCTGCACACTCCTCACACCACCTGCTCCCCAGCTTTGGGAAGAATCAAATAAGTAGACACGTGGACTCTTAACCTGCAGGTGGAAAGCTCTCCACCACCTCACGGCTGTCAGTTACTCTCAGGTCATCCCGAGTCCACATGCACACAGTCCCCTGTGAAGAGAGGGACACTGCTCTGGGTCACCTCAGAACGGCCGCAGTGAGCAGGATCTTGGCAAGGGGGACATCTGGAGGCTGACTCCACAGGACAATAGTAAAGGACTCGTTTCTATGGGGCGTTTACACCTCCTCGGAGCCTTTTCCCTTTTCCCCTCCTTTGGGATAAGAACATAAAAACGTGAGCGCTGGAAAGTCTGATGAACTCCCGCTGCAGCTTTGGACAGACACTCGGTGGGGGGAGAACAATGGTTTCGGTGTTTTAAAGGCCGGTGATGTCCCTTTGGCTTGAGAGCGCTCCCTGGCTCTGCCTGCGTTTTACTGCAATGACGGCCCTTCTGTCTTCCTTCTGTCGTGTCCTCTGTCACACAGAGTGCCATGCCTGCTCCCATCACATGGAACACACACACACACACTCACACACAAACACACCCACACATACACCCTACATCACTCAAGAGACACACAGAGCAATGGACTGCAGCTCATCATAGCTGCATGGCCTAGGTCACATGGTCCAACCTCTCTCACGTGCACCTCCATTCGTTTCACCTGACTTCCTGCGCGGAGGGGAGGACACGGGTTCTGCGGACAGAATTACGCAGTGTTTGAAGTGGAAATGCCTGTTAGTCTGCAGCCATAGGTGGGCCTGGTATATAAATCCATTCCCACAACCCCGTGCTCATTCATTCACACATTCATTCATTTATTTACTCAGATGCTGCTCAATATTCTGTAAACTATTTATTTATTTAAATGATCGCTCTGGCACCACGTGTGAGAATACGAAGGCTAAGACAAAGCTGCTGTCCTCGGGAGGACTGCCGGGCGGTGATAGGAACATGGAAGCCGACAGGCCCTTCGGGACAGGAGCTGGGACGTGTGGAAAGTCTGTGCCATTCTAATGTTGATACCAACTTCCATGAACAGAAGGAAGCGTTTAGCCATGGCTCGGCTGCTGGAGAGAACTCCATGGCAAACGCTCAACGCAATTAGCATCACTAATGGGACCTTCTGCGTCTGAGGAAAACACTGAGAGGTTAACACAGGAGAGTTACTGTCCAATGATAATACAGTGGGCAGCGGAGTTCACGGTCAGGTCTGATTTGGTAAAGGGACTGAGAATTAAGCTGAGCACGGGAGCACTTCCCGGTAACTCCGTGTCCTCGAGCAGCCGGTCCCACTCCTGCAGCCCGGGCAGCCTCTGGGCATCGGAGAGCCCAACTGAGGGGGCCCTTCTGCCCTGACGTACGGCATCGATCCCCATCATCCCCACGGCCGCCGCCCTGCCCTCCGGAGCCGGGGTGACCCTACACCGTCCTCCAGGCGGGGCCCTCCGAGGATCCCGACAGTTGTCAGCTCCCACGCAGGCCCCGCTCCTTAGACCAAGTCCAGTTGCCACCCCCATTCCTGTGCGGGGTCTCAGGTCCCGGCCCCCAGGGACCCGCTGCTGCCCAGATGTCAGCTGACGTCCTGAGGGGCTGTTTGCCTTCCCTGCGTGCCAGGCAAGCCAACCCAGCGCCTCCAGGTGACCGCCCATCCCTGGTGTCTGTCAGGGTCAGGCTGGCCAACCCCGAAACTCTGCCACTGGTCCTGCCGCTCAGCCGTGGCCTTTCTCCCGTGTGTGTGTGTGTGTGTGTGTGTGTCTGTGCACGTGTGTGTCTGTATGTGTGTGTGTGCACGTGTGCTTGTGTATGTGCGTGTGTGTGTGTGTGTGTGTGTGTGTGTGTGTGTTTGGTTGGGTTTTGGGGGCTTTGCAGTTGGGTTTTCAACATAAGCACACAGTTAAGCTGTTATCATATGAAACCCATTGGTCCTGGCTTTGTCAGCTGCGTGAAGCCCACGCACTGATGCTGGCCTTGCCGTGACAGGCTCCGGACACACACTGCTCTGTTTCCAAGTCCCGGCCGGTCAGTCAGGCAGGAAGCGGCATCAGAGCTCGCTCACCCCGCCTCTAGGCCTGCAGCAGACTCACCCCCTCCTCCACTGTCCCAAACTCTGCGGGACCCTCTGCAGCACCCGCTCCTGGCTTCTTCCCCTCCTGGTGCCCCTGCGTCGACCTCCCCACCCCACGCGCACCTGGCAGCGGCTTTGTTGGACGCGGGGCGCTGCGCAGGGCATGCTGGGAGCCAGGAGCTGGGCTCAGTCCCAGCTGAGCAGGTCTTACCGGGGTGCAGACCCCGAGTTCCCTGAGTCCGTCTCCACGTCTGCAAGGTGGGTGCGCGCTGCCCCGGAGGACAGCTATGAGGCAGGACACACCAGTGAGGGCCCTGGCAGAGCAGCTGTTACACTGGAAGGTGGTGTGGACGGCGGTGGTGACTGTGTTTTTCTCCAAAACAGTCAGATTCCAAAGGAACACACATGTTGGTTCTTTAGTTTTGGTTTTAGACACACATTTTCCAGCCACTTCACATGTTCCAGCTTCTCCTCGGGTCCAGCACCAGGTCTGGGTGCGGACACGGAACAGCCACGCCGCCTTACGTTGTCCCACACATGGACCTGCTTCCCGAGTTTGTTCCGTGCAGAGGCCTGGGCATTCCGGTCCCTCACACCCGTCGTTGAGTTCTAACCCCAACGTGATGGCGTTAGGAGGGGGCCTTCGGGAGACAGCTAGTCATCGGGTGGAGCCCGGCCATGGGGTGAGTGCCCCCGGAGGCGGGTCCTCACCGGAACCGCACGCTGCTTCCCTGAGCTTGGACACCAGCCCCCACACTGGGAGCCGGCCCGGCCTGTGTGGCCCATCTGGACGATCCGTGTGCACCGGAGGTCACCGGTTCCATTCCGGCCAGGGTACCGGCCCGGACGGCAGGTTCCATCCCTGTCTGAGCACGTACGGAGGCAGCCATCGCTGTCCTTCACAGTGATGTCCTCTTCTCCCTCTCCTTTCCGGCTCTCTAAAATCAACAAGAACACGTAAGAACAACAAAACTGTGAGACAAACTTCTGTTTACAAGCCACCGAGTCTGCGGTCGCCTGAACACACACCCAGCCTACACTCAAACCTGTATCTGTGGCACCAAAGAATAAACAAAGCAGGCTAGCCAGGACGCAAGTCTATTCAGGTCCAGTTTGAGTTTTTTAACTGTGTTTCCTCCGTGACGGAGTCTGACTGCTCCCCCGGAGGTTATCTCTGGCCTATCACAGCCTGTCCTGGCCATTCCGAGTGAGTCAGAGCTCGGACAGCGGTTCTGAACAGAAAGGGGGTTGGCCAAAGGTTTCGGAGTCCATCACAAACGCCCCCTCCCCATGGAGACAGGAACTCTGGGTCCTCGTTCCCCATCCTCCTGCCAATGCGCATGTCTGTGCTGAGTGAGCGAGTCTCCCTTCCTGGGCGGGAAGTGGGGTTGCTGGGAGGCCGTGCTCTCTGGGGCCGGGGAAGGACCAGACCAGGCTGGCGAATGGCCACCGGGCATTTTCCCGCCTAGAAGAAGTGAGACAGAGCTGCCTGTTGTGAGAGCAAACTGGAGATGAGAGTGGATTCTCGGCAGATAAATGGGAGCCAGGAGGAAGAGGACGGTGTAAAGGAGAGGCGGCTGGATGGAGAACAAAAGAGAACAGCCATCTGCTCTCCACGCGGAGCGGGGCGCGCGGGTCCCGGGCGCTGCTGGCGCACAGGCAGGAGGACAGGTGCCTCGGGAGTGTCCTCCCTGCGTTCACGTTCCTGCGACCCAATAAACTGCGGAGGGAGAGACGGGGAGCTCAGCCGAGACTCTTCTGGAGAACATCTGAGCGTGCGGCCTGTGTTCTGGCCTGAGGAAAAGAGAGAACTTTCTAAATGTGGGCAAGCGTCTCCCAGACACCGAGGAAACGGGAAAACAGCACGAGAAGCTCCGAGCCTCAGCCCGGCTTCCCCGGCCCGCCGAAGGGCTGTGAACCAGACGGACTCGCTCTCGCCAGTGTCTCCTCGCCGTTAGAAGCCTCTGCAGCGTGAGGTCTTCACTCTTCGAGCATCAAAGGCACGAAACAGGCCCTTAATGGGACCTGGGGGGTTACGTGGTTTTAAATCCTCCTTTCAACTTCCAGCGAACACAAAGCAGCTTGTCGCCAGCTCTTCTCTTTCTACTTTATCTGCCCCCACGACTGGATGTGTCCGACAGCTTCTGCTTAGCAGTTCGTCTCTTTGCTGACACACAGCCCGCTGTAACTGCACAGCCATCAGTAGCCCGGGCTCTGATTCGGGGCCAGAGAGAAACCACCCCTGGGTCGGCAGGAGGCGCCTCCTGAGTCTCCGAGCTGAGCCGCTAAGTGAGAATCACAAAATGCCAGGTTTGAAGGCCCTCAACATCTGGAAATGAGAGTTCAAAGGAAAGTTTGAGTTCTGGGTCACTTCTCAGGTCATTACAGACCCTCAAGCCACCTTCCACCGTCATAAATGAAGGCTTCGTTCTGATCTGGAGCAGTGCCATGGAGTGTGTGTCAGCTGGCCAGGTGCCTCAAGGTTACCCACCACGTTCCAGGCTCAGAGGCAGGTGGCGGGTCCGGGCGCTGTGCTCCTGCCCTCGTGGTGAATGAGAGCTGCTTCCTGCTGCCTGGCCTGGACCGGGGGTTCACACACGAGTAATTCACAGACGCCCCCGGGGGTCTCACCGTAGCCGTGAACAAGGTCCCTCCGCAGGCAGGGAGCGGTGGGGGGCGGGGGCGGGGCCTGGTGTGGGAAGGTGGCTTTGAGAGCAGGTGTGAGGCAGGCAATCGAAGGTAGTGGCGTGTGGTGGGCATCCCGGCAAGTTACCGAATCGCCTTCACAGTTTGAAGGCCTCTCCGTGTTTTGGGGGAGACACAGGGGCCGTCAGCGTCTCAGGACACCCTCAGAGGGAATGCTCATCTACGCATTTGCAAGTGGACAGCTGGCTCCCGAGGAGAACGGGGCAGGAGGGGGTGGCCTCTGCCCCTGCCTCTGCCCCTGCCCCTGCCTCAGCCTCCAGCTGCCCCTCAGAGGCCCCTGCACCAGCTCCGAGGGCAGTTCCTCACACTCTTAGCAGAGCAGGGACAGAAAGCAGCGTCATTTGAAGGAAATGTCGTTTAACTTTGAGAAGTAAACTAATCAGGAAGAGGAGGTAGGATTCTGAAGGCAAAGAGATGGTGAAAGATGTTTTCAATGTCCAGGTCTGAGGGGTGAGCTGGCTGGGTCGGGGCTTTAATATGATGATGACGATGATGAAGATAATGGCGATGAAAATGATGAAGACGATAAAACTGCCTCCCACGTCGCTCCCTCCCCCCTACTAATCTGCACACTAACAACGGACAGTTTCCACGCCAGGGGTTAGGGGAGAGAACACCAATCCAGACCATGTAGCTAAGAGAAAAAGAATCTGTCCAAAGCTCTTCCCGCCACCAGGGGGCGCTCCTGGATCCGGAGCAGAGCAGGGGTTGCCAGGGACCTTGCAGAGGGAGGCCGTGGGTCACGGCTGAGAAGTCACCGGGGTGACCCCGTGGCGTGGGTGGTCACCGGCTGAGGCAGGCCCTGCGCTCTGCCCAGGCCCTGCCCTCTCCCAGGCCCTGCGCTCTCAGGCTGGGGGTGTCCGTGCTGCCGGTGTGGGCTGAGTCGGGGTGCCCTGGCCCCCAGTGTTGGAGCCCGGCCCTTCTCCATGAGCACCAGGGGATGGACTCCCCCAGCTCCTTGCTGCCCAAGTCCAGCCCAGACTGCTTCCCCAGGGTGCCAAGGGGGGGCGCCGGGTCCCCGAGATTGAGAACGGGAGGCTGCTGCGGAGTGCTGGGCCCGGAGCCTCGGAGGGCCTGGCCGGGAGCCGGGCGCCGGCCTCAGCCTCTGCCACCGGGAGGGGGGGGGTGAGGGTGCAGGGAGCCCCGCCAGGAAAGGGCTGGAGGTGGGGCAGGGCGGAGACATGGTTTTCCTGTGAGTCAAGGGACAGCAGCTGTCGCCACGGAGGGGGAGGAGGTGGGAGCTGGGCCAGGCCCTCTCCGGCCCTGTCAGCGGAGTCAAAACAAGCGGTCAGACCCGGGAGGCCGGCCCTTAAAATACAGCGGCCCGGGCACCCGCCATGGCCGCTCCCGGCTGCCGCCTGCGTATTTACGGCTCACCACACAGCTCCGAGCTATTCTCATACGTGTCAGCTGCCACGGCCCCACATTTGGGTGACAAAAGTGCCCGAGGGCTACTGCGATGACCAGGCCCCCACCCGGCCGGTGGCCACCACAGTGACAACCACCTCCGGAGGGAGGAGGAGCAGGGCCGCCTCCTCCAGGCAGCCCCCGGGAAGAGCCCGCGGACGGAGACCAGGCCCTCGATGGGTTACGTGCGGGGAGGAGCTCCTTTCCTGAGAGCGCGGTCCCGGCTCTGCCCGCCGGCCGCCGTGTGCGCCTGTCGGTGTCAGTGGGAGGGAGACCGGACAGTGCGCCCCTCCTCCCTGTGCGTGTCCCCCTTCCCCGGGACAGACAGAGGGCCCGGGAGGCCGGCGTGCGGACCCCGTCCCCTTGCAGCCCTGTCCATGGCAGGCCCTCCGTTTCCCCTGCGGACACCTTCCCAGCCGCGGCCTCGCCTGCTGCCCTACAATGGCCGCCTGAGCAGCACGAGTGGGTTGTGTGTGCCACGTGCCCAGCATCGGGGTGCGGCGGGTAGGAGCGAAGAGGAGGTCAGAACAGCTCGGGAAGCCACGAGGAGCCAGGGGCCTGCGTGGAGTGGCTGGGGAGAGCCGAGGACAGGGCCACGGAGCCACGGGAGACGGATCCACGAGGTGTGTCAGGGCAGGAAGAGTCCGTGTCGCACTTGCTGCTGAGAGCGCTGATCCCGCCCGCAGTCCACGTTCATGACACGTGGAGGGTGACAAGCTTCGGAAGCCGCCGAAGTCTGTTTTCCACCCAACGGCTCGCAGCCCGGCCTTTGGTTTTAGGTCTGGAGCGCTCCCAGTGCCCTCCCCGGCCCGGGGCAGCTTCAGGGCCTGGGATTTATCTGAGACCTGGTTCCTCCCCGCCCCCCACCCCCGAAGTTTCCGAGCCCAGAGCCAGCACTCCACCGACACCTGTCCTCACCGCCCTCAGCCTGAAATGCATCTCGGCGGCCACTTAAAAGCCGTCCCAAGATAGCGCGGTCAGAATGCCACCGCCGCCTGAAATAGAGGTCCCATGACGGAGCCAGGCGCCCAACGCCGGCCTCGGTTCCAGCTGTTGCACCAGCCGGAAACACACACACACACACACACACACACACCCGCGCTGTGCGGGATGGCCGGTCTCAGCAGACGCTGCCTCTTTCTAAATTTCTGAGACTGCATTGGATGTTGGCAGGTCCTGACGCGTAAACGTGGGGAACCAAAGCTCACGGGAGTTTACGATCCAGATCCTACTGCTCCCCTAGAGCTGACAGTAACAGCGCACGCTCACTATGGGTCAGTCCTACATGTGACCTCAGTGACTCTGCATCGGAGCTCTCAGGGGGGCCTGTGAGATGGAGACAGTCAGATGTCCATGAACTTGGTGAAGATAAGCAATGGGAGCTGGACACTGAGCCTAGACAGACTGCACAGAAGCTCCCACCACCCACCACTCCCACCACCCACCACCCATAACTCACACCACCCACCACTCACACCACCCACAACCCACCACTCACACCACCCACCACTCCCACCACCCACCACTCACCCATTCACAGCTTACACTCATCCATACCTCACATCACCCACCATTCACACCACCCACCACTCACACCACCCACCACTCACCCATTCACAGCTTACACTCATCCATACCTCACACCACCCACCATTCACACCACACACCACCCACCACTCACACCACCCACCACTCACACCACCCACCACTCACACCACCCACAACCCACCAATCACACCACCCACCACTCACACCACCCACCACTCACACCACCTTCCATTCACACCACCCAATGCTCACACCATCCACCACTCACCCATTCACAGCTCACACCATCCATGGCTCACACCATCCATGGCTCACACCACTCACCATTCACACCACACACCACCCACCACTCATACCACCCACCATTCACACCACCTTCCATTCACACCACCCAATGCTCACACCATCCACCACTCACCCATTCACAGCTCACACCATCCATGGCTCACACCATCCATGGCTCACACCATCCATGGCTCACACCATCCATGGCTCACACCATCCATGGCTCACACCACTCACCATTCACACCACACACCACCCACCACTCACACCACCCACCACTCACACCACCCACAACCCACCACTCACACCACCCACCACTCCCACCACCCACCACTCACCCATTCACAGCTTACACTCATCCATACCTCACACTACCCACTATTCACACCACCTTCCATTCACACCACCCAATGCTCACACCATCCACCACTCACCCATTCACAGCTCACACCATCCATGGCTCACACCATCCATGGCTCACACCATCCATGGCTCACACCACCCACCACTTCTATAATCCACGGCTCACACCACCCATTGTAAGGTCCTCCTCCCCTCTCCTGGCCCCCTCAGCCTGGCAAAGGTGCCACCTGTCATGTAGGCGTGAAAGCACAGCCCTATTTCTTTGGTAAAAGAAACCGATTTCAAGAGAAAAAACAAAATGAAGTTCTTCCTGATTCCTGTCGAAGGCACTGTAGCTCAGGAGCCTCCACCCCTTTGTTCGGCTCTGGGATTGCTGCCGTGGCTCTTGCCTTCTGGCTTGTTTCTTGGGGAGGGTGTGTGCGAGCCCTCTGGGTGAAATTGCTGAAATGATTTCCATGATATCGATGGAAGAGTCCAACCAGGAGGGAGCGGCCGCTGGGAGGCATAGCTGCTGGCGCCCGAGGTGTCTGCCCCCAGCTCTGTGCCCACACATCCCGTGGGGCCAAGAACCCCACCTGCAGCCCGGCTACGGTCACTGCTGGGAAACTGACCGCCGGCAGAGAACCGAGGCATTTCTGAGCCCCGGGGCGCTCGGACCCTGCTCCGTGCGGTGGGGCGAAGGCTCCGGCGTGTTTCCCGGGCCTGGCATGGGAGCAGGCTGCAGGACGGGCTGGGTCAGGGCCCCGGGCACACCTCCTGGAGCAGGAAGCACAGTTCTGTGTGCGGCCCCACCGGCCACTAGGGGGAGCCGGGCCCCCGAGTGTCCCTGTCCTGAGTGCCTGACCTGGGGGAGAGTTCACTGAGGCACAGCTGCAACCGCAGGGCCGCACACTGACGCACAGCAAAGCCACCCTGTGCCGCCTCCAGCGCAGCGGACAGAGATGGACCCAGAGGCTCCTTCACCGGGCGCCCGCACAGGCCCCGGGGCCAGACCACGGGGTGTGTGGCTGCCGGCTGCACCGGGCCGCGCTCCACGGAGGAGGAGTGTGTCTCCCGTGGCCACAGCGGTGCTGCGAGCAGTAAGTGGCTTTGGCCTCAAAAATGCAGCCACAGCTGGCCCCGCAAGGCCGTGAGCTCGGGCACTCCGGGTCCCCTCAGGCACAGCGCAGACCCAGGGAGCCTGGGCTGCCTGCCCTGCACTTCTCAGCGTCTCCGCCCGGAGCCCAGGCCCAGGCGGAGGCCGAGCACAGAGCCTAGGCCCAGTGGAGGCCCAGGCCCAGTGGAGGCCCAGGTCCCAGTGGAGGCCCAGGCCCAGGTGGAGGCCCAGGCCCGGTGGAGGGTGAGCACAGAGCCCAGGCCCAGTGGAGGCACAGGTCCTGGTGGAGGCCCAGGCCCAGTGGAGGCCCAGGCCCAGTGGAGGCCCAGGTCCTGGTGGAGGTCCAAGCCCAGTGGAGGCCCAGGTCCCGGTGGAGGCCCAGGCCCAGGTGGAGGCCCAGGCCCGGTGGAGGCCCAGGCCCAGTGGAGGCCCAGGTCTTGGTGGAGGTCCAGGCCCAGTGGAGGCCCAGGTCCCGGTGGAAGCCCAGGCCCAGTGGAGGCCCAGGCCCAGGTGGAGGCCCAGGCCCAGTGGAGGCCCAGGCCCAGGTGGAGGCCCAGGCCCAGTGGAGGCCACGTGGCTCCCCCTGCTCAGCACCCACACTCAGGTCCTGCTGGGGAAAGTGCTGACGCCATTTCCAAAGCCGTAATCACACATTAATCACACATTAATCACACATTAAACTCCTCGCTCCACCAAAGGGACGCTGATTTTAACTCAGAACCGTACTGACAGCATTGACCCAACTGGGCCCCGAGAGAGCTATCTGCCCGCTGGCCCCTGACCCGAGACAGACACAGCGTCTCCGCGTCCCCGACCGACAGCAGCTCCTTCCGGAGCAGGTGAGGAGGCCGGGGAGCAGGGTCCCCTAAGCGCACTTTGGGGGGTTCCGGCTCTTCCCAGCGGCCCCCCGATGAGAGGGGCCTGGGCCTCCCACCGTGCCAGGCCTGCGGGCCGTGTGATGCGGGTCTGTACCAGCCCAGCGGGCCGCCCGCAGCAGGAAGACAGGCCGCGGCCCGCCCTCCGCAGGAACTTGGCCGGAGATGAAGGTCCGAGCCTCGGAACAACAGCCTCGGTGTCCGACGGCGCAGCCGCGGGAACAAACACGCTGCGGAGCCCACACTGCCGGGAGCCACAGCCCGGGCAGAGGCTTAACCTCTCGCTGCCTTGAGGCCTTTCCTGCAAAGATGACCCACATTTCCAACCCGGACGACGTCAGGACGGGAGTCCTTCAGGCCGCGGGGCCGCTGTGGGGACGGGCGTGTCCAACCCGGCCAGCGCACTCACGGCCTCGGCTGCTCGGGTCCTGGGCCTGCCTGTGGCCTCACCGTCACACGGAGATTCACTTCTTAGCTGGGACTCGGAGATCTGTATTTTAACAACTCCACCAGGTGATTCTCGTCATGAGAGAAGTTTGGGAAACTCTGGCCTGGAAGCACACACTCTGCATGGAGGGGGGACCGGGAGGGCGCACTCTGAGGGCGGGCGGGCACTGCTGTGGAGTGTGACCGGCCCGAGGTGAGTTCAGCCCAGGCGGGCACATTCGGGCCCAAGTGCCACCCTCCGGCCGCGGGCTCCTCGCCCGGGACCCGGCCCTTCACAGGGCGATGGCAGCGCCGCTCCCTGAGGACTGTGCGTAGAAACGACAAACATCGCTCTGTCCCAGTCTAGACGCGGAAGGACAGAACATGTGACCCCCACCACAGGGCAGGGGCTGAGAAAGGCAGTCCCGGCCGCTAGGACTTCGCAGTGCCTGGCCCTCAGCGTGGACCAGAGGCTAAATCTGTACGGAGGGCAGCGGGCTGGCCACACCACCGTCCCATGCCGGGGGGCCCACAAAGCGCTTCCCTCAGTGTCCCCCACAGCGCCACCCTCCGCCTCCGTCCCTGGAGCCCACTGGGCACCAGAGCTCCCACGTTGCAGGAAATCCACGCAGAGTGAGCACGTGTTGTCATACGGCCTCCATCTGTGGGTCTTGCGTGGACCCTTCTAGAATCATGCGAAATCAGCCTACTTCATGTTCCCGGAGACAGGCCACCTAAACACTGACCACCCCTGGGCCTCCCTGGAGTAATTAACCTTCTAAGCATCCCCCGCCGGCGGATCTCCGTGCCGCTTACACAGGGGCCGGCCGCCCAGCGTGGACAGTCCTGGGCCAGGCTTGTCCTCCTTACAACGCTGCGCTCAGAACGGAAAAGGGCCCTCAGGGGAGCAGAGAGGGGTGAGCTTCGTCGGACTCTGAGAGGGACATGGTACCTCTTATTCTGGAAATCCCTCTTGGGTCTGTCCTACTTCCTGGCCCCGGGCGGCTGGAGCGGAGGGCTGGCCGGTCCAGGCCCTGGACACGGTCTCCGGGGACAGAGCCCGCTGTCCCCTCGCCCTGCGGTGGGGCCTGCGGCAGGTCGATGCTTTGAAAAGAAAAATACGGCTGAGCTGAGACGCTCATAAAGCAGCCTGTATGTGCCCTATGTCACAGAAGCCCAGCTCAGAGCGGCCCTGCAGGGGGGCGTGCGTCAGACACAGGATCTTTCATTTTAAAATAAATTAATAATGTTTAGGTTGAATATCAAAGGGAAGAGCAGGAAGTCCATTTCTCCTGGGAGAAGTCTCGGAAAATGAGGTTGGCTACTCTGCCCCCTTCGTGGCTGACTAGGGGAACAGTCCCCATAAAAACAGGTTTTTACATTTTTTTTTTTATAAATATATTTTATTGATTTTTTTTAAATATATTTTATTGATTTTATATAGAGAGGAAGGGAGAGAGATAGAGAGTTAGAAACATCGATGAGAGAGAGTCATCGCTCAGCTGCCTCTTGCACACCCCCTACTGGGGATATGCCCGCAACCAAGATACATGCCCTTGACCGGAATCGAACCCGGGACCCTTCAGTCCCCAAGCCGACGCTCTATCCATTGAGCCAAACCGGTCCCGGCATAAATATATTTTATTGATTTTTTACAGAGAGGAAGGGAGAGAGATAGAGAGCCAGAAACGTCGATGAGAGAGAAACATCGACCAGCTGCCTCCTGCACACCCACTACTGGGGATGTGCCCGCAACCAACGCACATGCCCTTGACCGGAATCGAACCCAGGACCTTTCAGTCCGCAGGCCGACGCTCTATCCACTGAGCCACACCGGTTTCGGCGGCACGAGGATATCTTACCTGCCGGTGCCGCTGGGGAAAGGGGACCCGGAGGAGCAAGCTGTCTCGATCCTGACCCGATCTGCTCCATTTTGACGGGAGGGCGGGGGAGGGGGGCGAGCACCCTTCCCCTGTGGTTCAGACACGTCACGTGGAAGGGACACCAGCGCTGTAATTACTGGTTTCCTTCATCAGCCTCGCGCTCTCTGCGCCTCTGCTGCTTACAGCCGCTGCGCACACCCGCGGCGAATTCCCTCTGTGCGGCCCCCCGGGAACGGCTCCCCAGCCCTGGTGCTGCCAGACGGCTGTTCCCCCGCAGACAAAGGAAGTGCCCGGTGCGCCGTCTGCGGGCAAAATTACAATGAGCTTAACCCTGCCCGCCCCACCCCGCCCCTAGGCAAGACGGCCCTGTGCTTGGAGCTGACAGGATATAAACTTGTAGTGACACATACATTTTACTTTTTAAAATATATATATTTTTATTGATTTCAGAGAGGAAGGGAGGGAGAGAGAGAGAGAGAGAGAGAGAGAGAGAGAGAGAGAAACATCAATGATGAGAGAGAATCATCGGCTGCCTCCTGCACCCCCCACACTGGGGATGGAGCCCACAACCCGGGCCTGTGCCCTGACCGGGAATGGAACCGTGACCTCCTGGCTCAGAGGTCAACACTCAACCACTGAGCCCTGCCGGCGGACCTTACATTGTGCTTTTCGAAGGTGCCGTAGACCATAAACCCTTCTTCGCTATGAGCCTGTGTTCACTCAGAGAGCCACGGCGGGGCTGGCACAGAGGGCAGAAGGCCAGGACAGCAGGGAAGCCCTCAGCCTGGGCTGGAGGAGGCAGCCTCTGGGAGAAGGCCGGTCACCACGGAACGGGTGAGGGAAGGCGGTGACGCAGGCACAGGGGGAGCAGCCGCAGGTCGGAGACAGCTGGGCGAGGAGAGGCCATGGTACCGCAGCTGGCCAGGCGCTCAGGGCGCCATCGACTGGAGGCCCGACCGAGGGACACGAAGGGCCCAGCCCTGGAAGAGCCTCAGGTCCTGTCCAGGCAGAGGGAGAGGGAGCACGTGGCCCCGGCCAGGAGGTGAGGAGAGGGAGCATGGGCCCGGGCCAAGGACAGCCGCACGTGTGGGGGGACCAGGGGAGGCACATGGGAGAGGAGCCGGGGAGGTACAGGGAGGTCAGGCACACGGGCCCCGGCTCCCCCAGGGGGCTCCCTGCAGCCAGTGTGTGTGAGGAGGACGGTGACCGGAGCACACGCAGAAGCACAGAGTGCGTCCACCTCTCACACGGTCTCGCCCGCTCCAACAATGCCCAGGCCGCGCCCTTCCTTGTCTCACTCAAGCCCCACCCAGCTCTCCCATCCGGACCACATCTTAATGCGAGTTCCAGATGTTGTTGCCTTTCTCCCACAGATCATTCAGCATGTCTCACAGCTAAATACAGAAGCATGTCCCGGCCAGCTTGGCTCCGGGGTTGAGAATTGACCTAGGAACCCGGACATCAGGGTTTGATTCCCAGTCAGGGCACATGCCCGGGTTCCTGGCTTGATCTCCAGTGTGGGGTGTGCAGGAGGCAGCCGATCAGGGATTCTGTCATCATTGATATTTCTCTCTCTCCCTCTCCTTTCCTCTCTGAAATTCAATAAAAATATATGAGATAAATAAATATAGAATAATTCTTTAAGAGCATCAGGTATAACATTACCCAGTGCCATGCCTGTGCTTGAAAGTTGTGCGTGTGCACCCATTAGAATAGTGTGGTTTTCCTCTGTTTCTCTGTTTACACTTTGTCCGTCTGTAACCTCCCTCATGGAGCCCATCTCCATCACCTCCTAGGACCAAGCTTCCATGTGATGACACACCATGTCCCTCCTTCTTCAGGGGAAATGCATTGGCCATTTTACTACTCCTGCCCACTGCCATCTGAATTAGGCCAATCAGATTAGCATGTGTTTCATGATAAATTACATAGATGATAGATAGATAGATAGATAGATAGATAGATAATAGAAAGAATGAAAGGAAGAAAGAGAGGAAGGAAGGAAGGAAGGAAGGAAGGAAGGAAGGAAGGAAAAGAGGGAGGAAGAAGTAGGGATGGAGAAAGAAAGGGGAAAAAATGAAAGGAAACAAAAGAGAAGGAAAAAAGAAAGAGAAAAAGATGTTATTGGGAAGAAGACGGAACTGAATACCTAGACTGGCTTATGACCAATAGTAGAGGCCCAGCGCACGGAATTGTGCGGATAGGGGCCCTAGCGCCCAGCCTCCTGCCATCGGGGCCATCTTCTGCCCGTTCGCCAGTCCCCAGTCCCACCCACCCTGCTCTCAAGCCAGGGAACTGAGAGGGGCTCAATGTACCTCCTGGTGCTCAATGTACCAAGTGGTCGTCACAGTCGTCACAGACGCTGGCTTTTTATACACACAGACGGGCAAAGAACTCAGCACTCAGTGCTATGGTTCTGTTCAAAGGCAAAAAGATACACGACAAAGGAAAAAAATGATCCAAGCCATTTTAAAAAATAAAGTGGAAAAACATGAAATCTTGAAGACAGATGGAGAAAATAAGTAAAAAAGAACATTGATAACAGGAGGCAGAGCTCTAGGACATCAAGGAAAAAAAAGAAAAGATGGAAAAGCAGCCGGACCACAGGAGCTGGTGTAATATTAACACAGGGGCACAAAGCAGCAGATTTCACCGTTTGTTTCTCCTTAATAACTCCACCCACAAGGCACAGAGCGAGACATGGTTTGGGCAGAGCTTGCACCTCTCCCCTTCTGCTCCGAGACCCCCTGGCTGTCCGGTAACGGATGCAGGGGTTCGTATCGCTGTGCACATTCACCCAGGCCAGGATCTCCGCCCACCTTCCGGTGAAAATGAGCAATAACAGAAATGCCAGCACATTCTGGGGAATTAGGAGATTTCCACCGGTGTAGTCACGTGGGAGGCAGTGTGTGACATTTCATATATGTTGTTCTGTATGCATGACTGGCATTTCAACATTAAAAATCACTTAGATCTCCGTTAGGCAAGTGTCTAATTTACAAACAGAAGTTCTGGAGGAAAAGGGGAAGCATTTGACCGTGGGTCTGACACGGCTTTGGCTGGCCCTCGAGCCCATCCTCCATTCCCCGCCCCCGTGCCATGAACACCCACGCGCCACCTACACAGACCCGCCAGCTGAAGGGCCAAGCAGTGTCCACATAGAGCCAGTATGATCTGGCGGTTGGTGGAGGCCAGAATGAAACGATTTCCCCGGCGTGGCCATTAGTCACCGTCCTCCTATTCCTACAGGAGGGAAGTGAGTCCGTTAATTCTTTTCCTTCCGAAGGGAAGCGGAGCCGAACACACCTTGGGCTTCACGCAGGGACAGTCTTGTCTGGCGTCCACGGGAGCCCGGAGAGCTGCTGCGCGGACGGTTTGGTGCCGTGGCTTCTGCCGCTGATTCGGTATTAGAGGAGGGGCGTCCTGGTGCATCCAGCCGTTCTGCGAGGACTCCGGCTCCGCATGGCTATCGATCCTCCGCGGCCTGGGCAGCCCTGCGGCCTGCACTGCGGGGACCAGGAGTCCGTCTTGTTAGAAGCTCCCCAGCCTTCGGCGTCACAGGGGAGAAGAGGCAGTCACCTTCCCGGACCCCGGTGACACGCCAGCCACATGGAGACACGGAGCCTCCGGGAACATCAGGTTTTCCAGGACAGATCGCCTGTCCCAACATTTCAGAAAGTAGACGGTGAGAGATTTCCCCTCCAGAAGTCCCAGATCTGAAAATATACCGACAAACCAGGGCGCTCAGTTCACCGGCGAGGCGGGAGCAGGCAGAGCTACGGGCCCGGCCCCGGGCAGCAGGCAGAGCTGCCCGCTCCCGGCAGCGGACTCCGTGGTTCCAGTGGTGCAACCTCAGCGCGTTGGTGAGTCTGCTGTTCCCCTGCGGCCAGGCCACTGCCCAGTGCAGGGCCAGCGTCCTGACGGGGAGTGTGCTGTGCCTGTTTGTAGACCAAGGAGAAAGGACTGTCACTGCTCATCCCCAAACTATGATGGAGAGGTGATTACACACACACACACACACACACACACACACACTCTCACACACACACACACACTCTCAAGCACACACACACTCCTGCACACACACATACGCACACACATATACACACACACATACTCACACACACTCACACACACACTCACACACACACACACACTGGCGTGCACACGGGTATGCATACATTTCTGCCCTCCCCTCCCCCAGTGGACAGAGTCTCCTGGGGAGGCGTGGGGTTTCCTGAGGACGTTTGAGGAGGGCACATGTTTCTTCATTCATATCATTCTCCATGTTCCCTAAATGTGAGCTGGGAGAGACCAAATTTTAAACTTGTGTTTCCATCAGAAAATCTCAAGAGGGGAGTCCCTGCGCGCCTGTGTGATGACACGTGAGCACACTCCAGCCACACGTGTCCCATCCCGCCGCCTGCAGAGGCGCAGGCCCGCCACATGGGCCTCGGGTGTGACCTCTCCGCCCCATCCGCACCCTGGGCTGTGCAGCCAGTCCCCACTCAGGCTGCTCAGAAGTGGGCACCCACATGGCAGCGGGCCATCCCTGGGGTGTCTCCCTCTCCTTTGGTGTCTGTGCGACTGGAATTCCCCAATTTGTGTGAACTCCCGTTTCCTGAACAAGTGCCTCGACGGAGGGCGCCCCTGACGGTGGACAGGCCTAGGGGGAAGTGACAGGGTCGCCGCGAATCTCTAGCAGAAATCATTATGCTACCTGGGAGACCAACACCCGGAAAATAAGCAGGAGGCGGGAGGAGGGCGGCCGTGGCTGACGGGCTGGAGGGGGAGAAGCGGCCTCAGGCCTGGAGACCGGCTCCTGGGCCCGGCCCCGGGGCTCCTGGGCCGAGCGGCATGCTTCTCTGCTCTCCTCTCTGCTCTCCTCCCAGAGGCTCAGAGGCTCGGTGACATGGCAAATCCACGCAGCAAATGAGGAAGCCATTCCCTCTGCCTCCCTCTGCTTCTGCTCCCCGCGTCCCCCACTCCCCCCCTGGGCCCAGCCCAGCCCCTGCCCTCAGCCCGGCTCCCGGCTCCGGGGAAAGGTGGAAGCAGCAGCTCCATGGCCTCAGAGCCAGCACGGCCCTGCCTGAGAGCACAGCCCTGCCTGGGAGCACGGCCCTGCCTGGGAGCATGGCCCTGCCTGGGAGCACGGCCCTGCCTGGGATCGGCTGCAGCTGGAGGCCGCCTTGGGGGGGATCAAGCGGCCCATTGTTGGCTCCCCAGAGCCCTGACTTCCTGGCAACTGCAGAGAATCACCCGTCATTCACACAGCTCAGAGGGGCCTCTGTTTCCAACAAAGAGGCTTTCAAGCCGGCCTGCTCAGCCAGGAGAGGAGGGGAGGGGAGGGGAGGGGACAGGGGAGGGAGGGGAGGGGAGAGGAGAGGGAGGGGAGAGGGAAAAGAGAGGAGGGAAAAGGAGAAGGGAAGGAGGAGAGCAGAGAGGAGGGGAGAGGGGAGGGAGGGGGGAGAGGAAAAGGAGAGGAGGGTATAGGAGAGGGGAGGAGGGGAAGGAGAGGAGGGGAGACGGGAGGGAGGGGGAGAGGAGAGGAAGGGAGGAGAGGGGAGGGGAGGGAGGGGAGGAGAGAGGAGAGGGAGGGGAGAGGGAAAGGAGAGGAGGGTATAGGAGAGGGGGGAGGGGAGGGAGAGGAGGGGAGGGGGGAGAGAGGAGAGGGAGGGGATAGGGAAATGAGAGGAGGGTACAGGAGAGGGGAGGAGGGAGAGGAGAGGAGGGGAGAGGGGAGGGAGGGAGGGAGGGGAGAGGAGAAGGAGGGGAGAGGAAAAGGAGACAGGAGGAGGGGAGGAGAGGGGAGAGTGCCAGGCCGTGGATGGCGCCCCTGGCCCCTGGCCTCCGTGGGAAAAGCAGTGATGTCGCCGCGAGGGCACTGGGGTGGCCGTGCTCTCCGCTCTCCCCTCTCCAGCTGGCCCCGCTCTCCTGCCTCCTGCTCTCTGGCCGCCCCCTCCCGCTTCCCAGAGGCCTCCTCTCTGTGCAGAGACCAGAGCCCACATGGAGGCCCAGCCACACCACTGCCATGGCAACGGGCGGCCACGCTCTGGCTTTTTCATGAAAAGTCGGAGAAAATGCTGGACAGGGAGGACAGGAAGGGGGCCGAGGCCAGCGTGGCCCCTGGCTGCCTAGGGGAAGGACAGAGGCGGGAGGGGGCGGAGCGGGTGATGGGCTGGAGGCCGGGCGCTCCGCCTGGAGAGGCCTGTGAGCTGGCAGCCAGGGCGGGAGGCCATTCCACGGAGCCGGGCCTGGCGCTGGAAAACAGACGTCAGAGGCAGCTTCTGAACTTCACTCCTCTTCCCAGGCAGAGAGACAGGAGAGAAAGCTCTCCCCGGGACCCGGCCTGGGTGGGAGGGAGCAGCGAACCGGATGATGTGTTTTCCAGAAGGTTCCGGAGCTCTCCCAAGGGCAGCAGGCATGGCTTCAGAGCTGTCAGCGCTGTCAAGTCAGCTCGGAATCACCGAGGGGCAGAGAGCGGGGCTTTCACACCAAGCTCCCTCCCCCGGACATCAACTGAGCCGGACGGGAGCCAGCACGGTCCCAGCCGTTCGCCCCGAAGCAGAGCACAGCCGGCAGCGCAGCTCCGGGCCCAGCTCCCCACTCCCGGAGCCGCAGGCTGGGCCCCGGGCCCCCGGGTACTTTTTTAAAATATATTTTATTGATTTCAGAGAGAAGGGGAGAGAGAAATGTCACCGGTGAGAGAGAGTCAGCGATCAGCTGCCTCCTGCACCCCCGCTGGGGGAGCCCGCAACCCGGGCCTGTGCCCTGGCCGGCCTCAAACCATGAGTGGCCTCCTGGGTCCCAGGTTGGCGCTCACCGCTGAGCCGCGCGGGCCGGGCTGTCCGAGGGGTGCTGACTCTCCCGCTCCCTGTCACCCGGAATCCTTCCCATCTCCATCCGCCCCTGGTCCGTGTGAACCCACTCCCCTTCCTCCCTCCCCTCACTTCCCAGCACGACTCAGGGGTTGAGCACTGGCCTCTGAACCAGGAGGTCACGGTTTGATTCCTGGTCAGGGCACAGGCCCGGGCTGCAGGCTCCATCCCCAGTGGGGGGCGTGCAGGAGGCAGCCGGTCCAGGATTCTCTCTCCTCATTGGTGTTTCCAGCTCCCTCTCTCCCTCTCCCCGAGGAGCGAGCCCCTTTGCCCTCTGGCCCGGCGGGCCCAGGCACCGCCTACCCTCCGCCAATCCACAAAGCCTAGCATGCCAGCTGTGCCGGCGGCTCCGGTGCCGCTTCTTCTGCAGCAGGAAGGCCGGTCTGTCACTCTCCAGAGGCCACGGGGGCGAGACAAGCAGCTGGTTGGCCGTCCCGTCTGCTTCTGGGGCGGATCACAGACCGCCCAGCGGACAGCGCTCGTCCTCGAGGTCCTTCCTTCAGCGAGAACAAACGCACTAATGAACTTTAACCAGTACAGCTGGGCCGTGACAGCGGGGGCTCTGGCCACACCCATGCCGATGCTACGGCTGGTGGTGGGGACCCCAGGCACCCCAGCCGTCAGCAAGGTGCTCCAGGAGTTTTCATCCGGACAGAAGGGCTGTCTCTGTCTCTTTAACCCCGTGGTCTTCTTGTGCCGTCTGCAGGGCTCTGCTCCCGGCAAGGCCCCCCATTCCCGAGGGGGTGACTGGGAGAGGCCCCCGCATTCCCGAGGGGGTCACTGGGAGAGGCCCCCATTCCCGAGGGGGTCACTGGGGCCGTCTTGCGGGTGAGCAGTGAGGAAGGGGCCCTGAGCGCGGGCTGCACTGCCCTCCCGCCGGACTGCTGAGCAGGAAGCCGGGCTGTGGTGCAGGCAGGCGGCCGCGGCTGGGTCAGAGTGCGGGAGCCAAGGTGACATCATCTCACTGAGTTGGTGGGAGTACTGAAGGCCTGTCCCTGTTCTGGGTGAAGTCACCAGAGCGCTGGGGAACAGAAGGCCGAGGGCAGAGAAAAGAGCCCCTGGCAGGGGTCCGAGCCGGGAGGCTGGTGGAGGGGGACCAGCCGCAGCCTGGCAGCCCGGTGCGGAGAGGAAACCTGCTTCCACACGGGCTCCCCGGGCCGGCGATGGGTGAGGCCCAGGCCGCCTCACCAGAGGGGAGCGGGTTCTCCACAGGCGCCGAGGCACGGCCTGCTCCTCCACACCACGCCCGGAGACCGAGAGAGCCTGACACACCGATCCTGTCCAATCCCGCTTCTGTGCAGATAGCTTTACCGCCTCACCAGCACCGTTTAGAAAAGAAAAGTGAAGAACTGATGTTTTCTCATGGGCCTTTACACGGAAATATTCTCCCCATTCCTCAGGAGACTAAAATTGCCGACTCAGGTTTTATATATTGGAAATAGGATGCTTTAGAGTTTAGAGTGATAAACAATGAATCTCACAAACTAATTTTATATATGTAAAAGGAGACAAACTAGATTAAAGGGATTATGCATGGGGTATTATTTTTACCCTTAAACCCTGCAGTACACAATGGATTAATTATTATTGATTAGTGTTAGGGACATCTTCTTGTGTAACTGCAGCCGGTTACCCCTTTAGTACATTTAACGCTGATACAGCAGTTTTAGCTAATCTGCCATCTGTATTCCAGTTCTGCCATTGACTCAATGCTGTCCTTTATTACTTCTGTTGCCTCGACAGGACCCGATTGGGGGTCGGGAATTGCACTGAGAGGTCCTGGGTCCTCGGTCCCCGTCATCTGGAACATCTCCTCAGCCTCCTCCTTTTAATAGCCTGACATTTGGGAAGAACACACGGTCACTTCCTCCTTTCCACCAATCACCAAGTTCCCAGGTAAAGCATGTGAGCCTGCCCCACCCTCTTTCTGCAGCACTGCCAATAGCTCTCCTCCACGCTCCGTATCAAAACATGCTTTAGTCCTGGCCGGTGTGGTTCAGTGGATAGAGTGTAGGCCTGCAGACTGAAGGGTCCGGGGTTTGATTCAGATCAAGGGCACATGCTCGGGTTGTGTGCTCATTCCCCAGTGTGGGGCATGCACAAGGCAGCCCATCAATGAATCTCTCTCTTCATTAATGTTTCTCTCTCTCCCTTTCCCTTCCTCTCTGAAGTCAATAAAAATATATTTAAAAACAAACTAATAACAGCAACAAAGTGCCCCACGTGAACTTCCCAGGTCAGTCTTCCCTGTTCACGCAGAGCACACACTCCCCCGCCCTCCGGGCGCATCCTGAAGCTCGTCCCACGCGGTCCGGTCCCCACGCTGTCTGGTCCCCACACGGGGCTCCATCCACAGGCTCTCTGACAGCCGAGCCTCCAGCCAATACCCCGTCCGTACGTGTCGTTCTGCCGGGAAACCAGGAACAGAGGAAAGCTATTATACACGTCCCTGTTCCTCTCCTTGGTGTATGTTTCAGACCAGCGTCAACCATGGGCTGGCAGTTCTGGGGACCCCTGAGCGCACGGGGCTGGGGTGCCCTCCAGGACTTCTGGCCTTCAGCACCCTCACCGCACCTGCCAGAGGTCGCCTGCCCCCTGCAGGGACTTCCCGTTGTGCCTGGCCCCGTCTCGGCCACTTCCTCTCCCAGACCTGACCCCTCCCTGGAGACCCACATCTCCGAGCTCCTGCCGAAGTCAAGGCGGAGAACCGGTGCCCTCCGCTCACACAGCCCCAGCATGCCCTCCGGGCCCAGGAAGGCCGCCCAGGCAGCTGTGGGCCTTAGGGAGGCCCCGCGGGAACCAGTCACACCAATTCCCGCCTGTGAGCACCGGGCAGGCAGGCGCCTCCCCCGTTCTCCATAACCGGAGGGAAAGGGCAGAGACCCCGCCCACGGGTCCCCACGGCCCATGGGGGACACACAGGCACCGGTCCTTTCCTCTCTGCGCCCCCTCCTCCCTGTCCCTCCGCTCCCCCGTGGGGCTGCCCCCTCCTCCCTGTCCCTCTGCTCTCCACTGCGGGCTGCCCCGGGGGGCTCAGAGCGGGTCAGGGAGGCAGATCGGCGCTGATGAAGCAGGAACACGTGTGCCGAGGGCGTTAGGCGGAGGAACGCACTTCCCTTAAATCCGCTCACTTAGCGGAGGGTTAAGAGCCGCTCTTCCCGCGTCTCCCACCCCGGAGACCGTTCGGCTTATAAGACGGATCAGCTCCCCGCACTGTCTCCCAGGGCGCCCTCTCCCTTCCCGTCAGGCAGCAGGGAGTGCGCGGGGGGCACGGCGAGGAGAATGTCATGTTTGCAGTCACAGCCTCTGGTGGATGTGTGAGAGCTCGGCTGCTTACAATGGTGGAACAGAATCCAGAGCGCAGTGACATAAACAAGAGCTGTTCATCCCTCCCTGAGCCACACATACCGCTTCCCCCCTTCCGAGGCATTCTTACAAAAGAGCTTTTCTCGGTTTGTAGCGACTGAAGTGCTGAAATGATTTTTAAAATAAATAAATTGTATATCAGAAATCTAGGCTATAATAACATAGGATTCAAATAATCCCGAGTCCTTCGGAAATAAAGTGGTAAAATGAGTATAAGAAAATTTCAGACGGATATACTATTTATTGTAACTACTTTGTGTTAAAATATCCATGATATTCTAAAAGCATTTTGTTTTTTAAATATATTTTTATTGACTTCAGAGAGGAAGCAAGAGATACAAACACCAACGATGAGAGAGAATCACTGACCAGCTGCCTCCTGCACACCCCCCACTGAGGATCAAGCCCACAACCGGGCCGGAGCCCTGACCGGGAATTGAAGTGTGACCTCCTGGTTCGGAGGCCGATGGTCAAGCCCTGAGCCCTGCCAGCTGGGCTGAGAGTATTTTATGAAAATGGTCAGTGAGCCTTCCATTCGTAGCAGACTGGAGACCCTGGTGACTGTGACCTTCTTTTCCACGATGAAAGGGCTGAAAGATGGGCGCTGGGCAAGGAGAGCCAGACGGATCGGTGGCAGGTGGTGGCCCCGGCACCGTGCCACGTGGCTGGGCGGGCCAGGGGCAGCAGTCTGCAGAGGTCGGAGTGGGAGGAAAGCAGAGACCCGGGAAGTTAGCGGGAAGCAGTGTGGCCTTTGCCGGGGGATTCATCAGGAGCAGGAGGCCTCCATCTTTGCCTTATTGCAAAGCGAGAGAGAAAACGTAGACCTGCCCAGTGTGCGGTCTCATAAAGCTGAACCCCTAAAGCACATGTGTCAAACACAAGGCCCGCGGGCCAAATCCAGCCTGCCAGACCTTGCAATGTGGCCCGCACCGCGCTGTCATCACTGCACTCCGCTGTCAGTTTATGATATTGTCAGTTTATGACTGTTCAGTAAACCATTCGGCCCGAGATTTAGGCTGGATTTTAGATTTTGGCCCCTTCTCTGATTGAGTTCGACACCCCTACCCTAAAGGAAGGAAGCCCTGTCCAGGCAGGAAACGGAGGACTTACACTGTGGTCCTGACTACACGGGGGTAAACCCCCGACACCAATGCAACTTCACAGTTCACAGTCCACGTCAGGGCATCTGTGTGGGAGGAAGGACGGAGGGAGGGAAAAAAGGAAGGAAGGGAGGGGAGACAGGAGGGAGAGAGGAAGGGAGACTGGAAGGAGAGAGAGAGGGAGGAGGGAGAGAGCGAGAAAGGAAGGAGGGAGAGAGGGAGGAGGGAGAGAGGGAGGGAGGCTGAAGGGAGGAATGAATTTAATTTCAAGTCCTCCCAGTTTGGTGGAACACCAGGCACTGGCAGAAACAGATCCAGATCCCAGTTGAGCCCTGCCAGGCAGGAGGCATTCCCACGTGTGAGTCCAAGGAAAGAACCAGTTGCCGTAGAACATAAACCCGACGGAAACAAGGCCCACACAGGAGCCGCCGGGACAGCGGACGCAGGAGGAGGTCCACGTGGCGCACACAATGGGGTTATCAGGTACAGATTATATGTGCTCTGTTCAAACAAACGAGAGCTTGGAAATATTTAAAAAACAGCAAGAGTTCATTTTAAAGCATAAAAACTTGAAAAAGAATGATCTCATAATCTTATCTGCTATAAATGGAATTAAAATTCCACCAATGGATTAAACAGCAGATTGAAGAAATTTGAAAAATAATTAGTGAACAGAGAGCAGTAAAGAGACCATCCAGAAATCAGAAAGAGGAGAGGGAGATGAGAAATATGAGAGATGGAGACACACACACACACACACACACACACACACACACATACACACACACATACACGGGGAAAGTTTTGTCTGAGTTCCAGAGAGAGCAAATAAAGATAAAGGACAAGAATCGATACACAAAAGGCTTAGCATTTCCACAATTGTTGTCAGGTAGGGATTGTTATGCCCCGGAAGGCCCAGGTGTTGGTCTACACACAGAGATCATACGTGCTGCTGAGAGACGGCAGAGAGCGGAGGGGACAGCGGACCCCCACACTCGCACCCGGACACGGAGGCCTTCTCCGCAGTGAGGCCGCAGCCAGGGGGTGAACACGGCAGGTGGAGTGCTGACAGGAAACAACCGTCCATTGCACGTTTCCCTGTCGGGAACGAGGCTCAAGCAGAGATGCTTTCGGACTCAGCAAAGCTGGTCTGCTGCCGGCGGCCGCTCGCCGAGGACCTGCTCGGGTTCATGGACGTGAGGCCAGAGGAAAGCGGCTTCAGCTGGACCCCAGTGCCCAGGCGATGGCCACGTGGCGGGGCCCGAGGACTGGGCCACCGGAGACCCGGACAGAGGATCTCAGAGGGACTCCGAGCACGCGGTGACGTGGGAGTTGGCGAGCTCCAGCCGCTGGCACTGGGGTCACTCTGCCTGTATGACACCCGATCCCATGCCAGCCACTGGCAGCTGATTCTCCCAGTTGTTCTGAAACCCAACAATGGTGCTGGCCATGGGGACCATAACTAACGTCTGATGGCATCTCCACAGCCCCAGCGCAGGACACAGGGGCGCTGCCGTCAGAGGGGAGCTCCGACCGACTGTCCACCCCAGCATGGAGGGGCCTGGGCAGCATGATGCTGAGGGAAACAAGCCAGTCAGAGGCAGACAAGTATCACACGATCTCACTCATGTGTGGAATCTCATGAACAACAAAAACTGATGAACTAAGTGCATCCAGAGATATAAAAGCACCGAACAGACCGTCAAAGCTCAGAGGCAATGATGGGGTGGGGTGGGGGTGGGGAGGGGATAAGAGAGCAAACAAAGAATTTTTTTTGATATGAGGGACACAGACAATAGGGGGTGAAGGCCTGGGCTGGGGGTGGGGGTGGGGCGGGCTGGGAGAGGACAATGGGGGGAGGGGACCTATGTATTACTTTCAACAATAAAGAATTTAAAAATATAATTTTTTCACTTAAAAAAAAAGTAGCAGTTGCATAATGCAGCTCCTGGTGCTTCTTTCCAAGCTGACACCCGATCCCATGCCAGCCGCTGGCAGCTGATTCTCCCAGTTGTTCAGACACTCCCAGCCCCTCTCTGCCGCCGGTGACAGCTGACGCTCTGAGTGTCAGGACTTCTCAGGAACCTGTCACCGAAAGCCATTGGGGCCCTCAAGGAGCACTGCCCTCACCACCCTCCACCTCCCCGCATCTGTGCTCAGCACCCTCCCCCTCTCCCCATCCCCCCATTCCAAATAGAGCAGCTCCTGTGGTCTTTTCAAAGCTTAAGCTGGGACAGGGGCTCCTCTGTCCCCTTTTCAGGGGCTCCCCGTCACACTCCGTGGAAGCCCACGTCCCTCTGACACCTGGGCCCTGACCCTTGCTGCCCATCACCTCTCTGACCTCCCCCCCACCTCCCGTCCCAGCCTCACTCATTCCTGATTCGCTGCCTTGGCATCTGTGTTGTTTCTGGAACACATGAGGCATGTTGGCCTGTTCCCACCTCATGCCAGGGAGGAACTAGTGCCCCTGCCTGGAACATTCTTCCCCAGATATCCCTGTGACTAACTCCCTCCCTTCCATCAGCCTCTCATCCCGGAGCGGAGCGCCCGCCCGGAGGTCTACCAGATGACCTAATTTAAACCTCCCACTTCCCACACCTGACTCAGCTTTCTTCCATTATTTCCCAGGCCCTTATCACCATCACAACATTACGCATCCAATTTAGTTATTTGTGCTGCTGATTGGCTGTTTTCTGTCTTTTTTCCCACCTTGTTGAAAATGTAAGCTCCTTGAAGCCCAGGATTTTGTTAGTTTTGTTTACTAGCATATCCTAAGCCAGGACTGAATAGCTGTGAGTGAATGAAAAGGCACAAGCATTCTCTTTAAGATCAAAACCAAAATAAGTAAGCATAGTAAAATAGGCAAATACAGTAAAGGTGAAATTGGAATTAAACAGATTTTTAGTTTTAGAAAATATGATTAGCTACAGAAGTTTTAAGAAATTTACATATAAATTATTACAGTTAGTAAAAGAAGTTGGCAGATTGCTCTACACGAAATCAATATTAAAAGGTATCATTGTGTTCCTGCTATACAACAAAGTTATTGAAACAATTAAAAAGAAAACACTGTCTTATATAGAAAGAAAAAACAGATGAGACCTCAGAATAAACTTGAAATGGAATTTTTAAGCATTCTATTGAAGTGTTATCTCACCAAACATGTATAAGACATTTTAAAATAGATGTCAATGGATGTCTAAAGAAAAAGCAATATGCCAATTTTTTCATGGAAACTCAATGCTGAACATACATCAATGCTACAAAAATTGATCAATAGGTTCAAGATAATTCCGATAAATTCCCCACCAGAGTTTCTAACAAACTCTAGAGGCCATTTCAAAAACGTAGAGGGAAGAATAATTGGCCGAGGGTCACTGAGGTCGTCTCCCAGAAGAACAAGGTAGAAATAATTGTCCAATTAGACATCCGGGCTTCTTGTAAAGTAATAACAAATAACGTGCACATACCTAATACAGTAACAGCACCCAAAGATGTCTTGTGAATAGGGATAGTTAAAACGCTGGGCGCTAAAGCAGAGGTAAACAGAGAGGCCAGACCGGGAGCTGCAGCTGCGGGAAGGATTGATGACTCAGAATGCATGGCAGCTGACAGGAAGGAGCGAAATCTGCATATAAATAGAGCTATTCACATTGATGCTGCACTTGATCTTCGCCAAAGGCCCAGAAGTGATTGAGTTATTTATTTAGAGAAAGAGTGAAGTTTGTACAGAGCTGTCTATAAAAAATATGAGAGAGCCCAGGCAGTGTGCTCAGTGGTTGAGCATCGACCCAAGAACCAAGAGGTCACTGGTTCGATTCCTAGTCAGGTCACATGCCAAGGTTGAGGGCTCAATCCCGATGAGGGTGCGCGCGGGTGGGAGCTAATCAATGATGATTCTCTCTTATGGATGCTTCTATCTCTCTATTCCTCTCCCTTCCTCTCTGAAATCAATACAAATATATTTTAGAAAATAAATGAAAGTCAGCTGTATCAAATTTACAGGCTGTTCCATGCTTTCAGATTACAATCCAAGTGACATAGAGTAGGCTGATTCTTTTCATGGGTTTTGATTTGGTTCTGTGCCTTTCCTTAGGAATCCCAAATTAAGACTGATAGATGAAATAGAGTAGGCCGGAGACCAGGATGCTAGGACACAGGCTTTATTGAAGAGAAGAGTACCACTGCCAGCTGCTTCCAGAGAGAGAGAGCGGAAGAGAGCGAGGGCTGGGTTCACACACCTTTTAAGGGGTGGAAAGAGAGGGGACCGGGCTTAGGGCACTCAGCAGACGCTGATTGGTAGTTTCATGTAAGGCCTATGATGAGGGACCTAGGTACTTAGGAATGGGGCTTAGGGTATTTGGCAGGTGCTGATTGGTGGTTCAGTGCTCAGGAATGTCGGGCCGCAGGTGGGGTTTCTGTCCCTCCATCAACTGGAGGAAGGGAGGATCTATCATAGACTAACCTCAGCACACACCACAAACACAACGCGAAGCGAAGGAAATGTCCACCCAGAGGCCCGCCTTTGGGCGCCTGCCTTCTCTGGGGAGCATTTACTCAGAGCTTCACCGGCAGGGACAGAGCCGGATCCCAGCTGCAAACACCCCGTGAGAAGCCAGGTGGACAGCGAGGCACAGACACGGGCATGGAGAAGGCGGCGACGGCTGGAACCTCCTCACCTCCTAACCTGGACAATGATTGAAATGGCACTTTTGCAACCTCAAGACACTTTTCCTCAGAGCTAACCTAAAAAGGTCAAAATATAAAACAAGCAAAACATGGGCAAGCATATATAAAGTACAGGAAATGCAGCCATGTTCCAACATTTACCATGTGCAAGTGCTGCTAGTGCTGCTGGTGGCGTGTGCTCTTTCTGGAAATTAAAAAGCAAATGATAGGGCACGGCCACGGACATGCTGACATGTGGTTGAACCAATCGCCACAGTTCACCATGGATCCATAAGATATACCAGCACTGTCAGCACTCAAGAAAGGCTCCCAGACACCACTGGGATTTTACAGGTCACACAACATGGCACTATTTTTAATTCTGTGAACTATTGTACTTGCAAATCAATTACCCCTGTTCCCCGAGAGAGAGTGGCACAGCACAGCTGCAAACAACAGGATTTTCTTCAAATAACCGCTCTCACCTCCAGGCCTCCGACTAAATAGTCCCAAGGTGTTTGCATTCGTTATTTAGAAAATAGTAATTGTAACATTTATAACATTTCCCAAGGGACTGATCATCAAGCAAATTAAATTTAATGGAAGATAAATATATCACCATTATCTTTCAATATTGGAGGACTAGACCAGGGCAAACAGGAGCTACTATCAATATATATATATATATATATATGAATTTATATATATATAAAAGCCTATGCGGCCATTATGACCGAACGTCAGGAACAACCAGAACAACTGGTTGACTCAATGCAGGAGCTACCCCCTAGTGGTCAGTGCACTCCCTTAGCCAACCTCCCTTGGCCCCTTCCCCCCTGCCAGCCAGCCTCCTGGAAGGCCTGACCAGAGGGTTGGCTGGCTAACCTCCCAGGGTCCCTCCCCCTGGCCAGCTGGCCCCCTGATAGGCCTTGATCGCTGGCCAGGCCAAGAGCCCACCTATGCATGAATTCATGCACCGGGCCTCTAGTTCAGTAAGTAATCAGCTGAGTACAGTCATACTGTTAGCCCTGCACAGTAACCATAGGTGGTCATTGTTTGACAAGCTGCCTTATAATTTTAAGGCAAAGAAATCAGGAGGAGATTTGTGTGAACAGAATCTAACACTGAATAAAATAATCTTAGTTTCTGCTGTAACAGAACATGCTTTCGGATTTCCTGAGCCTCATGAGATGGAAAGCAGAGGAAAAGAGGGAAGCGGGGGATTCATAAGACCATGAGAACATAGGAAAGTCTTCCCATCTCGGAGTAGGCACTTCAGTGTCTCCTCTCCATGTCTGGGGTGAGTTCACCTGGAAAATAAGGAGCTTCTGTACCCAAAGCCAAACAGACTTCCCCAAACCTCAGGAATGTTCCAGATCTGAATGCGTTTGAGATGACCCCATAGCACCGTGGGTAATCACCCCCATGTCCACACTGCTGGCTGAGAGAAGGTATGGCTGGTCTGATGCTCGGTCATCGGGGACACGGTCCATTCCAGGCGGGGCTCCAGGCAGAGAGGGTGCCCGCTCAGTGCCAGGCAGCAGGAGGGGACCTGAACCGGGACCTGAGGCGGAGGAGCCTGCAGGTTCTTGCAGTTCAGGTGAGATTGGATGGCCATGGCATCTCCAGCCACAGCTGGCAGAGCAGCAGCAGGCTTCCCCTGAACAGGGTGGGGCCCCCACAAGGCAGCGACGGGCCGGGCTCCGGGGCAGCCAGCAGCCGGGATGTGATGTCTCGTGCCCTCTGGTTTGGAAGCCCAGGCAGGTGTGCCAGCCAAGCCCTCCACGCCCACCAGCAAAGGGATTGGCACACACAGCAAAGGCAACAGCTCAGCACCGAGACACGTTGGCAGACACTGTGCCGGGGACAGTACTGCTCACCGCTGGGACCTCAGGCACAGCAGGGGCAGGGGCCGGAGGAGGGCCTGAAAGGGAGCATCCGGAGAGGAAGCCCGTGGAGGGAGACCTGGAGGATACCAAAGGGAAATGGAACACTCCCCCCCGAGAGCAGCGGCCTGGTTAGGCTACCCCAGCGGTCGGCAAACTCATTAGCCCACAGAGCCAGATATCCACAGCACAAGGATTGACATTTCTTTGGAGAGCCAAATGTTTTAAACTTAAACTATATAGATAGGTACATTGTTATTGACTTCATTAGGGCTCTCCTTCAATCGCACTGTATGTGGCGCTGGCACGTATTATTCTGTGGAAGAGCCACACTCAAGGGGCCAAAGAGCCACATGTGGCTCTCGAGCCGCAGTTTGCTGACCACTGGACTACCCGGTTGGGCTACCCAGGGAAGGCAGGACTTACCAGCAGGCACCGCCCTTCTATAAGAGAATACGAGGCGTCTACTGTCCTCCAGGGTCCCGAAGGCTGGGTGTCACCGTCAGACCTCACCCCTTGATTTTCCTGACGCGGGTTCACTTTCTCGTGGCATTCTGGGAGGAGGGAGGGGGTGTTTCTGTTTTGTTCCGGATAAGACTGGGTTCGGCCTGGGTCCGTACATGGCCGGGCGAAACGGTGCTCCCGTGAGGCCAGGTGCTGAGGCACCGAGAGCAGAAGCTGGAGCGTGGCCGCTCCGCCGCGAGGCGTCCTCACCAGGTCCATCTTGTTCCCGTTCATCCACAGGGATCGTTCCGTGTTGGCTCCATTAGCGCCGGTGTCGTGTGGGAGGAATATTTGGAAACGCACGGCGCTTAAAACAGCTTCCTTCACCTTGATGGGGCTCGGGAGGCTTAAAAACATAATTTATTTTTCCTAAGAAATGTATTTTGACACGGAACTTTTCAAAACATACCACCAAATAGATAAATGTATCTCTTCACTCAATGAGGCCCATTGTGGGCCAGAAACAGAAATCTCACCGAGAACTTGGACTTCATCGGCGTTGTATGTCAACCAGCTCACATGCCTAGCCATCCGTCATGTCCCAGGTCTCCTGGGCTGGCGTGCACCCACCGAGGCACGCCTGGCTCGGCTCTGACACTCTTCCCCGCTGTCCACGAGTCCTCTCCGTGATGAGAAGCTCACTGCTTTGCAAACAGGAAGCAAGCCCACCCCGTTCGTGCGCAGCTGTCATGACTAAGATCCCCTTCTTGGGTCTCTCTTTTGTTCAGGTCCCGTGTCTCCATGTCTGAGCAGCCGGGGAGGGCAGAAGCAGCTGGGGCTGGGAAAGCGGCTTTCTGATCCGACGCCACCACACACATTGTAAGGACGCGTCGGCACCCTCCGCCTCGGCCTCTGACATTTTCCTTTTTCATGAGTCACGTTCTGAGCCGTGCCATGCACCGGTGTGTCATTTGCGGAGGGTGATTCTACTTGAGTTACAAAAGCACGTTCATTGTCTGACCAATGAGTGTCCCAGGCGCCTGTCTGTCACATGCAGGAGGGGACAAATGTGTGTGTCAGGCTGCATGCGGAATTGGGAGATTGGGATATTTCTGGAGCTGCCCCTTGAAACTGCTGACGCGCACTCTGCATATAGCAAACGGGCTCCAGCTTAATTTTGCCGAGTGGAAGGCTGGCCGGGGCCCATCCCCCTGGCGTGTGCATTGGTACACAAATCACATGGACGCCGGGAAAGTAATTACCCTTCCCGAGGCCAGCGAGCCTGATGGATTGTGGGAGCCTCCGGTGGAGTCCCCCGTCACCCGCGGCGGCCATACATCACCGGGCCCCGCGCCCAGTCACTTCATTGGGGAGCGGGGCCAGCGGTGACTCCCGCGTTAGCTGCTTCCTCAGGAGGTAACGGTGTCCGTGAGGGCCGGAGTCTCCATGTGTGTCATTGGCATGCACAAAAACAGTCGTCAGGACAGTATGTTTGGGGCTTTCCTGCTCCGCTGTGGGCGCGGAGAAAGTGTTGCTCTCCTGGCCTCTGAAGCGTGGCCTCTGGCGTGGAGTCCGGGGGTCTCCCTTCCGGGGGGGCTCCAGGACAATCATCCCCACCCTGTCCTGCTCCCGCTCCTGGCCCCACCCCCTCTCTGCCTCTTATGTTCCTGCAAAACCTCAGCTCGGCTTACCCCGGCCTCTCTGCGGGCGTCCTAGGGAAACTCGCCACCATGACTGTGGCCTCAGAGCCCCTGTCACCGCTCTACCTGATGGCTAAGGTCACTGCAGTGAGTGCCCGGAGGACAGTGCTCACGGCACAGCCACGCTCAGAGAGGTGCCCAGGTGCCACTGAGGCCTGGCCAGCAGCCTGTGTCACCGGGAAGGTGGCCGTCGGCACCCACCGCACAGCCCTTGCTCCTGGCTCCCGGCTCCGGGCCTCGGCTGCAGGTCTGAACACACGAGGGGACACCTTTGCTTGTTGCGCTGGTGACTTGAGACGGAGAGGGCCTGGGCCCGGCTCTGTCTGCTCCCACCTCTGTGCCTCCTCTGGGCGGCCACTCCCCGCTTCCCTGACAAGCCCACGGGGCCCGCAGCGCTGTCCGGAGGCGGCTGCCTGCAAACGGGCCCCACACCTTCCCTGCTCGCCTGGACCGCTTGCTCCTCCACCCCGTGCTTTCTTCAGCGTTCCAACCGACAGCATCTGCAGAGACACCTCAGCAGGTGCTTGGAGTATCCACCGCTCTAATGTCCGCCCACTCCCATTGCCATGGCCAGCACTTCTGCCGCCTGGGAACGTGCCTGGTCTCCTCTGCCACCAATCCCCCCTCTTCTGCGGAGAACTCCCCAACTTCACGTGTCAGGCCCCATCTGCCACTATTGGCCGCCTCTACCGCCCGCGGCTGCTGGGAACTAGAGCGTGAACGCCAGGCAGGCTGCTCGGGATGGAAGGCCCGCGGGCCCAGGCCTCAGCTGGGCCTGGAAGAATCCGTGACCCCAACCGTCCCCCCGCACAAAGCACTATGTGCAAAGCCGAGGACGCCCGGCCTGGCCACCGGCAACGGAGCGAGGCTGACCCAGATGCAGAGCCGGCCTTGTCAGGGCCGGGGCACTCCCCCAGAGATGTGGCCAGACGGCGTCTCACCGCGGCCCCAGGCCTGGCTCCCCGCCTCCGCAACACCAGGAGCAAATGAGCGAGAACAAGACAGTGTGTCAGACGCACAATTTCCCCTCGGGTACCGGATGGCTCATCGTGGCACCGGCCTGACTCCTGGGCCCTTTGAGATTGGCAGGCGGGGCAGGGTTGAAGACACTGATACTTGGCGTCTGTGGCCTGAAACTATGTCTCCTCCATATGGGCCCTTTCCTCCCTCTTCCTCACCTGGCAGGTGTGTTACAGAGGCCATGGTTCCAAGATGCACACCATCTGGAGGTAAGAAATATCGTTGCCGACACCAGGGGAACGGATCTTTCTCCTCAGGAGGACTTGATACTAATAGCCAATCAGAAGGTGGAAACCAGAGGACAGAGCGTTTATGAGTTCCTAATAAGATCCCTGCTCATTACAAAAATGGTGTAAAGTGACTTTCGTGATGACATCAATCACAGCAACCCTTTATAATAAAAGGTAATATGCTAAGTGTCCGAACAATTGGTGGACAGGCGCTATGATGTGCACTGACCACCAGGGGCAGATGCTCCGATTAGTAGGTTGGCTTGCTGCTGGGGCCCGGCTCCCATTGGCCCCAGTCAGGACTGGGCAAGACGGTTTGTTGGCCCCTGTCACGGACCAGGCAGAAAGACCCCACCCATGCACAAATTCAATTCGTGCACCAGGCCTCTAGTGCTTTATGAAGACTGGGATAATGGAAAACCATGAGGGAAGAGCATATGTGTGAACTGCCCCCTCCGTGATTACAAGAGCTTAGATTCACAGACAACGGAACAGCACTGGAAACAGGAGTAGCTTTTTGCTGATTCTAAGACAGTAGAACATTTAAATTTCAAACCCTCATAAGGAACTTCTGGAATTTATTAAATCACATCCTCAAAATATAATTTTTATAATAAATGCTAAAGTCATTTGCCAATACAGTTGACCCTTGATCAGCACAGGTTTGAACTCTGCAGGCCCACCTCCTTTTGGATTTCTCGATAAGCGGTCTCACTGGTTGTGGGGATGGCTGTTAGTGTGCGGGTGTGAGAGCGGCTGTCCGCATTGGTGTGAGCCATTCGCTCAGGGGGCTTGCGCATCGGCAGAGCATGGTATCCTGGGGGGTTGCTGGAAACAGTCCCACAAGGATCCTGAGGGACAACTGCATTTGGGGGAGTCCAAAGTCACAGCCAGGTGTCAGCACCCCTGGCCCCCGAGTTGTTCCAGGGTCAACTGAGCTTCTTTCAAGACTCATCCTTCATGCCAGCGGTATGACAGCAAAGGGCCGTTTGATAAGAACAAATCGATTTTCAGCTGACACAATCAGTCTCCACACAATAGGCTGTGTGGCCAGGCACAAAAATGTAGATATCTAGGAGAATAAAGAGCCACTCAGGGCCCACAAAGGCCAGGGAACACGTCATGTCACCTGCAGCTTTAACGAGAAGCCCTCAAAGCGGAGGGGCGCACAGAGGGCACACACGGGGCACGCTCCAGGTGGGACAGCAGGTTCCGTGCACTGACTGCCCCAGAGGCTAACGCGGGAGGAGTGAACCCAGCACAGTGAGGAAGGACGGAAAGGGAAATCTGCATGAATCATCCGACCGAGGGCTAGCAAAACATCTTAACTCCATCGCTTCATCTTTTAAGTAAAAGGAAGATTATTTATAAAGATAATCATTAAATTGTGACTATTATTGGGCACAGGCCTCTAAACAAGCACTTGAGGGGATCAAAGCTTGTGTCCCACGTCATGGACAGCGATGTGGAACTCTCCATCGACATTCCTTACCTCTCCTTGGCCTGGCCCTCCCGCACCCGCTGCTCCCAGCCGCCACGGCACACACCACCCGCCCCGTCTGGGTGGCAAATGCCCGCTCACACTGGGCTGTGCCCTCCCCGGGAGCCGTTGGCTCTGAGGCGGCCACTGCGTTTGCCCCCGAGCTGGACTTGTAATTACCGTCCACCGAAGAAGCATTCCAAAAATCAATAGCTTGTAAATGCAAAAAGAAAGGCATCTTATGTTTTTATAAAAACTAACTGGGATGCTTTAGAAATACTCCAAGGTCGAGGAGCCAGAAGGAATTGCTCCCCAATAAAGTGAGAGGAGCCAGCTGTGATGTATGGGGAGCAAAGTAAGGTCTGGAGGGCGCTGTGCTCAGAGGAGGCGTCAGAAATGCCCGGACGGCTCCTCTCCTGGAAGGAAGCTGGGAGGGGGGCTGTTACCAGGGCGTGGGGACCGCAGGCTGTGCACCAATACAAGGTAAGCTCCAATCGCCTGCCCCTCCCTGCCCCCCGCGCACCTGAACACGCCTCTAGGTGAATGACATCCAGGCGATGAAGCCACTTCAGCTCTGGCACAACTGCCCACATTTCAGACAGTGTCAGGGAGGACATTGGAATGGTAATGTGTAACACTCACACTTACATTTTTAAAATTCAGGTTTGCATAAAGCTGGTTTTTATGAAGACTTCAATGTTTTTAGGAAAGTGATTCAATGAGAATCATTAACTCTAAATATGCTAAAATTTATATTTTGGAATGATGTAGCAGAAATATATTCCAGTGCTGCAGCTTACAAAACACTCTTAACAATTATAGTAGCAGTTACATCAGCAGAAGGATCCTTCTCAAATCTAAAAATAAAATTAAAAAATCAATAATTATTTAAGATCTTGCATTTGCCAAAAGCAACGGCCACTTTCAATTATATTGATTGAAAGCAAAGTTATTAAACGTATAAATTTCTATCATCTACTAAATGCATTTCTGGAAAAGTGAGCCAGGAAAGTCATGTGGTCAATCAAATCCTATATAATAAAAGAGTAATATGCAAATAGACCCAACAGTGGAACGACCAGTCGCTATGATGCACACTGACCATCAGGGGGCAGACGCTCAGTGTGCTTCCATAGGGGGAGCACCACTCAGCCAGAAGCCAGCTCACAACGGACTGGAGCAGCGGCGATAGCAGGAGCCTCTCCCCCTCTGCAGCAGCACTGAGGAGGAGCGGGCCTAAGCCATTAGTCAGACACCCCCTGAGGGCTCCCGGGCTGCCAGAAGGATGGCTGACTGCCAGCTTAGGCCCAATCCCCCAGGACACTGGCCTAAGCTGGCAGGTGGACATCCCCGAGGGCTCCCAGGCTGCCAGGGGGCGCAGGCTGGCTGAGGGACAACCCCCCACCCCCCGTCCCCCTGAGTGCACTACTTTCCATGCACTGGGCCTCTATTTACCATATTATACAAACTTATGACACCAAAGTTTCATATTTTAAGTTTGTAAAACCATGCTCTTATTTATGTATGACTATTACCTATTATGTTTATAAATAATAAAGTATTTTAAACAGAAAAATGTATATGTTAGTGCCTTTATGGCACTTGAATGCTGGTGTTTTGTTTTTTTTATTGATTTTTTACAAAGAGGAAGAGAGAGGGATAGAGAGTTAGAAACATCAATGAGAGAGAATCATCAATCAGCTGCCTCTTGCACACCCCCCACTAGGGATGTGCCCACAACCAAGGTACATGCCCTTGACCGGAATCGAACCTAGGACCTTTCAGTACGCAATCCTATGCTCTATCCACTGAGCCAAACCGGTTTCGGCTGAACCCTGGTTTTTTAACAAGAGACCTGGAATTTTAATTTTTTATTGGATTTCTAACTTGTGAATTACGCAAAAATTATTGTAGCTGGACCTACCCACAGAAATTTGCTTTTGGAATTGTCTAACACTGATTAAGATCTTCTGACCACAGCTTCTCTCCAAAAAATTTAGCTCATCAGTAATGTTTTATAAGTTTTATTAGAGAGAATTTTGGTGTTTTAAGTATCTCTTTCAGAAATAGAAATTAAACAAATAATGGATCTTTTTCAAAAGTTTCTTATTTCTTAAAGACTACAGACCTTTCCTTGGAGGTTTTCTGTTTTAGCCTCATTTGCAGTGATTCTGTGGAGAGTGCCCAGCGGCTCAGTGAAGAGAGCACCCAGCAGCAGTGAGTGGCCGGAATGAAGACGATGGGGAAGAGCCTGTGGGAAATGTTTACACCTGACAGGACTCCAGCCCTTTGGGAAGGGAATGAGCAAAGTGACTTACTGAGGCCACAGAAACGTTCCCGGTAGTAAGCCTTTTGTTTACATCTTAACCTGTTAGGAGTTCTGCTCTGTTAGCCCAGAAGGAAAGTGTTAATCCGATAAAGGAGGCAAAAATACTAACCCCGTCAGCTCCCCCGGGCTCTGAAAAAATGATGAGTGACAGACACAGTGACTGATTTCTTATGGAAAAAATTGAAGTGAAGTCCTTGGAGCTCCTACAAGGTCTTGGGCTCGGCAGTAGGAATGGCACCAGCTCTGAGGCTGCTCAGCCCCCAACTCCCAGTCCCCAGCCCCCAGCCTCCAGCCCCCCAGTCCCGCAGCTCCTCAGCCCCTCAGCCCCCCAACCCCCAATCCACCAGTCCCCCAACCCCCCAGCCTCCAGCCCCCAGCCTCTAGCCTACCAGGTTCAGGGCCGCACCTTCCCATGTTCCACTGACCCACTGCCTGTCCCAGGAGTCGGAGTCCATTTCTCTGGGAAAATAGGCTAATTCGTTTTATTGAAAAAATAAGTTTTCTATTGGAGGTGACATTAGCCTGGCTCTGTGGTCAGAGATGGAGGGGCTAATCCCTCAGCTCTGCGGGGTCACATCCTCTCCTATGCCCCCACCGGGAGCCCCCTGGGAGGGCCAGCACCCCGCTCTAAAAGGCTCCCGGTCTCCTCCAGGACACGAGATAACCTGGCGTCCCTTCGCTCCGTGTTCCCGTTATTTCCTCGTCACCTGGGGATGGTGGTGCCTTTGGGTTGTCATTACTAGATCAGCCTGAGATTTCACCCGATTTTCATCTGAAACTCCTCAAACAGCCTCTCCGCGCAGAGGGATTGTATAAAAACGATATGAAAGATGTCACGATCGCTGCTGATCAAGGAGATAATCTGCCCAAAGTGGGCTTCTGAGGAGCGCTTTTATCTGCCCGTGGCGTGAGGAAACCCTCGGCTTTTGTTTCTGAGCAAAACCTGCCGACGCTCATCAAAAGCCACTTAATTTCAGGCTGGGATCCTCTCTGCACCGCCAGGCCGGGAGTTTCTCCCTGAGAAAGGTGCTCCTGCCCGGCCCGCAGTCCTGCCCCGTGCGTGGCCTCCAGGGAGGTAGACCAGAAGGCCCACAGTGTCTGCCGGACACACAGAGGGCCACAGCCCAGCCACCCTCCTCCTTCTTTTTTTTTTTTTTTTTCCACCCTAATGTTCTTTTTTTTTTCTTTTCTTTTTTCTTTTTTAAAATTAATTTCTTTATTGATTAAGATATCACATATTTGTCCTCAACCCTCCATTCCAATCCCCCCCCCCCCACTCATGTCCCACCTCCCTATTGTCCTTGTCCACTGGTTAGGCTCATATGTGTGCACACAAGTCCTTTGGTTGATCTCTCCCTTTTATCCACACCCTCTCTCTGAGGTCCAACAGTCTGACCCATGGCTCCTTATCTCTGGGTCTGTTCTTGTTCATCAGTCTATGGTGTTCACCATTTCCTCCAGATGAGTGAGATCATGTCCTACTGGAAATATACTTATGAGAATCAAAAATGAGACAAGACACATGCATCACAGTCCATGGTCTCATGCATGGCTACATGCGTGAGACCATGCTAAAAGTCCTCCTTAACTCATGTCTGGCTGACAGCCCCTTATTAAAATTAGCAAAGAGCTCATTTGCTTTAATACCAGGAAAATCTGTCTGGGGCTGGGCCCACGGCGAGTGCGTAGATAATGTGCTTCTCCTTCCCCTTTCTTAGGATCTGCGTCAGTTCCCTTTGACATGTCTATTCCATGGATTCCTACCTGACAGGCAGCCAGCCTCTCCCCTTGTGATTTCTGCAAGTGAATTTTGAAGAAAGCAAGAATACACACAAACTCCCTCTCTCTCACTGTTATTGCTGTAGTCATCACCATCATCTTTATGTTGGAGATGGTGTATCCAAAAAGGATTCTTAATGGAAACTGGAGCTTTTCCCCTAAAACTTTCCTTCTTCTGAAACATTGGACGGACTTTTCCATCAATGCCGAAAACGGGACCATGGCTTCCGGGGCCTTGACATTTTAGGAGCCTGTGACCAGTGGGCCACATTCCTCCTGATTGTTCTCTTGTCCGACATTATTCAGAAACGCCAATTACTCTCCCCCTAGTCCGGCTGTCTGAGAGGAGCTGTGAACAGCGGTGTCCCTGGCGATGCCTCCGGATCCTGTGCATCACACGCGGAGGTGAAACAAGGCCCCCCAACCCCAAGAACCCGAGCCACCGCTGGCTGTGGTCCCGGGAGGCTGCTCTCCGGGGAGCCCATCAGAAGCCCCGGGGGTTCCAGTCCACAGCCCCGCTGCCTGATGATGGACAGCAGCTCCTGATGGGCCCGGCCCTCCGGTGCTCGCCCTGCCACCCCACTTCTGTCCGACAGGCAGTGGCATTTGTCCCGGTGCCTCTCTCAGCCTCCCCGGGGCTCCCAGCAGGGCTGTGCCCCCAGCATTCCTTCGGACCATTGGAAGGGTGACGCCATGGCTCTTCCCCGTGCCTCCCGGGTCTCCGTGTTCATTCTGCATGTGACACGGAGGGACAGGCCGGTGCTGTGTTAAATCCCTGCTGGGCAGGCAATAAAGCCTGTGACTCATTAAACCAAACAGCTTCCCCGGCTTCCCCAAGTCTGAGCACGTTCCTGCTGTAAATGGCATCACTGGTTAGCCACCCCTGTTGGGCGTCCAGCGGCAAAGGCCTGTCTCCGCCGCCCTGATGACATTACCCAGAGAGCTCGCATCAAAGCACGGGCTATTTGGACACCTGGGAACCGCTAAGGTGGTGGCACCTTTGATGGTGTGAGAAAAAGCTCGCCTCTTCGGTGTTAGCCACAAAGCAGTCTCCATGTGCACAGAGTGCTCATCCCAGCAGGCGGGGACCAGGATTCCGCGCCCCTCCCTCCACCCCCCTACCCCCGGGCCACGGTGGCTTTGAAACCCAGCACTGCTCCCTGGCCTGGTGTCCACATCTGACACCGGCCGTGCCCGATGGGAGTCATCACAGCACAGCTTCACGCCCAAGTGACCCGTCTTCCTCGTTCTCGCTGCTGTCTCGCTGCTGTCTCACTGTGCCCAGGGGTAGATGGGCTACAGTTTCAACAACCAGACATGCCTGGAGTTCGGAAGTCTCACTCTTTAAGGACAGGTCTCCCTGGTTCCCTCACCCCTTCCGCGTGGGTCTCCGAAGGACCCCGTGAGTCCTCAGTTGGAATCACGTTACCTGGCTACCCCAGGAGATCCATTCTCCCTTCCTCAGGTTGGATTTACTCCTTCAGACACCCAAGACATCCATTCTCTCTCTCCTGGTCCACAATCTCTTCTGCTGGCTCCTCCTAGTTCATGGCATTTCAGAAGTCCCACGTCACATGGCATCTAGCAGGAGCTCAGTGAAGATTGTTCAATGAGCAAGGACTCGAAGGTCCATCAAAGAGAAGGCAGGGACGAAGGAGAAACTGGGCTGGCCATCAGCCGCGAGGAAGCTAAAATTCTTCCTTACCCATGACACCAGCCAAGGCTAATTCAGTGCTGATTCTAAATGACACAGGACGTGGGCTGGGGAGGATCAGAGCCCGCTGAGGTCTCTGGGAAGGCCTCAGCAAAAGGAATAACTTTGAGCAGAGCATAATGAGATCATATTCTGATGGGTAGGGAGGGGATAAGAATTCAGAGAGAGAACAATTCAAGAGCTACAGAGAAGCAAAAAGGGCTGTGAAACCGAGTCCCAGAACTTACTGGGTGTCTCACTTTACCCTTACTTTTCTGATCTCTGCAGTAAAAGCAGGATGCTTGCATTTGGGCAGTTGTGAGTAATTGATAAGTTAATTAGCGTAAGATTTAACATGGCGTCTGGTAATAATAGTTAATAGTAACTGTTATTGTTGTAGTGCTGATGCTTCCATTAACAGTGAGGGGTAGTATCGTTAAGACAATGAGCAAAGCCAGCCGGATGGGTTAACTGTTTCATATGAACCACAGAGGGAAGGCAGAGGAGTGAAAAAACCTGAATGTGAACTTCCCTAAACGTGATTGTGAATGCAAAAAGCTGATTCTGTGAGCAAGGACTTACTCTCTACTCCCGAAAAAGAAATACTGTTTTAGGTTGGTTCTTAAAAAAAGAGAGAAAAAAAGGTACTAATCTTTATGGTACAGAATAAAAGGAAGGATCTTACTCATGTTCCTTGTTTTTGCTACTATTTTACTGCAGGCAGGAGGAGGTGTGCTACAATTTCAAAAACTAGACATGCATAACGTTATCTGAGTACTGGCGAAATGATTGGTGCTTTGACATACATTATCATATTTATTTTCTTGTGAGACGGTAGCAAGAATAGAAGCTAGAATTACAACCCATCCATGCATGATCCCAGAACCAATTTCTTTCTAACAGTCAGCGCTGCCTCCCTGGCTGAAGGTCACCAAGAGACTAAAACTTGTGCGGAGTTCTGATAAACCAGAGCCCAGATCAGCACACCCCCTCCCATGGGTCAATTTTGTTTTTGTAATGAAACTTGACTCGCACACACCCACACCCACTTGCTCTGCATTATCGCTGCATGGCAGCACCAGAGTGCAATAATCGCAGCTGTCCTACACCTGCAAGCCTGCGTGTTTATTAGCTGACCCTTTGAACAAAAACGTGTGCCTGCTCCTGGGCTAACCTAAGGCCAGACCCTATAAACTATCTCTCTCTCTTCCCCCTCTGTTCTCTCTCTTACCCAGTCCAAGTGCATTTGCCAGCGTGGTTCCGGTTATTTCTCTGTAAAATCATCCCGCGTCCACACAGATGTCCATGTAGAGCTCACCGTTCCCTGTGCAATACCTGAGTCATCATAGCATCTCTGCACTCACCTTTCCGATTCTCCCATGTCACATGACCTTCCCACCAGCAGGCTCCGTTCTAACAGCCCAATCTACCCAGGATGTCCTCATTCCACTTTGCCTGTTCCCGTCTTCTCCATCCTCAGCTCAGATCAAAAATCAGCTCCTCCCACCATCCCAGGTCCACCTTTTCTCCGTCAGTACCGACCTTTCCTTCTTCTGAACTCAAGTCCCTTTGTGTTATACTTATTTTTACACCAGAGGCCGGTGCATGAAATTCGTGCACAAGTAGAATCCCCCTGGGCCTGGCCAGCGATCTGGGCCAGCCAGGGCCTTCCTTTGTTCCATGCCACCCACTGGAGGTCAGTTCACGTCATAGTGAGTGGTCAAACTCCCGGTTGGCCAAACTCCCGAAGGGACAATTTGCCTATTAGCCTTTTATTATATAGGATGTCTCATTTCCCACATTAGACTGTAAGCTCCTGAGGGCAGATACTGTCTCACAATCACCTTTACCACCCACACTATGAAGCCCACTGTGGGTACATTTCTAAAAACACATGAGTAGTCGCTTGGATTGCACAGTAAACAATCTGAATATGTTTTTATTTCAAATATAAAGTAGAACAAAGTCATATTTATATAAATGTAAATTCTAAGATTCTTACATTCCTAAATATTATTCACCATTTCATCTACTCAAGGACCAAGAAAAAGCTACCCTCTTCGGACAATCTGACAATTGTGGGATTTCTGAAATGCTATGAACTAGGAGGAGCCAGCAGAAGAGATTGTGGACCAGGAGAGAGAGAATGGATTTCTCGGGCGTCTGAAGAAATGTAAATCCAACCTGGGGAGGGGAGAACGGAACCTCCTGGGGTAGCCAGGTAACGTGATTCCAAAAAAAAAAAAAGCTACCCTCTTCGGACAATCTTCCCCAACATCCAATAAGGGGAGATGTGTCGTTACGGCCTCTCTTTGCCCTGGACCGGCTCTCCTGCCTTCCTTCCCAGAGTGCAGGCAGCTCAGGGATGACGTGAGGCGGGGTCGTGGTGGAGGTTTTCTCTGCAGAGCGGTGCCGAGGGCCCGGGCGCTACAGTCCCCTCCCGCCAGCACCCGGGCAGCCATCCTCACTGAAACTCCCGGGAAACTGAGTATGTGGAAATCTACTCAATCACCTTTTTCATTTTTAATGATGTTTTACCTCATACTTTGCTAATTGTATTCTACTTAAGACTTTATCTCCTAGATATGAGATTTCAAAAAATATATATTTTTTTATGATTTTGCTATTTGCAAATACATCAGGTCCTCAAATAATTTCATTCAATGTTGTTTCATTATAATGTTCATATGGGGAAAGAAAGGTGATTATACCCATAAAACCCAAAGTGAGGAGTGTCTTCTCTAAAATTAAGAATCTTAAAACCTGTGGTAAGAGCCATCTCGCTGTTCTGGGCACAGAGCAGCAGTGTTAGCCATGGTCTAGATGAGTTTCTGTTTTCGGTCACCAACAACGCCTCCCGGCCTAAGGAATGCTATGACATTCCGGCCAGTCACTGAGACGTGAGTTTATCTCATCGGGTCCATTTGCATTAGGAACCACGCTTCCCACATTAATTGGCACTTGGTGACTTACAAGCTTTCAGATTTTGTATAACCTCCCTTAATCTCCCCAAACCCCAGTGAGAATCCATTTTTATCCCATCCTGCGGCTGAATAAGCCAGGCTCAGCTCCTCAGTGGGAGGCCTGGACGAACTCCTCTTGAGAGTTCATCATGCTTGGATATTGTTGGGTGATCTGACAAAAGAAAAATAGTAATGTACGCACACCACAGCTTAGTGCATTTTAGACCGTAAGTTAGGGTAGGTGTGTGAAAAGGAGCAAAAGAAAGATCTTGAAGAAGGGGCAGGCCTGGATAGGCCCCGGGGGCCAGTGAGCAGGAAAGACAACAACTGAGAGGCTCAGAAGGGAGCAGCCACCACCTCCACACACACCAGACCTCAGAAGTGAACCAGGTGACAGACAAGCAGACTTGGGTCCATTCTGTATGGAATCCTTCCCTCTACATTTGACAGCTACACACCCAAGTTCCAGATGGATGGATGGATGGATGGATAGATAGATAAATAGATAGATAGATGATAGACAGGTAATAGATGAATGAAGGTGGAACAATTAGGTAACCTCAGGCTTCCGTTCAGAGCTAAGAGATTTCCTTCATTTCAACTAGAATCTCCATTGTTATCTGTCACCGTTAAGAAAAGAGAGAGATTTTCCATTCCAAAGCAGCTGCCATCCAATTAACACTTGACTCCAAGCAATAGATCATATCAGAGATGGTACTGACAACCTGTAGGACATTATCTTTCCAATGACATGTGGGATGACCTTTCACTCCAAACCTTTGGAAGAGGTTTGAGCACAGCGCTCAGAAGCCGCCACGGCGCCCGAACAGGACACACCGAGCACTCCGCACGGCAAGGAAAGGCACTGGCTGAGACACAATCACCGCTGATTAAGTGCCATCCAGCGTCCCCGAGCACACACCCGTGTTTAACACGCCTACTTAAAAGCCAATTGAACTGGATTTCCTTCCTCAAGAGTTTATTATTGCTACTGTTTTCTCCTACAGAAAAATCAAACGTTCTATAATGCATTTTGTGTAAACACTGCTCTAATACCGCCGAAAATGCTGTTAAATGTCAGAGGAATTTAAAGCCTTGTTGTTGGAAATCACGGGCTCAGATGTTACAAGTATTTAGGTCTTCAGGAACGTGAATGAGCAATGAGCGGAATCTCTCCGAAGTCCGCTCCTGCTGTCGAACCCGGTGTGATCGCTGGTTTATCCCGAGAGCCAGTCACTGTGGCTGCGACGCGCAGGGAAGACCCGGGACGCTGGTGCTCGGGTGGCGCAGAAGCATGTGTCCCCGCGGCCTCACGCACTTCAGGAGTGCGTCTTCATTTTCATTCCCGTGTGCACTGCACTCAGCGGGAAAGTGTGCAAGGCAGTTAACATGATTGGCTGCCTCAGTTTACCCCGAGAGCATGGGAGGCAAGGAAACACAGGCCGGACTTTAAGCTACAGGGGACACTTCAAAAGACATCGAAAGGAGTTCAACTCGGGTTAAACGCACACGCACACGCATGTGAACACGCAGAGACGCACGTCACACAATTACCCAACAGTCCAGAATAGAAACGTTTGGGTAGTTGTTCATGTCCATGTTGACCAATGTCACCCCAATAAAGTTTAATTTAAAAAATAAAGAATCATGAAATCACGTTCTCCGATTCTCATAACCTATTTCATCAGTTCTTAGAAACCAATTGCAATTTTTAAAAAGCCTCCAAAGAATTCTGAGAGACGCTGCCTGGCCTCAGTGTGGCCCAGTGTGAGCTCCCTGGGGTGCCGAGGGAGGGTGCGGTGCAGGCACAGGCACACTGGCTGCCACAGAGGACATTCTAGCCGCCCTCACTCCAACACTCGGCTCTTTCTGCTAAAACTTGAGGCCTAGTGCATGAAACTCAGCCCGGCCTGTACTCTCTGCAATCCAGGACCCCTCCAGGAATGTCTGACTGCTGGTTTAAGCCTGTGGGATTGGGCCTAAACCGGCAGTTGGATATCTCTCTCACAATCCGGGACATCTGGCTCCTAACCGCTCACCTGCCTGTCTGCCTGATTGCCCCTAACTGCCTCTGCCTTCCTGATTGCCCCTAACTGCCTCTGCCTTCCTGATTGCCCCTAACTGCTTTCCCCTGCCTCAAACCCTGCTACTATGGCTTTGTCCGGAAGGACGTATAGAAAATGTCCGGTCTATCTGGTCTAATTAGCATACTCCCTTTCATTAGTATAGATGAGAATGTCCCTGGCACTCCTGGGCAGTTCATGTCCTGCCTTGCACCCTCTCTCGTGCATTCTGGGTGGCAGTTTGCAGGGACAATTTAAACATCTGAACTGGCAACCCTCTGTCAGCCCCGCCCATGATCGGTGCTGCGGGAAACATGCCCACGTGTTCCCATGGCTCTTTAGGAGCCAATATTCCAAACTCTCAAACTTAATCCCAAAATGGCCGCAAAGGACTCTCAGCTCTTCCCATGGACACCGTGTGTCACCGTGAGTGTAAGACAGCGATGACCGAGTGTAAGAATGTGGGAGCACCCAGCACCCCTGGGAGGCCTGCAGCCGAGGCAGCTGCGCTGTGGTCTCTCTGCCCTCCCGGCCACACAGGGCCCCTCTGTGGGCCCAGGCCCACACCGAGCAGCTGTGTGCAGGACTCTGATCCGGGGACTCGGCAGCCGGTGGGGTGCCTGGTCACTGCTCATCCTGAACCGCAGGCAGCGTGGCCCATGGAGGGGAGTTGGGCTGGACCTCCCGCCACAAGGACACTCCAGCCCCTTCCCTTTTCTGCGCTTTCCCTCTTCCCCATGTCCCTCCCTTTTCTCGCCAAGCCCCACCCTTCTCCACCAAGTCCCTCCCATTTCCCATCAAGCCCCTCCCCTTCCCACCAAGTCACATCCCTTCTTCCCCACCAAGCCACGCCCCTTCTTCCCCATCAAGTCCCTCCCATTTTCCATCAAGCCCCAGCCCTTCCTCTCCACATCCTAGATGTGAATCACTTTCCTTCTCCCAAATGCCATTCTCCTCCTCCTCCTTTCCCATTCTTTCTCTTGGAAACCCCTCCTACTCCTGTTCCCCACATATTGAATTTCCTCTGTGTTGTCCTGAGTTACTTATTCCCCCAGCAGGGATAACAGCACTGTCTCTTCACCGGGGGCCACTGGGGGTTAACTGAGCTGATGCAGACACTGTGCTCAGAACACTGCCAGTGGAGGTGCCAGCCCTGTTTGATGTACTGCTGTGCTATTCTGCATGCGGGCGACTCTGGAATTCTTATGCCCATGGGGAAATCCCACTTGCTCTTTGAGGACACTGCTAACGACACAGGTTTCCGAGTAATCCTTCTGCATACGGAGGAGAGGGGGAGATGGAGAGAGGAGGGCGGGGAGAGTGGCCACATGTGTAATAAACCTGAGTGAAGAAGAATGTCTACCCTCCTGTGTGACTCCGGGCAGATGCTAGCCCCACCCCACCGCGGGGAGAGAACGAGGAAGCAGCAGATAAGCCAGCTGCCAAAAGGTTTCCTGTGTTTGGGGGAAATGCTGGCCTCCCTGCAGGGGGAGAGCTGGGCCTGCAGCCCCCAGCGCTGCGGTGGGGCCTGGGCTCCAGGATGGACACTCCCTGCCCCTCCTCCTCCCCACCACCCCTTCTCCCTGCAGGTGCGGATCTGGCCTCCTCCCAGGCCCAGCACAGGTGGCCTTGGTCAGGAGGGAGCACGTGACCGGCCGGCAGAGAGAAAGCACTCAGGAGGCGGTGTTACCCTTAAATACCATCAGCTTGTTTTCGTGAGACCTGGGGGGGGGGGGTAACACCGTGAAGATAAATCAAAGGCTCCAAATGAAGTCCGCCCCCCACCCCGAAACAGGGCGCTGAGGATCACCCCGAGATTGTGCTCCCGCACTGGGTCACTCTGCCTGTTGGATTCGTATTGTTTGGATTCAGATTATTTCTGGAAACCGGAGAATTGTCTCCTGGCTACACAATGCCCGGGCACTCCCCAAGGTGCCGCCATGGGAGGGCAGGAGGGGCCCCAGTGGCCCATCACACCCTGCTTGCGCCCATTCCCCCAAAATCTCAACCCCCCGCCCCTCCCCCCACACACACAGCTCAGGGATGGGGACCAGCTTTTCAAGGCCACTCAGATAACGCACGGCAGGGAACCCCAGGAGAATTCTCCTTCATTTTAAGGGGAGGCAGTCCAGAGCAGGGAGGGGGTGAGAGCTGCTAAGAGTAAGAAGGACCCTGAAATCTCTCCTCGCAGAGTCTTGCTGACAAGCCGAGAGCCGGGCTTTAAGATGCTCCTGTAACTGCCTCCCGGGGTGTCCTCCCTGATTAAGGATGCGTGAGGGTTATCGAGTTTTGAATTAGACGCACTTTAATAAAACAGTGGAATGTGCTTATCTGATTGCACCTGTATTGATTGTGTTAAAGAGGTCTCTCCTTGGATGGGGGTCAACGATTTTACATAAACTTACTCGGGACTCAGACATCACTCGTTTTCGGGTTCTTGCAGGTGATCCAATTTGTTCGATTTCATTAATCTAAGGAATTTAAGAGCGCCTCTTGTTGAGATTGTTTTTTCCACCTGTGTTAAATTTTGCTCAATCTTCCTGACTACACATTCAATCGAGGTAGCAAGAAAGGCTTGGATTAAATCACATAATTTATGTCAATTGTCTTTAAAATTTAAGAGGTCTTTCTATTTTACCAAAGTAAAATGCATAGCTAAATCTAAGGAAAACTTGCTACATAGCTAAATACAGTGGAACACACAATTCATAATTAAAATGCAAAATGCCTGTTCGATTGACATACATACGTTCAACAGTATGTTGCAAATTACTACTCATATTGTTTCTGATGGCTTCCAGAAAATCAATCTACAAGTAAACTCATGAGCAACCTTCTCCCTGGCAGTACCATGAACTCCACTTCTGCAAACAGAGACATTAGCTGAGCCGAGATCTGGAAATTTTCAGTGGCATGTGTATGAGGGTATGAACACAATCATGTAACTTAAGGGCTTCCTCAAATGTTTTCCTAAATGATAGAGATCTTCTTGAAACAGGATTTTAGGTTTCGCAAACAAAGCAACACCAACAGCTCAACATTAAACTTGGTAAATTAACTCACTTCTATTTTGTTTGCTATCCTGGGCCACGTTGAACTGGTCCGGTAGGGACAGACAGTTAATAGCGTTGGGTTTAACCAAAATGGTGGTTGTTTGGGGAGAGGACAATACAGGGACCGGAGGACAAGAGCTCTGAGGGATTGTCAGAGAAGTCGCTGTAGTGGGGACCTCGGAATCTGAGCTGGTGACCAGGGAGTGGGAGGCAGAGGAGGATGGCATTGGAAATGGGTGGAATGGGTGATTGGAGGTCTCAGTGGGGACGAATTCATATGGATGTAAAAGTACCAGAGCTGGTGCCCTGGAGAGCCAGGGGTGGGGGAGAGAGTGCTTCACTACGAGATGTTGTAGGGAGTGTGGTTATTGGCAATAATGAGGGCATGGGAGTAGATGGGGGAAGTGGAGGGAGAGTTTACATCGGAAGTGGGGGAATAAGGAGCAAGGGGGCGGGTGCTTGACAGTGCTTTTCCTGGATGTGAAAGTCATCAGGAATGATGATGGGTGTGCTGGTGGGGGAGAGATGTGAGAGCTGAACTCGGGCACTGCCCGGGAGAATGGCAACTGACTTCAAGTAGGAGGGGCACTGGAATTTTCCCAGGGCAGGTGCATCTGGGATGCAGGCGGGCTCGTCTGCGTGGTTTGCTCGTTCCAGGAAGAGCAAGGGAGACATGGCCCACCTCCAGGCCCTGAGGGATGCATCCCGGGGAGCCATCCCCTGGGGGCTTGCGGGGGAAACTGAATCTTCAGGAGGCAGTTAGGTCTGTGTCAGAGCATCTATAACAAGACCCTACATGAAGCAAACCAACACTGACAGAAAGGCAGGAAAGAGAGAGAAAGAAAAGGGGGGGAAGGAAGAGGAGAGAGAGAGAGAGAGAGAGAGAGAGAGAGAGAGAGAGAGAGAGAGAGGAGTGCAGCCTGAGAACACATAGGTAGGCTCTTCAGTGTGAGCTTTGAGGAGCATCTTCCGTTTGAGCGTGGGATCGGGACCTGTGGGGAGGCGTGAGCTCTTCCTGCCTTAGACGTGTCAGTGGATGCAGCTGGTTGCTGGTGCCCTGGACCATTCATTCCTGCCCACGTCACAGGCCTGCGAGAGTGCGCAGAGCACGTGTCTGTGACGAAGTCACTCGATCCTGGCAGTGACTCTGGAGGCATTCATTGTTGTCACCTCCCCGTACAGAGAAGAATCAGAGGTCACAGAGGGTGAGGGGCTGGCCCAGGTCCACGCGGACGGGACGCGATGGGGCTGGGACGCACACTCAGCAGACGGCTTCCTAATCCCGCACAGCATCGCCCAGTGGGGCCTCGTCACTTGTAGGAGAAGCTGAAGAACTGACATCGCCATGGGCTTCACAGGAATGTCTGGGCGACATTTAATGTGATTGTGATGTCTGCTACCCACACTCTGTAAGGACCTTCAGGTCCCGAAACCTACCATCGGGCCGGACCCAACGGCTGCCCTTCCTTAGTGGGCAGTAGCTCATGTCAGATGGATGGCAGAGCTCTCTGGAGCCGTCCATGGCAAACCCCGCCCCTGAACTGAGCCTATGTCTGCTCTCCTGTTCGAATCCTCCTTCCCGGCCAGCCTGCTGAGCTTCACGTGCGCATACGTGGACTTGCATGGCTCAGGCTTCCATCAGCGAAAGGAACCACAACTGCAGAGAGGCTGAGATGCATGATTTTGGAAATGAGAACGGAACCTCTAGGCGCCTGGATGGGAAGCATGGCGATGGATAAACAGGCAAATTAACAAATGCCTCCCCCTGCGCCTGCGCTGGGTATGGACTAAGGAAGAGCCGAGCGGAGTCACGCAGAATAATTTGCCGGTTCGGTTCGGCGTGCGGGCCTCTGAGGCCTTCCTCGGCCAGACGCGGGCCTCCGTTAACTTCGTTACCGCTGAAGAGCCGAGACAAAGGGGAGATGAATGATATTCGAAATCAGCGTTTCCCCCTCCAGGGCTAATCTACAAATCAGACATTATCAATTTTTTTATCCCGTTCCCAAATCAAATAATTTCCGACTCTATCCTGGCGGAGCCTGGAACAGCAGTCCCCGGAGGCCGGGGGCTCGCAGCTGTGGCGTGCGCTCCTTCCTCCACTTAGCCGGAGATTTATCCATCTGGCGGGAGGCAGGCTTGGCTCCGGGCCGGAGGGCGGGCAGGGCGGGGAGGCGCTGGCAGTGCCCGCAGGCCCGGGCGGCAGAGCAAACACATCAGCACTTTCTCCGGATACAATGGGGACCTGTGAGAGGCCTCTTTCACTGGCCATTTCATTTTCCGCTCTTTGAGGCATTCTTTGGGAATTTGCCCCTCCTCCCCCTCCGGCCCTGAGCCGTCTCCCAGGCCGTGACAAAGGCGCCATTCAGGGCTGTGCAGGCGGCGCTGACGGCAGGGCCCGGACGGGAAGTCACAGCGGTTCCCAGGCAGCACCGGGCGCAGAGCTGGCCGGGCAGGGGGGAGGCGGAGGGGGCCTGGCGCCCTGGGAACAGGGGCAAGGGGCTGGAGCGGGTTCCACTGAGGAGGGAAGGCTGTAATCACTAAACCACCCGGCTCTCTTCTCCGTCTCCCTCCCTTCTGGAACCTTCCTGTCAGCGTTCCTGAGTTAGCCACGTGGAATGCTGCAGACCCAGGAATGTCGGGAAGGGAGGCAGGACGAGGGGGTCACCACTCCGACCCGCTGAGCTCACTGTGACACAGGGAGCGGGTGCCTCTGGCCGGCGGAGGGCAGACTCCCGTGACCGTCCTCAGACCCCGAGCCCCGGGCTGTCCTGTGCGGGCGATGCTGTTCCAGCCCGGCCCGGGCCGCCCGCACCCCTCCTCCGAACAGAATCACCGGCAGCTGCTGAGCGTCACAAGGACCCAGACTTATCACACAACTGGCCTTATTTCCGTCCTCAGCCGATGGCCCGGTGCTCCGCGCCCCGGAACCGCGCTCTGCCCAGTGCCCGCCGTGGTTTCCAGAGCCTCCCTGCCGGCGCCCGGCGCCCGGTGTTCACGGTGCACCCCCGCGGGCGGCCACAGGCACTGAGCGGGGTGAGCACCATCTTTCCCACGGAGTGAGAGCCCGCTGTGGGAGCGCCTCTCACCGGCCGCGCTCCACAAAGGCCGTTTCTCCTGGAAGCCCCCGTTAATCACGGCCTGTGCAGAGCGGCGGCCGAGCTGGAATTCCCTGAACCCAGTCACCGCGGCAGAGAACGGGGCTTCTGCCCAGCATTACGGAGCCTAGGAAACGGCATTCCATCCCGCATCCCCATGTGCTCATTGAGAACCAGGTTCTGGGGTCACAACGTGGGGGGCTCCCTCCCTCCGTCAGCACAGCCCCCCGGAGTTTGCAGTTTTACAAATCCCTGTCCTGGGGCCGTTTCTAAGCACAGGGTCCCCACAAAGCACCGTGGACCCTCCTGGAGGCGGGAGAGCATCTGTCCTGTCCAGCTCGCTCACTGAGCGCTGAGCCTCCCGCCTGTGGGGTGGGCAGCAGTCCTGGCCCCCGGGCCCCAGCCCCGTGCACGTCCGCTGCCCCTCGGCAAGCCTCAGCACGGCGCGCAGCCTGTGGGTCGGCCCTCCCTGCCCCCGCTCTGCCTCAGCCGAGCACCAGGGCGGGAGGCCTCTGCGTGGCCAGGGCCATGGCTTCTGCGGTTGCCGACTGCCAGCCCCGAGCGGAGGTGGGGACGGAGCCAGCAGGCGCGCCGCGTCCCACCCTCGAGGCTGCCCATCGTCTGTTCTCCTTCGCTCTGCACTTCGGCTCTTGCCACAGGCTTCTGGCCGCCGGATTGCCTGGGAAACACTAGCTGCCAGAAGGAGGCGGGCATTTGCCGGTCCACTCCCTGCCCAGGCACCGCCAGATGCCGGCATATGAGTGCCCTGGGAGAGGAGCCGCCCGCCGCCTGGCTCTCACCCAGCGGCCGGGAAGCCCGTGCTCCTTGGGAAGCCCCCCTCCCGCCACCCCCGCACTGAGGGGGTTTTGCTCGGAAAGAGAGCAGGAAGGGGAACTTCCCAGCCATGACCTGTGTGCCCGCGGGAAAGGCAGCGTCACCGATAGGATCTGCGCTTTAACCGGAGCGATGGTTTTAACAGTGACTTTCTCGACAAGCATCTGACTTGGCGGCCCGCTGCGGAAATGGGCATTTTCTCCCAGGAAAAGCCTCGGCTCTTTAGAAAAGACAGAAATCTGGGAGCCTATTTCTTTGCCGACTCTGATTCAATTATAAGGCCGCACGCCCAGGACCTACCTCGGGGTGACAGCCTCCCGGAACAGAGCCGGGGCCTCTGATGGGCACCGCACCTCGCCTGCCTCTCCTCACAGACCCCATGAAGAGCCAGCCCTCCCGAGGTCACAGGTCAAAGGCGTGGTCACGTGTGGCCGTGCCTGTGCCTCTCCTCTGACAGCGAGGCTTCTCCTTTGGCTGCTGTTCTTTGTCTGACTCATCCCGTGGCAGGTGTGTCTCTCCGCACCTGTGGTTTTCATAAGGACCTTTTTCAAAGACTTTCTTATTGATTTCAGAGAGGAAGAGAGAGAGAGAGAGAGAGAGAGAGAGAGAGAGAGAGAGAGAGAGAGAGAGAGAGAGAGAGAGAGAAACATCAATGATGAGAGGGAGTCGTGGATCAGCTGCCTCCTCCATGCCTCCACTGGGGATCCAGCCTGCAACCCGGCATGTGCCCTGACCGGGAGTCATAGGTCCATAGGTCGATGCTCAACCACTGGCCACACTGGCCGGGGCACGGGGACCTTTCATCCTTAATGCTTGTCTCAGCGTTTGAGTGCAGCTGCCAAGCACACAGTGAAAGCTGAGCAGCTGCTGGTGGCAGGGGTCAGGACGCTGTGCCACCCACACCTCTGCTCAGACCGCTTCAGCACCTGGAACAGCTCCCCCCGCACCTGTGGGCCCACCTCCTGTCCTGTGAAAGGGGGCCCACCACTGTACCCCCTGGAGTGATCTCGGTTCCGCTCTTTGTCTCCCTCTGCCCTCAGCTCGTCCTGTTTGGGTGTGAGGTTTTGCTCAGAGCACACTCCACTTCCCAGCCCTTCTTCCCTTATGGCACATGTGTCAAACACAAGGCCCGCGGGCCAAATCCAGCCCACCAGGCCTTGCAATGTGGCCCGCACCGCGCTGTCATCACTGCACTCCGCTGTCAGTTTATGACATTGTCAGTTTATGACTGTTCAGTAAACCATTCGGCCCGCGATTTAGGCTGGATTTTAGATTTTGGCCCCTTCTCTGATTGAGTTCGACACCCCTACCTTATGGGTTCCGCCTCCCAACTCCTGCCCTCAGTCCCTGCCAGCACCTGTCAATCAAGGGCCAGGGCCCGCCTCACAGACGCCTTAGGAGGAAGCCGGGGTCCGGGGCATTGGCACACTGCGCTAACAGCAAGTAGAACGGGAAGAGGAGGGTGGCACCGGATGAGACCCTGCATGAGCTCCTTCCTGTGCCTCACAAGTTCTTTATAATTTCACAGCATCAGGGCCAGGCCTGTGGACACACTGTGTGCTGGGCGCTCTCCTGCACATGAAGATTTTCCCCGCTGTTGTCACTGACCTCATGTCCTCACTGTCCTCACTGTCCTCATGTTGTCTCTGACCACGGGTCTGCTGTTCAGACTCTCAGTGAGTGTGTTGCAGAGATTTGCATTTAATTTTCATTACGGTGTGCAGGGCACAGAGCAGGGCACAGAGCAGGACACAGGGGCTCCGTCAGGCCCATGGTCAAGCCCACCTCATTAGCTATCCCTACAGCGAGGCTGGCCGAGGGACCAGGGCTTCCATCTGGCCAGGCCCGGCCCCAGCCCCACCACTATCTCCAGCCCCGGCTTCCTAATGACACTCACTCCTCCACCCTCAGTCTTTATCTTCTCTCCTTGCCCACAGATAGGCGAACTTCCATGGGGAAAGGTATCTGTGGATCCTGCAACTCCTCTTTTCTCTTTTCTTTCAAGGCCAAGCTTCTTCGAAACGTGATTAAAAAACCACTCCAGCCCCCATTTCCCAGCCACCTGCTGGCTTCTCCCTCCACACGTGGCTGAAACAACTGTCTGGACAACCACCACCAGCCTGGGGTCAGCTCCTCGGGGAGTCTGAGGCTTCCTTCTCTTCTGCTTCCGGAAGCACAGGGAGGGGTCCGGCTCCTCCGCTGCCCCGGCCTCCATGTCCGGTACCAAGTTCTTAAAGTTCCCTTCCGTGATTTGTCTTGGGGTTAGCCCCGCGTGCCCTTCCCACAGGCTCTCGTGGCCCGTCACCAGGATGAGTCACAGTGTCCCCTCGTGTCTGTGCAGTCCCTCCACTTCCCCTAGAAATCCCAGCCCTGATGCCACTTTCCCGCTCATAGTTTTATAATCCTCTTCTTTGCCTTCTTGATGCCCAGTCACCCCATCTGCACAGGGCTCCCGGTCTGAAACAAACTCAGAGCATCTTTCCTTCCTCCCAACCAACCCCGGCGCTCCAGCCAGAGAACACCACAGCCCAGCCCAGGGGGGAGCCACTGCACGGGTCCCCGCTGGAGCTTCCTCTGCGGGAGGGCTGTGAGGTGCTGTGTATCCGTCCAGACTCATGGAGGGCACGAGGCGAGTGTGCCGTCCAGGAAATCTTGAAACACGTGGAAGGGCAAGCCATTCATTCACCCGACAATCTCTGCGGTAACTCCATGTATTAGAGAGCACTCCTAGAAACACACAAAGGGTACATTAGCCAGGGAAACACTGCCTCTGCAAACCTGATTGCCTACGAATGAGAAATACTGAATTGTTGAAAGGGTCAAGAAAAATGAGCACAAACTCATAATATGGATTTCTAATGGAGGGAAGGTAAGATGCACATCTGTGCTGCCAGCCATGACCCATTCATTGTCCCCTGAGCCCCGAGTCCCCACAGAATGGAGAGCTCAGGGCAGGTAGGTCACCACGCCGTTACACGTCATCTCAAAGGTTGGCCCCTAACCATGGGTGCTCATGCTGTGCCTTGGCCGGATCACAACTCCAGTTCAGGACCTCCTCTGCCTCTTATTCTTAAGTCTCCATAAGCCCTGTTACCGCAGCCCTCCAAACATTTCCCAATACGTAACTGTAATTGGCTCTCAAAAATGTGAGAATGTGTTATCTTAGTCAACCATACATGCTACATTTAAAAGAATGTTAGTACCACTTTCTAGGCGGCACAGTGGGATGCATGGATTATTGATCTGACCAATTACAGTAGTGTGTGTGTGTGTGTGTGTGTGTGTGTGTGTGTGTGGTGTGGTGTGTGTGTGTGTGTGTGTGTGTACGTGAACCATAGTTCATTCTCTTAGAACTGATCCATTTAGAGCTGTGTGTTAACAGTTCAATTCAAGCACATATAGAAGCATGTAAAATCATGCTTAAAACTTCCAAAAACAAGCAACAGAAGTCTTTGTTAATGACTTTTAATATTAAGGCTACACAACGATGAGTAATATTAAATCTGGAAATATTACTTCTCCTAAAACAGAGCCTAATTCTTTCATAGGAACAGGTCTTCTCTTATTTTCCTACAATATGCCATTTTCAAGGGTTTGTTTGTTTGTTTGTTTTCCAATCTCAACAGGGCGTGTATGAAATGCTTACTTCTTTACAGACATGAAACTTATGAACCACGAGGAGATGGGGGAATCTGCAGAGACCCTCGTCCATGTTCCATGGCAGTTTGTAAATACTCCGCTCACACACTCACAGGGAAGGCACCGTGAGACCTCCTGTCCTTCCCCTCCACGGGCAGCGCTGCTCGGTGGCAATTAGTAAATGGCAAGTTTAAGAGACTCTACAAGGTTTGGATGAAGGATAATCTATTGTCTCTGTTCGGCCACCGTGGACCTTCTGAGTATGAGTGAGTCCACCTGGGTTCTCGCCCCCACAGACTCCACAGAAGAGAAAATCACAGGCATGGGGGTGAGATGGCGACCCCCCCCACCCCCGAGGGCTCCGGGCAGCCAACCGTTCCCCTCAGAGAAGGCTCTTTCCAGGCGTGATGCCCGGTGCTGCGGGTCCTTGGAGGCAGGGAAATCTCTCCGACACGCTTAGGCCTCCATGAGGCAGTGGCCCTGGACCCCCAGGGCAAGGACAGAGCCCGGACTCGGGGACGTGGCTCCCGGCCGGCCAGGGGCTCCATGGGAGCAGCTGTCGGCGCATCCTGCTGAACTCAGCGCAGGGACCCCAGAGCTGTGAGGAGTCAAATGTCTGAGCTCTACAACTTCTGTTTGCTGTTGCTTTTATTTTTTCACTTTGAAAAATATGTAAAAGCTTGAACCTCACAGGAGAGCTATTCAAAAGACCGAAGTGCTTGAAAGATATAGTTAAAGTGGAATGGGATCTGGCTTCCCTCGGCTGTACCTACAAGTCGGCTCTCCTTGCATTCTCGGTGGTCCCCTCCCACCTCCGCCTCCACTTTGAAGAGCTGAGAGCTTTGTCTTCTACGATTGATCAAGGACCAAGCGTAGAAGACGGCCCCCCCGCAGAGCCACCTGCTGAGCAGGCGGTCCCCCAGGCATCTGCCCACAGCCAAGGCGACCTGCACCTCCGGGCAAATTCATGGCCCAGATGCCCACCCGCCGCTGTTCTGGACCCGTGTCCATGCGATGAGGGTCTAAGTCTTGGCCGTCATCAGCACGGCTTCTGGTTATCTCAACACAAAACAATTTTCCTTCCTGTCAAATCCGGGGGCCACATTCTTTTGATAAATCCACATCCTCCTTCTGGAAGTTTCATTGCTTCCCACCTCGTCATCCCCTTCCTTTGCTCTTTGTTTGTGCTCAATACAAAATACCCTGAAAGGCACTTGCAGAGCATTGGCCCTGGTGTGGGGTGTCTGACCACCTGCGTGAGAAGATAAAACCCCAGTGTCCCAGCGCCCAGGGTCCATCTTTAACTGACATGTGAGACCAAGGCGGGAGGGGCCATCCTCAGGCCCGAGGGAAGCGGTGGCTTTCTGGTCCTGGCCCCGGGTACGTGACTGCCTCTGTGCTTTCCTGAGATTCTGCTCCGACCGGCTCAGCAGACATGCACGCTCATGTAGCTCCGGGGTCAGCAAATGACAAGGGAAACATTTAACAATACAAATGCAGACCCATCACTCCTCAGCGCCTGTCCTGCCCCTCCCCGCCTCCCAGCGCGGGCAGCAGCACAGCTCCTGCCTTCTCTGTGTGCAAAGCTCGCCGGCGGGATGGTGGAACCGTGGTTGAGCGATGGCACACGAATCCTCGCACGGAGGGAGCTGGCGTTTGGGAGCTGTCCGGGCAGTGCCCGTGTCTGGCTGGTGGCTGATAAAGGCTGTGGCTTTAAGCCGTGACTTATTAGCATGCCCCCCCCACCACCACCTCCCGCGCACCCACGGGTGATCGTATCTGTTAATTGAATTCTGCACCAGCCACTGCGCCCAGCGCGCTCAGTTATAATGTCCAGGACTGTCCCTTCACTTCCTCATCACAAATACAAGGGATGCAAATAGGAAGCCATGTATGTATGCATTCCCCAGAGCGTGTGTGAGGACACCTGGGCCATTCCCTGTGCCTGTTTACATACATGGGGGGTGTCTCCTCTTTTTAAAGAGACTCACGGAAAGCCGCAGCTATTGCAGGAGGCGCCGTGGAATCAGCCTAACGTTTCTGTCTGGACACACACAGGCCCCACCGCTGGGCAGGCTCTGCTCGGAGTTGCTGGCGTCTAGAAGAGAGAAGCAGGCATTTCTATCTGCCGCACAGTCATCAGGCTGACGGGGGCGGCTGGCCTGTGAGCGGTTATACAGCTGCTCACCTGCCCGCCTGGCGCTTCCCGGCGGCAAGAGCGGGCTGTGGCCCGGAACCCTCCTCGGCTCTCCGGCTGTCTGCATCCGTGTGACCCCCCACCCCGCGAGGACAAACCCTGAGTCCCCATCAGGATGGCGCTGCCAGCTGTGCGGAGCAGGGGCGGGGCTGGGTAGCCTTCAAGTCCAGGATTTGAGCTACCCCGGTCACCCTGACCTCCGCTTCCTCTCATCGAAAGGAATCACTGGCTCCAATTTTCTGAGATGCGGCCAGTTTCCTAAGGCAGGGCAGGGACTGTAAGCCCCCCGGAGCGAAGCAGCATTTCTGGGAGGCGTTGGTCGGTCTTTGGCAAGAGCATGAGGCGCCGACCTCACTAATCGGGAAAAAGCATCCTGACATCGCCGACGGCGCAGGGACCCCAGCGAACCCGCAGTGTGTGTTTCAGGAGCAGAAAAGGGGGCGCTTCGGGTTTTCCAGGGACGCGTGGCTGAATCTTGGCGATTCTAACCGCTACCTTTGCAGGGAGCCCCAGTGATGAGCCGAGGCCCCTCGATCTGGGGAAAGCGTCTTCGGTGGCGTCCCAGGCAGTGCGGCGCGGCCGGCGTGCTCCTCGGCCAGGCGCGGCCTGAGCAGGGCGTTCCAGGGACTCCTGGTGCCTTGGCATCTGGGTTAACGCAGTGTCCTCCCTCTGGACCCGGGGGAGAGATACATGAAAAACCGCCAACCAGGGGAGGGGACGCCGTTCTCTGAGGACTCCGATTGGGTCTGGAGGCAGCTTCCACGTGTGTGGGAACTGTGGCCACTCCAACCACGCAGCCAGCACCGAGCCACGCACACCACGTGGAAAGCCCATCCGCTCACAACAGCCAACCCTCCCGCTGTCCCGGCACCCGCCCCACGGACAGCGGGACCCTCCAGAGCAGAGGAGGAGCGAGGCCGAGGCTCACAGCCCAGCGAGCGGCACCGGGACCTTCCGGTGCAGGCGGACCTGCCGATCACGTTTATCCACAATGCGAGCATTCTATCTGCACTCCCAGCAGGCAGATAGATGATTTAGCTTTTACGGTCTCTGTGTTCTCTCCAGAGCATGGACTACAGCCGTCAGCACTAAGGTACCCCCTCTCAGTCCAGTGACAGAGTGGACATTCCCATGAAAATAAGCGTCCAGGCACTTCCTAGGTATTCACAGAATGAGCTGTTTGCTGTGAATGCAAGGAGTCTGACACATGTAAACAGCTGCCCTGATCACATGTGTGAAAACCCACAGCAAACATGTCCAGTCACTTGTAGCACAAGACTCACAATTAGCCAAAGCATGTCTGTAAGCATCGGGCATATTTTTTAAAGGAATTAGAAATCAGCACATCAGTTAAAATGTAGCCGGCAGCATTGAAAAGTTATTAAGGATCAATTATTACCCTCCCCCCAATTATGTGGTGTATAACACCCAGAGGAACCCATGTTATAAACCAAGATCACATCTATTGAACCTAAGCCCATAGGAAGTGGTGTCTCACTTTTTCAGTAAATTGTGACCACGCAAAAATGCTTAATTTTGTTCAGAAACATTCAAAAAATATATATTTCAATTCCCAGGAGCTGAACTGTTTTAACCAACCAATCGAAACACGCCCTCAACATATTCATCAGGACAAGTGTGCAGAGCCCCCGTGGAACCAGCTCATCCCACTTCTATGTCTGCCAGCTCCTCATGCCCTTTCCTTTGTTCTGGTTTTTGTTTTTCCAGTGAAACTGGGAGGACAATGAGGCACAGTGAGAGGTCGCGCTTGGGAAGCGGATGGAGAAACAGAACGAAAGGCATGTCGCTTCCCTCCCTGCTCGGTCCCGCCCGGGAAAAGCACTCCGGACACAAAGGGCTGCGATCAGGGAGCCCGGCGCTCATGGGCGACCCTGTCACTGCTGGCGATGGCGGGGATGCCAAACATGTCTGGACAGACAAGTACACGTGTAATCTACCGGGAGGCTGCGGGCTGCCTCTCTCTCATTCCAGACGACCCGAGATAACCCCACCGCCGCACAGAGCGTGGCCCGGTGGTGGTCTCCGTCTCCATCCCTAGCCCAACACGTCAAAAGCCAAAAAGCAAATCTAAGTGACAACTGGCCTTGAAAGGTTTCGTTACTTCCCATCGCTCACCTTGTTCAGGGTCCACGTAGGTTGAAAACTAATTACTGGAAATAACTCACAGGCCGTGGGAGCGCCTCCGGGTGAGCAGGACGCAGTGGCATCATCTGCTCTGAGCTCCAAGCATTTCCTGTGGTGCCGATGCCGGCCCGGCCATGGGTGAAGCTGACGGGGGCGGTGAAGGCTGGGGAAGACGGACAAGAGGAGAGAGCTGGGGCCGGGTGGGACACTGCTCTCTGATGGAGAGACAGCGCCACGGCCTGCAAGCCGAGTCTTCGTTCCACAGCAGATCCCACGGGCAAAGCAAGGGCGAGCTCACAACGTTCTCGCGGGTTTTGAATCTACTGAAGTACAGGCACCTGATCCAGCCTTGGTTTACCTGCTGCTCCTCCCGCAGCCCACACCACTTAGCCACATGGGCCCACAGGTTCGTACCATAAGGTTAAGCTTACACCATAGCCTTTGGCTGTGATTGTGCCGGGACTTGCATGTGGCTTTGCCACAGGAGGATTCTGCCCTCTCATCAGTCCCAGGCTTGAACCTCCCAAACGCTGTAGCTGCTCTCCACACCATGTGAGGGAGGAAGTCCATAAAGGGAGAGACTGAAAACACAGCTACCTGGGCAAGGTCAGAGGAGCTGGCCAAGCAGGACCGTAGTGTTTTCCTCTTCGAAAATAGAGAGGAAGTAGCCCGAGCCGGTCTGGCTCAGTGGATAGTGTTGGCCTATGTACTAAAGGGTCCTGGGTTCAAGTCCAGTCCAGGGCCAGGGCACGTACCTCAGTTGCCTGGGCCCTGGTCAGGGCAAGTGCAGAAGGCAACCAATTGATGTGTCTCACATCAATGTTTCTCTCTCTGTCTCTCCCCTTCCCACTCTCTTTAAAAATCAATGGAAAAATATCCTAAGGTGAGAATTAAAAAATAAAATAAAATAGAGGAAGTAAAATCCCAATATTTTCAAACCAGAAATACACACACACATACACACACACACATTTGTATTTGAATGTGTGACTAGGTGTATGTGTACAGGTATATATCAGGGTGTTCATGTTCAGTATGTATTCAGAATCTGTGCGTGTTCAGGTGCCTGTAGTTATGTATCTGTGTGTAGTGAGTCTGGGTGGGGGGTCTCCTCGGTGTCCGCAGCTCCGGGCTCTCTGGGCCTGCACAAGCCCCGCCCACTCTGTAGCAGAAGCGGGTTTCTCCCCAGAATCCCGTGGCCGGGCTTACGGGCGGGGGTGGGGTGGGGTGGGGTGGGGGGGGATAACACACTTTAGGGTCCAGGGTCCACCCTCTGGATGGACTTCAGCCCCATCAGTTCACTGTCTGAGGGGTGAGGCTGACCTTTTTAACCACACCATGTGTTCTGTTCTGTAGTTAAAATAACAAGGGCCCATCGTTTTCCTGGTTAAAATTTTCAAGTAAAATTTCAACTAGCAAAGACAAAATAGGGTTTCACAAAGCGCCTCACAGCCTTTCTGAATGGTTTTCAGGAAAGGTTATGAGAACCAGCAGGAAAGGGGCTGGCAGGCCTGTCCTGCAGGGGCACGTCCGGCCCGCAGGCCTCGGGGAGCCCGGTCCCAAGGCTCGTCCCGCCCCGCGGCCGAGGCAGGCTCTGTCCCAGCTGCGCCCAGGGAGCTCTGCCGCCGGGGAGCAGGTGTCCGTCCGGACCTGGAACCGCTGGGCGGGCCTTCCGTGTTCCCTGAGCTTCTTCCCACAGGAACGGCGCCTCATCCCCTGCAGAGCGGCTCTTTACCGCTGGTGGTGCCGGCAATTACATGTAAAAGTTAAATTGATGTCAACATCCGCTACTACACTGGCATCAAATCATTAAGAAATTTCCATCATGTAAATTAATTATCAGCATTGTATTGGCACAAATACATAATGACATTATTCATGCAAATAATTAAAAAGATGCCTCCTGAAAAGAAATTATCCTAATGGAATAAAATGTCATTGTGGCTTCTTGGCAATCCACCGGGCGTGGTTTTAGGCACGAGAGCTTCCGGATTCCCACCCAAAGGGGGCCCGAGGCGAGGGATGTGGTTGCTGTTATTAACGCCGACAATGGGGACCTGGAACCAGACCGCGGTGGGCAGGGTGGTGGCGCCCAGGCGGCCTGGGTGCCAGGATCACCGCCCCAATTACTGCCGGGAAGAAGATCGGCTGGTCCCGTGGTCGGCAAACCGCGGCTCGCGGGCCACATGAGGCTCTTTGGCCCCTTGAGGGTGGCTCTTCCACAAAACACCTCGGCCTGGGGGAGTCTATGTTGAAGAAGTGGCATTAGAAGAAGTTTAAGTTTAAAACATGTGGCTCTCCAAAGAAATTTCAATCGATGTGCTGTTGGTATTTGGCTCTGTTGACGGATGAGTTTGCCGACCAAGGGGCTAGGGTACTGTTGCTAATCTCACGTCTCCAAGGACCTCCCATGAGGAGGGTGCATCATTAAAACACCGGGCTGTTCTAGAACCCTGCAGACGGGATGTGATTGACCTGTTTTCACAGGTTAACGCCCACCGCCCGCAGGAAGGTGATCACTGCCCGTCGGTGTGCACAGGTCTTCATGCGATGTCAGACGGCGCATTCTTCTCACAGGCGGACGTGGTGGGAATTATTAGCGTGTTTGCAGCTCCAGCTCTGTTAACAGCCACTCAAGTGAGTTCTTCAAGGAGCCTTTGCCAGGATTACGGAAACTCCACCAAACAAAGCCTCTGAGAGGAGAGAGCACCAAAGCCCTGCTGTCTCGGCCTCCGTAGACCCTTCAGCATAATCACCTGCGCTTTAAAGTGACTTTAGCACGGTCCTCCCTGGTAAGGGTAAGCCTGTTGCTATTGACGACACATCAGACACGCACCGGCTCCCCACTCGTGTCCCCGCCCTCCATTGCTGCCGTGAGGATTTCCCTCCATGGGGCATTGCGCTGCCTCGTCCCCTTGGTCTGGTCTCTCTCAGAAACTTAATCTTTCTCAGATCACGAAACAAGCCAAGAACACGGGGACCCGCTAGCCACATCTCTGGATCACGGGCAGTGTATCTGGGAAATTCCGCTAATTCCATATACACGGGGATCTCCTTCTAGGATGTCAATATTGTTCCACTCTGTGAGAAGTTGAGTATTTGGGGTTTTGTGGGAATGCACGGATACCCGCAGCAGGAGAATAATTTTACCCCTTATTTCCAAATATCCAAAAAGCACTTTCTTTTCTGATCTTCCCAGACGACCAGAAATACCCGGGATAAGTGCTGAGCTGCTCCGTCACGTTCCCAGTGAGAGTGGAAGGCAGTTCAGGGTGGTAACATCTGGGTGGTAATATCGGGGTGGTAATATCAGGGTGGTAATATCTGGATGGTAATATTGGGGTGGTAATATCAGGGTAGTAATATCAGGGTGGTAATATCAGGGTAGTAATATCTGGGGGTAACATCTGGGTGGTAATATCTGGGGGTAACATCTGGGGGGTAATATCAGGGTGGTAATATCGGGGTGGTAATATCTGGGTGGTAATATGGGGTAGTAATATCATGTGGTAACATCTGGGTGGTAATATCTGGGGATAACATCTGGGGGGTAATGGGGTGGTAATATCTGGGTGGTAATATCAGGGTGGTAATATCAGGGTAGTAATATTGGGGTGGTAATATCTAAGGGTAACATCTGGGTGGTAATATCTGCTGCTGGCTTCCTATGACTCAGCCCTTTCACCTGTAGATCATTTTCTCCTAATCCCGATTTGTTTAAACATTTTATTAGGAGCACCTGCAAAGTGTACCAAATGTCTCACTCATAATTTTCCCCCTGAAAGAGGTGGATGTTGTGGATTGTCTAAGAAGATTCCTGATAGTGAAGCGTAACTCGATTCCTGGAGTAATGTCTCTTTAAATGGGTGCCGTCCAGGGGACTCTGCTGGCTTTGGATGCCGTTAATGTGGGGTGTTTGCCTCTGGAGTTACAGGGGGTTGTTCCAGCCGGTTTGGTTTTCCCTCCACATTTCCATGCTCGCCTGGTTCACCCGGCGGCTGGCTGAGCTGCTTGGCGTGGCCTGCGGGTCTGCGCCCGGGCCCCGCTTCCCTCGGCAGCTCTGCGTGACCGCTGGGTGGGGCCGCCCTTCCCCGTGCCCTCTCATGGCAGTGCTCCCACGCACCCCGACCTCGGCACACAGCCACAGTGCCTCATTGATGCCACAGACCAGCCCTCCGGGGCCAGATGCCATCATGATTACAACATGCCAGGAAGTGGCTTTGAGACGATGTCACGGAAATGTCTCAGGGACACAGAATGGGACGTGAGCCAGAGGGAAGCACATGCCTGGGTCAGGGCGTGTCTCCCGGGGAGGAGCGCCGGGGACCCTGACCGGAGGGCGTGAGGGTTTGTTCCCTCCTGCAGCCTCCCCGCACAGCACAGGCCGGGCCCGGGGGAGCGGCTGGGCAACGAGCAGAGTCCGGCACCTCTTGTCTCCGGGAGGCAGGAGCACCTGACCGCGCCAACGCCCGGGGACCCGCCTGGCTGCCGGCCCAGGCCCCTCCCCACTGCCCACGGCCTCTCTGCGAGCTGCTTGTTTGTCCTATTGACAGGCCCGGGCTGACGCCGCTATGCAAACATGCCAGACATTCTCTCTCTCTCTCTCTCTCTCTCTCTCTCCCCCTACCCCCCTCTCTCTGCACGGGAGAGCTCAGGCAGCCTGGAACGTGGAAGGTAAACACCGTCCTGTCCTCCCGCTGGGGAAGGTTCCGGATGTGTGAGCTGTGGCGGCTGTGCCGGGACCAGGTTTGGGGAAGCGCACGCACCCCCCCCCGCCCCCCCCGCGCGCACACACACACAGTGGGGTGAACCCGCGGTCAGAAGACAGAACTCGGACGGCACCTTCAAAGACAGCATCGGCATGAACGGCATCAAACAAGGCCCATGACACGGACCTGGTTTTCTCTCTCAAACTCAAGGGACATTCCTCATGAGGGTGCAGCGACATCACATGAGCCTGGTGGACGGACAGAGGCACCCACAGACCCGGCGGCCACCTGTCAGGCCGCGGCTGCTCCTCCCTAAGACTCCGTGGGAAGCAACGAGGGCCCCGGTGTAAGGAAAAGGCTGCTATGTCACACCCCCCCCCCCCCCACACACACACAGGGCGCCCTCCTGCCGCTGCTCAGAGAGCCTGCCTGTCCCGCTGCCTCCTGCCCCGGCAGCAAGGCCCTGAGCCTGAGCGCTCCCGGCCCGCCCCGTCCGCCCCGTCCGCCCCGTCCGCCCCGGCCCGTCTCTGGTCGCCGCTCCTGGAACCCGGTTTGCGATGTATTAGGAAATCGAGGAGAATTGCAAAGAAACGTGATGATCTGAGCCTGCTTCTGTGAAAAACAGACCAACATTTGCAGGCAGAGAAACCAGCGTACACAGGCGCTCCCGGTAGCTGTCTCCATGCCATGAGATAATGGATGCTTTTTAATTTTTTAAAGAACTTTTGCTTATCTTTATTTCCTCCAACATGCGTTGCTGTAGCAATGAAAAAGCAATGAATGTTATTTTTAATTAAAAGTAGGCAAGCCCACTAGTTTGTTTCGCGTTTAAGCAGCTTGGAGCTGTAACCCATTCGGAGGGTGTTCCTTTCAGCTCCTGCCAGGCTAAGGTGTCCGGGAACCTGGGTCTCCCCCCTCCCCGTCCCCCGAGGGTCCTAAACGACCTTCCTGAACCCTGAGGCAGCACCAGAGCGCCCCCCGCCGGCGCCCTGGGCTCTGCTGAGTCTGGCCCCTGGCCTGGCTCCGGGGCGGGCCTGCTCTCATTTCTCAGGGCAAAGTTCAGTCTGGCCTCAGGGGCGACACCCCATACCCCGTTGCTTGCTGGGCTGGAACGTTCCCATCACCGAGGTCTCTGAGGTTTAAAACACTGAGCTCTCATCACCACGGGCCGGACGAATGGAAAGCACCTGAGACGACGGGAAAGCGCTCACAGCCACACGGCCCCCTCTGCCGCCCGCCCGGCGGTCCGGGCCTTGGGCACAGCACAAAGGGCAGAGACCTCGCACGGTCTGGCTTAGGCCACTCGGCAAAACGTCCTGTGGACTATCCTTTTAGCAAAACCTCCTTTTGCTGTTATTTAGGACAAATTTTATTTCATTCCTTTGCTTCTATTACGAGGTTAAATTTAGTTTTTAATTTCCATGAACCGCTGGAGGTTTCTTCAAATGCCTCTGGGTACATCGCGGGGTCAGTGGTGCCACTTCCGTCCTCAGGATGGACTGGTGGACGGAACAGGCCCAACCCGCCCAATGCGGCCCTGTGTGCGGGAGAGGCCCCGTGAGGCTAACATTTAAAAAGTGACTCCCGAGCGAAAGACGTCATTACAGCTGCTGCCCGCGGGGGAGGGCACGCCGGGGACTGCGTGTGAGGCCGGCTCCTGGCTGGCCCGGGACACAGGCTGTCATTAATGTGGGGATGCCCGGGGGAAAGGAATGGGGTGATCAGGCGGCCTACTGGAGGCCCAGCCTCGTCCTCGGGAAAGAGGCCCGGGACACAGAAGCCCCTAGGGCTGGGGGTCGGCCGCTCACGGGGTCCCTCTGGAGGGCAGCCTATTCTCCCCAAAGCAGCCCACAGGGCTGGCAGCAGAGCGGGGAGAAGGGCAGGGCCCGTGGCAGCTTGGCTTTGTGTTTGGCCTGGCAAGTCCGTGTGCAGGACCCGGGCCAGGGGGCTCCCCTGGGAAGAGAATCCCTGTGAAACGTGAGCTGCAGGCGCCTCGCTCAGTCACCCTGACGGGGAGAGGGGCTCCCCGGCAGCTCCCCAGGGTCAGGGGGCGCCTGGCTGGAGGGCAGTCCCCGGCCACCTGGGGCGCAGCCGCAATAGGATGACCAGGGTCTGGAGTTGGTTTTCTTCTGGTCCTGAGTGAAGCCACTCTCCCGAAAGCCGGAGTCTTCAGGGCGTGATGTCCCCACGCAGCCTCCGGTGAGCCTGTGACCGCGGGAGTCTCATCGACCATGTCCTGCCACGTCACCGGGCCCCACGGCCCAGAGCAGAGTCCACGTGACCGCAGAGCAGAGGCTGGGCCCCGGGGCCGTGTCCCTGGAAGCCCTTTGGAGGGGGGCCTCGGGTTTGGACCCAGACTGAGTCTTGGGACCCAGGGTCTTAGGGCCTAAGACTAGGCGACACAGTGACTGCGGAAAACCAGAATTAGACCGGTTAGGCAGAACACTTCTTCATTGAACTGTAACCAACACAATTAGAACTTGCAAATATTTCAAATCTGAAATCCTGCAAAGAAAAGTCTTCTTGGGAGAGTTCACGTTTCCTAGTAACCCCTCCCCCTTTGCTCAGGCACACTTACTAAGTGACATCATTCTGTGTCCTGATATTAAACAATATCTTTAAATATGAAATTTTAAGAGGAAGCCTCTAAATATTACCATGGAAATAGCAATAAAAATAGAATGCCTCCCCCTTCAAGCACTTCCATTTTGTGAGGATGGTTTTGTCCCATAATACCGGTAGGAGACTATTTCACTCCTTTCCACACAGAATCGATACCTCATTTGCTTATACATCTAAAATGCAAACAACTTTCACTGCATGATTTTAGAACAAAGCATTCCATACCCACTAGGGGAAAATAGTCTTTACAAAATGTAAGTGAACTTAAGTCTAAGTCAGGCTACTATAAACACTGAACAGACATAGGTCCAAGAAGAATATAAAATATTACTAACCACCTGTCCCTCAGCAGTAAAAAGAACAATGCTACACACCGATGAGGAACAGCCGCCAGTTTAATGGTAAAATTAGAATTAAAACTAAAGTGAAATATTGGTCAAAAGAACTCTTAGAAAAAATGAGAAACACGAATGGATTTTCTACACTGAAATTCTATGAAATATTTCCAACAATATTAATAAATACGCCACAAAATCAAGGTCCATACTCTGAAGCATTTCAGGAAAAGTGCCTTTTATTTGAAATGTCTTTTCACATTAAAGACCCTGAGAAGTTCTGCTGCAGAGGGTCACATTTACAGTGAATGACATATCTCATCTATTCTGTAGCCATTTATTCTTTAACTTTTAAAATGGCCATGTTCTATTGTCCTTAGTCCGCCATTTTCAAAACTTAAGGGTGGGATGCCTCCTGCGTGGGCACCAGCAGCCTAAAGAACAACTTCTCAGGAGTCACTGATCCGAGACGCTATGGAGAGTTCAGTAAAGCCAGTCTTCGTCACCCCGTCTTTCAAATGGAAATAAGATGCTATTGGAGAAGCCCTCTGCGATTATCCGATCCCTGCTGTCCGTCAGCGGCAGCACACGGGTCCTTCCCGGGGTGGTGTATGTTCTGGCCTCCTGGTCTCCCAGCTCTCGGAGAGACCCCCCCCTTCCCCGTTTCCCCTGGGAATCTGGTCCCCAGGCCCTCCAGCAGGGGGCTCTGTGCACCAGGGCTGGCTGGGAAGGACATGACCAAGGTTAAGATGGCTCCACCAGAACCAGCCAGAGGGTCATGCGGCGGCGGCGGCGGAGACTCAGGTTAGAAAGGCACCATCACGGCGCAGGAATGTGCCACGAGAACCCGGGCTGCTCGGCCTTATCACCGGCCTTTGTCATGTGCGCGTTTCCCCGGAGCCCAGAGAGCCCAGAGGGGGATTAGGAGCCCAGGCCTATTTTTACGCAGTAATTACCGAATTATCAGGCTGCCACTGGGAAATGACAAGGACTTAAAAGTTTCCCTACACGGCTGACAACTTGAGAACGCCAATTTTCTGTCAAAACAGCGCAGAAGAACTAACGTGTGGAAGTAAAGTTGAAAATAAATGAAAATAAATTACTTCCACTGAGACGCAGGACGAATAAACGCTTCAGAAAGATCGCCCCCACAGGAAGGGAGCATGTGGTTTCAGTGAAGTTGCATATTGGTGAAGTCCGCACCCTTAGCCTGCGTTATTCTTTCTCAAACTCCTTCTCCCAGGCCCCTTCCACACACTCCCCCCAAAGGAACCAAAACAAAACAACAAAGAGTTTCACAATCCCGACACACTGATTGGCAGAGAGAGGACGGTATTGGTGCGAAGTGAAAGCGTGTCCCGCTGGCTGGACTGTTGGAAAGAGGGCAGAGGACGGAGCCGGGAAGGAAATCAAAGGCACAAATAGAAGATGACTCCACGCGGGCAGCGCGCCCCTCTCGGTGAGTGGCTGGGGCTGGTGGCTGCGTGGAGGGCAGGAGCTGGCGGGCGGCAGGGCCGTGGCTCAGGAGGGATGCGTTTGCAAAGGCTGGCTCCGTGGGTCCCCTCCCCTCCCCCCTCCCTCCCTGGCCCCAGGGCAGCTTACATGCCATGCACAGGAAACCTCTCACCAGTAAAACCCACAAACCCCAGCCGCTCTTTTACCCAAATGCCAACACTAACCCTGTAAACAAACCATGTAAACACACACACACACAAACAGACTGCTCTCTCATCTCCCATGGTCACGTGCAGATGGCTCTGAAGATGTGATTTTCCTTTTGGATCTCATTTGGAAGCAGTTATGCAGAGATGTTATTCCCAGCCTGGCGGGCTCAGTGGCTCAGGTGTTGATTGTTGACCTATGAACCAGCAGGTCACAGTTTGATTCCTGCTCAGGGCACAGGCCCAGGTTGCGGGCTCCAACCCTAGTTGAGGGGGGAAGCATCATTGATGCTTCCATCTCTCTCTCCTCTCCCTCCTTGTCTCTGAAATGAATAAAGACACATATTTTTAAAAAATGCTATTCCCACATGCTCTGTCCTTTTCTTACTTTTTACTTCGCCCCGGGAAAGGGGTGCTGGGAGGTGGGCCAGGTGTCCGCTGGGAGCTGGGAGGGCAGTTTGGGGGAGCATTTGTGACAGAAGTAGAGGCGGGCTCTCCTGCAGAGGGGCTGGGGCTTGGCCTGTCCCTCCGTCCTGCAGTCCCCGGGGACATGGCTGTGGGCACAGCGTTCCATTCCCCCTGGCAGGCCTCTCCCGCGGCCACATGATGGCTATTTCTAGCAGCCGGGAGTGAGGCCCCGGGTGGAATGACACAGCCCTGATGACAGGGAGGGACAGAGCCACCGGGCTGCTGGGAGGGAGCACATGCCTGCCACTCCCGGCCCCTCAGCCCACACACCAGCCGGGAGGCTGGGAGGTCAGGGCACCGCCTGGCGTTCTGCCATGGCACCTGATCGTCTTCATCAGCATCAGCCCGCAGACATACACGTGATGGTAAAGGTTTCTCCCCAGCTTTCCCCAAAACCACCGGACACACCCTAGAGGCGGCCTGCTCTCCCCACAGTGCTGGGGCTTCTGGGAAGAGGCCATGCCCCCCTCTTGGTCCCGCTCACTCCCTCTCCTTGGAACGCTCGCCCCCCCTTCTCTACCAAGTGGACTGATCCGCTCATCGCCTCCCATTGTCACGTCCAATGTCACCGCCTCCATTGGGTGCGAAGCTAGTTCTTACGCTTTCTTGCTTCGAGAGTATCTTCCGTCTACAGAAAGGCTGCATGGTGTGTAGGAGGCGTCATAATGGCATTGAAGCTTAGACTCTATGATATTTGTGTTGTTGTTATTGCGTGTCTGTCTCCCGTCGGCCCAGGGTCTCTGAAGGGTCGTAGGAGCACGCTGTTTCCTTCTGCTCCCCCTCGCAGTGATTATCAGTTGAATAAATAGAGTTTTATACATTTGATTAGATCCATTAGTGGTTTTCTACTTTGTAGACTTAAAAATAGACACAGTACTGAGAATCCTCCCGTGAGCTAGCAGCTGCTCCATTACGTGAGACCCTGAGACTTCATCTACTTTTTCCAAAGGATCCTGAACTCTCAGCGCCTGTCCTGTGAGCAGGAGGGTACAGCAGCAAGAATCGCATCAGGGAAACTTCACTTTGCAAAATTCATGGCCTAGATGTTGGTATTAAACTCCTATTTCTATGTGAGACGATAGCAGCACACAAAAGCTGGACGGACGCACGGGCCTCTCTTGGTGGATGGACAGAGCCAGAACTAAGCGTCTACATGCATTGAACCCCGAGTAGACCTGGGCCAGGAACTGTTCTGTGGTTCGGTCAGGCGAACCCAGGAAGCAGGATGGGGTGAAACAGCACCGGCTCTGACAGGGGCTGGCTGGAATCCACCCCATCCCTCATGGCCACGAATCAACAGTAACCCTCGTGTCCTCCTCACAATCTCACCGCTCTGAAGCGGGGCCTGACCACGGCCGTGGCACCCTCTGTGGGCAGGGCCCTCAGGGCGGCCAGTATGAGGCTTTGAGCCCATGGAGGCCTCACCCCGGGAAGACCTGACTCTGCCCCAGCCCGTGAGGCTTTTCCTGAGCGCCAGCTGCCTTGGAAATGACGTTTTCCAGGGAAACAAAAACCAAACCCTGGCAAAGTGTGCGCTGACCGTGACAACCTTCGGCACACTGGGGTGTGTGTGTGGCAGTTCCGGAGTCAGCCTGGGCTTCCCGCATGCCGACGGGAGCCTCTGCCTGCCTCCCCCAGAGCCGGGACCCCGAGCTGCGCTAGAGAACCTTCAGAAACACGAATGCCAGCGCCACACGCAGGCCCAGGTGCCAGAGGGAGAGCGGCTCGGTCGTGGTTTGTGTTTATAACGTGACCCGGCTCAAGCCACGCCTGGGGTGCGCTCGTTACTAAGGTGACCAGACGTCCCGCTTTTGGTGGGACAGTCCCGATTTTTAACGATTTGCCCCGCATCCCGTGGTGTTTTTAAAAAGTCCCTATTTTTTGGAAAGAAATTTGAAAGATTGTTTGGAAAGAAATAGGGGCTTTTTAAAAACGCCACGGGGCGCGGGACAAATTGTTAAAAATCGGGACTGTCCCGCCAGAAGCGGGACGTCTGGTCACCTGACTCATTACGGGAAGGGTGACAGGCTTGGGGTGCATGAAGCATGAAGAACCGTGTGGAGAAATGGGGGGAGCGTGGAAGGGTTCCCTCACCAGCGGGAATCAAACGTTCTCTCCCACGTGGACCCGCAGAAAAGCAGTGAACGCCCCCGGGGGGAGTCCACCTGTGAGCCATGCAACTGGGTGACCCCAGGCCAGTCACACCCCCGGGCCCCCGTATCCCAGCCGCCACCCAGAAGCGATTCCATCGAAGGACTGGCGGTTTCTGTTCGCTTCTCTTTCTCTCCGGAAATGTGTTCAAAACCTGCGAAAGCCGCTCTGTTACAACCAGCGGGGAAATAACATCGCCTGTGGGACTCAGTCGGCCTCGCCCTGTGCTCTTTCCCTGCTGCTGGGCTCTGGGCGAGGAGGGTGCCGTGTTTGAGGCGGTGGCATGCGGGGTTACTGTACAGGGACCCGAACACCTCACTCTGCACAGACGCCTCCAAGACACGGCCCAGAGAGGAGAGCTCTGCTCTGTCACAACCACTAAACCAGGACACCAGGGCTTCTGCCTGCTGTTTGGAATACTGGTGAGAAAACGGGGCTCACATTTCTCTCACTCACCAGGAAATGGAATGGGCCGGGCTGGGACGACCAGTGCCAGGCGCCCTGTCCTCACGGGTGACTCCCCTCACTGTGCTCCTGTCCCTCCCTGACCCCCTGGCCGATGCCCGTCCCCACCAACACCTACCAGCCATCGCCAGGGGCCCCGGAGCCGGCAGCACCCGGCCTGCCCGATGTCCCTGGCCGGGGCCCAGCCACAGTGAGGCAGCAGGTGAGTGAATGTGGGGCCAGCAGAGCGGGGTCACGTGGCCCTTTCCCCAAAGACAGGCAGGGGGGTGCCTCCCCAGAGGACAGGCCTCCCAGGCTCAGGCATCTCATTAGCATATCATTAGCATCTCATTGGCATCTCATTAGCATCTCAGAGGCAGGGGGGACTCCCAGGAGGACTTCATAAAGCAAAACGCACACCTCGGATCGATCTTCCTAAATATTTCACATGCGGGAAGCGCCAGCTCACTGAGGTGCTGCGGTTCCCGGGAGCCCCTGCTTGTCTCTCCGCGCAGGTCCTTCTGTGAAGAGCCCTCCCTGTGAGTGCGTTTACCGAAGGAGCCTGCTCCGTTAGCACACAGGTGCCCGGCTTTTTCTTCGTAAAAGCATCCTGTCCATAACTCTAACCTCTTCAGCACAACAGAGACAAAGCCCAGCCCCTCGCCCCGCGCCCCTGAGACGGGCCTGGGGCCGGGGAAGGGTCCAGCCAGGCCCTCAGTTCCTGGTTAACTGCCCGCTCCCCTCACACCGGGCCGGATTCCCGGGTAACAGAAAGCATGCTGCCAAGAACCCGGCAGAGAGGGCATGGGAGAGAGAGGAGGAAGGAAGCGCATGATTGTGGGAGAGCGGCCCCTGGCCTCCCCAGAAACCGCTCTGGAAGTTTGGGCATCTGGGCCCTCCCTCCCGGCCTGGACTGGGGCCCAGAGCCCATTGGTATTCAAATGAGCCCGGATCTCAGGGCTCAGCTCCGTGGCCTGTCAGCCGGCCTGGGAGAAGGCAGGGATCTCAGCTGGGGAGACCCCGGCGGTGTCCAAGCCCCGGAGTATGTCATCCCTGGTGGGGGGCCGCCCGGGCGGGGGCCGGCGGGGGCGGGCAGGAGGCCGGGATGTGGGGACATTCTCTTCTTTGGCTTTATTTTCATTAAAACAGAAACGGGCAGCAGACAATGCCTCTCCCGCAGAGATGAAAAGAGAAGAGGAAGGGGCTGTGGGAAGTCAACCTCCTCATTCAGCTGCAGCCGGTTTCCATGGGAACCGGAGCTGCTCTGTGTGGCGGGAGCACCTCCCCACGCCCTGGGCCTGGCACTGCCTCCGTGCGGCCAACTTTTCTGTCCCCCCAACCCCGTCCTACCCCCTGCTACCCGGCAACAACACCCACGGCCTCAGAAGGAACGGGAGTGGGGGCTCAGCAGCCAGCGGAATGGGCAGACCGGGCAGGGGGCGCCGGCCCCAGGAGCCAGCCGCTGCCCAGGACCGCGCCGGCCAGCCTCCTGCTTCTGGCCTCGTTTTTATTTCCTCCGCAAGCGGGTCGTGACCACGGCCTCTCCACCCTCTCTGTGCGCAGCGCACACATTACACACCGACTTGAAGTTAACAGCTCACAAGCCTGCGAGGCTGGGGAGCATCGGATGTTACAGAACAGCAATAGGATGAGAGCCTACATGGGGAGGCTCAGGGAAGCAGGCTCACAGCAAACCAACTCAGCGGCTCTTTAAATGTCCATGGGTTCTGTCTGTGTGGATGTACACGTGGGTGGGAGAGAGAGGGAGACGGGGGACAGAGAGAGAGAGGGAGACAGAGGAGGGGAGAGAGAGGGAGACGGGGGACAGAGAGAAAGGGAGATGGGGGTGGGGAGAGAAAGAGAGAGAGAGAGAGGACTTTGAGGTCACTCTGCCCACCGTGGCCCAGGCAGGGGTGCAGGCACCACTCACAGACTGTGAGCCGAGGAGCCCGAGTCTGTCTTCTCTCTCTGACGAGGTTCCTTTAATTCGGCGCCTTTTCTTTGACTCATTTTGACTTTTAGATTTAAAAAAGGAAATATTTATGAGTCTATTACTCAGGAGCTGCCAGGCAAAACCTTTTAGCACATAAATCCTCATCATTTAACCAAGTGCCAGGGCTTTTTTTATTATTAAAGGAAAGCAATATTTCTGCACATTGTTCATAAATCACCACTGAAATATTTAGTGCTACAAGTTCCTCCGCTTCCAGAGACGGCTTCCCCGGTGGCTTTGCCATGTCCACCCCCAGCGAAGCCGGGCCTCCGGGCGGGCCTCCCGGCGCGGGGACGGCGCTGGGCTTGTCGGTGTTTACGCAGCGGGCCTGCAACGCACTGGCCGCCGCAGGATGAGATGCCAGTGTCCACCCTTCAGATTAAAACGCATAAAAAACAACAACAACAAAAGGCTGACGTGTCTGTGTCTAACCCAATCGCCGTCCCGACGAGGGCACGCTGTCTTGGGATGTGGGGGAAGGAGGTGCCGGAAGCCACAGGACATCGGAGGTACCTGACATTCTCTCACTCATTCATAACCATCCCCCATCATCACTAAGCAACAGAGACGGACAGGAAAACACCGCATCACTGAATGCACAGCCTCGTGGAGGCCAAGAAATGGAGCCGATCACTGAGGTCACCGGCACCGTTAAAATACAGGGACGCAGCTGGGGGCCTGGGAAGTGAGGGCTGGGGGCTGGGTGGGGCCTGGGAGGAGCACAGGGGGAGCAGGGGGACTGCGGGTGGAGAGGTGGAAGGTGTTGGGGGACTGGCAGGGGGTCCCCGGGGCTGTGGGGAGAGTGGAGCCGGGGGCGGCAGAGGGAGGACAGGTCGATCGGGGTCATGCCGCCCGGGAAGAGTGTGTGAGAGTGTGATCTGCTCAGAAAAGCCCGGAATCACCCACAACAAAGGGAAGCCGGAGACACCAGCACAGCTTGTGCCCGCGAGCTGCTTCCAGCAGTTTGGGGTGAGTCACCCGCTTTCTATTCCTGTGGCCGGAACACCAGAACCTCCGATGAAGTGCGGCTGGCAGTGCGGGTGGGCGTCTGGGATGGACACGGGTGGACTGTGGAAGCCTGCTGCTGCCCCAGTGCCCACAGCGGGACAAGTGACAGGCGCCAGGGAAGGCGACCGCGTGGTGCAGGAGGGAGGAGGCAGGGCTAGGCAGGAGACATAAATAGCCGAGGATGACACGCTCGCCCGCCCTGGACACAGTCAGCTCGCCCAGCTCGGCGTGGGGAGGGCGGTGACTCAGCACCGAGCGGTCCTGCAGCCCAGACCGTCCTGGGAGCTCTTAGGGCACCTACTCGGCCTGGCAGCACTGCTTCCCGCGTCAGCGGCTCCCGCAGCTTCTCGCCCGGGGGACCCAGCCACCGCTCAGCAGGTGAGGACGCCTTGGGAAGGCAGCCACAGAGCCTGGGCCACGTTTGTGTGGCGGTGACCCGAAACACAGACACGACTCCAAATAAAGAATTATCCTCACCCACCATCCATACGTGGATAGGTACAAGATGGCCTTTTCACTGACGTGCTCTGAGGTTAACTTATGTTTATACACATCTGAGCACGGCCACTGCTGCCCTAACAAGGGCTCTCGCTGACCAAAGGCCGTCTTACCCCTTCATCACGTGAGCAAAGCCTCCCCTGTTTCTATTGCCCCTTTTGGTTTGATTACCCCGAGGTGGGCTCTCCGTTCCTCAGTAAGCCAGGATAAGCGATGTCAGCGTAGTCAGTCATTCAGATCCATGCTCACCAAGAATAATGCGACAAAAGGGATTTCTGAAAAAGACAGCTCCGTCCGGTTATCAGGTTAAATGAGCGCACACCTTCACTTTAACTTCTAAGTAACTTTGACTTTTCAAGGGTTTTTCCACCTCCTTTCACTCACTTCATCTGGCTCACAACTCATTTCTTCAGCTGGGCCCCACGACCCGTGTTCTGAGAACTTCTGTAAAGTTCAAACATCACTTCCCCACCTCAATTTAATTGACACAATGCTCTAAAGGTTATTGTGAGGGTGTAGGTTTAGCTGCTATCGCGATAGCAGAAAATGGCAGTGCCTTCAGTGCGATGGACATGGACTTCTCACTCACATGATTGTGGGGGGACAGTCCCTGGGCTGGAAGGCAGCCCCCTCTGTCTAGCTTGTTTCTCTGCCCCACTTCAGGTGTTGTGCTTCAAGTTGGCTCTCACCATTGCAGGACGCAGAATGGAAGAGGCAAAGAAAGGAAATCCCCATCCATCTCTTCCAGGACATCATCAGGAAGTTCCACACACCACTCTGCAGCCTGTAGGTCGGGACTTAGCCGAACAGCCAAACATTTCTGCACAGGAGTCTGGCCAAAGTGGTCAGGTGACACCGCACCTGGTTAAAAGTTCTATCACTCATGCAAGAGAGAAAGGATGGGTTAAGAGCTAGTACTGGCGATCTCTACTGTTTGTTTTTCTTCTCAGCTTTTCAACTTCTGGCAGCAAAGTAAAAATTTACAGAGACAATGACCCCCGAGAACCAAACACTGTTTACGGAGAAAGGGTATAATAGTTCGCCTCCACCATTGGCACAGTAAGCACCTAGAGACTCACATCAAATCATTCTCTGCTAGAACAGACGGGGTCTCCTTTCCGTTAGGAGAATGAGACTTCGGCTGGTAGAGAAGGACATAAGACACGAAAAAGGAAGATGGACATTTTTACAGTCCGCAATGTGGTGAGAAGGACGTAGAGAGAGAGGGACGGAGTCAGAGTCAAAGAAGGAGGAGCTTCGAGAAACATGGTGCTCCGGCGATGCCCTAACTTCCCTTTGGGACCCGGAAGAGCTTTCCTCGCAGGCGCCTGCCTCTGCCCGAGGTGGAGGGCACACTCTGACTTCAAAGGGAGGGTTGGGCTTCAGCCCTCCAGGTGCCCTTCGCTCCCTGTGGTTCCGAGTGCTGGTCTGGCGTCAGCAGTTGTGCCGTGTGGCGAGCCAGGGCGTGGCTAAGCGCCCCCACAACATGGGGGGTGCAGAGAGGGGCCAGAGGTAGGAAGCAGCGGAGACACAGGAAGCCAAGCCCGGGTGGAGTGACCCAGCTTTGTCCGGACCGAAAGGAAGACCCCCGGAGCGATCTGTGTGTGTGTTTAACATCATAGGAACACAATTAGAATGTCCTCCCAGGCCCGCTCCCAGCAGTGGGAGAGAAGAGGAATTTTTAAGACAAACAAATAAAAGCCCTTGTTCTGAACAAAAACACGCCATGGTCTTGCAGAGCACATTTCAAAGGTGGGTCTGAACTGCTGCCAAACTGTCACGAAGAAAAGGCAGAAGGAACCCCACCCACCAGTTCCCGAGATCTTTGAGGGGAGCTCTTGCCTTGATTCACTAAAAACAAACAAAAACCCACAAGGAAATGGAAGAAAAAACCTTGAAACAAGCTCCATGGAGAGCAGCGCATCCTGCACTTACTTAGGAAGCTGTGTGCCTCCGACGGCTCCTTCCCCAGCGGACCCCATGTCTCAGGGCCCTCAGATTCCGGGCAGAGCTCACGGAGGCACTCCCTGAGTCTGCTCTGTGGGTGCGGCTCTCACTCGGTCTCTTCCTTCTGTCCTTAGTGCGTCTTCATCCCGTTTCTCCACCAACAGCTCAAGCCTCACGTCCCCAGAAAACAAGAACAAGCTTCCGCCGACCCCACTCTGTTCACAAGGAAATAGCTGGCCTCCCTCCTTCCCTCCCAACCACGTTAACTGAGCAACGGGCACGGCCCCTCCAGGCGTCACCAGCCACACTGGCATGCAGGCCCCTGTCCCGGCCCATCCGCCGGGGCCGGTCCCGGGCCGCACTGCCCCCCTCGTCCCGTCTATACGTCCTGGATGGCTTCCCAGCGAAGGGCCCCGGGAAGACATCATCCTCTTTAAACCGAGCATCCAGCGCCCCTGCGCCTTCCCGGCATCCTTCGCCTTTGACAGCAATGGTGCTCGGGGTTTCTCTTCGCTCCCTCCCGTCTTCCCGCGGCCCTTCCTCCCTCCTCATGAGGATGTGCGGGACCCCTCCTGGGCCTTCCTCATGCCCCTCGGTCCCGTCTCCTCTGTGGTGTGTGGGCACCTGTGCAGGCGTGTCGCTGGGCCCCGGAGTCGGGGAGGGCCCGGCGGGCGCTGGGGGCCGGGCGGTGAGTGTCCGCGGTGCGGTGCTCTGCGGACCGCTCTCCACCTTGAGGTTCCGCTCAGCGGGCCCTCCGGCTGCGCTGGTCCTCCTTGGGCTGTGTGAGCTGGTCCTCCTTAGGTCTCCCTTTGGCTGCGGTTCCCATGAGAGGAAAGTGTCAAATTACACCTGTTTTTAACTTAATCTGTAAGAAATCAAATGGCTGCATATCCTCCACATTTTATAGGCCTGTTAGGCTTTCTCTTCTCAAATCTCGTTTATGTAGTTTGCTGAGTCTTTCATGGGTTCGTCTGCCTTCTGGGGGTTGGATTTTATCCTACACCGCGGATACTGATTTCTGTCAGCTCTAGGCCTTTGCAAACAAGCTTCTTCAGCCTCCTCCATCGTTTAAAGCCATCTCTTCCCGTAGAAAATTCCTGGATTTAATAACCGCCGGTTTTCTCAATCTTTTCATTTAAGGTTTGCTTTGTGTATTATATTTAATAAATCATTTCTTATAAGATCAGAAATATCCTTCTGTTATGATCTTCTGAGTCTCACTGCTCTGTTGTAGGTTTAATTCACCCCCTTTCACGGATTTCAGTAAAATGGGAGGTACAAACATAATCTGGATTTTTGAAATAATTAATAAGAAGCAGTCATTCCATGGTTTGTGAATGCTGTCCTTTGCCCCATGGATCTGTGATGCTGCTTTGGAGTCTGTGCACATCGTGTGTCTAATTCTGGACTCTTCTCTCCACTCCATCCCGCTATTGCTCTGTCCCTGCTCTCTGCTTCGCTCCGTTGCTATGACTACTGCCCACAGTGGAGTCTTTCCCTGTAGAGGGTCCCCTCGGCAGGCCTTCCCGGGCGTCCTGTGTAACCTTGAGTGAGGGTGTTCAACTTCCCTCACTTGGGTGTAATGTCACCAGATGTCCCAGGAGTATCACCAGCCCAGCTTCACTTTTTAATAATTTACTGGCCTGTGGGCTCCTGGGCCACAGGGGGAGGATGCATTTCAACCCCGAAGCAGGCGGAGGCCACTCTGGTGGTTACACCGTCCTGGAGGACACTCTTCCCATGCAGAACCCAAGGCGAGAAACACCCGCTCCCTCTGCCTCCCTCCCTCCCTGGTGGGCACGTTTCCCAAATGGAAGCCTTCTGCTCTCGGTGTTGCTGTTGGGAATCCCAGTTTTATGCTCGTGCTTCTTCACCCCCGGCTCTGCAGTTTAGCATTTTGTGGGCCCAACTCCGCAGCTATGACACTTTTTATGACATACACGGGCAGGGCAGAAGCAGGGCTGCCATGGTGAACACACGGAACATGGGGTTTGCTCTTTTCCTATTAGAGGCCCGGAGCATGAAATTCGCACACTGGGGGGGCGGGGGGCAGCCCCTCAGCCCGGCCTGCACCCTCTTGCATTCCCGGACCCCTCGAGGGATGGCTGACTGCCAGTTTAGGCCCAATCTCAAAGTGATCCCTATGGGATAGAGCCTAAGCTGGCAGTCAGACATCCCCCTCACAATGTGGGACTACTGGCTCCTAACTGCTCGCCTGCCTGCCTGTCTCCTTGCCATTTTCAATCTGCTAGCAAATCAGATGTGCTGTGTCTTCAAAACAGGTCTCAACCAAGCTTCAATGGAAAAGTGTGCGCAGGAGGGAAGCCAGGGCCTGCACGAACTCTCTCCTGGCACAGTCCTCCCGGGCTGCTGCATGGGGCTGAGCTGGGGGGGGGGGGTGAGGGGGAGGAAGGTCGGGATTAGATCAGAAGCAGCTTTCAGCTCCACTCCTGGGAGTCCCTCCCGTGCCCCCTGCCTGGCCCAGCCTGGCGGGAGCACAGCGCCTGGGAGAGCACAGGGAGGGGGCCTGAACTCTGAAAAGCACCTGGGGCCGCGTTCAGAGACTCAGCAGCGCCTGGGAGGCGGCCCTGGGCCGTCCTTCATGGTCCCGTCTCCTCTGCTCTGTCCTGACGGGGAAGGCGCGGGCACCCAGCGCTGGGGAGGCGCCCAGGCGCCAGGAGCTGGTCCCTGCAGGCCCCTCGGCGGCCTGGAGCAGGGAGTGTAACTGCCCAAGGAGCGTCACCCCCAGGGGGACAAGGCGCCACACCAACACGTTTCCGGAACCTTCCCTGCAAACGCACAGAATGGCCCAGCTGCTCGGCTCGGCATCAGAGATGCTGACGCTCCATTGAAAACAATAAAACGGTGCGGCAAAGTTTGTTTTTTGAAATAATGCTGAGCCTCTCGCCGCCAAACCATTATTAACGTTACTTCTGATTTCTGCAATACCTTACGGGGACGCTCCCGAAGCAGTCAGTGTCGGCAATAAAGCGTGATGGGGCATGTCACAATATGTAACAGCTGCGTAGGCATAACACATAGGATTTAGTGCCTTCTCCCCCCGGGATATCATAAAAGGAAGATTTACAGAGATGTCAATAACGCCGGTAGAGCAATACAGAACAGGTGAGTTTCAAGGGCTTTTTCAGCATAATGCCACCAATGTGTAAGGAAGGGAAAGAGGAAGAGGAGGAGGAGGAGGAGGAGGAGGAGGAGGAGGAGGAGGAGGAGAAGGAAGAGGAGGAGGAGGAGGAGCAGGAAGAGGAGGAGGAGGAGGAGGAGGAGGAGCAGTAAGAGAAAGAGGAGGAGGAGGAACAGAAGGAGGAAGAGGATGAGCAGGAGGAGGGAGAGGAAGAGGAGGAGGAGGAAGAGGAGTTGTCACTTCCACAACACGCAACCCCTTGCAGCTGAACAAGTGTCTCTTGTGTAACTAGTCACCTCACATGCCCTGTCCTGCTCAGTGTGCCCTGTGCCCTCCTCTTGTCTCCTCGAGCTCATGGGCGATCCAGCTCAGCTTAGAGCTGCGGATCCCTGTGTCCCCGCCCTCACAGCCCCTCCCCCTCCCCCCTCTCCATGTCACCTGCATGTGGGCGCTGTCCTGGGCGCCGTCCTGGGCACCGTCCTGGGCACTGCAGAGCCTGGGGCCTGGAGCACTTGAGGGGCTTCTCCCAGGAGAACCCTCAGCTCTGTCTCCATGGGCGTTCCCGTGCCCAGGGCCCCTCGGAGCCCGGGGTTTCTCTAAATGCCCGTGGACAGCCTTCCTCCCCAGAGTCCCCGAGAGCGCCCCCCCCAGGGGAGAGGGGGGGATCAGGCTGCTGGGCCCCGGGAGGACCCAGGCTTCTTCACCTCCATCTCCTGGGGCAGAGCCCTGCCTTCACCGTCACCCCCTCCCCTTTCCTGCCCGGCCTCGTTCTTGACCTTAAAATCCCACTGCACTCGGACCCCAAACACCTTCCTATTGTTCTCTCGGTCAAGCCTGGTTCTTATAAACCACCGCCGGCCTGGCTCCCGGCTGTGCTGTTTCTGCTCAGAAACCCGCCAGGAATTAGATTCCGTCCTGCCGCGCCGGCATTTCCCGAGCCTGACCCCGGGTCAGCCACTGCGGCGTGAAACAAGGGGACGGCGACGGCGAGGAAAAACGGGAAAACTAATGTCAAATAAATGTCACAAATTAAACGCGGCTCCGGAGCCGAGCAGCCGGGACCCGGCCGTTTGCTCACATTCAGGTCCCTGCTGCGTGCGTTTAAAAATCCCACCGGCAGGATAATACATACAGCTGGCTTGGCTTATTAATCGTTATGAGGATTTGTGTTAATTTTTAAATTCATCACCGTGTAAAATGCTTTGTCAAATGCATGCCACCCCCAGTGATTCTAGATTTGAGCACCTTGAAGGCAGATTTTTTAAAAATATATATATTTTTTTTAGTTGATTGCAGAGAGGAAAGGGGAGAGAGAGCCTGGAACCCGGGCATGTGCCCTGACCAGGAATCAACCGTGACCTCCCAGGAAGGCAGATGCCCAACCCCTGAGCCACGCCCGCTGGGCTCCAGGTCTGCTTCATGTTCTAACAACCACCACAGTGCTCACTGCCCTGCCCACAGCTAATAAGACAGCCCTGCTCCTTGTCCCAGCTACACAGGCCCACACGCAGGCCGCGGGCCAGTCCACTGAGAGGACAGGGTGCCGGACCGGCCGCTGCCATCACCGTCGGTGAGTGCTGTGTGCCAAGGCCTCTGCCGGTGGCCGCGCCACACGCCGAGCCATCGCCCGAGCGTGGAGGCTCCCAATGAGGCGATGCGACCAGGCCGCTCCTCGTACCACGTGGAGGTGCTTTAGAGAGAGAGGGCACGCTGTGGGTGGCATTACATGGACCTCCCGTTCTCCCCTCCTCCCCCTCCCGCCCTCCCCCTCCCCCACCCTATCCCGCGTCCGTGGGCCATGCACATGGTACATACGTCCTTGGTTTGTCCCTCCTTGTCCTCCCAATGTCGAGGTCTGCCAGGCCAGCACCACCAGCAGTTAGCTCACCGCACCCAGAGCGGGAGGTGGCCACCCTGAGACTGGGAGGTTTTAAGATACAGCAGAGCCTCAGAGCGCCGGGACCTCCAGGCCCAGCGGGCGGCTCTGCGGCCGCAGGGCAGCATGGACCCGGCCACTCCACGTCTCCGCTGCGGAGTCCGAGGCGACAGCTGCCACAGGAGCCCGCACGGCCGGCTGGAGGAGCGACCCGCCCTCGAGTCTGACCCGGCGGCGTGTGCCCGGCCACGGGGAGGGTGTAACGCGCCTGGGCCCCGGGGCCCCTGTGTGACGGCTCACCCGGTCCCAGCCCCTCTGGCCGCAGCGCCTGCGATGAGCGGGCACAGTCAGGGCGGCTGTGAACACGGCCCGGCGCACAGACAGCGAAGCCACCGCTCTCCTCCGCACGGCCGTTCGGGGGACACCACGGCCCCCCGAGGGCCAGTTGGCTCACCCATAAAGCGGCGAACGCCCCCATCGATGCTGACAACCGTGAGCGATTCAGACGCGGAGGAAATCTGCCTGCGAGCGGAAGGGTTCCCCCGGGGGCATTCCAACGGAGACTCCTGGCCGGGGGCTCGGCAGCAGGATGCCGCGGTCGGTGCTCCCCTGGTGGGGCCGGGGGCCCAGGAGGGGAGCTGGAGCCGAGCTGGAGGGGCAGGTGCTGAGCCAGGGAACCGCCGGGGCAGTGGCAGGCTGAGGTCCCCACAGGACAGGCGCCGAGCACCTCAGGCCGAGGGATGAGTTTGGCCTGACCTTCCAGAGCTTTCCTGGCCGCCGTGTGCAGAGAAGGTGGTCGGAGACACGGAGCTACAGGAAGCGGATTGGGGACACGGCCTCCCCCAGACCCAGGAGCACGGAGCTCCCCGCTGAGGCGGCCACGGGCCCGGGGCCTGGGGCACAAGGCAGACAGGACCTGCAGGGTCCTCCGAGCGGCTGAGCAAGGACGACAGGAGCCCGGCTCCCTCGGCAGCGGACACGGGGACCCCCGGGCAGGGCCCCCGCCCAGCCCCCTGCATGGTGTGGAGACAAGACTGCCTCGCCCCAACTCTCCGCACGGGTGACCAACAACAGTACGTTCTCCGGCTCCTTTCTTGTCTGAAACGAACAGGATGCACGTCACCGCTGCACCTGCACAGAGCGAGCGGCGCGGCTTCTACGGAGCAGCGGAGAGGGGACAGACAGACAGACAGACGGGGTCCGAGGCCTCCTCCCCGGAGAGGGACCTGAAACCGCGCTCACCCTCCCCTGCGCCCTGCTCACGGAAGCCCCTGGGCTGCTCCCTCAGGGCCCCCTCCCCTCTCAGGGCCCCCTCCCCCTGCACAAGCAGACAGGCGCCATGCCACCGTCCCTGAAGGGAAACATGGCGGGCACAGTCCGGGAGAAGTGAAGGTGCAGATGCAGAAGGCCCGGCCTCGGGGGACACGCAGGATGTTGTTCTCGGAGGCCAGCGGGATAGAACCAGGTCCTCCCGCGCCCTCTCTCCCTGCGGGGCACCGGACACTGCAAACACCTACACCTTCTGAGACCCGTCCACGCGGGTGTGGCCTCAGTGCCTCCTGGCCTGTGGGTGTACGAACGCGGGCAAATGGGAAAGTCTGACCGCGGAGGAGGCGTCCGAGCTGCAGGTCTGATGGGCACCCCCTCCCCTCGAGGGCACCCCCTCCCCTCCAGGGTACCCCCCTCCAGGGCACCCCTCCCCTCCAGGGCACCCCCTTCCCTCCACGGCACCCCTCCCCTCCAGGGCACCCCCTCCCCTCCAGGGCACCCCCTCCCCTCCATGACACCCCCTCCCCTCCAGGGCACCCTCTCCCCTCCAGGGCACCCCGTCCCCTCCAGGGCACCCTCTCCCCTCCACGGCCAGCTCCGAGAGAGGTGGGTTCAACCTGGATTTACCTTCTTCCCAAAACAAAAGGGGAGCAGGCGGGAGGGGTCAGGGGAGGTGGGATGAGAATAACCATCCGGATACGGAGGGGGGGGAGGCTCCTCAGAAGAAGATGCTGAGTCCTCCCCCCACAGGGCCAGGGCCAGGAGCTGCCAGGAGCAGGGCGGGAGGTGGGGAGGAGGGGGAGACTGAGAGAGAGAAACGTTTGCTGAGTGACCAGCGGGAACGCCTGGGGGCTTCTGCCCTCGGGTCAGGGGAAGACACATCGGCTGCAGCAGGGAGCGGCCGCGGGCGGGGGAGCCAGCGGGAAAGGGACCGGAATGGGGCAGAGCGTCCGCATGAAACACGTCTTCTCAAAGCTCGTCCGCGCGACGCGGCCCTCGCGGAGCTGGGTGAGAGGTTAAAGCGACAGCAACTGCTCCGCTGGACTAAAAAGCTTTCCATTAGCACCGTCCATAAATTTTAATGCTTCAAACGCAGACGACGTAAGGTTATCCAACAAAGTTGTAACGGTGACAGCCGCTCTCCGCAGCATAAGCCTCCTGCGACGGGAAATGAAGGGACCAGGCCCCCGGGCTCGAGCTCCAGGCCGGCTCTGGGGGAGGGGGGGCGGCAGGGACGTTTTGGGGGACCCAGGGCATCGTCCCCCCAGCGCCGCTCTCCTCACCCCAGATCCGGGTGTGGGTGCGAGGTTGGAACCCTCGGCCTGTCCCTGCTCCTGCCCGGGACCCTCCGCCCAGTCACAGCCCTGTGGGTCCCGGGCCGCGCTGACGGAGGGGAACAAGCGTGGAGGAGTGAAGACCGGGAGGAAGAGATCCCCCCAGGGCAGAGGGTGGGTTTCAGCGTCCCCTCTGTGGCAGGCTCACGTCCCTGCCCCCACGTCTGAGCAGTACCAGCCGTGCTTCCTCTTCCGGAGGCCGCCAGGAGAGCTGGTGAGCATCGGCACTGACATCTCCAAGGCGCAGCACACATCTCGGCAGTTCCTCCGGGGAGAAAGGGTGTCTGGCGCTCGACGCTCTGCTTGGCCATCGGACTGGGTCTGCTTTTGCACTCACAGCCTGTGGCCCAGAGCCCGGCCTCTGTAGAGGCAGGCGGGCCTGGGTTTGGACCCATCCCCTCATTTATTGGTTCCTGATCCCGAGAACGGATCTAACCCTGTTAGATCTGTGTCCTCGTCTGGAAAACGGGATGATAATTATAACATGTCTGGATCCACATTCGGCTCCAGAGCCGCGGTTTGCCGCTCTGTTGACCAGTGGGTTTGCGGACCACTGGGATAGGGGCTCAATCACAAGGAACAACAACAGCCTGCAATTATCGGAATCCTGAGTCTAGGTCAGTGGTCGGCAAACTCAGTAGTCAACAGAGCGGCAAACTGCAGCTCTCGGGCCACAGTTTGCCGACCCCCGGCTAGACCTACGTGTAGAAGGAATGGATAAATCCTGAGGATTAACTGAGGAAAGGCAAGTGACCCCCTAAGCTAAGCGTCCTCGGCCTCCGCGGTAGGACCCGGTGCGTGTGGGGGTCACGGTTACCTCAGACCGTGCCCGACTGGTGCACGTGCTCATTGTCTATGGGACAGGCGGCCTGGAGTCCTGAGAGGAGCGACTGTTACCCACCGAGCCACGCCAGCCAACCACCCTGAGTGCGGCTCCCGGTGAGGTAGTGACTCCTCGTGGAGGGAGCAGGGAGCCTGGGGTTGGCTGCGATGGCCTGGCCTCACAGACGACCTCCGGCCACTCATGTCCATCGGAGGCTGGAGGATCCCAGGGGCCAGCACGTTGAATTCTCCAAGGACAACATCCGGGAAGCAAAGGATCGGTTTGGCGGAGAATTGTCAGTGTGAGCTCGGACGGTTGAATTCTTCGGTGTGAGCTGGCCTCACGCAGCCTTATCGAAAGCCCCAAATCCATTCAATCGGCCTGAGGCACGGGGTCAGGGGCGGGCCAGTATGAACGGGAGATGTTCTGCTACCAAAGCACAGACTGACCGGTCGCCCGCGCCCCTTCCGGCCGCTCCCGGGCCGCAGAGCGGAGGGAGCTGGCGGAGGCGGTGCAGGCAGCTCTGCTCTGCGTTTCCTCTCTGCTCAGGGCGGCCCCAGGCCTCGGAAGCCGGTGACTGCGGGTCTGCCCGGCCCATGTGATGCTCTCGGGCATCCAAGAGACGAGGTGGGCTGTCCCCGTCATGGACTCCCTTTGGTCAGAGTCACACCTGCGGAGGGCAGGCGCGGAGGGTCAGAGGTCTCACCGCCATGCCCCTGCCTCCCGGACGCCGCTCTCAGCGCCTGACTGAGTGCTTTAATGTTTGCCTCTCAGTCTCTCGGCCACGTGGCCACAAGGCTGTGTCTTCATGCTGTGCTGTAGGTTTCCGACCAGGGGCTGTCCTACCAAAACCGGGAACCCTTCACTTTCTCCACCGCCGCTCCCTCCTGACGCTCAGCTGCCAGACCGCCAAGCGCACTGCCCATCAAGGCAGAGGGGTGTCTGGAACCCACGCTCGGGGGAAGCTGCCAAGCACGTGGCTGGTGCCCCAGGCCTTTGTAGGGCACCGTGACCCTGCTCGGCCCTCGTCCACATACATCTATCCTCTCATGCCCGTTCTTCTCACTGGCATGTGTGCATGTTGTTAGGTCATTGCTCCGTATGTGCATAGCTCCATCTACACAGTAAACATGAGGCAGGCGTGTGATGTGCTCACACTTGCATTCCTCTGTGCTTGCCTTTTGCCCAACTTAATATTTTCTGGACTTGGCTGTCCTCTGCCTACGATTTCCATACACCTAGGAGCATTTCAACCACAAACTGCCTGCTCCTCACCGAATGCCTCCTCCCACAGCAGGAGGCACCGCGCGCTCTGCCATGTCATCGTCGCCACTAGCTCGCCCCTTCCTGCTCCTGCTGCACCTGTGACGGCCACCAGCTCTCACTCAGGCCGCGGGGGCCTCCCGCCTGCCTCCCGGGGAGCGCACAGCCCCTCTCCTGCAGCTCATCAGCCTCTGGGAGCCCCTCGGCGCTGCACCCCAACACTGTTCCCCAGCAAAGGCGGCCAGCACAGGGCCTGCGGGATGTGACTGCACAGTCTCCCAGCCCAGCGTCTCAAGGCCACGGCCAAGGTCATCACTGCCATCAGGGATGGAGGGCCACCGGAAGCCGTGGACGGCGCACAGGAACAGCACCTGCTTCAATAACAGGCGGATTGGCTTTGACCTTCACATTGTTCCGATTACAGCGCTGCACTCCTCGAAAGAGAGCAAATCAATGTCATGGTCGGGGCTCAGCAGCGGCGGACCTTTGTCCTGACACCTGGTACCCTCCCGCCCCGCTCGCTCTACCAGCCTCTCGCTCCTCTCTGAGTGGGAGGGAACGGTGCCAAAAGGAGCGCCAGCGCAGGAGGGAGGCCGTGGGGGCTCAGGCCAGAGGAAATCGGAGAACAGGGAAAGTTGGAGGAGCGTGGGAAGACGCAGTGTTCTGTGTGCAGGCTCCGGACCAGCGGGAGGAGCTCCATCGCAGACCCTGCTGTGGGAATCACTGCGCTTTTCACCTGGCGTCGTCTCCGAGCCTAACGTTCTGCTTCTGCGGTGTGTGCCTCTCACCCGTGTCCGGCCTCGGCCGGGCCTTCGATTCCGGAGCCGCGGAGCACCGCGTGAAGATGAAATGTGCAAGGCTCCCATGACAACGTGGACACGACTGTTTGTGTCAGAGTGACCCTAGCAACGCACAGGAAGGAAAACGCTCGCCACACTACATGGCTGACATGCCACTCCCGACACACATAAGTCACGCTGGAGAGAAGCTCCGTGCTCATCAGTGCAGACCTGGTTCAGATCCCGTGCAGGTCACGCGGCACCCGCTTTCTGTTCTCTGCCAGCGGGGAGGGGGGTCTGCCTTCCACAGCGCCTGCGAAGAGTTAGCTTAGACAACGTCCTGAACAGAGATCGGTGATTGGGGATCGTGTACCCAGTAACTTACAGTTATTTGCAGCAGCATCCCTGTCATCGCCGCCATCCCGGCTGGCATACGGCTTCCCAAAAATCTCCATATAAACAGGTGTCGGTTGTGTCAGTAACTAGCCCGGTGACCCCTGGGCAAACTACGTAACCTCAGTGGCCTGTTAACTCAATAGAGCTGGTGTGAGTGGGAAAACTCTAAGGATGGTCAAAGGCATAGCATTTGGTGTTGCTTTGCATCCAGAATTCCTCAATATTTAATCAGTTGTTACTACCGTGTTTCCCCGAAAATAAGACATCCTCCAAAAATAAGACCTAGCGCATGGAAAGATAAGACATCCCCTGAAAATAAGACCTAGCGCAACTTTGGGAGAAAAAAATTAATATAAGACACTGTCTTATTTTCGGGGAAATGGTAATTTTGACATGTCTTTCTAAACGTAGAATTTTGACTACAAGCTAATACAAACTTCCCTTTTTCACCATTTCCCCAATTTATAATATTGAAACCTCACTTAAATCTGCACTGCTAGTCAAGCCCAACTTAGTTTTGTTTCTAATGTAAGTTTCTGCATTCCTAAAAGTCGGAGGGAATTCTGTAACAGGCTAGTGTTCTCTCCAACACAGACACAACCCAAGAGAGAAAAAAAACGTTTTCCCAAATCAAAAGCAGTGAATGTACGCGTTTCTAGATTCGTTTCAGGAAAACCGACATGTTTTTACACTAAAATACATGCTCCTCACTCTGAGGCAATTGCACATTTAAATCTGTGCGGCTCATCGTGAATGTGGTTAAACCGCTCAACATATTGTTTTATCATTTTAAACAAGTAACGCTTAAAGGACAGATAAATCTATATTAACCATTTCATACCGACGTAACGTGATTTATTCGGAAGATGATACCAACAGAATAAGCCGTTAACAAGACTTTTACAACTCAGAGCCATCGCGTCCGTCAGGGCGCCGGGCCGGCCTGATTCTGCGGGGTCCGCCTGCAGCTCCCGTCACTGCGGTGTGAGATGCTTCGGGGACCATCTTCCCGCAGCACGCAGGCAGTCCTCACCTCGGCCAGCAGCCCCCCGCAGCGCCGGGAGGACGGGGTGTTCCGTGAAGGAAGGAAGGGTGCCCAGAGTGTTTCGGCTCTTCCTCGTCATTGGCACACACCCTCCCTGCAGACACTTTCTGTGCGCTGACACTGATGGGCCATAAAGCTCAGCCTGGGCAGCAGCTGGCCCACCCCTCGGGGTGGCGGGTAGCGAGACGGCAGCAGCATCACCAACATGGTGTCCTGGTGCTTTTTCCTGGTTTACAGGACGTGCTGACACAGCGGAGCCCGCTCACGTTTAATGGGGTTTTATTTACTTTTCTCACCCTATTTCTCTCATCCTTTTTCTCCTCGCACACACATTAGTGCGTAATTGGGAGCTTTATGCCTCCCATGCTGTGGGCATGCCTCTCGGCCATGGAATTGGGTGTTTATGTCCACGGGCCACTGCCTCTGTGATTCATTCTGGGGGACAATCCTGGAACACGGCCGGGGGAGTTTCAACCCCTACGTCCCAGACTGTCTCTGCGTCCCAGGGACTTGTCTGGTTTGGGCCGAGGCCGGAAATAATTCCCTCCAGAGAAGGTCCCAGGCCGCCCCGGTGCCGGCCGCCCCCTCTGCTGCTCTTCAACTCATGCTCCCCGTCTCCTGATGTCTTCCTCCCCGCCCCCCATCCCCCCCGCCCAGAGAAGGAGGGCGCCAGGAGCCAGGCGTCCATGAACGTGGCCCCGTGTGGGTTGGCACAGCAGAGCCCCGGGCCTGTCTGCCTCCCAGAGCCGCCACTGGAGGCGCCACGATGCAGTTCCGAGAAGGCGCCCATCCGTGTGGCTCCGTCTTCCTCCATGAGGAAGAGTCCCTGTCAGCCCGGCTGGTGTGGCTCAGTGGACAGAGTGTCTGTTTGGGGCATGAATGGCCCCGGGTTCAATTCAGGTCCAGGACACGGACCTTGGGTGCAGGCTGCTCCCCGGGCGGGGCCCCGGTCAGGGCGCCTGCAGGAGGCACCCATCGATGCCTTTCTCTCACATCCATGTTTCTCTCTGTCTCTCCCTCTCTCCTCCTCTCCCTAAAAGCCAGGGGAACATATTCTGGGTGAGGATAAACAAAAGGGGGTCACTTTCGGCCGGGTCGCCACTGCGCCTCTGCCTCAGGAACGTTAAATTCCGACGCCCTGTCTGGACATTGGGGAGCTCGGTGGGCAGTGTTCCTGGAGGAAAATTAGCACAGTTCCTCCTGGATCACTCTCTGCCGCGTCTCCTCATCCGTGGACGCGCACAGCTGAGTGTTTCTCTTACAGAGAGGGGCGAGGCGGGCGCGGGCCGCTGGTGCCCGGGGCACGGGGGCGGGCACTCATTCCCCCCCCACCCCCCAGCACACGTCCGTCCTCCCAGCAAGGAGCGCCCCCGTCCCTCCTCCCAGTGCCCACATCTGTCCTCCCGGCGAGGAGCACCCACATCCCACATCCCTCCTCCGGTGCCGCTGCCCTGCGTGACGTGGGAGCCGCTCCTGTTATGGAACCGCCGCCCGCGAACAGCAGCCCCGCGTGTGGCCATGAAGGTCACGGGAAGCTTTGCCGCCTGAGGCGATCCGCTCCGCTGGCAAAGGGCTCCCCGCCCTGCCCCTGCCCGCCCTGTGCCTGGCATCCCTCCCCCCCCTCCCCGCCAGCCTGATCACCAGCTCATTAAGGCTTCCTCCTGAGCGATGCCGTCAGGGAGGGGCCGGGACAGGTGTGAGGGTCAGTGAGGGGGAAGGGGAGGGGGAGGGGGAGGGGGAGGGGGAGGGGGAGGGGGAGGGGGAGGGGGAGGGGGAGGGGGAGGGGGAGGGGGAGGCGGAGTGGGAGGGGGAGGGGGAGGGGAGGGGGAGGGGGAGGGGGAGGGGGAGGGGGAGGGGAAGGGGGAGGGGGAGGGGGAGGGGGAGGGGGAGGGGGAGGGGGACAGGGGCAGGAGCCCCTGCTGGTCCCCCAGGCCCGGGGCGGGTGACCCACACCGGAGGCTCAGCCACAGCCCAGCCGCCCGGCTTCGCCGTGGGGACACACGGGGGAGGAGCGGGCGGCTCCGGGCTCTGCAGCCACCGGCATGCTCCCGGAGGGGACGCTGCACATGCGTGCCCGGGCCCTTCACGCGTGGGTGGCCAGGGCGGTGGGGGAAGGCCAGGGCGGGAGCACGTGGGTCTCCTGCCGAGAGGACCAATCAATCACGGGCCCCGTGGGCGGTGAGGCGGTCTGTCACTAGGGCCTGGCGCTGCTGCCAGCTTCCGCCTCCCTGTGCCTCCGGTGAGCCCCCGCCGGCCTCTGCCAGGCCCATGCCCAGCCCGGAACTGAGCGGCCTCTCGCTGGGCCTATGCCAGAGACGTGTGCTGGGCATTGGGGCAGGCAGACAGTGCTGGGCACTGGGGCAGGCAGACGGTGCTTGCAGGGGGTGGGGGGGCGGTCTGGAAGAAGGGGGGCCTTCGTGAAGCAAACCTCATACCCAGCACCAACCAGCACACCAGCCCCGCCCCCGGGGAGAGGGGTGGAGACCCCGCTGGGCGGGACAGACCCCAAGAACGGCCTCTGGGTGCATGCAGACACACTGCTCCCCTCCTGTCCGGCCCTCCCGGCCCAGCCACATCTGCACAGGCCCTGCCGGCCGGGAGCCGGTGGCAGTTGGTTTGGGTTGGGTGTTCTGTTTGGCTGGTTTTGAAGCCCAGAGGAGGGCCGGGCTGTGCTCTCCCTGGAGAGGGGGGAGCGGGCCGCGGAGTGACAGCGCCGCCCGGGGAGGTGGTGTATCTGCGGGCCATCGCGCCCCCCACCCATCACCCGCCTGGCAGCTGGGAGATACATTTAGATAAAGCGGCCGGCGCCGCCGATAACAAGCCCCTCAAATGTCAGCCGGCACAAAGGCCGGCATTGATTGCTGCTCCAGCGCCTGCCGGCTCCCACTGCTGCCTTTCCCCTCTCCTTCCTCCCTCCTTCCTCCCCTCCTCTTCCCTCCTCTGCCCTCCTCCTCCCCTCCTTCCTCCTCTGTCCGGATTATCTGCTGTGGAAAGGCCATTGTGCTGTGCAGCATTGTGTTCTTTGCTAAATGGAATTTAGCAACATCTCTCCAATTCCCGGCCCTTCCTCCACCCTCTGGGCGGGCTTCCCTCCCAGCGAGGGCCCAGCTCACTCTCTTCCCTTCCCTCCTCCCTCCTCCCTCCTCCCTTCTCCTTCCTCCCTCCTTCTTCCTGGAGCCCAAAGGCAGGACCAGGCGCTGGGCTGACCCCTCAGCCTCCTGGCTGGACAGGGACCCGGCAGCAGAGCCCAGGGCGGAAGCTGGGAGGTAGAGGCGGGACCGTGAGGCAGTGGACGCGGCCCAGAGGCGGCTGCAGACATGGTGGGTGTCTGGATGTCGGTGGGTGTCAGGAGCCAGGAACGCTGGGCCAGTGCAGCCCCGCCTTCCCCTGAGCTTCTCTCTGTGGAAGGGTGACTGGCCGGGCCCTTTGGGGATGTGAAGGGACACCGGGAAGGAGAGGGGGATGGAGACCACGACCGAAGGCAGGACCAGCCCAAAGCTGGCCCAGTCCAGCCCGCCCATCCGCCTCTGCCGGGGCCTGGACTCTGCCAGCTCTGTGGTCGGCAAACTCAGGTTGTGGCTGGATTAGGAAGCCACCCTGAGAGAAGGAGGAGGAGGAGAGGAAGAGGAAGAGGAAGAGGAAGAGGAAGAGGAAGAGGAAGAATGCCACCTTCTGGAATGCTTGCCCCTGGGCAAACCCCAGGGCCCTCGAGCTTCGTCCAGAGATTCCAATTTCACAAATGAAACCAAGAGCCGGTTTGCCGCCTCGGAGTGGCTGAAGCCTGTCTGCAGCCCCCGCCGCAGCCGTGGAGATTCCGGACGGCGCGTGGAGCGGCGGCCTGCAGCCCTCCCCGGAGCCCCCCCCGGAGCCCCTCCCGCGGGGCTTCTGACGGAACCGAATGTGACGTTTGTAATGGCCTCTCCCCGGAGACACCCATCTCCGCCGGCCCGGAAATCAACGGCGACGCTTCTAACGGAAACGCAGGCTCCATGGAGCCGAGCGGGGAGGGCGGCGGGCCCCGCAGAGGCCACGGGTCCCAGCCACGCAGGTGCTCCCCCGGAGGAGGATGCAGACGGGAAGGAGCAGTGGGTTCCAGGAGGGGGCTCCCCAGAGTCCTCCGGAAAGGCATCAGGCTGCCAGACAGTGGATGAGAAGGAAGCATTGGACCCTCTGCTCCTGGGGCCCCAGAGGGAGGACCCAGAGGGGGGCCCGGCCGGCGGGCGCAGCTGCAGGAAAGGAGTTCTCCGGCTCCTCAGTTCCTCCGCTGGGACCTGTGAGCCCAGGTGATGCGTGCGCTCTGGGCGGAACGAGGAGGCTGATGCGCCCTCCGCGCCCTCCCCACAGCGAACATGGGAGCCACACAGAAGAGCTGACGCAGCCTTAGCCAGTGGTCGGCAAACTCATCACTCAGCAGAGCCAAATACCAACAGTACAACGATGGAAATTTCTTTTGTGGCCAAATTTTTTAAACTTAAACTTCTTCTAACGCCGCTTCTTCAACATAGACTCGCCCAGGACGTGGTCTTTTGTGGAAGAGCCACACTCAAGGGGCCAGAGAGCTGCATGTGGCTCGAGAGCCACGGTTTGGTGATTCCTGTGAAGAACAACAGTTGGTTGATCTGCAGTTTAAGTTGGCAGTTCAAGCCCGAGCTGGTCTGGCTCAGTGGATAAAGTGTCGGCCTGTGGACTGGAGGGGCCTGGGTTTGATTCTGGTCAAGGTCACATGCTGAATGGCAGGCTAGTCCCCAGTAGTGGGTGTGCAGGAGGCAGCTGATCCACACTTCTGTCTCATCATTGATATTTCTACCTCTCTCTTCCTCTCTGGAATCAATAGAAATATAAATAATAATAAATACAAAATAATAATAAAGTTGACAGTTCGAGAGTGAGAGGGGTGGGCGGGTGGGCCTGGGACTGCCCTGAGTGGTTTTGTGATGCTCACACCAGATTCTCTGGCTGCCAAAGTCAGTGCAGCCCTTCCGGGTCAAGGGTCAAATGCAAACTGGCAAAGCTCCTGAGGGCTGAGCAAGCCACCCGCCCAGCCCTTCACTTTTGAACACCGCGCCCCCCCCCCCCCCCGCCAGGGGGCGCTGGGTCAGGGGGCGCCGTGTTGAGGGGAGAATCATCATTCTTTGTCCTGCATGCTGAGATGGACCTGACACCCCATCACCCAGGATCAGCGACAGACACTGACTGAGGCCCTCGGTGTTCACAGCAGGTCCTGGAACAGGTGTCCCCCGAGAGGGAGGGAGGGAGGGAGAGGACAGGAAGGAGGAAGGGAGGGAAGGAGGGAGGAAGGGAGGGGAGTGGGAGGGAGGGGAAAGGGAGTGTTGTTCAGATTCAGTCACAATCACTGTCCGTCACTGGGTGAGAAGAACAAGAAGCCAAGAACCTACACGGTCTCTTTGCTCAGAGAAGACGGGTAATTAGTGTGGGGAGCCGGGCTCCACCGTGCGGCTGTGGGACCCTGATAATAACCCTCAGCCAGAGCCCCACCTTGCCCAGGGAGCTCCCCATGGTTCTCTCTGAGGTCAAAGGGTCGTCCTGCCTGCCGAGGAGGGTCTCACTTTGCCCTGAGGGGCTGGGGTTCGGGGTCTGTGTCTGGGCTGGCCCACTTCTCAAAGGCCCCCCGTTTGTCTGTTCCCCAGTCCAAACCCCAGAGGTCAGAGGTCGCTGTGATGTGGTTCGTCCCCAGCAGCAGCTGGCGAGGCCCACGTCTGGAGGAGGCAGTCCGCACTGAGGGTCCTGACACAGGGGTCACGGGGAGCACAGGGGTCCGGGGCCCAGCAATCTCTGCTCTGCTGAGGGAGGCCCCACGCGCTCATGGTGCACCCCCAGGGGCAGGGAGCCCCCGGGAAGCTCAGCTGCCCTGGATGAGGGCCGAGGCTTGGACAGCGTTTCTGTATTCATGGTTCATCTGTTTACTTTGGCATTTAACGAAGGGGAAGGAATTCGATAAGACATACAGAATGCTTAGCAGAATGCCTCACACACAGTAGGTCCTTTTTCACAAGGGGGAACTGAGATGCGGGCACTGGGCAGACCCCACCCTGCTCCCCGCTGCAGCTCAGAGCTCCCTGTAGCCGCATCCCGGCAGGAAGACAGGGAGAGGGAGAAAGGAACACACACCAGGCTCCGGTCTCCACCCTCGTCTGTAAACTTCAGGTCAAAGTCAAGAGCCCGGGACCGAGGCCGAGGCCCGCCACCCGGCCCCGAGCTCTGCTCTTGACCTCTGAGCACTGGGAGGTCTTCGGACCCGTCCGAGCTGCCGGGACTTCGGCCAGAAAGGAAAATTTCTCGGCTGCTTTTTCATGCCTTCCAAATGAATTAATTTTCTAAATGGAAAATTGAAGTAATTAGGTTATAGACTGAGTGACATTTACGAAGGAGAAAAGCGGGGAAATTGCATATCCTTTATTAAACCGTTATTAGATGTATTAAGCAATATGGAGTAATCACTTTTATTCCTGCAAATGTGATTATTCTTTTCATGCCAAGGCGAGCTCAGGGCTCAGGGCCCAGGGCCCGGCGGACCATGACGGGTCACAAAGGCACCGAGTGGCCTCCCCGGCGTTCTGCAGGGGCCACCCGCTCGTGGGGCGAGGACAGAGGGCCTGGGGCAGCCTCGGCACCCACCCCCCCCAACCTTCCACTGACCGTTCACGCCCTCCTACCCACCTGCCCAAAGCACATCGCTCATTCATTCAGGACGATTTGAAGCTGCACCTACTATGTGCTGACACTGTCCCGAGGTCTCCAGCACTGAGAACAGACGCCACTCCGTCTCTGGACTGACTCTGCGATCCAGGAGGAAGCAGACGGCAATGGCACCAGAGACGCCGTGGTGAGTGAGCGGGCATCGCCCTGGAGAAGGGCCCGTCCCGCCCGTGACACGCTGTGCGGGAGCTTTGAGGGAGGCGAGGGAGCCAGCCACGCAGCGGACATCATCGCACACAAAAGCCCCGCCGTGGTCCGGGGTTCCAGGAGCCCCCGGGGGAGGGGCCGGGGCTGAGGAAGGGGTGGTGGGAAAGGGGCTCGGAGGGGGCATGCAGTCACCGTGGATGTGTGACTCTCTCAGAAACAGGAGAGCATCTGCCCGGAGCCGCCACCAGCAGACCCCCAGGTCGCCATGGAGGAGCTGCGTACACAGTTTCAGAAATCCACTCCCTCGAGGCTGGCTTCCCGCGTGCCCACGGCCCTCGTCTGGAATGTAGCTCTGCTCCTGGTCTTCGTTGGGGGGTCTTGCGAGGCAAGGCGAGAACGGGACCCGCTGGCACAGGAGGGACCCGCTTCTAGGATGTTGATGGACAGGAGCCCGGAGAAACGCTGGTCTCCGGATGCTGCGCTGTCCCTGGAGGCCTCCGCTCCCCGCGCCCGTCCTCACGTGGGGAAGTGAGTCACGGCACGGATGACACGAGGCAACAGGTTTGAATGGTCCTCGGCGCTATTTTTACTTAAGGAACGTCCTTTCGCCCTAGCAGGTGTGGCTCAGAGGCCAGAGCCTCAGCCAGAGCACCGAGGATCACGGCTTCGATTGCTTGTCAAGGGCACGTGCCTCGGTTGTAGGTTTGATCCCCAGCCCTCACCAGGGCGCGGGCAGGAGGCAATCAACTGATGTGTCTCACCTCTCCCTCCCTCTCCCTCCCCACCCAGCTGTCTCTCTCCCCGTGGCCCCTGCCCGTGGGTCTGCCGTCAGCATGCTGCCTGCAGGTGTCCCCGCCTGGTCCCCGGAGGGGGAAGCTGAGCGAGTGTCAGCCTGTCACTGAGGGAGCGCAGACACCCGCGGTGATGTCACCAGCCACGGCGGCTCAGGCATGTCAGCTCCAGCAGACCCATTCATCAGCACGCGGGGACCATGACAGCGGGACGCGGGGACAGCAGGGCCCACACGGATCTGTCACATGAAGAAAAATGGAAGCTGGAGGCCATTTCCAAGATATTCTAATGAGCGTTGGGCTGGGAAGAGAGAGTAGCCCTGGCTTTATTTTATTTTATTTTAAATATATTAGTATTGATTTCAGAGAGGAAGGCGGAGGGGAAGAGATAGAAATATCAATGAGGAGAATCACTGATCAGCTGCTCCTGTGAGCTAACAGTGGCCACCCACAGAGGCAGGGCCGGCGCTGCAGGGTCCCCTCCGGGTGGATGGATGGTCGGGGTGAGGCAGTGAGGCCCGCTCCATGCTACAGCGGCCAAAAGTGACCCCATGAGTGGCCACATCAGCCCGAGAGCCATGAGGACGTTTAATACGAACAATTCCGTCTCCACACACCGCAGGCTCTGTTGGCTGCTTTTCTACATGCACTTAAGGCTCAAGAGAACATTGTTTGATGAGCAAACCCAAAGCCGGGCCATTGTTAACCGTCTGTATGACCTACGCTGCCCGACAAATGTCCGTAGGCCTCGTGACGACTGCATTGCAGAGCCTCTAGCCAGGACGCTCCGTGCCCAGGATGACGGAGAAGATCCCAGTCCTCACTGCCAGTGTCAGCCTTGGGGCGAGGGTCCCCGAAGCGTCTGGGATGAGTTTTGTGCTACATTTTCCAGCTTTTCTGGCCTCGGTGCTCTTCGGAGCAGGGAGGAAGGGACACGTGGCCCACAGCAGCCCGGCCTGGGGGCTGGGCCCCGTGGGACACCCTGACACAGAGGGAGGGGGAGGGGCTGTATGGAAAGTGACTCCCACAGTCGCTGGGAGGGGACATTTCCTGCCCTCCCGATGGCAGACCCCGTACAGACCGCTCCGCGCCCTCCCCAAACCGGACACCTACAGGGACCGAGCTCCCCGTCCTTCCTTCCCACCTGACCTCGCAGTCTGCAGCCACTGCCCTGAGAAAGGCGCTCCCGGCGTAGGCCTGAGGATTCGGAGGGTTCTTGCTCCTGGCCACCCACAAACCCGAATGGGCCTGTTACCGAAGTCAGCTGCCGTTCTCAGTACCGGTTTCCTAATGGTCGGGGACAGCTGCGTTCCCTCCTTCTCGCCCTCCATCTTCACCAGGATCCGCCCGCCTCCGGCACAGGAGGAGCCGGCGGCGACGCAGCGCCCGTTCCTGCAGGCGCACCTGCTGCCGGGACCCGGTTCCCACACTCTCCGCGGAAGCTTTGATGCCCAGGAATCCTTTCTGGGAAACTGGAAAATCTTAACATCGAAGGGAACCTGATGACTTCTAACTAGAACATGAACTTGAGGAAAATGGGTGCTGGGGTGAGGAGGGGAGGGGTCCAAAGCCGGAAGCTGGGTCACCGTAAGAAAGGGCTGACGGGCTAGCCAAGGACCCTGGCTGCCCCGTCGGAGCGCTCGGTCAGCGCTGACGGGAAGCGGAGTGTTTCCATTGGTGCCCTGTCCTTCCCTGACCTTGAGCAGAGCGTGTGTTCCGCCAGCACAGCCTTGTCCAGGGAGAGACGCGGAGCCTGATGGATTCGCTCCGTGTCAGACAGCGGGATGTCATTGCTCAATGTCCCTAGCTTGTTTTTAAGAGCTCAGCCTGCTTTTCCTCTTATTGGCCTGGATCTCGCGGCTAATTTATTTAAAAGACTGAATGGCCCCTTGTGGCTGGGATCCATTTTAATCTCCAAATGGACCACTCCTCTCAATTGAATTCAGAAATGACGAGGCTGCCTGGCTCAGGCCAGAACGCTGACTTCATCCCCGCACCCGGGCCTGGGGGCTGGGCAGAGCCTGGCGCATGAGCAGCATCCCTGCCGGGCTCCGAGGCCACCCCCCTCCCCCAGCCCGGCGAATGGAGACCCCGAGCCAAGAGCCCGTCAGGACGCGGACAGGACCTTAGCCCGGTGACCCTGCCGTACGGCGGCGCCATGGACACTCTGCAGCGCCACGGGACCACTGTGCCGGCCGTCCCAGAGGACAGGCCGAGTCTGCGTGGCCCCTGCCTGTACCCGTCCACCTGCACCGAGGAGACGTGACATCGCCACGTTCATGCTGATAAGTCAACGTGTGAGCAATCTTTAAATGGAAGAGTAAACTGAGTCCACGTGAAAGCGGAGGAAATCCAACAGGAGGGTTGGACAGGCGTGTCAGCTGAGACTGTAGGACCGAAACCCTGAATCTCATCCCCTCTCACCCGTGACCCAGGGTGCAGACAGCTGGGCGGCTGGGCTGGGAGGCCCCACACTGCGCCACCCGCCCTGAACTCGGGGGCCGGGGGTGAGGGAAAGGTTGCATGTGTCTCAAGGAGGGGTGCAAAGGCTTACTTACCAAGGAGCGTGAAAGGGCTGAAACCGGTGTGGCTCAGTGGATAGAGCGTCAGCCTGTGGACTGAGGGGTTCCAGGTTCGATTCTGGCCAAGGGCATGTACCTTGGTTGCGGGCACATCCCCCGTGGGGGATTGCAGGAGGCAGCTGATGGATGCTTTTCTCTCATCGATGTTTCTAACTACCCCTCTTCATTCCTCTATGTAAAAAATCAATAGAATATATTTTTAAAAAAGGGGAAAAAAGAAGTGTGAAAGGTGAAATCAGTCCATGAGGAGGTGTGGAATGTGTCAGCCCAGAGACGGAAGCTGTCACGAGAGGGCTGTCAGCAGCTGCTCACCCCGTCCCAGACAGCAGACCGGTCAGCCAAGCTCAGCCAACTGTGGGGAGCCGGCAGGGCCATGGCACACTCAGCCCCGGGCGCCTCATGTGCCGCCAGCTCAGCCAGGTTCAGAGACCCCGAGTGGGGGCGGAGAAGGATTGAGAAAAGACAGACAAGAAAAGAAAGCTGGGACTCGGTGGGACGCTGTCCTCTCTGATGGAGAGCTATCGACAGCACCACAGACTGTAAGCCGTGTCTTTATTTTATAGCAGATGCCATGAGGCAAAGTAAGGATATTAACAACCTTCTCATGGGTTTCAATCCTCCTCAATTACATGCACCTGATCCAGCTTTGTTTCCTTGCAGCCTCTATCACTCAGGTACCTGGGGCCACGTGTTCGGACCACAGGTTCAAGCTCCCAACCACAGCTGTTGGCTATCACTGTGCCGGGAGGCTCTGCCCTCCACGCTGGGACTTGCACAGGGGCCACGAGAGCACTGTGCCCTCCCATCAGCCCGAGGCTTGAGCCTGTCCAAACACTAGCTGCTCTACACAGCCAATTCTCCACACCTCTGTCATAGTAAATTATGCACAACCTATTCCGGAGACAGTAACTATTCTCAATGTAACTTTATGCTTTTGTCTTTAAAAGTTATCTTGATGAGTATGTTCCTCTGATTGTAAGTGTAACGCATGCTAATAGTCATTCGATGCATTAGAAGTATCACCGATGATGCCACCGCAGTCCCTCCACCCAATGGCACTCCTTCCATGCTCTGGTGCATTTGCTCTTCGTCTCTGCTGAGGACAAAGCGATCGTGATGTCACGTTAAATGGGTCTCTAGAAGCTTCCTTTAGCACTTCCGTGTCACCTGACTTCCTACTTGAAAAGGTAGCCGATACTCATGTCCATCAAGAAAAAAAAAATGAAACAAAGATATTTAATTTGCAATATATGGTCTTCTTCTGGGCAAATATGTGATAAAATACAATTCATATTATATGAAACAATTAAGTTCTTCAGCAATAACTACGATCTACAACTTCCGTGTTTCCCCGAAAATAAGACATCCTCCGAAAATAAGACCTACTTACAGGTTTCCTTCTGAGTGACATATAAGGCATCCCCCAGAAAATAAGCCCCCGCTAGGCTCTGTCTCAGAATGCTATTGCTAAACATGAGAGATTTGGTCCACTGATTCTGAAAGAAATGGAGTCAAGAAATTCACCAGGAAATTCAGGAATTGGATTGTTATGATGATGTTCCAGAAGATGATGACATGATTGTCATTGAATTAATGAGTAAATTCTTGATACTGTAGGATTCATAGTTTGTCTGGTTTGTGTTGACAACTACTGTACTACCTGTCACCCGTCACAGAACACTGGCCTCTGCCCCTGGCCACGCCTCCCTCAGGCTGGCAGCGCCCCCTGCCCGGGGCTCACTGTCCGGTGTCCGCCTCCTCCCTGCCCAGCCCAGACCCCCGCCCTCGGCCGGGGACGCCGAGGCGGTCGCTGGGGCCAGACGCCCGTGTGCGTCCGCGGAGCCACGCTCGTTGAGAAGGTCAGCCGTCAAACGGGGCTCATTCGTCACCGGAGACGAAGGCAGCGCAAGGTCCCTCCCGCCGGCCCAGAACCGGTGGGCGTCGTAGGAGGGGCAGCGTGGGCGTCGTAGGAGGGGCAGCGTGGGCCCTGGGGCAGTTTCTGGAGGAAAAGTCTGGTCAGAGATTTCTATCTTAGAAAGCGTACGGTGCATTGACCAAGCAGTCAAGCTCTAATGAGATTTGTAAAGCAAATGAGGAAGCAAAGGTTAGGGCTGCTTGCAGGAAAAAGACCCGTATTGAAGAAATCTTATTATTTCAGACTTCAGTATTTGCACTAGAATTTTTTTCAACGAATGAGGTAATAGGCCTGCACGGTTAAAGAGAGAGGTGGCAGAGAGTGAAATAACAAAATAATGTTTCTCCTTCTATCTTATTTTCATGAAATGCGTTCTGGTGACGGTGGTTAATGGGGTCATGCGGGTCCCAAGGGCACATCCCTCTGATACACGATCTGCATGGTATGCTGTGTGCTCACCCCCCGAGCAGCCCTCTCATTGTGTTTGTTAATTCAAGGCAAGTCTGAGAAGCTTCTTTTTCCTTTCCCCTCCTTCCTCTTCTCTCTGCTTCCTCCCTTCCTCCCATACCAGTGCTTATCTCCAAGATCATATCATCCTCACACATGTGCACCTAACACGTTGGAGTCACGGATGCTCCATGAAAATGTAACCCCTTGCCCTGCACTGGCTGCTCTCACTGCCACTGCATCCCGGAGCTGTCTGTCCGTGGAGACAGGTCTCCTCCCACATAAGGGCGCTGCAAGTGCTTCTTCCTTTCCCTTTTACTCACGAATGTACATTGAATATTAGCAGAGCCTTCTCGGCACATTTGGGAGTGATCTTGCCATTTTTCTCTCTAAACCCTGTTAAAATGGCAAATTAAATCAGTTTTTCTTTCGAACTCCCCTTTAATTCCTGAAATGCCTCCATGTGGCCCGCTTTGATGTGAGAGAGACACACCAATGGACTGCTTCCCGCACCCACCGCGGCCAGGGCAGGGCTGGAGCCTGCCGCTGAGGTCCGTGCCCTTGACCAGAACTGAACCCAGGCCCTTCACTCTATCCACTGAGCAACACCGGCTAGGGCTCCTTAGATTTTGGTTCTCCCCACCCCACTGAGATCTAACAAGTCACTTCCTGAAACTGTGGCCGGTCCCCGAGCTCTCCTGACTTCTCATTACGCACACAGTTTGGGGGAACGCCTTGTCCCCCGAGCAGGATGCTCATGGCCTGGCCCCCGGCCTTGTTCTCAGAGCGCCCCTGGGCCAGTGCGCCGCACACAGGTCCTGGCTCCACAGGCCCATCTTGTCTCCTGCACTCCTGTGGGCATCCTGGCTTACTCACATCCCACCGCCCCCCAAGGTGGGGTGTGAGTGTATGCACACGTGTGTGTGAGTGTGGTATGAGGGTGTGTGAATGCGTGTGAGTGTATGATTGTGTGAGTGCATGTGTGAATGTGAGAGTGTATGTGTATGAGTGTGTATGAGTGTGTGTGGTGTGTGTGTGTGTGTGTGTGTGTATGAGTGTGTGAGTGTAGTGTGATGATGTGCATGAGTATGTGTGAGTATGAACGAGTATCTGCGTGTGTTATGTGTGAGTGTGTGTGCATGTGTGTGTGCATGTGTGTGTGCATGTGTGTTCCTTGGTCTCATGCCTTTCCGAGCTTTCTCCCAGGAGGAGAGGCAGGTCTTTGCCCATCACGTGGTACAAGGAGCCCTCCGCAGCCTCCTGTGGTGTGGACACCGCGGTCAGTCCCTGGGGAGCTGCGTCTCCTGTGAGCCAGCCACCGCGGGCCTCTGGGACACGAGGATGCGCAGGCGCCTGGCTGTCCCCGGGGGACGGGCGCTGTGCCCTGGCACCTCAGGGGACGAGGGTCGCTGACACCCCTGCCCTCACCGCGGAGCCTGGACGGCAGGAGACGGGCGGGTGTTTGAAATCGGGCGACAGCTGCAGACCCGCCCACGGGGACCGGCCGGGGCCAGCAACGGCCCGGCTGCGGCTGAGCCCGGCAGCTGTGTCTGCGCCCCGCCCCGGGGAGCCGCCAACAGTCTCCTCTCAGCGGCTGCTCCTGAGCGCTGCCCGCTGCCCGCTGTCCACTGCCCGCTGCCCGCTGCCCGCTGCCCACCAGGCCGGCTCTGAGGCTCCCAGTGGCGGCGGCTTACTGCAGCTGTTCTACCCGAGCCCATGGCCCTCGCACAACCCCCCCCCACACACACACACAGAGGGAGAGAGACCGAGGGGCATGGGAGAGAGGGGGGGGAGGTAGAGAGAGAGAGAGGGGCAGAGGGTGGGAGAGAGAGAGGAGGGAGGCCTGAGAGCAGGCAAACAGGCTCAGGGCCACAGGACTGCACACGGACTGCACATGGAATACACAGGGAATACACACGGACTGCACACGGACTGCACAGGACTCTGATGGGGGAAGGCTCAGTGAGGCTGAGAGCAGCGGCGCTCAGTCGGGGTCCAGACGGCTCAGCGAGCTCACACACGCTCCCGCCCTCTCTCGGGGGGGGGGGGGGGGGGGGTGCTAACGAGACCAATGTCCGCGCTTAACCAACAGGAGGCGGTGACTGGCGGCCGCGGTGGCGCCCGGCACAGGCATTCCCTGAGTGCGTCTGGCCAGTCGGCTACTTCAGCCCGGGGAGGGGTCCCGGGAGGGGTCCTGGCGCTGAAGGGGACCTTCCCTGAGGGGAGTGGACTCCGTGTGGCCACCGCAGGGACAGTGAGGGGGCGGGAAGCGGCGGGCTCTGGCCAGGGAGCGGGCGGCCTGGCTGTGCACACACACCTTCCTCGCACGCGTGTTGTTGGCAGACGCCCACGCGGCTATTTTTAGGGCTCCCCTCCCCAGGCTGACCGTGAGGAGGGCTCCGTCACAGCTGCCCAGGTGAGAACAATCCAGAGGCGCCGCGAGAATCTGCCATCACCTACCCGGAGCTCAAAGCCCGCCTCCCGGGGCCCGCGCTTTCTCTAACGCCCGGGGTTACTGGTCTCCGTCGGTGCCTGCATAAAACGTGTTTTCCTATGCGGGCATTCACTCTCCACAGTGAAGCAAAGAGCAGCGCGCACACAATCAGGATTTTACCAACCACCCGCTCTGCGTGGACTCATTCAAACCGTTACAGCTGCAGGCCTTTCAAATAGCAGGCATTTTATTCCCGTGAAGGCAGAGCATACAATCCGAGGTTTTCAAGACAGAGGATGGCTAGATGAGAAAGGAGCAATACATACGTACATACACACACATAGAGAGAGAGAGATAGATAAATAGTAGATAGATGATGATGATGATGATGATGGATAATAGATATATAGATAGGTAGATGATTGATTGACTGATAGATGATAGATAATAGATAGTTGATAGATGATAGATAGTAGATAATTGATAGGAGATAGATAGATAGATAGATAGATAGATAGATAGACAGATAGATAATAAATACACACATACACACAGATGAGAGAGAGAAGCGGACAGACAGGAGCGGGAAAGGCGCCTTCAGAGCTCTGATCACAGGTCCCATCCCGGCTCTGCCCCTCCCACCTGACCTGTGAGGCCGAGCCTGAGCCTCTGGGAGGCCATCGTCCTGGTCACATAGCCCCGTGGTCGGCAAACTGTGGCTCTCGAGCCACAGGCGGCTCTCTGGCCCCTTGAGTGTGGCTCTTCCACAACATACCACGGCCTGGGCGAGTCTATGTTAAAGAAGTGGTGTTAGAAGAAGTTTAAGTTTAAAAAATGTGGCTCTCCAAAGAAATGTCCATCATTGTCCTGTTGGTATTTGGCTCTGTGGACTGAGGAGTTTGCCGACCACGGGCCTAGACAGTGAGTGACAGGCGGACTCAGCTCTAGTCCCTCCCCCCCTCGGTACCAGTGACCTTCGCTGCTGCCGCCCCTCCTGGGACTCCGGCCTCGGAGGAGCCCCAGCTCCTCTGGCTGCAGCCTCACCCCCTCGCTGTCCCTGCTCCTCCGCCCGCAGGCGGGTGCATCCCCACCCTCCGCCCAGCCGCCCGGGCGGCCTGCTCCGCGGCCACATGGCACTGCCGCGGCCTGGTGCGCGGGGCGGGCGGGCTGGGCGGCCGTCCCCCGTTTCTCAGGACACAGGGACTGGACGGGGCGCTGGCCGGGCTCTCCTTTCCCCAAGACCCCGGCCCCTTCGGGTCCAGCCGAGCACACGCTCCCTGGCTCGTTGGACCCCACTCCTTGGAGCCTCCGCACCCCGTGCTCCCCCCTCCTCGCCTCTAGTGTTTTGTAGGGAAACCGTGTCCCAACGGGCCTCTGTCTCTGCATTCAAACATGCTCTCCCTTAGCCTCTCTCCCCTCCCCCCGCCACCCCCCCCCCCCCCCCCCCCCGCCGGCCCGGCCCCACCGATGCCCTCAGACACAGAGGAAGCAGGGACACCGATATGTTCGGAGCCTGCTGCTCCCACCCACGGTGCAGCTCCTGAGCGGGAGTCACGACACGATGATCGGGTTCTGCCTGATGAAAAGAACATTGTATTCACCAAGGCTTCTCAAGAATACTGCCGCCGCCCTTCCCAAGGGGCGCCTTTCACATGTGCCTTTCCGTCACAGGAAGTGCAGGCACGTCCAGGAGGAGACAACAATAGTGTGAATCCCCATTGCTCAGCTTCAACAACGATCAGCTCATCCATCAAAGTCAATAATCAAACCCCATTCCGTGTCGGGCCCTGCCCCCTCTTCCTCCTGTGACTCAAAGATGGCGCCCTTGCTCCTCCCCCATGCCAGCTGCCCCTTCCGGGGGCTCCGCCGTGGGGGTGAGTGAACGGGGAATGGCTCCTGCTCTTGCAATCCGCCCAGGAGCGCGTGCTTGAGCAGCCCGCTGAGGAGAGAGCGGTGGTCATCCTACTCGTCCCTCCCAAGGCCATCCTGGGTCAGCTGGCTGCCATTCGAGCCGAAACGGAAAGAATTGCTCAGCCAGGCACAGCCAAGATCAGCAGAGCCTCCGATAACCATTCCCAACGTGTGAACAAAAGAGTGAATTAGAATACCTGAGTGGTTCTTTTTCGTCTATAATTTCAGTGCCCAGGTACAGGTTAAATGTTTGGTTGTTTGGATTATTCACTTTTCTTTTTTTCCATAAAAGTTTGGCTTGCTAGCATCTTCCAGTGGTGACTAGTTAATCATTTTTAGATTTGGGGGTTTTTGCACCATTACAGACTCATTGCTATAAATGTATTCTGGTACAGCATTCCCTGCGGGAATCGTTAACACTGACACACAAAACACCCGGTATTTCTCCCGTGGGACCTCTTCCAGGCAGCCCCTGGGTTCTGTAGACACCGTGGTTCCAGACCTGGATGCTGGGCGTTCAGCTGGTCTCTTTCCGCCCCTCGCCCGGATCAGCTCTTCTCCGAGGACCCGCGGTGCCCTGCAGAGGGGACGGTGCAGAGGCCGCACTAGGGCTCGGCGCTGCTCCCTGTTGCCGGGTCGGATGTTATTCCTAGGTCTTTCCCAGGAGCAGAGCCAGAAGGAAATGTTTTCTTAGCACAAAGCCCATCAGGATTTCCTATGGCTGTTCCAGATCACGTCTTCTTTGTTCACTACAGTTTCTTATTTTTGCTCTTAGTGACACTGGGGATCGTAGAATATCATACAATTGTCCGTCCATTTCATTCCCATCACACAGAACAATCTCTAAGTTATATCAGTGCCGTGCAATATGACGACTGAAGCAGCTTATGATGTAAAAGACTATTTTTGTCCTCTGTGTATGTATGTTCATGAAAGAGGGCACGTTAAATTATTTTATTCTAAACTGCCTGAACAGCTGCTGCTGTGGGGTTATGACACCAACTATTTGGCAGCTGTACCTCCGAATACTAACTGAAGTCAACTTTTAATTCCGAAGAGTTGTTGGTGTTTTGTTTTTTTTTTCAATTTAATTTCATGTCCTAATTATGTAAAATTACATTCATAGAGTCAACTGGATATACGGTTATTCAAAGAAGACGCAGGAGGATAGTCTTATAAAATACCAGTGTCTGAGTTCCTGGAAATGGAGACAATTGAATGCCTGTGCATCAATAAGTAAACATTGCAGTAAAATTCTTAAGTGCCAATCAAAAGAGATTTATGCTGGGAACTTAAAGTGGCGTCATATTTGGCAGCTATGAAAAATACAAAATATATGCAAATTATGATGCAGAGTAATAAAGCAATCACCTACGAAAGCTCCACAAAATTAGAAAACATTACCCACCTTTTTCATTCGGTCCGTGTCATGCTTTGCTACTGTGTCCTTTGTTTTCCCCCTTAATAACGCTGTCCTAAATTCCATGGTCACCATTTTATATATATATATATATTTTATATTTTAAATTTTACATTCTACATTTTACATTTTATATTTTAAATTTTATATTTTACATATTTTATATTTATATGCTGAAAGCCAATCATTGTTTTAATAACAGAGAGCTGTGGACAGGGAATTCGGAGGGCTGGTCAACCGTAACTGCTCTGAAGGGTCAGAGCTAATCACCAGACATTGGTAGTTGAAGCAGCCCCCACCTGTTAGTCCTACACTCACCGATTGGCTTTCATTGGCGTTTCCCGCCCAGGGGACACGGGTGTGTCCTATAATTCTAATCTTAATAAAAGGACGGAAAGGCCAGAGCGAGGAGTCGTCCTCCAACAGAGCTGGACTACCGCCTGGCCCCCATTTCCCAAATTAAATCTTTTCCAAAGTCTCTTTTCCTTTGTGTGCGGCCGTCTCCAGAGCCCGAACCCTGAACCGGAACCCTGAACCACGTGGGACGTGAAAGGGGCTTCCACATTTATATATATAAATATACAAAGATAGATAGATATACAAATTTTATATATATATATATATATATATATATATATATATATATATATATACACACACACACACACACACACATATGAAAGGCCTAATATGCTAAATGTCCCCTCGGGAGTTTTCCTGGGAGTCCAGGAGTTCAATTGCTCACCATGATGTGCTCTGACCACCAAGGGGCAGCTCGGAACAAAGGAAGGCCCAGCTGGCTGCTGGGAAAGGAAGGCCCCAACCAGCAGCCAGAGGCTGCCCGATGGGCCCTGATTGCTCAGGCCTAGGGACCGCACCTGGGCATGGATTTTGTGCGCTGGGCCTCTGATGTATATACACATGCATAGCTTATACACTTCTGTGGCTTTCTATAGTTTTACTACATAGGTATATCTCTAAGAATCATAATAATGCATCAATTTCATGTCTTTATACCTTTCCATACTTATTTATTCATTCACTCATTCTGAAGCAAGAGGTTTGGGGTTAGGAGACTGATGACTTGTGGATATTTTGCATGTCCCCCTGCCCCAACCCCCACGGGGCATGCAGCGAGAGCCGATGGGCTGTGCGTGCCCGCACCTGGGAGAGGAGCCCGCGATGATGCCATCCGAGCTCACGGAGGCGCCAGAGCAGCTGCTCCTCCGCCCGGAGGGCGTGGGAGGCTTTGTTCTCTGAGCTAAACACAGGCCTCCGGGGAGAGGCGGGCGGCGTTTATCCAGCCCTCTGGAATGCAGCGCAGGCTCACCGGGCTGTGTGTTTTCCTTCTCCGGCTGAGGAAACACCACGGAACAGAACAGTTTCTTAACCGAGGACAGGGCGGTACACACTGTTGCATAAGCAAACCCCAGCAGTCAGCGTCATCCTACACATCCTTAGGAAACATGCTAAGTAAACATGTTAAGTAAACATGTGTGCTCCTGAGATCTGATCAGAGGCCTTGGCATCAGCGTGTACCGACTCTTTCCTCCATCACCTCCCTCCGTTACCGGCCTGGGCGGCGGGGACTCAGGCTTCCGCCCGCCAGCGGGTGAGGACCTCAGAGCTGATGCGATCAGTGGGCCCCAGAGCGCCGCCCCTGGCAGAGCCGGGGCATGAAGACAGAGGCTGGCGCTGCTTCTGGTTCCTGCTACCCGCGGTGGCGAGGACGGTTCTCTATGTGAGTGGGTTAACGAGGTAGGAAGAGTCCCTGTGCCTGAGAAACTCAGGATTTTAAAAACGGGGGAAAGCAACCCAACATTACGGGGAAATGGAATCACCTCCCGGCGATGAGATTATAAATCCAACCGAACGAGAACCGCAATCCCAGGTGGACACGTGGGCAGGTGAGGGTGATCCGCTGTGATATTAATGCACCTGCCCGCCAGGAACACCGGCACCACCCTCAGCCCTCCCACCCCATTCCGCGGGCTGTGTCACCAAGGATGGTGAGGCCTAACAGGCACGCTCCGGCGGGAGGGCCTTAGCCAGCGGGACCGAGAGCCGGGGTCCGGGCCCGGCCTGGGGTTCTCCGATTCCCAGCGGCCGTTTCCCCCGCAGCCCGCCTGCAGGAGCCCAACGGCCCTGCGAACCTTCCAGTTTCCGAGTAATAAGGCGCAGCCGGGCCGAGCACCCTCCCGCCCGAGTCCTCCCGGAGTCCTCCCCCCACCCAGCAGCACGTCCCTGGTCGGAGCAGGAACTTCTAAATGGCCCCTCCGCCCCGCAGGCCCAGAGCTGGACGGCCAGCCAGGCTCGCCGGGAGTGCCCGAGGCCGAGACCTGCTCTGCTCTCACACCCCCGGGCTCCGCCGCAGAGCCACGCGAACGGCCACAGCGAGGGCGGCCCCTCAGAGAGGCCTGGGCGGTGCTGGCGGGAGACCCCACGCCGCCACCGGCAGAGTGGCCGTGGCCGTTTGGGGCTGAGCCCCGCAGGGGAGGCAGGGGGGTCTCAGGCGGTGAGCCGAGCGTGGGAGCTGCAGGACTGATGGCTGTGCATGGCCGGCCTGTTAGAGGGCCTGTAACCGCTCTCCCAGCCTCCCCTCTGCTGCCGCCTCCGCCTCCAGGCCGCTCCCCGGCGGGCTGCTCCCCCGCTGTCCCCCCGGGACCCGGGCCGAGAGCGGACGGGCTGAGAGCGGACGGGCCTCAGAACTCCCCAGATGTTTGCAGACTCCGGACAGCCCGGGCGGCCAGGAAGCGGGGAGGCCGCTGCTCACGGGGAACATCAGAGAGCATCGGGCCGGCGTTTGGATTGTAAGGAGAACGGCCCCTCCCGGACGGCGGGCGGCGGGCGGCCTGCAGGTCCCATCGGAGCACCACCCCGTGATGCCTGGCCGCGAGCCTCAGGGCCCAGGAAGGCCGGCTGTGAGACAGGGACACCCCTAACCAGTGCTCCCCTGCACAGGGCAGGGCAGGAGGAAAGGGGGCTGTAGAGCACACCCCACAGCTCCCTGAAGTGCTGGCCATGCCCAGCGCTCTGCCTCCCGGCACCTGAGGCTCACTATCGGGGCAGGATGCTGGGAGCGCTCACGCCCTAACACGGAGGCCACGGGAACAGCCACGGAAAACAGCCACCGCGTTCACACGACCGGGGCCTGCTGGACGCTGAGGCTCAGTGCTCCCCACGAGAGGGAGCCGCTCACGCAGGGAGAGGGGAGCTGGGCCCATGCCTGGGCCTCCGTGCGGGTCCGAGCTGCTGACAGAGGGGACCACGCTCATCCCACCTCGGCCGTCACCCCCAGGACCCTCCACGTGTCATAACAGCTTGATTGCCTGGGGTTTTGCTTTCAAAGAGGAAAGTAGGAGCAAAGACTATCCCACCCGGAAGAGCGGATGCCGCCGGGAAACACGCTGTGAGGGAGGGAGAGGCTGGAGGGTTCTCACACGTCCTGCGGGGCCTGCAGAGCCGGTGTCAGCCAGCCTGGGGCGTGCGGAGGCCCCGGCACTGGCAGATGCTCTGGCCTCGGGATGTGCGGAGACAAGGCATGTTCCCCTCAGACACTGGCCGCTTCCTGCCTTTCCAGGGGGTGTAGACGCGGCCTCCTCCTCCGGGAGCACTGTCAGCTCCCCTCAGGCCGTGCTCACCACAGTCAACTCGGGGAAAACAATCACCGAGTCCCACTTCCGGAGCTGGCTTCATGCGCTCGTCATGCACTGCCGGCTTATCATTAAATCCTAAACAGAGGGAACATTAATGAGCCTCGCTCTCCACGCTTCCTCAGACAGCGCGCACAGACGGCGGTCTCAGTCCCCGGGGACGTGACTCAGGCTCACGCCGGCGTGATTAAGCTGCCGTGGAGGCTGTGGCGTGAAAAACAATCCCGTCCTCACACATCAGAAACGGTCACACACCAGCACGTCCACAAAGCGGATTTGTTGTGGGTGTCACCGGCTATAAATGGTGCTCCCCCAAAATTGGTGTGCTGAAGCCCTAACCTCCACTTCCTCAGAATGGGGTGCGTTTGGAAACAAAATCTTTAAAGAGGTGATTACGGTCATTGGGATAGGCCCTGATTCAATATGTCCTTATAAGAAAAGGAGAGTAAGATACAGAGAGGCAATAAAGATACAGGAGAGAGAGAGGAGAGAGGAGAGAAAAAAGAGGAGAGAGCGAGAGAGCGAGAGAGCGAGAGAGCGAGAGAGCGAGAGAGCGAGAGAGCGAGAGAGCGAGAGAGCGAGAGGGAGAGAGAGAGAGAGAGAGAGAGAGAGAGATGTGTTTGTAAAATAAAATTAATACTGCTACCTCGTCCACAATCCCTTGTGGACACAGGGATGTTAAGAGGAGTAACAGGGTGGCCGCCTGCAAGCCAGAGAGAGAGGCCTCAGAGGCAATTGGCCCTGCCGGTGCCTTGATCCTGGCCTTCCAGCCTCCAGAAATGTGAGAAAGTAGCTTCCTGATGCTTAGGCCAGCCGGCTGCGGTGTTTTGTTATGGCAACTGGAACAAGCTAATACAGTCGCCACCTCCCGTCCGTAGGGAGGATGTTTGGAAATTCACCCATCAGTCCAGCTCCTGGCACGGTTGACCACACCCATCCGCGTTGGAGTCTGCCGGACGGTCCCATGGCCGTCCTCCAAGGACCACAGGCCCGCGCTAGGCTCCCCGTCTGCCCGGGGAACAAAGAAGAGCGGCTCGTTGACGTTTGCAGGGAAAGTGGAGGCAGGACATGTTTATCTGCTCGGCCCAAAGGAAAATTGCAGCAAGGGAAACTAATCCTGGTCCCTCCACTCCTCTCCCCACCTCGGTCTCGTCTCCTTGTTTTCCTTTCTCTCCAATCCTTGTCTGCAAAATGAGTGTGCCATGCACCCAGGTCACAGCTGCTATGGGGAGGGGGTGAATGAACACAATGGGGTGCTTCCCGAATATCAGGGAGAATACAATATGGCGGCCAGGGGCTCGGAGGAGGAGAGGGAGGAGGGGGAGCACGGGGAGGAGAGGAAGGGGAAGTAGGGAGAGGAGGGGGAGGGGGAAGAGGGGGAGGAAGGGGAGGAGAGTGAACATGATGGAGTTCTTACCATGTGTCATATCCTGGGGCCCTTTGCGTGGGTTATCTAGTCATTCAATCTCAGGATAATCCCGTGGACGAGGTAGCAGTATTAATTTTATTTTACAAACGCAACTCCTCATGTTGAGAAGGGTTCATTCGCTTCCTAATTCACGCCGCTAGTAAGTAGTAAACCTTGGGGAGGGTGTGTGGGAGGGCCTGAGGCCCAGGTCCTCAGCTCCGCGGCCTGGCCCAGAGTCTGGGTGTTCCTGTTCTGGTGACACAGGCAGGCCAGCTGAGCATGCATCCGGAGGCAGAGTTACTGACGCTAGGAAACATACCTTTCCTTCTGCGGGGCAGGCGCATCGCAGCTGCTGGGGAGAAAGCACACAGGACACAGCGGAGAGTGGAATTGCCCCTCGGAGGCCCCCGGGGCCTGGTCAGCTGGTGCGGAGCTGGGGTGGGGGGTGGCGGGTCTCCCGTCTCCTGGCACAGCTGCTGGCCGCGGGGACGCTGAGGCAGCAGGAACAGGCAGGGGCAGGGAGGTTCTGTGCACTGAGAATGCACCCTACGCCTCCTCCCCACCCCCTCCCCCCCCCCCCCCCGCCCCGGATGTCTCCTTGCTAGATGGAGTTAAACATTTGAATCACTTCCTGTTTTATTCGGTGTTTATTTGGGCTGGTATGGGAAGATAACGGCTGTGTGGGGCCGTGATGCTTGGGTCATGTTCTCCACGTGACCCCTGGGCGGCTCTCGGCAGCCAGGCTGGATGGGAGCCGGACTGTCTGCACCAGTGACCGCACACGTGGCCCTGCCGTGTCTGCCTCCAGCACACATGCCGGGAGGAGGGCAGCAAGACCAACATGCAGGGTCCACGCCTGTTGGTCCCCAGCAAACATCCTGGGGGAGTCTTTCCAATCCTCCGGGGGGCGAGGCACATGGCAAAGGGCCCCAAGTGTCAGAGCCTCAAACAGACCCAGCTCTCACTCCCACCCAGGCAGGTGCATTGTGACGAAGGACAGACAGACAGACAGGGCCGGATGGACTCACTGATGTCCACAATGAGCAATGGTCAAGGGAGTGGCTTCAGGGAAAGAGGAGTAGGAGGGGGAGGGGAGAGAGGCAGGGGGGAAGGGAAAGAGAGGAAGGGAGAGAGGCGGGAGAAGGGAAGAAGGAGGAGGGAGGAGGGAGGAGGGAGGAGGAAGGACACCCCAGGTAGAGAGAGAAGCCACAGCTGTCGGGGTGTGTGGTTTCCTGCAGGGATGACTGCAGCCCAGTAGCAACATGTGCAATGAGGTTGACAATGTGTGAAGTGAAAAATGTCACCGGCAGAAGAAAGACACAGTGAACTTTCGTTTCTGACTTGAATTAACAGAAGCTCAAGGACGGAACAGTCACCGCTCAGGAGCAGCCGCCCCGCTGGAAGTGAGGGCCGGCCGAGCAGGTGTCCGCTGGCGTGGCGAGGCCTCGTCCCGGCACCCCGTGTTTATGTACGGACGGCGCTGAGAGATTCAGACACATAAACACGTCCGTCCCAGGGTGTCCTGCCGCTTCCGGCCTCGGTGAACAGCTCCCTTTCTGCTGTCGCACTCGCAGCCGCAGCCTGAGCGCGCACAGGAGGCAAGACGGCCACAAGCCAGGCCGTGGGGGAGGCTGGGCGCGGGTGGTGCCGTGAAAAGCAGCCCACGGGTCCCTGGAATGTCTTCCTGTGTGTCACACACCGAGGAGAGGAGGCCCGGCGGCAGGGAAGGAGAGGGACGGCTCCCGGAGGAAACCAGCCTCGGCTTCTCGGAAGCCCAACCCTGGGAGTCGGACCCTGGCCCTGGTCGGGGAAGGCAAGGGAATGGCTTGACGTCCGTGTCTCCCACGTGCCTGTGCTCTCACACACGGTGCTCTCGGTACGTCGTGACCCACCTACACTCCTAAAAGAACAGCTGCGAAAACACCAGGCTCCAGTAACACCCGGGCAGGGCACAGGAGGCGGCTGACCTTGGTCTGCACTTCCCAGGAAGCCCAGAGCCAGCAAACTTGGAGGACAGCTTCAGACCGCACTGAAGCATCGCCCACCCACCCACCTCACGGCAACACGCTCAAGCCCTAAGCTCCTCCACCAAGGTCACAGCCAGTCCTCCCCGCCTACTGGTCTGGGGTAACCCCCCCCCCCCCATTAACATGCCAACCAGCGGGGCAGCATCACTGGGCCCTACAGGACGCCTACCACATCAGGCCACTCTGAAGCCTGGGAGACATAGCAGCTCTCCCTAACAACACAGAGACAGACTCAGGGAGACTGCCAACGTGAGCAACCTGTCCCAAAGGGAAACACTGAACAAAACTCCAGAAAAAGAACAAACCGGAATGGAGACAGGCGATCTACCTGTATGTAATGGGAGAGCTCAAAGCACTGGTCATAAGGATGCTCAATGAACTTAGGGGAAGAGTAGATAAACTCAGTGAGAACATTAACAAAGAGTTAGGAAGCATAAAGGCAGAACTAGAAAACATTAAAAGAATCAGGCAGAAGTGAAGGATACATGAACTGAAAGGAAGACTACATCATAGGGAATCAATAGTAGAGTACATAAAGCAGAGAATCAAACCAGGGATTTGGAAGATAAGGTAGCAGAAAATACCCAATCAGAACAACAACAACAAAAATCCCCCCAAAATGAGAGCAGTTTAAGAAGCTTCTGGGACACCTTCAAGCATACCAACAGTCACATCATGGGGGTGCCAGAGGGAAGAAAGAGAGGAAGGAATTGAAAACCTACTTGAAAAAGTAATCACAGGAAACTTCCTTAACCTGGTGAAGAAAATAGACATACAAGTCCAGGAAGCACAGAGAATCCCAGACAAATGAACCTAAAGAGGCCCACACCAAGACACGGCATAATTAAAATGCCAAAAGTTAAAGACAAAGAGGAATCTTAAAAGCAGCAAGAGAAAAGCAGTTAGTTACCTACAAGGGAGTGCTCATACAACTGTCAGCTGATTTCTCAACAGAAGCTTTTCAGGCCAGATGGGAGTGACAATAAATATTCCAAGTTATGAAAAGCAAGGACCTACAACCAAGATTACTCTACCCAGCAGAGTAATCATTTAGAATTGAAGGTCAGATAAAGAGCTTCCCAGAAAAAGCTAAATAGCTTTATCACCACCAAATCAGCATTGCAAGAACTGTTAATGGGTCTTCTTTACGACGACGACGACGACGACGAAGAAGAAGAAGAAGAAGAAGAAGAAGAAAATATTTTTAAAAATATGAATAATAAATAAAATGGCAATAAATACATGTCTATCAATGATTACTTTGAATGCAAATGGATTAAATGCTCCAATCAAAAGGTATAAAGGCTGAATGAATAAGAAAAAAAGACCCTTACATATCTTATCTAAAGAGGCTCACTTCAAATCAAAAGACACACAGAGACTGTAAGTGAAAAGATGGAAAATGTATTTCATAAAAATGAAAAATGAAATAAAACCCCACTGGGGTAGCAATACTCTATACTAGACAAAACAGACTTTAAAACAAAGGCCAGAACAAGAGACAAAAGGACCCAGCAATTCCACTCCTGGGTATTTATCCAAAGAAACCCAAAGCACTAAAGTGAAAAGACATCCATCCATATGTTTATTGCAGCATTATATACAGTAGCCAAGACATGGAAGCAACCAAAGCGTCCATGAATATTACTTGGCCATAAAACAGAATGAAATCTTTCCATCTTCAACACCACGAATGGGCCTTGAGGGAACCCTGCTGAGTGAAATACCTCAGACAGAGGAGGACAAATGCCAGGTGATTCCACTTCTATGTGGGGTGAAAAAACAAAATAAATGAACAAGCAGCACAGAAACAGACTCATAGACACAGAGAACATTTTGAGGGCTGCCAAATGGGAGTGGGGGCGTGGAGGGACTGTTAAAAAAGTAGAGAGGGTTTAGAAGTACCAACTGGCACTTACAGGATAGTCATGTGAGTGTGAAGTAAAGCATAGGGGATATAGTCTATATCTATATCTATATCTATATCTATATCTATATCTATATCTATATCTATATCTATAGTCTATCTATATATATATAAAAACGTAATATGCTGATTAGCCCGGACAGCCAAACGACCTTCAGGGTGACCTTCTGGATGAAGCCAGGGCTGCAAGGGCTGATTCCCTTATAAGAATTTTATGTATCAGACATCTAGTAATATAATAACTGTGCATGGTGTAGGATGGGCACTAGACTTATTGGGATGATCACTTTGTAAGTTATATAAACGTCTAATGACTGGGTGTACAACTGCTGCCAGCTTAGTCCTGATTCCCCAGGGAGCAGGCCTAAGCTGGCAGGTGGACATCCCCCAAGGTGTCCCAAGCTGCAAGAAGGTGCAAGTCGGGCTGAGGGACCCCCACCCCTGAGTGCACTGATTTTCATGCACTGGGCCTCTAGTTTCTTTATAAGTTTCACATGTAGACCTTTTGCACTGGTTGTTTCTCATCTTGAAATCTGGGCCTAGCCTGAGATCAGGGCCTATCTTTCCCAGCTGCTGGCAGCAGGTCCTGCCCCCTCTCCCCTTCCCCACCATCACCACCAATGCCAGTCACCCTCTATGTGTGGGGTGACTGGAAGGTTGATTGGGGCCCTGCTTGCTCAGACCCACCTTGGCCTGGTGCCACCCATGTCCACTGCCACCCACCCCCCATTTCCCATCAGGTGATCGGGGCCTGTGGGCTGGGGCCAGCTCCTGCATTGAGCCTTTACCCCTGGTGGTTAGTGCCACCACTGTTCCACTGTCTGGTCAATTTGCATATTAGGCTTTTATATATATACTTGTAGCCCTGCACACGGATCCGTGCACCAGTAGCTTGCTTCCATCCTCCAGTAGCTCTCTGCCTGCTGCCCGTCCTCCTGTAGCTCCCCCCGCCCCCACCATAGCTTGCTGCCCTGCCCCCTCCTGTAGCTCTCTGCTGCCACTTATAGCCAGTAGCTCACCTGCTGCCCTCCTTAGCTCTCCGCCTGCTGCCCCGCCCTCCTGCAGACCCCCCCACACTCCTGCCCCCCAGTAGCTTGCTGCCCTGCCCTCTCCTGTAGCTCTCCACTGCCCGCTTGTAGTTCGTTGCCCCACCCGCCTGCAGTTCGTAATCTGGTTGTTATGCGGTCGGTCATTATGCCTCACGGGGTAACAGATAATTAGCATATTCCTTTCTCATTATATAGGACAGATGTCACCCCAATAAGTTCAATAAAAAATGTAAGAAGAAAAGGAAGAAAGGAATTGAGTAGGTTTCCGAAGGAAGTTGAAACAATGAGCTGAGGCCGAGCTGGTGGAGCAGGTGGGAGGGCATGATGGACAGGACGCGGCCAGCTCAGGGAAGGAGGACAGAGGCACCGGCAGCCTCGGGGCCAGGGAGCGGCTCGCAGCCCCTGGGGATGGGGGACGGATGGGCCGGCAGCCCCGTGCGCTGGCGCAGCCTCTGTGGGTTCTGGCTGTGAACCTGCCCCCACTCCCCCCGCCGCTCCAGACCCGCTCCGGGCTGCGGGCTGGTGACATTTCCCCGGGCTTCTTCACAAACACGAGCGAGCCGCACTGCTGGCTGGGAGCCTGCGTTTCGGAAAGCATGGCTGCGAGGGGAATTAGTCCAGAGCCTTCCGCAAACAGCACTAATACCGGGATCCCGACGCCGAGCAAAGGCAAACGAAGCCGGGCACCGGGGAGGCCAGCGCTTCTGGGCTCACCTCCCCGGCCTCCAGGCTCCATGCCGAGCGGCGCCATCAACCAGCCGACCAGCACATCCCTGTGCACCTGAGTGATGACCCCCAAAACCCGGCTTGGCTGGGACTCCCCGATGGCCTGATGTCAGGGCTCTTCCGGTGCCACCAAGGGGACCCTCTCAGACTTCTTCATGTTGACCTGGTCCCTGGAAAGTCTGGGGTGCAGTCACACGCCACCCCAGGCTCCCCGGAGATCCAGGGTCAGCTCCAGTTCCCTTTCACCCGACCCGCATCCTCAGAGTTTGCAACATCTGTGATGGCCCCCAAGTCAGAGTCTCTATTTATGGGTTGAATGCACCCCCAAAATGTCTCTTCCTATGTGGAAACCCTAACCCCTGCACCGCAGACTGTGGCCTCATGTGGGGGAATGGTCTTTAAAGCAATAGTTAAGTTGGATGAGGTCATTAGGTTAGATGCCAATGCAACATTCCTGGGTCTCTTTCAGAAGGCTGGCACACAGGCACACACGCATGCAGCACGCCCGGGACGACATGAGAACAGGATCTCCTAACACCCAGGACCCGGGGAGAGACACCTGCTGACCTGATCCCCAACGTCCAGCCCAGGGCTGTGAGAAGGTAGCAATGGCCTCTGATGAAGCCGCCGTCTGTGGCCCAGGCTCCTCTGGACGCCCCCTCAGCCGCCCAGCGCCTGGCGTGGACACCCAGGGTCCAGGTTGCCGAGAGGAGAGCCGCTGGCTCCAGTCCACTCTGGAAGCCCAGTCCCACAGCACAGCACAGGCCGGCCCGCCCACCTGTCCCAGGTCCTCTGGAGGGCGGGCGGTGGGTGGCCAATGTTTGCATCAGGATTGTGACTGAGTGAGACCCAGTTCACCCCATGCCTTTGTGTCTCGAGCCAGTGCGGTTCCTGAAGAGAGCAGTGCGAGTGCCCTGCGGTGGCCGGGCAGGTTCCTGGCACACCTGACCGTGGCTGCGAGTAGCCTGTCAGCAGAGGGAGTGTAAGCGCGTCAGGAGCTGGCGGATCACCTGCCGCTGGAACGAAGGATCCATAGTTCAGAACCCGGCGGAGTTTGTTGAGCCCAAGCATTTGAGATCACTTTGATTAATCTTGCCAATGCCGAGCGCTGCCCGGGCTCTATTGTCCCCACGTGTTTCAGGCAGCACTTTCCCGGATGGAATTTCCCATCCGCACCCCCATGATTGGCCCGCGCTGATGCCAATCACTCGGAGTGCCGCACATCCCGTCTTTGAGAAGCCATCCAAAGCCAACCTCACTCTGGATGTCCAGCCTCCACAGCACTCTTTCAGAATATCAGAAATCCATGCCTCAGTGGCAGCGACATGTGAAGACCTGCGTTATCGAAGGGCTCTATGAACCAGGAGGTCCCGGCTCCATCCCGGGTCAGGGCACATGTGGGCTCGATCCCATGTGTGTGAAGCAGCCGATCAATGATTCTCTCCCATCACTTATGTGGTTTGTTTGTTTTTTTCCTCTCTCTCCTACCTTCCTCTCTGAAATCAATAAAAATATTTTTTTTAAATAAGTAAGTCACGCCCATATGGTGCCGCTCTCCGAGGCCATTTAAAATGTGGCCGTGCTGACACAGGGGCCGACGCCGACCTGCTGGCTGAGAGACACAGGGCTCAGAGCTCGTGTGTGCTCCGCTCCCACGAGTGACCCGGGACTTGGCGTGCACGCGTGTGCAGGCCTTCCCGAGAGGACACATTCTGAACGGTTTACCATGGACATACGTGCTTTTTCAACCTTTATTTAAACATATGTGTGTATTCGTAGACACGCACATCCACGCCCTCCCCACACGGCCCTTCCACGTCTGAGACAGAGAGAGGGATCGGGGTCTGAGAATGCCTGCTGAGCCCCTTTCCCTTCTTCGTGGTCGGGGTGGCCCAGGGGCCGCCATTTGGCTAAAAGTCCTCGGCAGCCCAGCCCCGTTGCCACGGCCTGCGGTCCCCCGCCCTTCCGTTTGACGCGCTCTGCATCCTGGTGCAGCTCTCGCATGAGGAGGGACGTGGACGCAGGTGTGGGTTCACGTGGCCGTTACAGCCCTGCCCGTGCCTACTTGGGCTGATCCACAAGGACACGGCCCGCTAGACACCCGCCAGCACCAGACTGGGGGCGCAGCTCCCTCCAGCGCCACCCCCGCCTTCACCGGAGGCAGGTCTGACGGGGAAGAGGCGGGAAGATAAGCAGACCGCACGGCCGATAAACCCGGAGATTACAGCTGAGAATTTATTTGTTTTTAGCTCGGGGAACAACATAATTTTGTAACGAGCAGTAATCCTGTCTGATCCCATCTCAGGTTTCTTCAGAAGCACTGACATGGAAATCGCTTTGTGTATCAACAAAGCTGTATTTTCTGAGCCTAAACACACCCCGAGATAAAGAGTTATGGACGATAAATAAGAGGAAAAAAGGAAAAACAGCCACGCGCACTTCTGAAAGCCAGAACACGGGAGATCGCTCCCCGTGCTGGCTACATTTTTAAATGTAACTTTAAAAACACCTGAAGCCACCACGTTGCACCGACCTGCTCCGCCCCTCGCACAGGAGCCGCCTGTCTGCGGAAGGTCCTCAGCACACAGCGCTCCTGTGTGTTTTGAAAAACGGGGTCCCTGCTCTGGGGTTTTGTGTTTATTTTCAGTTCGTGCCTTAAACCACCTAATATGTGAGCGGAGGCTGTCGGCCTTGGCAGTGACCTCTACGGGGCCGTTCACAGAAAACGTGCCGGCTGCTGCTCCTGTGCACGGGCTGAGTCACATGACATACCTGTGTTGCCGAGCAGAGGAAGGAGCCGAGGCGGGGGGCAACGGGGAGCTGTCAGCGCCCCGACTCCGGCTCCTAGCTCCTGCTCTTCTGTCCCAGCCTCGAGGAGCCAGCGGCCACGGCCTGCGCAGGGCCTCTCCCAGCATGAGGGCAGCAGCCGCTCACAAACCGGAGGGCAGAACTTGCGGGGGGCAGGAGAGGGGCCAAGTGCTGTTCTACCGGCAGCTCCGCTCCTGGCAGAAGCCGGTGTGGCACCAAGACTGGCATACTCAGACAAGGGACTCCGGCCGCCCTCCGTAACTATGGGCTCCGCAGCCACAGACCCCACTGACCACAGAGTATTCAGAAAAGTAAGTACCGTGGTTGCTGGCGAGAGCCACATATGCAGACCTACTGTGTGCACCATATACGCAGACCTGCTGTGATTGCATCTGTGTGGGAATGTCTGGCTCTTTTTCTTGTCATTATTCCCTAAACCGGTGCTCCGAAAACTGCGGCTCGAGAGCCACATGCAGCTCTTTGGCCCCTTGAACACGGGCGAGTCACTTCACCCTCAGGGCGTCAGCCTCTGTCTGCACACGGGACAGGAACCCAGCTCACTGCCGGCCACAGCGCCCACTGAGCCCTGCCTGTGCTGCCGAGCTCCCGGCCCCTACTGACAAGGCCCCAGGGACCTGGCCGTGCCCCAGGCTGGGGACACGGAAACACAGGCGTGGGTCCAGCGACCTTCACACGGAAGCTGTTAGTCAGTGTAGTGGTGGCCCACGCGTGCAGCAAGCAGACAGGGGCCCACCAGCCCTGGGCCTTCAGGCCTGCAGAGCAAGGCGAGCCTCCAGCCCCCAGGAGGGGAGGCCCCGCCCCCAGGAGGCCCCGCCTGCCCAGGAGGCCCCTCTCCTCCTGCACCTACAGCTCAGCCTGGCCCCTGAGAAACGGATGGGCAAAGGGAACTCAGGCAAAAGGCGCCCCCAGCCCCCAAGCTGGGCTCCGGCCTCGCACTGCTCGATGCCTGACCGTGCCCCGGTGTTCCTGACCATAAAATGGGTGCAACCGATGGGCAAACATCACCGTCAGCGAGATTCCTTCTCTCCTCGACTTCCAGGCCCACGGCCCTGAGCTCAGCTGTGGCCACACGGATGCTCTGGCCACTGAGCGAGGAGCGGAGGGTGTGCGTGACCTTGGGAGAGAGAGGGTGAGAAGCTGGCCCACAGTTCTCCGTGTTTTCCTCCCCCGGACAGACAGACCCGAGTGGACTTGGCAGTGACACAGATGGACGCCGAGCCGTCATGAGCGACTTGACACGCGGGAGAGGCAAACGGTTGCCGATTAAGCACCGGACCCGGCGCTGCTGGTTCCCGCAGCCTCACAGCGCTTCTGGCTGGTGGTTCCCCGCGGGCACCGGGCGGCAGCGATGCCGTGTCAACACTCCCCGGAGGCCCGCGCCGAGAGCTCACAAACACGGCTGAGCTGCCGCCATGAGTTCATGCTCGCATGCATGTTTGTCATATGTTCATTTTTTAATGAGTATTTTACCGCAACTGGCACCCCTGTGTCTCTCGATGGCCCCCAAAGGAGGTTCATCTAGCCCCGCGGTCGGCAAACTCACTCGTCCAGAGCCAGACACCAACAGCGCAACGACTGACATTTCTTTGGAGAGCCACATTGTTTAAACTTAAACTTCTTCTAATGCCACTTCTTCAACATAGACTCATCCAATCCAAGCCGTGGTGTTTTGTGGAAGAGCCGCATTCAAGGGGCCAAAGAGCCGTCTGTGGCTCGCAAGCCGCGGTTTGTCGACCACTGATCTAGACCCAGTAAGAAAGCACCTGGGATCTGAGGGGCTGGTGAGTAAGGAGCAGAGGCACTGGCCTTAGTAGGTGAGAGCCGCGGCCTCTGGGCGGCTTTGCCATCGTCCGGGCGGGACCAGGGCGGGAGGGTGGAGTGGGCGGCCGGACCGCGGCTGGACACGGGCCGGGCTCAGTGACAGGGCCGGTGGCACTGGGGGCAGATGTATCATTTCCATCTGAGCTGTCAGTAGCAGGTGGGTAGTAAGTGTAACAGTGAACATGAAAAAAGAACGTTTGGTAAATGCTTTTTTTAATGTTCAGTATTATATTATATTGGGGCCACACTAATATAATTAATGGGGCCACCAGAATCATAAGTTGGCCAAAAGCACATTCATTGGGGTTTTCTTTGGAGCAAAACATCAGTTATCACAAGGAATTAATGCTGACCCGAGTTTCATTTGGTTTTTTCATTTTCCCTGCCTTGAATTGGTGAGTTAGAGTTTTGCAGTTTATTGCATCAGCGGTCTACGCTCAGTAGATGTGATTGTCTGGACCAACACACAGGCGGGTGAGGGCTGGGCTGGGCCCCGAAAAGACACGTCCCAGTCCCAGCCCAGCACCTGTGCTGGGGCCTCACTCAGAAAGAGGCCAGCGTGAAGACACAGCCACTGGGGCGGTCATGGGACCGGTGTCCACAGAAGCGGAGGAGACACGGAGCAGACGCGCCTGAGGGGAGGCCAGGGGGAGACTCGACAGGAGGAGGAGGAGGAGGAGGAGGAGGAGGAGGAGGAGGAGGAGGAGGAGGAGGGGGAGGGGGAGGAGGAGGAGGGAAGGCCAGGGGGAGACGCGCAGGGAGACCCGTGAGGACGGAGGCCATGGAAGGAAGAGGCCCCGAGGGGCCAGAGGCTGGGCACACCCACAGGCTCCTGCCTTTGTCTCTCTGGATAAGCAGGCGGGACAGACTGTCCTCCCGGCACCGGCTCTGTGTGAGCGCGTCTCCTTCCTGACTCCACGGTGATCTGTGCCCGTGGTCTCCTCCCCGAGACAGAGAAGGCTCCTCAGGAACAGAGTCCGGCTCCTTTTGTTTTTTCTGCAGTTTCAGCCCCACACCCAGCTGCCTGGAGGAGGAGGAGGAGGCTGAGCTGCTGGAGGAAGAGGAAGAAGAGGAGGAGGAGGAGGAGGAGGAGTTGGAGGAGGAGGAGGAGAAGTTGGAGGAGGAGGAGGAGGCTGAGCTGCTGGAGGAGGAGGAGGAGGAGGCTGAGCTTCCTGGAGGAGGCGGCACCATGGGGCAGCTGCGTTTCCTTCGCTCTGTGGCCTTCCTGCCCCGTCCACCCAGACGGTTTTGGAATTTCCCAGCATTCCGCCCACGTAACGGCTCTCATTGACAGACGTGGAATGCTAACTCTACTAAATACTTTTAATTTTTTTACTTTTAAGCTTCACATCCTGCCAAGAAACGAGTTGGGTTTGCTTCAAAATACTACAAACTCAGCCCTGGCACGTGTGAGTGGCTCTGAATTTAGCCAATCTGTTCGCTCAGCCTTCCCGCCCACAGTGCTCCTCCTCCCCTCCCCGCCTTTGCGGGCCCCTGAGCCACAGGGAGCTGACAGTCAGTCTGCCGCTCTCCCCACCCACACACACACACACACCACCCACCTACCCCCCCACCTACCCCCCCCCACCCCTGCCGCCCTCCCCTCACAGTCAGCCTGCTGGGGCTGAGGAAGGTGCGCCCTCGCACAGGTGCCAGGCAGAGTCCCCGCCCCCACCAGCGGTGCCCCAGCCCCTTGGCATGGCAAACAGCGGGCTGCAGTGGGTGGAGGTGACGAATCTGGCCCTCAGAGAGCTGGCCCTGCAAGGCCCTGAGAGGGCACCGCCGGGCAGAGGGCGATTAGGGTGCGGTCCATCCCCGGGCCCACATGGAGGCGCTGCCCGAGGCTCAGCAGCCCCGCGCCCCCCGCCCCCCCACCAGGCTGCTCTGACCGGTGTCCTCGCCCTCCATGTCCACAGCGTGTCTGCCGCGGCCACGGGCTCGTCTCTGGGCGGCGGGCCGGCCGCCTGCCCGAGGACACGGCGGCGTCTCAGCACGACGGTGACGCCGCACCGCGCCGCGGGCCTCGGTCCCGTCCGCCGTCGATGGCGACGCCCGGGCAGCGAAGGGCCGTTCCCTCCACCGCGGCTGCCCGAACGGCCACACGCTCCGCCCACCCGCCAGCCCCCTCGCCCCGAGCACTGCCCGAGGCCGCGCGGGCCGGTCCGGCTCCAGGTCACAGCCCGGACGGGCGGAGTCACAGGGCACAGTGAGCTGCAGGGCTGGGGACATCCGCTTCCCACCTGCTGGGCACCCGACGGGGTCACCCGGAGCCCTCTCCGCCCAGGGCTGTGGGGGAGGCGGGGGATGCTTCTCCTGAGTGGACTGGAGATTTCCTGTAACACACACACACACACACACACACACACACACACACACACACCTTAGGCTGTTCTAAAAGCAGGAAACGCAGCAGGAAGTCCACGGAAGCCGCTGGGCGGCGGGGGAGGGAGGGAGTAAAAGCTGGAAGCACCTCCAGGACCCGACGTCCCTGGCGGCTCCTGTGATGCCGGCGGGTGTCCGGCCGCCCCGCCCCGCTCTGCAACGGCCCTTCGCTGCTCCGTGTCAGGCTGCTCCGTACGTGGGGTGGGCTCGCTCGTGTGTGTGAATGAGAACGAGAATCCCGGCTTCACAGCTCCCAGCCCACAGCTCCCAGCCCACAGCTCCCAGCCCGGACGAGGGAGGTGTGACCCCACACACACCCACGGGCCCAGAGGCCTGGGCTCCTCCGCGGGGCCCTGCTGGTGGAGAGAAGGCAGACCAGGAGGCCGGAGAGCCTCCGCCTGGCGGCCCTCTGGGAAAGAACAGCCGGCTGTGCCAGGCGAGCGGCCGGCACGACAAGGCTCTGTAGGGCTCGGCCGTGACGGGGACATTGTGCCTGGGGGGAGGGCACAGACCCCCCACGTCTATTATAAGGGGCCCTGGGGCCAGTGTCCATCACCTACACTGGGTGGGGGACGCGGCCCGCAGGCCGTATGAGGCCCCTGTAATCACTTGGCCTGGCCCTGCCGGGCATGAGAGTGAGCTCATTAGGTGTCTGACCAGGGGGCAGGCGCAGGTTTAAGCTGGTGGTCTGTATGGCCTGGGAGTGACGTCATAATACCCAGTGGCCTGGGCAGAGAGAAGACCCCACCCCAATAAACGACCTAGAAATAATGAGACAACTGGTTTCCATTCTATCTCGGCAGCACTTGCACCCGTCCGCATTCCCTCCTGCTTTCAGAGTCCGCAGAGCGAGGAGGAGGGGGGTGAGGGCGCTGTGGGCCCGGCTCAGAACGCCCTCGCAGAGTCCCTCCTCTGAGTCAGCGGCCACAACCCAGCGTCAGGCCACCACGCCGCATCTCAGCCGGAGAAAATGTCCACGGCATCCTGACTGGTCACGTGGAGAGCGGATGAGGCGTTTGGACAGGTCCCAGCCTGGAACTGACTTGTGGCAAAGCTCTCCCAGCACAATGACAGCCAAAAGGCTCTGGTGGTGAGCTTGACCTTATAGTCTGACCCTGCAGACCCAGGTAGCTGAGGGGTGTGGGCTGTGGGGGTGCAGTAGTGCTGCCTAAACAAAGCAGAGAATGGCAACAACAGGAAAGAAGCAGATTTGAAATTTGAGGCCCTTGTTTTGCCTCGTGGGATCTGACTGTGAAATAAAGCTTTGCCTTCAGGCTGAGTCACTGTGTCCTCATCCAGGCACGGTGGTCCACCTGGCCCCACCTGTATTCTCTCGTCTGTCTCCTTCAATCCTTCACCCCACCCCCTCAGGTTCACCCGGCCTGCTGGACGGGGTTCCGGTCTCAGATACACTTTCTACAAACTTCATTTCGCTGGAGCAGGCACGCTCATGTGTTAACTAAACACCAGCTGATCCCCAAGATGCCCCCATGAGGACTGCCGTGGAACAGACATGGACATAACGTGACATAAGGGTAAGTTCGGTCCTTAACGAGGGAGACCAGCCGTCTCCTGAGGGGACGGCCCTGGAGGAGGCGACGTCTATGCATATTTCCCGGTCTCAGATCCGCTGGGCGGCGGCAGGCAGGCTGGGCTGGGGAGGACACTCCGCTCTTTTCCTTCACCTGCGCTGGCCACTGAGGTGGCTGCCCCACTCCCTGATGCCCTTGGAGGGGCAGGGCCCAGCAGCTCTGCCTGGGACCCGGTCAGAGCAGGGCCGCGCTCAGCATCTCCGTCCCGGCCCCTCCTGCGGGGGAGCCACCGCCCTGCACAGCCCCTGCCGCAGCCGCTGCTTCGGAAAACAATGACCAGACGTGACTGCACACAGGGTGCCCCGACTGCTGTTCCGGTGGTTTCCCGGAGGCCACTTTTGTTTGCGTGATCGTTTATTTGTCTAAAGAGAACAAGGACAGAGAGAGGGGAAATGTGAGCGTCACCCTGGTGATGGCTGAGCTCAGCGGGGCCTGCGTGTTCTGGAGAAAGAGGCCTCTGTCTCCTTATTCCTACAGATGCACGTACCCCGCTGCTGTGCGGGGACCTGTACTCCTGCAAACATAGTCACCGGGAGCGACTGTGCCCAGCCCCTGACCTTGGCCTGGGGCAATGCTCGTCCTCCCGTCCACAAAGGGAGAGTGAGAGCTGGCCGGCTCTGGCCCCGGTGGTGGATCTGAGCGTCTGGCCGCTGCCCTGGAACTGGCCGTCCCGTGGAGGTGGGGGGCGGGGGGGCAGGGGGTCCCCTCCGTGAGAAGGAGAGGCTTCCGAGTGCTGGAAGCGGCTGAGCCCAGCCGCCGGAGCGGAGGAGAGAGCACGCTCGCCTGCCCCGTGTGGCTCCGGAGCCGGAACTGAGGGCCTGGAGGACGGTGCCCACAGGCAGATCCCAGGAAGCCAGGGAGCCTCCGCCAGGACCGTGTGCCCGGCAGGAGGGCCCACGGCGGCAAGTGAGCTGGGCACCAGGTGGGGGCCTGTGCCTCCGTCAGGGGCAGCCGGGAGCAGAGCCAGAGACACGCGCAGGAAGAGGGGGAGGCCGGGGAAGAGACGTAAGGGACTGAGGGGCCGGCTCCCCACCGGGCCCAGCTCTGGGAGGAGGGGCGGCTATGCAAGTCTGAGATGCCCCGGCAGGGCGTCAGGAGAGAAGACACGTGTGCGCGTGCGTACACACACGCAACCGCACACGCACACACAATGCACATGAGAACTCTGAGAACAGCACTGGCCAACCAGAAACCCCTCTAAAATGTGGGTCTTCACCCATCGGTGCTGAGCAGTATTGCTCAGGGGAGATCAGCATCTGAGTCCTGTGAGCTTAGAACACACCCAGGGGTCAAACACCGCTGCTCCGGTGGGCTGGCGCCCAGTGGTGGGAGGCTCAGCCCGTGCCCTGCACCGCCCGGCTCGGATCCCGGCCAGGCCACGCCGGCGCTGTGGGTCAGGGCCCACCGGGTGCACAGGGGAGACAGCCTTTCCCTGTCCCTCCCTCCCTCCCTCCCCCCCTCCCCACCTCAGCAATGGGAGCCTGGCCTCGGCCGGCGGAGCAGGAAGCACTGCTCTTGGGGCTCCTCCCGGCAGCGGAGTCTCCTGGCTTCTCTCAGGGGCAAAGGCCCCGCAGCCGGAGCCGAGCAGCCGCTGCCTCCGGGAGCAGCCTCGCCCGCTGGCAGGGCTGCGGCCTCACTTCCCAAACCTGCGAGCGAGCGGGAACACCGCGCTGCCTTTTGCAGACAACTGTGAGGAATTACAGGATTCGCCATGCAGAGCCCTGTGAGTCCTCCGGGACCCTCCGCCCGCCCAAACACGCGCTCCCCTTCCTGTGCGGGCGTGGGCGCTGCCATTTGAAGAAGCTTTACCCGTGCTGAGGGCTCCTTAGTCCAGGATCATCTTCAGCCAAGACATGCACACATGCATATGCACACATGCTCACCTGTCCACACACACAACCCCCACACACGTGCACATGTGCGTGTCCATACACACGTGTGCGTTGTGCACACTACACACACACTTGTGCACGTGTACACACATGCACATGTGTGCATGTGCACACACAGGTACACACACACATGCTTTTTCAGCAGTTCTGCGCCACGTTGTGTCCAAAATCTCAGAATGGGCTCAGTGCCACATCGTGGGATCTGCCACGTGTGTTTAGCAAACACATAATTGGCATTTGCTGAGCACACCCCACAGGAGCTCACTTCTCTTCATTACAAACCGGTGGGAGGAGCCATATGAAGCAGACGCGGTGAGGCCAGCACGGGCAGGCCAGTCCCTCCTCCAAGCCGCCCCCTGCCCCGGGAAAGCAGAGCTGGGACTAGACAGGTCCTGTGGGCGGCCCACACTCAGAACCCCCGCCCGCCACGCCGTCATTCCGAGTCCCCAGGGACCAGGCGCTGCGGCTCCTCCGCTCTGTGCTCGGGAGGGTCGGGACGTGGCGGGGTCTCTGTCCAACGTGGAGAACTTGCTGGCAGCTGGAATCCCAGCCAGCAGCGATCTCCCCGCCCGAGCCCAGGAGAGTGCGCCCTCCGTCCTCACAGCGCGGCAGCCACGCGCCACGCGCCACGCGCCCACGAGCAGACACGGCCCTCGGAGCAGAGGCCTTCCCGGCGGGAGGAAGCGGTGGGGTGGCACAGCCCAGCCTGTCAGGAGCAGCCTGGGACCCGTCGGGAGACACTCTGAAGAGCGGTGAGTATGTCCAGGAAACTCTGCCTCTCCTAAGGGTCCCGAGGCCCTCAGACAGCCCGGGGCCCCGTGCGGACCCTCGGAGCACAGAGCAAAGCGCAGCTCAGCCTGTACGCGCAGGGCGGGCAGAGGCACCCAGACCCGCAGGCCGCCCGGCCCGCCCGGCCATGGGCCCCCAGCTCCCGTCACCCAGGATTCGGGGCTTGCCCGCCCTCAGGCGACGTGTGAGCTGCTCCATAGGAGGCCGTGTGATCGCCAGTCCCACCGGGAAGGAACACCGCTAGGTGCAGCCACACAGACTGGAACCCGCGTCTCACGGCGATGGAAACCGTTGGCTGGGGCTTCTCTTGAACGGAAGCTCATCAAAGCACATTTGTGTTGTTTGTAGTAGCGCTATTTTAGGTAATCCTATATAATGAAAGCCTAATGTGCTTAGTGTCCAGGCGTCCGGTCTGCCGGTCAACACGTAACGTGCACTAGTCCATCCAATACCACGTCAATAACACACACGCCGAGAGGAGACGAGAGCGGGGACACAGCGTCTTCGAGCCGTTTACGTGCCTGAATGTCTGCGTCCTTGGACCAGACTGTCACCTTCACCTGCCAGACTGACACCCACCCGCCTCGCCCTGGCCTTGTGTCCTCGAAGGATGTATTCTGACCGATTCCAAGAACTGATAGGCGGTAGCAGCCACAGGAAAAACAAGAAATAGATTCATAAGAGAAAGAGAGGAAGGAAAGGAACTCTCACCCACCGGAGTCACTGCCAGACCGCCGTGCTGATCTCATCCCGCCCATGTCCCCGTGTTCTCCTTCCGGCTCTGGAGGCCACGCCCACGCTGGGCAGCAGGTACACGACACCGCTCCCCACGGACAGGAAAGGCTGTTCGCTCAACCACAGCCCCACCCACAGCACTACAGCTGGCTCTTCAGTGTCACTCACTGTGCCTGTAGCAACAGTCAGGCTCTTACTGTGGCAACAGCTGGACTCTCACTGTGGCAACAGCTGGACTCTTGCTGTAGCAACAGTCAGACTCTGTGGCCATGCTCAAATTCCAGGAGCAAATGGAGAACTTGGAGACCAATTTCCTCTGGGCAATCCCAACCCTGCCTCTTCCAAATCTTACCCTCCCCATTTTCTTCCCATCACAGCCCTTCCTCCTCATTCCCCTGTGGTAGTCACACACACACACACACACACACACACACGCACACCACCCGCCTTCCCAGTTTCCAGAGCTCCGAGACCGGGCAGTGCTTGCCGGGCCCGGGAACTCCAGGCCTCTCTGGGGATCCCGAGTAAAAACCGCTAAAAACCGCTGCATCCCACGCTCGCAGAGGGTGAGCGCGGCTCAGATGAAGAGTTAATTATTTACCAAAGCAGGAGCTGCACCTGCATCCGATCAGATGTAACCACAGCAAACAAAATTCATAGCATGCAGCTGATGCCAACGCCTTGATCACATGTTTGTCTCTTAAAACAATTGTGTTCGGAAGGGCTCCCGCCAGCAGTAAATCCTTACCTTTACCTTCACTCCCGTCGTCCCTCCTCGCGGGCTCCTGGGCAGTAAAACCGAGCTCACCCCGCGTGTGTGCAGAGCACTTTGTCCAAAGGGCCCCGAGGCTTTACCCCTCTCCCGGCGGAGGGAGGGAGGGAGGGAGGAAGTCACTCCGCAGAGAGCGGTAGCAGCCTTTCCTGCGCCTTCAATCCCTCCCCACACAGGCAGGAGCCAGCCCGTCTCCTCCCGCCGTTACATCCACCATCCGCCCGCAAGCTCGAGGGCCCAGAGGCCAGGGCGACCCCCTCCCGCCATGTCCGCCCCTCTTCCTGACCCCCCTCCCGCCATGTCCGCCCCTCTTCCTGCCTCCAACCAGAAGCCCTCCTTCCCCTCCTCACTCTGATTGTCACTCGCCGCATCACAATGAGGAGACAGAGAGCGAGAACGCTTTAGAAACGTGATAGTCCACACACATGCCCTGGCCACAAGGCTCCGTGGTTAGCTTCGGAGCATCAGCCCACGCACGGAAGGGTTACCGGTCAAAGGCATGTGCCTGGGTTGCAGTTCGATCCCCAGCCCGTGCAGGAGGCAACCAATTGATGTGTCTCTCTCACATCAATGTTTCCCTCTCTCTCCCTCTCTCTTTGTTTCCCCCTTCTTTCCATTCTCTATAAAGTCAGTGAGAAAATATCTTCGGGTGAGGATTAACCAAAAAACAAATTAAAAAAACAAACAAACAATGGCTACACTGAATGGTCCCGTTATTCTGAAATGTTAACGTCGTTTCCAAGGACGAGCCTCCATCCCGCACTAAAAGCCTCCCGCCCTCCACCGCTCAGGGGAAGCCAGCCCTCTCACCTGCGTGCTGGCGGCCACCCGTGGACGCACCGTGGTAACAGGAACAGAGGCCGGTCAGAGTGAGATCGTGTCCGAGGACAGACAGACAGGCCCACGTACAAGCTGCAGCCGCCCGAGGAAAGCGGCAGAGAGGAGCACGGGACCTCGCTGTCAGGGCCCCGCCGGGCAGGGCAGTCCGCTTCTCCCCCGGGGCGGCTGCCTCCCAGCCGGAGTCCCCATTCCCGCCCAGAGCAGGCAGAGGCGGGGAAATGCCCCTTAGCCCCGGTCCTTTTCCGGGAGATCCCGCAGTGACCTCCCCAGGCACACGAGCCCACCGGCGTGGAGGAAGCCCCTGCAGGCCCGCGAGGCATGGGGCGGCCCGGTCCCTCCCGGCCTGGGCTCACCTCTATGCCCTCTGCCCTCGCTGTATCGGGCAGTGCCTCCAAAGCGCTCTCTTCCGAATATTTAATTCTCACTGGGAACACCCCCCAATATTCTTTTTAACGCCGGCATTACTTACCGCGGAGTCATAAATTCGTGCAGACCTCAAATAAACAGCTTTGCAGATTCCAAATCGATGCACTAAACGTTTCAGCTTCACTCTAGCACCTAATCAATCCGAGAGCGGCTCAGAGCTGTGTATACGCCAAATCAATAAAAAAATATATATATATGCTTAGAGCACCCATAAGCCAGAAGGTGGTGGGACAGACACGGGGGGACTCTAAGAGGCAGTCTCTCTGTGCGATGACGTCACAGGATGCCAAGGACGAGGGCTGTCTCCACGGCCGGTGAGAAACCACGGGGTGTGCACAGCGAGCCCCCGTCCCTGTGCGTGTTTCTCGGGAAAACCCGGGCCGAGCAGCACGTGTAGAATCCTGTCCTCACCACTTCGGCACGGCCACCGACACCGAAACGTGCCGCGCAGAGCAGGACTGATGGGGTTCAAAGGCTGCCCTGGAAGCATGAGTTCCTGGGGCCCAGGTAGGAGCTGCTGGGGCGGGGAACACCGCGTCCCCACGCTCACCGCGTCCCCACGCTCACCGGTCTGCTCTCGGCGGCCACAGGCCAGGAGAGAGAGGAGGGCATCCCTGATCTCCCGCCGAGAGCCACAAGCCCGCTCCCGGCTGCATGGCATTGGCTGGAGGGAGACACGCCTGGCTTCCCGGGAGGCGGAGACAGGGGCCCTCGTGGGAAGCCATTACAGAAGTGCAGCACCCCTCAGCCTCGGGATCGCATCCCTGTGGTCACGGGAAACCCCATCTCCCGCAGGGAGGGCTCTCAGCCCACCCCCTGGGCCAAGGTCAGCCCGGCGTGTGTCTCGGACGGGGGTTCGAGGGCGGGGGGCCTGAGGCGGCAGAAGCACTGAAGATGGTCAGTCGTGTGGAGGCTCAGATGGAACCCGTGCCCTCGGGGCAGGACCAGCTTGGGCTGCGGGCGCCCGGACCTGGGGCGGGTGAGGCGGACCCACGGGCATGTCCGCCTGCCAGTAGGACCTGCTGCTCGTCCGGGACTCAGGAGCCTCTGGTGCCCGGCGCCAGCCAGCACCCATGCACACCAACCAGAACAGACACCGGGTTTTCCAAGGACTCCAGGCGGCAAGGACTATCCTATCGCAGTCTTCCTTCTTAACTATCACACAACAACAACAACAACAACAACAAACACGCAGCATTGCTCGCCCACATGGCAAGCCTTCTCTCTGAAGGTGAAGAGCCAGGGGAGGAGGCGCGGAGGGCAGGACTGACGCAGGGGGCAGGTCCATGTCTGCCCAGCTGGTGCTATGGCGGGGACCCTCCTCTCAGCACTCCGGGGGCTGCTGAGGACCCCCGATGTTGTCTGAGGGGCAGCCCTGCAGCCAGACCTGACAGCACCCTCCCGGGGAATCCTGCGGCCACTGGGTCACTCCTGCAGGACAAGCTCCCCGCACCCTCACTCCCATGGTCCCCGGAGACTCTGGTTGGGTTAGCACCAGTGTGGGTCGCAGCCTGGCCGCAGGAAGGGGGGGGCTGGGCTCTGCAGTCCCAGCCAGTCAGGGTGCAGAGCAGCGCCCCGCTCCACAGCCTGCCCTGCCCCCGGCAGCAGTGCTCTCCTCAGGGACTCCCCGCAGGGAGCCGGGCTCCTGGAAAGGGCGCCGTGAGAGCGGGTATTTTAAGCTCCTCCTGCAGTTACCCTGGATCACGCAGCCTATTTTTACAAGGCGAGTGACACACCCCGCGGGGCCAGCAGCCTGAGGGGCCCTGGGGGAGCCCCGAGAATGGGAGCTCGCAGACCTGCTCTGAGGGGCCAGTGCTGCCCCCGCTCCCTGCCCGTCCCCCCCCCCCCCCCCGGCCCGCAGCAGCAGTCCCGCGCTCCGGGCTTGGCTAAGGCCTGCCCGCGGCTGTCAGTGAGAAGGGGAGCTGGCACCCCTGACTTATAGCATCCCTTCCCACATCTGGCTGGCCGGCGGCCAGGCCCTGAGCCTCACGTAAATCAGGAGCCTCTGGCGAGGGCGCCTGCCAGGCCGCACCCCGCTTTGCTGATTCCGCAGAAACGCCGCCAGGACGTCCATTCTGGGAGCCGCTGCCTAGAGCGGACCCGCAAGGACACAGCTCTGCCCACGGCAACGCGTGGCGGCCACCCCTCCAGCGGCCCTCCATCACTCTGACCATGGCAATGACTCCTCCACCGCCCCAGCTCCCTGTCCCGCGTCAGCGCGCACCCCCCCACCCACCCGTGGCCCCTCACCCCCACCCCCAGGCCTCGCGCCTCCCCACTGCTCCTTCCTCAGGTGAGCTCCGCTTCTCCTTCCTCCACGCCGGTGAGAGGACTAAGCTGGGCCCAGCTCCTCCACTAGGGCCCCCGCCCTCAGGCCCTCAGATGCCCGGGTGCTGCCCGGGAGGGTCCGGGGGGTGGGGTGGGGGTGGGGGCAGCAGGCTCTGTGCTACCTGGGTGTCACCCAGCTGATGTCCGCAGAGGGTCCCCCACCAGCCTGGCTGATGCCTCCAGAGGTGCGTGTGTGTGTGTGTGTGTGTGTGTGTGTGTGTGTGTGTATGCACCTGTGTGCATGTGTGTGTTGCTGGCTGCGTTGCTTCCTCAGTGTGGAGTGGCCAGCGGGCACCAGCCTGGGACCCCGATGGCCCCATGTCCATCCCGCTTCCCCCAGGGGGGCCCAGCAGCCCGTGGGGAGACAGCTGTGTCCGGCAAATCCCAGCCTCTCTGAGCGCCAGGGTCGCCGCCCAGGAGAAGAGAATAACGCCCAGGGCTGTGCTCACAGGCTGCGGTCAGGCCAAGGAGATGCGGTGACAGCATCTACAGAAGGAAACGTGTTAGCCGGAATCACTGCTCAAAACAACAAGACCAACCGCCCAGTTCTAGCCACGGGGTCTCTCTTCACGGGCCCGTGTCCATCAGCGAGACACACTAACAGCTGCGGGCTCCTCCCCGACTGTGCCCTGAGGATGACGACAAGACGGCGGGAGACACAGCTCCGTGCTGGGCAGAGACCCAGAGCTCGGGATGGCGGCGGCCTGGTTTTATGTTGGTGCTTGTGGTGTGAATAGGATGCGCGGATAAAGGCTCGTCCAAGAAAAACAGGCGCTCCGCCTTTTCATATCTCACGCGCCCGAGCAGAAAGCTCGGGAAGCAGGCTTTTCGCATTCCCAAACGACAGCGGTCCAAAAATAAAGCCCGCGCTGGCGAGGCCCGGATGCCGCCCGGCCGGGAGCGGAGAAGAACGAGCAGCTGACGCGCCAGCTGAGCGGCATCCGCCACCGCGGCTCGGCATGGGGCTCTCTTTTTACCCGCACGTGTGTCCTCGGCACGCAATCACCGCAGGCACAATGGCTCATTAGCGTCATTGAGGCCTATTCCGGGCGCACGCAGCTGAGGGGTGGGGAGGAGGGCCGGTGGGACCAACGTGAGCGAGCACCCACTCGGGACAGATGTTACCGACGGCTCTGTGCCGGCTCTTCCCGCCCCGCCAGCCTCCGCAGACAGACAGACAGACAGACAGACCGATTCCTCCCAGAAACCACGTGGCCGTATCCATGGCACACAGTCTTCCCGGATCAAAGCAGTGTCAGTGCAAACCTGTCTCAGGGCAGAGTGCGAGTGTGTGCCTGTGTGCATGTATATGTATCTGTGTGCCTGTGTGTGTGACTGTGTGCATGTGTGTGATCTGTGTGCCTGTGTGTGGTCTATGTGCGTGTGTGTGCGTGTGTGTGTGTGTGGTCTGTGTGCCTGTGTGCCTGTGTGTGGTCTGTGTGCCTGTTTGTGGTCTGTGTGTGTTTGTGCGCCTGTGTGTGTGGTCTGTGTGTCTCTGTGTGGTCTGTGTGCCTGTGTGGTCTGTGTGCCTGTGTGCCTGTGTGTGGTCTGTGTGGTCTGTGTGGTCTGTGTGCGTGGTCTGATTGTCTCTGTGTGGTCTATGTGCCTGTGTGTGTCTGTGTGCCTGCGTGTGTGTGTTCTGTGTGCCTGTTTGTGGTCTGTGTGTGTGTGTGTGCCTGTGTGTGTGGTCTGTGTGTCTCTGTGTGGTCTGTGTGCCTGTGTGCCTGTGTGTGGTCTGTGTGGCTGTGTGTCTGTGTGTGGTCTGTGTCTCTGTGTGGTCTGTGTGCCTGTGTGCCTGTGTGTGGTCTGTGTGGCTGTGTGTCTGTGTGTGGTCTGTGTGGTCTGTGTGCCTGTGTGTGGTCTGTGTCTCTGTGTGGTCTGTGTGGTCTGTGTGTCTGTGTGTGGTCTGTGTGGCTGTGTGCCTGTGTGTGGTCTGTGTGGCTGTGTGTCTGTGTGTGGTCTGTGTGGTCTGTGTGCCTGTGTGTGGTCTGTGTCTCTGTGTGGTCTGTGTGGTCTGTGTGTCTGTGTGTGGTCTGTGTGGCTGTGTGCCTGTGTGTGGTCTGTGTGGCTGTGTGTCTGTGTGTGGTCTGTGTGGTCTGTGTGCCTGTGTGTGGTCTGTGTCTCTGTGTGGTCTGTGTGGTCTGTGTGTCTGTGTGTGGTCTGTGTGGCTGTGTGCCTGTGTGTGGTCTGTGTGGCTGTGTGTCTGTGCGGGCGCGGTGCTGCCGCGGGGACGCAGCGAGGGGCCGGCTGGCTCCGGGGGCACTGGTCTTCGGCCGGAGCCCTGGAGGACACGGAGCTTGGGCGGAAGTGAGAGGCTGCAGTCCTGGTCCCTCCCCCCCGGGCTTTCTCACACTGAGGTGGGCCCCGGAGAGGAAGCCGCTGGTGCCCTGGGGTGGGGGGCTGACCCCCTGAATCCTTAGCAACTCCTGCAGCCCCTCAGCTCCGCCCTGAGAAGGAGCCCCGTGCGAACCACGAGACGCTGTTCCCCGGGTTCTTCCCGCAAACCCCGGTGAGCAGAGCGCCTTCTCCACGGGGCCCGGCCCGGCCCCTCACGTGTCACTGGGACATGCTGGCTGCCCGCCCCGTCACACAGCCCCAAGCACATGGCTGGGCCGGGCTTAGCTCACGGGAACATGGGCAGCACACATTAAAGCTGACGCAGAAAGTCATGCAACAGAACCAGCTGTCACACATGATGCCGTGTGCTCATTCGTGTGCTCATTCGTGTGCTCATTCGCCAAACTCTGTGTATGAGCCGTCACTCCCGGATGTACGTCTGTGGGCTGTGGTTGTAGAAATGTCACATTCATGTTGGTGAAATTACTACAGTGTTTTTTCCAACATATGGCCTATTTGCTAAATTTAAGTAACAGTGAACTAATAACAACCAGAGTAACTTGTTAATTTAATTATAGCAAACCTTGATAAAAGCATTTTAAATTTAATGGGTGCTACTCCTCACACATGACATACGGGACGGATATTTTGTCCATTAAATCCAAAGTCTGCTGAATCGAGGTTTGAAAAATTAAGGGCTTACTGTGGTGACAGAAGGAAACTTGATTTTTTAAAATAAATTTTTACTGATTTCAGAGAGGAAGGGAGAGGGAGAGAGAGAAACATCAATGATGAGAGAGAATCATTGATTGGCTGCCTCCCATATGCCCCTAATGGGGATCGAACCCATAACCCGGGCCTGTGCCCTTGATCAGAATCAAACCCAGGACTCTTCAGTCCACAGACTGACTCCCTATCCACTGAGCCACACTGGCGAGGGCAAGAAACTTGACTTTGGATGGCAAATACACAGTGCAATATACAGATGATACAACATAGAGTTGTACACTTGAAGCCTCCATACTGCTATTCACCAATGTCACCCACACATTTAATTTTTTGAAATGGGTGTGTTTTAAAGGCTAACAAAAAAGCCTTTGCTCATCGGCTCGGGACCCCACATGCGGCTCGGAACACCAGCCGCCTTACAACCAAGGGCGGGAGGGCGGCCCGCAGCTGGGTCTGTCCTAACCGGGCTCAGGCGGCCGCTGCCGTCTGTGGTCTGCGGGAGGCACGGCGAGGGCCGGCTCCATGTCACTCTCCCAGGAGGACCTGCCGCCTCCACCACGGAGCCTGTGCATGGAGCCCAGTCCTCTGTCAGACCCCCGCCCCCGGGAGGAACACAGGGCCCAGCCACCGAGGGTGGAGGACCAACAACCCTGTCCCTGAGCGAGTCTCCCCAGCAACCCCGGAGGGCACAGGGCATTCCGGGAACACACCAGGCCCTCACGCCGTTCACGAAGGAACATGGGCTCACACAGGGAGAGAGGGACACAGAACATGCCTCCGTCAGGCATGTCCCCCTCCCTCCCTCCCTTCAGAGGCAGGCTTACCAGCAAGATGCAACTTATCTGTTTATTTTCTTAACATGGTTTTATTAATGTTTGAGAGAGAGGGGAAGTGGGGAGAATAGAGCGACAGAAACCCCCGCACACCCCCTCCGGGGGTCAGCCCACCGCCCGGGCCTGTGCCCTGACCGAGAGCCAGTCTGGTGGCCTGTGGTGCCTGAGCCACACCGCCAGGCTCGATGCCACTCATTCCCGCCAGAAAGCCAGCACAGCGGCCGCCCCTGCGAGCACACGTCCAGGCTTTATGTCTGACACAGACATTCCCCCTGGCCGTTCGCTGGCTCTTTAGAAAACGAAGATATAAACAATGGAGAGATGTGGTTCCCTCGCCGGCAGCTCAGGCCTGGTTAAGGTGGGTCCACCGACCCTTTGCCTCAACGAGCAGACAGAAGAACATCCAAAGGACGGCCTCCGAGGGCAGGGGCGTGGGGCTCCCTGTCCCTCAGCACAGGGGCGGGGGGGAGGGGAAGAGGGGGTCTCAGGGGGAGGTGAGAGACCCACCTTCTCCCCCCCCAGCGGGCAGAGGCCACGCCCCCTGCGCTGTGACAGTGACCTTCAGAGGTCACGCCCCCTCTCCCATCCCAGTTCTCACCAGCAGAACGGGGCGTCCCCACACTTGGCTCTGGAGCTGCAGGAAGTGGCCGGTCTGTCCCCGTGCAGAGCCCTGATGCTGGGACGGCAGCTGTGGCGGAGGGCGGGGCGGGAGGGGACAGGAGCGCCCGGTGCCCACCTGAGGCTGGCCTGCCGCTCCCGGCCCGGTCCGCACGCCCGTCCCGCCGGCCCGCAGGCGCCCCTGTGGGACCGGGTGCGGGAAGAAGGGACCCCCCAGAACAAACCGCAGCCCCAGGGCGAGGGACACACACTTAGCCCTGCCACCTTGATGGAGAGGAGCCATTAGGAAAGCATCCTGGGAGCCGGGTTACCCCCTCGAAATATCCCAGTTAATGAAGCTGATAAATTCCAGCTTTCCCGTGCGGCGGAGACAGAGCCAGGTCCCGGCATCCCGCCGCCTGCTCCGCGGACAGGCCCAGCGATGAAAGCCGTCAGCCCGGTCCCCTCACAGCCCACAGCGCCCTGGCAGCCGAGTCCTCCTCCTCCCTCCAAAGCAGCGGGTCCCAGCCTGTGGGTCTCAGCCCCTTCCACAGGGATCGCCTAAGACCATGGGAAAACACAGACATGCACATAACAGCAGCAAAATCACAGCTATGGAGTGGCAAGGACAATAATGCTATGGCTGGGGGTCACCACGACATGAGGAGCTGCATTGAAGGGTCGCGGCGTTTGGGAGGGTGAGGACCACCGCTCTGACGGGAGTGTCCGGCGTTCACAGGGCCCCCGCCGGCCACTCTGCACAGTCAGGGTCCAGGGGAGAGGCCCGCCAACAAAGGGACTTGTTTTCCCAGCCTCACGCGCTTGGGGACGGAGGAAGGACGAAGGGACACTTTCCAAACAGGCAATTTAGCAAATGTTTTGGAGGAATTTTTAGAAAGCGGCTTGGTACATTTCTATTTTAAAATTAATGGCATGTACTTGATCAAAAACGCTATTTTCAGCAAATTGCACAGATAATTAAGTCTAATTTCAATGATGTCTGAAATAATAGCAATAAATCTTTATGGATCCTTGCCTTCAATCCCTGCTGGAAATTCATCTTATGCTGATTTTTCTCGTCATGGTGGCTTTCTGTGAGTTTAGCTAACTACGGTGACGGCTTCACGGACAGAGAGGCCAGGAGGGGGTTCTTGGCTGAAGTATTTTTAAAAAATATATATTTTATTGATTTTTTACAGAGAGAAGGGAGAGGGACAGAGAGCTAGAAACATCGACCAGCTGCCTCCTGCACACCCCCCACCAGGGATGTGCCCGCAACCAAGGTACATGCCCTTGACTGGAATCTAACCCGGGACTCCTCAGTCTACAGACAGACGCTCCATCCACTGAGCCAAACCGGCTTTAGCTGAAGGGAGTACTTTCAAACAGAGTTCCCTAATTGTGCACGGCACTCCTTCAACGCTCCACTGTCTCCATGTCGAGGCTCGCATTGTCAAACCTTCCCCCTCAAGTTCCAGAACAGACGGATCCTAATCCTCTCCCACCCTCGTCATTTGTATCAAACGTGATAATAAATGCACAATTTAACGGACGGCTCCCAGCACCTCAGTGAGGTGAGCCAGGGAAGGTGCAGAGGTGCTGGCTTCAATCAGGGGGGAGGCCTTTTTCCTGCCGGGCCCTCTGGATACTCACAACATCATTCGAGGGCCAGACAGAAGGAACAGCTGGAAACGGGCCTGCTGTGTGTCCTAGAGCATCTCATTCACACTCCCATGCCCTGGCCGGGCCGCACCACAGGATTCCGTGGGCCTGCTGTGGCCCTCCGGCTGGACGTTCCCCACCCCTGGCCTGAGGGGACCCCTGAACCAACTGCTCTCCGAAGATATCCTAGCCAGGCCCCACGGAGCTCTGAGCCACACGCCACACGGAGCCCTCAGAGCGCAGCTCACGCTGCTGTCCGCTGGCCCTGCCGCCTCGCGGGGCCCGTGGAGCGGCCAAGGCTTATGGGCGGCGAAGGGCGTCCCAAAGGCACCACGTCTGCAGGGAGGGGCTCCCGGGCCACGCCGCTCCGGAGCCAGGACACCCTCCCCGCATTGTGAGCGGGGGAGGGGGGAAGGGGGCGCCTCAGGATGGAGCTGCCCCGGCCCCAGGTGCCTGTCCCTCACACACACGCACACACGCACACACATGCACACACTCACACCCCCCGCTCAGCTGAAGCTGTCTTCAGACGTGAGCTCCATGGCTGCTCGCTTCCAGGGAATTTCAGGGTCAGGAAAGCTTCCTATACAGGGACCTACGGTAACCACTCAACTGCCACTGCAGCACGAAAGCAGCCAGAGACTACATAAACAACTGTGCGTGGCTGTGCTTCAAATAAAACTTTATTGACAACCACGGGAAGCAGGCCCACCTTGGCCTGTGCTCTCGCTGGCTCACCCCTGCGGTACTGGGGCTCCTGGACACGGAATGTGGGTGCAGCCACCTGGGCAGCCGCATGACAGGGCCTGCAGGATGAGCTCCAGGTGGTGGGAGAAGTGGTGATGTGCTGACGTCTGTGTTTCAACACCACAGGCTTCCCTGGAAGGATCCAGAACAGGCTCTCCCTCCATCCCCGCCCAGGGACGTGCACAGGACGCCGGAGTGCTGAGGCTGCCCGGTGCCTCCCCGCCTGCCAGAGCGTGTGTGCGGCTCCATTCACACCGGGGATGGACGGGGCTCCGGCTGGGCCCGATCTCCTGGTGACAGACCCCTCTTCTCCGACGGGAAGTTCCCCCGGCACCCGTCCCCGGAGCTGAGAGCAGGTGAACGCCAGGGGCGCTGACAAGGAAGCGTGCGGTGTTGGAACACAGACGCCAGCAGTAACCACTTATGGCCACCCGGAGCTCACCCTGCAGGCCCGGTGCCATGAGGCTGCCCAGGTGGCCGCACCCACATTCTCCCCGCGAGAGGCCCAGGTGAGACCGCCCGATGGGAGCTCCGAGGGAACGGTGCCCGCACCCCCCAGCCAGTGCCGGCCGAGCTCGTGGCAAAGCTCTCCTGTCCAGGGCGGTGCCATCCCAGCGGCTGGAGACCCAGCGGCACAGCCGATGGACGTGGTTTCTGCCCTGCGGGGTGTGGGCACGGCCCTCACGAGCAGCAAAGGGGCCCGAGGCTGGCGGGTGCCGGGCAGACAGACGGGCTGTGAGGACACGCAGCCCGGGGAGTGGAGAGGGACCCCGAGGCAGCTACAGCAGGGGACCCGCCGACGGGGCCACCTCCGCGTGGCAGAGCGGGTGGGCACCTCGCCTGGGGCCGGTGGCCGTGTGGGGGCACCGCTGCCCACTGGCCTGCCCCCACGGGGACACCGCTTTGCATTTGCATGAAAGCCCTCCCGAGGCCGAGCTGAAGGTCACGGAGAAGAGCCAGGGGCCGGTGGCCAGACAGGACGTCAGCCTGGAGCTTTGGGAACGGGGTGGCATTTGAAGCAGGAAGCAGGGGAGGAAATGGAACCAGCAGCGAGGGCTGGGATGGGCGCCAGAGGGCCAGGTAAGCCATCGGAGGGGCGGCGGGCAGGCAGGACGGGGAAGAGAGGAAGGCACTCGTGGGAGGTTGTGTCCTTGTCACTCGGGGACGAGGGCAGTGTCTTCCGTCACTCCCCCTGCCGCCGCCTCCGATGCCCTTGCTGCTCTCGCTCGTCCCCAGGGGCCCCGGCTCCCGAGGGTAAATCTCCCTGAGCGCTCGGCTCAGACCGCCCAGAGCGGCACAGCAGAGAGCTTTCTGGTGTCGGTTCTCTTTTATTTGTGCATCTCATTAACATTAAATGCATGATGTTGCAACAGCAATATAATTGATGACTTAATGGGCTGGATTTAAATTCAAGTAACATCTCCATTCATCTAAAAGCTATCCCTTAAAAGTCTGTAAAATTAATTTATTGAAAAAATTCCAACATAACTCTGCCAGGAAGTCCCCTCAGAATAATAACGCCACAGGTTTCCAGCTCCTTCTTCTCCTCCTTCTGATCCGCTTAGACCTTCTTCCTGCACCTGTGTTGGCAAAGGCGTGACCCACAACCTCATCGACATGAGTCTCCAAAACCTCAAAAATCCCTGGAGAAGTTTAGAGAGGAAGACGGAACACCAGCAAGACAGGCCACCCCGCAACATCCACTGAAGAGTCACCGAGAAGGAAGGCGGGCCGGCCGCGAGGCCCCGCAGCTGAGCATCCGCTTAGGAAACGGGGCCACAATCCCGTTCCGGGCACAGGCCCAGGGCAGACTTGATCCCCAGTTGGGGTGTGCAGGGAGGCAGCCTATCAATGATTCTCTCTCATCATTAGTGTTTCTCTCTCTCTCCTTCTCCCTTCCTCTCTGAAACCAGTAAGGAATATATATTTTAAAAAATAATAATAAAAGGCAGGCGGCTGCGCCCTGAGCTGAGACTCGGAGCTGCTGCCAGCTGGGTGCCGAGCCCAAGGAGAGCCGTCGCCCGTGCGGGCAGGACAGAGCAGTCACAGGCCTGGCTCTGCTCCTCCGAATGCTGACAAGCTCCTCTCTCCCAGGGCGTGTTTGTTTCCTGGGGCAGCTGGAACAAATCCCCGCCAACTCGGGGCTCAGAAAACCGAAGTTACCCCTCAGAGCTCTGGAGCCACGTTCCTTCTGAAGTGAGGGGCCAGCAGCCTCCGCCGAAGGGCTGGCTGAGGACCTGCCCCCTCTCTTCCGGCTTCCGGCATCTCCAGTGCTCCTTGGCTTGTGGCCCCATCACTCCGCCCTCGGCCTCCACTTTCACCTGGCCTCCTCTCCTCCGGGTGTGTGTGTGTGTGTTCTCTTCTGTAACTCAACCCATTAAGATCGAGGATGCAGTTTCAAAGTGATGTTATCCTTTGATTGAAGCATCACAGTGAAACATTCAGAATCAGGACGTGCAAGACAAAGGCATGGGGTGGGCAGGTGTGGGGGCTGTGGGCAGGTGTGGGAGCCACGGGCAGGTGTGGGGGCTGTAGCTGGCCCAGCCTCTCCCTGCACAGCAGCCCCTGCCTCAGCACCTCCGTTTCCTCTTCCAAGCTCTGCTCTGAAGAAAAATGGGACCAGCTTATTCACTGAGCCACAAGCACCAACAGTCTCCTCTCCCAGGGAAACGGCTTCACTCCTGCAAGTGTGTCCTGGACGAGAGCTTAAGGAACCGGAAATCCAGGATGTGAGTGTGCATGGGGCTGGGGTCAGGAGAGCAGGTGTGCTTTGCCCCGTGCAAACCACCGGATGTCTGCTGCCAGCACGCACCCCCTATCCACAGCCTTCCTGCAGGGAGGGGCCTCAGCCTCCGGAAGTCCCTGCGAGGAAAGGTGACTGCCAGTGGCCACCAGGCTCTGCCATGACCCCCAAAGGGACAGAGCAAGGTCTTCGCTCTCATGATGCTGCAGACCAAGCTGGTCAAACTCAAAGGCGAGCAAGGCCAGTGAACGAGGCACCGCCCGTGGCCCCAGTTTGACACGCCTGCCTGCTGTAGACAGAAGCAGGCGTGAGCTAGCAATGAGCACTCAGACAGTTCCTCCCGGAGCGCTCATGGACGGCCTGGGGAGGAGGTGGCTAGCTGGAAAAGCTGCTTGGCCTCAGGGAGCAGGAGACGGCGGATCTGAGGCTTACCTGGCAAGGAGGGGCCTGGAGCCCCGGAGGAAGGTCTGGGACAAGGCCCTGGGTTGCAGAGGAGTGAGCGTGGCGCCTGCAGCCAGAGAGCACCGGGCGGAGAGCCTGGTGCGCCCGAGGAAGAGTGGCCCCAGGTGGGCCAGTGAGGTTCAAGGGCGTCCCAGACGGGGCTAAATGAAGGCTAGGTGGGGGCCAGGTGGGTTCCAGGTGAGGGTCAGGGAGGCCCAGGGGGTGGGGTGGGGGGCAGGGAGAGGCCTGACTCGGTGCTTGCTGTTCCGAGTGCCCTGGAAGCCAGCAGAGGAGGCAGGAGACTCCCTGCCTGACTTGTGTTTCAGAAGAGCCTCGGCTGCTGTTGGGGAGAGACATGGGGAGGGGAGAGGAGGGAGCGGGGTCAGAGGGCAGAGGCCAGAGGAGAGCACACTGGGGGCCCCTGGGGCTCTGGCCAGAGTCCGCCGATGGCCAAGGCCCCGTGTGACGGCCATGATGGCAGTGTGCGCGCGGCGCAGGCCACCCTGTGTGCGTCACCGCTGTCACCGCCTCCCTGCAGCCCTTGTGTCTGAGTGAGAGTGACACGTGCTGCTGAGCCGCCGGTGGCTGCCGGGTGCGGTGGCTGCCTGGTCTGCACCCCGCCCGGCCATGTGCTCCCCCAGTTCCCGCGGCCCCGGAGGCAGCCCCTGCAGAGGCACCCGGACCCCAAGGCCCTCCGCCCGCGGCCCAGCAACGGCGCGAGCAGAGCGGGGCCAGGGCGGCCGTGGCCGAGGCCACGGGGACGCTGAGGCCAGAGGGACGGCCGCGATGGCGGCGGGAGGGAAGCGAGAGGAGAGGAGCCGCCCTCAGAGATCTCCGCAGAGCCGAGGAGCCCCGGCCCTGCGCCTCGCCGGGCAGCGGAACGGCCACCGGGAAGATGCCGCCGGGGGGACACGCGTGGTCTCCTCAGCACAGCCCAGGCTGGGCTCCCCACCGCCCCCGCTCACCGTGCCGCCTCCGCCCCGCGGGCCTTCGCCAGGACACCGCCCTGCCCTGCGGGCCGAGGGCTTGGCTCCTGCTCCTGCCCCTGGCCCTGCTCCTCCTCCTGCCCCTGCCCTCCTCCTGCCCCTGCCCTTGCTCCTTCTCCTCCTGCCCCTGCTCCTGCCCCTGCCCCTGCCCCTGCCCTCCTCCTGCCCCTGCCCCTGCCCCTGCTCCTCATGCCCCTGCCCCTGCCCCTGCTCCTCCTCCTGCCCCTGCCCCCGCCCCTGCCCCTCCTCCTGCCCCTGCCCCTGCCCCTGCTCCTCCTCCTCCTCCTGCCCCTGCTCCTCCTCCTGCCCCTGCCCCCGCCCCTGCCCCTCCTCCTGCCCCTGCCCCTGCTCCTCCTCCTGCCCCTGGCCCTGCGCTCTGGCTGGGGCTCACCAGGGCTGCTGTCCGGCGCTGACCAGCCTGTGCCCCCTGCACGAGGTCAGAGCCACTGGCCCACGGCGGAGCAGGCCACGTGCACGGTCCCCGGTGGGGACTTCGTCCTCCGGAGGGCACACTCCCCCGCGGCTCCTGGCCCGCCTCCTCCCGCGGCGGCTCGGACGGTGAACTGAGGTTGCTAATGGCCTTGATTGGAAACCGTCTTTAATTAAACCACCACATTGGATCCTGAGCCAATCTCTCCGGCCTCCTCAGAGCCTGCACAGCCATTAGCTCGGAATCTCATTTCGCATTTGCAGCCCCTGCGCCAGGCGCCAGCGCCAACGGGCTCTGCTGCTGGGCGGCACCGCCGGCGCCTGCGGGACAGCGGGACAGCGGGCGGGGGTGGTGCGGGCGGAGGGCTGGACCGAGACCGTCCCCGCGTCCACCCCGTGCCCGCCGCGGAGCGGACTGTGAGCACCTCCAGCTGTCCCCTCCGCTGCGCACCCCATCTTGTCGGGTTCGGGCTGGGAGCAGCCTCCTCCTTAACAGTTTTCTACACGGGCTATGGCGGAGAAGCTTCTGGAAGTCCTGTTCCAGGGAACCCAAATGACCCCTCCTTTTGGGGCAGGAGCCTTCTGAATGTGTTCTTCCCGGGGAACTGCTTTCCAAGCCTCTGGCCGCGCGCGCGCGCGTGTGTGTGTGTGTGTGTGTGTGTGTGTGTGTGTGTGTGAGAGGAGTTAAATCTGTGTTTCCTGTTTCCTTTCCGAGTTCTGTCCAATGCCATGTGGAAGACAGAGGACAGAGAGGAGGCATGAGCTTCCCATGACAGCCCTTCAAGCGCTGACAGCTTGCTGGTCTTTCCTCACATGAGGTTTTATAAAGATGTTACTCTAGTGCCTCAGCAACGGGAAGCAGGCGAGTCCTTCCGGTCAGCCTCCCTCCACCTGGGCCTCGGGGCCTCGCTCTGGGCCCGGGAAGGGACCTCCTGGGGGGTTCGGACTGGGGCAGCGGGTGAGACATCCAGGGTGGCCTCTGAGGAGGAGCCGGTGCTGACAAAGCCCCCCATCGCTCCCCTGGAGCTGACAAAGCCCCCCCATCGCCCCCCTTTACCGGGACCCGCAGAATCCACGGAACCGCGATGGCCTCCGGGCACCCCGTCCTCCGCTGGCCGGCCGCTCCCCCGCAGCCTCAGGACGTCTGGTCGGGCGGCCTCTCACATGGGCCTGCGGGCCCAGGTCTCCTCACACCAGTCTGGGCCTCAGACTCTGTCTCCCCAGCACCCGCTCCACGCACCGGCTCCCTCCGCATTGTCCCGCCCGGAATTAGATCGGCCTTGGAGCCATTTCTCAGTGCCCCCACCCCAGCGAGAAAACAATGCAGAGGCGTCGCTCCTGAGCATCATTTAAGCGGATTCAGAGCCGCTCTGTGTCAGCTTTACAGACCGACCTGTTTGAACACGCTGGGGGCAACTTCAGACCCATTCCAGCCTCGGCCTTCCCCGGTACGCGCTCCGAGTTAAACGTGGGGCAGAGACGTGTCAGTGCGGACTGTGGTTTTAAGACAATACTTGTGGACTCACTGGTATATCCTTCGTTTTGCTTTTAACCATCTCCCCCGTACCTTCCATTAATTGGTGTTTATGTAACCAGAGCGTCCACTAAGGAAACCACCGAAGTGGTTAAATCTGGGCGGCTCGTAAAAATAGGCCCCTTTAGGGCGGTCTCACTGCAGCAGCTAACTGAAATGATCTCATTTTAGAAAAGTTTGATCCCAAACTTACTATCACTAATGTTTTCTTTCAGATGTGGAATATTTTTTAACGCGTGTTAAGTATTCAATTAATTTAATAGCTAACAAAACCAGTTATGGTAAGGAGGGTGATTATAAAAATTACATTAGGAAGGAAACCCAAAAAATGTCAGCTAGTGCCTCCACTCAGATGAAATCTGAAATAAAAGTGTAATAAGCTAATTAGACTGGTTGTCCTTCCTGCCAGACAAAGCAGCAGGGGCTGCAGCAGAGGTACTGGTGGGCGGGGCTGGGGCCAAGGCCCTTGCATGAATTTTGTGCACTGCCCCCCCCCCCCCCCATATATACACACACACACAAACCATGATAGACTTAATACCCTGTTTCCCCGAAAATAAGACAGTGTCTTTAATTTTTTCTCCCAAAGTTGCGCTAGGTCTTATTTTCAGGGGATGTCTTATCTTTTCATGCACTAGGTCTTATTTTCTTATTTTCGAAGATACATGGTACTTTTGACTGAGAAACCATATTCATCTGGTTCCACAGGGGGACTCCATTAAACCCTTTCAGACGCCAGGCAGGTGTGAGCAGAGCGTGTCCACCGTGGGCCAGGAGGGTGAGCAGAGGCGTGGGAGCAGGCAGTGAGGGCAGGCTGCACCGGACAGGAGGAGGAGTCCTGGGGCGAACCGGGCATGGGGGCCAGGGGCAGCACTTGGTTAAGGGCAGGAGGCGAAGCCTCTCACTGGAGCCACGGGGACACGGCCTGAGGCACAGGCGAGGGGCTGCCAGTGAGGCTGGGAGAGGAGGGAAGGCCGGGGTGTGGGAAGGAGGGGCCCGGAGGCGGCGGAGCACTGAGCTCAGACCCCCCTCCCCCACGGCGGACACCATGGTGTGGTGGGCCCTGGCCTGCATCTAAACCCACGCCAGTCTGTTCCTCAGGGAGATGGCAGCGGCGTGGGGCGCGCACCCACGGGGCACGTCGTGGGAGTCTGTTTGCCGGAACACGGCCGGCACCCCCCCACCTTCCGGGAGGCGGCCACAGCCCCAGGGCAGGTCCTCATGTTTCACAAAGCGCCAATGAAAATAAACACGAACATGTGCGGTCGGACACGGGGTCTCAGTGCCCCGTCACCGCACGGACAGCCTGGCACAGCTTCTCCGGCCTGAACGGTGCGGCGGTCCCACGGCAGCGCCTTGGCGTTTGAATGAAATGAGGCTGCAGAGGCGGAGTAAACCGCCTGGAAGGTCACGGTCACATGCACGAGCGGCAGGGCAGACGCCGACCGGTTCCTGGAGAGACAGGGACCGTGCGGCCAGACTCACAGCAGCACACGGGCTGCCCACCCACAGGCCCCCGAGAGGCCGCTGGGCTTCCTGGACCGGACGCCCCGGATTCTGCCCGAGCCCTCTGGCCTCAGCGTCCTGTGTGCTCCCTGTGACCCCCGTGTGGCAATGCAACAGAATGCTCTGCGGAGCTGAACTGGAAGTCATGTCTTCTGCAACACGGGACTCATTTGAGCCCCCAATTTTACTTTACAATAAATAAAATGTAATTTGTAAAATTAAGCTGTTGTTTATGAATGTCAACACTCACCCTAAGAGTTTTTTATTGTCCGATGTTTCACAGAGAAGGAAATTAACAGTGTCTGAGAGACAGAAATGCACTCCTGGAGTTGAACTGAAGAGCTCATAAACAGAGGCCGGGTTACCTGGGCTGCAGCCAGGAAGAGCATGAAGACATTTAATAAATCTTTGTAAGCTGACTTGCATGCAAGTGGTTCATGGATAGTTTTTCCAACGTGCTCCCTGTCCCCCCCCCGCCCCCCCCTTCCTGTATCAATGAGCAGCTCCCAGTGCCCCAGAGCAGGCAGGGGAGGGAGCCCTGGGGACTGAGCAGCGCCCGGGGCCCTCACGGCGGGGAGTGGGGGGTGGGCCAGGCTTCGGGACATCCCAGCTGTGGCGCCTGTGGCTTCACCCCTGCTGGGTGCCCCAATGTCCAGTGAAAACGACAAGACATCAGCAGATTCTTTGCTTTGTGAACCATCTACCTATTTGCAGAAATGCCAAGAAATGGTCCAACAAGAACTCAAACTGGTTTCTTGGGACAGATCCTGACTATGAGCCTCTTTGCTCTCAATGCTGGGAGCGGACAGTGACTACTTTGAGAAGAAAAGCTAAGGGTGGAATTAGTACTGCAGAGGCCAAAAGGCAAGTGGCAAGAATAGAAGACCGCCTCACCCAAAGCTACTCTGTTCCCATCCCCCACCTCCCCCACCGGAAGTGAGAGAACAAAGCCGTTGTAGTGTGTGAACTGTCAGCTGACAAACACAAACACAAGTCACGCCAGGTTATCTGTTCACGGTCCTCAGGGTTAGTCCAGTAACTAAAGACTTGACATTCTTGTGTCTTTATTTGTCTGTTTTGATTAAACACGTAAAGGTTAATAAACAGACAAAGTCCAGAGTTAGTAGGTTGGTATTATAACATTTATTAAAATAATGCCATGGGTTAATAGAAACAGCAAAGAACCAAAGAATTAAAACGCAAGCTATGTAAAATCCCAACTAAAACCCAAAAGTATCTAATGTATTCATTCATTAGCTAACTAAATAGCCCAAGAAAGACAAGACACCCAATATAATAAAGTACTGCAAAACAATTGGCAATTTTCAGTTATCAAAATTGTGAATTTTGCATTTTGTATCCTTTTCTCAATCAAGAAAAAAATTCTTTTTGAATGTTATATAACATACATATAAAACAAGATAGAAAAATACATTATAAACTTGTAACAATGGCTGTAAATACATTATCTTACATGTTTCTCATAGGCAATAGGTTGGTTATGGTACATACATAGCATGAAACTACTAAGATAATAAAGAATAGACAAAAATACATGTCAGCTGTACGGTAACATACAAGCGACACTCCCATCTACCCACGCTAGAAAATTACATAATACTGTCAAAAAAAGTCTTAAAAACTACATATTTTAATAAGAAATAAATTCACTAAAGAATGATAATACTGAGAACCAAGGCATTCAGAGATTTCAAAAGTCATGCTTATTTTTAGTTGATCCAAAATTGTTTCAACTAAGTTTTCAAAAGTTTTTTCAGAGCCAACATTACTCATAAATGTCACACATCTATTTCATACATGTTCTTTCTTCCCCATGAAAGACCTTTGATAAACATCTAAAATGTCCAGGTATAACACAGCTGAGATGAAACTGGATCAAATACTGGTATTGTTTTTAAACTACTATCACCTCAAGTGTTTGAGTGTCGCAAATTTATTCAACCAACCAAACAAAATAAAAGTCAAAATGGCACAGCACATATTGTAAATAAATCCGAACAACGGTCTGTGTAACAGAAAGACGGAGCAGTGGCACATGACACCCAAGCTGGCGGCTACAAAACAACGAGAGTCTATTGCATAGTAATGAACTGAACCGGTTCCAGGGGCGGGTGCCGGTCACTGCGGTGCTCAATGAGCTGCTGCTGACCTTGACTGTGCAGATACGTAAGAGGGACCCACTGCCCTGACATTTGCCACGCCTGGTACTGAGCAGTGAATGTGTGAGGGTCAGACACATGTAGGCTCCATGCACGTCAGCTACCCCAGCTGAGCTCCATGAGAACCGGAAGCTTCACCTCAGCTGGATGGAGTCCTTACGTGCGCGCGATGCTCGCTTTCACATTCCTTTAAAGTCAGAACAACGTGTGCAGGGGTGTGGGGCAGGCCAGGTTATTAAAACCAGGAGGGGATAGGCTGCCCAAGTGATTGTATGGCAGAAAGAAGTCTGGTAAAGTTTGGGCCATTTAAACACCCTCGTCTCTGAATAAAAAAAAGAGCTCTAATTTTGTCTATAAACTGATGTTCAAATCACACAATTTTTATCTCAGAGTCCCGTGGGGTAATATTAAATATTGCAATAACCAAAAGCAATCAATTATGATTTTAAAAGAATGTTTCAAAACTTATATGTCAGGCATTAGAAAAATTATCCATTTTTTTCACAGTATCAGATTTGGCAAATTTGTATCAAGGTAATGTGGCAAAAATTATAAAATTTAAACCATCAACTCATCTGTCTCCCTCACATCTGCTTTCACATACTGGGCGACTGAGCAACATGCATTAACTTGTGTTCTGAGGGAGGAGCTGATCTTACGAGACACTTGACTAAATGACCATGAAGAAAAATAAGGCACTTCCTTTTCTTTAGACTTATTCCAATACTTAAAAAATAAAAAAGAAAGACAAAAAGGCTCTTTTGGTCTTTTGTTTCTTGACAACCACCAGAAAAAATCATTTAATGAAATAAAGGGTTTCTTTGTTCTTTTTCTTTTTTTTTTTTATAACACTTGAAAGTATAAAATGCTACATTTCCAAAAATATATATATTTTTTCTGCACCAGCACCCTTGTATAGTAAAAGTATCTACTTTTTGTTCATTTGTTTCAATGCACTACACTTTATCTACAATTTCATTACATGTATACAGCAAATAGGCAAGCATGGCTTTTACATCCTTAATGATTTTTTTCTATACAGGGAGGTTTAAAAAAAATATCTGAACAGTTTGCCCAGTCATGTGACACATAATGCATGTACCTTGTTCTCGTATGTTTTTAAGGAGCTGTAAAATAAAGGTTCAGTCATTTTAACTCAGATATTTATCTTTTTAAAAATAGTGTTGCAGTTTTGTTCTTTGTATTACTTTTCAAAATTCCTTAAGTTTTTCTCTCATGGCACACTCGCGATACTTCCAATTTGGCAGGCAACATACAAGGCTGCGATGCTGCCCTGTGAGGGCACTGTAGTGACTACACAGCATATCAAATTTTGAAAACTTGTGGATCGCTTCACCACTGACATCCCTGACCGAAGGTTCATGCATGATGCATCAGCACACAGTACATTCAGAGCTGGACTCCCGGGAGCGGCTCCGGAGTCCCTCACAGTACCCGCCTGTCACTGAGTAGCTCGGCTCTGCCCGCCTCGGAGAGAGGCTCTTACCGCTCGCTCAGGGCGGGGAGGGGAAGATGATCAGTGCTGCGGGAGGAATTGGGCCTTATTGCTTTACTACTTCAGTGCAGGTTCTAGAACCATTTTCACCCAAACAGGAAAAATAACAACAAAAACCAAAAGCTGAGTTGGAGGACAACAATTTCTTTGTCTTTTGTTTGGTTAGATGGTAAGACGAACGGACAAGTGCCTCAGCTCGCTGCACTGACGACAGGCAAGCAAAGGCGATTACCAGTTAACTGATCAGCAGGCAGGCATGGTCAGGTCATCATTGGGTGAAGAGTTCAGAGGTCAGAAGGTCATAGGTTAGTTGCCGGTGGCGGCTGGGTGGTTAGAAACAAAAAAACAAAACAAAAAAAAAACAAAAAAAAAAAAGAAAAGAAAAGATAGAGAAGAGATTAGTCTCAGCTAGTGACGGCTTAATGACAACATGAAAAACTAATCACAACTAATAAAAAAAAAAAAAAAGCATGTGTAATTCTGACGAACTGATTGACACCATCTATCGAATACAATGAAAATCATGACAATTTCACATCATGATTTGAACAAATGAAGGAGAGCCCTCTCCCACAAAAAAACTTGTTAACAGGAAAAAATAGAAATAAAATATAACTAACAACTAATAGTTAGTAGCTCGATGAAGGGAACTGAGAACGACGACAATAAAGTGTCTGTATACAGAACTCTGGAACAGTCAGTGCGTTATCAGGATCTGACTGCCACTAAGCATTAGTATTCTCTCAGATGCAAGCATTAAAGCAGCTATTAATGATGGATGTGATTATTAATAACTGATGATTAACAGAAATGAATCTAAAGAAATTTAAATTTCTATGAACAATTTGGTTCAACATAAACTCTGGGCCAAACAAGGTTTCTTTTGTTCAATAAATGTTTATTGCTTTTTCAATGTTCTATTTACAAACAACATGGAATTTCTTGGCCTCATGATACAAAGCAGTACTAAACTGGAGTCTAGCAGTGCAGCCAACATCATGGGAACCAGAAAAAGGCCAGGCCTTCGGCGCTAGCCAACACTTTCCAGTTGGAAATACTATTTTACACATATAGAACACTTATAAAATGCACTTGCATGTAAACACTGTAAAATCCTGCCATTTAAAATTCTATACTCAAAAAGCTCTAAGTACATCAAAAAATAGAAGAAATTTCTAATTGATACCAATAAGGCATTTTTAAAACTACAACTTTTCTTTATTCGATTTCAAAGCTAATTCTCTGCAAATACAATATAATCTGACATTTCATATACATTCCTGCTTTATATATTTTAAAAGAAGCCACCTGTAAATACTATTTTCTTTTGCAAAATAACAAACAGAACAAAAACTTTTTAAAATTACAGTCAAACATAAAGTAGTTCTCAGTGGAAAGTCATCGTGCCCAATGTCTGGAGCTGTTCCTTCCCTAGCCAACCTGCCACACTGCTTCACCAAACTTGGTCCACTTAACAGTAGTATGATTTTTAAGACTCATTCAACAGCTTAGTTATTTCTACTCTATTCTGAGGTTTCACAGACAGTTCTGTACTGTTGCGCTGTGACTGTGGCAGAGGAGATACGAAGTACTTCAGTGCGGAGGCAGGGTCTGTGCCACCTCGTAAATCAAAACCCAGTGGGCGGGCCTCGGCTTCACGGAGTTCAATGATCTATGTCATTGACAGGTTTATCTCATGTAACAAAAGTGCTTTCTATGGCCTATCATTGTAGGACAGTCTATAAATACTACAAAAATACTGTATCTTCATTGTGACCGAATCTTCCCTCAATTTCTTAAAAATAGAATTTTATTTAAAATAAAAGCGGCTATTCCATAATCAAAGAAGAAAATAAATATTTCACATGAAGTCCTACGATTTCATAGGTATTCCAGAAATACAGAATCTTAAAGCATTTTTTACATTAACTAAATTTTTGTTTAAAACTGTAATGTTTCTTATAGAAATTGTGTCAATAATGGATTTTGAAAGATTATTACTCAGAAAGATCCTCATGGGTTTTGAATGGGGACTCCATAGACAAAGCACACCTCCGCTTCCGTAACCAGTATATCCTCTGCCCAGTCCCGGCCTCAGCAGTACGCACAGGCGTGTCAGCTGTGCAAAAACACGCCTGGTTCATTCCAACTGAGAAATCAGTTGGTCTTTTATAGGCTTCGAACTCAGTTCTGCAATGTGGAGAGTGGGCTTACTCTAGTGAAGAACTAGGTCTCTGTCAGCCAGGCCACCCTCTACATGTGCATAGAGAATCAATGGTCACAGGCCCAAGGGTGAATTTCCTTGATTTAATGAACACATATTACTCTTTCCTTCAAAAGATTAAAAAAGTAATAAAAAACCTCAAAAATAGAGAAAACAGTAGTATCATAAAATAATTTAAGTGAAGGACTTCAGACACCTCCCTCAGACCCGAGTGCATCCAGTGACAGTAACAAGAGTACACAGAGGATTCTGTTATTTAGAAAGGGGAGAAGGTAGCATTTCGGTTTGCTGACATTGCATTTTGAATAAAAACAGTGACAAGACTAATCAAAACACTTATAACTACGACAGAGCTATGCATGGAATGTGTTCTTGTTTTGAAATACAATAAAATCTTCCTAATATTTTCAACTATCTCAAGGTACTGGAGTACCGAGTAGGCCAATAATTATTATGTTAAAACAAAATTATGAAAATCTCAAGTGGGAATACAAGGAAAAGTTAACAAAGGACAAACTACTTTAAAATACTCATAACTATTTCAGACAATAACTATGGGAAAAAGCTTCAAATTACTCATGGAATTATCTGGATTCTTTAAATCTAGATTTTTTTTTTTTTTTTTTTGCTTTCTGAAAATATCCTCCTTCACTAAGGGACTTACTCTGACGCCAGCAGGACACACGGGTACATGCCACACTCGCAGAGGATCACTGAGCTTGGGCCTATTGACTTGGTTCATTAAACAATCACTACAAGTGACATATTAGTTAAATGTCTTCAAGGCTCTTTAACCATATATGATGCTAAATAAAGACGGTTGGTAACTCTGGAAAGGTATTGTATTCTGATGAGGACAACAGCTGTGTCCAATACTATCTTCTGCATACAAGATAGCCAGGCAAAGCTGCAGGCCTCTCACAGTTCACATACGATGTAAAAGTGGAGTGTAATCCATCACTTTTCCCCACTGGTATCCGATAGTTAGAGTGACTTAATCAGTAGATAATAAATGTGCCATAAATAAAGCTTGTAAAAGTCCTCTTCTACCTTGCTTCGGATTTCTTGCTTGTGATTTTAAACTCGGAAAAATAATTCAATGTCAATAAACCGAAAATATCACTCCTCAATAAAAATAAATAATTCATAAAAGGGTCCAAGGGCATATACAGGGCACAAATTACAAATGTTGAAAAGGAGAAAAATGAAGACTTATTTTCCAGTCACAGGTTAGTCAAGAAAGTATTCAAACAGCTGGGTTCATGCCACCACAGAACTTCAAGAGATAGTTTACATTTAGATAATATATTTTAGCAGCAAATGACAAAAATCAAAGGATCCGTTTTGGAATAAAATATAAGAATAAAAGGGAACTGATTTTCTGACTTATAAAAGACCCAACTGCATCAAAGTTATCTTCACAGTCCCTACTTTGCTGAGTTCAGCTAAGTACTTGACATGTATAACCTCATGTTTATACAGTGGCTCAAATATCTTATTAGAAAGGAAAATGGGAAACTAAATCTTCAGTTTTCTCCAAAAGAACACAGGAGGCATATATCCCTTTACTTCTCTCATTAAAGCACCATCTGCACCGTTCATTTTGCAAAACCAACCCAAAATTTCAAAATAATTAAAAGGTAACTTTCAGAAAAAATTTTTACTGAAAATGAGGTGAAAACAAAATTTAATAGCTCCCCAAATGGACTAATTTATGTTTCAGTAAGAATAAGTCATAGTACATATTAACAGAATTCAATAAGTTAAAATATCAAGGGAGAAAAAAACAAACAACCCAACCCTTAAATCTGCCAATGGTCATAAATTAATTTAGAAAGGAAAGGAAACACTGGGCAGTAAGCAGGTACACATTTCCCATCAGGTGTGGTGTTGCAAATGGTATGGACACCCCACGCATTTCTCAGAAACAAGAACTGCAGAACTAAACTAACCTCGGTCTGCGGTCACAATCCTTTGGTAAGGATGGACACGCATATCGTGCCTTCGAACTTTAGTAGCCACCGCACCTAGTTAAATTGCAATTACCAAGACAAAGTTAGAAAACATTCACAAGGGAAAAGAAAACAAACATTAACAGCAGGTTTATCAAAATGGATTTCAAACGTTCATTTACTACAAAAATTTCGTTTTATGAAACACGTTAAGGCACAGTAGTTTTAAAATTAACCGTCATATGTTGCGTATATATGCGTCTATTAATATTGCATTCACTTCAAACATCTTGGCCTTAATCCATGTCATCCATTCGTGTACAATCCCAAGTCACAGGACTTCACGAATGCCAGTAGTGCCACACCGCCAAGCTTTACTAGTCACATATTCACTGAAGTGCCTTTCTTGCAGCAGGATTAAAAATAATGCCATGTTTAATACTGACAAGTACTTGCTAACCTTAAGACCACTTCCAGAGTTTATCACTTTAAAAGGTTTATAAGCAATTCTTAAAGCCTACAGATTGTGGTTTTAAACTTTGAGTCAATAAGTATGAACTGCAATGAATTAGGTGATTAGTAAAGCAAACAGTATAGTACACTTAGCAGTCAGTACACTACTACACACTCCTTTATAAATTACCGTTATTTTGTAAGATTATAGACTAAACCAAATTAATAACATACTTTTACTTTCTATCAGTGTGCAAAAAGTGCAAGTAAGTCACTGACTGCTAGGCTAAGCTTCCCTCCCCCCGGCTGCTGAGACTAAGCATTTGTTAAATTCAGATCTGATGAGGGTTCAGTTAAGACCGTTCTTGAATTCTTAGCCTTTCGTTGGGAAAGCCATACCTAAAGATAAAAGGAAGGGAATTAAAAATTAGTCATCAATGAAGATTTGATGCTATTACCAATCTCCTCACTACCACCAACACACATGTCTGCATCTGTTTTGAAGGGCACTGCTTATTTTAAAATAATATGATGTGAGACTTGATATAGAGCATGCATGTTATCTGTGTGCAAATTTACTATAATAGCAATTTGAAATAATTTTCTCAATTCTCCAAATGGTCAATCAATATCATGCTTTACTGCTTAGGTGGCAAGCGAGAAATAAAATTGATCGTAATGGATTTTTGTCATTTAGTACTTATTATCATTCATCTTATGATTGCCAATTAGGAATAGGTATGTCCTGGTTTTGTCAGTCTAATAATTACTACAAATAAAATTTCCCAACACAACCAAAAACACACTGCTTTACAACGAGGACCACTCTGCAGTGGCCCTCGTTGTTTTCAAGCAGTAAACTGGTCCGTCATCCCTCGGCATTTCAGACGAGTGATCTGCTAGGAGTCTAAGCCTCGAGGCCAGCTCAGGGAGCCCTGCCCGGGGCCGGAGCAGCAGCTGGTGGCTGAGCGCCAGCCCGGCAGGAAGCAACAGTCCACCTCCTCCACAGACGCTGTGCGTGCAGCAGGGAGGAGCTCTGAGGAGGGAGCAGGCATGGGGCCGCAGGACAGAGCGTTAACAGAACAGAAGGCGTAAACAGGTTATATGTTACATGTTATTTTAAAAATGCTTCAAGAAATGTGCAACAGAAACAAGCCTTTCATAAACAGTACTAGGGTATAATTCTGACCTGGAATACTTTATACAATGTTATAGATACCCGAAGACATATACAGTAAAGTGTATTTGCTCATAGAACAGAAGGCACTTGAGTGCATGCACACACACAGATAACATACAGAGCGTTGTGGCTTTCTTTAATAGAACAATGAATTTTCAAGTTTAAATCCTTGTCCGGGTTCATTAAAGGCTTTCAAATTTTATAAGTCAATATGAATGCTGGAAAAAAACACCTTAAGAGATCAAAGTCCTACAAGTCAAGAGCATGCAAGCAGCACCAAGGTCATACACCATTCGGGGGAGAGGGTTCAGATTCTGTGTGTAACACAAAGGCAGCGCGGAAGCAGCTGCTCCACAGTGACTGGTCGTGTTACAACAGCTGCTGCTCTCTAGTCCTCCATCCCGCAAGTCAATGGGCTGAAATATCAGGCATGACTGGCATTTCAATCCACTCTATAAAGAAAAGGCGTCAGTAATGTCTTTTGCAAGCACACCACTTTTTGTTCATGTAAAACTGAGCGTTTATAGTATGATCCTAATTTTTGCCTCAAGGGTGATTCTACCGCAGTGATTTGATGTTTACTTATCAATTCCAACCATGCTATGAAATGAGGAGTAACTTATGTTTAATATTAACCTGGACTTCAAAAGAGAAGAACTATAATACAAAAATCTGAATGCAACTACTCGTTGGGACCTTTCCTATTTAAGTTCTCACAAATATTAGAAAATTTAATTACTGCAGTCTTAAAAATCTCAAAGTATTTTCACATGGACAATTAAAACTTAGCCAATAATTAAAGAAATCTTTGAGACGAAAAGAATCTGACTTTGGCAAAACTGAAGGAGAGAATACGCCAGTGGATAGAGTCAGTGATGTCAAATGTGAAAAATATTTCCTATCTGAAATGCTCAAATTTACCCGTCCAGAGCAAATCTGAGATACCAACACAAATCTGACCAAATCTTAAGATACAATTATTTAAAAGGAGAACCCTTACAAGGGGCTGAAATAAAACAAAATTTAGTCTTCAGTCTTTCCTAATGGAAACTTGTCTCTAAAACTGATGCAAAAATTTCAAAGTCTGGGGCAGAAAAGGTTGTGAAGAAACGTGTTAACCACACAGAGACCACAACTTACCTAATACGCCGCTCGGCTCAATAGGGTACTCAAGGATCGACGTAGCTGGTGCCAACGTGTAGGGGTACTCGTAGGGCGTGTAGATTAAGCCAGCTTCAGGCCCCGGAGGAACGATGGCAGCAGTGGGGTGAGGAGTTCCGTTCGGCATGACCGCGGTCTGGATCTGTCTGATCAAAGGCATTATGGTAGGGCCAGCTGGCGTCGGGGTGCGCAGGGCAGCTGGCGGGAGGACAGGCGCAGGCCCAGTGATAATCCTGGGAGCAGCCTGGGCAGTTGCTGCAAGAGAAAAGGCAAGGGCTGCTACAGTAAGCAAAGAAATTTAGAAGGAAGTACAGAGAGAGCAGTGTAAAATACAGGAAAGGAGAGGGGAGTAGGAAAAAGAAAGAAAAAAGCAGGAAAGAAGAAAAATAAAAGGAAATCATTAGTTCATGCGCTGGTCACACACGACGCCCAAGCACACCAATCAACTGCAAACAGCTTCCCCTTCCCAATGTGATTAAGAACCAATGTGCAAAAACTAAAGCCACTGTTAAAAAAAAGAGAGGCCATTAAAAAAGGTTATATTTAGTTCATATGTGTGATATGTCTGTTTTTAAGATCTCATGAGGCTAAAAAGGTGCATGCAGAAGCACAAAACAGTTGCATTAAAAAATGTTTAAAAAATATTCTGAGATTGGAGTCCCCAGAAACAGTTTTGCTATAATTTCTAATAGAGTAGCTTCAGTTTCAAATTAAAGAATCGTTTTTATTGTATTAAGCCAACTACTTGTAAAGTTCCTGCATATGTAGGAATTAACTTCTCATAAAAAAACAATACAGGGTGGGTCAAAGTAGGTTTACGGTTGTTCGTATGGAAAACAGCACGATAGTAACAGTAAAGAATAAGCTCTTTCGAGTATACCCCCGTGAACCTACTTGTGCCCACCTTGCACAGTGAACGTCCCCTTCCTCTACAGGACGCTTATAACAGACCCATTCTCCTAAGTGAATGGAAGCCACCGTTTGTGAAGCAGGTACTTCTAAACCCAACAGGTTGTCTACATGTTAGAAAATTGCCCAGAACTTTAACATTCAATTTCTTTAAAAAAAATTTAGTAATTTACCCTTTAATTTTCTCAGAATACTAATTTTACAGGATCTCATTTTAAATATAAAGAAGCAATCCTCTTACGCGGTTTAAGAGAGCATGCGCAAACACAACTAAAGGGGGAATGGGGCTACGAAAGTTCCCACTACTGCCCTCTGTGAACACAAAGCATCGCGAGGGGCCATGCCGAAGGGACAGAGTGTGACAGGAGGGTCGCTGCTCTCAAAAAGCTTTGCATTTTTTGTCCTTTTCATAAATGTTACAAAATAAACTAGAAGTCTTAAATCTGTAGTTAACAACATAGAAAATTTCATTAAACTCTTACATTTAGAAGTTGAACTTTCATTAAAAGAATAAAAGTTCATAAGCCTTTTAGAACTTAAGGGACATGCTGGAATAAAACAAAACCAAGAAGAACGTCCACAACTCATTAAAGTGGTAAAAGTGGGCCTTGAGGCCATATCCAGGAACAATCATCCCAACGCTTCACTTTGTTTCATCTGGTCAGGTGCTATGCCACCGAAGAGAAAGCTCTGCGGACAAACAGCCGAGATGCTGTCGTGCGGGCCCCGTCGCGTTCTTACGTGATTTAATGTTGGCATCTCTGTAGGTGCCATTCAGAATCGCAAGCTCCATCAGCTGCATCTTCTTCAGGCTGTCTTCTCCCTCTGCCTGTATAAGGAAGAGCAAGCAGCACTTAGGGTGGTCCACATACATCGGCGCCACATCCATGCTCCCGACAGCACGTGCCCGGAGCCACCTGCTTCCAGTAGGAGGAAGATCAGAGGCCACAGGGAACCTCACTGAGGGCACGTGGTACATGGCACACTCAGCTGCCACTGGCTGCGCTTCTACTTGGAATTTTTAAATATAAGCTGCACTGATTTACTAAAGTTCTCCTAAAAGGCTTTGCTTTTAAAAGGAATACATGAAAATGTTAGATGAGATTAAATATGTTATGTTCTCTAGCATCTATTATAATGTTAAAGACTTCAAAGCTCAAATGTATTCATTAAGACCAAAAACAGCTCTGTCTGGTGTGGTGACAGCATCAGCCCACACACCAAAGGGTTGAGTGTCCAATTCCCAGTCAAGGGCATGTACCTGGGTTGCAGGTTCAATCTCTAGCCCAGATGAGAGCATCTCAATTGATGCTTCTGTTTCTCTCTCTCTCCCTCCCCTCCTTCCACTCTCTCTAAAAATCAATGGAAAAAATATCCTTGGGTGAGGATTAACAATAAGACAAAAAAAAAAGGGGGGGGGGCTTTTAAACACGGAAGTCTTGATTGTGATATTCAGATAACTGTCTAATTCTCAAAAAAGAAAAATTTAATAGTCATAAGAACTTCTAAAAATTATATATATGTGTGTATACACACACACACACAGTTATATATACATATATACACTGCCAACATCCCTCTATCCCCTAAATTTAGCTGTTAGCAAGTGCTATCAACTCTAAAGCAAATCTACATTTAGGGTTATCATTTGATGTCCAAGCCACTACGCATGTGAAAGCCAGCAGGGGTACTCTTAATATCAGGTATAACCCAGGACCATCTGATTATCAAAATGTTTAGCCATCCTATTTACCTTGGACTCACCCCATGCTTTCCTATTACTGATGTCACCCTTGTCCTAGTCATTATCCGGGTCTTATCAAAATCACTACAAAATTATGTTAATGATGTCTGTTCCCCATCAGTCTATACACAATGGCCAGATTAACTGCCACAAATGCAGCTTTCATCTTAACAATTTTTGTGTCTCAAAACCTTTAATCTACCTATGGTCTGGCCCCAAACTATGTTCAAAGTTAAACTCACTAATCTTCTTAATATTTTTAAAAACCTCTATCTTCTTTGCCGAAACCGGTTTGGCTCAGTGGAAGAGCGTCGGTTTGCGGACTGAAAGGTCCCAGGTTCGATTCCGGTCAGGGGCATGTACGTTGGTTGCAGGCCCATCCCCGGTGGGGGATGTGCAAGAGGCAGCTGGTCGATGTTTCTCTGTCGACGTTTCTAGTTCTCTATCTCTCTCCCTTCCTCTCTGCAAAAAATCAATAAAACATATTTAAAAAAACAAAACAAAAAAAAAGCCCCTCTATCTTCTTATAAATCAACTGGTCACTTCGGGAGGGCGGCACTCACCTGACAAGCTGGTCAGGAAGCCACAGGAAAGATTAGAGAGGACTAATATCGCTGTGTTTGGACTCAGCTTTAAGTGCTAGTGTGTGTGTGTGTGTGTGTGTGTGTGTGTGTGTATTAAATACATACATGTGTAGGTGCAGTATGTTTATGAATACATATGTATACACAATCCATAGCTTTTAAACAATACCTGCACTTCTATATTTTTTTCTTTTTATCATGGAAAACATCAGACGTATAAAAATTAATATACTCTTCAATGTGTTATATTTCCAGGGACAGATTTTTATAAAGATGCTTGCAATCTATACAAATGGAACTCATGTACCAGACGTCTGCCTCAGAAACTGCCATGACAATGTCTCTCATTTAGGAACACCACAGAGTGGGTCACTGACGCTCTTCCTGCCTGTGCCTCCAACGGAGCCAGTCTGAGAGCCACTCTTCCCTGGGTGTGACTCAGGCCTCAGTGCGGCCTCATTATTACAAGAGGCGGCACAATTCTTACCGCAGGCATCATATACAGTCACTGGTGCCTTTCTTTCTTTATCCCCCCCCCCCCCCAAATATGTTTTATTGATTTTTTACAGAGAGAAAGGGAGAGAGAGAGAGAGAGAGAAAGAGAGAGAGCTAGAAATGTCGATGACAGAGAAACATCGACCAGCTGCCTCCTGCATACCCCCCACCAAGGATGTGCCCGCAACCAATGTACATGCCCTTGACCGGAATCGAACCTGGGACCTTTCAGTCTGCAGACCGATGCTCTACCGCTGAGCCAAACCGGTTTCCACACTGGTGCCTTTCTTAACAGATGAGTTTTCATGATAAAAATGAAATTAGGAGGCAATGAATCAGGGAACATACACAATGGCTAGCTACTATAGCAGTGGTTAAATCTGACTGATCTTCCACAGGGGAAGCAGCCTTTGTATCAAGGTGGTTGGTGCTTTAAATATGTGGTATGAATATTTAAGAAACAGTTAGCTAATGGTGAGAACCAAGGTTACACTCTGGTTCCAGTGTTACGTGGATCTCTCCAGTTATATATTGGTTTTGTAGTATTAGATTTAGAGTGCTTTCAAAAGCTTTGTTTACGGAACTCTCCTAATTTCCCGTGAAAACTTTTTAGGACCAAAGTTCTGATTGCATATTATAGGAGCACATCTCTCCATTTGGCGAACAAATCATATAAAACTACACTATTAGGTTCCTGGTAATACAATTAACTACTGGTCAATAAATTTAAACAGGTGCTTTAAACAACACAGTACTGTGTTAGATTAAAAAAATAGAACTCTTCCTTTAAGAGATCACGAATAACAAAGTGAAGACTACTTCTATTGCATATTAATATGCACCCATTTAAGAAACTTGATAAAAAATGCGCAGCATTTTTAGGCAATACGTTTCTATTTGCTGATCTTTCACTGGAAGAAGTCTTAAGTGGCTTTAAAACCACTGGAGTACTAAGACTAATCTTTTTTATGGTTTTTCCTGAAACTTAGCTTCTACTGTGAAATCTACTATCAACTTCCTCCACGTCCATTCCAGAAGTCGCTGTAACACACCCAATAAGCGACGAGTGTCCTGAAGCTGCCAATGACTTCAGACGAGGGAGTGGTAGGTAAGGGGCTACAGGGACAGCTGGGAAGGGAGGACACAAGAGATAAAGACAGGCTGGGATGGTCCTGCTGACCAGTTTGCGCTGTGACCACCATGACAGAACGCAGTGAAGCCTGGCCCAGCAGTGAGGGCACTCCCGTCACCAACAAGGAAGCGCTGGCTCTCATTAGACCAGAGCTCGCCCTGGCTTTAGTCTAACAGGGAAGGCTGACAGGACAGAGCGACCGGAGAGAAGGTGTGGGCAGACTGGACTGTAAGGAGCGGGGTGGGGAAACCTGCAGGTAAAAGCAGCACTGCAGGACTCCAGGGCAACTGAAGCCCCAGTCCTGAAGAAAACGACGGAGGATCCCTGAGGAGGCAAAGGTAGAGCTGAGAATGTTATGTCTGAAATGGACTAAGTCACCCAAGGGGAGGTGCGGATTGGACTGGTGACCTGGAGTGCAAGATTGGAAGCGCACTGAAGAATGATCACACAGGCACTGGGCCCTGAGGCAGGGTCACGGATGGCGTGCTCAGGAAGAACACACTGGAGAGACGACCACTAGAAAAGTCCTACCTACAGTGAGCGCCTAACGTTTCTGAAGAGCAAGCATCAAGTGACCAAACAAGTAGTTGGCAAACTCATTGATTTTGTCCTAAACTCACTGATATTAAGTCTAGGTCTTTCTATGCACTGAAGTCTTGGTTTCTAGGCTGCCCCAAAGCAGCTTCTCAAAAGAAGTTTGTGGAGTTGCTTGGAAGTCATTAAATGAGTCTTTCATAAAAATCTCCAGAAGGGTGTTATAATTCCATAGAATCCAAATTCAGTAATCAAATTATTTTGTTTAAAAAGAGTATACTGCCATCATTCACAGGTGAATTCATAAGATAGTATCACAAAGTAAGCTAATTCATAAATCTGTTGGCTTGCTCAGAGATTTAGTATTCTATAAAGCAGTTTAACAAAATAGAAACTGATGCTATGTTGGTTTAAAGGCAGAACTTTAAAAACATTTTAATTTACATTTTATAATTGAAATATACATTAAAGATTAAATGTTTCCCCCAAACCATTAGGGGTTGAGGGAATTAAAAAACAATAACATATACACTTACATAATTCTGCAATACAGGATTCAGAGTAAAGGAGGAGTCTATTATTAATTGTCGCTTTTGAAGTCAAATTTTCAGTATTTTATTTAGTTATGCAAAACACAGAGGAAAATCAAGTCATAAAATAAGCAACCAAATAAGTTTATCTGAAACAATCTTAATATAATACTGAATGTTCATTTGGATTGTTAATATACTATTAGAATTTCACAATGGTAGTATCTGAATAATTTTGCTAATAAATATCACAACACTTGAAATGTCAAGAAAAATTAAATATAAGGTTTAAAATTACAAGCAAATTAAATAAAAAAGGGGCATATGGTTTAATTGTTATCAATTCCATTTCAATGTTCACTAATACAAAGTGAACGGGTTACAAATGCTTTGCCTATATATAAGGAATGTGATGCTACTTAACAACCATGAGAAGGGCATGCAAACAAAGTAAAGGGATGTATGAAAATAACGGAACTAAAGAAAATACAATGAGGAATCACTCACTTATTTTTCCCTGTTAAATAATTTTAATGAATTTATATCTAAAATTAATTTTAGAGTATCTGTGCATAATATCATATATTTAATAAGAATATATTTAAAAACCAAAATGCATTATGCTGGCCAGTGAGGAGCATATTTACTTAAGGGATAGAAACATTACATTATGATAAATTCAACATACGAATTCTGATGGAGGCATGGAATACATTAAATAGATTAAAATAGAAGGACTTCCTATATGAACTGCAAAAATATTGGTAAGGAAACAAATATACAGAACCCTATTTTTCTATGCCCAGAACTTTTCTTTTTAGTTGCATGCTATCTAAAATGTCAACCTCAACAAAATGTTCTGCTTGGAGAAGCTACTCAAGGAATCCTTAATGAGAATCAAAAGGAGGATGTTTCTTATACCAAGTCCATACTTGTGAGAGTTTAATCACTTACCCTAGACAACGCACATTCTATTACGGTCACCGAGGAGCCTCATCAAACTGAAGCTCCAGGCGGGGGAAGCCTGCCTCGCTGCCACACAACAGCATGGCCACAGCCTGGCAGCTCTCAGTGAGGCACATGGTTCTGCTATGGCGATGATTAAGTCTCAAAAACTACACCTGTTGAGCTTCTTCATATATCCATGTGAACTGAGGCCTAAAGGCAGAGGACTTTTAATTATTTGTGAAAATTCTAGTTGACACAATGCTCCTGTGACTGCCCTAACGCAGAATAAACAAGCCACAAAATGGATTGGCGTATAAAAAGTTATTGATTTAGAATCAGGTTAAATTTTAGCATTGTCCTTCTTTGCAAGAAAAATTAATCAGCACATGCCAATTTCTGTACATGTCTTTTTCTCTCATCATGTTTCCTAAGGCCAGAATACAGAATACCAACACGTAGAATACAACACATACAACGTTTTGATTCCAGGAGTTGTATTCCAAATTTAAATGGTATTTCAGAAAATCTTGTCATTGTGTTGTTTTATTAATTTACTATAGGATTTTAATAAGACTTATTTTGATGTGTAATTTACTTTAAGGAGTAAAGATTATAAATATAAATGCTGAACTTTTAAGAATATTGTATTCCTTCTTCTCTGAATCATTCATTCTGAATACCTGCATCTCCTTATGGCCTGCATCCCCTCTGTGGCCTAAAAAATTAAAGATGCATCTATATTTTTAGGCCACAAAATTAACAACAAATTATTACTTTCCTTATGAAACTGTAATCTAGTGGCTTGAAAATGTTAATGGACTTCCCAAAGACTTGTTTTATTTAATATGAGAGAACATTTTATAGTCTCAGAGCTTTAGGTACTAAATGTCAGTCTTTTTCTGGAGGGCAGCTATAAACCTCTAATGCAAGCAGGCGATCGTCACGCTGTCCTGAGGCCTGCGAGGTTATGCAAGCGGAAGTGCTGGCTCCCCTCGGCACCAAGGAGCCTTTGCTCCGGGAGCCACCACACTGACCGGAGCTCCCAAGACCCGGCAGGCGGACTCTCCCACGGGTCTGCGTGCAGCCTGTAGAACCCAGTCATGCGCTTCAGGACCCTACCTGTTTCCCACAGAAACTCTGTTCGTCTTACTTGGTGACACAAATAGGACAAGTGGGAAGACACAGATTGCAAGCACTGAGTAAAAAGTATCACATGAATGTTTATTAAAACAAAATAACCATTTTACTAGCATCATTTGAAGATGATGTGATTTAGGAAGGAAATGTCACATGTAGAGTTGTGTCTTCTGCCCTCAGAGGTTTGGAACAACATGCCTTTCCGTGGCTGTGCTTGCGGTGCACTGCACGTAGAGGAAGACAAGCCTTCAGAGGAATTGTGGGCCTGGAGCATGGAGTGGCCTGCCATCCTGCCCTCCTCTAGGAGAGAAAGCAGGACTGGTCCTTTCAAACCTAATTTATGAATTTATTCAAACCTGCCAAATTGCTTTAAGTAGACGCCTCTCACATTTGAAAATTCTCATGGCAACTCATTTAGTTTGGCAGACTGGCAAACCCAATGCAATCCTTTTATCCCGCAGCTAACCCAGTACAATGGTAATTCTGCGCTGACACTCTGAAGAGACTGCTAATTACTGTTCTCCGGGTCCCCAGACAGATTCCCCATTCAGATGAAAATGGCTGTGCATGGCAGCAAACCACCACCACCACCACCTTTCTGTACGTGACAGAGACGGTCTCTTCACAATACAGCTCTACAAGGAGCAGGGCATCATAGTTAGGTGTCTTTTAATACCTTGCCTTCTTTCCCAATAAAATGAAAAGGAAGCCAATAATATCACAAACTTTAATTATTGACAACTTAGTTAAGAACTAAATGCAGAGCTACCAATTCATTAACAATCCTGTTAAAAGAACTTTTACAATAAGATTTCTCTATCTCTAGAGTCATTCTGTCTCTTCCTGTCTTACTCTTTATCTATATCTATTTTCAGGTTATAATAAAAACTTACTTAACTAAGACAAATGCATATGGCATTTAGACAGAAAAGAATGTTTGAGAAACTTAAAAGGCAAACCTAAAAAAGCATTTTGTAATGCTCTCTTCTCTCTACTACTCTATCAAATCCTAATGACATCTGCAATTTTTAAGTAAGTGAATTAAAATTACTTTTGTTTTAGTACATATCCTCAATTTTCATAATATTTCTTGAAATAACTGGCAACAATTTTAAATTTCAAAATCTCCAGGTAGAAATTTGTCAGAATCTACTAGATCAGTTACTTTAATCTATGTTTATAAATGCTTTCACAAGGAGATCAGCTATTTATTTAAAACTGACTCATGTTCAAGTTCTCAAACATCTATAAATAAATATAAAGAGAAAGTGAAAGACCAAGGAGAAGAGAAACAATTACACCCACCGCGAAGTAAAAAGCCTGAGATGAGCACTCCGGAATTCTCGGGGACTGGTGGCACCTGTGTGCCCAGGCCCGTTGTGAATTATGAGACCACATAAACTTCAGGGCCTGAAACCACTTAATTTCTCTGAGACAGGTTAGTGCTACTCATTCAGTCTCCACAGGTTAGTATTCTATCTCCTCAACAGAAACCTTGACCTCATTCCTCCTGCAAGGGAGGAAACATTACAGCAGGAAGAGGAGACTCAGCCAGTACCCTCACCTCTACTTGCTCAGTCTTCCCGTCAGAGTCCAGCACAGTATTCCCTGCTTCCACTTCTAGTGCCTATAGGTTCTCTGGAGATCAGAAAACATCACAGAATACATCTCCATAAGGTCTTAGCTAATGACTACAACTACCGTGTTTCCCCGAAAATAAGACATCCTCCAAAAATAAGACCTAGCGCATGGAAAGATAAGACATCCCCTGAAATAAGACCTAGCGCAACTTTGGGAGCAAAAATTAATATAAGACACTGTCTTATTTTCGGGGAAACAGGGTAGCTGCAGGTCTTATTTCCAAACTCACTGAGACGAGAATTGAAAGAGGGATGGTACCAATACCTGAGATGGGAGGTGCACACCCATAGTAATTAAGAGGGAATCTGTGTGTGTGTGTGTGTGTGTGTGTGTGTGTGTTGCAACTTACAATGTGTTTTAGTAACATCCATAGTTTCATAATTTTCTTGCTTATTATGCTACTGTAAACAAAAGCCTATTCTGAGATCGGGGTTAGCAATGAGGGTTTTTGTATGTAGGGAAAAGAATTTCTTTTGGTGTGGTGCATCTGTGACCAGGAGCCGAGGTGGTCATTAATACGGTCAATGATGTAGTTGAGGCAACCAGTCCATGTCCAAGAGGAGAAAAGATGAAACATGTGTCCTGTACTTCCACACAAATTATTATGACCTTCCCAAGGACTGCTAAGGCAATAAGTAGTAATAACTCAATTTTACAAATAAGGACAGTGACAGTCCCTGACCAGGATTTATATAATCCTACTGTATTTCTCATCGCTTTTAATAACCTGAAATGCACAACTCGCCAACCCTAAAATGCATATATACTAAATTTCTCTATGAATCTGTATATTGATCGACCAGTTCAAGTCTCACCGAAGTTGCCATTATATAAAAAAACAAGTGAAATCTTTTAATGATGCCAAACCCTGGCCATGTAGGTTGTGTAAACTATTGATATATATACACAACCTGATGTTGGGAATGAGTGTGAGTATACCAAATTAGTTTGCCATTTCAGTGAGATTAAGGAGAACACACTACTAGTGTGTGTTTTTACAATGAATGAATGAATGGAGATCTTTAGACTCTTTCAGTAATCAACAAAGCTAGGAGGGATAAAGGTAAGAAGAAAAGAAGACCTGAATAACATTTTCAATCTTCACCTAACTGACATCTACACAGTACATAGCCAACTACCACAGAATGCACATGCTTTTAAATGTACATGAGACAGTTCACAAAACAGACCATATGCTATACTATAAATAAGTCCTAAATAGATTAAAAGACTGAAACATTACAGATTATAATTTCTGAACAAAGCATAACCAATGTACGCAGAACTCTGGGGGGTGAGGGTAGGTATGGGGGGGGGGGGAAATGGTAAGGTATACACACATATAATACCTTAATAAAAAAATGAAAAAAATTCTGAGCAGAACAAAATTAAATTAGAAATCAGTCATAGTAAGATAAACAGCTAAGTCCCAAATATTTGGAAAAAACCCATGGGTCAAAGAAAAAAATCAGAAATTAGAAAATATTTTGAACTAAATGGTAATGAAATTACAATATAACATTATTTTGGTGATGCAGTTAAAGCAGTTTTCAAATAAAAAATTATGCCTTTATAAAGATAGTTCTCAAAAGTAGAAAAGAAAGGTTTCAGATCACTAATTTTCCACCTTTAAGATGAGTGAAAATAATATGAAACCAAATCAGGTAGAAGGAAAGTGTAAAAGGAGAAATCAATAAAACATAAAAGGAAAAATAGAGAATATCAACAGAAACGAAAGTTGATACTTCACTTCTATAGATCCTACAGATCTTAAAGATGAAAAGATAATGTTATGAACAATTTCATAGCAGAAATCTCATCAACTTAGATGACATGAATAAGTGCTTTGAAAAAATAAAAAAACAGAAAAAATTTTTGAGAGTTCTATATTTTACAAATAAATTGAATTTGTAATTAAAAGCCTTTCCACAAAAAGCCACAGATTAGAATATTTATTTATTACCCAAATCTACAAAGAACTGTTATAACTCAGTATGAGAGAAAACAATAAAGTAGACTTAAACAGATACTTCATTAAAGAAGACACACGAATTGCTAAAAAGGACATGGGAAGATGCTCAACATCATTTATCTGCAGAGGAATGGAAAATGAAAGCACAACAGGTGAAAGGATCAATATGCCTTTTTAGTCTATGGATTACTAATGATCAACAAAAAGGAACATGCAACAGAATGGAGGAACTTCCAAAAAAAATCCAGGCTTATTCCAAGACAGTCAGAAAATAATGTTGATCCACATGAAATTTAGAAAAAGTAAATATATAAAAAAGCTGAACAACCAGAGAAAGCAGGAAGGTAGTGGCTGGGAGGTGAGAGAAAGGGGAATGCGGAGATGTCAGTCAATTCATGTACAGCATGTGGGAACAGTTAATAATACTGTGGTGTATTCTTGAAATGCTATGAGAGATCTTAAAAATTGGTAAATTGTGAGATAATGGACATGGTTAACCGAACTGTGATAATTTCACAATTGCTATGTATGTCAAACCATCATGTGTACAATTTCTGTCTATTATATGTCAATGAAACTGAAAAAATATATATACATAGAGAGAGTTTTGAGGCAAAATTAACCCCATTATCTGTCTGGGGACAGTGGGAAAAAGGTGGTTAATTGATGGTAGAGTAAGAAAACAGGTGATAGAAACCTTGATTGAGGTAATGATTATAAGTGCATTCAGCTTCAAACTCAATGTGATCCATTGTATGTTTAAAAAGGAATGGGAAAAACCACAAGAAGAGTTTTCTTTCTTCACATCTTCAAAATCACTCCATTAGCATTTTTTAGAATTTTAGCTCAAATTGTATTTTAATCGGACCTAGGAGTTTCTATATTATTTCTCAAATCATCTTTAGAACACTAATGTGAATGTATTCCCATAAATTTTGATGGCCAATTAAATGTGGAAATTGTTCGCAATACTTACTAGCATATTAAAACTTTCTTTACCCAGAATCCCTATGAAAAGTGCCTCACAGAACAGTTAGGGAAATGCCAACTGCTCTAAGAATCTTACCTTAAATAATTTTCTGAACTCTATCAATCTAAAACACTGTCAACCCAGGATAGCTACACTTGGGACAGGAAACAACATCTCAAATGGTTTAGGTCCAAAACTCAACTCCTGTTAATTCCCTCCAAGTCCGTTCCTACTAATATCCTCTTCCACAAGACCGCAGCATTACATCCTCTCACTGTTCGGGCTGAAAACCCTGACGTCACTCTTGACTCCATGCTGTCTGATATCCAGCCGTCCAGGGTGGTAACCTTTTTTTTCGCTAAGGGCCATGTGGATATTTATAACATCATTTGTGGGCCATACAAAGTTATCAAATTAAAAATTAGCCTGCTCTATTTGATCAAACATTTAATTAACTCACCCCTAATGCCTTTTCACAGGCCTGATTCACTTTAAAAATGTACTTAGCATCAGACCATGCTTCACACCTTCACCACTATGGCTACGCTGGTCCCACTCATTATCATCTGTCATCCGGATTAATGAACAGTCCAGAAACTGGCAAACTTTGTAACGAGCCAGACAGTAGATGGCTTTTCTGGGCATATGGCCTGTGGTGCAGTTACTCAGCTCCTCCATGGAAACGCACACACAGCCGCACACAATGTGTAAATGAAAAGCATGGCTGGGTTTTAATATCGTTTGTTCATGAACAATGGAATCTGAATTTCAAAATAAAGTGCCATTTAAAAATATAAATTGTATGAGTTTTTTAAAAAGCTTTTGTACATCATTTAATATTCAAAGACAAATAATTTTGAAACCAAAATGTTTCTTAAGACATTTGCTCCAATTCTCATTTTATAAATAAGAAAACATACAGTGAAGTTTACTTACTTTCTGAAAGACACATAACAATAACAGACTTCTAACTGAATGTTCTTTCCCACTTTAATATTATTTAGAATTAAAGTAGCTTACAGCATGATTAGAATAATGTAATAGGGTGGTCTACTTGATATATTAGGTGAAATCATTTGGTTAGTATATGATATGAGCTAACTATTTTTCAGTTATAAATAACAAAAACAGGCCTAATGTTAAGTAACTTGTTCTGATCATAGAACTAACAGACCAATATGCCTAGGGGAAGAAAAACCCTTTTCTATAAATTTCTTCAGTATTGCACAATTATTTTTTAAAAGGAGAGAAATTATATGGCGTAACAGTATACAATTACAGATTTTAGTTTATATTCTTTGTAAAACCTATCAAACAGAATTTACATGGAATTCTTTTCTTACAAGGAGATAATTTTCTTAAGTAAATAAAAATGTTTATGTTTTGTGAGTTTACTTGTAGAAGAAACTACCTGGGGAATAGAGAACAACCAGCATTCTTACTCATTTATGTAAATGTCAACAAATTTCTGTTAGACAGAATACTAACATTATTCCTTGTTTTTTCAATAGCAAGTTAGGTCCACATTTCCATATATTTTACTAATATAAAAATGTTAATAATGTCTTAAAAACCAATAATTTATTATTTATTTTCCACTGAAAAAGATGATACTCTGGTAGTACCATCACTGCCAAAGTTCCTACATGTCCATGGAAAGAGTTGATAATCTGGTGAAGGCCTGGGAGGGGTGGGTGCAGAGTGGAGGGAGTGTGGAGGGGGAGGAAACAGAAAAAGGGGACATCTATAATACTTTCAACAATGAAGACAAATAAAAGAATTAAAAGCGTATAGGGTGGTGAATGCCTGGGGCGAACTAGAAATGGGCCAATGGGAAAAAAGAGGGACATATGTAATACTGTCAGCAATAAAGATTTTTAAAAATTATGAAGTGACTATAGGTTTCTGTAACAACGAGGAAATGACAAAAGGGAGAAGGGAGTGGAGGGAAGGAGATGGAGACGGTGATCAGGAGAGGGAGGGAGGGTGAGAAAGAACACACAGGTGCCTGTGCACTAGTAAGCGGGAGCTCTTTTTCTAAAAGGCAGTCAGTCTATCACGGTGTGGGACAACCTCTCTCTGTGACAACGATGTGCCGGGAGAGTGCGTGGGACCCACAGGCAAGTCTAATATGTGCCCCCTAACACAGCTCCCCAGCGAGGAGCCCGCTGTGGGTGCCTGGGCGCTCACACCGGACAGGAGACTGTCCCCCAAGTCTAATATGAGCCCCCTAACACAGCTCCCCAGCGAGGCGCCTGCTGTGGGTGCCTGGGCGCTCACACCGGACAGGAGACGGTCCCCTCCACAAGAGAGCTCTCCTCTCCCTCCTCACGTTGCACCATGGCAGCGACACAAGGTGAAGAACTTCTGAAAAGCAGTCTCCTGATTCACCTTGCTCCCTTCACAACTCTAATGAACAGGCTTTTGCACTTACAGATCTGACTCTGTCTGTTGTCTACTGTATTATAGTAAAGGAGTTATAAATAATTCTTATTTTTATTTAAATAAGATTTCTAACAATACCTGTTTATTATACAATCTTACAATAATTTAAAATTAAACTGGAAAGGGTGTTGGAACCCAAATCTAAGACTTGGAAATCATTACTTACTGCAGGTACCAGTAATTTCTTCACCTCTTCCACGGCTCTCTTCAGTTTGATCTCTGCCCTGTTTTGAGCATCTTCCACAGTAATCAGCACGTGCAAGTCTTCGTTGAGGTGCTCCCAATTGGGCTTGCCTCTATTTTGCTCCTCCTAAAAAATTTACAAAGTAAAATATTACACGTTTTTCAAAAAAGAAAATATACTTTTCATAATACTAATCTGTTGGCAGCTATTTAAGATACATTACATATTTTTCTATGACGACGTTTTATTTTCCTGGCAAAAACCATGGAGGTACTTCACAGGCAACAGCAATAGTCAGTGTCCCAGAAAAAAGATCAAGAACACTTAGAAATACTGCCCCCAAAGTAATATTCACACTATCTGGCACCTAGTCAGAAATTAATAGGCGGACAGAGAAGCAGAAAATTGTAACATCTGATGAAAAAAAAAATCAATCAAAACCAACCTCGAACAGACACAGATATTGTAATTAACAGAAACAGAGACACTAAAAGGTTGTGTGTGTGTGTGTGTGTGTGTGTGTGTGTGTGTGAGAGAGAGAGAGAGAGAGAGAGAGAGAGAGAGAGAGAGAGAGAGAAGGGGGTGAGGGGGACAGACAAAAGCCGGAGGATTTAAAAAGAGAAGGACTTACATGACAGGAACAGAGAACAAAGTTGCAGTCTAACTTTACATTGTGCTTTATTACAGAAATACATTTATGAGTTGTAAAACACCTAGGTAAATGTGAACAATTCAATAGTTTAAGTGCCGATTAAAATACTTATCCTAATGCTTGCTTCAAAAGAAAGCTTTGCTTATAGTTTTTCAAAGCTGTTGAAAGAACAAACACTTACAGACAAGATGGTGAATCTCTACATCGCTGCCCCAAAACAGCTGGTGGTCAGCACCCCTAGCTCCCGGCCAAACACTAGAAACGCACCCCTGCACAGGCCGCTTTCCGGAAGGAGGTGTGCGGGCAGCTGATGAGTCCCTTTATATAGGAAGTCTGAGGTGCCCAGTTCTCTGTGCTCCGCCCAGGGAAGGCTGCCAGCCATAAGCTGGGGGCAGGTGATTGGAAGACCTTTCTGTGTGTAATCTAACCAGCCAAACACACACACAAAACAACCCGAACCAAGAAAGTAACCCCAGAGCAAGGACAAAAAAACTCAAAAATCTGCAGTTAAGAGAAGATACTACATCCTTAAAACAAGCAGAGTCCTGGCCAGTGTAGTCAGTGGTTAGAGCGTAGGCTGGAACATGGAAAGGTCTCAGGTTCGATTCCCGGTCAAGGGCAAGTACCTGGACTGCGGGTTTGCTCCTCATCCTACGTGGGGGCGAGTGCGGGAGGCACCAGTTGTGTCTCTCTCTCTCCCTCACCACTTCGCCCCCCCTTCCACTTTCTCTGAAAATCAGTCCAAAAAATGTCATCTAAGGATTAACAAAACAAGTAGAGAATGCTATTAAAAGAATTCAAAACATTAAAAAAACAAAAACAGAAACATAAAAAAGAACGACACTAAAAATATGATAGTATAAATGAAAAACGCAATTGAGGTTAGAGGATAAAATTTGAGGATTTCTCCCTCCAACTGGAAGCGAAGACAGAGGAAATGGTAGAAAAGCACAAGAATTGCAGGTCTAGTCCAAGAGGTTCAGGAAGCCAATGATTAATGTCTCACCAAGAAAAAGCAGCCCAGGACTGCAAGTTCCTCAGCATGACACACACCTTTAAAAGCACAGACAGAGAGCTTCCAAATGCACACCCTCTTCACCACAGGGACTACATGAGACGGGAACTAAAAGCAACCAGTCACCGAGAGCACAGTAAGTACACAGGGCAGTAACAGCAATAAACACCAAGACTCTCTTCAAGAGTAGGAAATTGGGGGGCATGGGCAGCAAAGGAGGGGGAAAAACCATGTATTCCACATAAATTCTTACAGAATTTCCTATATTTAATCTATAGCCATATCAGACTTGGTTTAAAAAAAAAAAGGTTTTAAGATAATTCTGCCCAGAAGTTACATTTATCCAATTGTAATCCATTCTAACTCAGAAAGAGTTATGGATAAGTAAATTCCTCCAACATTGAGTTTTAAGCCCAGTAATTATTCAAAACAAATATAATTTCTCCCTGTGTTCTCTTTCTGTTTCTTAAACAGATAATACAGGAAATCTTTTGTTGGCAAATACTATAGAAGTCTATGTTTATCCCTATAAAGGTTCTATTTGAGTCACAAACGAGAATTAGAATAAGACTATGCGGTACATACTCTGTATTCCAAAATATCTACATTAAGAATCCACCCCCCAAATTTCTCACTTCAAAAAATGATTTGGGACAAAAAAGGTGGAAAGGAAGCAAAGAAGAGGAATAACAAATAAGATACACATAGTTTCCCCTTAGAAACAGGGGTCTATGAGGCATCAGTTTCTTTTTAGTTACATTTAGTTGTATGATATTTCAGGAGTCAACTGAGATACTAATGTAGGAAAACAGCTCATTATTACTCATTATTACGACGTCTGTCTTATGGTTCCCAAAACAATGTCATTTCAGATTTTGTGCCTCTGAATCTTCAGCAATGCAGCACATCAGGTTTCCATTTTCAGCAGTCTTCCAACTCAGAATGCCAAGTGGACTGTCTATCATGACCCCGGATATCCAGACTGCAGCTCATTACATATCCCTCCTCCAAACGGCCACAATTATGTCTCAGTATTATTCATCCTGAGGTTTTTTAAAAGACCTGTGGATTTTTAGAACTTGCGGACAAGGACCAATTGAGTTTGTAGGAAAATATTTGAACTGTAACCATAAGCTTACCTGTGCCCTGAGAGAGGGAGGGGCAGCTCTCCCTTCAGCCTCACTGCAATCCACACTGCCTTCAGGCACCACTTCCTGCTCTCTGTCCCACAGTAGCTGCCCGCTCCGCACTGCAAACAAACTACCTGTTCCCAAACATGGACTGATACCCATGACTCTAGGCAAGTTACCACCCATGACCAGAATGCTCTTCTCCCTTAATATTTTACTCTTTGCGCTAAAAAATCATACTATAATTTATGGTTGTGTTTGTCTTATTCTTGCTATTCAAAAGTTTGATTTCAATTAAATACCAGAACGATGCATGTCTCACTGATTTTTCTATTTAAAAAATGTTTTTATTTATTTCAGAGAGGAAGGGAGAGAGAGGGAGATAGAAGCATCAATGATGAAAGAGAATCATTGATCATCTATTTCCTGCATATCCCACACTGGGGATTGAGACCATAACCCATGCATGTGCCTTGGTCAGGAGTTGAACTGTGACCTCCTAGTTCATAGGTCAACGCTCAACAACTGAGCCATGCCAGCCAGGCAGTTCTTTTATTCTTAACAGTATTTATACACTGGTTTTACACATACGTAGCTTTAAACAAGTATCTACTGAATTCAACAGCTGAGCTTTTATTATTGAGGAGCATCATTAAAATCAAGTGTCATTAAAATCCTGCAGCTTTCCCCACAGTCCTCTGCTACACTCTAAGCTACAGTGGTGCCTCGCATAACGAACGCCTCGCACAGCGAACTTTGGACTGGTTTTTCATGAAACCATCGGCCAAAAAGCAGAAAATGGATGAAGATGTGCAAGATTCGGTAGACTCTACTTAGTCTGTCTTAAAATTAAAAAAAATGTGTTTTTTTAAAAAAAATTTATGTTTTTAGATGTATCTAAATAAAAATATGTCATCTTAGCATATTTTTTTTTATGTCATCTTAGCATATTTTATGCTACAGAACGAATTATTTTTTTTAACATGTATTGTTATGGGAAAACGCGTTTCACATAACGAACTTTTCGCATAACAAGCTTGCTCCTGGAACGAATTAAGTTCGTTGTGTGAGGCACCACTGTACTGTGCATGCCTGTACCATCAGACTCCTCACTGTCTCCCCTGATCATCTGTGTGGTTTCTGGGCCTGACTCTGTGTAAATGGCAGGTTACGTTTGACAATGTTTAGCCCTATCTTTTATTATTGTTCTCTTACTTCTAGTCAACTCTTAGATTTTCTACAATTCTGCTGAGGTCTGCTTTTCATATCCCATCGAAGATACTGCTTTTCCTTCACCACCTCTATACTACAACTTGTTTCAATGTGTCAGAAGGAATATAAGGGTTAAATTCTTTTATAAACTACAAGACTAAAGTTACACATAACAGAGCAAAATGACAACAAAAACAATTATACAATTACTATGGGTATAAATATTTTCAAAGCACAAAACTGCTAACCCTTTTTTGATTTAAGGGAAGCTGAAATGACAAGACAGCATTCAAGGAAATGGAATATAGCTTTATTTATATAGTAAATTAAAGTTTAATAATATATTTAAAAAAACCTTATAATACCACCCATACCTGATTAGAAAAGTTAGACACTATTACCGATGATACTTTGTTCAGGTCTACATTTTTGACAAGTATACTATAAAGAAAGAAATTCCAAATAACTCTTAGTCTTGCTGGTGATGATAAAACACAAACTGAGAAATGTAAAAAATGGTACCCTAGCTGGTTTGGTTTAGTGGATAGAGCATCTGCCCACAGACTGAAGGATCCAGGATTCAATTCCGGTCAAAGGCTTGACTCCTGGCCCGGTCAGGTGTGTGCGAGAGGCAACTAATTAATGTGTCTCTCACATAGATGCCCCACTCCCGTCTCTCTGTCTCTTCCCCATTCTTTCCATTTTCTCTAAAAATCAATGGAAAAATATCCTCGGGTGAGGATTAACACACACACACACACACACACACACACGAAAAAAATGAAAGCGATAACAATAGCAACTTTTATTAAACACATTGAATGCTAAGAAATATAGACATACCCCTTCATTTAATCATTTAATCACGTCATGAGGCAATACTATTATTCTTCCTAACATGTTAATAAGGAGGGTGAGGCAGATATGACTTGCCAAGTCGTACATACAGTAAACGGCCAGTGTCTCAGTGTCTTGTGGTAATCGCTGCAAGCACCTTTGAGAAAAAGACGCCCTCCAGTTCCACCCACTGCCAGACAGTCCCGTTTCTCCCCAAATGAGTCTGGGTCCCCAGAGTCTTGCCCGGAACTGGAGTTCAGCGCAGTCAGGAGCTTTTGTCTCCATCCCGCTTGAGAAAGCCAGTCACACACTCAGTTGCCAGTCCTCTCCGTGTGCGTCCCAGTACCTCTGCCTCCTGCAGCTCCTCTGAGTCTCAGTGTGCTTTTCTCTTTCCTTCTAGTTGTATAATTTCCACTCAGCCAGCCTTCCTGTGGTTCTGGATGATGTCCATTTTGTCTTTTAGTTGTAGTTTTAAAATTTGGGCGAGGCAGCAGGTTAGGTGTTTTCCTATGTTGCCATCTTTGTTTCCAACCATTTCATTTTTTGATGCTGCTGTTTACAGAATATGAAAATACTAGTGGCCCGATGCATAAAATTAGTGCACTGATGAGGTCCAGCCGGCCTTCCCCAATGATAGCGGGCTGGCTGGGGTGGGAGCCAATCAGGTTGGGGCTGGCCAGGGTGAAGGGCCACAGGCATCTTGGTCTATTTGTGTATTATCCTTTTATTATATAGAATTAAAAAAAAATCATTCTCAATGTTTAAGAAACTATTATTTTTTGTTTTTTGATTAAAAACAAAAAACACTTGATGAGTCACTCCCCTATGAAGCTTTAAATTATGCTAATTACAGTATCTGTTTGAACAACAAAGTAATTCTATAACACGAAGCATCAAAACTCAATAACTGTCCCCACCCCCGCTGAGAGACTCTTTTAATTATAGATTTGTAGTCAGGCAAATGAGCACAAGACTTCTCCCCTACTGAGCTCTTAATGTGGAAGTTCACAGGCCAGAACCTCCCAGACAGGAATTCAAGTGTTATAAATTTGAGTAAAGCAAGGTTCCAATAACACTTCTACAAATATATACATTTAAGCCAAATGATAAACAGTATCTGGTGTTTAGGAAATGTTCACTGAGAAACTGGACATAAAATGATTTTACATAATTGTTCACTGACTCTAGTTACATAAAGTTGACCTCAAAAATTTTTTAACTTGAACTTAGTAAGTACAGCAAACAATTATGTTCTCAAAGCAAATTATTTTCTAATAATATATGAAGATTAGAATAATTTTATATCCAGGTTGTTGAAATTATTACCTAGAAAAGTCTTTATAGGTAACAAAAAGCACAATGGAACAATTTGCTAAATTCAAAGAATGTTATTGTTTTATGTCAATAACTTTCCAAGTTAAAAACAAAAGGACTATCCTCAATACTTTTCCTTCCCAAGAAACATCTCTCTCCTATGATCACAATACTAAAAAACTGCCAGGTAATGACCTCCTCATAATTTTCACATATTAATTCCACATCCAAACTAAACTTATATATGCCCCACTTCTGGACAAATACCAGCGGTCTGTCACAATGATGACCAAAATTCAGCCTTCTCTAGATCAGAGCACCTTAGTGGAAACAATGTTGGATGTGGCATGCATAGAGTGAGACTAGCCCAGGCTGCGTGGTTCGTTCATTACAGCATTCTCCCATACACCAAAAGGCTACAGGTTTGATTCCTGGTCAGGGGCACATTCAGGAGGCAACCGATCAATGTTTCTCTCTCCCCCTTTCCCTCCATTTTCCCTCCTTCCCTTTCCCCCCTTCTGCTCCCAACACTAATGAAAACATCCTAGGAGCTGTGCAATTGATGTTCACATGGTTTGAACTGACTGCTGTCTGAAATCAAAGAGGGATAAATGACTGCAGGAAATGACATAAGCATAAACATAGAGAAGGGATAACAAATTCAACAAATAAACTAACATGACTAGAGGTTATAATTTACAAAAATAAAGTTGAAAAAGTACTGTAGGGAAAAGGACTGTTACAATTAAGATAACCTATTTGTTAATTAACGAAGCCAATAAAATATATTAAATATATGAAATAAAAACAAAACATTCTTTTTAAATATAATTTTTAGTAGAAAGAAGCTTAACAAAGATCCCCTGTCATCTTTGTGGCTGTGGACTGGAAGAGAGCTCAGCAGATCAAAGCACTGGACGGAATGACCCCACTCCCCCCAGGGTTCGGATCCGAAACAAAGAACAAAGGAGGACAAGTAGTTTCCCAGAAACAGGAATAAACCATGATTCTTTCAGGAGCTCTACACAAAACAGACTAACAGAGCAATAAAAGGAATTTATAAAACATTAATGAAACTGGAGAATGAATTCAAATACTACTAATCCCACAATATTTTCCCCAAGTCACTCCTCTATCAGAATTCATCTTTCCCATGTTCTTTCCACAGGATTTTATGACTCTGATAAAACTTAGTATTGTACTGAGTTTCTGCCTCCCGTACACAGAATTACTAGTAAGTTACTAGTTACTAAAGAGCAAGATGGTTCCTTTACTTTTTTTTCCCCCCTTTCCTATTACTCACAGGGAATGAAATATGCCTAAATAAGAGTTTGGTACAGCCCTTCCCAGGTGACTCAATTAGGTGGAGTGTCTTGTCATACCGTGCACCAAAAGGTTGCAGGTTCGATTTACAATCGGGGCAAGGGAGAAAATGCAGAAGAAAAAGAATCACAAAAAAAATTCACCATGAAAGGGTTAGCGTAAGTTTTTACAGACCGTTACAAGTTCCTTATAAATTTTAAAAACATGAGTAACAACATTAAAAGGTTTTCATTAATAGGGGGATGTTCATGGTGCATTATCTGCTCACAAGCAAATCTCTGATGAAAAAAAGAAACCAACCAACAAACCACCGGGGACACAGCTGTCAAGAAGATTCTCGGGGGGGGGGGGGGGGTTTCTAGAGAAGCTGTCAGCCCAGGAGACACAGCTCCAAGCAGATGCCCCTGCAGCCCTCCTGGGGCCCAGCTGTGGAGGTAGGAGACACAGGCACAGATGTCCTTAACCCTGTGTACAATTAGTACAAGCTAGTGTGTGGCTGTGTGTCTTTAGCTTTTTAAGAAAAACGGTTTTGAAGTAAAAACAAAAAAGCTCCAAAAATTATATAGGAAAAAAGCTTATTATTAAGATATAAAGAAAATATTTTTGTGCAGTGGTGTGTTGCTTTAGATGTTAGAAAAATTAAACGTTTCAAAAAATTAAAACATTTCTAAAGTTGTACGACAGTTATAGTAAGCTAAGGTTGAATCATTGAAAAATTATTTTTCTGACTTAGTGTAGCCTAAGCTTAAAGTATTTACAGAGTTTACAGCTATGTCCTAGGTCTTTACATTCATCCACCACCCAGTCTCCCCCAGAGCAGCCTCCAGTCCTATGAGCTCCGTTCATGGTAAGTTGCCTTTACTGTACACAGGTTTTCAGCTTCTATTCTTTATTCTTACTGTACCCTGTCTATGTGTAGATACACAAAACGCTCGCCATTGTGCTCTAACGGCTGGAGCACTCAGGACAGGAGATGCTGCACAGGCTTGGCACCCAGGAGCAACAGGCGAGGCCATGAAGCCAGGGCATGTGCAAGTGCTCTTGGCTTCATGGCGGAATCGCCTAAGGATGCATTTCCCAAAACCTACCCGTGTCGTTAAGTGACCTGTGACTGAGTTAACTAAAGTGATATCTTTTTTATAACCCTTCACTATAATATGATAAGCAAAACATAACCATAAAAGTGATGTAGTTAATGCAGCACAGTATATTATATAATGCAATTTTCCTTTTCTCTTAAAGATGCTAAACTACTTTCATTTCTTGTGGGTACTTCTGAAAAACCACCAACCCAGATTTAACTCTGATAAGTGCATTCAAAGATGCTAATAAATGGAAAACATTAAAAAAATTATTCTTCAGGGAAGATGCTCGCATGACTTAAGTGAGTTTCCACACAGTGTGAATACAAGCTAGCATGAGCAGGAGCATGAGCACAGCTCACAGCAGTACCCTCCAACGTCTGCATCTAATGGATAAAAATGGTAATTTTTAGAATAGCCTCTTATCTTTTTTCCCCCCTCAATGGGGAGAAGTTTTAATAGGTAAAAACAAGATAGTTTATCTTTTTTATTAAGAAAATATATTTTATTGATTTCAGAGAGGAAGAAAGAGGGAGAATCATTGATTGGCTGCCGCCCGTACACCCTCTACTGGGGATCAAGCCTGCAACCCAGGCATGTGCCCTTGGCCGGAATTGAACCTGGGAACCTTCAGTCTGCAGACTGACGTTCCATCCATTGAGCCAATCCAGATAGGGTGCATAATGCCTTTATAAAATGAATCATCCAACATTTATAATTTCCCTAAAAATAATTTTTAAGAAATTCCTATTTGCTAACTAAAACCTGGCCTGTTACACTAATGACTTCTTACTTCTACAAATGGTCACTTTGTTTTATGCACTATCCAATGTTATATAACTGATGTTCAAATTAAATATAAACCATTTATTGTTTTTACATTTTACTGTAACTATCTAATTCAACTATATCAGCCAAGAAGAGTACTCTCTCAGAATAAGAAATGAAAGTTCACAGAACCCATGTTTTGTTCCATTTATTAGAAATTTTTTCAAGCATGGTCAAGTTTCAGAAATATTGAACTAAAGTAAAATTATTTTCAATTCCTTTCCTTATCAACTGACATCCACTTAGCTGTATAACTAAGAAGTTATTTCTTACAAAGTCTTGAGAAGCGCTTTAAAATGTTTCCACAGAGACCAAGGTAATGTTTGCAACGCCCAAGGAACAATAGTGCACTCCCCGACCACTAGCGATTGAAGGCACTTCTTACACACAGAGATATGCATGGACAGGACTCTTCCACAGTATCCTTGGCTCCACTTCCTCTTAATTAACAAAAAAAACGATGTAACAGAAGCTATTCACCATCCAACTGAAATATGAGTGCAATGAAAACTATTTCTTGAGGTCTAAAACAACTTTATGAAAACCATATGGAATCATAATGCTTATGAATTAAGCTACCATTAACAATTAATGTGGTTAATTTTGAGGATGAGGTTCAATTGAAATAATGTTAATAGTAATCATAATTGGAGAAAACATCTTTTTTAAAATGGCTACAGATGTGATACTTAAAGATCTATCATTGCCTATATTCTAAAACAATAAATGTATGAAATACTGAAGACTTATTTAGTAGTCCTTAATGGCAGATAGCATTAATCTTGTTTTACAGATGAGGAGATTTAGAGAAACCAACTTGTCTTAAGTCTGTCAGCCACTAAGTACTTGACCCAGAAACTAAAAGCAAATCTGAATCTCTCATGTCCTCTCTCCACTGACACAATAGAAGCATCATAACTGAACCCATTCTTTCCTCAGGTTCATGTGAGACCTGAAACCTCTCAGGTCCCCTTATTGTCAAGTCATCTCAAGAGCTCTTTCTTCCTGAATTTCTCCAGCAATCCTACCTCATCTGATTCTTATTAATGACACATTTGTATAAAGTAACTCTATATAACCCTAAATCTCATCATTTCATTTCTGCTATAGGGTACTTAAAGTTAGGATTCCTGCCCAACCCTTTTAAGAATATTCTTCACACTCAGATATTTAGTGAAATGAAAAGAATCTCATGGGTAATGGGAGAGAAAGTAGCATGTTCAATGAAAACCATCTCTATACCTAATCAGGCTCCCCGTTTTACAGAGAGAGCAGGACAGGTGCCAGTAAGTCCTCAGTGAGCAGAAAGCCCGATAACTACCTCCATGCTGCTCTAACAAGAGGAGATACTCAGCAAAGTCATGCAGCCATTAAAAACATGCCAGCCTCCGTAAATGCCTGCGGCAGTGGGAAAACTGGAAACAGGTGAATTACTGGGTCCTTCCTAGGTTTACCCACAGGATCGTGCCAAAATACAAAACTGACTTTCTATGAGAAAAAAATGCATTCATAAATGGAATTAACTCGTCTTAGAAAAATAGAACATTTTACTCGAAAATTTCCATGCTAAAAGAACTGATTTTTAAATAGTTAGTAGAAACTATTATACATTAAATCCTAACTCTCAAAGTCTGCAGCTCATAAAATGCAAACTTCTACATGAGAAAAGTTCGTTATCAGGGTATGGCGAATTAAGCTGAACTCAACACAGCGCCAGAATTCTATCCCAGCATGCCTTGTTAGAGGAGCAGGAAGTGTATTCCTTCCCGAGGTGGAGACAAAGGAGACAGAGCTTGTCCGGTAGGACTCACACACCATCTCTCCACCGGGAATCAAACCTAAGCCGGTGCCCTGTGAAAGGTCTGGGAGGTGTCCCTGCACTCACTGACCAGTGACTTTAGTCAAAAGGGTGAGGACCCTGGGGGGCCTGACTGACGCAAATGGCAGCCTTGAAGGAGGAACCAGGCCTTTCCCTGGACTCCAGCTGCTCTCCCCTCCCCCCCCCCAATCTCCCCGCCCGACTGCCTGCCTGCTCGGGACCCTTGAGTGGGCACAGATCCATCCAACTGTGAAAGCCAGATCGATGCCTCTTAAGACACCCTCCTGCTGCTCCTCCGGTTGAACTCTTCCATTAAAGTTTCACCATCATACAAATTATAAAATAAAAGTATCTCATTAAGTGACTAAAGCCACAATTATAGCCTATGCCTTGGTTAATGCGTGTTCAGAAGTAGTCATAATATGTTTAGGAGTATTTTTAGGCTAAATAAATTAAAAGCTATTCCAGAATGTGTAATAATTTGGACCTAATCAACACTGCTAGGAAGGAAAGAGGTATTCATTTTGGTGTGAAAAACAACTTCTTTAATAAATGTCAGATTAACCCTTATTCAACAAACATGACAGAAAGTAATTAAGAAGGGAAATATTTCCTTAAAATGTCATTAAGAACACAAAGGCATACCGAAAGGACCATAAAGCTCAAATTTAACTAGATATAACAAGTAATTTAATATTAATTTTATAAATGTTCTGCCTTAGCCAAGAGATTCTCCATATCAACAAGTTGCAAGCTATATGAACCCTCAAGAGAAAGCATTTATGTGTGCTCAATGTGCGCATACATATTTTTAACTTTCTATAGTTGCATTAATAACCCATAAAAAGATAGTATTTCCATTTTTACTTTAAAAAAGGTTTCTGTTGATTTGAGAGGGGGCGAGGGGAGGGAGAGGAAGCGGGAGACGAGGTGGTTCTCCACACGCCCAGCGGGAAAGCCGCCTGCACCCTGGCCGTGCCTGACCAGGAGCCACCTTGTGGCTGTGGACGCAGGGGCTGCCGCTCAGCCGCCGGAGCCTCCCGGCTAGGGCAGCATTCTCACTTTAACGTCCCGAGTAGAACTGCATCTATTTAGTTTCCAATATGCAATCAGGAGAGGACAGTCTTTGAAAACAATTTTCTACATAAAGGAAGAGATTACATCACAATGAGGTGACACATTTGAGAAAGAAAAAAAGTGAAAAGCTTTGGTCATTTATTAACTATCAGTTGCTGGACTAAATTTGTACTTTAAAAACAGTAGCTAATTACCTATGTGCCCCCCCCCCAACCCCCCCATAGATGCAAGTATTCAATATTTATAATGCTTAATCTCTATATGTAAAAGCCTAAGGAACCAGCTGACCGTCTAGTAGCTATGATGCACAGTGACCACCGGGGTGCAGACACTCTGACCGATAGCTATGATGCGCACTGACCACCAGGGGGCAGATGCTCAACACAGGAACTGCCGAGCTGCAGTGACTTAGCAGCTGCGGTTCTCGAGCAACACACCCGGAACCAGAGAGGAGGGAGCCCGATTATGGAGTGTGTCACCTGAGAACTGCCCTCTCACATTCTGGGATCCCTCGGGGGATGTCAGAGAGCCGGTTTCGGCCCGATCCCCACGGGCCAGGATAAGGGACCCCACCGGTGCACAAATCCATGCATGAGGTCTCTAGTATTGTAGTTTAATAAGATATAAAATCTCTTAAAATCCCATCTCATATATGGCATAACCCATCAACAAACCACCATGTAATAAAGTTTCCTTTTGAATTGTTCTTTGTATTTTTTTACACTGAACAGAAAGTATCCAGATCAATATTTTTAGACTGTGCCTTTTATATCACAATTTCAAGATGGAGACTATACTGAATCAAGTGTATTAGATCAAATCTATTCCTTTTCATTCTATACAATAAAAGCCTAATAGGCTAAGTGTCCAGTTGGCCATCCAACCAATCAAAGTGTAATATGCTAATGATGTGCTAAGGCTGCTTAATCGCTTGCTATGATGTGCACTTACCACCAGGGGGAAGACAGAAGACCAATTGCTATGATGTGCTCTGACCACCATGGGGCAGATGCTCCGACTGGTATTTAGCTTGTTGCTGGGGTCCAGCCAACTGGGACTGAGCGAGAAGGGTCAGATACACCCTGGAGCCCCCTCCTGCGGTCCCTCCCCAGCCCTGATGGTATACCATTAGGGTCCCTCGGCCTGGCCTGTGCCCTCTCCCAGGCCAGGTTGATGGACCCTCCCACCCCTGCTGAGTGCACAAATTTCATGTACCGGGCCTCTAGTTACTACATAATATTCTCTTACATGAAGAAGCCAAAATTCCATGACTATTTATGCTATTTCAATTTTTTTATTTATCACTTATAAATAGCACTGCAGGGAAATTGCTTATATCCATCTTCCAAAACACATAGGTAAGGGTTTCTTAGGAAACTGACAAATAGTGGAATTTGCATAGATAAAATATCTTTAAAATTTACTATTAATAGGTGGCTGTACCAATTTACACTTTTTAATTTTTTTTTTTTCCAATTTAATGTATGGGAGTCGATGTTCCCTCACATTCTAGACATGGGTAGCATGTTTAGTTTCCGACAACTCAATGGGTATCCAATGGTACCTTACTGTCACTGTGTGTCATGTCATGCCCCTGAACAATGATGTCTGAGTATTAAAGTGAAGCAGCTTTGTGTTCACTATTTATTTTGGTTTGCTGTGCTGTGAGTTGCCTACACTCCTGGATCTGTGACTTGGTTTTTTCTTTTGAATGACTTTTTACATTTTCTGAATACAAACATTTAGGTGGCTTACCCTTTAATAATTTATGGTGTTTTTGCATAACAAGTTTTTTCCCTAATGTAGCCTATATATCTATCCATGTTCTTTTATGTAAGTAATCCTTACTTACCCTAAAGTCACAAATACCTTCTCCTACAGTTTCTTCTAATGTTTAATTTTTCTGCTTGTTACTTTAGGCAATTAATTCATCTGGAACTTCTTTTTGCACATGGAAACCCAAATATCCTAATTTCCACTTATTGAGTAAGTCATGTTTCATTTGTCATTCCACCATGTCTACCCCTTCTTTCCACAACACACACATAATTATATGAAATCACTCTAATTTATTTATCCCATTGATCTAATTGCTGTCCCTCAGAAATATAAACAATTAATAAAATTATGAATATTAATTAAATGCAATCAAGTCATTCCTCTGTGTTTTTCTTTTAGAATGGTTTCAATTATTAATGGAAAGTTTCACTATTGTAAGAATCCTGAAATCAATTCAGTTCCACACGCAATAAATTTTATTATTTTCTAATAAAAGGAATTAGATTTTACTGACTATAGAGATTCACAAAGAAATTATAGCTTTAAAACACAGAATTTAGATGGCATTTTTCATTATTTAAAAAATTTGTCCAGTATTTCTAACTTGGCCCCATTTCCATTCTTACTGTCTCCTTATAGTGTGTCACCTACTCTAAGACACTTTCAGCATAACATGCTCTCCTCTCTGCCTCCTGATGTGCCTTCCTAACGCTGCGAGGCAGGCAGCAGCAGGCCAGTGTCCCTGCCAGCTCACAGCCCTGCCGCAGCCACAGGGAACTAAGCAGGCCTCCTGAGGGAGGAGACTGTGTATCTGCTGCTTTCTCAGGAGGACTAGACATTGGCCCTAGATCAGCATGGCCACCTGTTGGCGACCTCTGCCAGAGACGGTCCTCAGCAATGCAGTGCAATGACAGTTTAGGTAACTGGGAGCTAGCGTCCAGGGATCAGGGAAAATACGTCCCACATTCTGTTACTGCTTTTGCTGTGAGAAATTAAGTCTGGTCTCAAAAACACAAGTCTCAGGTCGTCCACCAGCATCCTGACAACGGGAGGCAGTTAACACGTTAGGCTTAGAAGCAGGATAAATCAGACTTTTACTGTACTTAACAACAATGTGTATTAAAACTTACGATGGCTGGGGGCGAAACTCTATGGAAGAATAACAGATTATCCTTTAAAAATGCTACATCACTAACATGCCTGCGACCATGGGCTATTATGTGCCATAAAAAAGCACAACAAAGTAAAAAGGTATAAAAAACTCTGAGAAAGTCTTAGGAATTTGTTAATGTCACTTATCTTTCCCCTTAGCATGTATCACACAATATAATAAAGATAGAACTAAGTCGCGACCCACAGGTTGAGAACCGCTAGCAGGGTCGCCTAAAACCATTGGAAAACACAGATATTTACATTATGATTCATAACAGTAGCAAAATTACAGTTATGAAGTAGCAATGAAAATTTTATGCTTGGGGGTCACCACGACTTGAGGAACTGCATTAAAGGGTTGCAGCATTAGAAGGGCTGAGAACCACTGATTTAGATCCTTCTGTTAAAACTAGAGGCCAGTGCAGGAAATTCATATATATATATATATATATATATATATAGATGTACCTATTTATTACTCTTAATTTTTAATGGCTAGTTGATTTTCAGTCAGTTCCTCTGTGATTGAAGAACACTGTGAATAGTTTCAGATCTGGACTCCACTGAAGCGTTACTGGCCCAACACTCAGTCAATCTGACAATGTTCCACATGTACTTGAAGAGTAAATTATACCGCTGTTGGACACAATGTACTGCTTTGGGAAATTAGGTCAAGTCTGCTAGTTGTATTCAGATCTCTATATTCTTTTTATTATTATTATTATTATTATTGATTTTTTTTTTTTACAAAGAGGAAGAGAGAGGGATAGAGAGTTAGAAACATTGATGAGAGAGAATCAACGACCAGCTGCCTCTTGCACACCCCCACTGGGGGTGTACCCGCAAACCAAAGTACATGCCCTTGACCAGAATCGAACCTGGGACCTTTCAGTCCGCAGGCTGGGGCTCTATCCACTGAGCCAAACCAGTTTTGGCAGATCCTCTATATTCTTGAGTTTTGTCTACTTACTGTACTAGTTTAGAATTATCTTAAAATTATGATTGTGAATTTGTAAGTTCTGGAAATTTTTACTTTACACATATTTAAAAGCTATGGCATTTGGTATATACAAATTTAAGGTCATAATCTCTTCTTAATGTACTGACCTTTTACATAAATTAGAATTTTCTATATTAATCAGAAATTTTGAAAATAGAGGTTTACTTCTTCCTTTCCAACCTGTATGCCAATTTCTTTCTTTTTTCTAATCTTATTGCACTTGTTAAGACTTTGACTATAAACTGGAATAAAAATGGTGGCTGCAAACATCCTTGCTCTTACGAGAAACGCACTGAGCTTTTCCCTGCTGAGCCTGATGTTACACAATCACATCTGCCGAAGGACGTTTCAGTCAGTGGCAGACTGAACACAGACAGTGGGAGACCGTTTAGCCTAGATGTGCAGTGGACCATACCATGTAGGTTTGTGTACGTGCACTCTGTGATGTGCCACGTCAACAAAATCGGTTAAGGAAACATTCCTCAGACCCAGCCATGTCATTAAATGATGCATGACTATTTTTTCACAGATGAACTTTATCAAATTGAGAATGTTTCCTTCTATTCTTTAGTTTTCTGGTTTCATTTATTATGAAAGTGTCCATTCCTTTTTGATGCATCTATTAAAATAACCATAGTTTTTTTAACCTTTATTCTGATATACTGAATTATACTAATTCCCAGATGTTAAACTAACCTTGCACTGCACCAAGATACACCCTACTTAGTATTTAGTTTCCTTTTTATTTATTTCTAGAAGCCCAGTGCATGAAATTCGTGCATTGGGGGTGGGGCCCCTCAGCCCAGCCTACGCCCTCTCACAGTCTCAGACCTTTTTTACACAGTTGTTTTTTTAATTTATTTTATTTTTCCATCAACATTTATCTCCTCTATGCCCTCTTTCACCTCCATCCACAATCACTAAACACACTATTGTCCAAGTCCATGATCCTCTTTCTTCTTTTTTTGCACAATTCCCCCACCCTACACCCAACATACCCCTATCCCTACCAGAGCTGTCTGGATGCTCTTTACCTATGAGTCTGTCTCTATTTTGCTTGGTAGGTCAGTTTATTCATAAAATGCCACATAGGAGTGAAACCATATTACTCAGTTTTCTAAGATAACTAGAGGCCCGGTGCATGAAATTTGTGCAGGGGTGTGTGTGTGTCCCTCAGCCCAGCCTGAACCCTCTCCAATCTGGGACATCCCTCTCACAATCTAGGACTGCTGGCTTCCAACTGTTCGCCTGCCTGCCTGCCTGCCTGATTGCGCCTAACCGCTTCTACCTGCCAGCCTGATTGATGTCTTAACTGCTCCCCTGCCAGTCTATTTGCCCCCAACTTCCCTCCTCTGCCAGCCTAACTGCCCTAACTGCCCTTCCCTGCAGAATTGACTACCCCCAACTGCCCTCCCTTGCTGGTCATCTTGTGGTAGCCATCTTGTGTCCACATGGGGGCAGGATCTTTGACCACATGGGGGCAGCTATCTTGATCTTGTGTGTTGGAGTGATGGTCAAACTGCATATTACTCTTTTATTAGATAGGATAGAGGCCTGGTGCATGGGTGGGGGCCCACTGGTTTGCCCTGAAGGGTGTCCCCATTCAGGGTGGGGGTTTCCTTGGGGTGTGGGGTGGCCTGGGTAAGGGGCCTGTGGTGGTTTGCAGACTAGCCACGACCCCAGCGACCCAAGCGAAGGCCCTAGTATCTGGAATTTATTTACCTTCTAAGTTGAAACTTTGTAGCCTGGAGCAGATCCAAGCCTCCTGCTCGCTCTGTGGCTGCAGCCATTTCTGTTTGGATTTGTTTACCTTCTATAATTGGAACTTAGTAGCCTTGAGTGGAGGCTCAGGCTCGCTAGGTCAGGCAGGAAGCTTGGCATCTTCCATTGTCTGGTAATCCAGGCCTCCCTCCTGCTCTCTGTGACCACAGCAATCTTGGTTGGGGTTAATTTGCATACTTGCTCTGATTGGCTAGTGGGTGTGGCTGGTGGGCATGGCTTGTGGGTGTAGCAGAAGTACAGTCAATTTGCATATTACTCTTTTATAAGATAAGATGCTTCAAGTATATTAATTACATAATGAAACCAACAGAAATGCGAACTCAATTAGGAAAACCTTACAAGAAAATCTGAATTCTTTGTAATAACTTTTTCTCAATTAATGAAGTTTATTAAAATATAAATCTTTTTTCAAATTTAAATCAAATTGTTAGGAAACAGAATTTTCAGAAGGCCAAGAAGAATAAGCAGCATTTTAAAAAATGAAGCTAGAGAATGTTTATATTCAGAAATAATAAGTTTTAAAAGAGAGGAAAAATATGTAATTTTTTTTATAGAAGTTACATTTCAAATGACAAATGACAATATAAGTTTAAAAGTTCACCCTAAACAGAACATGTTTTTCTATTAAATTCAAAATACAGTGAACTTCATTTTTAATCACAAAAACTTCAAGCCAAGCACAAACATTGGAAGTTCTTAAAGAAATCATAAAGTTTTACCAAAGTGCTTAATATTTTATATTGTCCAATTATGAATACCTATTTTCAACTTTAGTCCCCAGCTGAACTTGTTCTCTTGGCTCAGAGTTTAAATGATCAAGAAGCAACTTTAGATTTATATACTTATGCTTAATAACTTACAAAAATTCCAACTACCTCTAAAATTTTTAAAGATTGGTGTTCCATTAAATATTCCAAACTTAACTTTTGCAATTAAAACTTAAAGAGCTATAAACCAATAATGTCTATCCTACTCCCATATCTTTACAGTAAGTAAAGATTCTCATTTTTACTTACTCATTTTGAGTACTTTACATTCTCATTTTGAGAATGACTGCAAAAATTATTTTCTTTAAAAATTTAGAACTTAATGTCCAATTTTTTTAATGCAAAAAAATCTTCTCTGTCCCCTAAATTCTACGTAGGCTAACTGTGAAGCAAAATATATTTATACACTGTATTTACTAAAACACTGAAAATGTTTCTCTACCTCTCCCAATAAAATGATTCAGTACTGTCCAAATTCTATCTTCCAACTATCTTTGGTCAGTTCTTCTAGGCCATATCCTTATTACTGCTGACAGCCTTTGCATATTCCCCCAACCTCCGAAGATATCCAGAATTCTTCTTAAAACCCATTTCTCATTCAGTATACTATCCAAACTGTAACTTACACATCTTTTATCAGCATATTGTTAGGGGCAGAAATAGAATAGTGGGACTAGCTATTATTATAGGAAATATTAATCATGCTCTGTTAACTGTCATTGTTCTGTTCTGATTAGAGAAAGCACATTCTAGCCTGGCTGATAATTGTAAGCCCCAGGACATGGAATACAGTCCATTATGGTTTTGAAGAACTGCCTCTCTTCATGGAAAGATTAACCACTTTGTTGCTGAAACAATCTGGTCCCAGAGGCGCTTGCCAGCACTGCCTGTAACCTGTAACCACTGCACACATTCTTATTCCTTTGGCCTACCTCGCCATGTAATCTTGGCTTATAGGGGGGCAGGAGGGACTAGAGCAGATTTTGGTAGGTGACCTGCTGCTCTCCCATGCTGCTAGCATTACTGGAATAAACGCTCATAGAGGATTCAACCCTTTTCTGCTGAAGTGGCTCAAGCAGTGACAGGAAGCCTGGAGCTGTTGGCTGTCCCACTTCAATACTGTAGGTCACAACTAATTTCACAACAACACACAAATGGCAGAGAGAGAGCAGAGCATACCACACTGAGCAGAACACTCCACTAGCTGGGAGAACTGTGACACGAGGCAATATGCTCCCTGAGAAACACGGGTGCAGGTGCTTCCCATTATATGCACAGTAACTGTCATTGGCTGAGAATGTTTGACAGCAGGCAGAGCATGAGAAAACATACATATTGGCACTGTGCTGTAATATACTTATACTTTTTAAAAAAATGTTGCAGAGACACACATGGAAAGAATTGGCACTGAGTAAAGCACTGCATAGAACAGAGGGGTGTTTATGCTTTTCCACCCATTAGACATTTTACCTGTAGTCTCCCTACAGCACTTCTCAGATATTATTCCATTACCCACATCACACAATGAAGACCCAAATTAGGAAGGTGAATTGATAGCAAACAAATGAGTAATTTACTGATGATAAGAAAACTAAAATAAAAAAAAAACAGAATTTAAAGCCTTTGTTAGATATAGAAGCTCCAAAGAGTAAAATATAAAAAAAGCTTTAGCTAGCTTGAAGCTCTGCTAATTAATGGCTACAAAACTTCAAAGGACATTTAAGAATATTAAGAATATCTCTTTTAAATTAATAACCTTTTTTACGAAGCAGCAAGAACAACATTTTTTAAATCTACAAAGACATAAAGGACACATCTTAGAGAAGTTTTCTATTCTCAAAACGATTAACCAAAACAAAACTGCCAACTAACAGCTGGAAAAAGTCAAGTTAATTTTCTTCACCTCATGTCCCCCCAACAGATAAAGGAGGGCATTCCAGCTGCTTAATACACCTTTTAATTGAGTGTGTCACTGGTAGGAAGAAAAATGTGGAACCACTACTTTCCATATCAAACAAAGCAAATAATTAACAGCCACTCTGGCACAATCCCTTTATCACTGAAACACACAATGAATGCTGACTTCTCGCACAGCCAGTGCTAGGCTAGGACAAAGCAGAGCTGGCGGTTCAGGGTCACAGCCACCTCCTCACTCCTCAAGCATACAGTTACTGCAGTCAGACACCTATAATTAACGAGGAGATGATCATGCTAATATTCAGCTCGCTGGCATGGAGAGGGATTCCCCTCCTCCCAGTACAGATGATTGCCTTTCATTTTAGAGTTTCCAGTAGTTACAGTTCACTTAGTTTTGATTACATAGCAATTAGATAGCAAATGCATAAGATCCGGAAAAAGACTTTGAAACATCAGATTGTGAGCAATCAGGCCCATTCTCCTCTCTTGTATATACAAGCAGCTCATTAAACAACTATTGTCTAAAAAACATCTCTGCCTCAAATGCCTTGGGTTTTGTTAAATGTTAAAACTTTCCAAACACATCCTTAGAATAAATCTCTCATCAACCTAGTACATGTTTGCAGAGTGGGAGGCAGGGTAAGCTGGCGAAGAAAAGGACACACCTAAACTCCTATCATTAGGGTTACTTCCAGACGTGTTAAAAAAATTTTAAATATACAATTTAAAATTGTCTGCTAAATGACACCTATTACCAGAAAATAAAATATCACTTCTAAATGTTCCAACCATTTTTTGAGAAACTCCTTCATCTTACTTTATGGGTTTGCTTTACAAGCTTCTCCCTGGCATCGGTGTGAAGAACCATGCATGTTCCGGAGGGAGGCTGCTCAGGAAGATGAGGACTGTTCCCTGTGTCCATGGGTGTGACCTGAAAAACTGCGATGGCCACTGATGTCCTGTCTCTATACCCTGGCAATTAATTTTACTTTTAGGCTTTAAATTTCAACCTCAAATTTAATCACCAACTGAAAATGCACCTTTTGTCTTTCTCTTTTTTGTAATTTAAATATGCATCGGTCGTTTATATTTAAGTACAGTTTTCTGCACCTGGTGCGGAAACAGGAAGCAACCATGTAACTAGAGATTGAACTGTGCGTCTAGGGAACAAGCGGCTTTGGGAATTTGGGCAGGAAGACTAGCAGACATTGAGTGAAGGACTCCAACAGTGCTGAAGTGGAACACCCCTGGAGAAAGCTACCAGATCCGACCACGCTCCGCCCACCTCAGTAACTGCGAACCCCACCACTTCACCCCTTACCCACGTAGTTATACAAGGGTTTAACTACTGAGTGTCTTGAGACAATTCTTTTAAACAGTGTCAGGTCAGGCCACTCCTGCTTAAACCTACCCCCCATGCCTTCCAACTGCTCTTCCAGGGAAAGTCAAACTCCTTCCCAAGTGTACAGAGAGGCCGTCTGTCCAGACCCCTCTCCAACCTTTCTTCCCATTCTCCCCACCCAGCCGGCCCTTGTCATTCCTTAGAGTTCTCATTCCTGTCTCAGTGCCTTTGCACTTATTTTCATCTCACCCAGAAACGTGCCCGTGTCAGCTACCCACAATGGCCACACTTAATTATATCACTTCTAAAACTGCCCTGATCATTTCCTTACCTGTTTATTTCCTGGCTTCCTTTCTAAGTTAAGCTCCACAAGAACAACAACCTCCCAGTTTTCCGTCTGATCCAGAGTAAAGAAAGTTTTTTAAAAAACCACACAACTTAATAAATTACTTAATAAAATTGAAAGGTAGAAGAAATATTCTACATGGCAAATAACTCGTGAATAAAACGTGTAAGGGGCGGTAAGAATGGTTTGATGGTTTACGAGGTAATAAGATGGGATTGACAATATGGAAGTTATTTGAAAATCCTATATAATAAAAGGGTAATATGAAAATCGACCAAACGGCAACCAACCGGTCTCTATGATGTGCACTGACCACCAGGGGGCAGATGCTCAACGCAGGAGCTATCCCCTGGTGGTCACTGCGCTCCCACAGAGGGAGCACTGCTCAGCCACGCCTCTCCCCACTCTCCTTGGCAGCGCTAAGGATGTCCGACTAAAGGGTGCAGGCCTGGATGAGGGACCCTCCCCCCAAGTGCATGAATGGCGTGCACCGGGTCTCTAGGAACACTATGAGGAGGAGAATAATGTAGGGATCAAGTCACAGCCAACAGGACAAGAGTACTCCAGGCAAAGGGCCTAGTGAGACCAAAGCCCTGCACTGACAGCCTCAGTGCATTCAAAACAAAGGCAGGAGCCCAGGCACAGGGCGGACAAAGGAAGAGAAGCCTTGTAGAGCCACCACACAGAGCAGCTCTTACTGAAGACATGGAAATAAATGCACGATTACTGGGAAATTCACTCTGGCTGCTGGAGAAAAACAGAAAGACTAGAAATAAGGAAAACAGAAGACTACCGAGAAAAAGCACAATGCAGTGATTGAACTCACACACTCAAGCCAGGCTGAGTTCAAATCGTATTAGACAGCTCACAAGCCAGTTTATCACAAGTTGGGTAAGCTCCCTAGGCCTCCATTTCCTCATGGGTAAAACTAGAATAGCAACAGCAGCTACCTCACAGGGCTGTCTGAGGATTAAATGGGTTAATTCACATGGGCTGACAAAGCAGCACCTTAATCACAGTAAGTGCTCAGTGTGCGGCAGCCTTACCACCACCAACACAACACAATGGTAACTGCTGTCCTTACCATTCCCTACCCCGACTCCACAGTCCCAGTACGAATGCAGTCTGGAATTCACAGATTCCAGTCAGGGAATAGAAATTCTAAAATCAAGCCAAAACCGGTTTGGCTCAGTGGATAGAGCATTGGCCTGTGGACTGAATGGTTCCAGGTTCGATTCTGGTCAAGAGCATGTACATTGGTTGCAGGCACATCCCCAGCAGGGGGTGTGCAGGAGGCAACTGGTCAATGTTTCTCTCTCATTGATGTTTCTAGCTCTCTATTCCTCTCCTTCCTCTCTGTAAAAAATCAATAAAATATATTTTTAAAAAATAAAAATAAAATCAACAAGGGTGGGTTGGGGAGAGGCAGGAGGAATCTACACTAATAAAAGAAAAAGATCCAAATTAACCATACCTTTGTGACACCCACCAGCCATTCAGGAGCGAGTATACAAATCAACCCAACAAAGATGACAGGTTAATTTGCATATGCATGGCAACGACTCAGGCATTCCACACCGCCCCAGCCCCTCAAGGCCTCTGGGAAGTATGGGAAGGCGGGGCTGGAGCAGGAAGAGGTGGCTCCAGGGTCTGAGTGGAAAGAGGCAGCGCTGGGGCCAGAGCACAAAGGCAGTGCCAGCAGCCAGGGAAAGGTAGGCCATTCTTGCATGCATCTTCGTGCATTGGCCTTCTAGTACATATATGATATAGAAAGAGATCTTAACTTATCAGAAATAACGAAGTTAGAAAAACAACTATTTTGCAAACACCTGTGTTACGGTAATGACAGGTTTGAGCAAGAGTCATTAATCAAAACTAAAACCACTAGCCAACATTTTGTTGGGAAGGGAATATTTACAAAGTTGTAAAGTACCCCCCCTTGATTATTAATTTAAAAGGGGAGTTACTTCTACAATGAAAAAATATGACTGATACCATTTTAACCAAATGATCCAAGTTAACATAAAAATGGGACCAACATATCTGCTAATATGATGTGCTGAGGACACAACATCCCTCTTTAAAAATATTCTTACCAAAAATGCATAGTCTGTATCTAATCCTGAGAAAGAAACGTGCAAATCATGAAGGACTATAAGCTGAGGAACTATTCCAAATCAGATACCAGTGAAATGTGTGATCTGGTCAGAATTCTGGGACAGAATCAATCAATCAATCAATCAATCACACACACACACACACACACACACACACACACACACACGTCAATTCTCCTTAATGATGTTCTATAAAGTCAGTGCAAACACCAAATTAGAGAATACTGACCCACTGTTCCTGAGGAAATACAGGGTTTGCTCCTAGAAGAAATACAAGCTTATGCTCATACCAGCCTCGAGTCACATTTTCATCAGCCAATCAACATAGCCCTGCCTGTGTGCTTATGTTTCCAGAGATCCGATTCAGCCCGCCCGGCCGAGTCATGGCAGGAAAGCCACTCCCGAAGGAAGCTTCTCCAGCACATGCCTGGCAGCGTTCTTGTGCTTAGAAACACTGGACAGCGGCCCACTGTGCTGGGGAGGACGAAGGGGGGCATTTTAACACCAGAACTGCCAAAATATAGCACAAAATGCATGATGAAAAGAACTCTTATTCACAATTAGTGAACTGGTGTTGCCTTATTCAACCTCAGCTGAGAACAAGAGTGTTAGGGGAGTCAAATCATTCTGCCAATCTGAACATGTCCATACATGACTGTGAAATCACGAGCCACACTTCTTAATTTAGGAATTACCAGTAAACTTTAGCAAGTAGGCGAATTTGTAAACATGAAATCTGCCAGTGTGTGTAAGTGTATGTATATACATATATGTGTATAAACAGAGACAGAGCACATACAGGGTTCAGAATTGTACAAATGCTTTTTAAAATGGCAAATCTAGGTGAAGGTATGTATACAAGAATTCATGGTAGCCCTCTTACAATTTTGTCTATAGGTGTAGTTATTTTTTTCAAAATAATTCAATGAAAAGACAAGAGCAAAGGCTTGGGGTAATAGCAATGGTAAGCCACATGATACAAAAATGAACATTAATATCCAAACATATATTAATAGATTTACCCTTGCTAATCAAAAATACTTGGAAAAGTATGTTTTTGTCCCCTTAAAAAAATGACATCCCCAATTTTAGAGGTGATTCATATACAAACATTTTCATTTCCTACTGAGTGAGCTTTTAATTTTAAAGAGTGGCTTTAATTAGCCATTCTGGTAACACTTTTTCAACCAACAAATTATACTCCTATAAATTTATCCTAATAATAATATATGTGCAGATGTTGTTCACATTTTCATAATAAAAACAATTAACTTTAGCCGAAACTGGTTTGGCTCAGTGGTAGAGCGTCGGTCTGCAGACTGAAAGGTCCTAGGTTCGATTCTGGTCAAGGGCATGTACATTGGTTGCAGACACATCCCCGGTAGGGGGTGTGCAGGAGGCAGCTGGTTGATGTTTCTCTCTCATCGACGTTTCTGGCTCTCTCTCTCCCTACCTCTGTAAAAAATCAATAAAATATATTTTAAAAAAATCAAAAAACAATTAATTTTAAAAGTGTTTATGATTTTCTATGGACATAGACAGATAAAATACCCATAAATAAAATAAATCAGGTCACAAAAACATTCGTCTCAAAATATAAATCAACATATGTAACACCTCTAAATGATTATATTTTAAAAATAAATACCAGTGGATAGAGTGTTAGCCTGCGGACTGAAAGATCCCAGGTTCGATTCCGGGCAAGGGCATGTACCTTGGTTCCGAGCACATCCCCAGTAGGGGGCAAGAGGCAGCTGGTCGATGATTCTCTCTCATTGATGTTTCTAACTCTCTATCTCTCTGTAAAAAAATCAATAAAATATATTTTAAAAAATAAAATAAAATAAAAAATAAATCCCAGTATTTATATTGTTTCTACACTAAACCTGAAAGGCTTTCTAAACTAAGAATTTTGATTTTGTAAGAGATCATTTGTTTTTACTACTGTGACCACTTTAAAATACTTTTGCTGTGACTGCCCTTGTATTTCCAATTACTCACTGGTTTCTTATTTTAGTTAATAATCCTATAATTTAAATGAATACAAGTTACTAGAAATTAATCTTATTTATAAAGATGAAATTATACAAAACTTTATTTACATTAGATTCTTACAAATAATATTTTCTATGCAAAATGATTAGTCTTCTATGTTTAGAATACAGGTATTTGAATTTGACAAAACATTTAAGTTAAAAGAAAAACTTATGAAGTCCTTTTTGAAACATTCCTAACTATTATTTCTTTTTACTCTTTTCTAAGTATCAAATCACTCACAAAACGAATCGCTTCAATAACGTGATACAAAGCAGTAATATTTTTGGACCCACAGGCAGTGCTTTCATCCTGGTCCTATGACAATCTGTGACTTAAAAAATAAAGAATTACAAATGGTCAATAATGCTAAGGCGTTTCTAGAGAAGAAGAATGAGGTGAGATGACTTGTCCCACCCATATATAAAGACTCCTAATTACTGTACTAATTAGGGTGGGTACAGAAATGGGTACATTTGACCAAAAGAACTAAACTGAACTGCGATATCACCTATTTTGGCTACACAGAGCTTATAACTTGTGGACCAATTGTTCCCTCCGAGAAATAAAATCCTATATAATCCTATATAATGAAAGCCTAATATGCTAAGTGTCCGGTCGTCCATTCAACCAATCAACATAATATGCTAATGATATGCTAAGGCAGCTCAACCGCTAGCTATGACGTGCACTGATCACCAGGGGCCAGACGCTCTGACCAGTAGGTTAGCTTCCTGCTGGGGACTGAGCAAGATGGGCCAGACATGCCCTGAAGCCCTCCTGAGGTCCCTCCTGCGCTGGCCAACCTCCCGTGTCCCTTCCCAGCCACAATCGTGCCCTAGTGGTCCCTTGGAATCTGGGACTCCTTGGGCGATTTCGGAGAGCAGTTTCAGCCCGATCCTGCAGACCAGGCTGAGGGACCCTAATGGTGCACGAATTCATGCACTGGGCCTCTAGTCTTTAATAGAAGGAGAGGGAGCATTTGATAGGTAGAGTGTACTAAGACCCTTGTCTTCTTTAGGGAGAGGACAGCCTACAATGAGGAGTTACAAAGGTACCGGAAGCGTGGCCAATGGGCACAGCTGGTTGGTCGTCATCCTGTGCACAGAAAGGTTGTTAGTCCAATTCCAGGTCAGAGCACATGCCCAGGTTGCGGACTTGATCCCCAGTTGAGGGCGTGCAGGAGGCAGCCAATCAATAATTCTCTCTCATCATTGATGTTTCTCTCTTTCCCTCTCCCTTCCTCTCTGAAATCACTAAAAATATATTTTAAAAAGTAACATTTTAAAATAAAAAGAACAATATAATATCTTTAAACAGTGATCTTTAAACAGTGATAACAAAAGGAGTAAATATAAAAATAAACTGATAGAATAGAATGGGTCACTAGGATTATGAAACAGCCTAGTAATTTTTCATTAATATGACTGAAATGGATAAGACAGTTCAGTCATATTAATGAAGGTAAAGGCCTGAAGTGGGAGTGGAAGTGGGGTGAAGGAGGGGAATTGGTGGAAAAAGGGTCATCTGTAATACTTTTTAACAATAAAGATAAATGCCAAAAAATATTTATGACTGAAAAACTTTCCAATTTAAGTTCCTTGATCAATTGTTGCAGAATAATGTAACATAAGCAAGATTCCAGTAGCAATTCTGTCAACAGAGAACTGAGCCTTCTAAAAAGAACATTTGTTAAGACTACACAGCTGTAAGGTGTTCACATGTTCCTTAACCAAACTGACTGCAATCCAATCAAGTCTTAATTTTAAAAGAATCATTAGCAGCATCTAGTGATAAAATGGACTCTCCCTTTTCACTGAAACTCATGTCTCATTTCATTAGGCATGGGTAATTAACTCTTCTTGGTATTAGGTCTATGGCAGAGTAATTAGCTTAAGTTTTACAGGCTACTTAAATGGTTACTTTAATGAAAACAAAGGTTTATTTTCACTGGGTACATCTTTTTACCCTTCAAAGAGTTTTTCACAAAATTTAATAACTGCACTTTAAAATAAATAATAGTGAAGTGTTTATTTCTAATCCTTCATGTTTGTTAATCAATGTGGGCAAAGCGACTCTAAGTGTAGGGAAATACTATCCAATCTGAAAAAAAGCACTGAATTTTTATTGCACTCCTTTATCCTCTTCTATGTTAAAATAAGGCTAAGCCACCTGAGTCCATAATGAACATGTAACCAAATGAACAAAAATGTCAATATTCTAACAAATTTATTTTAAAAACATGCACAGCAAAAACAAGAGGGTGAGAAGTGTGGAGAGGAGCAAAAGAGTGGACCTGGGGGCCAGTTTACAGTCCTGAGAACCCAGCAGATCATGCGACAAGCTGGTATTACAACCATTCCAACCAGTGCTACTTGGCAGTGTAGCTTGCAAGGATAGAAATCAAAGGTGTTTAAGAAACATTCACAGCATTCTAACTGGATAATTTTGCCTGTGACATAAAAAGTTCTAAATAGGTTTAAATTTACATATTTTAGAAATTTCTCTGATAAGAAACATTAGATTTTACTTTTTTGAGATGGTCTTTTATTTCACATCATTTGAAAAACACTGATTTAAACCATTCCAGAAAAGTAGGCCTTCCTTTCCCTTGAAAACAAAACAAAAAAACAAAAACAATCACTTGAGGTTGAATGAAATGTCATGTGCCATTACACTGAAAAAGAAAGTCTCACGCTGCTTAGGCATTAGTTCATAGCTCAAGTAGGATGTATTTAATACATAAGTACTGTAATCAATACGTCAGAGGCTCTAAGGTTTAAAAGAATATATTTGTTTTGAATTCGAAGTAAAGTTAAGATCAAAGAATTTAGGTTTCCAAGATAAAGATTTTATCTCAACACAAGAAAGGACTTTCTAGACAAAGCTAAGGCTGGTCATTTGCCTGCGGCCTTCATTCAGTCTCTTCTGACTGCCAAGAGGGGATGCAAGGGAGAAATGGAAAGTAGAGCGAAAGCCCACTGGTTTGGCTCAGAGGGAGGGCATCGGCCTATGAACCAGGAGGTCATAGCTCCATTCCTGGTCAGAGTGCATGCCTGGGTTTCGGGCTGGATTGCTGGTAGGGGGCGTGCAGGAGATAGTTGATTAACGATTCTGTCTCATCACTGATGTTTCTATCTCTCTCTCCCTCTCCCATCCTCTCTCTCTGAAATAAATTTTAAAAAATAATAATAAAGTGTAGGAAAAAAACCATTCCTCATAGGGTTACAAGAGAATGAAGTCTTAATGCCTGGCCCAAGGCATAAATTATGGATGACTAACTTCTCTCCTACACATCTATAATGATACTCATTATGAAGCACTCCCAGTAAAACTGAAGAATTTCTAAGTTCTGTGTTTCGTATGAGGAATCCTAGCTGAAAAAAGGGCATGTAATCTAATAGAAAATCATATTAACTTTTTCTCTTGAAAACATTTTAAATAGTAATTAGCATCTTAGGCCCAACTAGAAATTCATTACAATTATAATATACCTTAAGTCCTGTTACAATAATACCACTTCAGCTATGTCTAACCATTATTTTAAATGGGCTTGATGGGAAAATAGCAATACATTGCAAGTAAAATGACTAACTGGGAAACCAGAGATGGCTGCAATGTTCACAAGAGCAATGACGTTGTTCCCCCCCCTCCCCCCCCACACACACACACTTACTTATGGAATAGCTTGTTTAAAAATGTCTTTAACACCTCCTCATAAAATATAAAAGTTTAAATCTATTGGAGAATCTGTTAAGAAATTGATTGCTCATGGTAATGAAAAATAAGCACCCCTAGAAATAGGAACTTAGACCTACCTAGCAAAATTACATATTGTAATAGCACTTCTAGAATTCTAACCAAAATATAAACTAGCAAATACATGTAAAGATGTACATAATAAAGATGCTGCTATTCAAGGCAGCACTCTCTGCCTATGTTTAACAACAAAGCCTAGGATCAATTCAAATGTCCATTAACAGGGGAATGTCAAAATAATTCATAGTATATCCACACAATGGGATATGGTAAAGTTATTAAAAGGAATAGAACTATTTTTATATACTCAACAATATACCATTAAGTAAATATATACTCAGCAAGGTATAGAAAAGTGTAGAATGCATAACAATCTATGAAAAAAGAGAAATTACACACATACAATACACAATTGTCATACTTCTGTAAATTTACATTTTAAAAAAAAAGGAAATAGAAGGCTAAACCAAAAACTAAATTAAAAATTTACACAAACGGCAAAGGGGGAAATAAATAAAGAAACCAGAAATAAAAGCTAGACTTCTCTGAAAATTTCCTACATTATACATTGACTTTGAAACCATTGGAAATGTTGCAAGTAATAGAAAAATAATTTAAGCAATTCTTAAAACTGAAAACCAAATGAGCTTAACTGTATATCCATATGATGGTATAACTTGCACAATAAAAAACTCTTGTTTTAAAACAGTAATTTGTTTCTCAGGTGAAATATACCCTAAAGTAATAAGAACTGCTGCCCTGGCTGGTGCGGCTTGGCTGGCTGGGCTTCCATACACATAAAGATCCTGGGTTTGATCTCTGGTCGGGGCACATAGCCGGTTTGCAGGTTCAGTCCCTATTGATGTGTCCCTCTCCTCTCCTCTTTTTTTCCCTTCCTCCTTCCCCTCAATTCAATTAAAGAAAAACCACCAAAGACCAAAGAAAGTGACAAGAACTGCAGAAAATTTCCCCCTGGACAGTGCTGTTGGCTAGTGTCCTTATTGTAATTCTGGCATGTGTTGTGTATTTTAGAATATAGTAAACGAATCTTTAGAAACCAGGATTTTCAGTGTGATAGAAAGACAATACAGATAAAAAAAATCACTTAAATAAAATCCTGTAAACTTGGTTTTGAATAAAAATGAACATGTACAAACATATCTATATTTCTGTGTGTGTGTGTGTGTGTTTGATTGTGTATGAATCTCCTATCTCTGTGCTGAAAAGGTCTACAAATAATGAGCATAGCTACAACCCAGACTGCAATCCCTAAATATTATTTCCACTAACAGTAACCAAGGTTTCTTAAAGAATGGCTGATTCTAATTCTGGAGAAGAAATTCTAAAAGATGAGCAAGGACTATGTACTCCACCAGAAAGCAAAAGCAAAGTTACTAGTCACAAAACTACAACTGTGTCAAAAGGACCTTGAAGAGATACCCACAGGCCAAACATAGTAATTAGTTAGAAACATTAACTGCAAAGAACTGAAACATCGAAACTGTGTCAATGCAGCATTCAGAATGATATTCAAAAGAAAACACTCTTTTCACCTTTGCAGGGTTCCTAGGAGTCAACTGTCTATTTTAAAACTAGTGAATAAGGAACTGAGTGTTTATTCAGCTTTTCCTATAAAAGTAAATCTTGCTGGTAGTAATGAAGAAAACAGGATATAGCTATTTTGTAACTCCTTCTGAAAAAAGAACCTAAGAAACAATCACCAATGACTGCTAAAATCAGAGAGAGGAAACTGGATTTTCTGTGCCCCCACCATAACAGTGCTTGTGAAATAGTCTTCAGAAAGGAAGAAAATGAGGAAGGGAAGGCAGGCGATCTGAATGTGGTGAAAACTTTGTTACTATTTACAACAAACACAGGAACAGAGTTAACCACCACCATGAACATGCAATCAGCTACATCCACAGGAATTCCTCAGGACAAACAGCTCAGCTCCTCTACAAACACACTGCCAGCCGAGAGAAATGGGCCGAGGGGGAGAGTGACACGAAGAGCCCGATCAATCAACTGCTACGTATATAGCCCTCATTTGGATGCTATTCAGACAAACTTTTAAATGTACATTTATGGGGCAGGGGAGAAACTGAACACTGACGAGGTATTTGATGACATAAAGAAAATGTGATAAAAAAATAAACACAATAACAAAGAGCCTTTCTATTTTAGAAACTAATAAAGCATTTACAAGTGAAATTATGTTTGGAATTTACTCCCCAAATCATCTGCGGGAACAGCAGGGGGAGTGAGGGCACACGTGGAAGGAGACAGGCAACGCTGACACTGGGTGTGAATAAAGACTATTTAAAATTCACCATGATGAAAGTTTTTAAAACAAACTATACCTATGCTAAAAGAAAGCTACGTAACACAACAGGCTATTTGGAAACATGCTTGTACTTGATGGTATGTCATACTGACCACAGCCACTTTAGTATGTCCACCAAAAACTGGTGCTTCCTTATCACCCAGCACAAAGTCTAAAACATTCTAACGCTCAACCATCTGGTGAATTGACACAGGACAAAACAGAGCTGCAGGAGAAAATGTTAATGATAAAGCATCATGTAAAAAAGATCCATGTCCGATAGCTCATGTGAACATGCATATAACTTCATGAAGCACAATCACAAGAAGACATAGTACCAAAACTGTCAACAAGAGTAGCATCTAGAGCAGTGGCTCCCAACACAGGGCACATGCCCCACAGGGGGGCCATTTTATTTTTAAGGGGGGCAATTTGAAAATGAGTTATTCACAGTGAATGTTTTGCATTTCTTATGGTTCTAGGAGTCTCATATACGGTATGTAAATATATATTGTGATACATTTATGCATTTCAGTTCTCTATGTTTTGAAACTATTTCCTATTTTTTCATATCACTATATTTTTATCAATTTCTTCCTCAGTACTTCAACTGTTCTTTTGTTCTTTTCTTTTTCTCTTTCATGGATGCCATGTTCTTCGGAAGCTTATTTAGACCCAAGTTCGTGGCCTTTTAGGCTTCCCCCACAAGAACAGGAGCTCACTTTTTGAGTAAGAATTATATGTTATGGAGAGGGGGGAGGATCAGGATTTTAGAGATGCTTAGGTGGGTCGTGGCTAAAAACAGGTTGGGAACCACTGATCTAGAGAGAAAGAATCAGGTACAATTTAGTATTTTTTTCAGACCATCTGTACTTTTAAACTTTCCTAAAAATATCATGTATTAAAATATATATTAACCATGAAAATAGAAATGAGAAAATGTGTAATGTACATATATGAAAAATAGTCCGTAAAATGATATTAAAGTCTACTTATGTTTACAATTATAAAATATGCCTTCTCTAATAACATTTTATAAATCTTATTCACAAAAGAATGTAGTTTTTTCAAGAAGTTATAGAAACATCTCTTAAAAAAGATTCTATGGGTAAATATATTTGGGAAACAAATGTAAAGTTAAAAACTGAATTAAAACTTTAAAATCAGACGTATCTGATTTTAAATTCAAAGCCCATAATCTCATAAGGACAATTTGTAGAGTTTGAATGTCTCATGATGTGTTTGAATTTGGTGCAATTGTCATTCAGAAATAAGGGACTGGATAATAGCTGGAAGCATAAAACCATCTTCTGAGGCTGCTGCTGGTCTGAATGGGACACTACAGGGGAAGCAGCAGCTCCCATCTGGCATTGTGATCAGTGCCCCAGAAGGGCCACCTGCCCCTCTGAGCGCACATTCCTTCACTCCAAGCTCAGAGCTCTAACTACAACTGCGGAGTCTCACTGGATGTCTCCAGAAGACACAACATTTGACTGAGCTGGCTTTAATCAAACTGAACACATTTCACCTATCAACACTGTTGGGCAACACAGGCATGGCTTCTTAGCTCCTCCTGTAATGACAGGGGGTGTGAGTGTGGAAACTGATGGATGTGGATAAGAAAAGTCTCCAAAGAGTGTTCCCTACAAAGACCGTTCCTAAAGATTTCCAAAGGTGTACTTCACTCACCACTGTAATACCGTGACTGGTCTCCACTATCGTCTCCCAAGTATCTAATTACGTACACAACCGTCTTCCCTTTAAGGACTTCCCTGTTTCATCTGCTACACTATTCTGTGTTTCGGGGAGGCCATTCCTTCTAGCAGGAGACATTTCCCCACAGCCCTTCATGTGGCCCCTGCAAAAACTTCAAAAACAAACAAACCAAAAAACTCCTACAAAAAAAAAAAAATCAACCGTATTCTTTCCTCAATATTATTTCTCTAGCATCTCTAATCTGTTCAAGTATTTGTTTCCCAACAGGAAACAAGGGATTAAATCCTGTCTAAAGGAAGATTTCTGAAAATAAAAAGGATGATGCATAGAAAAATTTCAAAATATTTTATCACTGAGGAACTGAACAAGAAGCTTAGAGGAACCAACCACACTGCCTTCATAGCAAAAGTTTAGAGTACTCAGTAGTCAAGTTCTTCCAACATTCCTGAGGCTGATGTCACTCTTAGGGATGGTGTATAATTAGAAGATTAGGTTCAAACTTTGCTGCCTTTTTGGCAGCTGAACTATGGCAAATTACTCAACCACCTTGAGCCTCAGTTTCCTCACCTACATAATGGAAATAGTAAAACTCAGATTAACTAAATGTGAAGAAAGCACTTAGAATGATTCATGATACAGACTATACTAAATTCACAAGGACTATCCATAAGCACTGGCTTCCACTTGTGGACCCGTTACCATCTACTGACCCCCGACTACCGGAGACAGGCCCAGGTGATCGCTGGAGACCAGCAGCCTTCTATGCTGCTGGCACAGACAAGCTTCCCCGTCTCTTGTGAAGTCTGACTGACTGCAGCTCCTGCTCTTAGGTTCCATGTTATTCAAAATAAATGCTATCGTAGCCATCAATAATGTTAAAGTAATATCAATCCAAGAGAATAAAATTTGAAGTGGCATATTCACTCCATTGCTGCAAACCAGCAGCTTAGAAAGATGCAGTGCTGTCTATCTTCCCAACAAAAGTAAAGCACACAGGGCTTATGGTTTTCTCTATTTACAAAATCTTCTATGGAGTCTGGAGAGTCGGGGCGGAAGGGCATCTATGCCTTCGTGTGTTACCTAAATAAACCATGTGTTCCTTCCCAGATCCTACCATGTGGCAGGGATTCATCAAGCACAGAGCAATGCTCCATAAGCACTGAGTTTACCAGACGAGTAAAGGATTTCATCTCCTTGTGACTCAGATCAATAAACAGCTTTTCAATCATCAGAAGTAAAATGATATTAATCTCTAGCTTTCTTCACTTGGCATAAATTGACAACTCTACAGGGGGGAAAAAGTAGTCAATAGATTTTCTTTTGAAACACCAGAAATATACCTCAACCAGGCTTCTTCTTTACATCAATACCTCTTTTTGTCTCCATCTGTTTGTCATTGTCTTTTTTCAAAACAGCCAACAAACAAATAACAGTACTTTCCGTTTTGACTTTATTAACATAACTACAGCATAACCCAAGATGATTTAATTTATTATGTGTAATCCATTTAAATTAAGATTACAGAAAGCATTCCTAGTATTCTAAGTCTATAAATTCTTCACAAAATTCACACACCCTAATATCAAACAGATATATGGAAGCCATTCTAATTAACTTGATATGCCCAAGGTATGTTCACCTGTAGCTTTTAATAAAACTAAAAATGCAATCTATAGCCAATTTTTGGTGTCCTATATTATCTTGCATGTACATTTATTCTGTAAGCTCTTTTAAATTTCAGTAGACAATATTACAAATCAAAAATAAGTAAAATGTATGAACTGCTTCTACTTGAGGCTAAGAACAAAATAGACAGGCAGGATATGGACACACCAACAACCAGAGACACAGCATAGAAAAGCCATGAGAATCTGGGACTTTCAAAGGTCACAGGACTCATTTCCAGAGTTTAAAAAACTGCGCCTATGAGTTTAAACACAAAGTGTACTATCAAACAGTATTGGCTAAACTTATTAAGAACCATTATTAACATTAACTGATCACTTAATATACATTAAAACACAGTTCCTAGTGTTTTAGCACTAACTGAACCCTCCCAGCCACCAGAAGAGATGAGTAACATTACTGGTCCCACTCTACGTTCCAGGCACAGACAAGCTAATCTGCTGAGTGACAGAACCAAGATGCACAGCGAAGCAATGTGACTGTAGAACTCACTCTCTAACCATTCTGTTCTTCTGCCAAGAGCAGAATGTGGTCTTCAGGCTGCAAGTCCACCCTAACCACACAGACTCATGGCGTCTCACTACACACCTGCAAGCTCTTGTCCACAATGCCTCATGTGCACCAGTGACACAAGCGCAGGCCACTGTACAGAATTAAGAGACGCCGAGAAGAGGAAAAAAGCATGCTTTGTTAACTGCCTGATAACAGTAGCTTTTTAAACTAATAGATACAATAATCTTTTGGTGAAGATTCATTTGTCCTCGGTTGTCAAGATTTCACCTCCTTGTGACCAGGCTATGAAATTACACTACTTAATGCCAATGCAACCGTAAGTGCAAGCATGGGAACCAAAACTGATGGCAACACAAAAATGCATGTCACCTAGTTGAATCAGAATCTAGAATCTAATATTTAAGATCCTAATAAAATGTTTTAAATATACCTAAATACGCTGAAGGGGAACTCACAAGCTTGCCTCCAAATATATTTAAACTCAGATGACAAGAGAACGTGGTAAAATTAAAAGATAATATGAGGATTTTTTTACCCTCAACTTCTTAGCAACTCTTTATCTACAGGGAGAAAGAGTGCCTGAGATTTGGTGAACGAGAGAGCTTACACGAGGAGGTGGGAAGCTCAGAAAAGCAGCCCACCAGCATCCAGTGCGAATACCTTTCAGGTCTGCTGTTGGTTCCATGAGCTCCACAAAGCAGTTCAATGTACATGCTGCAACATGACTGAAGCATATGCTGTCATTTGCTAGCCCTCTCAAGGCAATGTGTTTAAAAAATTAAAACAACAACCCTTCCTACCAATAAGTTTAATCAATTGTCAATAAAATGTAGGTTACTTAAAAAAAAAAAAAAAAAAAAAAAAGGAAAGTCAAACATTTTTTCCACAAATAGAAAGTCAAAAGTATTTACTCGACAAAAGGAAAATAGGCAAATAAAACCTTCTAAAAACAATATTTAAAGTATATAGTTAGACCTTTATTAATTCAACTAGAAAAACAAGAGGTAACAAGAAAAATAAAAACCAGAAACAATATACGTACTTTAAAATGTCTAGAAAACTTGTGATCAACACAGAATGTTGATGAAACCAAACTGAGGCTAATTAAAAGCCTTCCTTTTCTGCTAACTCTCCAAATGATTTGACATACATGCAAACTTATTTATGTGACTGTTCTCATACAAATCTCAAACATTTTAGATTTCCCAAACTTTTAGTTACATACTTTTATATACACATTATAGTTTGGCTAATTCCCAAACTGGAAGTTCCTCGATTATAAAGACCAAAGTTAAAAAGATGTACCGAGTGTTAATATAGTTGGCTAAATGAAAAATGATAATTAGCAGGGCAAAATCATGACTTCACCTTTAAAATGTTCATGCTTCTGACATGAAATAATGTGTAGGTGCTTTATACAGAAAAGACCTGAGTATTTTATTAGAATGCAAAAGTTTAATCAAATTATTCATAGAAAGACTTGCCTCCATTTTTAAAAACTTACCTTCTTCTTATCCCTCATTGAGCCTTTGCCCCGGACCATAATTTTACATCCCGTTTCTGCTTCAAGCTGTTTAGCTGTAAGTCCTCTAGGTCCAAGGATTCTCCCAACAAAATTAAACTGGGGGGGGAAAAAAAGTCAGCATATATTATTCTCTTGCTTGAATTTATAGCTATTAAAATTATTTTAAAATATATATTCACTTGCTCAAATGAAATACTTTTTAATAATAAGTTGAAATAAAATTAAGAGTCCTTATAAATGTCTTGCCAAGTTTTGGGGAGGGGTGTTATAACAACTCATTGTTTAGCATGAAATTTTCATATGTATTAGTACAAATTATAAATTAAGAACAATACATCTGCCTGAAAAAGGTACAATACTGAACTGTCCATTAACATGTAATCTAAACCAAAGCATATAACAAAATCTTAAGATACCATATAAAAATGCGAATGTCTTTTACAAAACTCTTTAATGATGGTGTTCAGGGAACTGTTCATTATGTTAAATAATATTTATTGCTGTTTCTAACTAAAATCCTTGGGGGAAATTCCTATTACTTATCTAACAAGCTATACTTTCTCTTAAGCAACTGTTCAGAGACCATACTTTTGGGCTGCCTGTCAGAACTCTACTCTGGTGGCCAAATTTGGATTCCACCCTGTACTAAACTAAACATTTAAGTCTTGAAAGTAAATGCTTTTTCATCACATTCCTTACAAGTTTTATGCCTGTACGCTTATTTTCCCCCTCATTTCTACCTTTAACTTATACTATTTTTGCAAGGAGGCTTAACTCTTTTTGTGAACAGGGGAGTGATAAAAATAATTGCATAAATAAAGAATTAGCATCCCTCAACAGAAACTTTTAGCCTTCATATAGAGAAGTTTATCTTTCAAGGGGAGGTGGGGAGCAAGACATAGATTAACTCTGAACACTGAAAAGTAAATTTCCTCACTCAGATGAGATAAAATACCATCACTTCCACAAAAATCCAAAAGTAATGATTCTCATGCATACAGCTTCCTATTTTTTCCATGCACATGAGCCACTGCTGGCATGTTATTCCGTAAACGTCAGAAGCTAGAATTCACTGCTCTCAAGGCTTAAGCTAGGGCAGCACTTCTCCAGTCTTCTGTGCCTCCATGGCTCTGACTGTCTCACTAAGCTGCTGACCAGCAGTACAGTTTCGGTGACTCACAAACGAAAGATGGGTGGTGCATGAGGATCGCTGGAAGAAAGTCCTGTCCCTCAGATTTTGATACAACTTTTCCCATCCAAAGTTGAGACTGTCCTCTAAGCACCTGATCTAGCTCTCCAGGATTCCCAGTTCTGAAATTTGCCTGAACATCTCTGTACACACCCCTTATCCCTGCCTCGTTCTTCGCCTCTTTACCCAACCCGGGGCCCTGCACTTCCTGCTGCTTTTAAGATTTCCTCTTCTGCTGGAACCATGGCATTAGAACTATACAGAGAAAGACTTCACCACAGCTAAGTCATCCTTACAGTTACTATTTATCAATGAGCAATGTTTTAAAAGCAGTCAAAACCAACATATTAAATCTACAACACAAAATTTCCGTGACCTTAAAAATGAACCAATCTTTATTACCCAAGAACCAACAAAGCTCAAGTCTGTTAAAGTGCATACCACTGGAATTCTAATTCAGTAGAAACTGTCAAGGTCATCCTTCTCAGAATATTGTAAGTGGAGAATGAAAAAATTAATCATAGCAGCTGCTTTGTCTACTGCAGCCAATTTAATATCATTTGCCTTGCATTAAAATTCATTGTGTTGATTTATCATGCTAGTTCTGCAGCTTCGTGCAATTAAAACAATGTCACAACATATTCAAAAATAATAATTTCAAATAGCCTGAGCTAACTGCAACTTGAAATTCCCAAAGAGCAAGAAAGAAAGAAAGAAAAAATTCGTTAACCCTACTGTTTTAAGTACAGACCTTCTCCATGGCTCACCTACATTTATGCCAAGTGGCAAGTTATCTTCTAAAGAAGAGGTTAACAACAATTATGTCTAATGTTATTCACTGATGCTCACTTCATTTTAAACAGAATAGATTTCTACCAATGACAATATACAAAGAATTATGGTAAGTTTTTCCATTAACCTTTTAAGATATCTACAAGTAAGATAAAACTTCCTGTGACATGCTGTCAAAAGAGGTAACTAATAAAAAAATGGATCACCAAAAGCATTTCAGTGAATCACTTCTAAGAAATGTTAAATAGTAACTTCTGCTTAAAACTTTGGAATATTCTGTAAAGTATGCATTTCTTTGGATTATTTTCTACATAGATTAATAATGTTTTTAAATAGTGCGTCTACTATTTCTAAAGTGAATTTTAATTAGATACCTTACAAACCTTACATTATATCACTTAAGTGACATAATAGGTATGAAACACACATGCATATATTTGTTGATGAAGCCTTTACTTAGCAAATGACAAAAAAATAAAATAAAATAATGAACTACCTCAAGTATAATCAACACCAGTGAGCTATCTTATGGAAGTGTGTAAGATGAGAGAATTGTGACTATTTAGCAGTATTGCAGGTCCTCAAATAACATCATCTCGTTCAATGCTGTTTCTCTGTAATGCTGATGAGATACCCTAGGAACTTAACTCTTTTTTATGTCAATTAACTTATGGTAAAAATTGGTTTCATTACTCTTTATTTTGCTTAAAGTCACAGAACCTATGGATAACATTAAGTTCAACTGTTTTTAATTAAAAGGACCAGAATGAATATATAAAAATGTCTTCATCTGGGGAGACAAATGGCTTATTACTTTTCTATCTTCAAATTAATTCTAGATAAGCAACAAAATGTGTCTTCTATGTTACCTAATAATTAGTATAGGAATCATTTTTGCAAAACTTCTCACATATGTGAACTTTATACACATCTTCTAATGGCTACGCAGGAAGAGGCACTTTTACCAGCAGCTTTTTAAAGGGGAAAAACAGTAACCAGTAATAACCAAAATCTGACCTCTGTGGCATATGAATTTAGATATCCTAATTTATGGCAAATCACCTTTTGAGTATAGATATAATTGAGAAAGAGTCTAAAACCATTTTTTAAAAATCAAGTGAATAAGAAAATATCCTCCAGAAGCTATATAACAAGTGTTTGGGGGGAAATTACCTAGACAACTAAAATAAAAATACGAGGCATTAAAGCCAACAACAGTTTTATGATATAAGTATATGATAAAATATTTGACAGCTCAAGATACAAACTCTTATTACGCACAAAACCCTTTAAAAGATTCCACTTACTTTTCAAACCTTTATTTTGCTACCACCTTGCTATTCACACATGTAAGTAATTCATGTTGTCTGAAAAGGGCAGGTACTTTAAAATTTTCCATCACACCTTCTTCCGTCCTTCCTTCTCAACAATCATGTCAAATGCCTCTCATGACACACACTGAGCTCACGTTTCTTCTGTGATTTCCTTGTCATCATCTCTAGGCCAGCAGTCGCCAACCTTTCGGACCTCATGGACCACCAGTTGGTGACCGCTGCTCTAGCAGCTATCCGTTTCCTCCTCCACAGTGACATCTCAGGGTGCTTTGTGTCCAGCCTCAAAGAGCCTAGCACACGGGATGCCATGATCAGCTGTCTCTTGCAGGCCATTCTCAAGTCAGGAACCAGTACCTGATTTTTGTTTTTTCACTTCATGGTACCTCACACACACACACACAGCACATAGAAGAAACTAATACTTGTTCAAACTGTTGAATGATACAACTTAAAAATGTCCACAGAAATCATAACATTTTTTTTCATTCACTAGTAATAAATCAATCACTAAGTCATATGCAGCACAAGAAATCTTAATACAGTTCAGAAATTTCTCAAATAGTTAAGCCGGGCTGACTGATCTCAGGATAAATTCCAAATGACAGACCATGTCATAAAAAGAAAACTGTGATATCCACTTTCCATTTCAATACAGAAATATCATGAGTGCAAAGACCATGTCACTCCCTATGGCATCGGTGTTGAATATGTAGAAGTATGTTTTATTACTGAGTGCTCCCGTATGAGCCAGCTTCTACTGCTTGGCAACACTACATGCACTAAGTCCCTTAAGAGGGTAACCTGGAAGGCAGTTACCACTGCAGTCTATATTTAATACATGACAGATGACAAAAGTAGCCCAAACCCTAGAACACCTAGATTAATCAACATAGTATAATGCTTTTCTCCTCAAGACCTTAAACATATGCCCTGGTCACATCAGAACTCACATTCAGTTTTCTCATTCTTGTTGCTCATTCAAAATGTTTAGTAGGAAGTTTATAAAAACTCTCATCACTGATGTTGCTATTTCTCTTAGAAAGAACAAGAAAAAAAAACACAATTCTCTTCAGAGTCAAAGTTATTATTTTTGCAATGTCTTCTTCACCTACATCCCATAATGTATCATTACACTATTTCTACGTAACCACACAGAGCCTTCTCGGTATTTTCATCTGTCTTTATGGATTGGGACCACTGTCTTCATAAGCATCATATACATCCTTTTCATCTTAATTGAACTATTTATATGAATATTTCAATGACAAATATGTAAAAGTTCAAAAAAGAGAAAGAGGAGAATGTGATTACTGAATTCAAGATTGAGCTTACAAGTGATACCTCAGACCAGAATGTAAGACATGATGATGAAATGTCTGTTCTGACCATTCATTAAATAGTGCATAAGCTCTCTGAAATGGATTTCCTAAGTTTTGCTGCATAACTATTACCTGCCTCACACACTGTTACAAAATTATTTATTCAGCTCTGAAAGTGACAGGTCTGGAGCACAAATTTTAGTCCCACCTGACCTCTTGATCATTGTCTTGTGTTACCCTCGTTCAATACAACTCAGCTTTCGGTGGCTTATAACTAAACGACCTTCTGTGACCATTGTATGCTTATCATCTCTTCCTCTTGATTCCTCTACAATGCTAACGATAAAACCTACTCCTTCTCTATTCTCTATTCTCAATGAATAGCACCACCAGTAAGGCCCTCTCTCATTCTTAGCCTCCCACAGGTAACAGACTAAGAAATCTTAAGATTTTCATTATTCTGTCCCCTTTTCTTCAATTTCAACTGCCTTCGATTAGGCCCTGTATCTGTAACAGTACCGTGAGAGTAAGGATTATACCTCTTATTCTGGTGTCAGGTGCCTATCACAGGCCACACACAACATTCTGGAAGAATGATACCAAATTTTACTGATTTAACTCAAATCTCTTCTTTAGCCTCATGCTCCTAATAAATTTGCAAATTTATTTTTCTTTTGTTTTAATCTATCCTTAAAAATTGCAAATTTATACTTCTTTAAATAGCCATACTAATCAAAACGATCACTTCTATAATATCAAACAATAAAACATAGACACATTTTAAGCTCAATAAATTCCTTACCAATTAATGAAGAAAAAAATTATCATACCAATGTGAAACACAGAGATGAACAAATTTCTGCTGGGTAGCCTGTTTAATAATGTTCTCAGACTTGGGAAAAGCAATTTTCTACAGTAGTCAAACTAGATTTCAGAAGTACCTACTTTATATATAAACCGTTTTGTTCTGAAGAGTTTTGTTCTGAAGACATACAATATGCTTCCCAAATGAAATAAGTAGCTCTATCCAGCTCAAAGAGCCTCCTGTAGAAGTTTGATTTCAGTGTCCCTAGGGTGCAGTTAGGCAGGTTCTATCAAAAACTATGCGAGTTGTCGGCTCACCAAATTCAAACCACAAAAAGGCGTAAATGCTGAGTTTTTCACACACAAAGTAAATGTAGGTCACCTAATATAAGCGGGCACTAAGATGGGTGGTCAACTTAAGAGTGGTATAACCTTCCACTACTCCACAGCCAGTGCCACTTGCCCATGCTGGAGGGCGGGGGACTAGAGTAGAAAGGTTGTTACTGACTACCAACATTGCTCTTTCAAGAAGGGCCAAGCCAAGAGCAAATTAGCACATCTCCCTTCCCATTAATAGCAAACAAACACCTCAATGTTTCCAAAATGTAAATACCACTGAGAAGCAAGCTTCTCTCCAATTTTGTATTTATATTACTTTTATTTTTTTCAGTGAGAATCTGAAAGATATGGGTGTTAGATACCTGGACTAGGTATCTAACTGATTTATAAATCTTTTCCAACAGTAATTTTAACAGAGCAGATCTTAACAAACTTTTTGGATGGAAAAATCATAGACATAATTGTATCTCAACTGAGGCTGAAAACACTTACTTATAAGCAATAATTCTTCCTTAATAACTAACCCCATCTTTTAATTTGTCCTTCTGAATTGCTAGCTTTTTAAATATTAAAATATATTATTTTAAAAAAAGTATCAACATTTAAGATTCTGAGAAGGCTTATTATTCTTAACATTATTAAACTTTGAAGGCCCTCAATACACTCTTTCAGTGATATAAAAAGTACACTTCAAATCCCAAACACCAAAAGTAATGAAAATGACCTTCACTAAAGTCATCTGCCAATTTGCAGGTAACAACCTTTAAAAACAAACAGCAATACCCTATACTAATTCAGAAGCTATAACTAGCCAAATTTTCTCTACAAACCCAGGAAAACCCTTTGAAAGGGAACATAAAACTCTTGCTCTACTATTAACAAAGTGTGTTATTATGAGACAACAGTACTATGAATAACATTGTAAATCTATATTACTACCGTTGCCAGGCTTGGATCCTATAAGCTTGAAAAAGACTTGAAAAGGCATTTATCCAACTGAGAAACCTTTGACAATGCATGTCATCATGATACCGTGTTTCCCCGAAAATAAGACATCCTCCGAAAATAAGACCTAACGCATGGAAAGATAAGACATCCCCTGAAAATAAGACATAGTGCAACTTTGGGAGAAAAAATTAATATTAGACACTGTCTTATTTTCGAGGAAACAGGGTAGTATAGATCCAACACATACCTTTCAAGGCTATAATCATTCAAAATTAAAACCCATTTTACAAACACCAGAAAGACAGATATCTTCATATAAATTCTGAGAAAAGTCTCACTACAATTTCATCATATCCCAAGCCAACAGTTTAGCAATCTAATCTGTTCATGTATATACAGGACAACTAATATCTAATAGCTAGACCTTGCCATATTTAAAACTATCTCCCACTCTGGTAGACCTTATAAAACAATTACTCAATATTTCAAAATTGATAACTAGGAACATTTAATGACAATTATTACTGACTCATTGAAGGGTAACATCTTATATCAGTCAGAGTTAAATCCATTCACACACTGTTTATAAGCTCTCCCTGGACAAAAACAAGTCCTTAATAACTTAAGGGGCCACACTACCATTTGATAGCCTCTGTATAACTTTTATCTTCACTCATGTCTGTCATTTTATGAATGTATGACAAACTTAAAAGGTATTAAATGGTTTAATGCAACATCTTTTATCTTTCATATAAGACTGTGGGCTCTTTCAAGGGTAGGATTTCTTTTCTTATTCACTCACAGGAGCCATACTGAGTGCTCTGTCAGATGCCATATAGTTGTTATCTTGATACCTCCAAACAATTCTGAGATAGACCCTATAATTTCAAAGATAAGAAAACAGACTCTAGAAAAGAAACATGTGCTCAAAGCCAATGGGACAGTCTCGATTATTTTCACAAAATGTATCCCCATTTCCTTCTCACTGTGGACAGGGTGACCTGATAATACTGTTTCTCCTCTCATCTCACCTCAGACATTTTAGGGGGCTAATTCTTTGTTGTGGGAGGCTGTTCTGTGAATTGCAAGATGTTTAGCAGCATAATTAGCCTCTACCCACTAGATGCCACTAGTAACCCCTCCAAGTTTTGCCAAACAAAAATATTCCCAGACATTGCCAGATGTCCCAGAGGGGCCAAACCCCCTAGCTGACAACTGCTGAGCTAATAGAATGTTAATGGATGGGACAAGAGCAGAAGCCTTACACGTGCTTTAGCAATTTGGCCTGTCTCCGGCACACCAGTAACCTGCCATGAACAGAGAAGCTCCAAGTAGCTGCTGCCGCTTTGAGCTGAATTCAACAGGAACAACCATGGGCAACCAGCCTAGACTGAGGCTTAGATAACCTCGGCTCAGCCCAATCAGCAGAACCTTAGCCAACAAACAGTATAGACTCCAGAGCACAGAAGCCAATCTGTTATTCTAGGGCACTGTGTTTTAGGATAGCCTGCTATGGAGCTTTATTGTGGCACCTGTTGACAACACCAGTAAGGGGGTAAGGTAAGTCAGGATTCTAAATCTAGGCCTGTCTAGCTCAAAACCCCACTATTATCTCCACTATGTTAAGCTTTCTCAATGGAATTAATATCCTCACCCCCAGGATGTGATTGGTACACACTAGAGTACATTTTCAATGAGCTATTGACCCTACCTTCTCCTTCCCACATCAGGCCACTGATTAAAACACATTGTGCAGGACAACAATGTACAGTACTGCCTCCTTTCTGAAACACTGAGTCTGAGACTTTCTCCTCCTATCATCCCAGAGCTGTACACAGCCAAGCCCAAAACAAGAGCTCCGAAGGAACACTTGTATAAATAAGTTATGTGCAGATGCAAAGGTGTGTTGTTGTTTTTTTAAAAAGGTTTACCAATATTTTAAAGAATGAGCCTTTCACAGAGATACACACAAAGATATTTATTGTCCATCTAACATTACCATGTGGTTAAGTGGAGACATGAAAATTATACAAAATCACCACCACCACGGAGCTCACATTCTGGTAACACTTACACAGTAAAGAGGAATCTTCTACATGCCTTGCATGCATAAACTCACTATAGCTTCTCATAACCCCATGGAACAGTAACCCTATCACCATCTCCATTCCAGAGGTGAGGAAACTGAGGACCAGAAATGGTAAGTAATTTGCCCAAAGTCAGAAAACAAATAGCAGAGCCAGCCAGAGGTCTTGGTCTGAGTCCATACTTGGGCAGCACTGCCCCTTTGAAACTTTAATATTAATAATACAAGCGTTTTTTAATCAAGTGGAATGAACTCACAAAGTCCAGCTTATATACAAATGGGGGGACATATGTAATGACCTCTAAGATTTAAGCGGCCAATATCTAATTCATAATTCTGAAATAAATTTTTTTCCGTACTGCCAAAATCTATAGGCTCCCTTGATATTAAATTTCATAATTTTTTAGAGGTGAAATAAAGTTCTTAACATATATTATAAAACAGTACTACTCTTTTGGTGTGTATTGATAACCTCAAAGAAGAAAACTCAAAAATTACATGCAGATCCCAATTTGCCAAACTCAAATTCTTTTTTTTCTTCTTCAAGACTAGTTTATTGATTTCTAGAGAGAGGGGAAGAGAAGTGAAAAGCACTGATGTGAAAGGGTAACAGTGATAGGCTGCCTCCTGCACAGGGTATGGAGCCGCAACGGGGCATGTGCCCAGACTGGGAATCTGAACAAGCTACCTTCCGGTGCATTGGATGATGCCCAACCAACTGAGCCACACTGGCCAGGGCCCAACTCAAATTCTTTTAACAAATTTAAAATCAAGGTATTAGAAAAAATTACCTGGAAAACCAAAATAGTTTTATATTAATAAACGTTTTCTCCTATAAATTATAACTAAGTTTCCCATTTAAATAGTTTTGTTAAAATGGGTATTTTGAGCCCTAACTGGTTTAGCTCAGTGGATAGAATGTCAGCCTGTGGACTGAAGATCCCGGGTTCGATTCTGGCCAAGGGCATGTATCTGGCTTGCGAGCAAATCCCCAGTGGGGAGTGTGCAGGAGGCAGCTGATCCATGTTTCTCTCTCATTGATGTTTCTAACTCTCTATCCCTCTCCCTTCTTCGCTGTAAAAAATCAATAAAATATATATTTTTTAAATAGGTATTTTGAGGTTCTAAGAGTTGTCTACAACTCATAAAGCCACCTATTTGACATGCTTGTACCTGGATGTCTGACTTCAAACTCAACACCTCTAAATCAGAACTGCTGAACCCCCACCTCCTTAGCCTGTTCCTCTCTGGTCTTTCCTAGCTCAAGAACTGGCGATTCCTGTAAATCCAACTGACCAAAACCTCTGAGCTACTCATGACTTTCCTTCACACCCCATTATTCAACCAACAAATCCTTTTGGCTGTAAGTGAACAATCTATGTAGGATCCAAGTATTTCTAGGTCCTCTTGTTCAATTTCCCTGCCATTCCCTAGGTCAGTGGTCTCACGAGCCACACGCGGCACTTTGGCCCTGGAGTGTGGCTCTTCCACAAAATACCATGGACTGGGCGCATCTATTTTGAAGTGGAGTTAGAAGAAGTTTAAGTTTAAAAATTTTGGTTCTCAAAAGGAACTTCAATTGTTATACTGTTGATATTTGGCTCTGTTGACTAATGAGTTTGCCGACCACGGGGGCAAGGTGGTCTCTTTGCTGCCACCATCACCCAAAGGCCTTTCTCCATACAGCAGCCAGAATGAATCTATTAAAACCCAACCAAGCTCATTCACTCTGGCTCAAAATATCTGAATGCCTTAGGAGAGTAGCTGACATCCCTACTGGAGCCCACAGCCCCAACATGGTATGTATGGCCCCTCTGCACTCTAACCTCATATCTTACCACCCTTCCCAACATGCTATTGTCAGAGTCGCTGCGCTTGCTCACTCTGTCTGGAATGCTCTCCCCCAAGGTGAAGTTCACGCCCACTTCCCCGTTTTTCACTATAAACACATCCTCACCATGGATCTGCTTACCCCACTTTATTTTCCTCCACAGCACTGACTGCACCTGAAGTAAGTATCCATGTGCTTACTGCCTGTCTCTGTGAATGCAATGCCTGTTTCACAAAAGCAGAGACATGTTCCGTTTGCACTCTACCTGCCTCCTGGAAAAAAGCCCCGCAAAAGGACCGTCTTCACCTGTCTGCTTGGCTTAGCCAACTCCTGATGACATAGAATGAGAGCAGTGCTGCTCACACTGAAACGCATCACAAGCCTCTGTGGGGCTGGAAGGCAGACTGCTGGGGTTCCACCACCCAGGGTTCTGATTCAACTAGATATCAGAGTCCTAGAACCACATTTTAAGAACCACTCATCTAGACAATGTTATGACCACCCCCCCCCCCTTTTTTTTTTTTAAAGAAAAACGAGGACCAAGCAGATTAAGGTTATATGCTCTAACAAGGTCTTAAAAGAATCCTATGTTAATGACTAAGGCTGAAACTTTATCCTCTGGAGTTTGAACAAGCAGAGGAGAAGGCTGACCCCTTTTAGGAGATGATAAAATACCAAACAAAGCTGACTTCAGCTGAGACAGCTGCCAAACAACAGTTTCTCATCTCCAGGAATCATCCCAATAACCAGGGCATGTCCCCAGTCACGGCAGCTTCGTCTAAAACACATTCTCTCAGAATCTGAAGTTAAGATAAAGTCTGAAAGGCACTGATTCCAAATTGTGTTAAGAGCAAGGCTTACAACAGAGAAGGTCCAAAGCCTTCCTAAGTCTCACAGGTGCCCTGACTCCGGCCCGAACCCTTTTCACTGCACCCAATTATCTTCCACCAAATTCTTTCTTTGCCTATGTTAACAATAATTTTTGTACATTTGCAATCAAAATTACTTATAAAAACACTAAATGTGTTAGATTTATAAGAAATTGTATTAGAAAAGCAAATTGTGAAATATCAAAGCTTTTTCCCATTATTCCAACTTAAGACATTTATTTCCCTTCTCTAGATTAGTATATTGTAAATATAATCATTGAATTTTAAGAGTACATTACACGTAATAATTTCTGACCTTGTAATAATGCCAACTCTTTCTCATATTTCAGAAAAGTCTCTAAAACCTAGCAAAAAGCCACCAATATGCCTTTATTTAATCAATAGGTAGTTGATGCCTATTACGTCCAACCATGCACACCTGCAATAGCAATTAATAACAAAAACAGGTTCTTGAGTTAAGTGCCTTTAAATACCTTGCTGAGTAGAGAAAGAAAAATATCAGGTAATAAAAGCTATTGCAGAGAAATAAGCTTATGTGAAACAATGAGTGTTCAGGTTGCTTTTAGATAGGATGGCCAGGAGAGGCCTCTCTGAAGTGACATGTAAGCTAAAACCTTAATGACAAGACGCCAGCCAATAGACATCAGTGTATAGCTAACACATAGGTGTTAGGCTGTGAACAGTCTCAGCTTATTCTAAGAATCAGTGTATGGAGAAAGAGAAAGTCATTTACAACAAGTCACAGAGCCAGAAAGGACCAAGTAGGGCTGTGTGACAGAAGGCAGAGTTTGGAGGTATTTATACATGAACTGTGCAGAACAAGGAGGCTACCTGCAACAAAATGCTTATACAGAACAGTTGAGCAAGGGATTAAAAATAACAAAAAATAAGTTGCGGGTAGTTATCACAGAAATTTTAGAGCCAAACAGACTCTTAGCTGTCACGTGGTCCAAACTCTCATTTTACTAACAAGACAATGTGGCCCAGGCTGTGGCTTCTTTGAGATCAGGTCACAGACGAGCTAAGAGTTGTGCTTAGTGCTCTCAAACATTCAGGCCAAAGCTCTCTGCGTAACTCTTGTCTTGATATGAATCTAAAACTAAGTCTTTACCATGTGCATTTCCAAGTGACATAGCAGCATTCAGATGAAAACATTCTTAGAATTTTTTAAAGCTATCCAGGCCAAATTATTCACACCTCTAGGCCTCTCATGAAATTAGTTCAAAATGGCTGACAATGCTAAAGTGTTTACCATCAAATATACAGTATTCCAAAATACGTACAGCAGAAAAACTATTGAATAAAACAAAATATACTTACATCTGGGTATTCCTTTACAGGCACATAAAGTTTCTCTTGTAACTGAACAATAGGTCCCACAGCATCAGGCAATTCTGCACTCCTCTTCTCTGCACTGCCATTCAATGTATCATTGTACATGTCTTTCCGTACTCTGCTAATTTCTGTGAAAAAAAATTTTAAATGAGTTAGACGAAAATATTCTTGCTAGTCCAGGAAAGAAAAGGGGGTAGGGGGATTTCATTGGTAAAGTATTAAAATTCAGAGAAGTAAAGAATTGTTGACCTATTCTACCATTCTCTGGATTAAGTATGTTTAACAGGACTAAAGCCTCAAGTTTATTTCTACTAGAAATCAAATTTAAAGACCAAATAACACATTTTATTAAAACTAACCTCAGAGCCCAAGTGCTTATCCACTGTGATAAAGATCTGTTATTTTATCTAATTCTCCATGCATACATGCGACCAGAAATTCCAAATGAAAGCTTCATTCAAATAAGTATCATAAGAATGCCTATCAGACAAAACTTAACACCAAAGGCTGCCTTCTACTTCGGATGCACAGATTTTAAGTTCAGCAGAAGTCTGAATTTGATATTCAAATTCAGTGTTTAAAGCTTTAGGCATAAAAGAGGTACGAGAGGGTATAGAGAGAAGGCAGGACTGAATGAACCTTCAGAAAAGCAACATTTACAGGGTGCGGAGGAGAAGATGGAAACCAAGAAGAAAGGAACTAGATAGAAGTAGAGAAAAAGTGTCAAAGAACTAAGAAACAACTATTACTATACTTGGGGTGTAATAATAGGTGGTTATTATTACACCTCCATTATAAATACAACACGGTAAAAAGGATTGCCATTATTAAATTAGCTGTCATCATTTCTCCATATTATAGAATGTAACCTCCTTGGGGAAAGAGTTTGTGTCCAGTAGGATTTAAAAATTAAATGTTTCTATTTTTAAAATGTACTTTTTTGTTTTCCAAACATGGAATTTCAATATATTATTGTTATTAAGGAACTATCAAATATCACTTTAATTTTATTTAAATCACTTTCAGCTAAATAAAATCCAACACAGCAAAAATGCATTATCAAGTGTTCTTAGTTAGTCATTAAGTCTTAATCAGTGAAAACACTATATTCTAATACAGTTTCTGCTTCAATGATGGCAATATCCATTTTATAACAAAATTTCTCTCTTAAAAAACAATTTGCCTATCGGAGCTAAACAAATATTTGTTTCTGAAAGCAAATGAAATTTTCAAATCAAAAGAAGGTATCCTGAATTGAACTATATTATAAGGACAAGATCTCATTTATTTTATGTATTTCCAGTTTCATAATATAATCTTTCCTAAAGATGGCCAGTATCAAGTTAGTATTTTTCTTAAATTAGCATATGACAGTAATTCTCAAATCAAGTTTTCAACAAACAAGTAACATCTGAAACATAAATATTGTTTAGGTAATTATAACAAGTAATGAGCCAAAGGGAATTAGAAATTTTTAATCTAATTAAAAGTACACATATATTCTTTGGTCCCAGTCTCTATACAAAAGCACCTTCAGTATTAGTTTATTACATTTAAATACTCTTTGAACTTCTCACAATAATACAATAGTGGGGGGGGGGGGGGGTGATTTTCCAGGTAAACATTTCACACACGAAAATCAATTATAAATGAGAAAATTCAGATGCCTAGATTAAGAAACACATAGAGCCCAGCTGGTGTGGCTCAATAGTTGAGTGTTGACCTATGAACCAGGAGGTCAAAGTTTGGTCAGGGCACATGCCTGGGTTTCCAGTTCAACCCCTAGTAGGGGGTGTGCAGGAGGCAGCCAATCAATGATTCTCTCATCACTGATATTTCTATTTCTCCCTCTCCTTTCCTCTCTAAAATCAATAAAAATGCATATTTTTTCAAAAAACATAAACCCAATAACCTTCACATATCCAACTAGATCACATGTGTCAAACACAAGGCCCGCGGGCCAAATCCTGCCCGCCAGGCCTTGCAATGTGGCCCGCACCGCGCTGTCATCACTGCACTCCGCTGTCAGTTTATGACATTGTCAGTTTATGACTGTTCAGTAAACCATTCGGCCTGCGATTTAGGCTGGATTTTAGATTTTGGCCCCTTCTCTGATTGAGTTCGACACCCCTAAACTAGATGATATAATGGAAGATGTATTTACAACTTAAACTATCCTACCTAATAAAAGAGTAATACGCAAATTAACCATAGCTACGCTACACCCACAAGCCATGCCCACAGCCAATCAGGTATGCAAATTAACCCCAACCAAGATAGCTGCCACCACAGAGAGTAGGAGGGAGGCTTGGGTTTCTCTGGCAATGGAGGAAGCCAAGCTTTCCACACACCCTGGCAGGCCCAGGCCTACACTCAAGAATACCAAAGTTTCAATTATATAAGATAAATCCTAAGAAAAATGGCAGCAGGCACAGAGCTGGAGAGAGTGGGCTAGGGTTGCCCCCGGCTATGGAGGAAGCCAAGCTTTCCACCTGCCCTGGCCGGCCTAGGCCTCCACTCCAGGCTACAAAGTTTCAATTATAGAAGATATATAAATTCCAATAGAAATGGCTGCTGCCACAGAGCCACCAGAAGGCTTGGCTTTGCTCTAGGCGACAAAGTTTCAATTTTAGAAGATAAACCCCAGATACAGGCCTCTATCCTATCTAATAAAAGAGTAATGTGCAGATTGACCATCACTCCAACACGCAAGATCAAGATAGCTGCCTATATGTGATCAAAGATCCTGCTCCCATGTGAACACAAGATGGCCACTGCAAGATGGCCATCAGGGGAAGGCAGTTGGGAGGGACCTGGCCTGCAAGGGAGGGCAGTGGGGGTTGATCAACTTTGCAGGGGAGGGCAGTTAAGGGTGACCAGGCCGGCAGAGGAGGGAAGCTGGGGGCTTTCTCAACTGCTGGCAGGGGAGCAGTTAGACATCAATCAGACTGGCAAGGCAATGGTTAGGAGGAGATCAGGCTGGCAGGCAGAAGTGGTTAGCAGTAATCAGAAAGGCAGGCAGGCAAGCAGTTGGGAGCCAGCAGTTGGAGAGTGCACAAGGCCAGGCTGAGGGACATACCCACCCCCTCTGCACGAATTTCGTGCACCAGGCCGCTAGTAATTCTATAAACATTTGTGTGATTCCTTTATTAATAACTGAAAGTTCCATGAGAATCTGTTATCCTCTGTCTTCCCAGCTTCTAAAATCCCAACTGGAACATAGTGGGCAGGGTCCTCAATTACTCCTAGGTAGATTGGGTGGGTAGGTGGGTGAATGAAGGGAAGAATGAGCTAGGTTCTAGGGCATTCAAGTTAAACAAGTCATGATTGCAGCTCTCAAAGAGCTTAGTCTACTGTGAAAGGCATATAGACAAGCAGATAAGCTAAGGCCTATGAGCAGTGAGGGCACAGACAGTGGGAGCACAAACAGGCATCATCAGCTAGTGCAGGGAGCAGGGTCAAGAAGGAAGTCAAGAGGAGAGAAAGTTCGATAGTGTTCCAGTGACAAGGAGCCAGGTAAAGCAAAAGCACACTCAGTATACTTAACATTCTATTTTCTCACGATAAAAAGTCTTTTTACCATGTTTCTTTCAGTCCCTGTAATATACCACTCAATATAATAATAGAACACAAATTCTATATGAAACAGTGCACATAAGAACAAAAGATGACTAAGATAGTGCTAGTTCTCAAGGAACTTACAATCTAATGCACGGTAGATCTCACCAGTGAGAATGAGTACTACCCTTTATTAACAACAACTTTCTAGCCAGAAAATAATTAGCACTTCTCGGCATGTTATTTGTAACACTCAAGTTAGAATAGGTTTTGGTTTGAGTTCTAACAGCAATTGCTTGTGGGATTTTAGACCAGTTTCTTATTTAGCCTTTATGTGCCTGTACCTCATATACTAGTAATTAGAGGCTGTTTTCTGAGGGACTCAGTTGAATCCATTGGTTTCCAACCTCAGTGCCCAAGGACTCCATTTATTTTCCCTCATGTTTTAAAAAGTTCTGTCTCCAAAATTTTTCATTCTATAAATCCTGGTGAGCAGAGCTTTGGTTTATGTTGATATCAAGTGATATAATCACAGCCAAAGAGGCATGTTATGAGTATGGGTGACGTTCTAGTTCCTTCATGCGCAGTGGATTCACAGATGCTTCTTTATGAAACAAAGAAGTGCTTCAAAACTAGTATGTTTCATATGTTCTTCTGTTACATCGAACATAACATGACAATGCTCAAATGTTCCCTCATCTCCACACTCATTACCTACTTCAAACCACAGCTGTGGTTCAGAGAACTATAAAAGTTCAGAAACTTTTGTTTACTCACCTAGTATGAAAATTCTGCCGTTTGTGACAACATGAATGGACCTTGAGAACATTATGCCAAGTGAAATAAGCCAGTCAGAAAAAGCTACAAACCATACGACTTCACTTGAGACAGTAAAACTGAACCTTGTGAACACAAACAGCAGTGTGGTGAGTGGCAGAGGGAAGGGGCTGGGTGCTGAAGGGGCCTAATACATGGTGACTGAAGACTTTACGGTGAGTGGAGCGCACACAGTGCAACATATAGATCTTGTATCATAGAAATCTACAACTGAAACCTGTACGATCCTATTAACCAATGTCATCCCAATACATTTTAGCTAAAAAAACAAAAAACAAAAAAAAACAACTTTACCAGATAAATCAGCATTTTCCAATGTTTAAAAATAGGTAAGTAAACATTCCCACTACCTTAACCCAAAAATATCCCTAAGATCAAGACAATTTTGTTTTAGGCATCTCTGAAGTTCTAAAATGTTACAAATTTATTTTCCCGAGCCAAAATCTTTCCTAAACTTTCTTCCACCCCAATACTCCAAAGCTCATAAAGTAGGCCAAATGCCTCTTTCAAATGAAGACAGCCCAACAATATTTGAAGAGTATTTCATACTAATTTCATAAAAATTTTCACACTAATAAATGGTTAGATATCTAGATGGTTAATTTGTCTTTGTCCCTTTTAATATAGAAAATCCTATGTCATACACCCTTCCCTAACAACTGGTAAGTATAAAGACTGAGGCTGCCCCCCTCCAGTCCCAAATATCCCACCTTCCAGCGTGTTCAAGAATACCCATCCGCTTTGCTGAGCATGCTGACATGCTGGTGGTGGTCCCAATCCAACCTCCACCATCGATACAATTTTGTCTCCACAGATGCATACCTACTGAGTCAATTAAAAAATTATTTGCGGTTCTTTTCTACTAGATATGGCCCTTCAGGCTTGTTAACCTATCAGTTGACATTCTTTAGGAATGACTGTATTTGAGTCTAGGATCCAACTAACTGCAATTTCGTAGAACATACACTTCTCTAGCCTGATGCTAAAATGCAGGCACAACTTGTCAGTTACCTGACACAAATCCCAAGCCACACTAGGACCTGAACCTCCCTTGGGATCTACCAGTTTAAACAGGAAATAATCTGTTTTAGAACCTACAGGTGTATCATCAAGTTTATAAAATAAATTTTTCAGTTTGGGGGAAGTCACGTTTCCACCATTCAGCTCCTCTAATTATTCCATGTTTTCTTGAATAGCCATCACATTTTTTTCAAATCTCAATGTCCTGAAAACTAAATTTTTGTTTAGGACTAAAAATCTGTTTCACTTATGCTACTTATACTGTCTATTCATATTTCTCTGCTTTAATTATCTTGATGTTTGTCCTTTTGCTAACTAAAGCTCAATTATCAGTAAATTCTGTTCATAGGAAGGAAAACAGTCACTGCATAGTTCTGTTTTGACCTGATAATACACATCATCTGCCGTAAGCCTTTTTCCTTCCCCTTAATTCACATAACTAAGATTTAAGTAAAAGCTTTGTTTCAAAATCATTCTTGCATTTCATAAGCCTCAAGCTCATTTCTGCCTTTGGCTTTTCTACCACCACCGCTCTATTGTTTCTGAATTGTTGTATGTGCATGCTACCTTTTGCTACCTTAAAATTTTGCACATCAATGCGAAATATGAACTATTGGATTAACTACCAGACCCATGGAAAAGTACAATGTCACACTTCAAGATAACATGAATAATACAGACTAGAAAAATATAAGATATCTAACTGATAAAATTAAGTTGTCATTTCCCACAGAGATAATACCTGTGCATAAGTTCAATACTGCAATGTTGGAAGACTAGGTAAAAAAATAAAACACAGCCTTATTTCACTTTCTGGCTTAGACTTTTTCAACAAATTTAAATCAAGAAAATAAGAATTGAGAAATATTAAAAATATTAACTATCTCAGTATTAAGTAAAAAAAAACTATCAATGACATACATACAAATAAAATGCATTAAAGTACCATTTTTAGTATTTGTAACATTCCAAATTGAACGATGAAAAAATTTTCATACAAAACATGTCATGTACTCAATGTTACAGCAGCTAACTCTAATTGCTCAACTGGCTATTCTGATGCTATAGACATTATATTGGGCATCTATCTGATTTCTTTGTGCCTTACACTTAAATGCATTAAAAAAAAATACCTTATCACTGTAATACGGATGGGGCTACAATGAAAAAGTTATGGTATCATTTGACCATTAATGCATTTTTAAACTTCACATTTTCCATTAATTTCTGCAGTAAAATAAGAGCCAACTATTTATAAAAATATCTACTCTTTGATGTACATAGTATAAATTTTATAAGCTAAGTTAAAATGCAGCTTTCACCATTTTCACTAAAGTTTAAATGAGCTCTATTATTTCCTCACTATTGCAATTCATCTCTCGCTGGACACTAAGCTGGCACAATTCCACAAAGAGCAAAGTGAGATTTTAGTTATTTTAGTTGTATTAGTCTCTATTTCCGTGATATTCATTAAATACTAACATAAAAATATAGGGTGTGTTGATTACCACAGAACAATTGCCACTCCATAGAGGTGGCTGTCATATGCTCTTAATCAACATAGCTCTGTCAAACCTCTAACCAGATTTACTGAGCACCGGAAAAAGTTTTAAAGATGCTTTGAGCATAGCAAACCCATAGAAAACAGAACTTCACTGTGCTCATTTTAAAAAGCCATATTCACAAGGTACAGATGGCAAATGCATTAAAAAGTTGATTATTAGAGAATATGCACTACTTAGTGGAGTATGTTTTGCTTACTCAAACAAAAGAATACATTAAATCTGATTTAACTTTGAGGTAACTACTTTTTAAAAGTGGCAAGGAAAAAAAGCTATCAATAATTCTCTAGATGGAACCTTATTTTTATGTTAAACTGTGTTTGCACTTCAGAACTATAAGCACAAAAAGAAAAACTAAAGTTAAATTCAACTTCATAGCCCTCCTTTAAATTGTCAAAATCAACATTAGTGCAAAACTGTTGACATATTTCACATAAAAAATGTGAAACAGCAAGTCTTATAAAAATGTCCATCCTATTTCCATGACTGTTCTCAGGAGCTGTCTTTTTTTCTTTTTTTTTTGAAAGTTATGTAACAGTAGCTGCATTTTCCTGAAAAACTAAAACAAAAACAAAAAAAAACTCTTTCAAGTTACAGAAAAGAGTGTCTAATGTATGATCCAATGTATACTAAGTATGTGTATTTTTATATAGACACACAGAAGTAAAAAAAGATATCACACTTCGCCCTAGCTGGTATGCTCAGTGGTTAGAACATGAACCAAAACACATGGGTCGCAGTTCGATCCCCAATGAGTGCAGGAGAGGCAACCAACTGACCTCTCTATTTCTCCCTCTTTCTCTCCCACACACACACACACACACACACACACACACACACACACACAATCCTCTCCCTTCCAATCTCTCTAAAAACCAATGGAAAAAGTAGCCTAGGTCAGTAGTAGGCAAACTCATTTGTCGTCAGAGTCAAATATCAATTAAACAATTAAAATTTCTTTTGAGAGCCAAATTTTTTAAACTTAAACTTCGTCTAACGCCACTTCTTCAAAATAGGCTCGCCCAGGCTGTGGTATTTTGTGGAAGAGCCACACTCCAGGGGCCAAAGAGCCGCACGTGGCTTGCGAGCCATAGTTTGCTGACCACGGTCCTAGGGTGACGGTTAATAAAATAAACGAAGATATTACACCTCAAAAAACTAAAGTTGAACACCCAGCAATTCCATGTCTGGGTACATATCTGAAGAAACCCAAAACACTAATTAAAAAAGACAGGCACTCCTATGTTCACTGCAGCTATTATTTATAATAGCTAAGATATAAAACAACCTAAGTGTCCATCACTAGACGAATGTATAAAGTAGTAGTACAAATACATAATGGGGTGTGCTTCAGACATCCTATATAATAAAAGTCTAATATGCAAATAGAACAGCAGAACAACCAAACAACCGGTCACTATGACATGCACTGACCACCAGGGGGCGTGTGCAGAACATGGCAGGTGTTGGCCATGGTGGGATGGTAGAGCAGGTGAGTGGGGGCGCCAGACCAAGGTGGGGCACCAGTCGCTATCATCAGGGTGAGCCTCTGGTGGTTACTAAAATTTCTTTGCTCCCGCGCACTGTATTGACCTATGAACCAGGAGGTTGAAGACTGGATCCCCAGCGTGAGGGTGTGCAAGAGGCAGCCAGCAGATCAATGATTCTCTCTCATCATTGATGTTTGTTTCTCTCTCCCCCTCTTCCTTCCTTTCTGAAACACATAAAAATTACTACAAGGAAGCTTAAAAAGCTTACATTGGTCAGAATTATATGTACTAATATTTATTGTACTAGAAATTAAAACTTTAAATTACTTTTGATTCACTTTATAAAAGTGAACCACATTACATGCTAACAAAAACAATTTATAGAAAATAGGTTATTTTCCAACAATGTTTTATATTTGCACTTTTTTGTAAATCTTTTAACTGTCTTCCTTGAAGAATTCAATCTGTTTTTCCTCTAAATTCAATTTGTTGCAATATCACGCAGCACAGAGCTTCTAGGAACACTGCATTGTACACTCTTGTGAGAATGAGTAAAAACGCTGTGCCCTTATGATGAAAACACTTGACCGCAGAGTCCCTAAAAGGGTGCCGGGCCTGCTCCAATGCTTTCCGTGTGTAAATGCCCGGGTCCTCACAAAGCTCTGCAAGGACCCACCAGGTCCAGAGGCTCCTTCTTACCAGGCAGCTCTTCTCTTTCTGACCGCCTCTTCTAACCAATCTCCCTCTCCCCATCCCCACTGCCCCCCCGAGCATTCACAGCTACACCCACACAAGGAATTACTGGCCCTCTTCTCAGTTTTGCATTGACTATTCCATTTGTATGACTCCCTCCATTACCTCCTTCAAATTTCTGCCCCAATGTCAATCAATTTCTCAAAAAGGCCCTCTCAGACCCCCATTTAATAACTGCACCTTGCCCCAATCTATTCCGATCCCCTTTATCCTGCTCCATGTATTCCCATAATTCCCATTGCCTAACATGGCATAGAATGTATTTCTTGCTTATCGCCCTGTCTCTTACATAAGAATGTAAAATCCTGATGGCAGATAGCTTTGTTTTTGTCTTTTGCTATATTCCCAAATCTAGATCCTTGGGGGGAAAAATACCGCTTAAACTTTATTAGGACTATTACCACAAAAATATGCAAAGCTACAAAGCATTCTTAAAAACCTTACTTAAGCATCAATGGGTTTATTAGTTTGATTCCTCAATCCTTTTATGTTAATACATATATTTTTAAAAAGCAAAATAAAATATATCTTTATTGTTGAAAATATTACAAATGCCGTCTTCATGTCGTTCCCCCCCCCCGCCCCCCCCCCATTGGCCCCTCCACCCTACCCCGCCCCTCCCAAGCCTTCACCACACTGCTCAGTGTCCATGGACTACATTCACACTGCTCAGTGTCCATGGACTGCACCTCTATGCATATAAATTCCCATCTCGCTCTCCTCCTCTCCCCACAAATGCCCCTACCCTCCCACCCAGCCTTCCCTCTGAAATCTGTCCGGCTCTTCCAGGATTCTGTTTCTATCCTCATTCCTTGAAAAGAATCAGAAATGAATCCTTCCTCCTCAAAATGGTTTGGCTTCTTTATTCTGGACTTGTGAAACTCTGAAATACTTGGTCAATAATATATGTTCATTACATCAATGCTAAACCCTCTAATATATTTTAGACCAAATGAGAAGATAAAATGCACAAGCATCTCAATATGACTGGTCTTGGCTTTAAGAAAAACAACAAACTAATCTTAAGGAAAAGACTGCCCTGATCCTGCCAGGATAGCACCAAAAGGGTTGTCATTCCTTACAGTCTTTTATAACCTCTATTTCCAGTCTGCACAGTTTAACTCTTTATTTAAAGCATATTTAGTAAAAATTAAAAGTTTTCATTCCCTAATGTACAAACTGTTTATAAAATAGGTTGACCTGAATAAAGTATAATCTGAGTTTTTCTAAAAACTGTCAATAATCCATACAACATAATGATTTTTCAAAAATACACACATTCAACAACTTTGTATTGTATATCTACTATGAACTAGACACTGACGGAGGCCCTAAGGATATTGTCATGTGCAAAAACAGACATGGTCCTTGCTCTTTCAGAAACCAAGTAAGCAAAAATAATAGTTGAAGCAGAGTATTCAGGTATAGCCCCCAAGAAGAACATCTCACAATACTTCATATAGCAAAGCGGTGACAATTTTAACTTATATGGAATTTCTATTCTCACTATCTATAATAATAAAAGCATAATATGCAAATCGACTAAACGGACTGAACAGCAGAATGACCATCCCCATGGCCGTGCTATGACACGCAATGGCGCCAGGCCAGCCAAGGCGGGTGCGATGTAATTGTTGCACACACACACACACACACACACCCCGCCATCACCCCATGATCGCAGAGCCCCAGCTGGGTGGGTGGGTGGCGTCTTCCTCTGATGGGTGGGTAGATTGCCCTAAAGAGAGAGATCCAGGCTACCCAGCGGGCACTGCAGCAGGTGGGCAGTCTCTCCATTGCGAAGCCACTGATCATGGAGCCATCGATTGCAAAGCCCCATGAAAAATCGCCCTGCAGAGGGAAGCCCAGCCACTGGCCAGCAATGGCAACACACGTCTGTCGCCTGCAGAGGGATTGGGGGTGAGGGGGCAGCACCACACAGATGGCAAGCAGTGGCAGTGGTGGGGGCGGGGCCAGCTGCTGGCAACAGGGAAAAGAAAGACCCAATAGACCCTGATCACCAGCCAGGCCTAGGGTCCCTACCCAAGGGGTCCCTGATTGAGAGAGGGCGCAGGCTGAGCTGAGGGACCCCCCCCCACCCCCCCACACACACACTAGAGGCCATGTGCACAAAATTCGTGCACTGGGCCTCTAGTTATGCTATAACGTGATCTATGAAAATTCGAATTTTGTGCACTGGGCCTCTAGTTATCCTATAACATGATCTATGAAAATTCAGTGGTCATATTGTCTATATGATGAGGATATAGACATCTGAGAAGTAATTATTAAGGGAAAACTGAGTCCTCAGACAGGAAGTCAAGAAGAGCTCCTGATTCCTCTAGACCAGCAGTTGCCAACCTTGCAAATCACCAGCAGTCTGCAGACCACTGGTTGGTAACCACTGCTCTAGACTTCACATTCCTGCTTGAGACTGAGTTCCTAAGAGTAGATTGTCAGAACCCCTCGGAGACCAAGCCAACACAAGGAGGCATCTCTACAGGACACAGTTTAAAATGAATTCTCTCCGATCAACAAATATCCAGCTCTATTCTCCTGCTACCCTTTCCCAGAGCTGACTTAAATGCCACAGCATCCCATTACTGGAAATGAAACAAGAGCTGGCAGACTGGGGGAGTAATTAGTTAGAGGATCACCTTTTAACTCAGAATTTAGAGTAATGAGGTCTAGCATCTTTCCAAGTGAAGAGTCCCTTCAAAGTCTTCCCTGAAGGTCAGCACTTCATAATCCTGGTCTGGTTAAATGAATTTCCTTACAGATAAGTACTTTTCGAATTTCCATTTTATAGTTAGGGAATTGGGATTTTGGGGATTATGCACTTTACCAAAGATCATATAACTTGTGAGTCAGGGTCAAGGCCTAGGTCCGATTCCAGAGCTGGATCTGTTTACTCAAACCACTGCCTCGGCAACATGACTTCTCCACCTCCCCGAATTAAATCTGGTTGCTGTTAAAGTGGTCTTACTAGTGAGAAAAGCAATGACGGCAGACAACAAAAGAGAAGTGAAAAAAGATGGGGAAGAGGGTATAAATTAAAGATAAGGAAAACAAAAAGAGGAAAAAGTAAAAAGAATATAATCCAAACTAAACCTAGACTGAAAAGTCAGACGAGATTCTCATTTAACATCTATCAGGAACTTGCTGTGCGTCCTTCAACAAGTCATTTAAGTTTTCATGGCCTATGTTTACTTTCATCTATAAGGACATCTAATATAACTCTAGACCTAAACTTCTGAGTCTGATAGAAATAAAGCATTTCGCCGAAACCGGTTTGGCTCAGCGGTAGAGCATCCGTCTGCGGACTGAAGGGTCCCGGGTTCAATTCCGGTCAAGGGCATGTACATTGGTTGCGGGCACATCCCCGGTGCGGGGTGTGCAGGAGGCAGCTGGTCGATGTTTCTCTCATCAACATTTCTAGCGCTCTCTTTCTCTCCCTTCCTCTCTGTAAAAAATCAATAAAATTAAAAAAAAATAAAAAAAAGAAATAAAGCATTTCACTGAATAACAAATATTTATAGACTGGCGCATTAGCAGCCTGCTAATCCTGGATTTCTAGGGTGTGAGATATGGTACTGGTGCCTGGGAGGAGTTAGCAGGCAACATGGTCTCTGTCCCCACAACTCCTGTAGCAGCAGGAGCCCAGAGTGATTGACAGATGAGGCCGAGGATCGTGGAATATGAATACCTGGACCTGAACACTAGACAGAGCAAGAGAGACTATGCTAGGGAAAACTGGACTGAGATGTAAACACTCATTTTAATTATTATGAAGGAAAGAAAAATAAGAGTGGAAAAAACATAGATGTGTGTTATATATCAATCTGACGACATGTGACTGTGTTGGCAGAATTGATACATTAGAAAAAGATTAAAATATATACTGCTGGTGGTTCAAAATTTTCCCCCAAAACCTTAGCTTTTAGACTCCTAATCCCATCTCTGTACTACACTGATACATTTAGCAATGCCTACGGTTATCCAGGAAAGTGGTACTGTTTTCCTTGAACAAGGTACTTCCTCCATTTACTCAAAAACAAAGGCCAATGAACAGTTGTGTATTTTAGAGTAGCCAGACTAAGGTTTAAAGATCCGCACGTTACCATTCAACTTAGGTATCTGTTCCTTGAAACCACTACATATTCCCAGTAGAAAGTTCATAATGAAGAGAATTTATAAAAACAAAGTTCTGTCTGCAACAAGGCCTGAATTGATAGGAACAAGTACAGTATTACTAATTTAAACAAAATCTAAGAAAAAACACCACCTTATTTCACACAGTACTTCACACCACTACCATCACCTTGGAAAATGAATGAAAGCCAGTCAATCACACCCAATCTCTCAACAGTGGTTTAAAACCAAACATTTCTAGGAAGACTAAGGATAGCAAGGTCTACCATCCTTAGTTGAATAATTTCTAAGCAACAGAAGAAAAAGCTGTACATTAGAACCCGCAGTACGCTTTTCCTAGCTCCATCTTACATGTTAAAATAGATTTCAAAAATTTGGGGCTTTTTTCTTTAATTGAAAATAAAGCTTTCCGCGCTTTGACTTACTGAACAAGAAGCATTAGAGTTAAAGTATTAGCATACTTTATTTCTCTTGGGAAAGCTTAGCATTTGGGCTCTATCTTTGAATGCTAACCTTGCCACAGCTTATCTATGCCAAATAAACCAATGACCAAGCAGCTAATCACTGACATGGGAATAAAAGAGTTGATTTATTTTAAACTGTGAATTTCAGAGGTGGCTAAACATTTTAATTTACCTAGAACATTATCCTAACTAATAAAAGAGTAACATGCAAATTGACCATCACTCCAACACACAAGATAGCTGTCCCCATGTGGTCAAACATGGCTGCCCCCATGTGGACACAAGATGGCCAGCAGGGGAGGGGAGATGGGAGGGGCCAGGCCCTCAAGGGAGGGCAGTTGGGGGCAATCAAGCCAGCAGGGGAGAGGGCAGTTAGGGCTGAACAGGCCAGCAGAAGAGAACAGTTAGGGGCAAAGTAGGATCTGGCCTAAACGGGCAGTCGGACATCCCTCAAGGGGTCCCAGATTGGAGAGGGTGCAGGCTGGGCTGAGGGATACACATCCCCGTGCATGAATTTTGTGCACCGGGCCTCTAGTATACTACAAGCTTACTTATCCTATAATCCACTTAAAGTAATTTAAATGAAGCTTTTAATGACAAAGGTAGTTACTTATACATATTTTAACAAAAATATCATACTCCTAGTTTTTCTTGGTTTTCATACCTGCAATCTCATGCATATATATAACCTCAATAAATTTTTCCTAAATACAGAGAATTTGTAAAAGTTTTTTTCCTTCCACTCTCACTTTCTCAGCCATCAAATATTAAATTCCCACATTTACTTTAAAATTAAATGCTTCAATAATTCTATATTTAAGAACACAGACTTAGCACAGCTACATTCTTACTATGCAAGTAGAAGCCCAGCACGCACGAAATTGTGCACAAGTAGATTGCTTCCGCCTACCTCAGCTGGCCACCCCACCCATCATAGCTCACACCCCACCCACCACGGGAGCCAGTGACGCCATTATGGCATCATGACCACAGGCCTTTTATGATATAGATGTACCATACAGCCCAAAAATATAAACTATCACAGCAGGGTCGTGTGACTAACCAAAGCCTAATAACCTCCTAGAAGTAATCCTTATTTCCCTTCAGAACCCAGTAGTTGCTATAAGTATACTAAGGAAGATTATTTTTACATTTACAGTATTTTTTTACATTTTAAACATTTACCTCCCTCAGATAGGTCTCACTTTCCAACAGTCACAAATAGCCTCAACTTGAACATAGATAACTGTTAACAAAGATGTGTTTCATGGGCGGAGGTGCACTTCCAAATACAACTACAATATACAAAGATTCAGAATTAAGCACTCAAGTCTGTATATTGGATCAAGGATTAGGTTATTTCTAGAAGTGACAAGCATTAGTCACTTTGAATAAAAACTAAAGTCCAGATTTCCCATAATATAAGTTCTATCATTCAGTATCTAAATTTTATAAATTGCATAAATATAATGTAAAACAATAAAGACTGGTAGTTTATGGCGGGTCTTCTATCAACTGAATGCTCCTTATAAACCCAGAGTATTTTGCATCCTTTAAGGTGGTAGTCCATGGCATAAATGGCAGGAGAATTACATAACATGTGACCATGCATGTATTAAGTGGATGTCAATTCTTTATGTGTATCATGTACTAAAATATAAAAGGCAGAATACAAAAATGTATGTCCTAAAGGCTTTATATACAAAGCATAAGCAACTTTAAACCAACTATCTGTAGCTCTTAAATAGAAAAGCAAGTGTCATTCATCTGAACTAAGCAGGCCAAGCAAAATATCCTGTGATTCCTATGTTCTTCTCCTCAATGTCGAAATGGGTGGATAAATTTAAAGCCTGTTCTCTCAAGAGTTGCTTTATAGGCAATTTTCTCCCAGTATCAAGGTCTGCAATTTCCATTTGGCTGCCAGTTTGCGATTAAATTCATCACCTTTATTATAAAAATGTGCTTTACTCCATGGCCTACTGCACAAGAACTATAAGGAAAACATTTTTCATTGCTAACGGCAAAATCATTCTAGGGCAACCACCACATCCACTCAGACATTAGCTCCCTCAACCTGATGGAGTGGCCTATCACTCACAGGGAAAACCAGTAACAATCGTGTAACCCAGAGAAACTAGATTCTATAGAAATGCCATGTGAACTTTCAGTTTTTTGGAGAAAATGAAACCAAACTCATAGTTTTTATATTCATTGTTATTGTGAATGGTCTGACCACAAGATAAAAAAGGTGAATATACAGAATATTTCCAAATATCAATAAGATGACAAAATAATTTCTAGATGTTGGATAATTAAGTATCTCTCTTTTTATTCCATTATTTTAAAGTTCACGGTTTATTTTGCAGCTTACCTTTCACTATCTGGACAAACAGCCAATGGTAAAAGGTAATCCTATATAATAAAAACCTAATATGCTAAGTGTCTGGTAATCCATTCAACCAATCAAAGCGTAATATGCTAATAACATGCTAAGGCCACTCAACCGCTCGCTATGACATGCACTGACCACCAGGGGGCAGGCAGTCAACCAGTTGACCAGTCAGTATGACGTACACTGACCACCGGGGGCAGATGCTCTGACCAGTAGGTTAGCTTGCTGCTGAGGTCTGGCCAATTGGGACTGTGTGAGACAGGCTGGACATACCCTGAAGCCCTCCACGGTCTCCCCACAGTCAACCTCCTACATCCCTCCACAGCCCCGATCATGCACTGGTGGGGGTCCCTCGGCCTGGTATGTGCCTCTCACAATCCGGGACCCCTCGGGAGATGTCAGAGAGCTGGTTTCAGCCTGATCCTGAAGGCCAGCCAGGGGACCCTACTGGTGCATGAATTTGTGCACCAGGCCACTAGTTAATTATAAGACATATATGTTTGCATTTATATAACACTTAATCCTGAAATTACATCCTTAATAAGTAGCTTCAGAGGGAAAAACAAGAAATTAAATATTTCCTAAATACATGACATTAAAGCAAGTCACCATGACACATTTAGAAAAACAGTTTTACTCATCTGTGAGATTTACATTTACTGAAGATTATCTACTTAATAGTTACTTATACAAATTTGGCCTGAATGCCAAAAGTTCTGATATCCAAAAGTTCTGAAGTCTTTTTAAGTAAACTTGATAGCATTCATTTTAGAATTTATGGGGGAGAAACAGAGAACGAAACTTCACATTAAGCAGAGCCTGTCATCAGAGGAATGACCAGATTACATAAATGTGGACCTAGAAGGAATTTTCATCTCCTCCTAGGAAGTGATGTGGTGCCTTTCACCTTACCCTGCCAGAGCAGTTACAGCACTGTAGAGATTTCTTATTTCCTTTCACTCCAAACTGCCTGGCCCCTTAAGGATTGAACTAAAGCTATTTGTCATTGCATCTCAGTGCCTGGCAAAGTGCTGGATTTTTTTTTTTTTAAATGCTTGTTGAAACCTAAATTACAGCAGAGGTAAATATCAGTTTTGCTAAAACTACATAGGTCACAACCTATTAAATCTAAAGTATTCACAACCAGCATTTTTTTAAATGGAATAGAATGAGAAAATACTAGATTACATCACAGGTAATACAAACAAATATTATTTCATGAAACTTCCACTTCAGTTGTTTCATTAGCTAATAATAAAATCAATTAGCTAATATGCTAAGTGTCCGACTGTTCATCCGGTACCTATGACTTGCACTGACCACCAGGGGGCAGACACTCGACAGACAGGCATGGAAACATGGAATAGACTGATATATCTATAGGGAAGGGGAGAAGGTGAGAAGAGATTAACCAAAGATCTTATATGCATTCTAGAGGCCCTCAGCCTGGCCTTTGGGGATCAGGCCAAAACCAGCAGTCCAACATGCCTCGAGGGATTCCCGATTGAGAGAGGGCTCAGGCCAGGCCAAGGGACCCCACCGATGCATGAATCCACGCATCAGGCCTCTAGTATGAATATATGCGCATGTATAAAATATATAACTCTTTTTAGGTAGCGTTTAAGATGCATACCTTTTCTGGATCATATGCATACAACACTTTTCTAGTTTATATTTATACTGTCAGGATATATGTACCTGTTATTCAATAAATAAAATTGTCAAAGAGACTCCTGGTTCTCAAAATCAAAGACTTCCACTTTGAGAATCCTCTTAATTATCACTACTTGCTTCAATACTTTTACTCAGGCCCCAAGCCATCCATCTTTAAGCATCATAAATAAAGTAACTAAAACTTTGGACAACTTGGGACAAATCTGGACAACTGAGACACCTCTGGCAGCTACCATGCAACAAAACAGAACTGCTGCTATGACATACTTCTCATGTTCAGTTAATGTATTTCAATAAGGAAATTAAGGGTGTTAGTCATCAAATAATGAAACCTAGAAAATAAGACTCTTCTATCCCTTACTCCCATGTAAAGTAAGTTTTCCTACAACCTAAAAACAAACCTAGGATGTTCTAACTCATACCTTACTTTCATCTTTCCTAAATGACTATCATTCTCTTACAGAATCCATTTCTCTATTACATGCTCCCTTTTATATTTCCGTGTACTCAAGATTTATAAAAGAAGAACCAAGCATTTTTTAGAGGCATCTCCACTGAATCAATCACCCTTCAAAATGTAGATAGACCCACACCAGCCGATGAAACTACAACCTGTTTGGAACATCAAACACCTACTAGTCTACCGCTGAGGATCTAAACTGAGTATTTAGAAAACAAGTGGCCTCACTTTCCCTTATCTTTGTCTTAGTCTTTTATCACATTATTCTAGGGCAAATTACCTAAATCTACGAAGAAGTGGGGAAAATGAATAGCTTATGCTAACAAATTATTTTAAAATATTTGTTGTGCAAAATATGGACAAAGTTCTTATGTAATGTGCACTAAGCTGCTCCTAGACCTAGGGTCAGCCTGGTGGAAAATGCTAAGGGAGAGTACCATGAACCTGGAGAGCCTTTTGCCTTTGACTTTTATCAACCTAATGACAATATCATTCTGTGCATTCCATACTTAATTATTTCTTATTTAGAAGAAAAGTTAAAAATACCCTGGGCTAGGTATTTCAAGCAATGAAATAAAATATAAACAGTTTAAGCTACTCACATCAGAAAGCAGTCACATCACATGTATTATCAGTCACGATGTAATTCTCCATAGAGGGGATCAGACCCAGAGATATTCTGACTGGCTAATATCACATAGTAGTAAATTTCTGTCACAAGAGCCTAATGAGCAACCATTCCTCAAACCAGCCGTTTCTAATTCGTCAGACTTCTCTATAGCCTTTGTAAGTAAACCACATTGACATTTACAATGAAAGAATGGAAATGTGATCTCTAAGCTCCATTCCAGATGTAAAATCTCAAAATTATAGTTTTTTTTCTTTGAACAAGGACAGAAATTTTTTATAAAAATCCTCTGCACCTTTCAGGTCAAATGTTATTCTACCACCTATCCTTGTAAAGGCTGCTGAAAACTAAATCTCATCAAAACAATTTTATTATGACTAAGTAACAGCTGTAATCTAACAAATGTAAATAGTTCTCTTTTCAAAATTTAACAATTCCTCTTCATCTAACAGTTCCCAATTTTTAAAAAATTTAGGCTTAAGTCAGGCATATGTTAGAACATGCACATATTTTTTCTATGCATTTCTATTTCAAAGTGTTTTCAATTTCATGTTTACATTGTTGGGATTCTACATGAACTTTTTTTCATTTGGAGAATCGTGTTTTAAAACAGCAAGTTCAAATTTTTACCTAAGTAACAATACATTGAATTAAAACAAAAGTTACTACTGAAACCATTTGCCTAAATTGTTACATAATTAAAACCAAAAAGGCCAGTTTTTCTTGCTTCCTTTCAGATAAAATTTGAAATAATTCCCAACTAAATGATATTTAACTTCTTTTTTCAAAGGGTGCTTTGATCTGACTTAAACCAGCATCCTCATTAAAAAATAGGGTTCCCAAACAATTATTATTTAAAGCCTCCTACCCTAGGATCCACAGTTCTTCAAAATCCTCCTAATATTTCCCATAATGTATCCTTAGACCAGCTGGGAAAAAAAAAAAAAATTCCTTTTTACCAAGTAACTTCGGAAAAAAACCAGTTAAATCAACTTCACTGTCTTCACTGCAGATCCTGGGTATTTCGCCTGTCAACACATGCTGGTTCCACAAAAGGTGACTGCAGCACCCTGGCCCCCAGCCCACCTCAGGAGGCCAGCACTGCATGGAGCACACTTGCAGACATGTCCCTACAGCCTCCCTCAACTCCGAGTTACATGAGCCAGCCTTCAACCTCCCATCCAACCTAAAATCGCAGTCTTGCAAACCATTAGAAGAAAAGCAACAGAGGATGATGAAAGGCAGGCATAGGGCTAGGACTCAGGCCATACCCCATGGACCAAAATATGCAGCAACTCATACATTCACTAGTTCAGATGTACACTTCTTCCATGCACCTGACCCCAACACATCACCAATATACACACAGAGAAAACAACTAAAATGGCATCAAGTCCAAAGGTAGTACTGAAACAGAATAGAAAGTCCCAAGTATACACAGATTTTTTTTAAGCAGTTAAAATAGAAATTAGGTAGCAAAATACAGGGAGTTGGGAAGTCAAGATCAAGAACAATTGACAATGTGCATAACAATCTATCACATTTACACACACCAAACAGAAACAGGGAATTTACATGACTAACAGCTGTAAACCACTGCCATCTAACCAATGTAAGTTTACAGACATTCCAAGCTTCCCACAGGAGAGGCCCCTTTCTGCCTCCTACTTGAAATGCTCTCACCTCCAAGGACCCTGCTCCCTGGGTTAGAGCACTGCTTCCTTCCCCTCTTCTCCACTCCAACCCCATCTCCCTGCCTCCAGGGCCAGGGGAAACTTCCCCTTTTCTGAAACATGCCATAACCGCTCCAGCTTGCAGTGACCTCTGGCATCAGTCTCCAGCCCTCTCTTGGAATGTTTGTGTAACCTTATATTACTTTTCTTTTTGTACTATTTACTCTACTACTCAGACACTGGAAGGCAGGACAAGAATCTGAACTTTGTTGTATTTCTTCCACCCTACATACAGCATGCATTCAAACATTTTCAAATAGAATAAAAAATTTCAAAAATATATGTTGATATTAAAAATTAATGTAAGATATGAACTGACATTAATAAAAAAGTTAAACGTCATGTAATAACAATCACCATTGGAATGCAGCATGGAATGCTTATTCCCAGTTAATTATAGTGACAAAGTAAAAGAGCTTGGTATTCACAGAACCTAGTTAAAATACTTAGTGACTTCAGGCTTTACAAACATCGAGTAATAATCTTCTGAAACCATTTCATATCACACAAGCTTCCTGAAAGCAAAGTGGTATGTCCAACAGAGAACGGTTAAATAAGTTACTACTCTAAGATGAACTATGCTATCATAAAAACATAGTCAAAGAATATGAAATGGCAGAGGGGAATGCTCATGATGCAATTTATTTTTCCAAGAAATACAAAGATAGTAGTACAATAGAATCCAAATTTTATTATATACCCAAGTAGAGGGGGGAAAGCAACTAGAAAAATTCCATCACAATGTTAAGAGTGATCAGTGAATTATGGGGTGACTTTCATTTTTAATAATAAATCTTACAGTTTTTCCATTAAGAATACTTAAGGATAACAATAAAACAAATGTGTGTGGGTCTTTATTACAACACAATTTTTAATGATTACTCAGAGCAATTAAACTTCTTATAAACTCTAAAGACTTTAAAAAACAAACAAAAATATATACACAAAATAGAACTTAGCCTTAAAAAAAAAAAATTAAAGGTTCAAAGACAATATACCTCTCTACTTTCACCATATTTCCCAGAATTCGGAGACCACAAATCATGTTACTGCCAAAAGTCAATTGAAAATGTCTGCATCTCCAATTCTTTACATTTTAGTAATAATGAAAGAGAAAAAGAACTGTGTGTGTGTGTGTGTGGGGGGGGGGGGGGGGGAGCAGTGGTCCTACAAAGGGACCCAAGGAACCTCTTCACCCCTAGTCCTGGACATATAAACAAAGAGGACATATATATTCTCCCATGCCTGAATTCAATTCCAAGTAACTGAGGGAAAGGGGGGCATTTAACAACTGACTTGGCAATTTTAAAAAAAGCTCAAAAACTTAAAAATATAACTTAAATGTTATTAACAAAAACACATACTTCTAAATCTTATTTAAGAAGAAACTTGAGTAAGCAATTTCTTCAACAATTGTTAAGGCATACTTTAAAGCAAAATATATAATATTTACCTAACTATAATAAAACAACTGACAAGGAACGCTGTAAACTATAATAAAGTGAGATAAGATAACCTTTACACTGTTGATAATTTTTATTACTACAATAAAACTATAATCCCCCAAAGAGATAGCTCTTCAAATAACATATAATAGTAAACTATGGCACACATTATTTCCTGACTTGTTCTATTAAAGACTTTAAAACTGCAAAGATAATATACAAATAGAATACCTTTAGGCTCAGTCTCCTGCCAAAACAATCAAACACCCTCCAAAGCTGTAAAGACAAGAGTATTAAAAAAAAATAAAAAAAAAATGCTGTAATCAATTTGATATCCTAAACCAGTTATATTTTATAAAGTCAATGTACTCACATATGGTCTCTTAAAAAGACAAGTTCTTTAGAGAAATATCACAACCCAAATACTAAATTCAGTAATAGCTATGTTATTATTATTAAGAATATAGTGATATTCCTAGCCAACTCTTCTCCTTACAGTTCAAAGGAGAAAAACAATCCTATTATAGCCAAAGGGCTATTTCTGAATACATTTTAATCACTAAACACTGTCTTTTGTGTACTAATATCACCATCTGCTGGAACATAACTTCCTTACTATACATAAGGATAAAAACTTTGGAGTAGAAATTTTGCAACTACTCAGAAATAAAATGTTAATACTAAATTTCTACCTAGGGATTTTCTCTTAACTTATCAGACTTAAAAGCATCAATAGCTATACTTTTTTTTTTTTTTTTTAACCAATATTCTGCAGAAGAATTCACCAAATTGAAACAATTTGCCTATTATGTTCTTTTTTTCCCTATTCTCATGCTTAAGATACAAAGTACTAGTCTACACAAAACTTGTTTATCTCCATTAAACACACACACAAACTCCCGATTTTAAAATATATGTACATATTTCCTCTAATTTCTGCTGGACATGGGTAAAAACAATCAGTACAACAAAAGAGCTCTGCCAATAAGTGACATCACAAGATAAAAATATTTTTTGATAAAAAAATAAACACTACAGAGTAAGGCCAAAAAAAGAAGGAAACTGTCACCAAATGAAAAGAACAAGAAGTCACTGACTGTATCTATAATTTGTAACACGTCTAAAAGGTATTTTAAAAGTTTAAATATTCAGTATTTTACTGTTATTGTTATTACTTTAAAATATATGAGAGAGAGAAAGAGAGAGAGAGGGAGAGAGAGGGGGAGAGAGAGAGAGAGAGAGAATGAAAGAGAATCACTGATTGGCTGCCTCCTGTATGCCCCATACTGGGAATGGAGTCAAAAATCCAAGCAAGTGTCCTGACCAGTAATAATGGACACTTGAACCATGACCTCCTGGTTCATGGGTCAACACACTGAACCACTGAGCCACAGCTGCTGGGCTATTAATATTATTTTGAAAGTACTTCCCTCATATTGTATGGTAAAGCTTATTAAGTAATACTGTCACTGTCAGAAATCATGTTGTTATGGTGGTAGAAAAAAAGATAGGATTACAAAATAAAATGCTAAAATTGAATTGAAAATATAAACATGAATTTTAAAATCAATACTGTCTAGCTCCACCCACAGAAAATAGCCTAAAAGTAAACCTCCCCTGACAGCAAGGAAGATGTGTAGTGCTTACACTCCCATCTCTAACAACATTCCTGATAAAAAGAACGGTGGAAAAATGGCCAATTCTAGCTGTGGGCAGGGAAGGTACAAATGAGGTTGGCATATCAAGCTGTTGCACAAAGTAAGATTTCAAAAGACACAGGACCCAGTTAGATTACAGTGGCCAAAGTTCTGACAATTAACATCAAAAGGAGTAACTCTGGTTGACCTGAGCATCGGAAGTCTATGAGCCCCTAATGATGATTTGTAGAGCGCGCCCGGAAAGGCACAGGGCGTTCTCTCATCGCTGTCAGCTGAACCCAGTGGCATTGGCAAAGCCATGCCCTGGGAACACGCTTTGCCATGGGTGTTCTCAGCATTGACTCTTCTTTGCCCAGGTGTAGGGGGTGGGTTTTGACGTATAAATCCAGTCAAGCGCCAGGAAGGAATAGGACTTGGGGCCTACTCAAGAAGGCAAATAATCTCCTTTGTCTTGACTTTTGGTGAGACTCCCAGGTATTTGGGGGATAAAATAAACATGTTGCATGGGCTCTGGGTCACTGTCTCTCCATCAGAAGAGGGCAGCGGCCCACCAGGTCCCAGCTTTTTCTTTCTATCTGTGTCTTTTCTCAATCCCCAGCCCCTCCACTCAAAAGAACCGATCATCTCCCTTTCCGCGCTGGACTCAGAAAAGGGAGACCCCATTATATCTGGCGCCCAACGTGGTCAGGCCGATTACAGAGGCAACTTCAAATTAGGCAAGGGGATGGCTCCAAGAAGTGCATGAGTCACAGATTAAAACAAGTAAGGTAAGGAGCAGACTGTTGCAAATTGTATTAACTGGGTGTAAAACGTGGGTAACTCAGTGTATCTCTACTATCAACTGCTTAAAACTACTCTCAAAGCTCAAGGATGCTCTGTTAAGCATAGTCAAATTCTTGATTTCTTAAGTTTTGTTGATGAAACATTTCTCAAAAGTCTGTTCTCAAATATTTTTAATTAAACCAATTGATACTTGAAATTGCATGGAAAGCTTTATCAAATAAAAATTGATAATTGTATTTTACTTACATAAATATATTAAATGTTATGAAGGCTTTGGCCTCTAAAAAGGGCAAAAATAAAGTAACAATATATTTCTTAAACACAGCCAAATTTTTCAACAGCAGAATTTCAAGAAAGACAAGCAGCCTGCGTTTTGAATGGGCTGGTGGTGGGGCAGCGTTTGTGCTTTGTGAATCAGACCTATAAGTTTACTAAATTTGCTTGCTTTTTTTTTTTTTTTTAATATAAATACCTACTAAAATTACTTTCTTTTATTTTTTTTTAAATATATTTTATTGATTTTTCACAGAGAGGAAGGGAGAAGGATAGAGAGCTAGAAACATGGAGAGAGATACATCAACCAGCTGCCTCTTGCACACCTCCTACTGGGATGTGCCCGCAATCAAGGTGCATGCCCTTGACCAGAATCAAACCTGGGACCTTTCGGTCCTCAGACCGACGCTCTATTCACTGAGCCAAACCGGTTTCGGCTAAAATTACTTTATAAATTAGCTTTTTAAAATAAAATCAAGTTCTCATTATAAATTGTTATATAAGAAGCCAATATTTTTATAAACAATTAAATTCTAATAAAGCAACCAGCAACAGCTAATAAAATTTGTCTGCGATATAATTTTGACTGTATCTTTTAGTGATTTTGGTTTGCTTTTCCCTTGTTTATTGAGAAGAAGCAAACTATCTTTTCTTTGAAAGAACAGTTCAGAAGCCACCATGACTATGTGACTTGGCAGCGGCCATGTTGGCCTCATGGTTTGCTGCTCCCATGAGGGCTGCCATCTTGAAACAGCAAAGGCCAGCCCCTTCCTTTGAATAAGCCAATGTCTTTGTAAGCAATTTAAGCCTTCTAAGAAAGTTACTGAGACCTCCCATGATCCTTCTGTATAGGAATAAGCCTAAGGGGGATACTCTTTAAAAATAAAATTCTAAATTTAATAAAAAGGAGAAATTTGAAAATTTTGAAATCTCCTCCACTAACATTTACAGTGTAAACTAAGACTGTTAAAATATTAAATTTGATAGTAAAACAGAAGTCAACCTTACTGTAATGAGATTTCTTGTGATAAGGCTATTCAGCCATATGGCTCATTCTGCATTAAGCAACAGTGCTAGAGATAGTTTGGTGTAAAAAAAAAAAAAAAAAAAAAAAAAAAAAAAAAAAAAAGATTTTTAAATAAATTTCTCTTTAGCCTTAAAATTATTTTGGAATGAAATAAAAAGAGAGTTTTCCTTCAAACATCTTAAGGACTGTAATGAAAAGTAAATATATTCGGCCTCATAAACTGAAGTAAAAAATTTGTGTTTTTGCCTGCCTGACAAAGCTTACGTTAAGTTAAAGACTAGTTGCAGGAGTTTGATTAATCTAGGACAAGTGAAGTTAAAAAATAAGCTTTATTCCAGATTAATTTAAATTGGGCAACTGAAATAAATACTCAAAAATAAAAACTTAATTGCACTGGACAAAAACTGTTCCTGAAGTATTAACTAAAATCTTTTACTGATAGTTCATCTCATAGTAAAATTGCTTAACATGCAACGAATCCAAAGCAGTCATATTTCTGTGCAAAAAGAAAAAGTTATCAAGACTGCATTAAAAAATTTTACAAAAGCCTCATAAAATAAAAAGGAGGGTTAGTAGAATATCCTGTAAGAAATATCCTGTAAGGAAATTACATCAAGCCTTTGCTTTAAAATTTTTTACTTTAAAAGTTATTTTTCATTTATAATGCTGACTTATGGTGTCAAAATAAGCCAATGAAAAATCGTTTGGACAAAAATCAAAAGGATCCCAAGTCTAATTTACAGGAAAGATTCCTTTATTAATCTTTGGTGGAGACTATGTTTGTTTATTTTCAGAAAACTCCAAATCCCTGTGAATTCCTGCAACAACAGATCCCAGAGAGGAATTTGACAGAACTGCTCCAGCCACGGAAAAAGCAGTGGCCCCCAAGAACCGGGGAGAAGCCGTCCAGAAATAAAGACGGTGAAGATGCCTTGCCATGCTAGCAGTCAGCAACTGTGTGTCACTGCAGGTTGCCCAGGACCGAGGGCAAAGGTCGGTGTGCACGCGCTTTCAGACCATGTGTGCGCACCCTCCTGCATAGAAGTCAAAATGTTTGATGTTTTGTGTTCTACCAGGACCCCTGACTTGGGGGGCTAGCTTTATTCCTAACTCAGGGAATGGTATTAGCTGCCACATTGAAAGAGATGTTATACTCAGGCATTAACCACTTTTACAGATGGATCCAGGTCTGGCAAGACTGGATCTACTGCAGCAGGGGAGCAAAGGTCCTTCAAACCCCTTACATTTCAGTAGAAATACAATTAAGTCATTTTTAAGTGCTAAAAAATAAATTAAAAAGATAAATATGATTAAAGTAAAATGGGTGAGTGAAGTATAAAGTTCTCAGAAAGTCTACACTGTGCTTTATAACAGATTTCACAATAGATAAGTGAGGTGGGACAAAATTTTCTTCAAGTCAAACTAATTTACGAAATCCTAAAATCCCCTCAAACCAAGAATTTCATCAATTCTCTTTAATTCAGAGAAATGAAAGCTCAAATCTAAGTCATCAAAAATTGAGCTGGCAGCTAAAGGAGCCCCACATCCTTAATACTGCAATATGAATACAGAATCTGTGGATAAGAAATAAACAATGTGTGTATGTTTATTTTTACTTAAAGTACATCTCTTAAAAACCTATTGAGTTTAAACCTAGAATACAAATATTTTTATTAACATTTTATCTTAGCTCTTCAGTGTCCAATTTCTACTTCCCTGAAACCATATATTCTACACTCTTTTTTTCTAAGTAACTTTTTACTTTTTTAAAATCCTCACAAAGGACACGCTTTTGTTAATTTTAGAAAAGGGGAGAGGGAGAGAGCAAAGAACATCAATGTGAGAGGGAAACATCGATCGGTTGCCTCCCATAGGCGCAGAACAGGGATTGAACCTGCAACCTGGGTAGTAGCTGCCCTGATGGGAAACCAAACCTGTGACCTTTCATTGTATGGGATGAGAGAGCCATGGGCGGGAGCTACTCTCTCCACTGTGGTCAGTTTGCCCCGGAGCCATTATGACGCCCTGATATAATCTCAGCCTTCGTTAGTTCCTTTCCAAACTCAGAATAAAATGTACACTATTCATCCTGGCACTCAAGGTCCACTACAATATAGCTCTCACCACGTCTTCTGGCTCTACTTTTCCATGTGCATTTGCCATTCCTGAAAGTCTTTCAATTTCCCATTACCATGTTTGACACTACTGCACTTTCCTTCCACCCTCCCATTCACTCATTAAATCCTACCACGTGTTAATACCAACTCAGGTTCCACTTCTCAAAAAACCTTACTAGAAATAGAAACTTTAGCTCAAAGTGACTTCTGGACTATGCGAATATCTGTAGTGAGTGAGTCTCCTGCACATATGGAAAACTAACCTCTCTTTTTTCTTCTTATTCCCTACAAATTCCTTTATCTGATTATCAGTCCTATCAAAAACATGCTACCTTATAGGTAGAAACTCTTATGCATATGATACTCTATAGCCTCTAAGTACTTTGATTTGAGGTTAGCAGGGCAACTGAGGTTAGATATCTTGTCTAAGGTCACCAACTAATTAGCAAACTGCGAAGTCATGATTAGAACCCAGGTTTGCTAGTCACAAAAAACAAAAACAAAACAAAACAAAACAAAAAAACAACCTCTTACCACTTTGCTACATGTAAGCAAACACAAATCATTTTCATTCATCTGCTGGCTCACGTATGTACACATGTATACACACATCGACAGAATTGACACCTGAATGCCTGTCATCACAATGGGAGCATAACTGCAATAATTGTAGTTGCAACAGCAATAGTAGAGGATTGGGTATAGTTTATTACAGAGTAACTGTATTTGGCCTTGATTTGACATTTTTATTTCTTAAAAATTTTATTCACCTGCCACTACATAGCATCGACTATATCAGAGGGATACAAGGACTGTAATACAGTATGCAAAGAACTGTATTTTATACTTGTTTTGAACACACTTGAAAGAAAGGTCCATGCTTCAGACGCAGGCATCAGGAATGGATGCAGTGGCTACTTAGGGCAGCTCCCATTTCTACTCAATTCAGCACCATCCACCTCCTAGCGGTCACTCTTCCAAGCTGCTGCCTGATAAGTCACTGGGCTAGTTCCACCCCACATTATCTAACCTAATGCAAGTATAACACCTTATGACTTAAATCACCTAGCAATGTTAAATCTCTACATTAGATCTTCCAGTCAGAATGTTAAATTTCCCCTCCATAGTTAAATTAAGTAGTTATTGTAGTAGTAACAACAGCAACAATACTAAATTTATTTGTACCATATTATTTAAAGAGCTAAAACTCTATCCTTTGCTTACCAAGAACTTTTAAGTGAATGAGTTTAACTCTCTAAAAATGTCTTTACTTTCACTTTTAGCCTCTTAACAATAAAAATTTACCATTAAAAAAACCTGCATTCTAATCCAAGAATCTGATCAGCATTTGCTCAAGTCCCACAGATCAAAGAATTAAGAAAAACCCCCTTTGCCATTTCTTCGTGTTCTCAACCTGAGGCCTCAGCAGTGTTCGCACAGGGAACTCCTCCGGGTGTTTCTTCTCGTTTCATCAGGCAGTCTCACAAACAGAGCAGAAGGCAGCATGAGCATCGAGCTCCAGCTCTGACTACCTGGCCTTGTGACCTGCACAAGTCACAACCTCTTTAGACCTCGGTCCTGCACCTGTGAAATGAGAATAGCATCCCAGGATGCTCAGGTTCCTTGCAGTTCTGAAATTCCATGATCTTCCATGATTTTAATTTGCCTTTAAAAAGTTATCTTTCCTAGCCAAAACCGGTTTGGCTCAATGAATAGAGTGTCGGCTTGGGGACTGAAGGGTCCCGGGTTCGATTCCAGTCAAGGGCATGTACCTTGGTTGCGGGCATATCCCCAGTAGGGAGTGTGCAAGAGGCAGCTGATCGATGACTCTCTCTCATCGATGTTTCTAACTCTCTCTCTCCCTTTCTCTCTGTACAAAATCAATAAAATATATTTTAAAAAAATAAAAAAATAAAATAAAAAGTTATCTTTCCTATTACTTTTCAGTTTTTCATATATACATCTCTTCATATACTCTTTATAAATATGTTGAGGACCCATAAAATATTATGACATTAAGAGGTAATGAAAGGTTACAAATAAAAAGATGAGTTTGCTTTTACCATGCATTTCCCCACTTCTCTTAAATGCAGTATACATATACTTATAACTTACATATTTTTACATTCAACTTTCCAATATATTTTAATCTGTTAATTTAGCTCAAAAGTCAAGGGCTCCCCCAATAATTTGTAACTGACCAGGGATCATGCCCTTATAACAACTTGTCCTGCACTAAAGCAAAACTCAAGTTGTTTAAGACCCATTCCCCTTTTCACTGTTGATATTCACTGAGTGGCCAGATTACGATGATCTCTGAATGCACAGTAATCTTGCCACTCAGTGTATATCCTATATAATAAAAGGCTAATATGCAAATTGTCCCTTTGACCAACAGGAAGGCCAGCCAACCGTCCATATCCCCTCCCCCTGGCCAGGCTGGCCGGACCCCACCCATGCATGAATTCATGCACTGGGCCTCTAGTGTGTGTGTGTGTTGAGTGGCCCAGGTTACTATGTGTTCAGAGATCATAATAATCTGGCCACTCAGTGTATAATCATCTCAATCCTGGGGCCATGCAGATAATTCATAACTTCCAAAACCTACCTTGTTTTGGCACTTGGCCATCCTCAGCACCCACTCCCAAGGATTTCAAGGCCAGCGTGAGTGCACACCCACTGCGTGTTCCCCACTGCACACATGTTCGCTTGCACACACCCTTCCTTCTTTATTACCACTGCCATATAACAGTTTCCTGACACTTCAATACCCTTGAATAGCATCCAAACTGACAAATTCTGCTTTATCATAAATAAAGTAATAGAAATGGTACAGCAAACTGATTCAACTCACCAAATTTAGTTTAATAAAACTAGTTTAGAATCACCATATAAAGCAGCATGACAAACATAAAATTTTATTTTGTTAGACTTGATAGGATGGATAGATTTTCAAACTATTATAGACTTTCTGCTTCAGGAAACTAAAGAAATGGTGAAAACATTAAGTTGTTAATTATAAGAATTCTGCACAAATCACTTAACTAGTACAATATTGTTAAACACTTGTGACATTTAAAACACTGTTAAGTCTAAAGCAGAAAAATATACTCCTTTTAAAAGGGTTAAGTTTCAGTTAACTAAAATTTTCAATTTATTTTCTAAGTAATAGCACTGTTTCAAATTAGCTTGGAACACCTATGCTTTAAAAAATTGCTATTGTGCTTAATTACTGTAACTGCCACATGAGTTTAAACTCAGCTTTCTTCTAACTAAAACCAGATAGTCCTTTTTTATCCTGAATACATCAAAGCAGCACTTACAGACGGGCACCTTTCCTATTTATTGTGCTTTGCACAGATATAAGACTTACATATCGGATGAACGTTGACATTTGTAGGCAACTGTCTAGGGAAAACACTTATCTATATAATTCCATAATTGACAAAACTTTCAAGAACTGAAATGGGCACTTAGACATATTTTATATAAGGACTGGCTAGAAACTACTACTTAAGTGATTTTATCTTTCCAATTCTCATTCACATCAATGGTAGCAAAGTAAAATGAAGATTAAGTTCCTTGAGGTCAAGTACTGAAAGTATTATTTTAAGATTTCTAAAATATGTCATTTCTAAGGGGAAAAAAGTCATTTTTTTCTAATTGCCAAAATCATCACCAATTGTTATACAATTTGCTTAGTCCCATATTTTTAGAAAAACTATAAATATATATAGTCAACCTAATTTATTAATTCAATGAACATCTGAGAGTGTACATGTCACAGGCTGAGGTGAGCACCCTCAAGAAACTAATTTTAATAGGGTAGACAAAGAAAGGTAAGATCACAATGTTCAGCATGATAATCACATAGAGAGTAATACTCAACACAGGCTTGGGTTGTATCTATAGCTGAAAGGAACCAACGTTTTGCCCCCCGCAGCTGCCTTCAGGGATATTGATTTGAAGCTGGTTATTAAGAAACCAGACTCAGAAAGAACCTTTGCCCTCCCTTCCTTCCTGCCCACGAGACTCGGAAATAAAAACCTGCTCCAGGGAGGGAATCGTAGGGTGCAGCCTGAGCCTCCTTTAAGTCAAGTGCGGACCATGGAGGGGCTCCAGGCAGGAACCGTTAGCTGGGCAGGCCCTGGTGCCATGGTTTCTGAGGCGCCTGCAAGAATTCCCCTGCATGTGTGCTCAGCTCTCCCTCCACTCCCTCTACATGGCCGTTCTCACTGTGAAACCCAACACCCCTTCTCCCCCCTTTTCTTTGTCCAGAATGTCTCCCCATGTCCAAATATGTACCCAGTGCTGCCTCCCGCCTCTGGAATGTTCATGCTCCTGTGAATTCCCCACACACGTGTACTTAAAATCTGATTGTCTCCTGGCAATGCCTCTTAGCTTGATTTGCCCAGCTAGAACTTAGAACGTGACAGGAAAAGTATTAATATATTTAGCACCGCCCCAGTCAGCTTTCATAAAACTAACAAGCAGTACTCACACTGAAAAGTATGATGCTATTTTTGCTGACAAATGAAAATAAGGCTGTAAAAATCTTACTTGGACATCAAACAATGTAGCTATTTTGGGCCCCAAAACTGAAATGTCAATTTTTAAAAAGTGTATAAGCATTCTCATTAAAGGAATGAGTTCTAAAAGTTCTCATTAAGGGGAAAATAACTTATTGCACTTAAAATTCACAATGAACTGTCTCAATGTAAAAAACATAGAGGGGTCCAAGAATAATTAAGTCCTGTTACCATGTAAACAAAAAATTGATATATAATTCCATTTTTGACTTTTTACACAGGCACAGGCATTAACCCTACCTGTTGGCCATAAAATAGGCCTTGGATATCTTTATAATAGCTGGCATACCAGCAACAGAAAGTTGCTCAGTGGGCTGTTTTTATGTTATCAACAATGGCACAGCATTTTCCATCTCCAACAGAGGAAAACAAGTTTTACTTGTAAGTACACCATAAATTAAACAAATTATATTAACTACGTGGAACTTCTCAAGTAAATTAAAATGTAGTTCCATTCCAGATTAAAACTGTCCCTATGATCAAAGTGGTGTAATTCTCAAAAATAAAACCAACAAAAAAGCAAAACAAAAACCTTACAGACGTAAGCATACTGGCCTCAAAAAAGGAGTATAGTGCCTCAATGAAGGCAAGGTCATAGCATAGGGCTGGGTTATTATACTGGTGTCTTTTGTTGCAACAATCTTTCTTCCCTTAAGAAGCAAATCAAAACCGTTTGTCCTTATGGAAAAATGATGCACTTCAATCAGCTTCAGGACCATGATTTAGTGAGGAGCTAATAACAGAAATACGTGAGAAAAATATTTAAAAAGTCAACTTGCTTTCACTGATACTCCCAAAACCATTTTAGCAAAGTGCTCATACCAAATATACTTGCAAATGCCATTAGCAAAGAGACCTATTTCTATGTACTCCATCACATGATATCCTTGGGAGTCTAGCTTTTGCTACAAAACATGTAAGCTGGATGAAGTTTTAAAAAGGAGTCACCTTCTGCCTCACTGTATTTGAATACATATTCTGCCTGAGGGGGAGTTAAATACAGAATGAACGTGGAATAAATGGTCTATGGTAGAAATTACTCCCACTATTATTTTATACATTTGGTGACATCTCCTGGGTGAGGAGAAAAAGGGATACTGGAAGGTCTGATTATAAATATTGGCTTCCTTCTTATTACTACCAATTCGAAGGACTGAGTCCAAACACACAGGCTTTGCTCCTAAAAAACAGACTGATTAAAGAATATACATTAATTGCTTTAACAAGTAAAATCTGTCACAGATATTGATTACTGTCAACAATCCGTCTGGAAAGAAAACCCTAAAACTGTAGTAAATGTATATAGCGAGAGACCTTGCAATGCTAACAATTAGCCACTTAAATTTTAAACTAAAATTTTTGTAGACAAGCAAGATTTTAAAAAAAAAAAAAAAAAAAAAAAACCTTAACTGTTAGAAAACTAAGGGTTTGATACACTCCACAATGAATGCATAATAAGTGGAAATAAACACCATTGAAAAATATTAACTAGCAAAGCAGGTTTTAATTTAAAATATTTTGCAAACCCCCCACCAAAAAAAAGAGCATTGAGAAAATGAAAATGCATTTTTCAAACCAGTAATGGCAGAATCTAATCTAACACACTTGCTCTTTTTCTAAGCCACACACTAATTTTTCAGATATTCACAATAAAAAAATTTAGGTTGGCCTTCCTCATAAACCATATTATGCATGTTAATTTTCATTACCAACAGCTTTAACATTCCCTCTGCCTAAAAAATAAAAACTCAAGATCTGATTTTAAAATCCCTAGCTCTCCATTTTCCCTATTTGAAAATTTTAAGTGAAATCAATTTAATTTTTCAATAAAATTCTTCTCAATTCTAAATTGCAACAGTTTATAAAAACCAAATTTTCATTCAAATACTGTTGCTGCTTAAGTTTCATTTTCATGACAAAGGTTTAAAAAAACAAAAAATAAACAAAAAACCCACCCCATAATAACTGCTCTTTCCCATGGCTAGTCCCAAAGTTCAGTTGAAACTCCCGAAAGAGGGAGGTAGTTTAGATTTTAAGACCTGGGTTTTATCTGCAATCATCTCTAGCTTCAATAAAAGATTCTTAAGTACTAGAATTATCAACTAAAGTTATATTCTTTATATTTATGTGACATTTATATGACGGTTCCAACTTAGAGTGTACTCACAACTTTAAAAAGCAACCATGGTGAAGAGACTGGGGAGGAGGAGAGGCAAGTCTGACAACCCCACACCTCCCCCAAAGACAGGCCACAGGCCACAGGCAGCCAAAGGCGAACTCGGTCGGCTGGAATTAAAATACTCGTCTAAAGCATTCAAGTACGAATCAACTAAGAAAACCCAGAACACCTCAATCTCAAATTTGTAACTAGCCAAATAAAAATTCTCAGACAAGCAAAAAATTTAAAGCTTAGTTTTGGAAAATGTTTTAAAATGTAACTTCGAAATGCAAAATACTCTAAATGTCTAATTATCAGAAAATACACCTACTGGAACTAAGTATAATATCGTGATTAAAATAATCACTAAAGTAAAATTCAGAGTTGTATCTAAATTTAAGAAGAATTTTTCAGCCAATCCTATGGGCCAAAGGAAAATGTAATCCCCAATCACAAATGGAAGTCATGATTCATTTGTTTTGGACAATGACAGGCCACAAAGGAATAAAACACAACTTGCCAAATTTCAGAACTAAATAATCGGCACGAAAACAAAAGTGATGCACTTCAAAAACCAGTGTTTTTCTTCTGTCAAATTAGGTTTATAATAAGGCTAACAATCGCAGGAAGCAGCTTATCCCACACTGAAGAATAGCCCCTTTTCCTGCATGTGTGTACTGATAAAAGGCAAAACTTCCTTCTCAGGTTATGCTGTCCATTTTATAGATCCTCGCTACTGTACAGAGGCCATCTTTCTGCTGCGGAGCTGAAAAGGCCCTCGCAGGCCGGGCTAATGGAGTTAACCACATTAAAAACAAACAAAGCAAAACAGACTGTTTACAATGTATCACCCTCAACGACTTGTCGGGCATGTAGAACTCAAATGGTTACTATTTCCAGCCACAGAGAAATGAACAAACATTGGTTAGAGATGACGACATAATTGGAATTTTAGATTTAGGAGATTCAAATTATCAAAGTCAAAGGTTAGAAACTTTCTAACAGAGAACCAACCCCAAATTATCGGACGTTTTAGATCAACGTAAGTTAACATGGAAGAGCATTTTAGAACTAATCATAGAAACTCACGTTACTTACTTTTTAATATAATATGCATAAGGTGAAAATATTTCCTAGTGTTTAAAAAATAAGCTCATGCCATTTGATTGAATTCAAGGTTTTAATTCAAAGAGTGCAATTTAACTTCAATCCTAAATATCGCCAAGGCCTATTTTCATTTGATCGTCCATAAAGGATCCCTTCTAAACAACTGTTCTACGGAAGAAAAAAGCCTTAACAGAAAATTTTACTAACCCTACTAAAACTCTAACGTCACCAGAACATGCCTGTAGAAAAACAGCAGGCTATGTTTGTGCGATAGAATTGTTGCAGTTTGGAGAAAGTGTGTCCAGTGTGCGTGAATAATGTACAAACACGCAGTGACAGAGGAAGTGGCCCGCTGGGACTCAGCTCCAGGGACATGTAACACAGGTCAGGCTGTTTCCATTTCGCTGGGAACATTCCTCCGGTTAAAACGCACTAACTGGCGCCCCTTAGCGCTCACGTCGGGAACCGCCAGCTGGAGAGTTCCAGCTTTTTTTGTGGGTTTTTTTTTTTTTTTTTTTTTTTTTTTTTTTGACATTCCAGAAAGTTTTCTGCCTCCACAATCTTTCAAATGCCAGGGCGAGCAGGAGCGGCAGAGCCCCCTTAAAGGGCCAGCGAGGCTTTCCGGGGCGGCGGGCCGGGGAAGCCCGTGCGGACGCGGGCGCCGGGCCCTGGCGGGCGCCCCGGGACCTGTTCGCACTCGGCGGCGGTGCCGGCCCCGGCCCTCCGGCCCGTCCAGCCCTGTGGCCGCGGCGTTTCCGCCTTTTGTTCTGGGCTGCCCGGCCCTGCGGTCCGCGATCCCCGCCCGGCCCCGCTGGAACCACCCGAGGCCCGGGGGAGCCTCACAGCCACTGTTCCCCCCAACAGCCCCGCTCCCCGGGGCCTCCGGGAGCCCCGGCGGAGGAGCCCCGGCCGCCCGCGCCCCAGCGCACGGCGCCCGAGCCCGGTCCGCGGGGCTCGTGGCCGGACCGGGCCGGGCCGCCCCGCTCCCCGCCCGCTCCGGGCCGCCCGGTCCTCCCCCCGCGCCGCCGGCTCCCGTCCCGCCGCCCCGGCGCGTCCCGAGCGGCCCCGCGAAGTTGCCCGAAACTCGGGAGCCGCGCGGCGGGCGGGGAGGCTCCCGCGGGGCCGCCGCCCAAACAAAGGCCCGAAGTGCGGCCGGCGCCGCGCCCGCCGCCCCCGCCGCCCGCCCGCGCGGCCCCTCGAGCGGCTCAACTCCCGCCGCGCCGCCCGGAGCCGCCGTGTCCTTCAGGCGCCCGGGCGCGGGCCGCCCCTCCGGGGCCCCGAGCTCGCCGAGCGCCCGCCGGGGCGCGGGTCCGGCCGGCTCCCCGGGGCGTCCCGCCGCCCGCCCGCCCGGCCCCGGCCGCGACCCCCGCGCTCACCCTCGTCCAGCAGCCGCTCCAGGTGGTTGAAGATGCCGCAGAAGTTGGGCAGGCTGCTCATGAGCTTCTTGTCGTTCATGAGCTGCATCAGGTAATCCGGCGTGGGCTTGGGCTTCTCCTTCGCTTCCATTTCCCCGACCATGTTCCAGGCTCCGCCGCCGCCGCCCGCGAGGAGGGAGGGAGGGGCGCGGGCCCCGCCGCCGCCGCGCGGCGCTCGGCGTCCCGCTCCGCGGCTCCCGCGCCGGGCGGCCGGCCGCGCGCCCCGCCCGCAGCGCTCTCCGCCGGCCCGGGCCGCCCGCCCGCCCGCCCGCCGCCCGCCCGGCGCGGCTCCTCAGCGGCGGAGGCGGGTCTCCGCGGGCCGCGGGCGCCGGACGAGGAAGAGCCCGGCCGCCGCCGCCGCCGCCGCCGCTCGCTGGCCGGTCGCGCCCGCTCGGCCGCCGCCTGCGCCGCGGGTCGGGGTCTCTCCGGGCGCCGCCGCCGCTGCCGCCGCCGCCGCTCCGACTGCGCCGCTCCGCGCCCTCCGCGCCGCCTCCTCACTCACTTGGCGGCGGAGTTCGCCTCAGTTCAGGCGGCGCTGCCCGCGGCGGGGGGAGGCGCGGGGGCGGCGGGGCGGGGCCGCGCAGGAGGCGGCCGTTAGGGGCCGGCGGCTCGCTCCGCCCCCCGCCCGCCCGCCCCGCCCCGCCCCGCCCCGCCCCGCCGGCCGCTCCGCCCGCGGGTGGGTGGGCCTGGGGCCGCGCCGGGGTCGCCGCGGCGGGAGGGACGGGGGGAGGGCGCGGGCGCGGGCGGGTGCTAGCGGCCCGGGACTCCCCGCAGGACGCGCCCCCGGGCGCCGCCGCCCGGCCGCATGCTCCGTCCGCGGCCCTGAGCAGAGGCCGCCCCGCCCGCCCCGCCAGGAAGGCTGTGTTTCTAACGTCCTGTTGCTTCGCGGGGGGCCTGAGGGGTGGTCGTCACGTGGCCCGACACGTAGCCGTGAGGGGCGAGAGCGCGTGCGCGCGTCGGGGCCCGAGGCCACGCCCCTTCCGAGGGTCGCCCCGCCCCCGCCGGGCCCGCGCGGTGGGGGAGGGGAGGGGCTGGCGCGCCTGCGTGGGGCCGGGAGGGGCCCGGCCGCGGCCGGAGGGGGCGCCGGGAGGGGAACGGGGGGTGCGGAGCCGGGAGGGGCGGCGGGGGGACCCCGAGGGGCGGGACTGGGGCCGGAAGGCGGCGGGGTCCTCGCTCCCAGGCCGCGCGCGCCGGGGACGTGTCTGCGGCCCTGGTCCCTCCGCTGGCCGGGGGCGCGGGCGGCCGCGGTCGCGGGTGGGAGCGCACGATGGCCTCTTCCCCCGTCCCCGTCCTCCGGTTCCCGGGCGGCGCGGCGGGAGGGAGCCTGAGCGGCGGCGGGTCCCGCGTGGGCGCGCCCGGTTGCCCCGACGGCGTCGCGGGCGCGTGCAGGCCCCGGCCGGGCGGCGGGCGCGCGGAGCCCGGGGTGCGCGGTGGCCGCGGCCCGTTATCCGCGAGCGCGAAGCCCTGAGCGCCCCGCATGGCGCCGGCCGCGGAGCCACAGTGACTAACGTGCAGCCGCAGCGAGGAGAAGCGAGCAGGGCCGTGCCCGGTGTGAAAAGCGAAAGTCCCCGCTCCCTCTGCACGCCGGTGCGCAGGAGAGAGGGTGTCCACTGCTAGGCTGGTCTGGGAAAGACTCCGAGCCGCAGCAATCCAGATCGCGCTGGAATGCCATCAGCTGCTGAAGCGCATTCTCCGCAAGCCCTGTATGGCGTGTGCAATTAATAACTCAGACAAAATTATTTACTATCACGCGGCCCTCTGGGAGGTACAGCTCCCGGAGACTGTTCATCGTAGCCCTAGCCACTGGGTTTAGCCGTGAGCTCGCTGCAAACACATTCTCAGGAGCACTTTTCAGATTGAGTGGCATTGAGCTGCTCGCAGTGGCCAGTAACTTCTGGCCTGTTCATCTGGAAAACTCGGTGAGTCCGTGTTCTAAATTAAGCCGGTTGATAGAGGAAATGGAATTGCCTTGGCAGACAAACTGAAGCCGTTGAACTCAACTATTTTAAGTTGTCCAACATCTGTCGGTCGCTGAGAGCCACAGAACACTCACGCACTAATTACCTGTTTGAAGGACGGGTTGTGTAGATGTGAGAAATAATAATTTGATCTAGAAGCTGTTGTCTCTAGCGTCAGCATGCTTCTTCAGTAACATGGTAAGTATCAATAGTTTTAAGGGTGCAGGTGGTAAGCTGTTGATTTGATCTGCTAGTGTAAATGCTGTACACGCGTAACTCAGCTAACCTCCAGTTCAGCCTTGTGGCTTGGGTTACGCTGTCTCCCCGTTTTATACCACAGGAGACCCCGGAGAAGGAGGTTAATAACTGGCTATTCATGAAGGCTCATGAGTCCTGGATCTGGGATTCAAATCCACTTATATTGTACTCGGAGCCCTCATTCTTCGCCCTTCTACTCACCCTGCCCAAAAAATCACATTGAACTGTTGACGACGTTGGACCATTTGTGTCCCATGGAAACTGGGACAGCATGGAGCTCACCCGCTGTTTACTAAGCGAACCCATCAGAGGTAAAAGGACACGTTCGGCGGTATTCGCTTCCCGAGTATTAAAGTTCTGACGGATATAGCGTTTGAGGAGTTATTGTGTGTTCCCTTTTCAAATTCTGAGGGGTCCCCTCACCCCTCTGCTCTCTGGCTCCCCCTCTCCAGTGACCTCAGCAAGCCCCTGGGCCCCCTCCCCCACCGTAAACAGGCCGAGCAGTGGGACTCGGATGGCCAGTGCACAAGCTATGCCAAGCTTCCCGTCCGCAGCAGCTTTGTGTCCGCCCCTCCGGGAGAAGGGGAAGTAAGCACCCTGAGTCAGCTGGGCTCTGACTTGGTGCTTCCTCTCCTGGCACAGGCCTGCAGCCCGCTCCGGGACCTGACACCGGAATGAGCCACGCAGGAGTGAACACACGTCCTCCTCCTGATTCCTTTCATAACATTTATTTCCTCTGACACATTCTGTCTACGGGTGATTTTGTCTGTCGACCCCCTCCCCCCACACACACTGTAAGCCCCCTGAGAGCCAGGACTTAATTTAATTTTGTTCTGTCTGGAGCTCCCAGCGCCTAGGACAGCGTGTGGCACATGGAGGGACCATCAGAAATATGCTCCAAACGGTATCAGGCACTGGTGGTGCTCCAGGAGCCACGCAGAACCCTCCCACATCACTTCTCTCCGTCGTGCTGCACACATGGGCCCGAGAGCCAGGCACCCGGCCTTGGAGACCGGGCACCACCAGAGCCCCCCCTTTCTGCCCCCTCCTGCCCCAGGCATTCAGCTTTCACAGCACACCTCTCGGCACCCAACGGGTCCGTGCAGTGAGAACTCACAAACTTTGGGATACGACACTTGCCTTCAGAAAGCTTAAAAATCTAAAAATTCATGTGGGAAGATGAATGACATTGTACAAATATCATCATGATATTGACACATTACAATGTACACAGAACATGTCTACGGGTGAACTTCCGGTTGAAGATCCTTATTACAACGTTTTTTGTGAAAAAGGATATCATCTAATATGCTGACCCTGAAAATGGCTCCATACCTCACGTCAGTAATCCACCACAGTCCTCTGCCATCGGATTCTGTCTGCTCATTGCTGTTCTTGACACTGAAAACATGGCATGCCAGTCCTCCCAGACAGTGCAGTCTTACAGGCACTCCAGTGTTCCTTCACTTAAGAATCCATGTTTGAGGGCTTTTTGTCTCAAAATGTTCTTTCAAAAAATCACAATCCTTAGCTTTTTCTAAAAGGGAATAGGGCATTCCCAGTCTCTTTGTAAAGTAAATCTTTGTTTATTATCTTAATAGATTTCTGAAGGCTTCTTTTAAGTTATGATATGGCTCAGAGGCCCATTTGAAAAGCTGAAATGGCACATTTTAAGTGTGAATATCTTCAAGAGATATTTAAGTGCCTGTCACTAACCCCACAGTACATGGGCATTAATGTCCCACACAGATGAAAAGTTAACTAGTTAGGGGACGGAGTGAGGGGAGAGGGCAAGTGGGAGATATCTGTAACATCAATAATAAAAACGTACATTTTTAAAAAGTTCCCTAGTAACGGTAAAAGCCAAACTGCTGTGGGAATGGAAATGAGCACTGCATTCCAGGCCGGGGAGCCAAGGCCGGACCGCCCGGACACGGTCCATCTCAGGCCGAGAAACAGTCCAAGTCCCCAGGGAGGGTGGCAGAGACGCGGGCGGGGTGGCAGAGACGCGGGCAGGGTGGCAGAGTGCGGGAAGGGGAAAGGGGGGCTCGGCCAGGAGTCTCCTCCGGAGTAGTAGATGCCAGAGTCTGTTCGGCCTCAAAGGTCAAGCTAAAGATCGTCGAGAGAAGACAGAACACTTTGATACAAGGAAATTAACCAATAGAACAGTCAGATGGGCTCCGTGAGCAAACACACTGAGGCCGGAAAGTGCAGATACAACTCCGGTCAGACGGCAGACGGGGGGGGGGGCGCGGCCCCTCCGCCACCGGATGCCGGCGGCGCTGCCTTCGGAAGCCACCGGCCTGGCTGCCGTGAGACCCTGACACGGAGCGCACACCACACACCGCAGTTACATGCTAACTGCGCGGCTCGGGTTTCCCCGCGTTTGACCCTAAATGAAACGTTAGACTCTAACGGTTAGAGGCAGGCACTTCCCGGCCAGGCCGGCCCTGCGCCAGGTGATCAGCCTCATCCCGTTTCACACAGAAGCATTAGCCAGGGCATGACGGTCTGTCGCTGTAGGAATCTGAACGGATTGAGAGTGCGTTTGGCTTTGATCCCCTTGCAGGTGACCACAGTCCTGCGAGTGCCAGCCCGTGTCCCGTGCTCCCCGGATGGGGCCGGCTCCTTCGGGGCGGATCTGTGCTGCAATTTTTTTTCACAGACTAAAGAGAAACCGCTTGGCTCATAGTCTGTGTGTTGGTTTTAAACAAGTAAGGTGGGGAACCATTTTAGGAGCAAAGGAATTGTCTACTCATGTCCTATGTTTTATCAAGTGCCTTTATCCCTTACTGAAATTTAATGTATGCCTGAATGTTACATTTTCCCAGGACTCTCTGTATAGTCGCGCTTCCTAACAGCCTTCCGAGTGGGGCCAGGGAGACAGAAAAGGGCTGACATTTTGGAGTCCCTGCAAACTGCAGGCACTTCGGTTATTAATTACCCCACCGCGTGCACAGCAGCTCTGAGTAAATGATTACCCCCACTTAGCGGTAACCAGTCCAGGGAGGTAACTAAGCGACGTGACGCGTGACGCGGCTAGTAAAGGCCGGGGACCGGATGGACGCCAGACCGTCCGAGCCCCCAGTGATGGATGGCACCGTGCTGGCCCTCCTGTGAGTGACCTTTGTGTCCCCGATGACCTGGTACCTGAGTCCCTCCTCCTTCAGGCTCTAACCCCGTGGTCAGCAAACCGCAGCTCGAGAGCCACATGCGGCTCTTTGGCCCCTTGAGTGTGGCTCTTCCACAACATACCACGGCCTGGGCCAGTCTATGTTGAAGCAGTAGCGTTAGAAGAAGTTTAAGTTTTAAAAATTTGGCTCTCAAAGGAAATTTCAGCCGCTGTCCTGTTGGTATCTGGCTCTGTTGACCAAGGAGTTTGCCGAATGAGTTTGCCGACCCCTGTGCTAAGAGAGTCCTGCCCTGGTGAGCCGCACAGCTCGGTGTCTCTGAGCGTTTAACCCGGTGATCTCAGGAGCCGTTCTCAGCTCTGTGACTCGAGTGAGATGTTCTCATATCGGCAGGTAGGCTTGGCTGTGATTTAATTTCTGTGTCTAGGATAACCCTGTGTACATATGGCAATGTAATGGCAATAAGAACTGTATTAGAAAATTGTCGGTGTTCAACTTTGTACTCCTTATTAAAATAAAACATTTATTCATGCATTTTTGTTTCCCTTGAAAAATAAAGTTGACTGAAAGATGTTGCATTTTTATAATTTCAAAAGGATTAAACCAAATCCTTAAAAACACACGCCCTAGTGCAGCTTAATAAAAAGTGGAGCACTGACACGGCAGCCGGAGCCTCTGTGGGAGCCTCCCACGGGGAGCAGACATTCCTGGAGGAGCATCCAGGCCCTCCCTTCGCTCTCACTTTAAAACGCTTCGCAGGGGCCTTGTCAACAACGACCTCCAATAATGCCGTGTTTGCAGGAGCGACAGAAGCAGGAGAGGAGCCATGGACACACACGGCCATAGGATGGGCCCGCAGCTGTGCAAGCGGCTCCCAGCGTGCACCGAGCTGGGTAAACAGGGCCTCTGGAACCCTGGCCTCCCAGCAGGGACAGAGCAGGAGGGGGCGGGCTGGGCCTCCGGTGTGCCTGGGAACCGCCTGCAGGGCCATTCGGTGATTCCTGAGAAGTGCTTGGAATGCCAGATGGGTCTCCCTCCACGGGAGACGCGCCGTGCGGGGCAGCAGGCCCAGAGCACCCGGCCTCCCAAGTGGAAGTGGTCTGAAAGCCAGAGCTCTGTGCTCACAGCGAGGGGCTGCCCCAGCAGCGGTGTGGATCCCCGCCCTGGCTGCACCCCCTCGGCCTCAGAGGGAGAGGGACTCCTGGCCGCCCTGGCGCTCAGCTGGCACCGCCTCATTAGCTTAATGGTCGCCCGGTGCAGTGACCACCTTAGCCACACGCCCAGCCCTTCCCTCCAACCTCTAGAGAGCCTGACCCAGCACCAGCGTGCATGCCTGCCCTCCCCAGGCCGCGGCCTCTGTGGGTTGCGAGTCCCCGCCACGCCAGCTGAAGCCACCCGCCTGTGCCCTGTGCCTGCAGCTCGGGCACACGTTCAGGGAGCTGTTTATTCCAGGTCTTCATGTCTGTTAACCTGAATGCACCGGTGCTTTCTGATGGCAACTATAGCATGGTTGTTATTATTGTTATTGTTATTGTTATTTTGTCTAAAATAGGCACAGGTTCTTTGAGCATGTAACCCAGTTCAGAAAGATTTCTGCCAATCATGCTTACCCGGTTACAGCAAAATGCCAACTCCCCGGCTTCACTATATATATATATAAAGGGAGAGCCTGAACGCAGTCCCCCACTACCACAAATTATGCGGTTGCGTTTCCCACATTTGGGGAAATCGCAGGGGTCAGCACATCCGGAGTGCCATGGATACGCCTCGCCCTGGGAAAGCCACCTTCTGACCATGGTGTCCCCCCTGCCAGGGAAGTATTACACTCTTTTATATTTTATTTTATTTATTTTTTATATATATTTTATTGATTTTTTACAGAGAGGAAGGGAGAGAGATAGAGAGCTAGAAATGTCAATGAGAGAGAAACATCGACCAGCTGCCTCTTGCAAACCCCCTACCAGGGATGTGCCCGTAACCAATGTACATGCCTTTGACCGGAATCGAACCTGGGACCTTTTAGTCCGCAGACCGACGCTCTACCACTGAGCCAAACCGGCTTTGGCCTCTTTTATATTTTAATAAAGTTTTCCTCGGTGGCTGCCAGAGCTGCGCACGGTTCCTCCTCCCCCTGAGGAAAGGCTTTCTCCCTCACCAAATAAGTCCACGCCCGCTCCTCCCGCGCACACCATCCCGCTCCTCTGCCTCTGCTGAAGCAACACTGCTGAGCCAGCACCTCCTGTTCCCCATCCTCCTTCCCAGCCCCTCTGCAAGGAGGTGACGGTCACGTTGCACAGATCTCCCGGGGCCACCGACGTGGCTCCCTGGCCCTAATCACACCGTTCTCCTCGGTGACCACTGTGGGCAAGCACGGCTTGTTTGGATGGGAATGAAATGTCTGTCAGCGCGCCCGGGGCGGGGGGGGGGGGGGGGGGGGGGAGTAACGCTGTCTGTTTAGCAGTTTTATTGATAGCGCAGGCCTGGGGCACCGCACCCGCGCTGGGACAGACGGCGAGATGGCCCTGCTGGTGCCGGGACCCTGTCTCTGTCCGGGCGAGCTCACAGAAGCAGCGAGACCGAGAGGCGGGAAGCACACACAGTCCAGGGCTGAATTGTGAAATGAAGGAAAACAGATTTGGGGTCACAGAGATCAAAGACAGGCCCCTGAACTGTCCCGTCAGCGGGCAGGCCAGCGTCACCCAGCACCCTCCCGCACCCACTGCCTCCCGGCCACCAGGCCCTGTCGCCGCGCAGGAGCGTCTACTCCGTGGGACTGCCCGCTGTCTGGGGTCCGGGCGCTGAGCCCCGAGCCTGGGGGGCAGGAGCCTCAGACCCCTGGCCTCCGTGCTCCCTTCTGCCGGGAGAAGATGGAGGGGTGACTCCTCAGGCCGAAGAATGCTGTTCTTACCGACGCTGTGGACAGACTGTCTCAAACCCCGCGGGGTGAAACAACACCCTAACACGTGCACCTGAAGGTTGGCTGGTCCTGGGAGGCCTCTGAGCACGAGCTCTGGGGTGGCAGCTCAGAAGTCCTGGGTGTGATCCAGTCCCGCCATGAAACCTCCCTGCCTCTCTCTTCTCACCTGGGAAAGGCGACAACGCAACCCAAGGCTTCGGGCAGGACCCGGGCGTGAGTGGGCACCAGGTGCTTGGCGACAGCCCTGGCACACAGCCCAGGTCCAGGGCCCGCCACTGTTTTCAAAACAAGAGGGCGAGGCCTGGAGCAGCGCACACTCCCAGTGCGCGTGTGTGGAGATGTGTGCCTGTCTCCGCTCCGGCTGAAATGTGTCCACAGGCTCAAAAGCAGCCAGTCATCAGTTTCCCCCACTTCCTATTGCACAAACCATTTCCTGTTCCCAGGACTGCTGACACGGGGAAGTGAAGGACAGGCAGCCTGGTGACCAGCAGCTGGCCGGGTTCTTCCCCTCGGGAGCCCGCAGTCAGCTGCGCACAGTAGGACAGCTCTGAGCTGTGGCAGGGCCCTGGTTTACCTGCAGCTGGCCCAGTCCCCCATAGCTCTCCCCCCTCGGGAGCCCGCAGTCAGCTGCGCACAGTAGGACAGCTCTGAGCTGTGGCAGGGGTGAGAAGGAGAGACTGCCCTCCTCACCCTGCCCCGTAAACGCCCTAGCTGGCGGTGAGTGAGGGGTCCTGGGGGATCGCACCTCCCGGGAGGACCAGGACCGGGGTGGCCAGGCCACCTGCATGGAGCCTTGTGTTCCAACTCTGACCTGCAGGGACTGTCCGTGTGATGGATGTCCCAGCATCATGCCAGCGCCTGGCACAGGCAGCTACAGGTGAGGGACCTGCCCCCCCCACCACCACCGCTGAGCTTTCTTCAGACAGCGGCCTCAGGCAGAGCCCCTCCCCCTTTAGATCAGTGGCCTCGTGGGAAACATGTCTGCGGTGAGGCATGGGGAGTCGGAGAGTGGCTAGGAGGGGACCACCCTCACACCGGCACGGTGGCCTCTGCCGTTCGGCTCCGCTGGGTCCTGCACGAAGCAAACAGAAGACCGACAGCCCCCGTTCCCTGCAGCCGGCCGAGCCCCCAGAGCCGAGCCCTCCAGCGAGGCGAGCCCCCTGTGTCCCAGACATCCGCTACCCGCCCCGGCAGCCGCCACCCTGTGCCCAGTGCAGCCTGAATCCACAGGGAACGGAGAAGTTTCCCGGCTCCACACCTAAGCCAGCGAGTCCCGGCCATCTTCCCCGGTCCGACAGGCTGTGCGTGCCCGGGCTCGTCTCGCCAGGCCACACACAGCCGCCGAAAACCTACCCCGGAGCCCACGCTGTCTCGGTGGCTCTCGGGGCTCAGGTCGCTTCCCAGCCCCGTGTCAAAGCGAGTCTGGAACACTTGGGGAAACTGAAGCAGCGAACGGGAAGAGGATCTCTGTCATAAACAGTTTATCACTGGGCGTGTCTTCATGGTGACCCACACACCCGGTCACAATTTCTGCTGGCATCGTGTTTTCTCACGCAGACAGGGCTCGTTGCCACGGATACCGGGGGGTGGGTCAGTCTGAGCCCCTGACGTTGTAAGGGCCCGGAAAGGATCTTCTTCTCGATATCTATTTCCATCAAAGTGGCTTATCGAACACACCTGCAACGACGACGCAGGATGCTGGTCACGGCAGAGGTCACAGCCAGACACAGCACCTGTTGTTAGGCCAGGTTTTCCCCCAGACAACGTCTCGGTCATGTCACCCGGTGGTCACGCGAGTGACCCGAGCGTGAGCTCAGGGTCCCGCCCTCCCTCTGGGGGTCCCCTCCCCCCCGCGGGTCTCAAGTTCAACAGCTCTCCTCTGTCTCTGCCGATTCCCCTTTCCTTGGTCATCCTGGACCAGGGTCCCGGCCCAGCAGCCCACAGCTCCGGCGCTGGAGCCACTGCGATCTGGACGCCGGCTGGTGGGATGTGACGGCACTGTCTCTTCATAGCGTCACGCAGGCACGCCGGCTCCATGACAGTCTCCTCCTCAGCCTGGGTCCCGATGGCCATCATCCCCTTCCTGGGGCCCACCTTGCTGGCGTTCTAATAAAGCTTTATAAAAACGACTCGTCCCAAGATTTACCGAGGACCAATCGAGCCTTCCTCGACGCTGTATCCTGACTGCTTGTGCACCATTCCTCCCCTCGGCCCTCTGCAGAGGAAGTCTAGGGCAGCGGTCCGCAGACTCATTAGCCAGCAGAGCCAAATACCAACAGGACAACGATTGACATTTCTTCGGAGAGCCACATTTTTTAAACTTAAACTTCTTCTAATGCCACTTCTTCAACATAGACCGTGAAAGGTTGTGGAAGAGCCACGCTCAAGGGGCCGAAGAGCCGCATGTGGCTCGCGAGCCGCAGTTTGTCGACCACTGGTGTAGGGGAACGCAGGGGAGGGAAAGAACAGCAGGAACACACCCCCGGGGCTACGCTCCTGGGAAGGGAGCAGAGGAGCCGTTTTCTCTCTCAGGTCCCCGAACACAGAACGCACACTCCTGGCAGCGGCTCAGGCCCAGCCTCCCAGCCCTGGCCCGGGCCCCCGTGCCGCCTGGCTCCGTCCTCCTCCATGTCCTGAGGTTCAGGTGGCCCCGGGCCCGGAGGAGCCCGAGGGCTCTGCGCCCTCCTCGAAATGGTTCGCAAGATCAGATCTGCATCGTCGCAGCCTAGAGCCTGCTTTCTGTAAGATGGCAACTGGAGGAAAACATCAGAAAGCCTGTCAGAGGAGCAAAAAACAGTCCTAGGACCTGCCGTTTATTTATTGGAATTGAACTAAATTGGTGGTCGGCTTCACAAAACTAGAGAACGCTGTCATCCACTCCTGATTTCCCTCCGCAGTGGGAAGGAGCCTCCGATCCGGGAGGAAGGCTGCCTGCTAATTAAGCTCGCCGTGCGCTCCATCTGGGCCCGGCCCGCGAGCAGCCCGCGCTTCCACGGCCCAGGGGTTCCCGCGCCGCTCCGGAGCCCCAGTGCTCTCAGCCGCCAGGCGCCTCTGATCCCCAGATTCCTGCAGAGGGATCTGCGAGGCCGTGCCTTCCCTCCTACTTCTCTTCCAGCCGCTCTGGTAACGAAGGTGAGCGGTGCCCGGCTCCCGCGAAGGCTGGCACCGAGCTCTGCCCCACGCAGACCCTCTGGGGTCTGAGGGTCAAGTCCCAGAATCACCCCAGAACCAACCGTGTCAAGCTCTCCACCCCTGCATCCCGGGCCCGCGCCCCGCCCGGCCCACACCTCCCTTCCCGGGGTGCCCAGGTCTCCCTCGCCCCACGCCCTCTGCCCAGGGCCCACCGCGGGCACACAGCTTCCTCAGCCTCCTCCCGCTCCTCCCCCGCCCCCATGGACCGCTGTGTCCACAAGGTCAGTCTCTGACACGGCCGGCAAGCATCAGGGGAATTGCCGGGCTGCGGAGCCACCGAGAAACCCAGCACAGGGTGAGGGTGGTGGGGAAGAGGGAATGGCGGGAGGGCGCAAGGCGGGGGGGCCTCTTTGACATGTCGGTGGAGGCGGCCAGCCATTCAGAGCCTGCCCACAGGTCTGACGACATTGTCATGCGAGGTCCCGGGCACCTTCTCTGTCCGGGGTGTGCTGCCCTCACTCACGGGGGGCGTCCAGGCCCAACCTCTGACCTTCGACCAAGGAGCCCCTCCCGCCCCCTCCACGGCCTCTCCCTGGGGCCCAGGCTTCTTGCTCTGACCTGCGGTTTGCCGCCATGGCCCCTCATGGGGCAGCGCCCGGCTGAGGGCTCGGGGATGGACCCTCACTGCCCCTCCTCGCACGCCAGACACGTCCCCACCAGGCCACCCGGCTCTCAACGTGCAGGTGCTTCTCTGTAAAGCTGGAGGCGCCCGTGCCCCTGGCACGGTGTGGGTGGGCCTCCGGGGGCAGAGCGGCCAGCCCAGCCAGGTGAGCGGACGACGAGCGGCTCTGGCTCTGCCGTGACATCGGGCAGACGGCTCGATCCCAGCAGCCCTCAGCGCCCCCGCTGCGGAATGGGGCTGCTCCGTATCTCCGTATCCCGCGGCAGACAGCTCGATCCCAGCAGCCCTCAGCGCTCCCGTTGTGGAACGGGGATCTCCGTATCCCGCGGCAGAGGGCTGCCACACCGAGGAGGAGGAGCCTGCTCCGCCCGGGATGTGGTGGCCACCCGCTCAGCGGCCTCCCTGTGCCGCTCGGAGATGGCCTACTGTGCGCCGGGCACACGGTGGGCCCAGGAATACACAGTGAGTCACCGTCTCTGGCAGAGAAGGCCAGTCGCCCCAGAGGACAGGCAGGGGAGGCCTCTGACGGCAGGGCATGTCCCGTCCCTGCGGAATGCGGGCGGGCGCCGGCCGCCCCGGGCACAGGGCAGGGTGTCTCCGGGGCGGGACGTGCTCCTACTCGCGGAGGGAGCACCTGGGGGTGCATGCGGCATGCGGCTGTCCTGCCCGAGCACGACCGGCCCTCAGCACCCGCTCTCCTTCGGTGAAGGAGCGTCCCAGAGGCTGCCTCCGTGGGGAACCCCCCTCACACACACACACACACCCCGCGCCCCTCAGTCTCCAGCCGGGCCCGGAGGAGGCTTCCCGGGACTCAGCTTCCCTGAGGAACAGGGGATGACACCCCCCCCCCCCCCCAAGGCCGCACCGTCCGCCTGACAAGCAGCATCCCCAGTGCTCCCTCACAGCCCTGCGAGCCCGGGCCTCGTACCAAAGCCTGGCTCCAGCGATGGCTGGCTCTGCAGCTGTGGGCAAGTGCAGTGACCTCTCCCTGCCCTCTCCCCCCTCCCCCCCGCCACCACGGGGGGTGAGAGGAGCTGTGAGCTGGCACGCCAACGCCCTGGGACAGGCCCCGGACCTGGGATGCAGTCTCTCCTGGGGTTATGCCCCCGGTGCCTGGGCCTCCCCGGCTGCAGAAGGCTGCTGGCGGAGGAGCAACGCCTGCCAGCGGCTCCCAGAAGGCACTTCCTCCTCTTCCCGCCATCAGCGACCTTCACGTCCCCTCTCGGAAGCCAGGCTCGGCCATGTGGCTGGATCCCGTCCTCGGAACATGAGAGAGGGATGCGCCCCCTCCAGGCCACCCCGAAAAGCCTCCGGTCCCCCGCCAGCCTGCCCGGAGGCCCAGGGAACGGGCCTTGCTGAGGAGCGGGTCCCTCAAGGCCTGGCCGGGCGGAGGTCACTGCTGACCGCTCCCACCAACGAAGGAGCAGCTTCCATTGCGCTTGGGCTCGTCTGCACTCGGCTAGCTGCCTGGCCGCCCTCACCCCTGCGCTCATGTGCAGGCGCTCCGGGAAGGATCCATTTCCTGGTGAACCGTGTGAGCTACAGCGGCCCACCCAGAGCCTCCCCGCCTCCTCCCCTCTGCTCGACCCTCTCCTGTTCGGTGTGAAATCCGCGTGACCTGGTGCGGACAACGCCTGCGCCTCACCTGCAGGCAGGGCGCCCGGCTCTGGGCCCTCCTCCAGCCACCCGACCATCCCGCCTCCACTCCACTGACACCCAGCAGAACAGTGCCCCGCCCCCCATATACATTTTTATTGATCTGAGAGAGGAAGGGAGAGGGAGAAAGAGATGGAAACATCGATGATGAGAGAGACTCATTGATTGGCTGCCTCCTGCACACCCCACACTGGGGATGGAGCCCACAACCCAGGCATGTGACCTGATTGGGAATCAGACTGTGACTCCTGGCTCACTGAGCCACACTGGCCGGGCTCTCTCTCTCTTTTATGAGCGGCTGGTGTGAGAGGACAGAGCTGTGCTGAGGACACCTGGGCGGGTGATAATGACGGCCGGAGAACCAGCACCAGGAGAGCAGCGTGGACGGGCCTCTCAGGCGGCAGGCGTGGACGTGGGATGCCGTTGGAAGGCTGTTTGCTAACGTCTGATTCCTGTTTCGAAACCGCCTTGGCCAGCGAGTCTCCTTTCTGGTGAGGCTGCTTAGAGCCGCTTTCCCTTCATTTGGGACGGCAAGCTGCCCGGTTCCCAGCTGCACCCCTTGCCCCAGTTCCCCGGGCCTCTGGCTTCTCCCTCCTCCTCCTCCTCCTCCTCCTCCTCCTCCTCCTCCTCCTCCTCCTCCTCCTCCTCCTCCTCCGCCAGCAACTGCCCCAGAGGCTGTAATCCCATCTTCCCACGATTTAAACTGTTTACAGGTCTCTGTTTTGTTTTGTTCATGCTCACCTGAGGATATTTTCCCACTGATTTTTGGAGACAGTGGAAGGGACGGGGAGAGACAGAGAGAGAGAGAAACATCGATGTGAGGGAGACACCGCAATTGGTCGCCTCCGGCACGCACACCAATCACCAGAGCCTGGGATGGAGCTGCAACTGAGGTACATGCCCTTGACCCGATTCGAACCAGGGACCTTCGGTCCAAGGGCCAATGCTCTCTCCACTGAGCCAAGCCGGCGGGGCTTACCATTTCTTGAACAACCAGGGACAGTAACAGGCATGCCGTCCACGGAGGGAGAGGGTCTGAGCCACCACGCGTGGTCTCCACCGATAACGGCCTCTCGCAGGCAGGGCCTGGCAGCATGGGCCACGATCGAGGTCCGTGGGCACACGCCCGGAGAACGCCCACTGCTCTCAGCACGCCTGCGGGGCTGGCGGAGAGCGTCCCCCGAAGGCGCCGGCCTGGCCTGCGGGGTGTTTCAAACTGGAACCCGGGGGGCCCCGCAGGCTCAGGGACAGGCTTCCCTCCCGCTCCTTAGCGTTTCCGTGGAAAGACCTGCTTGGGGGGGGCCTCTGCACAGGCACCTCTCGCACCCCCCCCCAGTCAGTCAGGGGACCCCCCCCAGGCATCCCGGGTGCCTGGGCCCATGGTTTCTGAGCTGCCCCCCCCAGGGTGGCCTGCCAGGTGTACCCCCTCCTCCACAACCGCCAGTACACCGCCCCTTCTCACTTCCGAAATCTAAGTCCCTGTCCCCGTTTTTCTCCTCTGCCCACCATGTCAGACGCCCGTCTCCCCACACTGCCTCACCGGCTTTGGAATTTTCCAGGCGAATTCCCCGTGCGTACGTATTGCAGCTCTACCGAGCTGGCGGCGTGTTGCCTAGAGGCTGGGCCGGCCAGCACTCCGGGGGCCAGAGGGCCGCCTCCCAGCCCCCACGCGCTGTGCGTGTCTCCTTACGGGCCTCTGAAGGTCACGGGAGCGTGGGGGTTGGGGTTGCACCCTTGCTCCCTCTCCTGTTGCTGCGTGATGGGACTCCTTCATTTAAAGCAACAGGGGGGCAATCCCAGAGGTTTGCCCTTGGGAGGTAACCCTGTAGCCGGCTGCTCACAGGTGCACGGCTCACCCCCGCCGTCCGCCGGTCCCCCCGGCCTCTGGCCACGGAGGCGACCCCCCCAGGCCTTGGTGGAAATGTTCCATAAAACGGTACCCACTTGTTCTGTCTCAGCTAATACCAGCATTGCGAAGCTGCATCTTGGAACTTTATTTTAAAACTCTCACGAGAATAGACAATTTTTTTTAAATGCTCAGAACTGATTGGCATGGGGGTTCCTTGCCCACGTTCTCTCCGGCTCTGAGCCGTGAGCCCGGGGCTGCCGCGCTCGGGGGCCAGATCGTTCTGGCGCTGCCTCACTTCTCTCTCTGCCCCTGGGCGCTGGGACTTGCTCTGCACCCCCCTCCCCTCCAAAACCCAGTGTGGGGAGTGGGCTCCGTGGGGAGTCTGTAGGAAGGGAAGTTTACCAAGTCCAGCGGGTGCTGGGGGAGGGGAGGGGGAGGGTACCATTTCCCCTCCGCAGGACTTCTGATTGGGACCACGAGAAGGTTCTAGAGATGGGATGTGGTGAGGGTTACCCACCCGGTGGATGGCGTGAACCCCCCGAATTGTCCCCTTAGAACTGGTCACCACGGTGAGCCGGGGCCCGCTCCAGCACACCTCAGAGCCCTCGCTCCCGCTCCCTGTCCGGTGTGTGCACATCCCTATGCACATGCCCCTCCAGGGAGAGCAGCAACAGAGGAGAACGAGGGAGCCCGTCCAACGCCAAGTGCAAAGCAATTTTGTTCCTTTAGCACCGAACGCGCCGGGACAAAGCGCTCCCAGCCCTGCCAGCGGCCTCCGGGAAAGCCGTGTGCCCATGCGCAGAGGCCAGCCAGGCCCCTGGCACCGAGGGGAGGAGATGGATGGCCCCGGAGCCCCCGGGTTTGTGTTCCAGTTCCCATCCCCTTTGTCCTGTCCCGATTCACACGCAGATGAGCCTGAGCCGCTCGGCTGCAGGCCCTGCGTTCTCCCTGCGGAGGGGAGGGCGGGAGGCGCGCTAAGTACGGATGAGGCTTTCTCTCCGGGCCGCCCGCCTCGGAGGTGGAGGATGGCGCCGATGAATGCGCGCCTGCAGGGGGGGCAGGCCCCGCTCTGTGGGCTCCCCCACACCGTTCCCAGGGGAAGGAAGAAAAGGGAGGGGAGGAAGTGAAGGTCTGTTGCCAGGAGGGAAGAAATTGTACAGCCCCGCACAAAAGCGGGAACAAAGTTGCATCTTTGCTTTCTGCAGCGGCAAAGGCGGCCGTTGTTCCAGGGGCACAAATGCGAGAGGAGCCGTGGGGGCTGGCCGCCCGGCTCTCCCAGGGCGGGGAAGCCGGGCCCGGGCTCCGTGCGGGCGGGAGTCAGCCTTCAAGACACAAAGAGCAGCCGTCCTCCCCACAGCGCCGCACACGTGCTCCTGCCGCAGAGCGTGTCCGGGTCCGAATCCACGGGTCTGATTGCACTCCTGCCTTCCCGTCTCTTCCGGGCCTTGTGGGTCCTGCATGCCGTCAGGGGGCTAAGGAGTGAGTTTACCCTAATGTGTTGCCTGAAGTTACACCTGGTTATGGCTGGGGCTGCCCATCATCGTTATTTAGGCCGTCTTTGGGGCATTTTAACAGACAGAATACCACATTCGCACCCTAGCTGGGAAGTGCAGGCACGGTCACAGCCTGCATGTCACTCCACCAAGAGTCACCTTTCCAGCCCCCACCGTGTCCCTCGACGCCCTTACACAGCGCGGGGCCGTGGGTCAGGGCCATGCGGGAAGGAGGCGGGCTCTGCAGTGACCATTCTGTCTGTCTGTCTGTCTGTCCGTGTGGCAGGACGGCAGGGTGGGCAGTGCTCATTGGCAGGTAGTAATTTACAAAGAGATCAGGGCTGTGCGTATCATCCTGGCGGATTCTTGCCGGATGCAAGAACCCCGGAGGCCTGCGCGCCTGCCCTGTGCCCACAGGGCGCCACCAGGACGGAGGGGCCCGCCTCGGGCCCACACAGCGGGAGAGCATGTCCACGGAAGGAGCGTGCACACCGGGGAGAGTTTCTGTGAGTTCACCTGGGCCAAACTGACAGCAGTTTGCCAAGAAGCAACACTCTCGAGGGTTTGAGAAAATGCTCCGGGGAATGGCCGCCGGGCAGCTTATTTATACATTAGCCACGGGGGACGGAAGGAGGGAGGGTACAGGACGGCCATTGGTGAGGATTAGGGAGGCGGAGGCGGCCGAGTGGGGAAACCTCCGAGGTTGGATCCAGGGTGAAGGGGGAGACACACACTGCTCTGACAAGGAGGGTCCGGTGGCTGACGGTGAACATTACGGCACATGCAGATGGCATTGGCGGCCACCCGGTGTGGCTCCGGGCTTGAGCATCGACCTCTGAACCAGGAGGTCATGGCTCCATTCCCAGTCAGGGCACACGCCTGGGTTGTGGGCTCCATCCCCAGGGTAGGGTGTGCAGGAGGCAGCCGATCCATGATTCTCTCTCAACACTGATGTTCCTCTCTCTCTCTCCCCTTCTCCCTTCCTCTCTGAAATCAATAATAATATGTGTGTGTTTTTAAAGATACTAAGGAGGGGCTCTGCGGTCTGTGCTCCGGTGGGAGGGCGTGTTCTCTGAGAGGCACAGAGACCACCGGCAGGCAGGCCCAAGGAGGCTGCAGGCCTCGGACACGACCCCCCATGAGGAATGTTTGGTTCAGCCTGCCCCGTGTGGTCACCTTCGGCCTCTGAGTCTGTGAGCCCCCACGCGGGCCTCCCGGGCTTGCCACGCTCGGTCTGTGGCCTCTTCCACCGCGAGAAGGAGCCTCCAACATCCCCGTGAACACAGCGAGGCCTCCCCACCTGGCTCGGCGACACGCTGACCGTCAGTTGTTGGTCGTTACCATGATTTGTTTTTTCACATCAGAGCAAACTACAGACCCTACTCTCCTACCTCCCCCCCCCCCCAATAAAATCTGCTCTCTGGATTCTCAGTCATTGAAAGCCCCGCTAATAACGGACTGGAGCCTGTCCGTGTAGCTGTGGCTAAAATCTAAGCGCTCCATAGGCTCAGCTTACACACAGGGTGCCTACGAATCAGTGTCACCAGTGCAAAGCAGACACAGGGTGCACACGGACATTCTTAAGTCTCTCGCCAGCCACGCTGACAAAGCACTGTCTGAGCTCAGCACTATTCCGCGGCCGTTTCTACTTCCTCGCCTGGTGAATGGGCACTTGTCCAGACTGGAGTGGAAAGAAACTGTCTCTAAGTGTGGAAAGAAAAATGTAGTGAAGGGTTCACGCAGTTGTCTCAAATTCTCCCAGAAAAAAAGGAAAAAAAATATTATATATAAATATATGTTCAGAATGGAAATTATATATAAAATCTTGGAAGGTTTTTCAGAAGGGCATTTTGTACAAAACTCGGAAAATCATATGTGCCATCAATAAAAGGTTTTTTTTTATTATTTAAAGCATTACAAATAGTAGCACATGTCTTCTTTTTCCCCCATGACCTCCCGCCTGCTCCCCCCCGCCCATAAATGTTTTTAGATGAATGTTGCATGGCTTTGATAAGACGCAGAATACACTAAAGGAGGAAAAGCTCAGGTCTTTGGAACAAGAGAGGAACATACGAGAATGCACTAGAATGCCTAGAACAGGGCCCCCTGGGAGCCCAGGCCACGCTTTGGCAGCTGTCTGGGTATAAAGGAGGCCTCCAGTAGGGTCGAGAAAGCTGAGGACTGTAGAAGTTTGCTTCTAAATATAAAAACTATTTTTTTATCACAAAATTGAAAAATATGTCTTCATGACATAATCCACTTTTAAATGGAGAAAACACACATCCTCATTCTCTGATGATAACACTACACATTTGGCGATGCATAACAAGAGATTTAGAAAGGTGTGTGCCTTTGGGCTACAATTTCCATTCTGAACATTTATTTTGCATAAATAATAACATTTGCAAAGACATAGCAATATTATTATTTCTAGTTTGGAAGACATGTCAATTTTATTATTATGATTGCTGAGCTATGTTTTCTATACTAAAATTAATGATGCAATATGAAATCAGCAATAAGATTTGTTAAGCAGCAGGTTGGGTTGTGGTCAGCGCACCCGTTGTGGCTGTTGACCGAGAGGCCCTCCTGGACGGGAGCTGCTCCGGGTGGGAGCGGTGCTCAGCTGCAGCCCCAGGGGGCCGGCCTGCGGATGCCCACCCGCGGCCTCTCTGGATGGCAAGACAGACGTGCAAACCGTCGGTGACGTGGCATGTTTGGAGAAATGTGGACAAACTGTGGAACACTGAATTAACTCCATGCAGGTATTTCTGAAGGCGGCTCACACCTTCTCATCTGCTTCTTAAAATGCCACCAAATGCACATGACACACGGGCACCGGCTGGCATTCCCCCGCCCTGCACCCTGGAGATGCCCTCTTCTCCGAGCTCGGCTTCTCCCGAGCAGCTTCCCTCCCGCTCCGCTCCGGGCCCAGGGGCAGCGTGGCAGGACCCATCTTTTCCCACACCAGCGCTGCCCGGGATGTGCACTGCCACGGCAAGGAAGAAATGAAACGTCTGTACGGAGTGCTAACTCAGAACTGACACGGTGAAAACAACAGCCTTGTGCGCCGTCTCCTCGTTCCTGCAGGCTTAGCCGGGTCTGATTTGTGTTTCTCAAACATCCTCAAATATTTGGTCCTGACCCCTCACCCAGCGCAGCAGCTGGAGAAAGCGGCCGCCCAGCGTCTGCCCGCCTCTCACACCCGCTCCCCTCGGCGGGCTGGCCGGCCTGCCCTGGCAACGCGGGCCCGGCACGGCTCGGGGTATTTCTCCAGCGGGACACTTCCACCGTCCACCGCAACACCCTGTGCCCAGTGCAGCCCGAGTCCACAGGGAGCGGAGAAGTTCCCGGCTCTGCACTGAAGCCAGCGCTCCCGGTCCGACAGGCTGTGCGTGCCCCGCTCGTCTGGAGTGGCCACGGGGACGTGTTCGCACAGAGAAAGAGCCGCCCCGCTTTGTCTGTGTAATCACACGGCCCGTCAATCCGACGGAAAAAAAGAGCAAACATTTTCTTTTTAATACGTATGAGTGGACTCAGCTGCCTGCGTTTTTCTTGCATGTTCGTTAGCTGTGGAGTTTCCTACGTAACTGACCCCTCAGCCGGCATTTCCACCACGCAGGGACATTCCCAGGGGGCAGTTTTTTCTTTTCTTTTCTTTTTTCAAATTCTTGTTAAAAAACTATATTTTATTGATTTTTTACAGAGATAAAGAGAGAGGGATAGTTAGAAACATTGATGAGAGAGAATCATGGATCAGCTGCTTCCTGCACACCTCCCGCTGGAGATGTGCCCCCAACCAAGGTACATGCCCCTGACTGGAATCGAACCCAGGACCCTTCAGTCCCCAGGTTGACGCTCTATCCACTGAGCCAAACCTCTTTCGGCAAGGCAGTGTTTTCTAAGTTATGACCCTCTGGCTGTGACCTGTCTCAGCCCAGGGGGAAGCCGCTAAAATGCAGTCAGACGTGTGCGGATGGGAACCACGCCAAGAGCATGCCTCGGCCAGAGGCCGCCCAAGAGCCCCGGGCCTCCGTGTCCTGCCCCGACCCCGCCAGGCCGGCAGCTTCACCTTTGACTGTCTTGAGTGTTGAATGTCCAGAAACAACAGCAATAAAAATAGGACCTCAGAGCCAGGGATCCAGCCTAGCCTCTGACCGACTTCACCCCTGTACAGAGTTACACAAAGATGCGAAAGCCACGGCAGATCAAACGTGGAGGCCACGGCCTGGCCACGTGCCCGCGGGGAGTGTGTGTGACCTTTCCAAAGAGCGGCCGCCATCCGCACCAGCTCGGGGGCCGCCGCGGACGGCTCAGGGAGCGGTGTGGGGCCGCTCCGGGCGTGCTTTGTTGTCAGAAAGCCAGCGGCATCGGAGAGGACAGGAGGAAGGAGGCCAACGGAACCCTCCGTTTTAAGTGCAGCTCGCCGATAAAGCCTGCCGGTCCTCCGAAGCTGCGTGAACGGACTTTGCGTGAATCTGACTCCACCGAAGGCTTCTAAACTGTGAACAAATCCCTTGATCTAATGGGGAGCTTCCCCGAGGAACCTGTCCTGGCGATCGGCTTTTCTTTCATGTGTCATCTCACTTTTTCCGTTTCCTGGAGTAGCAAAACCGAGAGAGACAACCTATGAGCTCATTGGTATTTTATCGGTCCTCAGGACAATGGGAAATATTTTATCACCATTGGATCTGCCGAGAACCAGTGTTCCTGCATGAAACAAAACACAGACCTACATGGGCAGCAAGACCTGAAAATCCTGCTTACAAACAACCAACCCTGAGACAGCAGGCATGTTGCTGAATTCGGTTCTCACTGAGATGCTCTCCAGGCCCACCCCACCCCTCGCTGCTTGTCCGACAGGAGGGAGTCACCTGTCGTACCTGAACCCCCGTTTTGTCAGAAGTGAGGGCTCACGCTGCTGGTCCGGTGTGCTGCGAAGGCGTGTCCCAGCCAGCAGGGGGGGTGGAGGATGTGGGACGTTATTAACGAACCAGGTGGTATCCTAAGAGCGTGGGCTGGTGGTGGCGTCACAACACCTATAACTCAGTAGAGGATTTGGGGCAACTCTCCGACGTTCCTGAGCCTGTCTTCCCGCGAGAGTGGCCGCCATGGGTTCACGGGGGTGGGAGTGGGACATTGAGGGAAGATAATTAGATAGGCTCCTTTTCTTTTTTTCTTTCTTTTTTTTTTTAAAGGAACATAAACTCAACTGGAAATAGTTTAAGAAAAAAAAAAATAGTGTTTCTTGAAAGTCTCCAGTAACCATGGCAAAACAGCAGCTGAGCCTCAAACACTGGAGCCAGAGCGTGGAATGCCAAGGAGACTTCTCTCCTCGCTCTGCAGAGGGCTGCTGTTTCCTCAGACTTCCCGGTCTGGCTGGACACATCCCGGCAGCACATCTTTTGCTATAAGAAGGGAAAACCTGACTGACGTTGTCCCCCCGTCACCCAGTCTGACGCGGATCCGGTCCCGGGAAAGGGCCCGGCAGTCTCAGGGGGGCCAGGGTCCTGATGGCGTGTCGCAGGCAGACCCCCTCACACCGGACGGTGGGAGTGGGAGAGAAGCAGCTTCTCCCGAGAAGAGAGGTGGTGTCCCCGGACACGGAGGGTGCGAGGGGGGAGGGCAATAGACGCTCACGTGGAGGCTGAGGGGGGGCCCAGCCGCGGCCTTCCTGCCTCTCCCCGCGCCCGGACCTCCGTGACGTGGACCAACCACCCCTCCTGCTCCGCGGTGGGCGTGAGGACAAACCACCGCGTTTGTGTGGAGGTGCCTCCCGTTTCAGGAGCCGCCACGGGAGGTGGACCCGGTTACCCCACGTCTCTGTCCGCATGGAGGCCGCCCCTCCATGCGATTGCACCAGAGCACAGAGCCAGGGTTACAGCACGCCCTCACCGGCCTCGCTAGGAACCCGTGTTATTTCAGAGGCATTTCCCACAGTGAAAGCTTTATTCTCCTCCTGTTCAATCAGGCATGCGATGGACTTGGGACCTTGTGGACATTTTTTTTTTTCCAATTAGAAAAATGCACATTCCAGGCTGCATCATTTATAACGTACACACAGCCGGCTCTGTCTGAGAGGGTCCCGTGCAGAAACAGCATGGATGCTGAGAGGACACCCCGGTTTCCACGTCCCACCCCTTCCTGGGGGGTCTCTGCAGAGCTGGTCCAGGCTGGAGCCGTTTCCTGGGAGGGCTCCTGCCGGTGAGGGGCCCTGGTTCTGGGTGATGGCGGCCTGCACCCCAGACTTCAGTCACGTCGGCGGCCCTGGACCCCCTCTGCACAGGCTCGGTGGGTGCTGCCTCCCTGGGTGCAGTCTCACCACCCACGGGTGGGGGGTGTCCGTCCTGCCCTTTACCCTCTAGATACCTGCCCACCTCTCCCCGGGGAGTGCGTCTTCGCGGGGCGAAGACCACGCTCAGGGCCTGCGTGTGGGATGTGGCCTGTGTCAGGAGTGAAGCTCCACACGCCCTGTCCCCCCTGATGGCTGCCACAAGCCTTCGAAACGGTCTGGATAGATGGTTAGCCCCAATTTCAGAGTTTCTTTCTTTCTTTCTTAAAAATAAATAAATAAATAAATAAAATATATATATATATATATATATATATATATATATATATATATATATATTTTATTGATTTTCCACAGAGAGAAGGAGGGATAGAGAGCTAGAAACATCGGTGAGAGAGAAACATCGACCAGCTGCCTCCTGCACACACACCCACCAGGGATGTGCCCGCAACCAAGGTACACGCCCTTGACCGGAATCGAACCTGGGACCTTTCAGTCCGCAGGCCGACGCTCTACCCACTGAGCCACACCGGTTTCGGCCAATCCCAGGGTTTCTTAAGCAGATGTACTCAGGGCGGGAGGGAAGCCGTGGGCACCTTCCGGCTGGCTCTGCGCCGGCTCGGATGGCCGCCTGGTGTGTGTGTCTCCGAAGGAGAAGCCGGCGCCCTGACTTCTCGCAGGAGGAGGGCCGTGACCCTCAGGGCTCCGGGCGTGTCTCAGCGGAAAAGCCGGGCACCACAGACAGACTGAGCCTGCATCCCCTCCCCCTCCCCCCACACACACACTCTGGGGCCCCCGGACCTGACTGCGAACAGGCCTCTGGGAACGGGAGCAGACCGCCCTGGCCTCTGTCCCTCTGTCGCCTCTGGCCTGGGGTGCGGGGCCCGGCAGGACAGGGCGGAGCCTCCCGCCTGGGTGCAGTGAGAGAGGATAAACGCCGAAAATAATATTCCGGGGCGAGGGCCAAGGTCATGGCCAGCGAGGGTGTCCAAACCCTGCCATAAATCACAGCGCCTGTTGGAAAACTGGGAGCCGCGTGACGAGGCCGACATGAATGGTGCCGAGCCACGGAGCCAGCCGGGAGGCGGCGGAGGAAGAGTGACAGGCCCGCCGTCAGGTCAGGCGCCGGCGAGGCGGCCTGCGGGCAGGCTCTGCGGGAGGCGTCCGGGTCTGCAGAAGCCCGCCTGCCCCCCTGCGGGACCGGCCCGTCGGCTCCGGCCCCCCTTCCCCCCGCAGGGAACTGAGTGGGTGCTCTGCAGGGACCACAGGCGGGCGGGAGATTCTGCTCTGTCCTGGTTCGAAGCCCAAACAAGCCATAGGCGCTGCACACAGAGCTGATTGATTTCAGGCTTCGCCACGTCCCTTCTCCCACACAGAACCCAGGCCGTCACCGCATCGCCCGAAGGACACCCGGTGCCTTAGAGAAAGGCCGGCGGGTCAGGGTGCTCCGGCAGCCGGGCGCAGACCCCTGCCTCTGTGATTGCTCTGCCTGTGGGAAGGGCCGGGGGCTGCTATTTGGTGATAGTTTCTGGGTTTTATCTAACCACCCGTACACTTCCTCCCCTCCCCTCCCTCCCCCTCTTCCCCTCCCTCCCCTCCTCTCTCTGTGGGAAGTTACGTGCGCACCGGTGTGGGTTCCAGAGGAGGTGAGCACCGGGCTGACCAGTCAGGCCGCTGGAGGAGAGCTTGGGACGGTTCAGTCACCCTCCGCACAGACCGTCCTCCCTGAGAGACATTTTCAAACCCCATGTTCCACCTTCCTCTTCCAGGATGCCGAGCGCCCGTCACTGTGAGCCGGGCTCCTGCAAAGGCAGCTCCAGCTGGTCCTGCTCCCCAGGCGCTGACGTGTTTAATGTTTAAAGGCAGGCTGGACAGAATGACACGGGACCCAGGCAGCGACCGGAGTCCCCACCCGCTGGCGATCCCACCTGTTGGCTGTTTGTTTCTACAGAGTTTGGGTTTGAAAGGCTGAGGCTCCCCTTGTCCTCAAGTTCAAGGGAAAGGACCTCTCTTTGCTCCTCCTCCTCCTCACGCTGCCCTGCCCGGGGGAGACAGGGAGGCAGCCACCTCCCTCAGCGCCGGAACTGGGGACCCACCTTGTCTCCGGGACGTCCAGGTGGCCCAGGAGCAATCCAGTCACAGCGACCTTGAACTTCACACCAGAAAGAAGGACTCTGGGAGCTTGGGGGGTGGATGGAGAGGGTGAGAGACGAGCTCACCTGGGCGAGGTCTCCGGGGCGGGCCCAATGGAGCCACCCAGCTCCCAGGTGTGCCCCTCGAGGTCTCCACAGACTGGGATTGGTCAGAGCCTGGGGTCATTAGTCACGGCAGCTGGTCCGGCGCTCAGCCCGGCATCCCTCTGCCCGTGTCACTGCTGGGAGGGGCCCGGAGCGGAGACTCAGCTGAGGCCGATGTGGCCTCCAGGGCGCAGGCCTAAGGCAGCGGCTGAGCGCGGCTGTGGCTTCACCCATTGGGAGGCACTCGGGCTCTGCACCCGGTGCCCCTCTGCTCCCGGCCGCCCCTCTGCTCCCGGCCCCCCTCTGCACCCGGCCCCCCTCTGCACCCGGTCCCCCTCTGCACCCGGCCCCCCTCTGCACCCGGTCCCCCTCTTCGCCCGGCGCCCCTCTGCGCCCGGCGCCCCTCTGCACCCGGCCCATCACTCCTGCTCTGCGCATGCTTCTCAGCGGCTACTGCACCGGGAGGTTTATACCATTTCACAGACGAGGAGACCAGTCTCTCGGAGAGAATAAGTGCACTCACCCACCTCTCTCCGCTCAGACCCAAGGCCGGGACCCTGACACCAGGCACACATTCTTAAACCCTGGGAGCCACCAGATCTGAGAGAAAGTAATGGCGATTCCTCCTTACGTGCGGGAGCTCGGGATTGATCACACCTGCTCTCCGGGCCGAGAACCCGGCCTCCACGAAGTGGTTCCAACGGGGAGGAACCATGATGTTCGAACTCCGCCCTGTCCAGCCGGAGCCTCGGGGGGCGGCTGAGTGTGGCTGAAGAGCTAACCTGTCCACGCTGTTTAATTTGAACGAGTTTCATTTTAAAGGGCCACACGTGACAGATGGCTGCCCTACTGGGCAGTGTGGGTCTGGGCAAGCTCACTAGCCCACAGAGCCAAATGTCAACAGCACGACGACGGACATTTCTTTGGAGAGCCGAATTTTTTACACTTAAACTTCCAATCCACTTCTTCAAAACAGACTCGCCCAGGCCGTAGTATTTTGTGGAAGAGCCACACTCAAGGGACCAGAGAGCCGCATGTTACTGGAGAGCCACAGTTTGCCGACCATGGGGCTAGGGAGAGACGGAGAAGCTGCTGGGTGTGCAGGGAGAACGGGGTGTACCCAGAGAAAAGGGCTCTTTAAGGGGGCGGGTGCGCCGGAGGGATGAGCGGGAGCAGCAGGGGTGCTGTTAGGAGCCTGCAGCCCCAGCCGTGCTGAGCGCAGACACTGGGCCGCGCCTGCACCCCTGCGCCTGAGCTGTGGAAATAGGACGGCGGCAGCCAGGGGCGCAGGATGAGGGGCCTCTGGGCGTCACGGGCCTGCCGTTGCCCTGAAGTAGCCTCTCTCTACCTTCTCACCGTCAGTTCAGACATCTCTCCGGACTGCCCTCGCGGGGAGAGTCAGCGCCACGGAGCCGCTCACCTGCATGCGTGTCCTCCGTGCTGCGTACATACAGAGCACGGGATCCTTCCCCGAGAACTAACTCCCGTCATCTCGCAGGGAGGAGGGGCGATGCCACCTGTTTGGAATGTCCTAGAATGGACGGGAGGGGAGGCCGAGTGGCAAAGGCGTTGGGGGGTGCGGCGACACGAGGACGGCGAGAACACCGCTGGCCGGTGTGGTTTTTACTTACACAGAGGCATTCTGCGGCCAGTTTCTGAATCCCGTGTTTCCTGGCGGAGGACATCGGGATTCGCTAAGAGGGGCTTTGCCAGGTCCAGGACCACCACGTCCCTGAGGGCGGAGGGGGTAGGAAACCCCTGCCCAGCTCAGGCCCAATCCCCGCCATGCTCCTCCGGGCCTCGGAGCGGACGGCGGGGTCCCGCTGCATTTGCCTGATGGGAAGTGTGCGCAGAAACACGATCTTAATTAGAGGTACCGGCTCTGCAGATATAAATAAATGCCTCCTTTTTGCTATGTCTGATTTAGTGACCGGGGAATGCTGCTGACATATAATTCAGGGGGTGAGAGCGACATTAATAAGCTCAAATATTTTAAGATCAACAGCAATTAACAGCCGATCTAAAACAGATTTCCCAATGTTGGTGCTATTTATCCCTACCCGGCCAGGGCCAGGCTGGGGTTCGCCATCATCCACTTCGGGCGAACAGGGCGCTCTGCTCTTGGTGTGGGGAGCTCCCCAGTTCCGCGGGCCCGGCGGCCAGCTACGGGCCAGCCACGGGGCCAGCCATGGGTCAGCCACGGGCCAGCCACGGGCCAGCCACGGATCAGCCACGGGTCAGCCATGGGGCCAGCCACGGGTCAGCCACGGGCCAGCCACGGGTCAGCCATGCGCAGGGCCCACTGCCCACAGCCCCCTGGGTTGCCATAGGCATGGGGCTTCCTGGTCACTGCTGTTGCTTTTCTCGCTTCCTCAGGAGCGTGGGTTTTGAACTTTGTGCTGCACATTCAGCAACACGCCTTCACCTGCACACCCAACCAGAACACGTCCCTGCTGAGGGCCAGAATCAAGGAATGCCCACGGCCATGGCCCGGGTTGGCCCGTACGGAACCCGGGGCTGGGCCTCCTTCCTGTGCGTGGGGAGGGGCGTGACCCCAGTCCCGGCGGGCGGGCTGGACGGAAGGCTGCCCGTGGGGAGGGGGCGGTGCCCTGCCCTGCGGGCCTGCGTGTGAGGGACGAGGTGGGGAAGCCCTGCGGGAGGAAGGGAGCGGGCATGTTCCCGTCCCCTGAGGAGCGGCAGCGCTCCCTGACGATGCTCGGCCCACCTGGGGGCGGGGCGGGCAGGGCTGGGAGCACACAGGCTGGGGAGTCGAGCCCACTGGGGGTTGCTTATTTTTTAATTTTTTTGTTTAATATATTTTTACTGATTTCAGAGAGGAAGAGAGAGAGAAACATCAATGGTGAGAAAGACTCAAGGATCGGGTGCCTCTTGCATGCCCCACACTGGGGATCGAGCCTGCAACTGGGGCCTGTGCCTTGACGGGGAATTGAACTGTGACCTCCTGGTTCAGAGGTCGATGCTTAACCACGGAGCCAGGTGGCTAGGCTGCTGCTGCTGCTTCTTCTTCTTTTAAATTTAAAAATATATGTTATTGATTTTTTACAGAGAGTAAGGGAAAGGGATAGAGAGCTAGAAACATCGATGAGAGAGAAACATCGACCAGCTGTCTCCTGCACACCCCCCACCAGGGATGTGCTCGTAACCAATGTACATGCCCTTGACTGGAATCGAACCTGGAACCCTTCAGTCTGCAGGCGGACGCTCTACCCACTGAGCCAAACCGGTTTCGGCCGGGCTGCTTCTTTAACAGGATTTATATATAGACCCAGGAGGGGACCACGAAAAGTCAGGGAGTGGAGGGTGAGGAGCCCCATGGGCGGGGCCCCCGGGGGATGTACAGGGTTGGCCTCTGTGCACACAAGTTCAGGACCAGTTGTCCTTGCTACGGCCCTTATTGCAAGAGCGGCGCCCCCTGCAGGAGGGGTGGCATCACTGCGGCCCCTTACTGCTCGTTATATGGAGCAAGCCCATGGACCCCCCCGCCCCCAACACCCGCTCTGGTCCCACCAGTGGGCCCCCAGCCACGCCGTCCTACACAGTGCTGCCCGGTTGGCCCAGCCAGGGCCTCTCCCAATTAGTTTCTCCCTCCGCCACCCGCCCCCTCCCCGAGTTTGGAATTGGAATATGGAGGTGCTGTCCCCTTGGGCTGGGGTGGGACGGGCCAGGCTGTGGGGACTGATTGGACTGGGGTGGGACGGGCCAGGCTGTGGGGACTGATGCTCTGGGGGGGTGGGGGGAGGCTGTCTGGCAGAGGCCAGGAAAGCTGGGGTGCAGAGAGAGATGAAGAGGCGGAAACAGCCTTGGATAAGCGATCAGGTGGCCGCTGTGGTTCTGGAGGCTCAGCAGCATCCGCTCGGGGTCCCCGGGAGGCTTGGCTGAGCTCTGGCCCTCGGGTCCCATTTACCGGAAGAACCGATTCCTCTGCTTTTTGCTGAAACTCATACGAGCCGTGAGGTGACCCAGAGCGGCGATGGACACTCCTGGCACTCAGAGGCGGGAGGGCAGTGAGCACGGGTGAGTCAAGTTCATGCCCACGCGATGCCCACACCACACAGGAGGGGCTCTGCCCAGGAGCTGGGGGAAGGGGGCAGGACCTCCGGGCGAGCCTGACACACACTCGGGGGCGCCTCCTGGAATGTGAGGGCTGGCCCCGAGATCCCAGGCCCTCGGTCCACGTGATGGTGGTGGAAAAGCACAGAAACCCAGCTCTCACAGCCCGGGGGCAGAGGCCATGCTCCCCGAGTGGCCCGAGGGAGATCCATCCCCCACCTCCTCCGCCTCCCAGGGTGACGCGTCCTGTGGCCGTGCCACATCCTCCATCCCGGCCTCTGACTTCACCTGGCCTCTCTCTCTCTCTCTCTCTCTCTCTCTCTCTCTCTCTCTCTCTCTCTCTCTCTCTCTCTTTCTCTCAGGACCTCTTTACAGTCTTTTCTCTTTGAATTGTGTTTTTAAAGTGACCGCTGACATCCAGGTATACAGCTGCATGGTTAGACAAAGGCCCTCTTAGCTCTTAAATGCTGAACTGGGAGGTTGATTTCAGAGAGAAAGGGAGAGGGAGAGAGAGAAACATCGATGGTGAGAGAGGACCATGGATCGGCTGCCTCCTGCACGCCCCCCACCGGGAATGGAACCCTGACCTCCTGGTTCATAGGTCGATGCCCAACCCCTGAGTCACGCAGGCCCTTTCGCCCACGGTGGCTTCTCTCTCCTGTCCCCTGTCTCGTTCCTGGGAGCGGGCTGAAGGGTCCTCTGAAGGCCAGGCGCTGGCTGATAAGGGACCAGGAGGTTTGTGCAATCAGAAGGGCTCTCAGCCGCCCAGGAATGCGGTTATGAAAGTGGGAAGTCCGAGCTGCTGCTGCCCAAGTCCCCTCCCCTGGCCCTCGGCCGGGCTGTGCTCACGTGTGAGGGCCGGCCGGGGCAGGCGACCTCCCAGATCACACCATCGCGTGGCCGCGTGGCCGCGTGGCCGCCGGGCCCGGAGCTTTCCCTGCGGCCCAGGGATGGGAGGCGGGATGTGGGAGCCAGTGCCCGGAGTGTCCTCACCCAGGTGGCTCCTGTCGCCTGGGCCGGGAGGTGAGGTCCTGGTCTGTGGGTGGCACAGCTCAGGATGGCAGGCCCAGAGCCACAGGAGGCCCTGGTGTCTCAGTCCCCCTGCTTCCTCCTGGGGGACACTCCTGCTCAGCTGAGACCTCGGACCCCCGCAGCACCGCACCTGACCAGGCCTCTGGGCCTGGCTTCATCAGCACTGCTCCCCATCCCACCCTGGGCAGCCCCTGTGCCAGGACCCCCTCCCACCCGTGTGCTCAGGGCATCCTGGCTCAAAATCCCCCCGCCTCGCCCATGCCAGCCCCATCCCGGCCACACGGCTGGCCTTCCCCAGCACCCACTGGAGCCTCGGGGAGGAGAGACCAGTGTTACCGTTTACATTCCAATCAGGGAAAGGAGCGAAATGAACCTGACTTTTCAGGAGGAACTGACACTGGGCCTTTGTGCTCCTGCTGCCCAGATGGTGCCAAGTTCAGTGTGCTCTGACGCTGGGCGATTTCGGGGGAAGTTTAAGGAGTAAAGACGGGGTGGGAGGGAACAAGGGGGTCACTCCTCAGCTCCCCATGACCTCTGACCCTGCCCACCAGACTCCTGGCTCTCTCCACAAAGGCGGGCATCTGCTGGCATTTCCTAGACTCGCTGCACCCTCCTCCCTTGTGCTGGCTCCCGGCGACCTCTGCCCAGGGAGCATCGTTTCAACAGCTTCCAAAGTCGCTTTGAAGACGCACATTGCGGTCCAGAGAACCCATTGCCTCCGCCATCCTTACAGAAAGCCCCTGGTAAGTGTTTGTGGCAGCGCCGTCTGTAGGGCGGGCAGCCCCCTCCGCGTCCTGCCGTCACTGTCATGGCTCGCGTGGCCGCCGTCCTCACGCTGGGACACGGCTAACGCCAGGTGCTGTCTCCGCACCACTGGCCGCCCCTCGCCCGGAGCCGTCAGAGCAGCTAGAGAAAACCCGGAATTTGCTGAAATTCTGATTTCTCGGCAGTTCTGTAGATTTTATAACTTCCCTCTTATTGACTAGGCAAGGCCTCTGGTCCCGGCATCTGTTGGCTGCATCTGGGGAGGAAAACCAACTCCCCTTTTTATGCATCGAAGCCAGACTTACAGACAGACAAACAGGTCTTATAGAAGGGGCAGCGCATCCCTCCCCCAGCTGGCTGTCCTCCTCCGGGCCCCTCGTGGGCAGGGCAGAGGCGGAGGGGGCGTGCCTGGAGCCCCAGGCTGTGCCAGCTCAGGGAAGCTGGCGAGGACCTGCCCATCACGCTAAGGGCCAGTGCTCCCGCCCCCGACAGGGGACCCGGGGCCAGCTGGTCACAGGCACACACGTCAGGGCTGCTCTGTACACGTCATGTGCAATTTCTCAGGCGTAAAGAATCATGTGGGTCAGCCAGAGACACGCTCGTACATCAGGGACTTCACTATAACAATGGCTGTGGCGCTCCGGCGTCCGTAAGCCTCAGCCGTTCGATCCGGCCTCCTCAGCTCCACGACTGGGTGTGAGATTAATGGACTCACGTGTGATTGACTCTCCTGGGAGGAGAGGAGAGCGTCTGAGCCGGCCTCCAGCGGGGGCGCCCCGAGAGGGGGGAGGAGCCCACGGACCGGCAGGCCGTCCGAGCGGAGGGGAAGGCGGTGGGTGGCCGGCCGGGAGAAGGGTCTGAGAGGGTCCTCGCCCTCCCTCTCCCAGCGGCCCGTGGACACTGCGGATGACTTCTCCGTGCAGCAGGGAGAGACCTGGCTGGAGAGTGCACAGGGCCTCCTGGGAGGGCACATGGACGTTCTTTAATCGTCAGCTGAGCCCGAGGCACTGGCCGAGTTGTGTCCAGGTTACACCCCCCAAGAGGGCTGGGGGTGTTATTCAGGTTCTGACTTACCTTTGTCCAGGTGGCAGCAGGGACGGGTCTAGATATGTAAATCCAGTAATACTAGGGCCTAGTTAAGAATGCAAATAAGCTCCTTTGACCCCATATATAAACCTGCTGCGTGGCTTGGGGGCTTGCTGCCTCTCTATCAGAGAGAATGGCGCCCACCTAGCTCCCAGCTGGATGAATCTATAATATTTCTGCCTCTTGGTCTCTTCCTTTCTTTAATTTCTCAATCCCCAGCTCCTCCACTCAGGAACCTGACTGTTTCCTTTCCGTGATGGAGATGGACATGGAAAACAGAGAAACAGCCCCCGCAGGAGAGTGGCAGGCAGGAGGCTAACCCCCCCCCTCCCCCGCCCCGAAGGAGGATGGAAGAAGGAGCATGCGCCCTCAACAGACCCGCCCTGGGCTTCCAGGCTGATGCTCTGGGGTCATGGTTCTCTTTTGGGGTCACAGGCTGTGGCACGGGGCCCTGTCCGGGAGGACACAGGACTCCTGTTTCCAAGCAGGAATGAACTGGTAAGGACAGGGAGCTTCCTAAGCGGCAGGAACAGGGGCCGGGGTCACCATGGGGCCCTGATGAGCCAGGAAATGCCTCCTGAAGGAGCTGAAGGTCAAAGGAAACGCAGGCCCTGGCGGGCGGGTCCAGAGGAAGTGGCTGTGGCCCAGTGGGAAGGGCAGCAGGCCTGGGGTTGGGAAGCCGGCCAGAGGCGCTGGAAGGAGGTGCCCCTGGCCAGGGCCGGGGCTGGGCCGCCAGGACGGGGACAGCGGGGACACATGGTCACCGCGTCAAGTCGCAACTCGAAGTCCTCAACTTGCATCTGACGCTGCCCCTCCAGCATGGAACTCGCTGTTGGGTGATGTCTGGATTGTTCGTGCATTCACAGACATCTGCTTCTCTCCGTTTGCCTAAGAACTGCCGCTCCGTGGACATCCAGAGTCTGCTTCTGCTCCTGCGCCGGGAAACCCAGGCAGGTGGTAAAGAGCCGTCTTATCTCTGCCTCTGCTTCCCTCTGAGCTGACCCCACAGGACCCAGCCCGTGTGACAGAGGCAGGCCGGCGGCCGCAGCCCCCAGGCTTGCTCGGTGACAGCCTGGTCCAGTGCGTCCCGAGGGGACAGGCAGGGCGTACCCCTAAAAGCGCACCTCTCATCACAGCGTAGACCCGCCCCGTCGTCAGCCCTACACTGAGTCCTTCCGTCCCTTTCCGGGGGAAGGGAAGCAGGCTGGCAACAGAGAATGCTGCTAGGAGTTTACTGACTCAGAACTGTCAACCTTTGCAGAGACTCAAACAAACAAACACCCCCCCCCCCCTGTCCCTGGTTGGACCCAGGACCCATGGAGTGCCAGTTGCCACGGCGATGAGATAAACCTCATCTGATCGGAATGTCGGAATGTCGTCCACTTAGCAAGGAGTCACACAACTCCTGGCGCTGATGGCTTCCACTCCAGCGGCTGCGGACAGGGCGGTGCTGAGCGGTGCAGCTGGGACCCCATTGGAACAGCAGCGTCCACATGTCACCGTGTCCCGCTGTCCGTCCGTGACACTTCCATGCCGGCTTTCCCCGGATGCGAGTGCTGCCTCTCTTCTCTTCTCCACTTCCTGTCATAGCTCCACTTCCACCAACGGGGACAGGAAAGAGATAAGAAAAATATTAAACCGAAACCTCGGTGGATAGGCCTGTGGACTGAAAGGTCCCAGGTTCGATTCCGGTCAAGGGCATGTACCTTGGTTGCGGGCACATCCCTGGTGGGTGTGTGTGCAGGAGACAGCTGGTCGATGTTTCTCTCTCATTGATGTTTCTAGCTCTCCATCCCTCTCCCTTCCTCTCTGTGAAAAATCAATAAGATATAAAATAAAATGAAAAGAAAAATTCTAAGCGCTGAAGTCACTCCCAAAATAAAGAATTCTCCTCTCTTCCTTCCTTTTCATTGATTTTGGCTCTGAAATTCATGGACGGTTACTTCTCTCTTGTTGCATTCTCTCCCCCTCCCCCCCCTTTTTTTTTCTTAATGATTAAATCTCTGATTTGGAAATGCTCACGGAATGCCTCATCATTATCGCCCTCCCCCACCCCTTTGGAAAACACTCGGCAGGTCACGTGTAACGGCAGGGATAGAGCCACGTCATAGGAAGGACACGTGAGCTCGGTGGGAAAAAGACATCGAAGGCATTCATTTCTAAGCGGCTTTTACCACATTTATTTGAACATACTAAAATCAATTTCACATGTTCAGAACGGTATAACCTAATTTTAGCATATTAATTACCCATCGGAGCAGGGCTTTGTCTCCGACAATGAAATGGAATCCCTGGCTTCCTGAGGGCACGGGGCCCTGGCTTTACTTTGCGGGGTAACGGATGCCGCTGAGCCGCGGGACAGCGGGCTCCACCGGGCAGCCCCGGCCGCACGGCCTGCCGGGCCCTTCCGTCAGTCCCAGTGGCCAGCCGGCTCTCTGCACCCCCAGCGCTTCCTGTCAGGAGCCAGACTAACGGCACGCAGCCCGGCCGGCCAGCCCGAGCTCCCCCGAAGGAATGCTGAGTTGAAGGAGGGGCACCCATTTGACAGCTTTTAAGGGTGAGTCGAGGGACCCAAAGTTCCTGGGTCAATAGTGCCTCCGGTGCTTTCTGCCCGCGGGAGTGGTGCCTCCCTGAGCGTGTTACATATCGTATCTGGAACTTGGAATATTTCATCCCACTTCACATAGCTGCATTCCCGGGGGGTCACATAGCTGCATTCTAGGGGGGCAAGGAGGCTAGCCTTACAAGTGGCTGTTATAAAGCCAAGGGCATAGCTCTGCACGAGTGGCCATTCTAACCACAAGATGATACTTAAAGATTCCAGTGTCTCTCACTAAGAGATTCGGTGACAGGAAATCAGAGCCTCTAGTCTTTCGTAGCTCAGCTTTGCCTTTGTCTTTTCAAAGTTTACAAGAAAATGTGCCAGAGCCCTGATAGGCATTCATTTGACATATAATTAGTGAGATATTTCATGACCCGTGTGCATGTGCTATGCAGAATTCCATGTGTAAGGCATGTAGCCAAGTCTCTGAAGATGGAGTCATGGGATTTCTAGACCCGAGAGCTGGGAGCAAGGCGCGGAGACCACAGGTGGCTCGTCCCACAGCACCTGGCACTGGGTGGGTGAGTGGGAATGAGGCCTGGCCGGGTGGCTCCATTGGTTAGAGCAGTGTTTCCCAAACTTCTGACCTATGTGCACCCCTTCTATAATTTTCCTAACGCTGAGTACCCCTCGTACTCATGAAAACGTAGAATTAGGCGCAGCTAAGCACGGTGCAGTGCATATCCCCCCAAACTCCGGTGCAACGAGTACCCCCCCAAACTCTTCCCGTATCCCTGGGGGTACGCGTGCCACACTTTGGGAAACACTGGGTTAGAGCAATGTGCTGTCTTGGTTCACCAGAGTTTTGGGTTCGATCCCTGGTGAGGGCATATGCATGAATCAACCAATGAATGCATAGATAAGTGGAACAACAAATCAACGTTTCTCTCTCTCAAGTCAATTAAAAAAAGACAGGAGCCCTAACCGGTGTGGCTCAGTGGATTGAGCATCATCCTGCAGACTGAAGGGTCCCAGGTTCGATCCTGGTCAAGGGCATGTACCTTGGTTGCCGGCACATCCCCAGAAGGGAGTGTGCAGGAGGCAGTTGATTGATGTTTCTCTCTCATCGATGTTTCTAGCTCTCTATCTCTCTCTCTCTTCTTCTCTGTAAAAAATCAATAATATATATATAAAAAAGACAAGACAGGAAATCAGGTGTGAGCCCCAGCCCAGGCCTCTGACCAACACACAGCATCACCCCGGGAACGTGCCCAGGCCGAGCGCGTCTGGCCGGTGTTTGACCGCAGAACGTGGTGTTTCTATGGGGAAGGCTCCTCCAGGCTCTCAGACATGACCTCCACCTGCGGGATTGACCTCAGTGCCCCGGACGCGGGCCGCACATTGCCGCGTGGAGAAGAGAAGCTGTTTCTCCTCAGGATTAATTGTCCACAGAGCCCTGCTCTCCAGGGGGAAGGGCAGAGGCGACAGACAACAAAATGGAACCGCAGAGAGGAGCCCAGCCCCGACCAGCCGCCCCGGTCCCTCTCCGTGGGCGGGGGCCCCTCAGGCAGGCCATCCGTGGAGTGTGATAGCGTGTCTAGTTCCCAACGAACAAAGTCAAGGCCACTTACAGACGGAGAGACACCTTTCTCAGGTTTCTGCTCCTGGGTCTGGGCTCTGATGTACAGGCGGAATCCTTAGCAAGAAGGACAGGTGGGGACCGGGGTGGCAAGGCACCGTCCTCTGGGGCGGCACACAGTGGGGGCAGCACACAGTGGGGGCTCCCACGGCTCGCCAGGCTAGGCTGTCTCTGGACCCCGGGGCTGGTCTTGCTGGGGGTCATTGTGGCGAAAGAGAACCGGGGGAAGAGACAGAGGCAACTCTGACATGTGTGCCCCCCACAGAGGCATCCAGGAGTGCCTGTGCCCGCTCGCCTGGAGGCTCTGTGGCGGGTGGGGGGGAGGGGAGAGGGGGCGCGCAAAGCTGACGCATTTAAGTGGATCGGCCGTGGGGATTGGTGGGAAGAGCGAGCACCTGGAGGCCAGTCTGGGTTCGAGTCTCCGCGCCTCCACTGACCAGCGGGGGGAACTCGGCAGGTGAGCTCCATCTCTGACCTCAGCCTCCTCACCTGCCAGCGAAAAGCCATCCTCCTTGTGGGCTCAGCAGACGGGGAGGCCAGAGGGGGTGACGCCAGCAGATCTGGTCCTGGGAGGCACTGGACCACACCCCCGGCCTCAGCCTCAGCCCCCCAGGGCCAAGGTCGTCAGCTGTGTTTGCACACACTCACCCTGGCCATCCCCAAATGCCCAATCAGCATCGATCTTCCTTGCAAACCATGTATGTCCATGCATCCCTTTCTCGTGTTATTATGTTCTTGATTGTTTTAAAAACTATTTTGTTGTTTTGTTACTTTAACGTGTATTAAATAAAGCATTTTTTCCCTTTCCCATATATGGTGGTTTGAGTTTTAAAAGGACATGCCTTTCTTTTTCAACCCCCTTATCCGTTCAGCATTTCATCCACCGAGAAGCTGTCAGCTGGGAGACCAGTGGAAGGAGGAAAGGCCCCACACCCGGTGTGTTCTTTCGTGCTGAGTTCTCACCCTGTCTCCCCAAACCCCAGAATTGCAGGGTCTGGTGGGACCTCTGAGGCCGTCCCCCCCTTCCCCCTCCAAAGGCCCCGGGCCCAGTGCTAGAGGGTGTGGCCCCGAGGAGACACGGGGGGGGGGGGGGAGCAGAGCTCCTGGAGGAGACAGCGTGGGGCTGGCCCCGTGGACGTGGGTTTTCCGGGTGGTCTCCCCTGTGCTCTGTGCTGCCTAATCCATGCTCCCACCAGGAGGTCCCCTCGCGGTTCCCGGGGCCGTGCCCAGCCTGGGTGTGAGTGGCACTCGCTGACTCTGCAGTGTCTGTGCTCAGCACCTGGGTTCAGGGGTCCCCCTGGTCCCCAAGCACTTGCAAAGAGCAAACTGCAAATGTCAATCTCAGTAAGACTGGGTCAGTCTCACCCTCACCGGCATTTATTTATTCACATTTTACAGGTCAGACAGCCCTTCTTCGGCCCTTCCCACTCTGCCTTCACGTCTGAGCGCCCCATTACCCCGGCGCTTGTGGGGTCCCCGTGAGGACGTGGGGCCACCCACTCCCCTCCGCACCTGGGCTAACCCTGGGCTTGGCGTCTTCTCTCCCCCCTGGCCAGTCCTCGGCCCCACGCCCGCGGGGCCACAGCCTCTCCTGTCCCTGACAGTGTCTCCCACGCACCAGCAACAGAGCGCCGGCCTCTGCGGCTGAGTCCTTCCCGGACCCGCTGGCCGCCGGCGGGCCTGCCTGTCACCGTCCGGCCGCGTCCGGCCAGGAGCCGGCAGAGTGCCCAGGTCTACGGTGACCGTGCCCACCTGTGTGTAAGCTCGGCCCGTGCACAGTCCCTCCTCCCCGAGTGACTGCATCCGGCGGGAAGTCAGACGCGTGTGACTTTGACCCATTCTCCGGCTGAGGAAGAGGCCGGAGAAGCCGCACCGGGTGGGAGAGGGGCGGCTGCATTCCTGGAGAGCCACGCTTTACGTAGTTTCACTTTAAATAACACCATCTTTTCTTAAAAAACAAAAACAAAAAGGGGGGGGGGCGGAAGAAACATCAGGGCGGGATGAGTCCTGGGAGGGCTCCCGGCCGCCCCCTCTCCCGGGCTGAGGTCACGGTGAGAGCACCGCGGACTGGCCCCGCTCTCCTGGCGTGGTCCTGGCCTCCCCACTCACTCTGGTGGGGGACTCTGGTTTTTTTTTGGTTTTTGTTTATTTTTTTAAGATTTTGTATAAACAGGAAAGAACAAAATCCACTCCCGGTACCACATCAAGCAGACAGATGCCCAGTGCTCTGTGGGGCAACCTGCTGTTTCACCCCAGGCCCCTGGAACCTCTGAGCAGCATCGTTACTTCTGGGGAGCCGTCAGCTCACCCCACTTCCATGGCCCTCAACCCGACCGGCCGGTCTCTCCTCCCAGCACCCGTTCGCCCCTCAGCTCCAACGGGTCCGCCTTCATTTGCCATCGCAGCCCGCTGCCCGCTGATGTCCGAGGGACTGAAGCCTCTCCTGGTTCGGGCGGGGCTTTATTTTTGGACGGTGCTGGCTGCTGGGAAGTTCCCCTTCCCCTTCCTGTGCTCACAGCCCTTCTGCTCTGTGCTCCCCCGGACGGGCCTGCCGTCTGCTGGGCCGGGCCTCCTGCTCCCTCTCTGACCTCCGGGGCCGGACCTCCTTCACGTGGTCCCTCTTTCTCCGGAGCTTTTCTCCGGAGCCTGTCGTCACAAAGCCCGCTGGACGTCTTTAGCTCGTCCTTGGTGGTGTCTCTAGGGTCTGGCCCCGAGCCTTGCCCTCCAGCCACCTGCCCCGACCGTGCTGTTTGCTGTCCCCCGTGGGGAGTGTGTGGGCCCGGCCTGCCCCTCCCGCTGAGCCCATGGCTCTGGGCACGCCCTGGGCTGCAGGCCTCCCTCAGCTCTGCCTCTGGAGCGGCCGCGGGAACAGCTAATCCCTCTGCATTGCAGGAGGGTGAGCCCGTCCCTCGTGCACGCCCCGCTCCGCTCGGCTCTCTGGAAGCTTGGACACCGACGCCCGCACCCTCAGAGCTAGACTCTGGCTGTCCATGGCCGCCCATGCAGGGACCCGCCTCTCCCCCCCACCCTCCTCCCGCCCCCCTTGGCTGGAATATTCTAGCTGCGTCAGTGCCCGCTCTCTGCACGGTTTTGTCTGTCAGCATGGCCGGACCCCAGCTTGTGGGCGATGCATCCATCCCGCCCCCTCCCCACAGATCTCCGGGAGCCTCCTCTTCGCCTTCCCAAGTGCGGCACTGACTGACTTCCAAGCCCCGTGCACCCTGTCGATTCACATTCTCGCTTGGGTTCCTGTTCCCGTGGAATCCGAGCCTTTCGTGTGTCCTCACACTTCCCCAAGCGTTGGTTGTGCGCGGGGTCGACAGGTCAATGCCTGTGTGACCACAGCGGTGGGTGCGGGCTCATGGCGCTGCGGGCTGGGAGGTTAGAGCCAGACGCCCTGTGGACTCAGCTTGGCTCCGTGTGGGTGAAGAGATGGACGCGGAGATGAAGACACGTGTGAGTCTCCGAGTCAGCACCCGCCGTCTTTCCCGCCTCTGCCTGCCGAGTGGGCCAGGAGCAGGGGCACTGCAGTGGCATCAGGTGCCATCCTCCTATAAGAGGGCCCAGGCTCCTTAGAGAAAGGGCTCGTTCTGGGCCTGAGTCAGGGAGAATGCAAACCCAGGGAGAGCCTGGAGCAGCTGGAGCAGCAGAGAGCCAGGTGCCCACGTCACCGCAGGATGGGATCTGGGTCAGAAAGACGCAGAGCCGCCGGGAGATGCTCTCCGAGGCCAGAGGTGGGACGTTGGGGCGGAAAGTCAGTAACTGTGTTATAACTCGAGTGTCACATGGGCTCTGCGTGTCCTGCTGATGCACATGGATACGTAAATGGAGAAGAGAGACTAATATTTCCTACAGAAGAATCCCCAATAATCTATGTAGAAGCTCCCACCCCCTACCCCATCTGCCTTTGAATGTGGCTGGATGTAGTGACTTGCTTCCGAAGAATAGTGTGTGTGTGTGAGTGTGAGAGTGTGTGTGTGAGAGCGTGTGTGAGTGTGTGTGTATGTGTGATAACTGTGTGTGTGTGTGTGTGTGCGTGTGCGTGAGTGTGTGTGTGTGTGTGTGTGTGGTGGCATGTGCGTGCGCATGCAGGGGGGGTCACTTTGCACTGGACAAACTAGTTATACACAACCTTGGTCAGGTGGTCAAGGTGAATGTCATCATTGATGTGACCTGCAGATAGTGAGTGGTCTGGATAAGCCTGTGGTCTTCCTGCCATCCCCACAGCCAGTAACTGTGCTCGGGAGGAAACACAGAGTGAAGGGGCAGTTCACAAATAACTGACCGGCAGTCATCGCACGGACATGGCCTCAGGCCACGCTGGGAAACCGAGAGCGGAGGAGGCGAAGGAGGAATCGCGACAGCCCAGTGGCACCACTTCGCAGTTTCCTGTGTGAGGTGATTCCTGCCCGAGCTATTAGAACGTAAGACAGAGGAAGACCCGTGACATCCGAAGTTCTGCTCAGGAGACAAGGAGCAGACACTGGTGGCTTTCTACCAGAGGCCTCTGCCCCGAGTCTCAACCCAGGAATCAGCATTTCTTTTCCTTTCTTAAAATGCATGTTTATGGACGTCAGAGAGGAAGGGAGCCAGAGAGAGAGAAACAGCAGTGGTGAGAGAGAATCCTTGATTGACTGCCTCCTGCACTCCCCCCACTGGGGATGAAGCAGCAACCCGGGCCTGTCCCTGACCGGGAATCAAACTGACCTCCTGGTTCAGAGGTTGATGTTCAGCCCCTGAGCCATGCCAGCCGCGCAAGAAATTCCACTAGTATTTCAAGGCAACAATCACTGAAGTCCAGATCCGCCTTATCTCCCTCACGTTACAATGTCCCTCCTTCTCAGCGATCACATCCGGGTTACCTGTGACGCCATCTCTCTTCTCCTCCATCTCCATCCACGTGGGTGGTCACACGTCTAGACGCGCCCCTCGTCCTCCCATCCTGCACCCACAGACCTTCCAGGCCGAGGGACCGCTGTCCTAGGAGGCCTCAGTGTCTCTCTTCTCTGTTTAAAGCAAACACACAACTCTTAATTACGTTCTTCACAGCCTCCTCCTTCCCCCGCCCCCAGCCCCACCCGAGGGTCCTTCCACCGGAGGCACGGACGGAGGCCCCAGCTGCTCGGCGCGTCCCCGCGGGTCCTCCATGCGCGGGCGGGGCCTCAGCCAGGCCCAGCGGGTGCCCTGCGGCGTGTTCTTGGGGCAACGTCTCCCTGTGGACACCCACCCACATTCCTCCCACTCGCCACCGCCTCTGAGTGTCTGAGTCAGTGCCTGCAGGACGCCAGCTCCCCGCCCCCCCCGCGGGCGCAGAGACGCCTCACGTGTGTGCACAGGTACACCGTGTCTGCTCCTCTGCTCCTGCGGCTCCTGCTGGGCTTGATGGAAGCTAAGCATCTGGGTTCGGGCTCTGGGTCCTTTAAGAAGTTCTGGTTTTGTTTACACACATGGCGTCAGGGAAGGTGTCGTTTGCACACGTTCTGTCCTGTGTGTGCAGCGTGGTGAAGTGCTGGGTGAACACACTATCTGCGGCTCTTTACCCCGGCCCTCCCTGGCGGGAGCCCTCTGCCCACACTGTCAGGGGGCTTGTCCTCAGCGGGGCCTCGTCCGCCAGCCTGAGACCCCCGTCAGCCTGAGTAGCTGCAACACGGATGCCGGGCCCCTGAGTGGCGCCCTGAAATGGAGACGCAGGATCCACACGGACCTGCCATGGCAGAGCGTCATTCCCACACAGGGTGCGCCCACTCCGCTCCGGGAACCCTCCTCTCCACACCTGAGGAAGCGCTGACAGAGCCTCTGTCCTGCCCAGACCCCACCTGCTTCCCTTCTCAGCATCCCCCCTGCTCTCCCCAGGTCCGCTGTCCTCCTCCCCCGGCTGTCTCTCTACAGTGCCCAGGGGGAAGAGCCGCCGGAGCCGTGCCCGCTGTGCAGGTGGTCAGGGTCAGGGTGGAGCAGGAGGGAGCCCAGCCACCTCCCGCCTTCCTGGTGCCGCTGGGGACGGCCATGCTGTCCTGTGTGTGCGCGATCGCACATGTGAGAGTAGGTTTGTGAGTGTGCATGTGTGAGTGTGCATGTGCGTGTGGGTGCGTGCGTGTGTGTGTGTGTGTGTGTGTGGTAAGTTTGTGTGAAGGTGTGTGTGCTATGCATGTGTGTTGTGTGCATTTGTGATGTGTGTTTATAGGTATGAGTGGTGTGTTTGTGTGTGCGTGTGCGTTGTGTGTGCTGTGTGTAGAGAAGCAGCCAGCGGCGCCCGAAGCCTGGCTCCCGGCAGGCACAGAGGGGGAGGCGCAGAGGAGGCGGCGGAGAGGGAGGGCTCCGTCTGCAGACCGCCCTTCCCTCCCGGCGGCCACAGGGGAACTGCCCGCTGAGGCCTGGCCGTGGTCGGGAATCTGGGCCCACGCCCACGTGTGTGCCGCCACACTGCCCCGTCTGCAGCACGGCCTCCGCCCCAGAGCCTCAGGCTCCTCACAGCAGCCACCGCGGGGGACAGCCCACGAGGCCGAGGGGAGGGAGCAGCAGGGGTGGGCCTGCGGCCGAAGGGCCTGGACCCTGGGGAGTGGTCTCATGGGTCCCGCGGAGGCTGCACCCTCCTGTGCACAGTGGATGCCACGTGTGGAACTGCAGATGGGCCGCTTCCGTCTCCGTGGAGCGGAGGATGTGGGCAGAGGGAGGAAAGCCTGGGGTTAGCTGTCTGCCGGTGCCAGGCTGGCTCCCCACGTCCCTAGCTCCCGCTTAGGGCCAGCTGACTGATCCACCTCTGGGTGTCTTGACTTATTGGCTTTGGATTGATCTATCGATTTAATAAGAGTCATTCCCCACTGGCCCTGGGTCAGGGATAAGCACCTGGTTCTGTGGGGTGAGTAGCTCTCACCGCACAGTCGCAGGCGGCCTGTCCCGGTTCCGTCCCGGTTCCCGTCTCTGCACATCCCAAACGGCCCTCCCACCAGCGGGCCCTGTGCACCGGCTCTTTGGTTCTTGGGCGTGATGGTCACCTAAACGCGCCGTCTTGGGGATGACTTTGCCAATTGCTCCTTATGGAATGGGGGGGGGGGGGCAGAGAGAGCGGGGTGGGGATGGCTGAGGGGTGGACCTGCGTGCGAGGCGGAGGGAGGGAGGAACGCCCGGCTGCAGTCGGTGCCCTCCGCCCCGGCCCGCTGAGTGAGCCACCTCCTGACTGGCCGTGGCGGAGAAGCGGTGGAAAGGAGGCCATCAGCAGGCGGAGATTCACTTCCTCCGGACGCGGCAGCCGGGCCAGCGGTTAAAAATAATAAATAAATGCAAGGGAGCGCCTCCAGATGCCTTTACGGTGACGACGCTTGCTGACGGTGTACAGAGCACACGCACCACACGTGATCCGAGCCAGTACACGCTGCATGTACACCACATGCACACGTGAGCCCTGAGGCCTGGCTTTGCTACTCAGCCCTCTGGCCACCGTGCTTCCAGGCATGTGTGGACCCAGTGCCACGGGTCCGAGGAGCTCGCAGTACCGTGTACTTCTGAGCGCTGGGCCCCGAATCTCAGTGTCTGTCCCTGGCTCCCGCGGGGGCCGGCCAGGCCGGGCACCCCACGCCAGCGATGCCGGCTCTGGGTGCACTTTGGGGAAGTGAGAATGGAAAAGGGGAAATGAATCTAGCAAGCTGCGCCCTTTCCTCGCCCTCCGCACGGGGCGTGCTGGCCGCGGGCACCGTCTGCACCCGGCGTGTTGCTGCAGGACCCGTGGCGTCTGGCCCGGGTGCTGTGCCCGCCAGACCTCGGCCTGCGAACCGCAGGGAGGACACACGGTGCGTGTCTGCTCCCCCGCCTCCTAGGCCCCACGCACAGCACCACCGGCTCTTCTCTGGGCAGCATCCCCGCAGAGACACTTCCTCAACAGGGCCACCCGTCCTGAGGGCTCCGCAGCTCCTGGGCCACGGTGGCCGCCTCCTGTCTCCTTCTCCGCGGCGCGGCCTCCTGCGGGGAAGAGGCCACTCCTCCTCCCACAGTCACTCCGGCGGCTCCGGAGGCCGCTGCGGCCCAATCGGAAATGCCGCCTCCTCCGCTCCACCAGAGGCCTCCGTGATTACCGATCCTGGCTCCTGCCCGCCTGAAAGAACCTCAACGAGGAAGGAAACGTTCTCCCCAGGTTCCTGTAGGCTCCGCCACAATCTTTTTACCCTGAAAAAAAATCCCTTAATAATTCCATGCTGAGTCCTTAATATCTCACACCCCACATTCCAGACACTCCATGCAAATCGCTCTGCACACCTCAGCCAGGCCCTCTGCAGCTCAGCCCGGCCCTCTGCAGCTCAGCCCTCCGCAGCTCAGCCCGCCCCTCCACACCTCAGCCCGCCCCTCCACACCTCAGCCCGCCCCTCCACACCTCAGCCTGGCCCTCCGCAGCTCAGCCCGCCCCTCCACACCTCAGCCGGCCCCTCCACACCTCAGCCCGCCCCTCCACACCTCAGCCGGCCCCTCCGCAGCCATGAACCCCGACTCCTTCCTGGGCGCCCCGCTCCGGGCTCCGCTTTCTGGTTGACCAGATGTTCCTTCGATTTTTTTTTTTAAACTTGGGTTTCACTAACGGGATTTTGGAAGGTGCATGCGCCCCATCTGTGCTCGGGGAGGGGGGGGGAGAGTCACAGGTGAGTGGGGGTGACCTGAAACTCGTTTGTTTTCATTAGAAAACGCGCCCTCCTTTTCCCGGGCTCTGCCCAGCCTGGAGCCAGCGGCACACGGTGGCCCCGGGTGGGCGCTGACCGTTCCCTTTGTGAGGATTCCCTCCCCACAGACATTGTCGGGAAGGACCTGAGCCCAGGCCCTGGCTGTGCGGCTCCTTCGCCTGGAGGCCGGCAGGGGGTTCCGGGTGAGAACCGAGCCCCTGTCATTCTGACGCTCCGCGTGGCGAAGGGCACGGACAGGCGCCGCTCCAGCAGGGAGGACTGTTCGGGTCAGGGACGGGACTGAAGGAGCGGGGCCTTGAGGACTGAGGACGCGGACTCAGCTGCCCGGAGCCGGGGGAGAGCCTGCCACAGGGAACAGGGACAAGGCCGCACACAATGTCCCTGTGTGGCACCGCGAGCTGCCGGCCACGGGGGGCAGGGCAGTGGCTCAGCGACGCCCGATGCTGGCACAGAAGACCCCGCACTGCCCGTGAGAAGGAAGAATGGCAGCCATTCTTCCGGCTCAGCAGCTTCACTTCGGTCAGTGTTTCCTTCGCACGGCTGGGGCGGAGGGGTACATGCTTCTGCACCTTTGTGCAGCCCCCGGACCTCCCTTCACATCCAACCATCAGCTTCTCAGGCACGGTTGCTCTCGGTGCAAACACAGACTCAGCACCGGTTCCTGGGAGAGCCCCGAGGGGACCTGCCCAGAACATTCCGGAGGGGCCTGGAGGTGTCTCCGTGTCTCTCCTCTGAGACGTGCTGGGGAAGCAGCACGAAGCGCCCGGTGTTCTTAGTGCCCAACCCGTCCCCGTCCCCTACCCCCCAGCCCCCACCCCCACCCTCCAACCCCCACCCCCTGCAGGGAACCTTGCTGCTACTCCATCCTCCAGCCCCGCCCGGCTCACTGGGACACACACTTTTCACAGCTTATATATATATATTTTATGATGTCAGAGCGGAAGGGAGAGGGAGAGAGAGAGGAACATCAGTGAATTACTGAGCAGCTGCCTCCTGCACTCCCCACGCTATAGATCGAGCCAGCAACCTGTGACCGGGAATTGACCTGTGACCTCCTGGTTCCTGGGTTAACGCTCAGCCCCTGAGCCACACGGGCTGGGCTAGTTTAACGAGGAGCAGCCAGGGGCGCCCACATTCCGTGGCGTGTGGGTCCCTCCTTCGTCTCCGGAAGCTTTGCTCCTGCTTCTGCTCTGCGGCCCCGTCTCCTTGTGACGGTGACCTTCGGCCGCTCTCACCAGACCCTGGGGAGGAGCTGCCGCCCGGGGCCACCCAGGATCCTCTCACTCCAGCTCCTTCGTTTGGGGGTCGCTGGGGGGGTTATGCATAAGGATCTCGGCTCCCCTCTCTGCAGGACACCCCTCCCCAGCGTTCCTCATTTACCGTCTGAAATTCCTTCCTGCAGAGGTCCGCCTAGGAGGGGGTGCACCTGAACTTCACCTCAGGGCCGATGAGAAGTCAGTCCTTTCTTCTTCATTCACCCTCTCCCCTCTCTCTCACACCCCTCCCCCCTCCCCATCGGCAGGGGACCCCACACCCACATTCTCCTGGCCGCCTTCACCAGCCCCAGGCCCCTGCCCAGCCCCTCTGCCACTGTCACCCGGAATCCGGCGAGAACCACAAACAGCTGTCTCCCCAAAATACCCCAGAAACTCCCTCACTGCATGTAGGTCAGAAGGTCACACGAGGCAGGGCTATGGGGGGTGGGCGGTGGGGGGAGGGTAAGGGGTGGAGCGGGAAGGTCACTGTGAGTCACTGGCAAGTGCTGCCTGGTTATCTGAGGCCTGGAAGTTGGGAGCAGGCAGGTGGGCAGTGCTTCCATGCATCGTGGGTTAATTCATGGAGTTTCCCAAGTTCATGGCCGAGCCGGGGGGCAGCCCCATGTGCTGGCGTTGGGACGAGCCTCGAAGCTCCCCTTGGCACCTCTGCCAGGTGCAGTGCCCTCCTGCCCGGCTCCTGCGTGCTCTTCTTTTTAAATGTATTTTTATTGATTTCAGAGAGGAAGGGAGAGGGAGAGAGAGAAACATCGATGATGAGAGAGAATCATGGATCGGCTGCCTCCTGCCAGCCCCACACTGGGGGTCGAGCCCACAACCTGGGCCTGTGGCCTGACTGGGAATTGAACTGTAACCTCCTGGGTCATGGATTGACACTTAATCATTGAGCCAGGCTGGCTGGGCTCCTGTGTGTTCTTTCTTTCTTTTTTTTTCTTCCTTCCTTCTTTTCTTTCTTTCAAAATACATTTACAGAAAGGAAGGAAGAAGGATAGAGAGTTAGAAACATCGATGAGAGAGAAACATCAATCAGCTGCTTTCTGTACACTCCCCACTGAGGATGTGCCCGCAACCAAAGTACATGCCCTTGACCGGAATCGAACCCGGGACCCTTCAGTCCGCAGGCTGACACTCTATCCACTGAGCCACGCCGGTTTCGGCTCCTGTGTGTCCTTAATGCCAAGACGCACATGTCCCGGCGCGGCCCTCTGGTCCCCTCCACTCCGGCCCGGCCCTCCCCGGTGTTTGCAGGCGGACCCTGGCCCGGAGGGCTGGGGGGGGACGGCCTCCCTGTCGGGCACTTACCGGCCTGTTTACAGCTTCGGGAGGGACTCGGAGCCGGAAGTGCTCCATCAGAGAAGCGCATTAGCGATCCTCAGAGAAAATCCCCCGCAAAGCTTTTGAGCTCGTAACCACTCGGCGTGTTAGGAGCTCCCAGCGCGTTAACATTTGCAGAGGGAGGGTGTTTCGCGGCGGGCGCTGGGGTTCCCAGGCGGTCCGTCCCCTCCGGAAGCCTCCCCCTCGGGCGGCCCGGGCCCTGCTCCTGCTCCTGCCGCTGGGCCTCTGCCCGTCACACTGGCTGCTCCTGGGGCTCGCCGGGCAGCCTCGGGGGACACTTTGGGGTAACAGCATGGCTGGCCGGCCCGGAGTCAGGGCAGTGCTGGTGCCGGTCCAAACCCAGAGGGCCTGGCAGCTGGGCCGTGGGAGGCGGGGGGGAAGGGAGGGCCCGGGGGTGGGGAGGAAGCGTGTGGCCCCAGAGAAGGGACACCCTGTGCTGAGCTCAGATCGGGAGAAAGACGTTTGGGAAAAGTGTCTGTTGTGTAATTTGAGCTGGAAGGTGAGCGTGTCAGGGTGTTCCTGAGGCTGAAGGGTCCTGTGTGTCCGATGGCTTCCTCAGGTCCCCCAGACAAGGCACTCCGGAGTGAAAGCAGCCCTGGGCTTGCTCTTTGTTTTTGTCCTCTCCTCCCCCTGCACGCCCCCGAGGCCAGCCCCCTGACATCAGCCCTTATTTTTAGGACGTTTGAGGGGGCGTGTGGAACAGGCTGCTGAGACCGGAGCCGGTGGCTGGGTGGCCAAGGCACTGGAGCCGGGAGCTGATCGGGTGCTGCTGCCTGTCCTGGGGGCGGGGCTGCTGGGGGCCGGACGGGAGCCATCAGGGCTCCGGGGGGGTGGGGAGGGCAGGGAGGCGGCCAGGCTGGCTCCGGGCCCCACAGGCCTGCAGGGGCCACTCTCCTCTGGTTCCAGGGGCCCGGACTGCCGGCCCGTCCCGACCTCCCTAGTTGCATCTGTGTGCAGGCGCTTGTGTGTTGCTGGCCACGTTACCATGTATGAACAGGCCCAGCAAAGGCGGGAAGGGCCCCTTTGGGCTCCAGGTCTGACTCCTCCAGGTGTCCCTCTCCCCCGCCTGCCGTCCCCATGGATGTTCCCACAGTGATGTCATGTCACATGCGCCTCAGACACAGACACAGCTGGAGAGGGACCTGGCTAAGCCAGTGGCCCCATGAACGGTCAAGGTCAGGGAACAGACGCCATGGTTCCTTTACGGAAAGAGCCTCGGTGAAGCAACCCAGGCCCCCCCCCCACACACACACACGCACACACACAAACACACACACACACACACACGCACACACCTCAGGACGCACTGGGCTGGGCAGCGGGGGCAGCCGGAGGGTCACTGCATCTCCCTGAGGAGGCCCGGCTCCTCCCCGCTGTGAGCCCAGCTGCCCGGCCTCTCGGGCTGCCACTCCGGAGCGGGAGCAGCTCGGCGGGGACCTGTCCCCGGCCTGGGAGGTCCGCCCGGCCTCCCCCAGCCCAGCTCCCCTCAGAGGGGACGCTGTCCCCGTGGCATAGTTTAAGTCACAGGCCAGCGGGTAATTTTAGAAGAGACGGCTGATGCCAAGTACCTCCGGCCGCAGGTACTTTCCGAGCAGCGGCCTGTGAGCGCGCCCCGCAGCCCTCCGCCCGCCACCTCCCGGCCAGAGCGGAGCCAGCGCTCTCACTGAGCCCGGCAGGGACAGGCTCAGAGGCTGGGGCGAGGCCGGGCTGGCCCTGCGGGGGCCCCGTCTGTGGGGGTGCAGGAGAGCCACCCTCCTCCCCACGGAGCATGGCCTCTGGGCCTTAGTGAGGGTCTCTGCCCTCCTCCCGCCTGCTCCCCCACCCCTGTGCCAGAAGCGGGCGGAGGGCGGATCTGCTGGTCGGATGGGCGAGTGCCCAAGGCGGCTCAGTTCAGAAGGGAGGGGCGGCCCTCGCCAGTGTGTTCAATGGGTAGAGCGTTGGCCTGTGATCTTAAGCGTCCTGGGTTCGATTCCGGTCAAGGGCACGTAACTCAGTCAGTTGCCAGCTCCTCCTCGGCCCTGGCCGGGGTCAGGACTCGTGCAGGAGGCCACCCATCGATGTGTCTCTCTCACATCGGGCTTCTCTCTGTTTCCCTCTCTCCCTAAAAACCAATGGAAAATGCTCTCGGGTGAGGATTAAAACAAAACAAACACCATGAGAGGTCGGTCCCTCTGGGCCCACAGCAGCGGCTGACACACTCACTGCTGTGCTGCCTGTGCCTCCAGGGGAGGTTCCAGGGCAGCCCCAGGCTCACAGGAACCCGCTACCCCTGATGGGGGGTCAGCCGTGGGCCGGGAGGGAGCGGAGCACACGGTGGCGTCCCTGTGCCACCCTGGTCTGCCAGCTCCCAGCCCAGCCCTCCCTCGGAGCGGGACTGGGCCGTCCCGTCTGACCCACCACTCCTCCACGGCCCACGTGTCCCCGCGCCCGGCCTTTCCTCTGCCAGACGGGCTGGCCCCGACCTGCCAGCCTGCGAGCAGCGGCCGGTGGGCGCTGAGGGGCGTGGGGAGAGCGGACTCCCAGACTCAGGGGCAGGGGTCTGGGTCCCGGCACAGGCGCTGGCTTCCCTGACAGCACAGCCAGCACGTGCCCAGGCCCCAGGCCGCCTCCTCCGCTCCTCCCCGGACGCCTGCAGCTCCATCGCCCTGTCGCCTGCGAGAGCAGGACCTGGAGTCCCACCCAGTGAGGCTGGCCTTCCTCCTCCTCTCACCGTGCGGAGTTAGAGGGGGCGGGGGAGCAGGACATGGCGATGGGGAAAGGGAGGGTGAGCTGGGGAAGGAGGCAAAGGCAGACGTTGCCTGTGTGAGGGGTCCAATTGTGCCCCCAAAAGCTCTGTGGACACCCCAACCACCAGCACCTGCAAGCGGGGCCTCAGGGACATGGGGTTTGGAGGTGCTGTAGGTGAATGAGCTCCTCGGAGAGGCCTCCTCCAGCGGCTGGGCTCCGTACGCAGAGAAGGAACGGACACACGGAGGCCTGCGACCGCGGAGGCAGGAAGGATGCGGCACAGCCACGCCTGGGCCTCCAGGGCTGTGGGAGCCGAGAGGAGACCCTCCTCTACAGGCCTGGGCGAGTGCGCCCGTCAGCACCCCGATTCCAGACTCGAGGACTCCAGACCCAGGGGGAGTAGTTTTCTCTTGTTGTCTGCCCCCCCGGCTGTGGCTACAGTGGCCTGGTGGCCCCGGGAAACGGATAGAGCCTGCCCCACTCATTCCTAGGAACGAGCCCACACTGACCAACCCAGAGGTGCTCATCACGGCTGGCTGCCCTGGGGAGGCTGGCAGCCCCCGATACCCTCTGGGCCAGGAGAGAGAACGTCGCTGAGGCCCAGGCCTGGGCTAGCGCCATGGCCCTGCAGGGGAAATGGCCGTGGACGGCCAGGGAGGTGTCCGGCAATGACAGGGACTGGAGGAGCGGGCGCGGCCTGGAGAGAAGTGGGGGTCGGGGAGGAGAGGCAGGCCTCTCTGGGGTCCAGGAAGTCCCAGCAGAGGCTGGTGTGCCGAGGCAGGCGGGCTACAAGCCTGCAGGGCTGCGTGGTGGGGGGAGCAGGACCCGGGGGCCACGTGGGGTCCCCTGCCGCCCGCTAACCCCCCGCTCAGCAGGAGGTGAGCCACTCGTCGGGACTCGGACGTCTGGTCAGACGGTTGCAGGATCTGGTTCTGGGATAAGCGCCTCGGTCCCAGCTGCCGGGGGTGGCAGAGCGGCCCGCGTTCGGGCATCAAAGGGTCCGTATCCCAAAGCGACAGCCCGTGCGGCTCAGGAATCCCCGTCACCTCGGAGACGGGCCGGGGCCGGTTCCCATGGCCCGTGGTCAGCGTGGGCCGCCAGCTCAGGCGGCAGAATGGGCCCCAGTGGGAGCTTGGCCGGCAGAGGGGTGCGGGCAGCGCACCAGGCGGGGCGTGTGCCAGGCGGAGCCGGGGGCCTGTGGGGATCAGATGAGCCGATCCCACAGGCGGGTTTGTGTCTGAACTGGGCCAGAGGTACGCAGCAGCCAGGATGGGGGGCCAAGGAGGGTGTGGGAACCAGTCCTCTCAATGCCGTCACTGCGGGCTGCCCCAGGGGGCCCGGGGCCCTCCACCCCCAGGCCTGGCCGCCCGCGCCCGGCCCTGGCACGGGGACTGGCACCAAGGCGCGGGACGCTCCGTGCACTTCCCCTCTCGGACCAAAGCACAGCGGCTGACGGCCTTGTTCTCCGTCTCCCGCCGGGACAGCACTGCTCCCGTGCTGATGAAGATGGGTAGACTTGAGCTACGGTTTGTTTTTTTTAAAGTCCCTCTAATTCAAAACTCTGTAACAAAAGATCTCCACGTCCGGGGATGGTGTTCTTCGAGCAATGACGAGGGTGTCAAACCCTCCACAGGAGAGGAATGGGACTGGCCGTTGGGGCTTAAACACCCATGTCAGCCCGGCATTGGCACAAGAACAGGCGTAGGGATCGATGAAGCAGACAGAGACCCGGAAATCGACCCCAGCCATTACGCTCAATTAATACGTGACAAAGCGGGCCAGAGCATACAAAGCGGGGTAAAGACAGTCTTTTCGATAAATGGCGTTGAGGAAATTGGACAGGTAATTGTAGAAAAAGAAAAGAAAAGAAACTAGGCCACCAACGTACACCACACACAGGAAGGCATAAAAATTTTAAGCTGTGAAACCACAGGCAGCAAAATCGTAGACATCTCAGGTAGCAGAATTCCCACATCTATCTCCGAGGGCAAGAGAAACAAAGGGAAAAACGAAACAAGTGGGACATCACACTGACAAGCTCCTGCACAGGCCAACGGACCAACAGAATGGAAGGGCGCCCGCCTGTGGAGGACACGCCGGCCAGGACACCTCGGAGGAGGGCTCATCTCCGAGAACAGAGGCTCACACACTCACTCCCCCAGGAAGACAATGGAACACGGGGGAAGGACCGGAATGACGCTGCTCTGCTGAGGATGCACAGGTGGCGAGGGGCACATGAAAAAGGCCCCCAAGTCCCTGATCAGCACGGACGTGTCATTAACACACTGAGCTGTCACCGCACGCGGTCCTGCCTGCCTGGCTCTGAGCGGGTGGGACTCCTCAGGGCACTGTGCACGGCTCTTCTCTGCTCCGTCACTGATGCCGTCATGCAGATGTGGCGTGAGATGCTCAGGTGGATCTGAGCTCCCCCGCCTCCGAGGCCTCTGTGAGAGGGTGTGCAGTAGATATCGACTGATCAGCTCATTGATTGATTGACAGATTGCAGCTCAGAGGAGCTCCGGGCTTGTGGCCAGGTGATCCAGGTGCCATGGGAACTGGCTGATCGCATTTAGAGGGCATTGCTGGCTGGAGCTTATCATTCCCACGCTCAGGCCCAGGGGCGAGGGGAGCAGAGGGGCCTGGGAGTTAGCCCAAGGGGGGTCTTTGGGTGCAGCACCCAGAGACATGCAAGCGAGGACCAGTGGGCTGGGGGACCACCCAGTGGAGGGCAGACACGAGTAGAGTCGCCCCCAGGAGCATGGGCCTGCAGACTTCAGCTTGCAGGCGGAATCTGCTTGGCCTGTAGTGCGGAGAGGGTCCCGATGCTGTGTCTACGTGAAGCCGGACTGCCCTTCCGCCGCCCATGGACACAACCGGAGGGAAGAGAGGCCTCGTGCCGGGTGCTTGCCCTTCGGGGTGGGGCCCGGGTCTCAGCCTTTGGATCAGGAAACTCAGGGAGCCCCTCAGAGCCCCGGCCACCAAGCTCGACTTCCTGTGTCTCTTGAGAGAGGCGGGCCCCTTCGAGGCACTTCTCTGTGGGAAAAGGACATGTTTTCCCAGGCCGTGTCCTGCCGGGGGCCGGAGGGTGCGATTCCACCTCCGGGGAAACCAGTGGGCTGGCCTCAGGCTCACAACTCCGTCTGGCCAAACCGATCCGCCTGCCCCGCAGCCTGGTCCTCAGAGGGCGCGGAGAGAGCCTGCTTTCTGAGCCAGGAGCAGGGCGCGACCCTCTGCCCGCCACGTGGCTCAGACACCCTCGCCAGCACCTGTGAGTGGAGCCCCAGCAAGCTGTCCTCTCCCTGGTCCGCGGGGAAGTGTCCCCGGAGCAGATCCAAGGGCTGCCCCCTCTCCCACGGTCACCGTCGGGGTCTGGCTGGGGCGGGGCTGCTCTCCGCCACCTGGATGCCCGTGGGAGGGTGTGGAATGCAAGGTTAACCACATCCACAGGGAGCCTGGGGCAGAGGCTCTGCCTGGGCACCCGGGTGCGGAGAGGACAGAGCACATGTGTCAAACACAAGGCCCGCGGGCCAAATCCAGCCCGCCAGGCCCTGCAATGTGGCCCGCACCGCGCTGTCATCACTGCACTCCGCTGTCAGTTTATGACATTGTCAGTTTATGACTGTTCAGTAAACCATTCGGCCCGAGATTTAGGCTGGATTTTAGATTTTGGCCCCTTCTCTGATTGAGTTCGACACCCCTAGGACAGAGCATGGCAGGGGAGGGCCTGCCCAGATCCGGGGGATGGCATCAGCCAGGAAGTGTCTTCACCGGAGGGGGTGGGCTCCAGAGAAGGTGTGATTGCAGGGCCAGGGGGAGCCCAGGGGCGGGGAGAACCACGTGGAGAGCGTGGGGCTTGGGCTCAGGGGCTGGGCCTTCACAGAGGCTGCTGGGGGGCCTGGCCCTCCCTCACACCCCCTCCTAGACCCCCAGGTACCTCCTTCCTCTCTCTCTCGCCCTCATCTACCTTTCCCTCCTTCTCCCTCCCCCTCGGGGAGGGGACAGATCTGCCTCAGGAGGCTGTCTCCCTCCCCAGCCCCCGGAGTGATGGGAGTCCCTGCGCGGCCCCGGGTGCAGGAGCAGGAGGCTGGGCCTGGGCCTGTGGCCGGGCCTGAAGGGAGGTGGACGGTGCCTGGCTGCCGGGGGGCGGACCAAGGACACGCCCTCCCTCGGGGCTCCCTGTGGGGAGAGGAAGCCGTCGGGCCTCTGCAGCCGCTGAGCGGGTCTCGGCCCTTCGAGCAGCAGCCCGCAGCGCCGGCCGGAGGAGAGCGCCCGCTTCCTCCGATTGTCCGGCCACTGCGTCTCCGGGGAGGCCTGGCCACTCGCTCCGGTGCCACCGGAAGCGGGCCTGCGGGCGGCCGGGGGCGGCTATTCTGGGAAGTGTTTGCGTCTGGCCCGCGGCTCAGGTTTCCGTGGCGGCCTCCTCCGGCGGCGGACACAGGACCGGCTTTCCTGACACTACCACCCCGGCTCAGGGCGGCGCTGGCACCGCACCGGCCGGACCCCTGTCCGCCCCCGTGCCCGTGGGGGCTCCGTTCGGGCCAGGGCTGGGGGCAGGGTGGGGAAGGGAGGCTGAGGAGGGTGCGGCGAGGCGGCTGTGGCTCCCGGGAGCCGGGCCTTCCTCTCTCCGCTCCAGGAGCCATGACTCACCGGCGTGACTCATGAGAGCCGGGAGCGGCGCCGGGCTCACGGGGAAGAATGTTCTGTCATTAAAGCTGCTTATGAAACGGCACCCTCTGCCCGGGGAGCGGAGGCCTCTGAGGCACCGAGAGCTTCCACCGGGGCCCCCCGCCGGGCCCCCTAATCCTGCTTTACTTTCTAAATGTGAGCCATCCTTTATTGACGATAGGTGCCGTCTTCCTCGGGGAGCCTGCAGCAGAAAGTGCTCCAAACCAGCGATGGATTCTCTCAGTCTGGAGGCTCAAGTTCAAGATCAAGGTGTTGAAGGGCTGTTCCCGCCGCGGGCTGTGAGGGCGGCCCCGCCTTCCTGCTCACGTGTCCTCCCTGTGTGTCTCCGTGCGCTCATTTCCTCTTTATAAGGAGCCCGTGACCTCGGAGCCGGCCGTCCCTGCTCGGGATGAGCTCATGCAATGACCACTTCCCAGCAAGGTCACTCTCCCGGTTCCTGTGGGGTCCAGCTTCACCATGGCAACGGGGGCGGGGAGGGGGGAGGGCGGGGGCGGGGCACAAGCACCCGCAACAGGCGTGGAACCGTACACTGTAGAGATTTAGGAAACGGAGACCAGCCCCAAAGAGGGAAGCCACGTCCACATTTCTCTGCGTAAACCCTCCGTTCCGTGGGCCTTGATGTGAGTGACATCGGACGTCAGGGACACAATGTCCGGCCCCTGTGTATATGTGAAAGTTAGCCCCCTGTTAATTCTAAAATGCTTCCGGCCAAGACCTGCTTAGAATTAAAGTAACAAGGCTTGTGTTTTTTGGTTATTAATTCACTGTTATTTTGAACAAATGTTAGCACACGGGCCAAAGGTTGGAAAAAACACTGCAGTAATGTGGCAGACATGAGTACTTATTGCACGTCGACAGTGATGTCTGCATTGAATCCACGCATGACGCTTGGCAGACGGTGTTTGGCGAATGATCAGCGCACAGTCACACCGCCTCGAGCGTGGCGACGGGTTCTGTCATCGCGTGGCGGCAGTGCCAATGCGTGCCGGCCGACGGACGGATGGGCATGGTGAGGTATGAGTGGCAACCCAAGGGGACCTAGGGCAGCAGGCCCTGTCTCGGGTGGGGGGCCTGTCTCAGGTGTGAGAATAGGACCCGCCGCCCAGAGGCCCCTCTGTGCCGGGATCACCGTGGTCCCTGTCACGGAACCAGGTGCGGTCCGCTCCCAGGGCCCCCGCTGCACCGGGCCGGCGGGATTCGGAGGGAAAGAAGCTGGACGACGCAGGGGCCGCGGGGAGGGAGGCCGGGGGTGCGGGCTGGCGTGGGCCCCGCGGAGAGGTCACGGGGCTGGGCCAGCCCCCGGGGCGCCCGCTCCCGGCCAAGAGGATTAAAGGGAGAAGAAGAAAGGCCGGGGACAAAGAGGGCCCAGTGAGCACAAAGCGCTGCCTGGCGTGACCGCCATGGCAAGTGCCTGCGCCGGGGGGACTGTGAGAACGCGGCGGCCCTCTGCGGGGACGCGGCCTTGGCTCCGGGGCGGGAGCTGGGAGGGCGCCGCAGCCAGGAAGCTCCCTGCCCGCCTGGGAGGGCGGATTCCCAGGCCCTGGCACAGCCTCGGCCAAGCCCCACTTCCTCCCAGCGCAGCGTGCCCGTGAGGGGGGGAGACAGGGGCCGCGGCCGCCTCCCTGAGGTTTCTGTGCCGGCTTCCGGGGCCGGAGGGGGGTGCCGTGTGTCCGGGGGCCTCGTCCTCCCGGTCAGACCCCGGAGTCGGCCCTCCCCCGCAGCACGGAGGGGGACACTGAGCCCCAGCACCCCAGTTCCTGGGCCCAGAGCTCCCAGCCATCTGGGGGCTGGTCCCGTGCCACTCGAAAGTGGGGAACACACAGGGGTGGGAGTTCCCGAACCGGTGAGGGGTGCCGCCCAGGCCCGAACCCCAGGAAGGAAGTCCTGGCCAGACCAGGCTTTAATCCCAAACCAGGGTTAGGCCCTGGCTCAGTGTGTGTGTGTGTGTGTGAGAGAGTGTGTGTGTGTGTGTGTGTGTGTGTGTGTGAGAGAGTGTGTGTGTGTGAGAGAGTGTGTGTGTGTGTGTGTGTGTGAGAGAGTGTGTGTGTGAGAGAGAGTGTGTGAGTGTGTGTGTGTGTGTGTGAGTGTGTGTGTGAGTGTGTGTGTGTGTGAGAGTGTGTGTGTGTGTGTGTGTGTGTGTGTGAGAGTGTGTGTGTGTAGGGGGGGCTCTCACCCCCACACCAGGTAGTTTTGTGAGCGTGACCCAGTGTGAGCGGCCAGGCGGCCCCCGAGCCCTGAAGGAGCTCGTGGGAAACCCCAGCAGGAACGTCCGCGGCACCAGCAGCCCCCCTTCCCCGCGGCACGCCGACACAGTGTCCTCGGCCCACGTCGCCGAGGCCAGAGGAGAGCCTCCGGGAGCACCGAGCGTCGTCGTTGCAGGAAAACCTGCCATGACCTGTTGACGCCGGCTTCCAGAGGTCTTTCCAAACGACGCGCCGAGGCCAACGTGTCCCCTGAGCCAGGCCTCGCTGTTCGCCCAGAGAGTGCCCAGGAGCTGCCAAAGCTGCCCAGACGCTGGCGGCCCCCGCACCCGCCAGGGGCCCAGGACACGGGGCAGGGGCCAGTGTCCAATGCGGAATTTGCCTTTGGAAACCTGCCTTCGCCAGCGAGTGAGCACGGTCTCTCGGCCGCGCTGGGTGGGAGGGCTCGCGGCTCCTCTCCTCACGTGTGTGCAGAAATGGCCGCAGGGGAGGCGTCCTGGCGGGGTCTCCGATGCCGAGCTCGCCCCGGCCAGCTGCGCGGGCAGTGGTCAGGGCTGAGAGCCCCAGGTGGGCCTTCCTCTTGGGCCTCTTTCCTTTTCCAGTTGAGTGGGAAAGTGCATGTTCCTTGTGCATTTAATTTAGTCTCAACAAAATCCCAGGTCCTGCCATCGGATCCACAGAGCGCGGCCGTGAGAGCCATCCGGGTGGTGGGAGGACAGGAAATTGACTGGCTGCAAGGGCGGTTCACTAAGACCCGATGAGTAAAAGGCATCAGAGTCACCTCCACACAGGAACGCAAGCCCTGAGCAAACCGCTGGATAACGTGTCCGCAGCAGGCCCGGCCCTGCCCCACAGGGAGGGCCAGGCGTCCAAATGAGCATTGTCCAGAGTCACGTGATCCGGTTACCTCTCACACCTCACCCTGCGCGCGCGCCCCCCCCCCCCCCCACACACACACACCTCATACAACTCAGAGCTTCCTGGACTGGAAGCTTGGGTAACGGTTCCCACTGAGGGTCAGGACGGGGTGCATCCCAGGACACAGAGTCCCCTTTCTTTGGTTTTGTTTGTTTGAAATATGTGTTTATTGATTTCAGAGAAGAAGGGACAGGGCGAGAGAGAGAGAGAGAGAGAGAGAGAGAGAGAGAGAGGGAGAGAGAGAGAGAGAAGCATCCATGATGAGAGAGAACCATAGATTGGCTGCCTCCTGCAGGCCCCACACTGGGAATCGAACCCATAACCCAGGCATGGGCCCTGACGGAAATGGAACTGTGACCTCCTGGGTCATAGGTCGACTCTCAACCGCCGAGCCACGCCGGCTGGGCTCACGGGTTTATGGGTGGCCCCGGTGCGCTGCCCGCACAGCCGCCCAGAGGTGCTGAGGAACCGGCGCCCGTCTCCGTGGCAAACACCCAGAACGCCCCTCCCAGCCCGGACACCCCCCGGGGCCGGCGGACACACGAGGGCCACCGCTGAGCCGGGTTTGAAATCGTCGTTTATTGTCTGTACAGCGGAGGCTGGGCCCGGACTCCCGCCGCCCCGGCCGCAGAGAGAGGCCTCCTCCTCCGGGACAAATGAGCACAGGACACATTGCAATCTAAGAACGGCACTGTTTATGTAGCGGGGAGCCTCGTGCCCGGCAGGCGGGCGGGCGGGCGGGCGGGGGCCCGGCCCAGGCCCCGGTCCCAGCGGCTGGAGGAGCCGGAGGAGAGGGGCCCGGCCAGGCCCGCGCTGACAGCCCCGCGGCGGCCCTAGTTGAGCAGGCAGGACTCGTAGGTGGGCACCATGTACTTGATGTTGATGAAGGCCTCCTCTCCCCCGTAGCGCTCGAAGGCCCCCAGCGTCTCCTGGATCAGGTCGCCCACGTTCTCCCGCTTCTGCTGGCTGTAGTCGATGCCGTCCCCCGAGTTCACTGGGTCGGAAACACAGAGAGGCCGTTACTGCCCTGTGGCCCCGCGGGGCCTGCACACCAGCCCACCAGCCGGGCACCGGCTCCGCGGCCTGGCCTGGGGCCCCACCCACTGCCTGCTTATAGATCTGCACGCGCTCTTGCAGGGTCTGGGGAGCAGGGACAGACGGACGCACTAAAGCACCAAGTCCCAGGCGTGAGCGGACACAAATTCATCTAAACCCATGGTCAGCAAACTCATTGGTCAACAGAGCCAAATACCAACAGGACAACGATTAAAATTTGTTTTGAGAGCCAAATTTTTTAAACTTAAACTTCTTCTAAGGCCACTTCTTCAACATAGACTTGCCCCAGGCCATGGTATTTTGTAGAAGAGCCACATTCAAGAGCCACACTCAAGAGGCCCAGCAGAAGTTTCCCATGTTTATACCTTTGAGCTTCTGTGTCCGCAGGTTTTACAACGGGCTGTGTGTGAGTTATTGTCACAGACAGCTTGTCATCTTGGTACATGAAGAGCAGACATTTGGCATAAGAACTTGGGGATTAGTATCAGTATTGGCCCATTACGTTGGATGGATGGCTGGCAAGGTCAGGCAGTAGAGTTTGTATCTTTTTCTATTATTCAGACTAAAACAGTTATCCTACAGAATAAGGGGCTGTCTAAAAATGACAGAGTCTACAGAACAAGGGGCTCTCTACCAAGAGCAGAGACTGTCAAGCAGCGGTTTTTATACAAGATGGAGGTTACCGGGCTTCACCACGAGGCTCACGCCCTAGCGCCCGTCAAATTCGTCCCGGGGAGCTGAGAGCGGCCCCACGGCCTGGCCATGAGGCGGGCTTTCTTCCTCCGGGGCCCCTCTGCTCGCCTGGGGGAGCTGGGGGCGGTGGGATTGAAGTCTGAGTTACATGGCAGCTGATCGGCTAAGCTACCCTCGGGCGACAATCACCCAGGACACGCAGAAGAGACAATGCTTGACCCAAGGGCTCCTGCCCAATTGTTTTAGAGCAAAAGATAAACTTAAAAAACAACAATAACAACAACAAAAAGCAGACTGATGCACACTTAAAGCAAGCAGAATTTTCCCTCGCTCCCTCCCTCCCTTTCTTAAAAATGCACACGGTGGTCTAAGTGAGTCCCTGCCCTCAGCGAGGACAGGTGGTCTCGGTCCATTTGGGGGACTTTGTGATCGGAGGCCTTTGAGTTGAGCTGCGGAGGAGGAGGGAGGGGTGTGTGTGGACAGAAAACCCACCTGTCAGGGAAGAAAGCCCAAAGGAGGGAGGACGAAGCAGCACGGTGCAGGAGGGGCCGGGGGACAGGGACAGGGGCCCCGTGGACCAGGAGGTGGACACTGGCCAGCATGTCTGTCAGAGACAGCTTCGCTGTCCGGGATTCCGATCGGAGCCGATCTCTGAGGGCCTCCCGCCCCTCCCCCCAGAGGACACTTCCGATGCACCTGCGGGCAGCTGGCAGGGCCTGAGTGGGCACCGGACAGCAGGCCGGGCACAGACGCTGGGTGGGCACCGGACCGCAGGCCCCGGCACAGACGCTGGGTGGGCACCGGACAGCAGGCCCGGGCACAGACGCTGGGTGGGCACAGACGCCGGGTGGGCACCGGACAACAGGCCCGGGCACAGACGCTGGGTGGGCACAGACGCCGGGTGGGCACCGGACAGCAGGCCCGGGCACAGACGCGGGTGGGCACCGGACAGCAGGCCCCGGCACAGATGCAGGGTGGGCACAGACGCCGGGTGGGCACCGGACAGCAGGCCGGGCACAGACGCTGGGTGGGCACCGGACCGCAGGCCCCGGCACAGATGCTGGGTGGGCACCGGACAGCAGGCCCGGGCACAAACACGGGTGGGCACAGACGCGGGTGGGCACCGGACAGCGGGCCCGGGCACAGACGCCCGGTGGGCGCGCGGGAATGCAGCCGGGGACGGTGCTGAGTCGTGACAGGCGGGAGCCAGCTCCTCGCGGACAAAGGGACGCGGAGCGGGCTAATAAATGGCGCCTTTTGTTGGCGTCTTAGCCAAAGGTCAGGGCTGAATAGGCCGTGGCATACTTTCCCGGCGGAGGCGAGGGGCTCGGGACGCCGGCACAAAGGCTCTCCCCGGCCTTCCAGAATGCCGCCCCACAGGCAGCCCCGCTCAACAAGAACCTATTCTTACTTCTCAGAGAACACTGAGCCGTAGGAGTGACAAGCTATGTGGCTGTTTGTCCCTCCGCAGTGCACACCCGGCGACAGAGGCCGAGCAGAATGGAGGTGCTTGTTCAGAAAGGGGGGTGGCGATGGGCTGTGCTCTGGCTGCGAGGTGCCATCACAGGGCTGCCCCCCCCCCCCCCGTGCCTGCCGAGGCTCAGGGGGAATGGGGAGCAAGGGGGCCTCCCTTTGGGGCGGGCACGGGTCCGTGTCTTTGAGAATCTGCACGTGAGGGGGCTGTGGGAGCTCACCGTGTTACATATGGGGTGTCCCCCCCTCCCCCACCCCAAACGTATACACCCCTCAGCAGCGAGAGCTCCGTTTGGAAACGGAATGGATTTGGATAGACGCCGCCTTTCTCATCACCCTCAGCGTGAGCCTGCACTTTTGGGGGCGCCCTGTGCCCGGTGCCGTGGGAAGTAGCGCAGCGAGGATCGGCCGCTTGGCAGGAGGGGGCACGGACATGGTCCCTTCCGATGAGGCAGCTGGGGGCCCGGCTCACGTCCGGGCTAAAGAGGCTCATCGGTGCTGCCCAGCCTTGGTTTCTTTATGCCAGCACGCCGCTGCAGCGGGGCGGGGGCACCGTGTGGCTGGGGAGAAAGAGGGGCCAGGGCTTTTGCCCCGCAGAGGCTGGCCTGCGGGAGGCCGTGACCCCGCCTGCAGGCCGCTCTGCGCAGGAGGCGCTCAGAGTGCGGGCGCTCCGCTGAGGCCGGCTCTGACGATGCGGGCACCAGGTACAGCTAGCACCGGCACTCTCCCCGCCTCCCCCTCTCACCGGTCCCCTCCTGGCACTGTCTCCCTCGGTGCCATTGGGGCCCGAAGTGGGCCGTGCGGGAGGGTCCCTGCCCTCTCCGGGTGTGAACTCGGCTCGTGGGGTAGGGGCTGCAGGCACGTCTTTCCAGGGCCACGGCAGAGAGGGTGACAGACACACGCACACACACGTCACAGGACGTCTGCTGAGCAGCACACATGGGCACCCTGTCAGCCTGGGCTGCTCCCGGCTGGGCACGGGGAGAAGCTGGTGGCCCCAATGTTCTTAAAGGAAACACGAGCGTGGGAAGCTCCATGGAAACCCGGAGAACCCGGGAAGAAGGGACGGTTCTCAGAATGGCCAGCCGGTCGGTACGATCTGCCCCACTAAGGAGACCTGCCAGCCCGCTTACCCACCGCGCTCCGCAGCTGCGGGTCCCTGGGCTCCCACACACACCAGGGACTCAGCCCCGCAATGCCACGCACCCGAGGCCGCACCAGCCACAGACCGAGGCTCTGACGTCGTGGCCGCAGCCGCACCCCCGGGGCCTGTCGCTGTCCCGGGAGGGCTGTGCTGGGCCATCTGCACACAGGGCATCGGAAGAGAGCCCAGGCCAGTCCGGCCGGAAGCTTTTCTCGGGAGGAGAGTGCCCCTGGGACGGAGCAGCGGACAGCAGCACACTGTGCCTCCCCCCCCCCCCCCCCGTGTCCCCAGGGGACAGAGGGCTGGCGACGAGCTGTGGCCCAGAGAACGTGGGTCCTACATATGGTGCGTGCCCGCCTGGGCCTGACAGTCCCCGGGAAGCAATGCCGAGAGGAAGCTTTAAAAAACAAGTGAACAGAAGACACCGAATCGTTTCTTTCTGGATCAGAAAAGGCATTTTTGGTTTCCCCAAATGCTGAGCTAAAAATGGCCGGCCCTCGAAAGCCAGCTGCCCAGACCTGCAGCCCCCCGGGCACCAGCCACAGCGGGGCTGGAGCCGCCCTGCCCACTGGGGGCCGTGCCGTCACCGCCGGGGAGAGACGGAGCCCGGGGGCCTGGGTTCCGTTCCTGGCAGGCCTGTGCAGGCGGAGCCCGGAGCAGGGACTGTCATTATGCTTCCTGGTGCCATTACAGCACCACAGGCTTCCTGCTGCACCTCCCCCGTCGGCGGGCCCCGCAGTTATGAGATCGTGATGACCCAAACGAATTCCCTGCCCGCACGCAAGCTGACATCTTCCGAAAGCGAAGTATTAAAAAGATGACTCAGCTAGCAAGATGCCATTAAAAGGATAACTCAGGATACTTACTTGTTTGGAAAATGGTTGCTTTTGAGCCTGTTTTCCTTTTTTAATCAGAACTGAGACAGGGAGGAAAGAGGGGCGCGGACAGAGTGGATCTTTTAAGAAATGTTCAATTCAAGACCTAGATTAAATTGTCAACATTTGTTTTGCCGGAAATGTCTGTTTAGTTAGAGTTCGTTTGAATTCAATTTGCTTTATAGATACAGTGTTATCTGTTTTGGAATAAAAGCCTTTCTCCCGTAAAGTTTGGAAAATTACAGGAGGAACAACTGTGAATTCCACTGTGGTCGTCTCTGGAGAGGAGAGAGCGGAAGAGAGAGGGGAGACCGGAAGAGAATCGAGGACTGGATTCCTTCTTGGCCTCTGCTAAGGGAGCGCCTTTGGGGAGATGTTCCGAGGTTAGATCCCTTAGGATCCTAAACAGATGCTGGTTCCCTTTCTGGCTTTGGCTTTGCTGTCCACATGTTCAGGGGCGGACCTTTTTTCCCCTTCTATTTCTTTTTCTTTTCTTACCCGCAACGGGACATCCCATCCAGAGCTCCGGGTGTTTCCCGTTTGGCCCGCACAGCCCGCCCTTCCGGGGTGACCTCACATCCTCTGGAAAGTGACGGCTCTCAGCAGACTCTTCAGTGCGACTGGACAGCGGGCGGCTCCGGCCTTGTTCGTGGTGGGGGTGGTGGTGAGGGAGGTGCACATCAACGTTGTGATGGTTTTGCAACCGAAAACGTGTAGGGGAGGCAGGGGAGGGTGGGGGGAAGGGGGAGAGATCAACCAAAGGACCTGTGTGCATGCATATGAACCTAACCAGTGGTCAGAGACAACGGGGGGTGGGGGCATACGTGGGGAGGGGTTTGGGGTGGAAATTCGAGGATGAGGATAATTATGTGATACCATAATCAATAAAATAATAAAAGAAAATAAAAAAGAAAATGTAGAACCACAATATCTGGCGGGCTAGAGGTGCCCCGGCTCCAGTGCCTCCCCTGCCCGCAGGTCCCATTGACGTGAATGGAATGCACAGGACTTCTTTCCTCTGGAGATAAAGCTGTGGAACAAGAGCCCAATCCCCGCAGGAGGCCTCTCTCTCTTCCTCCTCTGACACAGGAGGCAGCTGAGGAAAGCAAGAGGCTCCGGAGCCTCCGGAGGGAAAGCTCAGGGAACGGCTTTCACCTTCCGAATGGGGGCACCGATCACGTGAGAGATGAAAGATTATCATCTTGGCCCAGTTTGTCAGTGAAATATTTAAATTTCTCACCAGCTAAACAATGAAGATTTCTAAACAACTGCCATTTTCCAACTGCAAAGTAGATTTGTTTCTGTCGGCATTAGAATGATACCATTGGAGTGCTCTGGTCCGGGGGGGAAAATGGACTCTGAGGCAGATAACTTGTCATATAATATGTCAATAACTGAGCAGCTGCAACGTTCAATAGCTTACTAGCAGTTTAACTGTAGACAGGTGTCTTACCTTCTCCGAATCTCAGTCACCTCCCCTGGATAAGAAGGGACTCGGTTTTGGGTGGTTTCTGGCTCCTACCTATCCAACATCCCATTATGATATCCCATCTAACTTTGAAACACGCTTTGGGAAATGATGACTATTCAATGTATTGCGAACTGAAAAAATGGTCACAAAGCAGCGGTATAATTCTTCAGAGAAGTCACAAATCTCAAGAGCATCCAATTCAGCCGTGAAATCAAGTCCCAAGAAAACCCCAAACGACCAATGTTTATGTAATTAGTTCTAGTTAAGGAAGAGAGCACTGTCAAAAACGCCAAGGATTTGCTGACACACCACCCAGAATTACTCCAGTCTGCTATTTCAATAAGTCTGTGTGCACTCTGACACCTTAGAATAAAAACCAATGTATACACGAATTTTTAGAGTAGATTCAGCTGATGGAGGCGTGGTCCGGGCCAGGGCCAGGTGAGTTATGCTCCTCCCTGGGTAAGGACAGTCTGTGCTCACCCCGGTGCTCACCATAGGCCCGACTCCCGCTTCCGGGAGACACCCCCGCTTGCCCAAGCACCTGCCCTCTGCCATGTCCAAAGGGAATCACTAGGTGCGGAATGGGAATAGCTTTCCAAGCAATTATCTGGACGTTTTGCAGAGCAGGAACCTCTCCCGGTAAATGAGCTCGATGGACGCAAACATAAAATATTTGATGAACAAATCTAAGCTCTGGGCCGGCGGACTGAGTCCACCATGCAGAAGTGATGGCATAGAGCCTTTCACGGGATTCAGCTTAGAGCAGCCTCGATAGCTTTCCAGCCCGACGGTCCTTTCCATCAGCGTCTTCGCGGTGAGTTAAACGTGACCCGGTCAGCCTCGCTGCCACCAAGCCCACTGAAGCCTAACACAGTCCGGCAATCCGCCAGCCTGCCCGTGAGCGCCCAGGGCTTTGCCGAAGTCCAATCAAAGTCCTGGCCACGTGGTGAAGAGTGGGTGGGGGTGCGGGGAAGAGAAAGAGGTGTTTAAATTGTGGGCAGAAAGTAAAAACGTGGCCCAGTAATTTGCCGGAGCAGCAAAATTGGGTTTGCACAAGAATTGAAACTGAAGCTTTTGCAAATGCTGATAGGTGAAAAGTGCTGACGCCGGACACTTCTGAATAAAGGGCGTTTGTTTGCCGGAGTTACATTTTTATCGCGTACATTCCTCAGTTTGGTGCGCACAATGGCCCTCCCCCGCCTCGGGTCTAAGAGTGGGTGAGCCCAGAGCAAGGCCGCACGGAGGGGAAGTGCTGGTGCCCCCGGCCGGCCTGGGCACGGGCTCCCAGTGCAATGCCAAGGCCTTCGTGGGGTCTCTGAAGGAAACCGGTGCCTCACACCTGCCTGCAGGGCCGGGGCAGGATGAAGTGAGAGAACAGCTATGTCTTTGGGGCCATGATACGCCGCTGATAAGTTTTGGCAACTGTGGCAACTGGAGCCTCTCTGATCAGCATCCCAGCCCTGGATCAAGGCAGCCTGTCCCCAACTCTCTCTCCTCCAGACAGACAAGAAGCATCGCCCACAAGACACCACGGAGCACGCTTTCTGCTGTATCCTATCTAATAAAAGAGTAATATGCAAATTGACCATCACTCCAACACACAAGATGGCTGCCCCCATGTGGACACAAGATGGCTGCCACAAGATGGCCAGCAGGGGAGGGCAGTTGTGGTGGGACCAGGCCTGCAAGGGAAGGCAGTTGGGGGTGGCCAAGCCTGCAGGGGAGGGAAGTTAGGGGTGACCAGGCTGGCAGAGGAGGGAAGTTGGAGGTGACCAGGCCTGCAGGGAAGGGCAGTTGAGGGGGACCCAGGCCTGCAGGGGAGAGCAGTTGGAGGGACTAGGTCTGTAGGGGAGAGCAGTTAGGGGTGACTAGACCTGCAGGAGAGGGCAGTTAGGGGTGACCATGCCTGCAGGGGAGGGCAGTTAGGGGCAAACAGGCTGGCAGGGGAGCAGTTAGGCATCAATCAGGCTGGCAGGGGAGTGGTTAGAGGGTAATCAGGGGTGTTAAGCAGCCGTCCCTGGGAACTGAAAGGCTCTGAGGGGCTCTTAGGAAATGCAGGGGAAACCTATCATCAATACATTAGAGTAGGGGTGTCGAACTCAATCAGAGAAGGGTCCAAAATCTAAAATCCAGCCTAAATCGCGGGCCGAATGGTTTACTGAACAGTCATAAACTGACAATGTCATAAACTGACAGCGGAGTGCAGTGATGACAGCGCAGTGCGGGCCACATTGCAAGGCCTGGCGGGCTGGATTTGGCCCGCGGGCCTTGTGTTTGACACATGTGCATTAGAGCATTGATCACCTCCAGTGGGAAGAATATTTGCAAGAGCTTCAGATTCTCAAAAGCTTTCCTGAGTTCTTTCCTGGTGACTATGCATCCCCTCCCCACTCTCCCTCCCCCCCATCCCCGAGTTTGCTCCTCCCGGGAGACCTCCCTCAGCTGCCTGCCAGGCAAGACCCGGGCAAGACCCGGGCTCTGGCTGGTCCAGCCTCATGTTTACCAAGTGCCTTAAGTCAAGACTTTGGGGGTTACCCTCAAATTGGATTACTTACAAATAACATACAAAATCATTATTTTGGTTTGTGTGTGAAAAGCGTTACTGTAGCTGAAACAGGTTTGACTCAGTGGGTAGAGCATCAGCCTGTGGACTGAAGGATCCCGAGTTCAATGCCGGTCAAGGGCATGTACCTTGGCTGTGGGCACATCCCCAGTAGGAGGTGTGCAAGAGGCAGCTGATCAATGATTCTCTCTCAATATTTCTAACTATCTATCCCTCTCTCTTCCTCTCTGTAAAAAAAATCAATAAAATATATATTTTAAAAAAAAGCGTTACTGTAAACGCATGTGACTATGACTGACTTAACCTGTGTTGGCAGTTCCACATTTTAAAATATTTGGAGGCCCCCTCTCTCCCAAATGAAAGCAGCGGAACCCTGGCCCCCAGGAGGCACAGGCAGGGGCTGTGGCCAGCGGAGGGCTGGCTCCGGGGCTCTGGGAGACGGGCCAGAGCAGTCGCTCCGCCTGAAGGTGAGCGCCCAGCGGTGTGGACACGGTCTGCCGTCCATCCTCAGGCCGCGGCCCGCAGACAGCTCAACCCGAGCCTCCGCCACCCGCCGGCCACCTGAGCCGGGCCCTCCCCTCGGAGGCAAGTTTCAGCGGTGACTCCCTCACCATAAACCAGCACAGTTGTGTCCACGTTGCTTTGAGGTCAGATGGTGAACTTGCCCGCCCTCTTTAGTTAGTAATTATTAATAATAATAATAATAATAATAATAATTCTTTTGTGTTTTCTTATTTCAACTTAACTAACAAAACAAAGCTTTGGAGTGAAAAGAAAGCTGCATGGGACATTGAGAGCAGAACTTTAAGATGAGAACAAACATTACCAAGGGATTTGGAATTTCTGATTGGCACCGAGCGACGGCAAGATCACGCCGATAATGGACACGCCTTTCAATGAAGGGAACGTAAGTATTTGGGTAGATAGGTCAGTACCTATGAACTCTGACTCTGAATTATCTGGGTGTTTCTTTAATGTTGTCACTTATTTTATGGAGCTACAACCCGTATACGACTCAGTGTCATAAATTAAGAAAAAGTAAACTCCTTACACAGATCAGTGTGAAGCATTTGAAGTTGTTTTTCTCGTATTGAAAAGCCATGGCAGCTCTGAGCAGGCCCTGCCTGAAAGAGCAAGGTAGGAGGAGACCCCATACACGGTAGCATGAGACTCCATACATGATAGGATGAGACCCCATACATGGTAGGATGAGACCCCATACATGATAGGATGAGACCCCATACATGTTAGGATGAGACCCCATACATGTTAGGATGAGACCCCATACATGATAGGATGAGACCCCATACATGTTAGGATGAGTCCCAATACGCAATAGCATGAGATCCCCATACTCGGTAGGATGAGACCCCATACATGTTAAGATTTTTTCATGTGCCTGTTGGCCACCCACATGTCTTCTTTGAAAAAAATGTCTCCTCAGATCTTCTGCCTACTGTTTTTTATTTTTCTGCTAACGAGCTGAATGGGCTCTTTATGAAATTGTGTATTAGCCCCTCAGCAGATGTGTGATTTACAATTGTTCTCGCCCACTCAGCAGGCTGCCTTTACAACTTGTTGCCTCTTTGCTTGGCTGTGCAGAAGCTGTTTGGTTTGGTGTAGTTCTACTTGCCTATTTTTGCTTTTGCTTTTGGTGTCAAAGAAGTAATCTCCAAGACCCGTGTCAGAGCGATTACTACCTACGCTTTCTTCTGGGAGTCTCAGCCTTACATGCAAACCTTTAATCCATTTGTCATCACTGCCTGTGTGTGGTGTAAGACAGTGGTCCAGTTTCATTCTTTTTCGCGGGGCGGTCTCATTTTCCCAGCTCCATGTGCCGGGCACTAGTGTGTTTAGCATTTTTTACACAAGCAGCTTATTTAAATTTGTCAACAACATTGTAAGGTTGGTAACACTATTAACCAGAGCTTTACAGATAAGGAGCATGAGATACGGAAGGGTTAGGTCTGACTCCCGAGCATAACAATGTAACTACCACATGCAAAATGACCAAATGTCTTCATACATATTTTAACCAAGTTTTGTTCTATATGAAAACAAAATAAAATTAAAATGTCAAATTAAATAAAATGTTGGCAATGGACATATTATTCTAAAGAATAAAAACTGCTTTCCCCCGTAGACAGAGCTGTGGAGTTCTCTATGAAATTGATAGCGTACATGTTATCATTTGAATCACCGTGATTGTAAAGGAAATGCGAGGACAGACGTGGTTGCCAGGAAATTTCCCGGAGCGTGGAAAGCTCACACCGGCCCTCGACAGCATTTCCCTCCCTCCAGCTTCCCCCGCGGCTCTCTCCGGCTTTCACTCCACATTTGGGGAAAACGGAGATCCTTGCTGACAACATGGCTCTTACTCCCTAATTGTAAATGTAAATTTTGTTCTTGGAAATTTTCCTTGCTTTTCCGTAAAAATAACTTGTTTAAAGGTACCATTCTCACCAGGTCTAAGGTTTTCCCTTTGTAATATGCTTCTTAAACTGTTTTGTAACAGTATTTCCGTAGGGGAAATGAAACAATATTATGATGGCATGATTTGTTTTACACCCGTGCAATCTCATATACGCACACATAAAGCAGCATTACCGCAGATTAACGTTCTTATATGAGATTAAATTCTCATTAATATATTTCTAATGTTTTATGAAAAATATTTTAATACAAGAAGTACAATTTCCTCATCTATTTTGCTACCATTGCTTTTTTTTTTTTGTTTCAGATCATTTCCATTAAAATATCTTGCTTCCTAACAAAAAACATTTTTTTTTTTAAAGAAAGAATTGGGGTAATATTCTGCCTCTGCTATTGGAGGCATGAGACTGGGTATCCACCCAGGTTGGAATGGGAAATTAGGAAAGTGCTAGAAGGTGTTAATACTAGAGTACTAGTTATTTCTTTTCAGTTATCTCTTTTATCTTCATTGATGATGAGAAAAAACATAATTTTCTAGAGTAATTTCGCTTTTAAATATGATTGACGCTTCCTTTATAAATCTTTACAACACTGTAAGCACATATTCCTTACATATCTAGACCTAACACACACCCAAGGTAATATTTTTAAATATTTGTGTTAACTTTCTCTACTGGTCATGTGGACTGTCATTATGTATGTTTGTCTTGTTGTTCTAGCACCTTCTTAAGTCCCTAATTCTTTTTTTTTCATTTTAATTTCTTTATTGATTGAGGTATTACATATTTGTCCTCATTCCCCCATTACCTTCCCAACGCCCCCTCTTACCCCACACTCATGCCCTCACCACCCCTGTGTCTGTGTCCACTGGTTAGGCTTATATGCATGCATACAAGTCCTTTGATTCATCTCTCCCCCTTACCTCCACCCTCCCCTACTTGCCCTCTGAGGTTTGACAGTCTGATCTATGCTTCCCTGTCTCTGGATCTGCTTTTGTTCATTAGTTTATGTTGTCCATTATTTCCTTTGTGTGGTAGATAAGCATTTTGGTTACCCATCTTTCTTATCTCACGGGCCATGCACATAAGCAACAATGGGAATTACCAAAAACTATAGTGTTCCCATAATTCCTGATGTAACTGTCACCTGCTCGGCAGTCGGACTGAGAGGCTGCATTGTTTTGGTCGGACCTTTGCTTTGAATCAGCCAGCAATGAGCGGGAAAGGCTGGATTCTGTTGGACTTCGCTTGTCGCTCTTTGTGAAGCTGCTTGATTGCCGGGATGGAGACCAGAGCTGGCTTTGGGCCTCTGGCTGTTCCCAACCACAGAGCAAAGTCAGTGCCCACACACTAGCCTGCCCCGGCATGTGCTTGCACATGTGCACCCATGTACTAGTACATGGGCATGTTAGTGTGTGTGTGATGCTGTGATCGCCGGCGGGAAGGCTCAAGGCCCTTCCATTCTGACATTGGAGCTGAAATCACCGTCCATTGTTGACTGCTGTTCAGTAGTCAGTAAAATCTCCAAAGAACAGCACGGCTCCTAGGATTTTCTAGAAACTTCACTTGCTCTCAAAGCTTTCATATTAAGGATAAAGGGAAGTCACAGGAAATCTATTCCAGTGACTTGAATAATTCATCGATACACTGGGAAGATGGCTAATAAATATTATTGCTACGTCTGATTTTACATTCAATCTCTATCTGCGTCCAGCTTTGAGACTATCCTTGCAAGGCCCTGCGATCGCACAGTCATTTCGAGGAGTCCTGGAGAGAGGAAACAGCCCTCTTCTGTGAAAGCGGATCAACAGGGACGCAGAGAAATGTTCTCAGAGGCCCCGGAGGAGGCAGGGCTTGGACTTAACCCGGCGCAGGTCGCTCACTGTTGGTAAAGAATGTCACGGTGGCCCAGTGGGGAGTAGGGCAGCTTTGACTTACGCATTACCAAGACAAACACCGGCCCAAGGACAGTTTCCCAACATCTCCTTCTTCATGCTGAGCACACCTTGCTGCATTTAGTGAAACGCTGCTCTAAGCAAAGTGCTAGCCATTGGGTGATGCTGTCAAGGAACTCGGACTTGCCACCGTGGATGTGTGAGAAGGACACGGCACATCCCACCTCCACATCCCCTGCGGTCCCGGCCGGTCACCCGTTCTCTCTGTCCCTGCTGCCACCGCTCTTTCCCCCGAAGGATCTGCCTCCACATAGCGCTCCTGCCTCGGGGCTCTGCCCCCACCCTCATCCTCTCCAGCCTTCTTTCTCCACTGATGAAAACCTCCAAAAATTCACCCTTTTCTGTTAAATAAATTCCAGCCTCCTGGGCCTGGCTTACGCCTGTCTTAATGGCTCTGGGCCAGTCCTTACCGCCCACACCTCTCCCTCAGCAACATCAGGCTCCAGGCCCAGGCACCTGTCCCCAAACCACAGTGAGGGGCCCTCACAGTCTCCTTTCTCCTCACGCCAGGCCTTCACGCTGGACCCCTCCCCGGACTCTGCTTACTGACGTCCGAGAAGGTCACCTGGTCCATGAGGACCGTCCTGATGACAGGGGTCAGAGACCTTTCATTCCTTTAGCCACTGACATGCTGATGATGCTTCTCCTAGAGACTGTCACCACGCCACCCAGGTTACAGGCAGAGCAGACATATCTCCTTGTAGGAATCAGGTCGCCGAGCCCTCCATGGCATCCACCCGAACACGGTGGTGCTCAGGAATGCCGGGAGCAGGCGTGTGACGGGTAAAGCCGCTCAGGACGCAGGGGCTGCCCGCCTGCCGGGCCGTGCGGTTGGGTCACAGGGTCAGGCGGACGATGTCGGCGTGAGAAAGGCACAGATAAGCGTCTACTCAGTTGACTGACGCGCATCACACCCCCTGCCACACTGTTTTGGTCAATGACGGAGCAGCTCTATAACTGCAGCCCCGTGAGATTATAAGGTTGCTGAGAAACTCCTATCACCTAGTAACGCCATAGCCCATGGAACATTCCAGCACAATGCATTCCTCACGTGTTTGTGATGATGCTGGTGCAGACAATCCTAGAGGAGCACAGCATATGCACGTGCAGCATGTATACGCACAGCGCCGACATGCACAGCTAGAGGCGGTACACCTAGGTCTGAGCATGCATTCCGTGAGTGGCACAACAATGAAGTCGCCTAATGACTCATTTCTCAGAAAATACCCGATGTTCAATGGGACATGCCTGTATTGCTATTACTAGAGGTCCGGTGCATGAAATTTGTGCTTTTTTTTGGGGGGGCGGGGCGGGGAAGAGCGGGGAATACCTCAGCCCAGCCTGCATCCTCTCGCAGTCCAGGAGCCCGTGGGGGATGTCTGGCTGATGGCTTAGGCCTGGACCTAAGCCATCAGATGGACATCCTTTGTGCTGTGCGGAGGCAGGAGAGGCTCCCGCCACCGCTGATGTGCTCCCCAGCCATGAGCCCGGCTTCTGGCTGAGCGGTGCTCCCCCTGTGGGAGTCACTGACCACCAGGGGGCAGCTCCTGCGATGAGTGTCTGCCCTCTGGTGGTCAGTGGGCATCATAGAGACCGGTCGTTCTGCTGTTTGGTAGATTTGCATATTACCCTTTTATTATATAGGATTATTTAAAAATATATTTTTATTAATTTCAGGGAGGAAGGGAGAGGGAGAGAGGGGGAGATACATCAGTGATGAGAGAGAATCATTTATCAGCTGACTCCTGCATGCCCACACTGGGGATCAGCCCACAACCTAGACGTGCGTTCTTGACTGAGAATCGAACTGTGACCTCTGGGTTCCTAGGCTGATGCTCAGGGCCGGGCAGCACATGACTGTAGTGTTGTCATTGTTGGCATTTAGACCAGAGTCGTCAGGGAATTATTTAATAGATCATCAAGAAACTAAATTAGTTACAGGGCTTTCTTAGATTTCATCTAACTCTACTTCAAATATAATCCTAAGTATTTAAACAATTAAACCCATTTGTGAAAAGAAATACAGAGGGAATCAATGGAAACACAGGAGACATTTACAAACATCGACACAAGACGAAGAAGAGACCTGTAATGATGCTTATGACCTGTGACGTCCTATGTCGAGTGCTTTGAGAATAAGAAAAGGAACTGCACAGAAAAAGACATTTTTTAAATGGTTGGATTTAAAGATGCATATGACACCCCATTGGAAAGTTAGTGACTTAAAACGAAGTCAGAGTGCAGGCTAGGTCAGCCGGGGGCCGCGGTCAGCCCGGCCGAAGCCTGCCTTCGCCTCGCATGGTGGACGCAGCACAGAGAACGCCAGCTGTGAGCGCGGGCAGGGTCCCGCCACAGTCCTCAGCTCGTCCGCGGGCCACGGCCTGATCGCACAGGGGCCGGCCTTGGCTCCTGGCCTCCCCGGCGGAGGCTGCTCTTACCACCCGCCCCCACTCTCCCGGTCATGGCCTCGGGCCCTCACTGGCGATGCGTAACCAGGTGCCCCACTGCAGGGGCCGCTGAGTAAGTCACCCCGGGAGCACGGAGTCCTCAGGCCCCGTTTCTCTGTGAAATGCATTTGATGACGTGGGTGCCCCCCAATTGCCGTTATTTTCGGTTTTCATGGAGAACCCATTCTTCTCCCGGCACACTCAGGGGAGGTGGGCGGGAGAGGCGCTCACGGCGCTGGGGGTGCAGGTGAGAACTCGTCTTGTGCACTATTTTTCTTAGATAATCGAGAACTAATTTGATGTACACATTTCAGGTGAATGTCAGTAAGACGATTCCCCATACACCTGGCAATGTGGAAATGCAGCTTTCTCAGCTGCCCCTCAGAGGTGTCCTTTCACCCCCACTGGGACCTTCAAGGCGGAGCCGGTCATAACGCCGCGAGTGAGGGACAGACGTGCCCTCCGGACGCGGAATCTGTCTCCCGCCGGCCCGCGGACAGAGCTCAGGCCCCCTGCCCGGCGGAGAGGCCGAGGCTGCGGCGCTGCGAGTGCCCAGGCCAGGCCCGGGGCTGACGGGCCGGGGGTTCCCAGGGCAGAGGGTGGAGCTGCGCTCAGAGTGGGGGAGGGAGGACCTGAAATTCTACGACTGGCCTCATCACAGCCGATTGCCTTGGTTTTGAAGAAACCCCTCTATGGAGATGGTGGGAATGTGATCGGAACGCTGTCTGCGCTCCGCAGGGGGAAGGAGAGAGGCTGCAGGCTGAATCCCTGAGCGGCCTCCTTCCTCCGTAAGAAACACACGAGCAGAAGCAGAGCTCTACGGCGGCGAGTTCCGGGACTTTCCACCGTGTCCACGCCACGAGGGAGGTGTCCACGAGGGAGGTGTCCACGCCAGCCCTTTTTCCTGCCTCTCCAAGCGCCACGGCCGCCACCGGGAGGCCTCCCGCTGTCATTGGTGCCCTCCGGTGTGCTGACCTCTGTGACCTTTGACCTCTGGGTCTCTGGCCAGGTTCCAGGCATTCGCACTCTTAACTTACAGACGTTTTCTCTTTGAAGCTGTGCCATCGGCAGGGGCTGGGGCCGGAGCAGGTGGAGCAGGGCGGCGGCAGAGGCTCTCCCAGGCCAGGGTGCTGCGGCCCTGCCCGGTCCCGGCCCCCCCGCCTCCTGTCCCCTCCGCCGTCTCCATCCCACCCCTCTCCCCAGAGTCCTCCCCGCCCTCATGGCATGGACCAAGACACTTCGTCTCACAGGACATCGGTAGCCGGCTCCATCCCTCCTCCAAACAGGCTCCATCCCTCCTCCAAACCCTAAGGACCAAGGCGCCCTCCGCCCACAGGCACCGCTCCCTGACCTAACACAGGGGCGCCCCGAGGGAATGCCCACTCCCCGGCTGCTGGCACCCTCACCTTTCCAACCTGACAGCGGGCGCCCCCTGCTCTGAGGGCGTGGGGCGGGCCCATTCTCACTTCCCACTGACAAACCGAACCGAGAGCCGACACTCCCCAGCTGACAGCGCAGGGGAAGCCACCGTGTGCCGCGGGCCAGAGGGTGTGCTCTGATGGCTCCAGGAAGCTTCGCCAGAGGTAACGGCCCAATTCAGTCCGCACAGATGACCACAGAAACTGGTACGCTACTGTTTTTTCCATGAAAAGATAATTGAAAAACGATGATAGAATGATGTTAATGCTGAATAGTTACAGATACTCCAATATCCACTTAAATTTATGGATCCAATTATTATTTGCAGAGTAAATTGTATAGTGTTCAAAATGTTATGATGTTAATATTTAAATCAGAATTGAGAAATATGCTATTATGATAAATGCCAATTATAAAATTTGGGGGTTTTTCTTCTTCTTCTTTTTAACCACTGAAATAAAATAAAACCCCGGTTGGAGAGTTACCGTTAATCACCAACATACCAACTGGCTACATAAAAATCAGCTGATTTAAGGGAAAGTAAGAAAGTTTGTACCACGGAGGGGGGGGTGGAGGGGGTCGGGGGGGGGGCAGGGATGAAGCAATTATTTGTATGTAGCTACACCTGGAAGGGAAATACTTAGAGTTTAATAGGTGGGGCTACTTGTTAGGTTAATAATGAAAATATGATCACAACAGCCAATACGTATGTATGCTTCATACACGTCAGTGACTACCCTACATTTTTTAAATCTATTAGCTCATTTGATCCTCACATACAAAGTAAGAATTACTAGTATCCCTTTCATTCCATTCCATGCTTGGAGACTTTATTTATTTATTTTAAAATATATTAAAAACTTTAAAAAATAGTTGTATTGATTTCGGGGAGGGAGGGAGGGAGGGAGAGAAACATCGATGATGAGAGGAATCATGGATCGGCAGCCTCCTGCAGGTCCCACACTGGGATCCAGCTCACAACCCGGGCAAGTGCCCTGACTGGGAACTGAACTGAGACCACCAGACTCATAGGTGACTCTCAGTCACGAAGCCATGCCAGCTGGGCTGGAGACTATTTACTCCATTTCTTCAGGCGACTGAAACCAATACTCCTGGGCTGGGAGTGTCCCAGCTGCACCGGGGGAGGGGGAGGAGTGGGGGGGGGGCTCGGACCCGCTGGGAAGAAGTCTTCGCATCCCTGCAAAGCAGCCGGCCCTGAGCTCAGCCCTGCAGGAGCCGAGGCCGGGCCCAGCCCAGCTCCCGCCCAGGCTGCTCCCAGGCTGCCTGTCAGGAAGCTCCTCCCCCTGCCCTGAGCCGGGTCCACTCACCACGCACACCTGCATTCAGCCATTCACCCAGCCATCCCTCCTTCACTCATTCACTCAATCACTCATTCAGCTCTGTACTGGGAGCCCAAGTGCTCCCGCAGAGGATACACACACTGACGCTCACATCAGAGCCCTGGTTTGCCAAGACCTTGCCGTTTAAAAGCAAATTGCCCATCACCCGCCCTTGTTCCCATACAGCTGTGGGCACTCCCTCAGATTACACCGTCCCTCGGCCGGGGGCGGGGCCCGCTCCCCGCTGGCCGGGCCTGTCACCCCAGACCCAGAGAACGTTCCAAAGAAGCTGGTTTCCTAACCCGCTTCCTCCGTCCAGCCGCTGCCAAATTCCTTTCCCAACGCAGCTCCGAAGCCATGCTTGTGACTGAGCAGCCCTCCCCCACCACGTGTGCAGTCACCCTCCTCACCACGTGTGCGATCACCCTCCTCACCACGTGTGCGATCACCCTCCCCACCACGTGTGCAGTCACCCTCCCCACGCGTGTGCGATCACCCTCCCCACCACGTGTGCGATCACCCTCCTCACGCGTGTGCGATCACCCTCCCCACCACGTGTGCGATCACCCTCCTCACCACGTGTGCGATCACCCTCCTCACCACGTGTGCGATCACCCTCCCCCACCACGTGTGCAGTCACCCTCCCCACCGCGTGTGTGATCACCCTCCCCACCACGTGTGCAGTCACCCTCCCCACCACGTGTGCAGTCACCCTCCTCACCACGTGTGCGATCACCCTCCTCACCACGTGTGCAGTCACCCTCCCCCACCACGTGTGCAGTCACCCTCCCCACGCGTGTGCGATCACCCTCCCCACAACGTGTGCGATCACCCTCCCCACCACGTGTGCAGTCACCCTCCCCACCACGTGTGCAGTCACCCTCCTCACCACGTGTGCAGTCACCCTCCCACACCACGTGTGCAGTCACCCTCCCCACGCGTGTGCGATCACCCTCCCCACCACGTGTGCGATCACCCTCCTCACCACGTGTGCGATCACCCTCCCCACGCGTGTGCGATCACCCTCCTCACCACGTGTGCGATCACCCTCCCCACGCGTGTGCGATCACCCTCCTCACGCGTGTGCGATCACCCTCCCCACCACGTGTGCGATCACCCTCCTCACCACGTGTGCGATCACCCTCCCCACGCGTGTGCGATCACCCTCCCCACCACGTGTGCAGTCACCTCCCCCACCACGTGTGCGATCACCCTCCCCACCACGTGTGCGATCACCCTCCCCACCACGTGTGCAGTCACCCTCCCCCACCGCGTGTGTGATCACCCTCCCCACCGCGTGTGCAGTCACCCTCCCCCACCACGTGTGCAGTCACCCTCCTCACCACGTGTGTGATCACCCTCCCCACCGCGTGTGCAGTCACCCTCCCCCACCACGTGTGCAGTCACCCTCCTCACCACGTGTGCAGTCACCCTCCCCCACCACGTGTGCAGTCACCCTCCCCACCACGTGTGCAGTCACCCTCCCCACCACGTGTGCAGTCACCCTCCCCCACCACGTGTGCAGTCACCCTCCCCCACCACGTGTGCAGTCACCCTCCCCACCACGTGTGCGATCACCCTCCTCACCATGTGTGCAGTCACCTCCCCCACCGCGTGTGCAGTCACCCTCCTCACCACGTGTGCAGTCACCCTCCCCACCACGTGTGCAGTCACCCTCCCCACCGCGTGTGCAGGTCACGGGCAACTCCTTACCACTTGCTCTCACCCCCCGCGTTCACCTCGATGGCCCCGTGTGTTCCCGCCTCTGCCTGTTGCACCCACAGCCTCCCTGACCTCACACGCCCGCCTCCCTGTGCCCCTCTGTCCAGGCCCAGCCCAGGCCGCCGCTGGCAGTGTTTCCCCACCGCCCACAGTGACCTCTCTCCTCTCTCTGGTCCCCCCCTCCCCCCCTCTCTCTCTCTCTCTCTCTTCCCCTTGGACGACCTCAGCACTGACTGACTGCGCTGGTCCAGCGCACAGGGGATCAGGCAGCAGCTGGTCTCCCGCCCCGTCCGGTCCCAGCCCTGCGGGGGCATCACCCGGGAGGAGGACGCAGGGCGGCCCAGGCCCCGGCCAGGCCTGTGCAATCAGCGCCGGGATGACCTGAGGTGACAGCGGGCCCAGTGGCCTCCGCGTCCCAGCACCGCCCCTGAGGGGGGTGACAGGCCCAGCCCTGGCTCCCTGTCGCTCCCGCAGCCCCAGCACCGGCACCGGGAGCCCTCAGAGCGCCGGGGTTCTCCAGCGTGCGGCTTTAAGCAGGAAAAACACCCCAAATTGCACATGTAGGGCGCACAGCCCCCGGGAATGGGCACCGTGTGCGCAGGCCACGGCCTTTCTGCGCTTCGCTTCCCGGTAACCTCGGCCTAGTCACCCACGTTAGCAGGCGCCTTATCTGGAAATATGTAAATCCATTTAAATTAATTTCCTGTAATACCACACAAAACAATAATCATATTAGCGCCACTCACAATGTACTAATAACATCAACATAATGGCGCTCGAATATGAAATTGCCAGGTAATAGGCTTTCCATAAATTGTTCAGCGAGAACGTCATTTTTAACCGTCTCTGGTGCTCCGGGCCAGAGCTGTGCGCCTGGCGCAGCTTCTCTGCCTCTGCAGGAGCTGTCAAAGGGCCTTTGTGATCCAAACAGAAGGCAGCCTATTGCGGAGGCCATGGCCCTTTTGGGGAGCTTCCCCCACTGCGGGCTCTGGTCTGGCCCACAGGGGCCGGGCACATAGGGGCCGGGCACACAGGGGCCGGGCACACAGGGACCAGGTACACAGGGGCCGGGCACACAGGGGCCGGGCACACAGGGGCCAGGCACACAGGGGCTGGGCACACAGGGGCCGGGCACACAGGGGCCGGGCACACAGGGGACTGGGCACACAGGGCCGGGCACACAGGGCCAGGCACACAGGGCCGGGCACACAGGGCGGGCTCACAGGGCCAGGCACACAGGGGCTGAGGCTGGGCAGGGCTGGCCCACCTGGAGGCAGCAGCCTGGAAGGGAGCTCCTGCCAGCGCTGCCTCCTGGGCGCGAGGTCAGCCGCCGTGGAGTCGGATGGGCGCACAGGCTGTTGCGGAACCCTCCTGGCTCCTGGGCTGGGCACAGGGCAGCCACGTGCCCGGGGCCTCAGGGAGCCGGAGGGACCTGGTACCGGGCTCCGGGTAAAGGTCAGGGCAGAGGCTGGAAGTCTGAGCGTGCAGATGCTGCTGTGCCGCACCGTTTGGGAGTCTGTGGGCTGATGCTCCACCGCTGAGCCACCCGCCGGGCAGTTCTGATGTACGGTTCTGCGGACAGTCCCTGGGCCTCCTCAGGACCTTCCTCAGAGCAGTGATTTTCTATTAAAGAGGGAGGGTGCTACATTCTAAGGACACCTGGTCTCAGACAGCGGCCTGAGTCCCCTGGGGAGGGCGTTGGGCTGGTGATCGTGGGTCCCCACAGGGAGGGACAGGAAAGGGCTCGGCGAGGTCCCCAGAAGCAGCACTGGGCAGCAGGCACCTGACATTCAGGGCGGAGCGGAGAGGATGCGGAGTCCGGAGGCCTCTGGGCAGCGGTGCCATTCACACGGGGAGGGCGGGGAGGGTGGGTTCCCAGCGCCAGAGGCATTCTTCCCCCTTCTCCTTCGGGGACCAGGAACCCCACTCCCGCCTCCGGAGACATCTGCATAATCATTTGCATCTGAAGGGAGCTCCCAGACTGGAGGCCTGGCAGGCTCAGGGCTCCTGTGATGGCAATTAGGAGCAGAAATGGAGGAACAATGGCTGTGGAGACACAGTTGCTGAGCTGTGGGCGGATGGAGCAGAAAAATCTCCTCCTTTTACAGCCTGAGCTCTGAGTGATGGCAGAGTCAGACTAGCCGGCCTTTGTTCTCTGGAGCTGGTTGTGAGCCCAATGGGGCCCAAACCAATGGGGACCCATGTGGGGGCCGGGGAGGGCTCCCAGCGGCAGGAAGCGAGGCACACCGATGGCAGAGGGCCAGGCCCAGACCCCACAGAGCCCGGGCCGCGGTGCTGCTGTGGGTCCCGGGCTCTGTGGAGGGCCGAGGTGGTGGCCGGAGAGCGCCCCGCAGGATGCCGAGGACGGAGTGGGAAATGAGGCGACAGGCGCACGGAGGGCTGGGACAGAGCTGGTGGCTGCTCCCCGTGGTCCCAGGAGTGCACTCTCAGAAACACAGGGGCGAGCCCTGCCCAGCCTCGGCTCTGCTCCCTCCCCCAGGCGGTGGGATATCCTTATTCCTGGTCCTTCCCCCCCAGTCAGTGCTCCCACCCAGCCCTCCACCCAGGAGCTGCGGGAGGTGCATGGCAGGCCAGTGAAGGTCTCAGACAGTGTGAATGGCCAGCCATATGTACCCCCCCCCACCCCCCCCCCAGTGGGAAGGACCACGTGGGGAAGCTGGTGGAGGGAGAACTAGAGAATGAATGTTACCCAGAGGGGTGCTTACTAGGTGGCTGAAATGATGTCAAAGCCATTGGTGCTGGAAGGCGGAGGGGGTATGAGGAAGTGTCTTAGATGGGCCTCCCATTCAGTTGTGTAGATCACCTGGGAGGAGGAGGAGGAGGAGCTGGGAGGAGGAGGAGCTGGGATGGAAAGGATCAGGGATAGAAAGGACCTGGGAGGAGGAGGAGCTGGGAGGAGAGGAAGCAGGTGGGCCAGGCCTAAAGTCAGTGCGGGACAGGGCTGGGGTCCATAGGACAGTGAACAGGTCTGACCACCGAGGGAGCAGAGGCTGCACAGAGGTGACCGGGAGGCAGCGTGGGAGCCCAGGTTCTGGAGGAGCCCTTTCTTATGCCCACCCACTGTGAGCCACGCTCCTCCTGGGCGGGGCTACCGCTGCACGTTAACTGTCCTCACTGTCTGTCTTGGGTGATTAGGAACCTGTGGGAATTCCCCGCAGCTCAGGGCAGCTTCCTCGTTTGTGAAGGCGGGCACAGCAGTGCGGCCTGTGGTGGCCCAGGTGCAGGCGGCTCAGGAGCCACCACGTCTTGGCATCAGCACACCGTCCCAGCTCAGGGAGAGGAGCCGCTGCGTCACCCTGAGCAGGAGGCGTTGCTAGAGGCGTTTCACAGATAGGATCTCGTCCTAATGATGTTGATACAGAAAGCTGATGCTTCTTCCAGGAGCGCTAATACAAATAATTGGTAGGCATCTCTCTCCCAAGGTGCCATCATTACCGTGAAAATTGTCAGATGATGTGCGAATACTGATTTTAATGAGGGTGGCACCAAAATAAAGCAGATCCCTAATTATAAAAAGAAACAGACGAACAAACGAACACCCAGGAATCCATCTCTGTGCCCATGGGGCAGGGCCTTCTGGGAGCCTCGGCATGTAATGCGAGAAGAATTCCACAGGAGAGCATTTCCTAGTGAGTCCAATACGCAATGCCAACAGGTCCAATTAAAACCAACAGTGTGCCTAAAAGGTTCCTCAAAATATTAAAATATTGGGAACTGAAGCGGCTTCCTTACTGTGATAAAGTTGTGGCAAACAAGGGCCCGTCTTGTGCTTAATGGATGGACAAATTAAATTCTGTTTAAAAATTGGAACAAGAATGGTTCCTTAATAGCGTTCTGAAAACCCTGGTTAATGCAATGAGACATGCAAAAATAAAGAGGTATGATAATGGGGAGAGAGGAAAGATCATTATTTGTACTTAACATAATGGAAAACCAGACTATGCGGAGGAGCCACCAAAAATAATAATGCCTAATAAAGTGATTCAATAAAATGCTAGATTTGAAACAAACACACCAAAATTAATAGCCTTGCTTATTAGCGGCAGCCACCAGCCAGAGTAATAAAAATATAGATCCTGCTCGCAATACCAAGCCCTTCCACACACGGACCCCTGGGGATGTGCCTACTGAGGCCTGAGTGGTCGCTATAAAGAAAATTGGAAAAAAATATTTAAAAAGAAAATAAAAGAACAATAAATTGACAGACACAAGCCTATCTATGGATTGATCCATTGATCAATCAACGATCTACTTATCTAGGTATTTATAAACACATGTATATATTCCTGAATGAGAAGACAAAATACCCTCTCAAGCAATCGAATAGGTTTCTACAAACTAACTAGGAAAAGGAAGGATTAACGATCAGATATTTAAAAGCACAGAGAAAGAGCGATTAAAATAGATGAACAGTGGTAAAACAAACAAATAAAAAAAAAATACACAGCAGTGTAAATCAGTGGCCCTGACTAAGGGATCCGAGTCATCGTCTTATGTAATGGGGATCTCTACCTCGGACGTGACCACCCCACGCCCACCGGTCTCCTGAATAACCTGCGTGGCCCCTCGGTGTGGGCTCCCTGGGCTCAGCTTCCGCCCTGACTCTCTGACCCCTAATTACCCAACAGCCAGGGGGATCCCTTAACTCCAACCAGACCTTCTCACTCTAGTATTCAGAGACCCCCGGGCTGCATCGTGGCGGGTGGAATTGTGTGTTCCCTGCCCATGTGCAGTGGAAAAGATCTGTCAGATGCCATCGGCTCAGGAGCCGAGGATGAGGCCATCGGGGATGTGAGGTGGGTCCTCCTCAGTGACCCGTGTCCTCAGAAGAGACAGACAGGAGAGGCTCCGAGAGAACACAGGGGAGAAGGCCCGTGGAGACTGGGCCTCGGTGCCCATGAGCTGAGGATCCTGAGGGAGGAGCGGGGGGGAGTGGGCAGATTCTCCCTCCGATCAGTGAGGCCCATGTAACTGTCTTTCTTCTTAAGCACCCTGCCGGCCTCGGGTGGGAAGAAGGTGGCAGGGAGGGGCCCCTGCCCAGCAGAGGTCGGCACCCTGCACCATGGAAGATTCCAGAACAGCCGTGCTCTCGCTGTCCAACCTGGGTCAATGACAGTCGCCACACTGAGCTCACGGGGAGCCCTCGTGTACCTCACCTGTTCCTCACCTTCCAGGGGCGACCCTCCGCAGTCCTGGGCCCTCAGACCTGAGCCCCGCGTGCCAGCAGGACCGAGCCCTGTGCTGAGGGGCAGCTCTGGCCCGCACCCGGGACAATCGCGTCTATTCATCGGGCCCAACAACACGCCACAATGGCCGGCTTGTGGGGAACTTTTTGGGTGGAATGTGAAGTTCTGCTTCAATGGGCTGCTTGTCTTTATCGCTGGGTGCCTTTGCCGAGGGTAAGAAACAATGCCAGGCTGCTCTGCCCACCCCCGCCCCTCCGCCAGCTTCGTTTCTCTGCCGGGCACATACTTCTGGGCATTAATGAGGGCTTGGATTCTTCTGTGATCCACAGAAAGTCTTTTCCCAGGCTGACTCCTAAACGCTCGGAGGTGAGCTGTCGCCTGGACTTGGCCCGTTAACTTCAGGGGGTCCACGGGCGGCAGCAGGGGCGGCCTCCTGGTGGGGGCCACCCTCTCCCGTCCGTCGCCGGCCCCGTGAACTGTTCAGCCGAAGATGCCAGGCCCGAGGGGAGCTACAGTCTAACAGTGCACCCCAGGCACCCTTCAAACCTGAGGGCCCAGAGGGAGCAGCCCCGTCCCCGGGGCCACCCGAGTCTGTGGCTGGCTCCTGGTAACTCAGTGTGGGATCCACCGAAAGTCCAGTCATGCCGATTACGAGGCCCGGACGGTTTCTCCACAGACGACAGAATAGACATCATCCCTAAAGCACGAGGTGAAGTTTCAGAAATTCCAACAAAAGCAGTATTGTTCCGGTCCCTTCCTGACACACAGTTTTCACAAGGAGGGAAGTGCAATGCTTTGCCCACCAAACGGAGAGAAAGCGGAGCGGGGTGCGGGGTGCAGGAGCCGAGCGGCTGCCCAGGCCCCGGGCATTTCAGGGCCGGTTCACTCGGACCCGCAGGGCCGCTGCCTCACCCCGGCCAGGCGGGCAGCGGGCGAAGTCCTCTCCTGTCTGCTTCCTGTGCCGTGATGGTTGAGATGCTAATTCGACCTTAGGGCATATTTTGGTGAAGCCGCCGCCGAGGGCCCAGACTGCTGTGCTGCTGTTTCTCTGTCCTGATTGGTCAGCATCCTGTGCTGTCTCTTTAGCTGCCGTGGGATTGGACGTGACGGTTTATCCTAAGTGGGAGACACGGGGCCCCGGGTTTCCAATGGACGAGGCGGTGACTAAAAGCAGCATTTATCACCTTGTGGCCACTTCTCCGGAGAAGCGGGGGTCCCAGGCAGGTGTGGTCCATCTTGGACATCCCGTGGTTGCGGCCGGGCTTGGGGAAGGAAGGAGGTGTCACCTGACCACGCTGCCCAGGCGGCCAGCCTCACCAGCCAGCTGGGGCCACTTCCCCTTCCCGCAGGGCCTGGCCCAGGCGATGTGCTTCAGTTAAGACGGCGGCCTTTTCTGATTCAAACTTCAGTGTGCACTGAGGGTCACGCCAGAGGCAAGCCCCTAGCCTGCCTGTGCCCCATGCCCCACGCCCCGTGCCCAGTGCCTGCACACAGGGTCACCCACAGCAGACTCTGCCCCCGGAGCCGGCTGACCTCTGCCCAGTTGCCAGGTGCAGGCTCCAGCATGCACCGTCCTCCTCGCCCGGCGCACAGAGGTCACGGGGCCCACGGAGGATCTGCTCACAGCCAGGCATGTGGACGGTCCCTCCCGGGTGCTTCCGAGGACAGGGCGGGGGGGGGGGGTGCCCGTTTCTGGCCTCTCAGGACCCTCCTAAGAGGCTCGTGCCCGGAAACAGTATTAACTCAGAGCCTCCCCAGCCACGGCCGCAGATGAGATTCCTGTGGACACCGGCAGTTAGCAGCTGCTTGGCCCCAAGGAAAGGGATTCAGTATAAATGCGTGTTGGCGAAAGAGGGGCCCCTGTAGTTTTCTCCAAATGGACCGTCTCTGTATTGGAAGAATCATCACGTTCTCAGATCCTCGGGACCATCCGTCACGCCATCGACAGGAAGCTGGGGTGTGATGAGGAGTGTGAGCTCCTGGCCTGGGCTGGGCGGGAGGCCGGGGGGCAGGACCGGCTTTCCGAAGGGAAGCGGCTGGAGAGATGGTTTCTCCTGGGAGCCTGCCCCCCGCCCCCCGCTCCTCCGCCCAGTCAGCCCCGCAGGGGAAACAGGGTGGCTCCCGGCTGGTGTCCCGGGCTCGGCGGGTCCAGGGGCTGTCTGGACGGGCGGGCGGCCGCGCACTTTCCTGGAAGGGACGGTGGGAGGGAGAACGCACCGCTGCCCACTCAGGACCAGTAGACCCGGTGGCCGTGAGATGTGAAGGGTTTGGGGTTAGGAGACCCAGATCCCGTGGCTTCGTGGCACAGGGAGGAGCGGACGGCAGCCCCGCCATCCAGACCAGCTCCCGAAGACGTGGCTTTGCGTCTCAGAATAGCGTGTTACCTGTGCTGTGCGTGACTGTTTCTGTTAATGGCACACGTTAGAGCCATTGAGAGCTGCCATAGCAAAACCAGAAATCCCTCCTCGCAGAGTGTGTGTGATCCCACGACCCCCGGCCGTGCTGGGGTGCCGGCGCAGCCGCACAATAGGCCTGTCAGCGGCGTGGCCATCGCCGCGGCCACAAGGGCCCTGTGAGCAGCGGCGGCGCCAATGCCGGCTTTCATTCCAGGGCAGCTGGTGGCGAATGAAAGGCCATGTTTTTCCTGGGGTCACGTGACTGTGGCCGTCTCCGCACCCCATCCCTGCAGCGTCCAGGCCTCTGCCTGGCACTGCCTGTGTCTGCCTCATCGCCACCTCGCTGCCCTTGGGGGGGCTGTTCTGGGGGAGTACGGGGGGGGGGGGGCGGGCATGTCTCCAAGACAGTTTCTGGGCGAAGGACAGAGGGTGCTGGCTTCCCCGGGAGGGAGGGAGGAGGACGAGGGTATGTGCACTGAGTGTGTCCCCCTGTGCCAGTGTCACAGAGGTGCGTCCTTACACAGACTCTGGATTTAACTCATCCAACAGAAAACCGTCTCAGAGGGAAGAAGGAAGGGAAACTTGTTCCAGAATCTGGTGGGAGTGGGGGCGTGGCCCCTGCAGGCTGGGGGACAACTGCCAGCTTATTTACTGAGGAGCCGGACAGAGGCAGGCGCCAGCAGAGCCCCATGGTGGCTGCAGCACCCACAGGTGCCATTAAAGACCCTCAGTCTCTGATTGGCTGGTGGGCGTGGCTGGTGGGTGTAGCAGAGTAATGGTTAATTTGCATATTACTCTTTTATCAGGTAGATAATATATATATCCTACCTAATAAAAAGTATATATCCTACCTGTCTAAAATCCTTTGTGAAAAGAAGGGAGAAGTACTATGCACAAGTACTGAGTGAGCATTGCTAAGTGATGGCTTTACATGTCACTGAGTCATTCCAAAATATTCGCGACCCCTCTGGGAAGGAGGCTCCAGCCCTGGGCAAGGCAATGGCTATGGCCCCCCAGGCTGCCATCCTGGGGGGCTGGACCCTACAACTACCCAGCACACAGCAACATGGACATTACATGCGTGTGCTGTGAGTGTGCAGTGCGGTGACTGTAACTCTTATGAAGACATTACACAGGGCAAGGGGAGCATTGCAGCCTGCAGGTCTGGCGCGGTGGCCCAGGACCTCTGGGTGGAGGCGGCATTGGGCTGCCGTCTGGCTGATGAGAACGGAGCTGTGGACAGACCGGGCAGGACTGCTCCTGCCAGAGGGAGGGGCGTGTGCTTGAAGGACGGCCAGCGGGCGGTGGAACTGAACGCGGAATAAGAGAGAGGGGAAGGAGTGGAATGGAGAGGGGCCGAATGATATAGGTCAGGGGTCTTCAAACTACGGCCCGCGGGCCACATGCGGCCCGCAGAGGAGTCTGATCCGGCCCGCCAGGTTTTTTGGGCAGTGAGCGCAGCCGAGGTGTTACAGTAGGAATTAGTAGTTCATATAGTCCGGCCCTCCAGCTCTCTGAGGGACCGTGATCTGGCCCCGACTTTAAAAAGTTTGAGGACCCCTGAGGGGTGAGGACACTGACGCTTCTTCTAAATGGAGTGGCTGTCGCTGGAGGATTTTCAGCAAGGCGCTGACGGAGTCTCAGTGAGCTCTGAGGAGGACCGCTCTGGCTGCGGGGCGGGAAATGGGCTTCAGGGCGAGCTGCTGCAGAATCCGGCGGGGCCGGGGAGGGCAGCGAGGTGGAGCGGGAGCCCTGGGGTGGAGCGGGAGCCCTGGTTGTTGCTGTGGAATCAGGGTGCAGGAGGGAAGGAAACGGAGGCTTCGGGATAACCTTACGGGTCTCTGTCTGGGCACTTCGGCGGGGGCAGGCAATGTCAGGCCCAAGGCATTGGGTTGGATACGATCTCGGATACGGTCAGTTTGAAATGCCTCCTGGGCCAGCCAGCAGCTCGGAGTAAGAGGTGGAGCAGGGTCCAGTGCAGGATCCATGGTGTGAAGACGTGTGGAAGGTGAGGGGCTGGGGGAGCGCCCCCAGGGGATGAATGCAGAGGATGGAGGGCAGCGGCCTTATCGCTCCCTCTGCTTCCTCCCCCAGCCCCGGCTCTGACAGTGTCTCTCCCCGCCGGACAGAGGGGCCTGCTCTGAGCAGACAGATGGATGTGCAAAGTCACCCTTAGCAGCGTCTTCCCTGGTTAACATTAAAAGCACGCCCAGCCTCATAACCTGCTAAATCAAATCTTGCTTTCGGCTGTAATTTTAATTCAGGTATAATTGCGTGTTTCTGAAAGAGCAATAGTTTGTTGCACAGAATGGGTTTAGGTTGAAAAGCGCTCCCAGAGTAGACTCTAAAAGACGAAGCCACGATAATCAACGATTGCCTGGCTCCTGTGGCTCAGTGGTGGAGCGCTGACCAAGGAACCAAGAGGCCGCTGGCTCCGTCATGGTTTGTCGGGGCGTTCGGTCTGGGAAGCAGACACGGAGCCTGACTCTCTGACTGTAGAAGGGGAGGGTGGCGGGGAACGGGGAGGGGAAGCGGCCCGTCACCTGCCTGCCTCCCTCCCTCCTTCCCCGGCAGCCGGCGTCCTCGCACACGGGTCAGTCCGAGGAGAGACACAACCGAGAGCGCGTTCTCCTCCGAGACCCTCCGCGGCGTTCCGTGGCTGCCGTGGCCCAGACAGACCAGAGCCCACATCTCCCAGCCCGTGGCCGTGGAGGCCTGTGAGCTGTGCACGCCCCCTCTCCCGAGGGCCCGTCCACGTGAGGAGCTCGTGTGGAGCCGCGTGGAGCCGCGTGGCCGGGCCTCGGGGCAGGCGATTGGGAAAGGCCTGTCTCTGGTTCTGGGAGCCCCATGCGGGCTTAGAGGCGCGGAGGAGAGGGCTCGGCGCTCCGGGTCCATCGGCCTCCCGGCCCGCGCCCTGCCCGAGGGGGCGTGTGGGGTGAGCTGTAGGCCGTGCCGGAGTTCTTTTCTAAAACCTGTGTCACAACCCCGAATCCCTTCTGGAAGGGCCGCTCCCGCCAGGGGAGGCCCTGCTGTGACCCGAGGGCCTCCCGTTGCCGGGGCGAGAGCGGGCGCCCTGCAGTGACACCCGGCCAGTCCCTTCGGCCCGATATGTAGGGCGTGACCCCAAACGCTGGGTGACTCCAGAGGGTCCTGGGGCCCTCAGCTCCGCCCCCACGGGATGTGACTGAGGCACCAGGGCAGGGATCCCAGAGGCCTTTCCTTTTGGAAGATAAATGAAAGCCCACCGGACTGCTGGGAGCCGTGGGAGGGCGGGTTAAAGGAGCTGCCGCCCGGTCCCAGCGAACGCGGGTGACTCCGCTGCGGGCGGACACCGGCCTTGCGGGAGCCCCAGCAGACGGCACTGACAGCGGGTCCCTGAGAAGCACGCAACGAGCACGGGACAGGAGACGGCCCCTCGGCACCAGAGACCACGCGTGCCGCCGTCAGACGGGCATGCGGGGGTGTCTGCCGGTGGTGGCCGCGCGGGCTCTGTGCGGGCCTGGGCCGCGGGAGCGGCTCTGCCCTGATGGTGTGAGGCCGCGGCGGGTCTGACGGGCTCAGTGCCGGCGCCGTGCCAGCTCCCAGCAGCCGGCCCCGGGCCCACACGGCATCCCTCTTTTCAGAAGATCCATCAACGACTACGACAACTCTTTATCTTCCTGAAGGAGCTGTCACTCCTTTCAATCAGGGCAGCATTTCGGGGTTTGACTCACGCCTTGTCCCTGTAGCACGTTCGCTGTGTGAGAGGGAGGAGAGGGAGGGGCCACTGGGCGGGCGAGATGGTGATGGGGACCCTGGTGCCCCCCTCCCACCACCCTGCGGTGCGCACACGCCCGTGTGTGTGTGTGTGTGTGAGTGTGTGTGTGTGTGTGTGTGTGTGTGTGAGTGTGTGTGTGTGTGTGTGTGAGTGTGAGTGTGTGTGTGAGTGTGTGTGTGAGTGTGTGAGTGTGTGTGTGTGTGTGTGTGTGTGTGTGAGTGTGTGAGTGTGTGTGTGAGTGTGTGTGTGTGAGTGTGAGTGTGTGTGTGAGTGTGTGTGTGTGAGTGTGAGTGTGTGAGTGTGTGTGTGTGTGAGTGTGTGAGTGTGTGTGTGAGTGTGTGAGTGTGTGTGTGTGTGTGTGTGAGTGTGTGTGTGTGTGTGTGAGTGTGTGTGTGAGTGTGTGAGTGTGTGTGAGTGTGTGTGTGTGAGTGTGTGTGAGTGAGTGTGTGTGAGTGTGAGTGTGTGTGTGTGTGTGTGTGTGTGTGAGTGTGTGAGTGTGTGTGTGAGTGTGTGTGTGTGTGTGTGTGTGTGAGTGTGTGAGTGTGTGTGTGAGTGTGTGTGAGTGTGTGTGTGTGTGAGTGTGTGTGAGTGTGTGTGTGAGTGTGTGTGTGAGTGTGTGTGAGTGAGTGTGTGTGAGTGTGAGTGTGTGTGTGAGTGTGTGTGTGAGTGTGTGTGTGTGTGTGTGAGTGTGTGTGTGTGTGAGTGTGTGTGTGTGTGTGTGTGTGTGAGTGTGTGAGTGTGTGTGTGAGTGTGTGTGAGTGTGTGTGTGTGTGTGTGTGTGAGTGCGTGCGCGCGCGCAGAGCCTCAGCTCTCTACACAGCCTCAGAGATGAAAGACCGGCTTCTGACAAACACAGAGACGGAGTGTTTAAGAGTATAACCGAACCTCCGAAGGCCCTGGGGGAGTGTGCCCGCCTGGAGAAGGCTGCCACACGGTCTGCAGGGACGGCCACACCCTCTCCAGGCGGAGGGTCCTCGGTGCCAGGCCCGGCAGCTCCCTTCCCGGGCACTCGGGTCCTGGCGGTGCTGGTGTGCGGCCGGGTCGGCGACAGCCAGCTGCCGAGGGCGCCGGGGGGCGGGGGGGAGGTAGGGGGAGGGTAGGGGGGGCACAGGGACGTTTGTTTAGTAACAGGGCCGTGGCATCCAGCCCCGGGGAGCAGCCAGTGGCACCAACCCCTCAGTGGCAGCGGGGGCAGAGGCCAGCTGGGCAGGCCCCGTGGGCACCGGGTGAGTCAGATCTGAACAAACAGGCCTGTTTGAAGAGCGAGCGAGCACCGGGCCCTCCCCCCATCCCCCCAGCATGTGGCATCGGAGGGAGAAAGACAATTGCTCCAGACAACCAGCAGAACAATGCTCATCTCAGCTGGGATTTGCAATTCATGATTGAAACCCATTTACATGGCGGCTGAGGCTGAACTCATTTGAGCACCAGCAGAGCAATTCCCGGTGATATCTGAAGACACCTCCTCCTCCCCAGTAGGAGAACAGAGGGCTCTCCGTGCGGAGCGAAGAGATGTCCCTGTGAGCGACACGGACGGTGTGTGCTCCGTGGTGTGTGCTCCGTGGTGTGTGCTCTGTGGTGTGTGCTCTGTGGCATGTGCTCTGTGGGGTGTGCTCCGTGGCGTGTGCTCCGTGGCGTGTGTTCCGTGGGGTGTGCTCCACGGTGTGTGCTCCGTGGTGTGTGCTCCGTGGGAAGGTGTGCGGCTCCTCCTCCTGCACCTTCCTGGCAGTTACCTCATTCGCTGAGCCCACTGAGGCCCGAGCGGCGGTGACCAGCCCTAATTCTCCTTCCCTGTGAGCGTTGCTGACCCGCCTCCTCTCCTCCGGTTACACTGTCTCTGGCTCCTATCGGAGAAGGCATTCCCGCACCTGCAGGCCGGTCACTGGCCCTGTGACCGGGGACATGCTGCAGTGATGGCACCACCGGTGGCCAGTGCCCATCCCACCGCACCTGAATGGCACCGAGGAACACGTGTGTGTGTATGTGTGTGTGAATGTGTGAATGTGTGTGTGTGTGTTTGAGTGTGTGTGTGTTTGAGTGTGTGTGTGTTTGAGTGTGTGTGTGTGTGTGTGTGTGTGTGTGTGTGTGTGTGTAGGGAGGTCCATGGGGCTCTATCTATCACATACGTGGTTTCCATTGGAGACACACACCATGGCGGTAATTCAGGGGTGAAGGTGCTGCCAGGCCTGTCACTGGTTAGCTTGGAGAGCAATTCATCGAAGACCACCATTTACCCAGAGGCTGCGAGGAGGAAGAGGAGGAGGAGGAGGAGGAGGAGGAGGAGGAGGAGGAGACTTCCACGCAGCAGCTCCCACAGGCAGGGCCAGGCTCTGGCTGTGAATGAGCCCAGTTTAATTTTCTGACCACGGAGCCAAGGTCTTTGGCTGCCTGGATGAAATTGGTCGCTACAGCTCGAGGAGAGGGAACATTATATTTTTAGAGCTGTTGCTAACGTAATTGGTAAAAAAAAAAACAAAAAAACCCAAAAAACTCACTTTAACTCGAATAAACTGGTTAGGCCAGTGGTCGGAAAATTCATGCACGAATTTTGTGCACCAGGACTCTAGTATATATATAAAACTGTCTAGTTGGGTATTTTATTGATTTCCTTCCAATGAGAACATATACATTTAAATGAAACTTTCCCTCCGTATTGGCACAACACTAGCTGTCCCGTTTCTTTCATCCCTCTTTTCATTGATGATATCTACATGGTATATAAAATCTTTGACTAGAAAGCATCCTTCAAAATATTGAACATCAATTTTTCCATATAATTTCCATGAAGATCTAAAGAAAGATTGCCAGATCAATATATCAAAGACATTCTTTGGTTGCATTTCAAAGGGAATTAGAAAACGATTTTAGAAAGTCCAACTTTTTCTTTTGTGAAATTTCAAATGGGAGTCATGAGCGATCTTTCTGGATCATGAAAAAGGAACCAAGAGAGGAGGCACCGGCTCACGGGCGCCGGGCCAACCTGTTGGAGAGCCAGTCCCTCCACGGGAAGTAACTGGGTCAAGGCCACCCAGCAGCAGGGGCAGCTGGGACTGGGGAACAGGAATGCCCTCCGGCACCCAGGGCCCTGCCCCTGCCCCGGGCGCCTCCCTGGGCCCCCTCCCCCCCCCCCCAGGAGTGCTCAGAGGGTCCCCAAGTGAACCAAGAACTCTGGGCTGAATGGCTTTTGCATATGAAGATGTCTGACCTCGTAAGAGCCTGAAGCTAAAACAGGAGAAGGGGAGGTGGGATTAGTAATTAGGACCCAACTGAGAACACAGCCTGAGAGGATGGAGGGGGCGTCAGGGAGGGAGGGGTCACAGGTGACTGGGACGCCCGCCACAGGTGGAGAAGCAACGGGGTGACAGAAAGGCAACCTGCCTGGTGGCCCTGCCTCCCGGTCACGCTGATCTCCTCAGTCTTCAGGGACAGTTTGGGGAACTCAGCACCCAGAGCAGCGTCAGACACGGTGGGTTTGTGGGGGGCTTCGAGAAGGGGGCATGGAGCTCTCCTCGGGCAGCCCAGCTTTTCCTAAATCTTTAAAGTCCTTTCTGCTCTTCCCTTAAATTTCCTCTCTCCATCCATCTCAGCCTCCCTCCCCACTGGTGTCTTCCTTATGCACCTGCACCCCAACATCCTCTAACTCCTCCCACACCCAGCTCTCCCAGTCCCCTCATCGGCACCCACTCACCAAACAAAAGCTTACCAACTGCCCTGAGGTTAGCCAAATGGAAGTACCGCTGCCTCCAAAGCACAGTCCTGGTGTGGGGGCGTGGGTGTGGGTGTGGGTGTGGGTGTGACTATGACTGTGGATGTGAGTGTGGTTGTGGTTTTCAGTGTAGGTGTGGTGTGAATGTGACTATGGGTATGAGTATGAATGTGAGTTTGAGTGTGACTGTGGATGTGAGTGTGAGCGTGGTTTTAGTGTAGGTGTGGGTGTGAATGTGAGTGTGGTTTTAGTGTAGGTGTAGGTGTGAATGTGACCATGGGTATGAGTATGAGTGTGAATGTGAGTTTGAGTGTGACTGTGGATGTGAGTGTGGGTGTGGGTGTGAGTGCAGTGTTTGGTGTATGTGTGAGTGTGTGTGGAAGTGGGAGAGGTCTGTGCACACTGCAAGTCATGATGACAGGAAGGATGAGGAGTGACAGAGAGACCCCTGTGTTGGGGGAGAAACAGCTAGGGGGCCGTGTGGGGATTCTTAGCTGTAACGCTGACAGAGCTCATTCCCACAGGCCTGGATCGGGGAGGGGTGATCCAACACGGAAATGTGGACCCTGGAGTCCTCTCTCAAAGGCAGCTGGGCCGGTTCCTGAAGAAGACCCGGTTAAAAGAAGAAAACTTACTCCAGATGGGATAGCTGCTGAGTGCCAGCACCGAGACACCAGCACAATGTCCGACAGACGTCCCAGAGGCTAGGAAATCACAGCATCTTGCATCGCAGCCATTCTTATGTGGTCACCACAACAGCCCACACAGAGAAATCACGGACCCGCTTTATAAGTGAGGAAAAACTCGGAAAGAATAAGTGCCTTATTTAAAGTCATTTATCGAGGGATGTGGTTGAAATTTGAAAAGCTTTCTTTCAACTCATTTACTAAATGTACGTTTACCACCTGCTAAGCGCTGACCACTGGACACACACTCTCCTGCTGGTAAAGACAACAGCTCTTCTCCACAATGGCACCGCTGCGGTGGCGGTGAAGAGCGAGATGAGCTTGTTCAGGAGGACGGACAGAAACAAGAATGACGAACAGAAGCAGAGTAGACACAGCATTTTGAGGAGCTTTTCTCAGAAGAGACATTTTCTGGGGAGTCAAATATTCCATCCCATAATACCGAGAACATCAGGGTGAAAGTCAGTAGAACTCGAAGAAGAGCTACTCAGAGGATGAGCACAGAGACGGGACGTCCTGAGGACGGTGCTGAGAGGGTCTCTTCCTGGTCCTGAGGCCACCAGCCTGGGATCCCAGGGCGAGTTCCGGTGCGAGGTCGCAGAAAGCCTCGCTCCCAGCAGCACTTCACCCAGCCGCCTCCCGTGCTCCGGGCAGTTCTGTCCCCCCCACCGCCCCACACCCCTTCCCCCTCACACACACACACACACACACTCCCCGTGCACCCCCCTCCCCAACACTGCTGCACGCGGAGGGCTCCAGCCGCCCGGCACCACACTGTCTCCGTGCAAGGGGCCAGCTTTCCCTTCTGGCATCGAGGGGATTTCATCGTTTACTCTTTTGTATAAAACGTGTCCATTGAGCTAGTTTCCTAAGTCAGTGCCCATTGTGTATGTGTGTGTGTGTGTGTGTCTCTGTGTGTAAGTGTGTGTGTGTGAGTGTGTATGTGTATGTGTGTGTCTGTGTGTCTCTGTGTGTGTGTGTGTGTCTCTGTGTGTGTGTGTCTGTGTGTGTGTCTGTGTGTCTCTGTGTGTGTGTGTGTGTGTATGTGTATGTGTGTGTGTCTGTGTGTCTCTCTGTGTGTAAGTGTGTGTGAGTGTGTGTGTGTGTCTGTGTGTGTCTCTGTGTGTGTGTCTCTCTGTGTGCATGTATGTGTGTCTCTGTGTGTGTATGTGTGTCTCTCTGTGTGTATGTATGTGTGTGTGTGTGTGGCTGTGTGTGTGTAGCATAGTGGAATCAGAGAGGGAGCCATGGAGAACCTTCCTGTATGACAGGGTTATGGAAATGTGGGTCCTAGATTCACTTGTGAATAAAATGGACTCGCAGGTTAGGCTGGGCCCACCAGCCTTTTCTCTCTCAGCTCACCGAGAAGGAACTGGAACTGCAGTCTCACGTAAAGAAACAGCCATCAGCTGCCTCCGGCACACCCCCTACTGGGGATGTGCCCGCAACCGAGGTACATGCCCTTGACCAGAATCAAACCTGGGACCTTTCAGTCCCCAGACCGACGCTCTATCCACTGAGCCACACCGGTTAGGGCGAAAGACTCCTTTTGACAGCCGCTCCTGCAGGCGTGCCCCTCACTGCAGGGAAGGACGGACGGATTCCACCAGCACGTGAGATGCTCCTGTCTCGCAGCAGGAATAACTGAAGGCAAACAGGACAACGGGCTCCTTTCCTAACAGCGGGTGAGAACACCACACCGGACCGGCAGGAACAACCCATCACACCGCACAGCCTGAGTCACTGTGTGGCTGGATTTCTATAGAGAAAGAGTTTTCACGGGAAAGCAGGCTATAGAGTGATTAATTTGTGACCTTACACTAATGTAATTTATGACATTTCAACGTCTTTTCAGAGGAACTATCTATGAGAACAGAAATGTGGCTCCGGAGGCCGGAGCTGGGCTGTAAAGGCACCAGGCCGACGCCCTTTGTCTTAGAAGAACAGGACTGTTTCCTGAACGATGCTCTGCCGGCCTTACATCCATCCCCACAAAAGCGGGCACTCTGTTTAGCCGGAGCCGAGGGAAAGGGGAACTGAAGCTAGAGTTTCTCCTTATTTAATAACATCTGGTCAAATTAGCTATATTGGTGGGAAATGTTTATGTAGAACATATTAGCTAAGACAGAAATCCAGTTATGTAAGATTGTCTCTACCCAGAAAATAAAGCTGCTGAATCAGGCTGCATGCAATCCCAATATAATTTTATGAAACAATCATGTGACCAAAAATCGTAATGTCAGAGCGAAGAGATGGAAGCTTATCTCCCCCCAAATAAAACGACCCCCCATCACACACCCAGAACATCTCAATGTTTAAGGCTGATGACAGTCATCATGCTGATCAATAACGGGAGGTATCTCCACAGCATTGTATCTCCAAACCTTTCATCCATGGCCCCCAACCACCCAACAGCCCCCAGAGAGAGGGCCAGGACTGTCACTCTCCCATCTCCTCTGCCTCCCTTGCAATCTCCTTAGCAGATATAATATTTTAAATTGGTCAAGGCTCTTTAAAAAAAAAAAGTATATATATATATATATATATATATATATATATATATATATATATATGCTTTTTAGAGAGAGAGAGAGGAAGGGAAAGGGAGAAGGGAGAGATAGAAACACCCATCGGCTGCCTCCTGCATGCCTCCTACTGGGGGTGGAGTCCAAAACCTGGGCATGTGCTCCGACTGGGAACCGAACTAGTGAACCTCTTGGTTCAACCGCTGAGCCACAGCGGCCGGGCAGGCGTGCTGTTTATTGATCTGAGGGTGTGCAGAGACTCAGCATCTTGTGTGACACAGGTACTGGAGTTAGAAGGTGAGGGGACTCCATTGGCATCCATGGGAGACTCCATCTTCAGTTCATCAGCAGGCACGTGTTTACGGAACGCTCAGAAACACCCGGGCAGAGGGATAAACACACCGAGGAGAGTCAGCCCGCTTCTCCTTCACAAACAGCATCTCCCCAGAGGGGCGGCACTGGATGCGCATGCATGTGCAGAGCTGCGTCCCGATGGCAGGCGGAGGAGCACCTGGACGGCAGGGGGAGCACCCGGCTCGGAGGAGGCCAGTGCGGCTCAGGAAGCCATGACGGCGACACTGGGTTTGGTGTGAAGAGACATGGACGCGCCCGCCCGGCCGGGCCCAGCGGCTGAGTGTTGCCCTGGGACCCAGGAGGTCAGGGTTCCTGCCCGGTCGGGGCACAGGCCCGGGTTGCGGGCTCCATCCCCAGTGGGGGGCGTGCAGGAGGCAGCCGATCCGTGATTCTCTCTCATCGCTGATGTTTCTGTCTCTCTCTCCCTCTCTCTCCCTTCCTCTCAGACATCAATAAAACTATATTAAAAAGGAGAGAGAATGATGTGCTTTGGCAGAGAGAGAGAACACTTCACACCGAAGGCCCGGCACCTGTGTGGCACCTGCCGCCGGTGCCTCCCCGGCACAGAGCCGCGGAGAGGCGGTGCGTGGGCCCGGCTCTCAGGAGCCGCCGTGGGGAGGCAGTTTGCCGGTTCCCGGGGCCTCGCCTTCAGAAGCGGCGTCTGGCGGTCATAAAACACCCGCTCAGCTATAAACAAACGCGCTTGCTGCGGGCAGAATTCAAAAAGGAAACTGTATCTGGTAAGGGTCCCCTTGGAGGACGGTAAGGGGATCTTGAAAAATTAAAATCAAATCTCCATCATATCGGTATTACAGCCTTAGGAACCTCATGGAAGATTCCAGAGAGAAACACGGCGGAGGAGGCGCACGGTACTCCTGCTCGTTTCTCCCGGCCCCGGTGAGCTGTGAGCCTTAGGCCCGAGCTCTCTGCTGGTTACCGGGCCCACGCAGAGGAGGGGTGGCGACGAGGGAACCCCTCACAGAGGGGAGGATCACGAGGAGTTTAAAAGCAGATATTTCCTATAAAAGAAACAGTATGCTTGAGACAAATTTCCAATCACAAAACCCACCTCCACAAGCCGAGTGGCTGATCCTCGGGAGGCAGAGGGTACATGGGAGGGGGAAGGGGTTCCCGCTGACCCTCTGTCTCCGGAAGGTCACAGCAGGCTCAGTGCCCAGGGGTGGCAGCTTCCCTCCAGGCTTCAAGCCCAGCAGAACGAGCCAGTGGCCTGAGAAAGGGCACCTGGGAGGGGACGCGGGTACCTGACAGCAACAGGGAGCGGGCGCTGCTGAGAGCACAGGCCGTCCCGGAAACCCGCCCGCCCTCTTACCTCCTGGTGAGGTGGGCGGTGAGGCCCCCCCCCCCCCCCAGCTCTAAACTGATGTGGGATTTATTAAATGAGTCGTTTCAGGAGGTTGTAGCAACTATTGGAGCAAATGGGCAGAACAAAAACTCTCCTGCTGGCTGCTGAGCCAGCCCCGGAGCCGCTGGGTCTGCTGTGCACTCGCTCTGGTCCAGCGGAGAGAACGGAACCCACCCAGGAGACCCAGGCCCAGCAGAACCCTGTCTGAACCCTCCTACACGTCTATACTAATAGCGAGAGCATCCCTCGTGCCAGCCTCTCCCCCTTAAAAATTCCCAAATCCCCCACCCATTGGGCAGCCCTCACTAGTTCTTTACATCTGTAAGTCTGTTTCTATAGTTTTGTTTATTCACTTGTATTTATCCATTTATTTTTAGGTTCCACATATAAGTGAAATCACATGGTTCTTGTCTGTCTCTGTCTGGCTCATTTCACGCAGCATAATGCCGCTGGGCCATCCATAAGCCACAGAGAATGACTTCATTCTTCTTTCTTGCTGAGTATATGTCTCATCTTTATTCATCTCTTGATGGACACCCAGATTCCTTCCAAATGATGGCTGTGCTAGTAACGTTGCAGTAAGTATAGGGGCGCATGTACCTTTTCAGTTAGTGTTTCTGTTTTCTTTGGATAGATGCCAAGAAGTAGAATCTGGGATCAGATATTTGGCACCTGTATTTTCAGGTTCTTAGGAATCTTCATACTGCCCTCCACAGTGGCTGCACCAGTCTGCACCCCGCCAGCAGGCCACAGGGGTCCTTTTCTCCGTCGCCAGCACCTGTTGATTTGTGGATGCAGCCATTCCCACAGGTGTGAGGTGGCCTCTCACTGTGGCTTTCATTGTCCCGTCCCTCATAATTAGTAACGCTGAGTGTCTTGTTATTTGTCTGTGGGCCTTCTGTATGTCTTCGTGGAGAAATGTCTCTTCAGGTCCTCGCCCATTTTTAAAATTAGTGGTCTGTTTTTGTGGTGTTAAGTTGTATGCGTTCCTTATACATTTTGGATATTAACCTCTTATCAGCTGTGTCATTTGCAAATACCTTCTCCCATCCAGTCTTTGGTGTTTTTTGTTTTGTTTTCCTTCTCTGTGTTTTGTTTGGGGTTGGTTTCCTTTACTATGATGTAGTCCCATTGGTTTATTTTTGCAATTGTGCCATTGTCTGAGGAGACATATCCAGAAAAACATTGCGAAGAGCAATGCCAGAGCGTTTACTGCCTCTGTTTTCTTCCGGAGCTTTTATGGTTTGGGATCTGAATTTAAGTCTTCAATCCATTTTGAGCATGTTTTGTATGTGGTGTGAGAACGTGGTCTAATTTCATTTTTTTTTTTTTTTTTTTTTTTTTTGGTGTGTGTGTGTGTATCTGCCCAGCTTTCCCAATACCATGTATTGAAAAAACTGTCTTTACCCCATATCTTTGCCTCCTTTGTGGTAGATTCATTGAACACATAAGCAAGGATTTATTTTTCGGCTCTGTATCACATTCCATTGATCTATTCCAGTACCATGCTGTTTGGATTACTGTAGCTTTGTAGTGTATTTTGATATCAGAGAGTATTATACTTCCCACTTTGTTCTTTTCCCAAAATGTCTTTAGCTATTCAAGGCACTTTGTGGTTGCATACACATTTTAGGATTAGTTGTTCTAAGTCGAAGAAGAATGCCCTTGGCCTTTGAACAGGGATTGCATTGACTCTGTATTTTGCTTTAGGCAGTAAGGGGCGTTTTAACAACATGAGCATGGGCTGTCCTGTGTGTTTGTATCTTCTTCAGTTGCTTTCTTCAGTGTCGCAGAGTTTACAGAGTTGTAGGTCTTTCACCGTCTAATCTTCCAGGTTTCTAGACAAATCCGTCCATTTCTGTGCTTCCAGCCATGTCTTCCCACCTCCTCATGGCCTCACCCAATAGGTCACGTCCTTTCTGTTTGTAGCTTCCGTTTCATGGAGCTTAAATCTTCCCTCATTGCAACATGGCTGTGCCTTTTTCTTTTCAGCACAAACCACAAGTGTCTCCCTCTTCCCAAACTCTTCCCGATCTGGACCCACTTTAGCCCCAACACAATCAGGTTTCTTGGACGAGTCACCCACACCTGCTGTCTCAGGTGTTTTCACCCACTGCCGCCGCCTTCTGTTCTCCTGACGAGACGACCGACCGCTTCCTCTGAGCGAGACCGAGGCACAGTCCCAGGACACCTTCCAGTCCTCCTCTCGCTTTGTCTCTCGGAGGCACTTTTGACCACACCCCTTTGTTTGCACACATTCTTTCTTCTCCCCCTCCCCCACTCTCCTGGCTTCTCCCCCACACCCCACCCTGGGCCTTCCTGGTTTCCCTGGGAGCCGGCTGCTCCTTGGATGCAGGTGCCACTCAGGACGTCACCTCTGACCTCTCCTCAGTCCACTTCCTGCAGAGCTCCCCTCCGTGAAGGACTTCCGTTACCCTCCCAAACCCACTGACTCAGAAATCTGCTCTTTCCCACCAGGCTGCAAACAAAGTCAGCCAGCAAGCAGAAGAGAAACGGATCCTGGAGGCGGAGGACACCTTGACCTTGACCTTGGCCAGATGGGAGGGGCTGGGGGCTGGGTGGAAAAGGTGAAGGGGTAGGAGGTACACACGTGCAGCTGTGGGATGGTCACGGGGATGCACAGCACAGCGCAGCACAGCGCAGGGAAGCAGTCGGTACTGTAGCGGCTACGTGGGTGCTAGAGTGACCCGGATCACTTCCTACGCTCCATAAGCGTCTAATCGCTAAACCACTATAATACTGTACGTCCACTGTCATTAAAAATAAACCTTACTGAGAACCAAACGTCCAGTTGTTTACGGAGCATTCCCACCCGATGTGCCCAGGTGGTGGAATCCCAATGAACCTAAGAGCAGCTTCCGATCCCCTCCTTCCCACAGCCCCTTCTCACTCCGCGTTTCCATGTTTCCCTCACTCCTCTCTCACCCACAATTCTCTATCGTTAAGATGGTCCTTTATATTTTAAAAATATTTTCCCAAGATTTGTTTCTCTGCATCTCCTCTGCCAGGCTGGATCCCTGGCCAGGGTTAGTATGGGCGGCAACCGATGGTTCTCTCTCTCTCTCTCCTTCTCCCTCCCCCCTTCCCCTCCCCCTCCCCCTCCCCCTTCCTCTCCCCTCCTTCTCTCTCTCTCTCTCTCCCTCTCCTTCTCTTTCTTCCCCTCTCCCTCTCCCTCTCCCTCTCCCTCTCCCACTCCTTCTCCCTCTCTCTCTTCCTCTCCCTCCCTCTCCCCCTCCCCCTCCCCTTCCCCTCCCCTTCCCCTCCCTCTCCCTCTCTCTCTCTCTCTCTCCCTCCCTCTCTCCCTCCCCCTCCCCCTCCCCCTTCCCCTCCCCCTCTTTCTCTAAAAACCAATAGACACAGCTCCTGGGGGGAGAATTATGGGAAATTCCATTTTCTGAAGCTCCCGGTGCATTTCTTCACACAGCGACACACTCGGCAGCCATTTCTCTGGGCTCACACACCGTCATTTAACCTCTCAGAGCGAGTCAGAGGAGACCGATCTCAGGCCCGTGCTCTTGTCATCTCTCTCTTTAAATGAACGTCCAGGGGCGGAGTAATGGCTGATGGTGCGGATCCTGCGAGCTTCTGCTCAGGCCTCTCAGCCTCCCTCTGTGAGTCCCCTTTCCCGGAGCTGACCTGGCCTCCATGGTCATGACCGCAGAGCAGCCGGCCAGCCTGTCTGCATCCATCCAGCACGCAGGATGGGCACAGGCACGCCGCGGTGTGGGCACAGGCCCAGGCGGCCTCCTCGCGTCCCCGGCACAGCCTGTCCTCGGCGGGGCAGGGCGGGGCGGGGCGGGAAAGCCCGTGGGGACCAGGCCGGATGTGATGAGGGACAGGGACGGCTGCTGCCTTTGTCCTAGGAGCACATTCCCTGGCGGGACAGGAAGAGAGCCGGGGCTGAAGGAAGAGATAAGAGGAGCGAGCAGCGGGGCGTGGGCAGCGCGGACAGGTGGACACTCCGTGCTCGGCTCCGGCCGCTCACGTCCACGCTGCGCCCATGGCCAGGAGCCGGGTGCTAAGCGGCCCCGGCCCGGGCTCCATCCTCTGGGCGGGAGGCTGCTGGCCACTGGCCGGGCCTCTGGCTGTGCCGCCTGCTCCCTGCCCACCAGCTCCCCATTCCCAGGCCTCTTGGGGCTGCTCTTCCTCGGCGAGGCCCCCAGGGACCTTCTGACGGCTCAAGGTTCTGCATCATTTCGCCCCCCCACCCCAACTCCCACTGAACTTGCGGCGACTTAACACCCAGTGGCACGTGGCCCTGGTGGGCACGGGAGCTCTGCCCACGCTGGGGATCGAAGGTCACACCACCTCGGCGCTCTCCCCGGCGGCCAGCAGATACGCGCTGAGCCTGCAGTAGCCCTGGCGGCCGGCACGTCGCGGCTCTGGCCTTCCCAGGGGCCTGCGTCCCCGATGTGGAGCCAGATGGCAGCCATGGTGTGGTGAGGGGGGAGGAAGACTGACAGGAGGCGCTCCACTGTTCAGGAGGTGCGGGCAGAAGAGGACTCGGGTTTGCAAAGACCGTCCTCAGACGTAACGCAGCCCAAGAGTGCTACCCGTGCGGACACAGACTCCGCCTCGCCGAGAGCTTCAGAGAGCGCTCGCCCCGCGAAGAGGCCATCGGGGTACCCGGCTGTGGGGGTCCTTCCGATGCCACCACAGAGGATGCCAGCGACCGTGGCGGTACGTGGCACTTCCATGTTATCATGTTACCAGAGCCGCCTCGGCATGGCTGCCAGGGCTCAGAGCGAGCAGGGGGTAGATTAGGAGCTTCGTCCGAGCCTGGGCCTGAGGTGGAAGAGAGCCGCTAGCGGGGTCGCCTAAGACCATCGGAAAACACGGGTATTTACATTGGGATTCATAACAGGAGCACAATGACAGTTATGAAGTAGCAACGGAAATAATTCTATGGTTGGGAGTCACCACAACGTGAGGAGCTGTGTTAAAGGGACGGCATTAGGAAGGTTGGGAGCCACCGATTAAGGCGAGTGGGAAGGAAAGGGGCTGTGCACTGTCTGTAAGAGCCGGCTCTCTCCTGTCCAGTTAAAATGTGTGGTCTCCGGGCCCCCCGGCTGACACCTTCCCTCAATCCCTTTGCTTTCCGGGGCGATCTCATTAGCAGCCGCCGCCCTTCCCGCAGAGACCTCTGACCTCTCAGAACACCTCCAAGGCCTGTCCTCTCCCTGCTTCCACCTCGATGCCCCGCACGGCCCCTGAACTCCGCACACGTCCCTCACCGCCTCTCCCGGACATCCTTCCCGGCCTCGGCGCTGGGACAATGTCACCAGCATCCGCCGCCAAGGAGGCGGGACCACCAGGCTGGTGCCACCCAGCCGGCAGTGCGCAGGGGGCGGTGCCACCGAAGCTGCTCATGGTGGCACCCACGTGGCTTCAGGAGGGAATTGATTCAAGGGCCACAGGACTGTTTCCTATTTAATTCGATTCCAACTCCACTGACAGAAAGAAGCTGCCACGAGCCCTGTTTTAAACGATAGCACACCACTGACACCGAAACCTGGCAGAAACAGCTTTAAATTAGATACTTATCCTGCGTATGAAACACTCCTAAAATAATGATTAAAGCGATTTAGCAGTATAGTGGAAGAAAAACTCACCTCAACCAAGGGGCATGTATGTCCTGAGTACATGGGTGCGAAAAACGATAAATGGGCCAACAAAGTGAAAAGACAACCTCCTGACAGAGGGAGATATTTGCCAGTGACACGTTCCCTGAGGGGATAATATCCAGCATTTATAAAGAACTCACATAACTCAACCTCCAAACCAAACAATCCAACTTAAAAAATGGCACTTCTCCACAGAGGACATACAGGCGGCCAAGAGCCTTATGGAAAGATGCTCAGCGACGCTGATCATCAGACACATGCAAATTAAAACCACAAAGAGCTCTCGCCTCCCGCCGGTCGGAATGGCTGCCATCGAGAAATCTATGGACAACAGGAGCTGGGTGGGGAGGATGAGAGAGAAGGAGCCCTCGTGCACTGCTGGTGGGAGTGCAGCCACGGTGGAAAGCAGTGTGGAGTTTCCTCAAGAAATTAAAAATAAAGCTGCTTTATGACCCAAAGATTCATTTCAGGGTATATATACAAACCCCAGAAACAACAATCTAAAAGAATATATGCATCCCTATGTTCATTGCATTTATAATAGCTAAGACATGGAAGCAACCCAAGCGCCTTCAACAGACAATGGATGAGTAGATAAAAACGCTGTGGTACATGCATACAATGGAATGTTACTTGGTCACAAGAAAGAATAAAATCTTAATATTTGCAACAGCATGATGGACCCAGAGCCTTTATGCTAAGTGAAATAAGCCAGAGAGAAAGACAAATACCATTATTTCACTTATAAGTGGAATCTAAAAAACAATATAAATAAACAAGCAAAATAGAAACAGACTCATAGATACAGAGAACAGACATGGTTGCCAGAGGTGGGGTATTTGGGGGAGCTGGTGGAAAAGAGGAAGGGGTTAAGAAATACAAATTGGTAGCTGCAATATAGTCACCAGGATGTAAAGTACGGCACAGGGAATACAGACCAGTACTGTAATAATGTGTATGGTGCCAGGCAGGTACTTGAACTATTGGGGGGCCGTTTTGTAAAGGATATCACTGTCTCACCACTATGTGCACACTTTGAACTAAAACAAAGTAATAGTGGATGTAAACTATAATTGAAAAATGAAATTAAAAATAAAGATAATTAAACATACTTAACAAATGATAAGTGGGTCAAATTAATGTATAGAGTAAGGTTATGGAGGCAACTGGTATGCCATATAGGAAATTCCAAATAAAGCATTGTCACAGACATAACATCCATTTCTCAGGCTCTGTTGCTAAGGCAAGAGCTCTCTTCAGCCAGGATTGTTCCTATTAAAATCTGCCACAAAACCAGGACGGTGGCCATCGTTGTAACTGTTGGCCACTGCGATTGAAGTGTAGGCCATGGTGTTACCAAGAGAAAATGTACAAATATTGAAGAAAAGAGTGGTGCTCCTTTTTAGCAGATTTTATGACTAAGAACCAGAAAATACCAAGTGAATCAGTCAAAAACTGCAAGCGAATTCAGGTGAGATTATGAATGCACCTGCCACAGCAGCACTATCCTATCTAATAAAGAGGGAATATGCTAATTGTCCTCACATGGTCAAAAAGATGGCAGTACTCACAGCCAATAAGGAGGGAGTATGCTAATTGACTTCTCACCTCAAAGATGGAGGTGCCCACAGCCACAAGATGGCAGTGCCTAGTACCCTCAGCCCCCCAGCCTCCTGGGGCCAGCCCAAGGTGCAGTCAAGCCTTGGATTGCAGATGCCCAGCTGCCCAGGGCTGCCCGAGGCTCAGATAACCATGGCTGGCTGAGGCTTACACTGCTGGCAGTGGCAGCAGCAGAGGTGTGATGGGGCATCACCTTCCCCTGATCACCAGGTTGCCTCCCGCCCCTGAGGGCTCCTGGACTGTGAGAGGGGGCAGGCCGGGTATGAATTTTCATGCACCAGGCCTCTAGTATAGAAAAATAAGCAATGGGAAAGCAGTGCGAGGCATGGGAGGACGCAACCAAAGGAGACAAAAAAGAGAAAATGCTTCATTCTCGGTGAAAGAGTTTGTAATGAGAACTCTCCAGGGGGTGTTTTTGGTCCTTGTGTTCAACAGCCATCGGGACTGCGAGTCCCGGGCAGCGCTTACACTCCGGAGGACAGCAGGCACCGCGGGAGGGAAGGGACTTGGGTATGAAAACACCTGACCGTCTCTGAGAGCTCTGCGGGCACCTGAGAGGGAATGACCTTGCGTCACAGATGAAGCTCATGAAGAGCAGCAAATTAACACTTCGTGCCGGGCTCCTCTCAGAGTCTCAACGTAATGGTCTGTTCACTCGTCTCAGTGATCCACTATCTTTAATGTTTTTAAAAATGTTTTTTTTATTGATTCCAGAGAGGAAGGGAGAGGGGGAGAGACACAGAAACATCAATTATGAGAGAATCATGGATCGGCTGCCTCCTGCACGCCCCCCACAGGGGTCAAGCCTACTACCCGGGCCTGTGCCCTGACCGGGAATGGAACTGTGATCTCCTACCCTGTTTCCCCCAAAATAAGACAGTGTCTTATACTAATTTTTCTCCCAAAGTTGCGCTAGGTCTTATTTTCAGGGGATGTCTTATCTTTCCATGCACTAGGTCTTATTTTCGGGGAAACACCGGTAGTTCACAGGTCGACACTCAACCCCTGAGCCATGCTCGCCAGCCCAGTGTTTTATTTTATTTTATCTTTTTATAGATGGAAGAATACGATGACTCCCGGGTATCACAAGCACATTTCACAGCGATGATGGTCCTCACGGAGACATTTGCCAACAGTTCCATTCCCAGGACGTCAGCGGAGATCGGAGTGGGCGGCAGGCAGTTGGAAGGCTGGCTCACAGACACATTCACGGATGCAGATACAGTGCTGACTCTCAGAGACTGACTTTCACAGAGACTTTTCTAAGAAACCTAGACATCCACCATACTGACAACAATAAAAACAACAACAACAACAAAAAAGGAAAAAATAGCTAGTGGTAAAGTTAAGAAAACAAGACAACACACACACACAGAATAGCAAGGCACATGTCTCTGTGTTTTATCGTATGGAATGGCCTCACTGTCGGGTGTTCATTTATAGCACAGTATTTCCTTCGTGTCACGGGTTCCTGTCACATTATGGGTTGGCTGTGTTGGGACCTTGCTCAGTTATTACCAGGCTGATGTATGTCTGTTTCACGCGCTATGAGAAACATCCATGTGAGGGGATTAAACACTCAGTCCGGCCATAACATTCGTCCAGAATAAAGGCTACGCGGCGGTTGTCTACTCGGTAACGCCAAGGAAACCTGGGACCAGCGCCTGGCGATGAGCAGGCATGTGCTGTTTCACACGCAGCCGCCCACGTGGTTCTTTATTTCTATAGGTTCAGGACAAGACGAATGAAATGGGAAATGCGAGGTCCACTTACAGTTACTTTCACCCTGACCCACCCAAATCCACCTTCTGGCTTCTTCTCAGAGTTCCCTCCCACTGTGGGGGTGGGGGGAGGTGGGTGTCACGTTGGTGCTGTGTGGAGGGACCCCGGGTCCTCTTACGGCTGCGGAGAGGCCGGTGATAAGAGGCGCTATTTCAGGGCCACTCACCACCCGGCTGATAAATGCCAGCGGCGGCTCACCGTGTATCCGCCCAGCTCCCGTCGGCGGGGAAAGGTGTCGGGGGGATGTGCCTGATGCCGCCCCGGCCTTATTTAGTAAATGAATGTGAGGGCGGCTAGAGATTACACGGACCCGCTTCTATTTGCGGCTCCCCGGAAGCCAGCCTCCCGCCCGCTCCTATTAGCCCGGCTCCTGAAGGGAGCCTCACACGGGCGGGAAATTGCTGCATTAGAAGCTGCCCCTCTCTCAGCTAATGCTCCTCTCCGCCTAATCACCGCGCATTAGCTCACATTTTCGGTGGAAAGGTACCTTCCCCCCATTTTTCTCCCACCAGCACTGGAACATGCGTTCCCAAGCCGGGCATTGATATTAATGAAACACAGATCCTGAATTTTTCCTTTCTCCTAAGTAGCTCACATTTTATTCCACACGAAGAAGACACGTGTATCTGTGGGTTACGAGTTGTTTTCAGCATCCCGTTTAGAAGCGGCCGCACTGAAACCCAGGACGCTGCACTGAACAGGTGGAAGCCAGAGGTGTGACCGGCAACGCAGCCGCCACGCCAGCGCCGTGCCAAAATGGTGAAACAAAATGCACATTTCCTTGGTATTTGGTCTCTGCGCCTCTCCAGACACAGCTGACCCACCTTTCCTTTCCTCTCACCTTCTAAGTTCCTCTCGCTGGGCTGATAACCCGGGCTTGCGTGCCATTGTTCCAACGTGCTGGCTTCCCAGCGAGCAGGAGGGCGGGGAACGTGGTGGGAGTGCTGGCTGATGAGGAGCAGACTCTCAAAGCTCTTCCTGAGGGTGACAGCTGACCTGGCATTGCTTGAGCTTTACGTGTACATGTTAGGCCTTACCCATTCGTTTCTTTGCTCATTAAACATTTACAGTTGTGGGGGCTAAATAAGTGTTGATACTTTTTCTCCCGCCTTCTAAGTTCTTCTAGCTGAGCTAACAATCAAATTAAGAGACAGATGAATGAGAAGAAATCAGATTGAGTTCCGGGTGTGTGGGGGAGTCACACAGGCATGAATTTTCCAACAACGGTGAGCGACATCAGGCATATATGACATCTTGGACAAAGGAGAAGGCGGGGGGGGGTGTCTTAGATTTCAGGAGTGGGAGTGGGTCCCTTCACTGTTTCTGGACTCCTCCCGGGGCTTCGTCACCTGGTCCCTTTGGCAGAGCCCAGCGGGCGGGCAGGCCGTGACGGAGTTCCAGCAGAGAGACCGGGCCCACGGCACACAGGCGAGCAGAGGCCTGTGAAAGCAGCGGCTGCTCTGTCCGCCGGCGGGAACCAGCACGTGGCACACGCCTGGGGTGCAGGCCCGATCCCCAACGCGGGGCCCACAGGAGTCCCCGATGGAGGATTCCCTCCCATCACCGATGTTTCAATCTCTCTCTTCCTCTCTCTGAGGCCAATAAAAACACAGTTTAAAAAGGAAAGAGAAAAGCGTACACATGCGAAAAGCAATCATCCAGGAGGAGGTGAGAAGTTTTGTGCTGACACACACTGCCTTGGGGAAAAACACAACGCTGGCTTAGAATTTATAATGGAATAGCCTGGAACCCGTAGCCTATCAATTACCTATTCAAATGTGTAACTGCCTCCGGGAGTCACTGTGGGGCCCAGGTAATGCTCCCAGGTGCCCGGCAGCAGGGGACAGCCCGCACCCTCAGGTTCCTGCAAACGCCATCGCGGTTCCCCGGAAGTCACTGCCCTGAGTCACCTGGGCCTCACTCGGCGGTGCGGCTGCTCCCCTTCGGGGCCGGCAAAGCCGCGATCCCCCCCTCCCTTAGGGTGCGGCTGACAACAGCCCCACCATCACGCGCCAGCGTCCCCGCTCCCGGGAGAGCCCGCCCGCACCCCGGCTGACAGTCCTTCTCCGCTCTGTTTCCAGCGATGGTCTTCTGGAGCCCCCAGGCCCGCCCTGTGGTCCGTGCTGAGGCCTTTCCATGGGTGGGTGACGCCAGGAGTCGCCATTTCTGTCCCATGAATTCCGGAGGGCAGGACCACCTGGGTCCAGAGGGTGGGCGCGCACGGAGACTGAGTAACGATCTGACGGCGGAAACCATCAGCCCAAACCCGAGGCAAGCAAACCTCCTCCCTCAGGAGACCTTCACCAGCGCCCGCCCCCCAGGGGCCTGCCCCCCGCGTCCTGGCCCCGGGGGACCCCCAGGCAGGGAGGGGCGAGGCAGGTCGGGGGCAGCGGTCTGTCCCCCAGCCCTCCAGAGCGCTTATCCCCAGGGCACCTCGAGACCCCGTGGCCCAAACTCTTCCTTTGGGGGCCACCACAGCCCCTCAGACAGCCCGGAGGCGCCCGCCCCGCTCTCCGGGGAGTGGGGATCCCCCTGCTGCCGCCTCCTCGGGGTTCTCCACTCCTAAAGCCACCATCGGGCTCCCCTCAACCAGTCAGGAGCGTCAGGCAAATGGCTGTTTGCAGTTTCTCTTTGGGGTGTGAACGGCTTCAGGTGCAGGCGAGGTCTGCTTGCCGGAAGCCTCCGCAGGAGAGGGGCGCGCTGCCCTCACGTCGGCAGGAGGCCACCTGGTCGCCTCCACTCCCCATGGAGCTCCGAGGGGGCAGGGGGGCTCCCGGGACGCTGACGGCGGTGGCAATTCAGGGTCCCTTCTATTTCTGCTGGCGGCGTGCGGGACCACGGGAGAGAAGACCTGAATCTGCCATGGTACACACACACACACACACACACACGTAGTTACATGATTTCCAACAGCCGTGAGACAGAGGTGGCAGCTGAGAGGGGGCTGACCTTCCTTGCAGGAGGCCCCGGCTCAGAGATCGTTAGTCACTGCCTGTTCTGGCCATCAGGGAGGGGCCGTGGCAGCACTCCTCCCTCTCCCCCGCCCCCTGCTCCCTGCCTTACTGTGGGACACTCCCCGCAGCGGCCTCGCAGGCAGCTGTCCCCACGAGCCTCCCACAGCCCGTGGCCGCCAGCTGCTCACACTGTCCCCTCCCAGCGCCCTTCCCCACCCTCCTTGGCTGCCACTCCAACTCCTGCATCTACTTTCTTTTTAAATGTATTTTTATTCATTTCAGAGAGGAGGGAAGAGTAAGAGACAGAAACATTAATGATGAAAATCATTGATCTGCAGCCTCTTGCACGCCCCCTACTGGGGATGGAGCCTGTAAACCTCTGGGCATGTGCCCTGGAACAGGAATCAAACCGTAACCTCACGGTTCCGACACTCAACCACTGAACCACGCGCCAGGCAAACTCCTGCAGCTTCTCAGAGGAGCCCCCCTCTGTCTGGAGGCCCCGGGGAGAGTGGACGCCCAGCTCTGAGCTCCGAGTCTGATCCATGAGGGCCCTCCCCACCCTGGAAGGCACCGCCCATCTCCCCCACAAGCCCTGCTCCTTACTTATGCGGAAGAAGGAGGAGTGACCGCATTGTGATGGGATCGGGGCTCCTTGGGCCTTCGCATGCAGGGACCTGCCCGAGGCCCTCGAGGACGTTAAGATCCCACTGACATGAGTGAAGCAGAGCAGTTGGGGTCACTGGTCCGGGTGGCAGGCGATGTGGTGGCTGAGGCTGGTCAACCAGCTGTGGCCCAGGGCCGGGTGGGGGCGCCTGAATGCCCGCCTGCACACAGAGGCTGGAGAGGACGGCCGGGACCCTGTGGACGTCTCCGGCTTCCGGGTTCCTTCTAAAACGCGCCCGCGCTACGGAGGGAACAGACAGAGGCTCCCCATGACATGGGAGAACGGGTTGTGACTAAGCCCTGTCTGCAGATGGACCGTTTTTACTGATCGTGTCGTTCATTTTTGTTCTTGATGCTGCTTGTAAAAACATTTCCCCCAAGTTTCTGTCGCTGTAACTTTTCTGAGAAATGTCTTACTGATCACAAGGTAAGGCGTTATCCCACCGTTTTTTGGAAAAGTCGCACGGAACATAGGAAGCCGGGTCGTGGGAGGTCCGACAGGCGAGGCGAGGACTCAGAACAGGAACCTCAGGGCGTGGCGTGCCCTCTGACCCCAGATCCAGGGGGCTGGGGGCTGGCGGGGTCCCGGACCCCGTGTGGGGCCACGCAGGAGCCGGGGAAACCGAATGATCCCTACAAGGACAGCCACCCTCCACCCAGACTCAGCCTCTGAGGCCCCGCGTCCTGAGAAACGGCCGGGGCTCCGCGTCCAAGTGAGCGGGGACGGCTGGCCACCGGGTGGAAGAGCCGCCAGCCGGGAGAGGAGCGGGTGCTAAAGGGACGGGGCTCTTTGGGACCCGCCGGTCCGTCTGCGCGGCCCGGTGTCCCGCTCTGAGCGGGAAGGGGTTAACCTCAGACCTCGCTCCCGTGGAGGGAGCCTGGCCGGGTCCATCCAGGCGTCAGGAATGCCGCTGAAACCCAACCCTCCTCCGCCCGCCCTGGGTGGAAAGTATGCCTGAACTCACAGCTATGCGCCATGTGCCCACGGCCCGCCCTTGGCTCCCAGGCCCAAGGTCAAGGGTGCCGGCCTGAGAGTGGGGTCAGGCGCGTGTGGCAGACCACGGGCCCAGGCATCATACCGACACGGGGACAGCCGCACGCGTGCGTGTGTGTGTGCAGGCCGGTGTGCGTACATGTGCGTGCGTGTGTGCGCAGGCCTGTGCGTGTGCCTGAGTGTGTGTGCAGGAGGGAGTCTCCTGCTGAGGAGGCGCCCAGGCTCTGATTTTGCTCCTGGAGAGACGGCGCCTCTGGGTGGGGCCCAGGGCTCCGGGCGCTGGCAGGCCCACTGCCGTTCCTTCCTCCGTGTTAGAGAAAAAGGCTGCAGCCTCATCGGTTTCCTATTTTTTAAATAAAAGCTACATGGAGACTGAGAACCGGCAGCAGACACAGAGGAGCAGAGATCCTCTGGCCTCAGCCTTACAAAAGCCACGGCTTCCCTTCCTGCCCTCCCCAGCAGCGCCCCTCCAGGGCCACTGTCATGTTAAAAGCTGGGCAGACACCCCCAGACCGCACACTGCAACTTCCTACCCTTAATGGCCAAATGTCTAACGTTCTCAGGCAGAAGGAGGTCTATACTAGGTTGTCAAGGCATTGCACACAGCAGCGTGGAGGTGGGAGAGTCACAGATAAATGGGTGGGGACAAAAGTACGTCTACAGCTGTTTATATGGAAAATAACACAGGCCTATATAATAAAGAGGCAATATGCAAATTGACCCTCACACCCTCACAAGATGGCTGCCTATGACCAGGCCGGCAGCGGGGTTAGTGAGAGACAACCAAACGTCTGAACAGCAGGCTGCATGGAGCGACCAGGCCAGTGGAGTGGGGGGCGGGGGGGGGGGGGTGTTGGCAGTGACCAGGCTGGCAATGTGGGGGTAGTTAGGACTGACCAGGCTGGCAGGGAGGGGGCAGTTGGGGGCAGCCTGACTGGCAGTGGGGGCAGTTAGGGGTGATCAGGCTGGCACCCAGAGGCAGTGAGGGGCAATCAGGCCAACAGGGGGGAGGGGGAAGTTAGGGGTGACCAGGCAGGCAGGTGAGTGATTAGGAGCCAGTGGTCCAGGAGTGTGAGAGGGATGTCCACGTGCCCAGATCGGGAATGGAACACTGACCTCCTGGGTCATAGGTCAACGCTCAACCACTGAGCCCCATCTGGCCGGGCTAACCGTGTATTTTAAATATCGAGCAGATTTTAAACATATCAGAAAACAGAGACTCAGAGGCTTCTTCCAATCCGTGCTGGAGGAAGAGACTGTTTGCTAACATGAGTGAACTGGCCACAGACCAGGCCTCTGTGGTGTGGCCGTAGCAGCTGCACTGTCCCTTTAAACCTGCCCCACCCCCTGGCCTTGCTTTTGCAAGAGATCCAGATAGCCAGTGGCAGGGGTGGGGGGGGGGGGGGCTGTTTGATGTCCTGGCTCAGAAGCATCAGTGTTGACACTTCTCTCCCTCCCCCCCTCCTGCCCTCCACGTCCCGCTGCCTTGCTCCTGCCTCCCTGGCCCCGCAGGGCCTCTGGGGCCCCCTGGTGCCCGCAGGCGGCTGCCCCGAGGCTCTCCGATGTGCACGCGGCCCCCGCCTGCCCATCACGGGGAGGCAGCCTGGCCGGGTCACCCTGCAGTTGTTCCGGCCGCCGGCGTCCGGGGAGGTCACCCCGTGCCCGCCCGCCGCCGGGGCCCACCTCCCGCGGAGGAGCTGTCTGAGGCCACGGTTGCTTCACTCGCCGAGCGGCCCATTTGGGACGGCATCACCGTCCAAGTATTTGACAGCCACTAAAATTAGTCCGGAGGCCAGGAGGGGCCGGCGCCAGGCCCTGGGCCAGCACACGGAGCTCCTGCCCCCCTCCTCCTCCTCCGGCTCCTCTCCTCCTCCCCCTGCACCGCCCGGCCTTGTCGCCATGCGCCGGCCTTCTGGGGGTTCGCCACGCGTGTCTCCCCTAAGTCCGTGTCAGCAGGCTGCGGCAGGCTTCCCACCTCGCCTTCTCGCCTGGGCCTGGGCCTGGGCCTGGCCAGCGTGCATCTGGTGGGCGTGGAGCCCAGAGCGGCCCCCTCTGTTGGCCCTCAGAGTGAGGAATGTTCCAGGGGCGACAGCTGACGGGGCCCCCTCCGCCCACAGCACAGCCGGTGGGCAGGGAGCGCTGGTCCCCTCTGCCCCACTCACGATGGGCGCCTGGTTGCTTTCCTGTTTCACGTCCATGAACCACAGGTTGTGCTGGCTGACGGTTGATTCCCTTTACGACTCCTCACACCTCAGGCTCATCTTGATGCCGTGGGACCCAGAGAGAACGCTACTGAAGAACATTCTAGCTGCACCCGCCACCGCCGCCCACCAGCCACAGCTCCCAGGCTGACCCCGAGCCTGGCTCTGTCCCCTGCTGAGCTGGGCCGCGAACTCGGCGGAGACGGAGAAATCTCCCTTCATGTATCCTCACAACGTCTTGTCCGTGAATCAGTCCTCGGTGCTTCCGGGTGTACAAATCTATTTCGAAATCCCTTCGCTATAAAGGAATAAGAGAACACCATCTCTGAATTCTTATGCCCAGAGGTCTATCATCAAACAGGGTCCCCTTCTCCGGTGTCCAGGCTGGTCCTGCTCTTAGTTTTTCTTCCCACACCTGCCGTTTTAACGGAACTGGCAAAGGGACCGACCCGGAGCCGGGGCCAGCGTGTCTGTCCGCGGAGCCCAGTGCCAACCGCGCCAGTGCCGCGAGGAAGCACAGGGCCCCGCCGGGTCAGACGCCCGGAGACACCGCACGGAGCTCAGAGGCCGCCTGCAGCACTGGGTGTTGTGGGCGCTGTGGGCACTGTGGGCGCTGCACGGGGTGACCCCTTTGTTCACATCGCGGAGAGGGTGCTCAGGTACAGACAGGGAGGGGCCCACGCAGGCTGCCAGGCATACGTCTGCGAAACAGAGAGCTCAATCCTGTATGATTGTAGGGGCCCAGTGCACAAAATTTGTGCAGAGGGCAGGGGAAGGGGGCGGCCTCTCAGACCAGCCTGCACCCTCTTCAATCCGGGACCCCTTGGGGGATGTCCAACTGTGGGTTCGATCCCCAGTAGGGGGCGTGCAGGAGGCAGCCGATCCATGGTACTCTCTCATCATGGATGTTTCTGTCTGTCTCTCCCTCTCCCTCCCTCGCTGAAATCAATTTAAAAAATGGATTCAAATACATTTTTATTTGAAGTATGAGTAGAATACTCCCACCATAGGGTGCTCTGGTACAGTTTTTGACTTTTAACTGAGTATGAAAACATCAACAATCATCTTTGAGGAAAAGGCACCGAATTAAATAACGCGATGTTAGAAACTAAACACGAAATGCTCAGCTAACGGCCCCGTATCCGTGTCTCTCTTGTGGCTCTTGGGGAAGCCCGCATGTGCACACACGTTTCATATAGAACTGCCTGTCTCAGAGCTCGGGGTCGGGGCGCCCCGCCTGGATCGGCCCCGTGGCCGGGTCCAGTGCCCCGTACGAGAAGTTACAGCCGCTCCAGGTGAATTCCCATGAAAGTGCTGGTCCGCCCTCCACTCCGCACACAGCAGCTGACAAAGTGTGAGTCAGCCGTGAAAACAAATCAAACACAAAGCTGAAGACGCTCCCTCTGGGCGTCTGCCAGGTGACAATCATGTACCCTCCGGCTTCAGTGGGGCCCCTGGCCACGGTGAGAGCCCCAGAACATGTTCTGTGCCCCGATATTCACACAGACAAGAGGCGGGGCTTCGCGACTCCGTCCCCTAAACAAGGAATGCTTTCAAAGTGCTGAATTCCGTGCCCCGTGTTTGAAATTTACTTGTTCATTTTGTTCTCTGTATTCATTTGCGTCAAAGCCATTGGAGGTCCTAAAGGCAGCACGGTGTGATCTTTTAAACCAGGAAAGACAGGAGGCACCGCCAAGCAGGCCAAGCAGGACGGCTCTGCGTGTGCTCCAGGCTTTGGGGTCAGGCAGTGGATGGCTGGGAGCCACGCCGTCGGGGGCTCTGAGAAATGGAGATCCCGGGGGTGGAGGCCCATGTCACGTCCTCTCTGCAGCAGGGAGCCGGGTGGCAGCCACATGTAAGGCAGTGACAGGGGCCTGTCCCCGCCCAGCACCTGCCAGATGCTCCCAACACACCTGCCCGGGACCCACAGGCACAGCCACAGCCACCGCCGGGGCAGGGGCAGGGGCAGGCTCACGTGACAAAGTGTTCTCACCAAGTCTCAGCAAGGTCCCCGTGGCCCGGACCCTGGGCAGAGCCAGCTCATACCCTGAATGTGTCTAAAACGCAATAAACACCTTCATTCGCGCTCATCTGGAGACGCGCAGACCAAGTTTAAATGTTTCAAACGGCCCCGAAGACAGCTCTGGGGCTGATAACAAATCACAGATGGTCTCGGGGCGGGCGGGGAGCCGCCCGGTGTCTGACAAAAGCGCTGTGATAAGAGATGGAGAACACAGGCTCCCTGTCCGAGGCCCGCGGGGACAGCCCGTGCCGGCCCACGGCCTCCGCTCTGCGCCCCACGGCCCGGCCCGGACAACGGGGCAGTGTCGGCCGCGGCACTCGGACAATGGCTCTTTTTCTGGAAGTGTCTGTAGGAAGAGCGCGCAAACCAGTCAACAGGGGGCCGAAGAACCCTCGCATTCTCTGCGAAAATAATACCTCGGGATTCATCCCCAGACTGTGGGCATTCCCCCCCCCCCGCATTCTCTATAGAATCCCCCGCACCTGGTTTGGCCATCCTCCCCGTCAGCTGGCGTCCATCCTCCCGTCCCTCCCTCCACCCCGCGCCGCCCTCCGTGGACAGCTGCACAGCTGCGCTCTCTGCCGTGATAAAGGCGAGCCTGTGGCTCCCTTTGCCGGCCCGGCACCTCAGGATTCACTGGAACCAGCTCAACAAGGGCCCTCAGTGTGGGCTGCGTGCAGGGAGCTGCGGGTTTGGGGGGGCGGAGAGGGAGGGAGGAGTGGGACACAGTCTTCAAGGGGCTCACAGTCCACTTTGGGGGCCGAGAGGAGTCTCAGCAGGCAGCCAGGGGGAGAGCGGGACGGGGGGGGGCGGTCCCTGGAGGCCGGGCCGGGGACCTTTTCCCTGCCAGGGGCCACGGGCATATGTACCACCTCGTCCTCAGGCCACACAGAATGACCCACCTAAACAGGAGCCTGCTCCATGTGGTCAGTCATGTACTCCGCTCTCCCTGACGCCTGGGCAGGGCCGGACCAGAGATGTCGCGGCCTTCGGTGGCCCGCGGGCCGGCGGGCCCGGGGCTTGGGGGGCTCGGGGAGGGGACAGCAGCCACCGGCGCTGGGATGGGAAGCAGAGGTGGGAGGGATCCCGGGCCAGGGGCCAGGGGGTCAGGGAGAGGCAGAGGTGGGAGGGAGCCCAGGCCAGGGGCCAGGGGGCCAGGGAAAGGTGGTCACTAAGGTATTCACGCTGTCTGCGGTGATCACTGAGACCTCATCAGCCATTACAGCGTCACTCAGCCTCCTCTCCTTCCAGCAGCTCCCAGTGCAGTGCAATCCCCGAGATTTCACCAGGACTGTCACGGGCACGGAAAGCGGGTTGGGGGCAGTTTTATTGGGGAGCACGGGGGGAGGGGTGTGTGTAGAAAAACCTATAGCGCTAAAGAAACAATTCACATGAGGGACTCACTGACACTAGTTAAACAGACCCCGGTGGAGGAGAAATGCTGCTTTAAACGGTCCCGTCCCTCCAGTCCCGTCACTGCGAGGCCGGGCACCAGCAGAGCGCATCGCCAGCAGAGCGCATTGCTTCAGGAACGGAGCCCCGGGAGCTGAATTTGCCCATTGATTCTCGTCCTCTGTCCGCAGCTCAGGGCTGATTTGAAAGGATGGCGAGGAGGCCTGTGTGCAGCTGGCCGGGTTCGAGGAGGACATAATAACACTGCTGTGGCCGACCTCTCGCAGGAGGCGCTGGCCCGCCCGCTCCTGCCTTTCGGGGCGGCCAGCGCAGCCCGGCCGGTGCAGGGCGCCCCGAGCGGCCGGCTGCCCGCGGCCTGAGGGCTCGGCTGTGTTTTATTTTAAACCAGCTAGTATGCCGCGGCTGTGACTTAAGAATGAAACGAGGAAATGCTTTATACAGTCCACGCAGCGGTGTTTCTGTCACAGCCCCCGCTCTCTGTCAGCAGCTCGGAGGAGGCTGTTCTGGGCACGGGGACCCGCTCCCTTCACGCCACTAGCAGGAGCTCTGAGCCGCATGGCCAGGCCTCTGGGCAGGTCAGGGTCCGAGGAGGAGATGGCTGCGGACAGGCTCTGTGTGGGGATCCACGGCCCAGAGAGCCTCGCGAAGGCAGAGCGGGACAGAGCGCGCACAGCCCCGCGCGGCCGGCCCACGGAGGGCGATGGGACCGTCAGTGGAGGCGAAGCCCCGGGTGCCCAGGTCTCCCGCAGCCCCCTCTGTCCGCTGGTGACGGCCCTTCAGGGGGGCGCTGGGGGCAGGGGGCCCCCCAACAGGGGGGAAAGGCAGCTGTCTCCCCCAGCAGTGGACACGAAGGGCATGGACACCACGGGAGGACAGAGGGCGGCTAAGCCCACGGCTGCTCCTGGGTAACCTGCTCCCATTTGGCCAGGAGCAGCTCCCCCTCCAGGAGCGGCCGAGGCGAGGGCTGGGCGGGGCTCTGCTCTGATCCCGTGGGGAAGGGGGTGCTGGGTCCGACCCGTGCTCTCCCCCATCAGCCCGGGGGCCTGGGCCCTGCTCCCGGGCACCAGGCTCTGGCAGCGCTGACGGGGGCTCAGGGAGTTAGACACGGGCACATAAGCCAGTGGGGGGGGGGGGGCGGGGAAGACACCTACAACATCGGTTACAGAGGGATGAGGCCAGCGCGCTGCTGTCTAGTTTGTAAAACAAACAAGTGCAGCATTGGCAGGAGCTGCAGGTGCGGGCAATCCTCTCTCCCCCGCGGGGGCCTTCCCGGGGCACAGCCTTGGGTGGTGGCTGGGGAAGGGGGAGCGGGCAGCTGGCAGGGGACACAGAGGCTGGGACGGCTCCCAGGGCCGGCGGCAGGGCCCAGGGAGCCGCCCAGAGCGGGCTCTGTCCTCTCCATCCGCGGCTCCCGGGCCTGTGCTGCCCCCAGCGGCCCCCGGGTCATCTGGCCACACGGAGGGGCTGGTGTGGGTGTTGCTGACTCTCCCTTCACCGCGATGGTGGCCCGTGCCTTCCTCCGGAGCTTCGTGTGGAAGCAGCCACGGCGTGGGCGCAGAGGGCCGGGTTGCCACGCCGCGGCCCCTGGGGATAAGGTTTCAGCCGGCTATTGGGGAACAAGGTCAGAAAGAACCTTTGTCGGAAATGTCACTTCCACGCCATGTCTTTGGGATGCTCACGCTGTGTGAATTCCCTGAGCACATGTATTTAAATGCGATTTTCTCCTGTTAATCTGTCCGTGTTGGTTTGAGAGTGAGGCCAGCTGGATGGACGGAGTCAGGGGAGGAAAGGATGCCTGTTTTACCCCATGGCAGTGACAAGGTGAGAAGCACAGTGCCAGTCGGTATGATCTGGTTTGAAATCCCAGTGCTGGCATCTCCTTCTAATGTGGCAGCAGCACCCCTGACCCCGCCCCCTGACCCCGCCTCCCTGACCCCGCCCCCTGACCCCGCCCTCTGAGCTTCCGGGAGCCACAGGGGCTGTTGGCCTGGAGGGGCCGCAGAGCCCAGGAGTGGGATACAGGTTGGAGAGACAGGTGTGGACTGCCCCGTGGCTGTGGTTTACAGTCTGAGCGCCCGGGTGAATGTCATGGCCGCCTGAGGCACCTCTCCGGGATGTCAGCCCTGGCCGGGGTGCCCAGTGGTCGGAGCGTCATCCTCATAGGCCAAGGTTGCGGGTTTGAGCGCGGGCAGGGCACATACAATTAAAATACCAATTAAACACAAATGAATGGAATAGCAATTAAAATACCAATTCAGCAAAACGCATGCAGCATTTGGCACGTGACCAGAGCGGAGAGCAGAGAGTAACCTTTGAGAAATGGAAAGGAAGAGCTGGGTTTCTGCAGTTTCCATCCCTGAAGCTGGGTCCTGCCCGGACAGCTTCCCTGGGCGCCAGGGTCCACGCTCCCAACGGAGCCTGCGGCGGCTTCCTGTACAGACACCGATGGGGGTGAGCCGCTGAGGGACTCAAGCCCGGCTCCCCGGAGAGGCCGGCGGGAAGGGTGCCTGGCGCAGGCGGCCAAGACAGACCAGCACGGCCTCCTCCTTCCCTCTCCCTGTGGGGAGGCCCGGGAGCGGGGAGTCCCATCACGCTGGCGCGGTGACCCGGCCTTCCGGCGCGAAGGAGGCATCCCGCCGGGTAAAACCGAAGCCATTCACATCCCGAGGGGGAAGTACCCGAGCCCCCTTTCATCAACTCGGAAACCCAACGCATAGCCAATGCGAAGCAAAATGCTAATTCTGCAGGAACAGAGCATGCTGCCTCTCAGAAGAAAGAGCCCCATCAACCCAAATTGGAACTGTCACGTGTAATTTCTTCACAATTTGCTTGTATTACACGAGTGCTTTACCTCTGAGCACGGTTTGAAACACACGAGAGACTCCGAGTTCCACGGAACTCTCAGGGACAGCGATGGGGCAGCAGTGGGCACCCTCCTGATCTCGGGGGGGGGGGGGGAGCTGGGGGGAGCTGGGGGAGGGCAGTAGGGGAATGTGGGAAGGCCTGAAGCCGGGCCTCTATCTTTAGGTACCAGCCCCAAGTGCCCGCAGGCGCAGCCCCTCCTACCACACACACCGTCATTAATGTGCCGGGCAGGCCACATAGGTTGCCCAGCACATGGCAGAAAACCCTGCCTATACTGGCTTGGGCCAGACAGACGTTCAGCCCTGGCCGGAGGGCGGTTGGTTGGAGCATCATCCTTATAGGCCAAGGTTGCGGGTTTGAGCCTCGGTCAGGGCACACATAAGACTCAATGTTTCTCTCTCTCTCTCCTTTCCTCTCACTCTAAAATCAATAAGGAAGGAGACAGGCATTTACTAGTATTCTGTCTGTTCTCAACAAAAGCCTGGAGAGAGGCAATCTGACTCCTCTAAAGTCTAAGAACCAGGAACACTGGCCTTGCCCTGCTTTTCACTAACCTTCCTTCCACCTCAGGTGTCTTCCCTCTCAAGATGGCGCCCAGCCCCGGGCGGCTGTGCAGCTCAGCTCCTCCCGCGTTCCGGCTGCAGGAGGGAGGCAGGGAGACCGCCCGTGGGAGGGGGGCACTCACTTCCCTGTGCTCACTCCACTGGAATCGAAGTAAAACCCTGTAGGTACTGCGTTTGCTTCTTCATTTCCTTGGGTTGAATTCCTAGCATTGAAATAACTCGCTCAGGTTTAAAAGTATTTTAAAGTCTACTCGGCCTATCAATCTGTGTTTCAGGAATGGTGGAGTGGAGAAGTCTGGAACCTTCCGGAGACCACACACTGGGCCAGTGCTAGGAGCATGCCCCGAGCCAGGCCTCCTGACCCCCAGGGCAAGCTCTCCGGAGGCGTTTGGGGATCTGGTCCAGGTGAAGAGCCATCGGCGGGTCCGCTCCTCTTCCCGGCACCGGCGTTCGTGCTCCCGCCTCCGCGGGGTGCGGCCACCAGGCGGTCACCAGCGGCCGGGGTCAGGCACGCCGCCTGCGGGCACAGTAATGGCCACCGCATGCCGAGCACAAGGCCATTCCTGGCGGTTCAGGCACCGAAGCAGAAGGAAAGCCGCTGTGCTGTGACAACTTCCGCGTGGGGACCGCGGGGCATCAGGCAGGCTTTCTTAGGGGGAGCGACTGAGTTGGCCACGGCAGGGTGACCGCAGCTTTCCAGTGCTGGCTGTGTCTACTAAGAGCAAGGTGACCAGACGTCCTGCTTTTGGCGGGACAGTCCCACGGCATTTTACCAAAGCACCATCGATGTCAATGCCCATTGGCTCCTGGCACTGTGGTCCCCGCCCCCACGCTCCGGAGTCCCTTTCTCTGGCTTGTGCTTTTCCCTCCTCCCGAGGACCAGGACGCGGTAAGCCTGTTCCTGTTCTAAATCCGACCCAGTGATGTGACGGGAGCAGGCACTTCCTCAGCTGCTGCTGTTCAACGAATGGATTCTAATGTGGCCGCCAGCACAGCCTGTTTGCTTTTCAGATTATGGTTGGTCTTCGTTTTTGAACTTTTGACACGTACCGGCCAAGTTAGACGAGCTGTTTTATGATTCGTGGACATAAAAGCCTGGCTGTTCCTGTTTCACAGGAAAGCGAGCCTCATGGTCCCTGAGGGCTCGTTGTGACCTCCCACCCCGCGGTCCCCGATGAGGTGACCCGCCAACATGTCAGGAGAGACTCTGACGGGAAGGAAGGGCGAGCGAGGGAGGGGAGAAAAGGAAGGGTGGAGTGGTAGCAGAAGGGGACCTGGGCGTCCCTCCCTCCGGGGATCAGGGGGGAGGCGGAGAGCTGCCCTGGGAAGAGGCGTACCCGCTGCTGGTGAGATGTCTGTGACAGACGGGGCGGGTGGAGACCACAGGGCAAGGTGGGAAACAAAGGCCCAGCGTGGAGGCGTCTGTATCTGCTGCAAGGCTCCTTTCCGTGCGCAGGGGCAGACTGAGAACAAACTGACGCGTTCACACCGTGGCCGTGGATTGCACAGCACAAGGGTGAGGTTTATCATGGGGTGATGTGAGCGGTGGGGCGGATACCAACCAGAGAGGATTCTGGGTGTCACCAAAAATGTAAGATCTCCCTCTAGTGGCACTTTGAGAAAACTGCAGGCACGTGACCCTTAGGGCAAAGACATTTGCTAGAAACTTGGCCAGGGCACACTCCTGGCACTGGCCCAGTGTGTGATCTCCGGAAGGTTCCAGACTTCTCTACACCACCATTCCTGAAACACAGATTGTAGGCCAAGTAGACTTTAAAATACTTACAAACCTGAGCAAGTTATTTCAATTCTAGGAATTCAACCCAAGGAAATGAAGATGCAAACGCAGTACCTACAGAGTTTTACTTCGATTCCAGTGGAGTGAGCACAGGGAAGTGAGTGCCCCCCTCCCACGGGCGGTCTCCCTGCCTCCCTCCTGCAGCCGGAACGCGGGAGGAGCTGAGCTGCACAGCCGCCCGGGGCTGGGCGCCATCTTGAGAGGGAAGACACCTGAGGTGGAAGGAAGGCTAGTGAAAAGCAGGGCAAGGCCAGTGTTCCTGGTTCTTAGACTGTAGAGGAGTCGGATGGCCTCTCTCCAAGCTTTTGTTGACAACAGACAGAATACTAGTAAATGCCTGTCTCCTTCCTTATTGGTTTTAGAGTGAGAGGAAAGGAGAGAGAGAGAGAGAGAGAGAGAGAGAGAGAGAGAGAGAGAGAGAGAGAGAGAGAAACATTGATTGAGTCTTGAATGTGCCCTGACCAGGGCTCAAACCCACAACCTTGGCCTATGAGGATGACGCTTCAACCAACCGCGCTTCGGCCAGGGCTGAACGTCTGTCTGGCCCAAGCCAGTACAGGCAGGGTTATCTGCAGGCATACACCGTTGCCTCCTGCTTCCTCTCCTTCTCTAGATGAGATTCCAGAAAATGAAAAAGTGGTTCATTTTACGATAGTATTTACTAGAACGAATGTATCTTAATCACCACCATTTTAAAAACATGCAACTATAATACAACGAACTTTTCATTTAAGTCACCACTGCTTCAATGTTGGGGATCTCACAGTATTTGGTTCAAAGGAAACTTGGCAGAGCAGCCAGAGAGAACTGAGCACCTGACCACAACACGGAGACTGTGTGCACCCCGCCGCCCTCCTGGAGGCAACAGAGGAGCCAGCCACGTGTGCCCGAGCTGTCTGGGCTTATGTCTGGCAGCTCTTCTTCAAACAGTGACATGCTTTGCAGCTGGGAGAGTCAAATGTTCCCTTTCAAACTGAAAGTCAATCCAGTTCTGTGCTGTGAAGACTGTGGGCAGCACCCAATCCTCCCCAAATGCCGGGAAGGGAAAACAATGCCGTGAACGTTTCACACCTCAGAAAGCCTCATTGACAAGCCGTCGGTGTGGGCGCTTGTGGGACAAACACGGGGACGTGGGCTCTCCGGGTGAAGAGTCTCTCCGTCCGTTCGGGGTGTCCGGCTCAGTCGCACAGGTGCACGCGGGGGTAGCATGTCCGGGGGTCGCAGCTCAGGTCTCCCAGGCTGGCTCCTGTGTGTGTGCTTCCACAGGAAGGGGGAAAGCAGGGCAGATGCTCCGGGATGTCCATCTTATTTCCCGCGGCCTCTCCGATATCGCCCATCTGGACCTCACCCAGAGTTACATGAGGGCTAAGCCATAGCCCTTTAGTGTAAGGTCAAGGTCAAAGGTAGTTCGTCGGAGACGGTGCTGAGAGAAGCACAGGTACATCTAAACCCACAGGAAGAGGCTGAGGAGCCGGTGTGGAAAGGGTCCCTGCCGCGCGTTAATGTCAGCCTGTTGGTGACAGTGAGGAGGGTTGTCGTACTTGATCGTTTACAGATCGCGCTCACACACATGGCCATCGCCCACAATGCTCCAGGGCGAGGGCGGGGTTGGCTTTGAGGGAAGTGGGACTTTAAAACGAGGAAAGTTCAAGTCCCGTCAGAGTTTTGAGTAGACTCAGGGTAAGTGAATCCAGCCCCTGAGTGAGTGACAAGCTGTGTAATGTATAGGTTGAGAGAAATCGTAGCTTTTCTGTCTGGCCAGGATCAAAATGGCATAACTTTATGCTAAATCACCTTACCGTCCATCCTGCTTCTCAGTGTGGTGAGTTCTGGAGTCCTACCCGGGTGTTATGGAGGTGGAATTTTGTAATGAGAAGCTCCACACGCAGGAACGTCCTGTTCACCCAGAAAGCCGTACGCATCTCCACCCATGCCTGTCTCCGAATGCCCCCGCTGCCCTCCCGAGAGGCCCGCGCTCTCCGCCGGGCCAGGGGCCTGTCCGGCCCGAGCCCTGCCCCCCGGCGGCCCCACTGGAGGGCAGGCCGCCCCTCACAGCCAGCCCACGCTCAGGCCCCTGTGGCCACGGGCAGCACCGTTCTCTCCAGGACACAGAAAACCTGTGGGAATGACGGCAACGAGAGCACCGGGGGTGACTCTGCCGGGAAGGTGGACATCGCTCCGGGCTCCCCGAGCTCCCCGAAACCACAGGTGTCCTCCCGGCAGACCTGCCAGCCCCCCGCAGAGGCCAGCACCTGCAGCCCGCGTCCGGGGCCAGCTGCTGGCACCCCGCCCGGGAGCCACGCTGCCCGCTGTGGGGAGCACCCTCAGAGCTCCACCCGGAGGAGCCACACTCCCTGCCGTGGGGAGCACCCTCAGAGCTGTGCCCGGGAGGAGTCACGTGTCCCGCTGTGGGAGCACTCTCAGAGCTGTGCCCGGGAGGAGCCACGTGTCCTGCTGTGGGGAGCACCCTCAGAGCTGTGCCCAGGAGGAGTCACGTGTCCTGCTGTGGGGAGCATCCTCAGAGCTGTGCCCGGGAGGAGCCACGTGTCCCGCTGTGGGGAGCACCCTCAGAGCTGTGCCCGGGAGGAGTCACGTGTCCCGCTGTGGGGAGCACCCTCAGAGCTGTGCCCGGGAGGAGTCACGTGTCCCGCTGTGGGGAGCACCCTCAGAGCTGTGCCCGGGAGGAGTCACGTGTCCCGCCGTGGGGAGCACCCTCAGAGCTCCACCTGGGAGGAGCCACGTGTCCTGCTGCGGGAGCACCCTCAGAGCTGTGCCCGGGAGGAGCCACACTCCCCGCCGTGGGGAGCACTCTCAGAGCGCCGCCCAGGAGGAGCCCTGTGTCCTGCTGTGGGGAGCACCCTCAGAGCTGTGCCCGGGAGGAGCCATGTGTCCCGCTGTGGGAGCACTCTCAGAAGCGCGTGGAGGGAGAAGATGGGGGTGTAACATGGAGATGGCTTCTTGGTGCCTCCTCCCTTGGATCCCATGAGACCCAGCAGAAGCTGTCATGGGGCCCGCTGGGTTGCGGAAGAGGAGCAGCAGCGGGGTCAGGTGCGGGGACAGCGCCGCGTGGACACGCTTCCCTCGGGGTGGGTGCCTCACGGGGACGCGGGAAGTGTCCCCGCCGGCACAGATGGTGCCGAGAGGCTCGGCGATCCTTCTACAGACTCCGGGCCGCGCTGGGGGAGAGACGGTGAAATAAATACTCTTTATTCTGCCCGGTGACACGTTCCCGTATGATTTAATTGTCGCGGGAAGGGCACGCGGAGAGCATCACTATTAAGTGGGACCATTATGCGCTCACGAGCAGATTCGGATCTTCGGTGGAGCACATTTTTGCAAAATAAATTGCGCACGCCTTGTAAATAATATGGCATTTGGTTGCAGTCAATTTGGTTTATGCATTTCGCCCAAAGGAACAGGTGATGCAGAGTTTAATTTGCCCCTCGTCCCCTCCCTCCTAATAACTCGGCGCAGTAAGCAGTTCTTGGGTATCAATACGCCAATTAACAAAATAACTTTGTCACGGCTGCAGCCATGAAGAGTGATGCTCATCGGCGGGTTCTGTGGGGCGGGCGCGGGCGAACGGAGCAGACGGAGCAGGGAGAGGGGTGGGGCAGGCGGTCGGCGGTGCCTGAGCGGCGAGGAAATGGCACAAACCCACACGCTGGGGTGAGGCCCCGCGCTGCCCACCCCCCTCCAGCCACTGCGGCCGCGGCCCGGCCTCTGGCCCCCGACACCACGCAGGGCCGCCTGTCAGACCTGAGTCTGGATGGACCGGGGAGCGCACTAGCAATGACCGTGGAAACTTCCAGTGGCAGACTGTCTTCTAGCTGAACGAGGGCGTTTTTCCATACGTCCCGCATGTGACTCAGCGGGTAGCAAACAGCTAGTGGGCTGCACACGCAATGACGCCTTCCTCCACCTGTTCATCATCCCTGCCTCCTCCCCCATCCCTGCCTCCTCCCCACCCCCACCTCCTCCCCCATCCTCACCTCCTCCCCCATCCTCACCTCCACATCCCTGAGGGAGCTCCCGGCCTCTGCCCTGGCCCAGGATGCTAACTCTGATGTCCTTTCTCTTCCAGTGCCCGCTGCCCTCTCTCCCCCAGCCACAGGGCTGGGCCCAGCAGGAGAGGAGAGGGCGGGGGGAATCTAGTGGGAGCTCAGCAGTGGGGTCCTGAGCACAGTGACGCCGCTGAGGGAGGAACTTGGGGAGCTCTGGGGTTCCTGCAGAACAGATGGGAATGGAAATACACAAATACTGCTTTGTTTCTGATTGTGACCCAATTTACTTCTCAATTACTCTCCCTCAATACGGCCTCGGATTTCAAAAAAATTACTATTTTACGTCTTTTTTGGTCAGACTATTTTTTAAAAAAATGTAGAACTTTGTAGAATTTCACAATGATATATGGAAACCAAAAATAGGAAATTAACTCTGAAATAATATATATTGAAGCAATATTCACCACCTGAGATTGCTCTGTAATGCATGACAACTTAAAAAGTAAATCCCAGGATCTATTCCCTCTCAAACATGGTCCTCACAGATTTTACACAACAGCCAGAGCCACGAGCCCCGGCACCCGCTGAAAGCTCACCTTCCAGGTACTTGTGTGGCTTTGTGTGCACCATCCAGCCATCACTCACAACAGGAAAACCTGTGCTGCTGTCAACGCCCTGGCAGATTCAGTAGTTAGGGTGCTACTGAGGTCTCCTTCAAATATTTACAATTTCTAAACTTATAAAACGCGATGACAAAGTTAGATACAAGGACTAAATTATATAACAACATGGACGATAATGTTTCTATGCTACTAACACGGTCAGCATTTGCATCTGGCCCGGAAATGGAAGACGAGAAGAGGTTAATTACAAGGAGGTGGAGGGTGAGACCCACAGGGGGGCTGCTGGCGGAGAAGAAGAGTAGAACCGGGTGCACAGGAAGTGCCCAGGTGTCCCCAGGAGGAGGGCAGGCCTGGTTTCCGCCATCCGCCCGCTGCAGCTCCAGGCCCTCCACAGGCACAGGCTCCCTTCCCCAGGGAAACGTGGTCGCATCAGAAAGACATCAGCGCGCTGGGGACATCCCAGTTAGCCCTGCTGCCTGGGCTCTACTGCTTCTGAAGGCCGCCCCAACGACCCCGCACGCCTGGCCCTGCGGTGCTGGCCGAGTCTCCGGGCCCGGCCTCTGCTTCCAGAGCGTTGCTGTCGCTGTCGCTGTCGCTGTCGCTGTCGCTGGGTTTCACAGCTGGGACAGGAAGGGTTTCACCACGCCTGGCTTTGCTGGGCTCGGAGCCGGGACTGGCTCCCTGTTCCGGGCTGATCCTGCTGGGGTTGCCTGGGCTGCGTGTGGCTCGCACCCGCGAGGCTGTGACAGGTGCCCGTGCCCCGGCTGTGCCCAGCCTGAAGGCTGTGGGCCCAGGACCTGGGCAATGAGCACGGCCAGCTCAGGGGGCGCCCTCTCGTCGCATCAAAAAGAGAAGGAAAGAAGCTGGAGGAAACTCAGGGAGCTGGAGACTGCACCATGGGCCCCCATGACTCAGCTCATGCTGGGGTGCTTGAGGGGGGCCGGGGTGACTGCAGAAGAACCTCACCATTTGCCTCACCGAGGAGGACTCAGACACAAGGGCACTGCCAGAGTAGAGTCCGCCAAGTAGGAACCAAATTCTGAAGGAACTTCAAACTCTGGGCTGTGGGACTGAACGAGGTGTTGGTGACCTGGAGGGGCACGCTAGAGCAGTGTTTTTCAACCGCTGTTCCGCGGCACACTAGTGTGCCGCGAGATGTTGCCTGGTGTGCCGTAGGTGCAGACAAGACAAGAATTTTATAATTTTTCACTATTTTGTTTACTTAATATTTCATAATAAAGTAATTATAAAATACTTTCTTTGTGTTTATTTGATTCCTATTCAAGAGAATTACTTTATATATAGTCAATATAGGCACAGAGTTAAATTTTTAAACATTTTCTAATGGTGGTGTGCCTCGTGATTTTTTTCATGAAACAAGTGTGCCTTTGCCCAAAAAAGGTTGAAAAACACTGCGCTAGAGAGTGGGCTTCCCGAAGACGAGAATCCTGGGCCTGCCCCTCCCCACAGAGCCCGGGTGGGTCAGACGCCTGGGCTGGAGCTGCCTCATCTGGACAGAGGATGCTGAGGAGGAGAGCGATCCCGGCAGAACTCCCAGGATGCACCACGCTGAGTGTGACAGCAGAACTCCCAGGATGCACCACGCTGAGTGTGACCGCCGAGCCGAGGAGGGAGGAAGCAGGGGCGTGGTGGGACTCCCTCCTACAAGGGAGGGCTGAGTTCCCCGGAGCTCCCGGAGGGGGACTGAGCTGAGCACACATCTCCTCCTCAGCAGTTTCAAGTTCAGTGACTCTGGATTGGGGTTGGGAGGCTGGAAAGGAAATTGGTTGTGGGGGAAATAACGATGGCTTGACTTAATTACAAAACTGCCTCGCTGCCCTACCGTGGTGTCACCACCAGGCCCGCTGCAACCCGGGCTCCTGGAGGGGCCATTTTGTTAGACGTGGGGCAGAGGCCGTGCCATGTATGGACGCGTCCGCGTATTTCAGTGAGTGCCGTGGATTAAACAGGAAAAGTGATGATTCACCAGCAGGCCGGCCTCCGCTATCTCAGTCCCGGTGCTGCGAGGCCCCGGTGGGAAGTAATTCGCGTACGCTGGAGTTAACGCCGGGGAAATGGCACGTCCTGGATTTAAACACCCCTGACAGGCACCCTGAGGGGCAGGGAGGACACTGCGGCAGCAGCAGCAGAGCCCAGTCTGGTGACAGCTGTGAGGCGGGCGGGTGTTTGCTTTTTGTGGACACACCTTCGCTGTTATTTTCTGGTTATTAAAGTGGCTGGAGAATCTGTATTACGTTTCCTGGTACACTAACTCTGTCGAAATTAAGAAATCTCATCAGAGTAGGGCGTCCACAAAACACAAGCCATGACAGAGTGGAGGGTTTTGGGCTTGATGGAGGACAGATGACAGAGTAATTTCTTTGGTCCGCACCTCAGACCTAATCATGGCTCTCAGACATGGAGCTAATCTGCTAATCTTTCTTTCTACCTATCTATTTATCTATCTATCTATCTATCTACCTACCTACCTACCTGCCTAAGTGACCATTACTACCAGTTGATTGAAGAACCAGTCAACTGATCGCTATGACACGCACTGACCACCAGGGGGCAGATGCTCAACACAGGAGCTGCCCCCTGGTGGTCAGTGTGCTCCCACAACCAACCTCCTGTGGCCAGCCAACCTCCCAAGGTCCCTCCCTCTGACTGGCCGGCCCAGATCAGGACTGGGCGAGATGGCCCTGATTGGCCCTGATTGCCAGCCAGGCTGAGGGACCCTAACCGTCCATGAATTTTGTGAGCTGGGCCTCTAATGTAAAATATAATACCTCATATTTGCAACATACAGCATGCTTTTCACATTCCATTTTTTAATGCTAATTTCCTCGAGGGTGGTGGTACCTCCAGTAACCTAACTTCCAGTGTCCCGCGGATAGGGACCGTGGGCTTGCTCACTGATGCGGTGGCTTGGCACATGTCACACAGGCGACCACAGGACATAGATCGTGCATGTGTGAGACGTGTGGTTAGAGATGTGGTTTCCAGACAAGCCACAGGATGCCTATTGACTTTAGATTTCAGATAAGTAGCAAACATGTCTTAGTATGTCTTACATGTGACACAGCACACACTTACACTTAAAAAAAGTATTTGTTGTTCCTCTGGAATCCAGACTGACTGGACATCCTGTGGTTTTGTGTTTGTGTTTTTTTTTTTTTAAATCTTTACTGGTTTCAGTGAGGAAGGGAGAGGGAGAGACAGACAGACAGAGCAAAGATGAGAGAGAACCATGAATTGGCTGCCACCTGCACGCCCCACACAGGGGATCCAGGCCACCACGTGGGCCTGTGCCTGACCGGGAACCGAACTGCGACCTCCTGGTTCGGAGGTGGATGCTCACCACTGAGCCCGCTGGCCGGCTCGCCCGTGGATTTGTTTGCTGAGCCAGGTTCCCACTCGGCGCCTGGTCCTCAGGGCGCGGCTGATGTTTCCCATCTCCCCTCCTCCCCACCGCCCTGTGCGGCAGTCCCTGTCGCTGCCCATTGCACAGGTGGTAACACTGAGGCACAGAGACTCTGAGGTGCACGGCCGAGGTCACAAAGGAGGGGAGGACCTCCAGGGCCCGCACACAGCGGGCCAGTCCGGCATCCTGACCGGTTTGACGGACGTTGTCCGTTTGTGGGTCAAAGGCCAGGGGTTCGGGGTTCGGGGACGTAAAAACCTCCAGTTAGAAAACCACTGAAATGGGTGGGCAGCCAGGAGGGACTGAGCGGGGCATGACTGGGGAGAGATGACCAGGCTCTTCCGGGGATGCAGAGGTTTCCTTCCTGTCAGACAGTGTGTCACACACGCGGCAGGGTCCTGCTGGGTACGTCTGCCGGCGGAGAACGGGGCAGACGGGGGCTTCGTGGCGTCGCCGTGTTCACTTCTGAGCCCTGAGACGGAGGTGATTCCGGGGGTGGCTCCGTGTCCGTGCTGGGACGTCGGCAGAGGCGTCGGGGAAGGACCCAGGGCCAGAGGGCGAACCCCATCGCCTTTGGCGGCTGGCGCTTCGCGGTGATCAGGCCGTGGTGGGTGGTGGCAGAGACCACGCCTGGGCTTCCCGATCGGGGACAAGCCTGCAGAGCCCCCCCCCACCCCCGTCACCCGTGGGCGCTGGGCACCGGCCCCTGGAAGGAAGCCGCGGAGGAGGAGACGGAGGGTGGTGAGCAGGCACAGCGGCTCCTGGACTTCCCAGAAACGCCAGAGGGCAGGCGCTCCGCAGAGTCCCAGAGGGAAGGGAAGGGAAGGGAAGGGAAGGGAAGGGAAGGGAAGGGAAGGGAAGGGAAGGGAAGGGAAGGGAAGGGAAGGGAAGGGAAGGGAAGGGAAGGGAAGGGAAGGGAAGGGAGAAGAGAATGGCAGCAGGATCCGCAAAGTGTTCGTCATTTTGGCGGGTTTCGCTCCCTTCTTTCCTGTCGGCCCATTTGCGGTCGGCCTTCATGCCTGCTGCAGAGACTCTCCAGCTTTGTGTCTGCCTGGAGCCCGCCCCCTCCCCCAAGCCTTCTGCTGTTTTCTGTGGAAAGCCCGGATTCAGCACTCCCACCCTCTCCCCAAACGGCCCTGACATTTCTGCACATGGAAGCAGAACCAATGGCTGCTATTGGTGAAAGCTCTCTGTCCCCAAGCGCCGGGCAATGCTTCACATATATGATCTCATGGGAGCCTCAAGCAAGCCTATGGAACCAACAGCACCGTCACACACACTGGCTAAGAAAGTGGAATTTTGAGAGATTAAATAATTTGCCCGGAATCGTGCGGACAGAGTAACAAGCGGAAGAGGGGTCTGAGACCCGTCAGATCCTGGTTCCTGGAGAATGTCAGTGTTGCCTGAGAAGGGAGAGGATTCGTTGCCAACGTGATGACGTTAAGGACTGTGACGGGGTGGTTATCCTGGGCTATCCGGGGGACTTACACCCCATCACCAGTGTGTCCATTGGAGGAGCGGAGGGAGCTTTGGCACTCAGCGAAGAGAAGGAGGAGAGGTGAAGCCAGAGGCAGAAACCGGAGTGATGCTGCCCCCAGCAGAGGCATGCTGGCAGCCGCCAGAAGCCGGACCAGGGAGCAGGGCCCTCTGACACCTCCATTTCCCCCAGCGAAGCTGCGGTGGACTTCTGTCCTCCGGAGCCGCGAGAGAAAGCATCCGGAGTCTGAAGCTGCCAAGTCTGTGCCGGCCACCACAGGACAGCGACGCGGGCGGTGTGAGGTCTCCACTGTGACGAGGTGGGAACCTTTTCCTTGCCAAGGACCATTTGCATCTTTATGACATCATTCAAGGGCCACACACTATCACCAGCTTAACCGAGCCTGCCGTATTTGGTCAGACACCTAATTAGCTCACCCTCAGGCCTTGGCAGGGCCAGACCCAGTGACCTCTCAGGCCGGACGTTCCCAGCCCGGCTCCAGGATCCTCTTTTCACCACTACTCTGGGGATAAAACAGGGATTTGGGGTGATTGTTCTAGAAATGGCGCACGGAACTGAGCGGCACAACACAAAACCAGAGCCGGGAGTCGATGCCAGTCACGCCGGTGCGACCAGGCATTTGAATGATCACGACGCTCAGCTACCTGTTCGTGCGGCGGCACAGTGACCGGGTGGGGCTAGAAAAACTGAGCTGGCGCTGATTACATTCCTAAGCATTGTTGCATTTGGGGGCAGAGCTGCCAGAACCCACCCCGGGCTGCGAACAGGCCATTTCAGTTGTTACTCAGAAGCCCACCTGCGACCTTTCCAGTCCCAGCGGGGTGTGACAGAGGACGCAGTGGAATAGCTGTCTAGCTCAGGTCAGCACCACGGACAGTGCATAACTTGCAGGAGAGACATGACCCTCAGCTGGATGGATGGCTGTGTGCGGCCTGCTGTAAGGCTGCAGCCTGTGGCACTCAGATGTGCTGATCCCCCGGCTCCCCCACTGGCTGTCTCTCCCCTCCCCTGTGCAGGCGTCCTGGCACGGCCTCCGCCTCCGGCCTGCAGGCGGGAGAGCTGGGCTCCGAGGCGGGAGAGTCATTGGATCTGAGCCATGGCTTCCTCACCTCACACGGCAAACCATCATGCCCCTTCAGTCATGGCAGGAAGCGTGAGATCGTCTGCAAGAACCTGCTCAGGGCCTGGCCCCTGCTCCCAGCCCTCAGGAGCGCGGCTCTCCGAGGGGAGGGGCGAGAGCAGCACGGGCGAGGGGTCCGTGTGCTCCTGGGGCAGCACTGTCCCCCCTGTTGGCCACGTGTGGGACTTGCCTGCGGATCTCCCTGGGTTAATCCAGCACTGCCTGAGAAGAGGATGGAACTGCTCTCATGTTTATTTACTTATATTTATGTTTAAAAAATATTTCTTTTATTGATTTCAGAGAGGAAGGGAGAGGGAGAGATAGAAACATCAACGATGAGAGAGAACCACTGATCGGCTGCCTCTTGCACGACCCCTCACCCTCACCATGGATCCAACCCACAACCCCGGCCTGTGCCCTGGCAGGAGTCAAACCATGACCTCCTGGCTCATAGGTCGACGTCCCACCACAGCCCCATGGGCGGCCTCTGTGCTGGGATGAGATGACAGGGCGGGGGGGCGAGCAAGTAATGAAGCCAAGCAGAGGGGTGCGACTTCTGGAATGTGTTCACAAAGGGGAGATCCGTTTGGTCATGTTGTCGGCCATGGAGAGCGGGCGGCACAGTTTAGATTCATTTCCAAACTGTGGGAGCGTTGCAGAGGAAGGAGACACACATATGAGGCCTCAGCAGACACCGCCCTACGGCGCTCCTGAAGTGACCGATTTCCATGGGGACCACAGACACCGGCCTTATCTCTGTTCCAAGACCAAGACCGAGACCGGTGCCGGTGCCACCGCCACGGAGAGAGCGCTCTGCTGTGTGTCTCACGTGTCAAAGCACGTCCAGCAGAACGCACCCGCCCGCCCGCCTCCCGGGGGAACACAGGCCGTGCTAAACGCTGGTCTTTTGGAGTCGGAGGCCCCGGAGCCTTCGGATTTGCGATCTGACAGTCACCGCGGATTCTCTCCACGCGGCTCACGCACGTAGAACGCATTTTAAATGCAAACAAAACGGAAACGTCTCCAATCCATTCCAGATAGCTTAATTCGTCGCGTCTGATCTTCTTTAACAGCATTTCACTGAATAAATTATTCAAAATCAAGGGCATTGATTGGCATAAAATGGATTTTTCTCTAGTTCACTCAGTAATCCCCAAATTGGCGAAAAATCAAGGTGGAGTACGACGGTTTCAGTTATAGTCAAATACATCTAAGAGATTATGTTATAAAAAAATCTAAGGACTATACTAAACAGCAAAGTATTTTTAAAAAATGAATTTTAACTAAAGCTGTGCAAAACCTTCATGGGAAAACTATTTCACTGTGAATGAAGTATGAAGAGAATGAAAGGAATGGAGATGTGATTTTTTATGAATGGAAAAATTCAATATCTCAAACAGGTCAATTTCCCACGCATTCTAATAAATTCAGAGCAACCCTGAAAGCAACCCCAGCCAGGCCTTCCCGGGGCCCCGGCAAGCTGACCCTCCAACCCAAGCGGAAGCACGAGAGGCGGGAGGAGGGAGATGATGAGGGAGGAGGAGGAGGGAGGGGAGCAGGCAGTGATGGAAGCAGAGGGGCGGGGGTTGCAGTGAGAGGAACTCAGGTCCGACGGCCCAGGCCAGGGGGCAAGTCCTCGGGGTGGGGCTGGCGCAGCCGAGCATCGGAGCACCCGTATGGGGACAATCGCGTTCCCGCCGCGCCATTCAGAAAAGTGAGAAACGGATCAGAGAGCAAAGAGGGAGAGCCAGAGCCTCATGTTTCAAACTGCTGCTGCTCAGAGCCGTCGGGAAATCCGTGCCACGTGCCACTGCCAGACCAGGCCTGCTGGATGCGCTGTGCACCCTCCTCCAGCCCGGGCCGCCTCAGGCGACAGGACCTGGGCAGCGTGAAGCGTGTCCCTGCACTGCGGACAGAGCCCCCGTCTCCCATGTCACCGGGACCTGCCAGTGGGAGCCCAATAACCGGGAGAATAAGTACATCTACTGTTTCTTAAGCCACGGAATTTGGGGTGGGGTGGGGTCTCGATGCGGTTACCTTGGCACAGCCGAGCTTAACCCAACTCGCTGTTCACCAACAGGGCACATGGGCAAAGGCAGCCGGGAAAACGTACCCAGAGGTGACTTCCCCTCATCCCCATCCCCTCCTCTCCCCCAATCCCAGGGAGCAACGTCTAAAACGACACTTTCCGAGGGCACGTCCGAGGGAGGTGGCGTCCACTCTGAGGTGAAGCTGGCGCCCACACTCCCAGCAGCCGAAACGGGTACTGAACACGAGGGAGGGGCTTCGGTGCGTTTCCTCCGGCTTCGTACGGGCCGGCCGGAGCCCAGAGCAATGGTCGGTGGAGTTCAGGGCTGGGCAAAAGCAGGGTTACACGCTACAAGCAGATCACACGCTAATGAACCCACCCTGGTGAACGCAGCAGTAAACGTGTTTCGTGTGCTCACCTCTGCAGACCTGCCTCTGCCCTCCCCTGTCCAGCTCCCGCCAAGGAGACGTGGGAGAGGGCGGTGTCAGAAAGGCCGGGTCCCCTCCTGTCTGCTCTCACCTGCTGGTCACCCTCACCGCCTCCTGTCTGTCCCTAGGGGGCGCTGCCACCAGTCGCACTGCACCATGCAGGGCTGTGAGCCCGGGCCACATGCACACCACTCAGAGACCCTGAGCAACGGCGATGGAGAGAACAGCCTGCCCGCTGTTCCACTTTAAGTAGAAGTTGGGTGTCAAAAGGGAAATTTGCTCCCATTCACTTTATAAATAAGGATTCTTGGCATTCTCATTCTTTTTTTTTTTTTTTTTTTTTTTTTTTTTTTTTTTTTTTTTAATTTTCCTTGCAAAAGACTCTTTCACTGAGCTAGGACTAGAAGGCTTGTCCTATTGCTTGGATAGGTGATTGATTGCATGTATTGATGAGCGCACTCCGAGGAATGCTACTAGCCCAGCCCCTTTTAAATGAAATACACATTTGCTAACTAGGTTTCTACTAAATGAAACCAGCCATACTCGTGAAAATAAGTTAAACATTTTTTCCTATGAAAAATAAAATAAATATTGTTTTTGAGTCCTCAGAGGTTTAGCTTCATTAGTATATTAAAAGTTAATATGCAGCAGAATAGTACTGCCATGCAATGTATCACTTACTTTAACCAGACCAACCAAACCGCGGCTTTCCGAAGCGGCTGTGCGTGGCTGCAGAGACAGGGATCTGGACGTGGGCCCTGCTCTCTGTCCATGTTCAGGATCTTCTAAGACACAACCGACTCAGCGTGTTTAAAGAACAAATTTAAAACAAATAATTGAACCAGCTTGCTGAGCACGCTCCATGGCAGGGCTGATGCCGGGAGGAAAGGCTTTTCCAAAGAGAAGACGTTTGCGTGGCGCTGTGAGCTTCCAGCACATCTAGTGCCGGGCTCACGTCTGACCCCTGGGATCCCGCACACGTCGCAGAGGGAGGCGAGAAGCCGGGAGGCTCCGTCCGCAGCCGAGGGCACCTCCCCCCCCCCCCCCCCCCCCCCCCCCCCCCCCCCCCGCCCAGGGCCGCTCCCAGAACCATCTACAGCCTCCCGGCGTTTACCTCAATGCTTTGAATTGCCTTCAGATTATTTGGAATGCTCTTATATTTAGTCTTTAAAGACACACTGTCTAGGTTTCTACTGAAAGAACAGATGGTATGACACAGCTATAAAATTTTATCATTGGGACTTTTATTTTTATATATACTTAAATATATTTTTATTGATTTCATATAAGAAGAGAGAGGGAGAGAGAGAGAAACATCAAGGATGAGAGAGACTCTTTGATTGGCTGCCTTCTGCACGCCCCTGACTGGGGATGGAGCCCACAACCCGGGCCTGTGCCCTGACCGGGAATTGCACCGTGACCTTCTGGTTCATAGGTTGACGCTCAACCACTGAGCCATGCCGGCTGAATGGGATTTGTAAATTATACTAGTAAATCCTTTAGAAATATATGTAAAGAGTTATTACCTGTGAAACTTGATGAAACGGTGACGCAGCACAGTTGCGGGGAGCAGCCGCACAGACCCCTGGTCTGGGTGCCAGGAGGCGCCACCCCTTCGCCGCGGTGTGGGGGTGCCAGGCGGTGTTCTGAAAGCTTCGCTATGTGAACTCCATCCGCGAACTGATTTCCAAGGTGAGCCCAACCACGGCCCCCCTTTCGGGGGTAGGAATGAGGGGCGCAGGTGAGTCGATGCCCTGAACAGAGCCACGGTGCTGCCGGTGCCGTGCGGAGCCAGGAGGCTGCGCAGGCTGGAGCCAGCAGCCCGCACCCCCAGATCCCCCCACAATGAGCCCCTCTGAGCGCCGCTGGGGTGCTCGCAGCTTCTCTTCAGAGGAGTCTTCCCGCCCGGCTGAGAGAGACCAGGCTTCCTGTGCGCTGGGCCTGGGGATGGTCCGGACTCAGGCTGCGCCCTGACCGGTGCCCACAGAGTCACCGGGCGTTTTGGCTCGTCCCCGCGCGGGAAAGACGAGTGGAGACCCTCCCGCTCTATGGGTTCTGTCCTGAGCTCTGCCGAGCGGCCTCGGCAGGGCCGCGCTCCCGTGTCGGGGAGGAAGGGAGGCCGAGAGGCGAGGCACAAAGGCGGGCTCTGCCCTTGGGCCAGGCTCGGCTCCCGCAGCACCAGAGGCTGCTCTGGGGGGGGGGGGGGGGGCGGGGGGCTGCAGAGGGGTTTCTGCTCCCTGGTTAAGCCAGGCAAGCCAGCAGCATCTGCTCCTGCACACGGAACATGTTTGTTTACAAGCGGAGAGAGGAGGCGACAGGCTGATGGGGAACAGACAGGACCCGAGGGCTGGGCGGGCGCCTTCTAAGCCGGCGGTGCCAGGTGCGGGGAGAAACACCCGCCGATGGTCCTTCCGGACTCGCCGACGGGGTTTTGCAAATAAAGTCCCATTGGGCCCATGGCAACCCTGTTAGCTTCTCTACGAATTTCTGACTCAAACGGCGTCGTTAACACAGATTAGCACGCTCTGTGGCCCGTGAAGGAGGACGCGCCCTCTCTCCAGGCCCTGCCTGCACACCCCACCCCCACCCCTTCGAGGAAAGCTGAAGCCACCAAGGGGCGGAGGGCAGACTGAGCCACTGAGACTGTGCAGACGGACAGACGGACGGGGAGCAGAGGACCCACCGCTGTTCCCAGACCCTCCGTCAGGAGCCCCCACCCCCGTGTTACTTTCCTCTGATGCGGGTATGGATGCCCAGGGCCGGCTGGGGGTCAGCACTGATGTCAGGGGCAGACGAGGGCTGACACCCAGCGAGGGACACTGGAGTTTGATTTCCAGCCTCAGGATGGCCTGAGTCTGACTCAGCCTGAGTGGGGACGGGGGCTGCAATCCTGCCCCCAGCACTGCAGCCCCAGGTGAGGGGCTGGGGCCGTGGGCGATGCTCTCTCGGGGGACCGACGCCTCTAGTGAAGCCAGTTCGGGGCCCACCCTCCCGCTTCGCTGACAAACTCGGAAACATGGCCGTCCCCCTCACACGGGCAGCCGCGCCTCCGGGCCACAGACCGCGGGGCACAAAGCAGCCCTCCTCTCCCGCAGCCCTGGCCGGTCCCCGGGAGAAGGGTGGGCCTCCTCTCGGTCCCACAGCCCGCAGGCCAGCGCCTGAGTGCGGGCTCCGCCGGCGGCCGCTCTGTCGGCCCCCGGGCCGCACCCGGGCGCTGAGAGGCAGGCGCAGCTCACACACCCTCCGTGGGCTTACAAGGATCAGGTCTCCCCTCGGAAGGCAACCCCCAGTGAGAACCTGCACTATCAGGAAAGAAAAATCAGGGCATAAGCATCCACTCAGATGCAGAATATGATTCCTTCCCGTAAACGAGTGCCCCTCAGGCATTTAAATATATGATTCAATTTGTTAAGATTCGATTTGCACACCACGTGCCGGGAGCTCGTTTATTAGGGAAACGAGAGGCACCTGGGCGCGCAGGCCGCTCCAGAGGGGGTCCCGCACGTGGGCGGACACGGAAGGACGAGGCGGCGGGGCGCAGGGGTCACCCCAGCGACACAGGGCGGCCGGAGGAGCGGACGGGACGTGGCAGGAAGGCCGGAGACACGGAGACCGTTCGAGGGTCCTAGTTCCCCGGCACCCACCGAGCCGGGCTCCCGACCAGACCCCCCGGTGCTGACCAGGCCCCTACGCTGAGCAGGGCCCTGCCAGCCCAGGCCGTGGTCACTGAGCTGGAGGTGACTGACCTGCCCAGGGGGAGTCCCTTTGCATAACCGCATCGTTAGCATGAATGCCTGTGTTTCCTTCTCATCTCTGGGAGAACCTCCTTCCTGAAGCCCTCCCCTCCCCCCCGCACCACCCTTGGGTGGGAACCACATGGATGCACCAGTGTCTGCAGGCCCTGAGAAAGCAGGTGCAGGGGGTGCTGGGCACGGGAGGGGGGACGGAGAGAAAAGGTGGGAAGTGGGGTCTCTGCTATGGGGACCCCTCTCCTCTCCTGGGGGACCCCAGCGTGGGGGTGGGGAGTGATGGGGGCGCACCCTGACTCTCAGGGACAGCCAGCTCTGAGGCTGGGAGGGGAAGGTGGGCTGAGGAGGGAGGGAGACGCTGTGCCAGAGGACATGGGGGGGGCGGGTGGGGTGAGGAGCCGCCGGCTGGGACCCGCGTGGGAAGGGTGAGCATTCCTCCTTCCTCTGGAGCTGGAGAAACACGCGGAGAGTGACAGCTCGCTCGGGCCACAGGGCCCGCCCACACGGAGCAGTGAGGGCACCGCTCCGCTCAGCTGCCCGGCGGCCACGCAGAGGCCGTGCCCGGCAGCTCCTGGGCCTCATTAGAGAGAAGGAGGAGAGAGCCTGAACCCCAGCGCGCTCTGGCCAGCTCCCCCTGACGGTGACCCCGGGTGCCCGGAACTCAGGGGGCCTTGCCACGTGAGACGGACAGACAGGAGGATGGACGGACGGACGGACGGATGGACAAAGGCTCGCTGGTGATGCCCGCACCTGGCATGGAGGCCGTGGGACGGCCGGAGCCTGGGGTAGGGGGAGGGCGGGCGGAAATGAAGGTGCAGATGAAAAGCAATCCGATCGGCAAGTGGCTGGCTTCAGAGCGAAGGGGCGGAGCTGGGGAGGGTCCTTCGTGTGGTCGGGAAGGCTGTCACGCAGTCACACATGTTCCTCGGCAACGCGTGACCTGCCACCGAGTCCGGCTGGCTGGCCGTCCAACAAGTGGTCACCGCAAAACGGAGGGAATCAACCACCACGCCAGTGCCTGCTGCGGTGCTGACCCCGGGCTGGGCCAGCGCGGCCTCTGCCCGCGGACCTGCGTTTCCGGCCGTGAGACCAGGGCCGCCTCCGTTCATGAAGTGTGTGCGGCTGGCCCGCACCCCACACAGGGCCACTTACACCAAATCTGAAACCGATGGCAGAGAACTGTCCACAGGGATTAATTTTTCACGCTTTGAGGGACACAGAATTCCTAAACCTCTAGGATGTAGAGTGATTTGAAATGGAAATGTGTGTGAGAAGAAAGGACTAAATTTTAAGCGATGCGTTATGATTCCGGAGAAACTGATAGAGAACAGGAGAAACAAAAGCAAGTATGGCGGCCCTGGCTGGTGTGCCAAGTGGGTAGAGCGTCAGCCTCAGGACTGAAGGGTCCCAGGTTTGATTCCGGTCAAGGGGACATGCCCAGATTGTGGGCTTGATCCCCAGGGTGGGGCATACAGGAGGCAGCCGGTCAATGATTCTCTCTCATCATTGATGTTTCTATCTTTCCTTCTCCCTTCCTCTCTGAAATCAATAAAAATATATTTTAAAAAAGAAATTACAGCAAATGCATACTGTCTTGAAATGTCAATGTGAGGCAGGAGTTAAGACTGAGTCTCAGTATTTTGGACTATGACAAAGAAAAGGTGGACCTTGTTCAAAACCCATCAATTACACATGCGGTGCGCCAAAACACACACCTGGGACCCGTGGGAGCGGTTAATAACGAGGGGCCCACGTACAAGGAGAGAACCGAGTGGGAACCCCACAAGGAAGGCAGAAGCCGGAGGGGACGGTGGGGGAAGAGGATGCTGGTTACACCAGGAAAGAACTGTCTCAGCTGCTGTCCCTCCCAGGCCCGGCATTGGCGTTCATTCCCGTAGCCTGATTACCCATGGCCCCTGCCTCGGAGCTACAGGGAAAGCCCACGGCTCTCCTCGGTGTCCTTCCCGTACACGTAGTGACTTCCCGTTTCTCACCATAGTTCTCTCCGCATTAACAAAGAGAAGCAGTCCTTGTGGATTAGACTTCAATCTCTCCATCTACTAACTCCTCTGTGCTCCTAATCCCATCCGTGCCCTCTCTCCCCCCCTCTCTCTCTCTTCTCTCGCTGAATACTCCAGCTGAGCATCTACCATCCCATCCTGAAGACAGAGTAACTTTTTCTAGATCACATTAGCAATGCCTCTCCCCCAGACTTAGAGAGTGAAACGGGGTCTTTCCTCCCCCATTTTACTCCGAATTCACATTTCAGGGACGATCCCACGAGCTCTCCTTTCCGAAGCGCGTTTCCTGCCGTTGTCTGGGATCCTCTGAAGTCTAGCTGACGACGAGGGCTTCTGGCAGAAATCAGCACTGTCAGCAAAGCTGCCTTTTTTTTTCTTTTTTCCCACCAAGAACAGTAACTCCCCACAGAGCGCTGCCCGCGTCAGGACGGAAGCCTGCCTTCCAACGCTCTTACATGATCGTGTCCACGTGGCGCTGCAGGCAGGCTGAGCCATCCAGCGGGAGTCTGTGCATGCTCTGATCTCGGCTCAGCAGAGCTTTAATCATATATAACATGTGCAGTAAAGTTCCCATTACTGTACATGCTATATTTTTATTAAAACCCTTTTTATAAACTGTAAATTTATAAAAAGGGTTTTATAAATGTCCGCTCCCCCTTCCACGTGGACAATGTCGTCCGTGCCCTCTGAGAGACTGACGGACAGCCAGCCAGCGACTTACTCTCTCTGCCTTCCTTCCGGCGTCAGTCACGTTAGTTCAGAAAACCGGCTCCCTCCTGGTTCCGTGAGGGTTTGGTAAGAGGATTCGTGATGAGCGTTTAGCCCGGGTCTGGTGTACGGATAACAGGATGTGCTGTCCGCTAGGGTTGAGACAGTTAAATAACACAGTATCTTGGGACAAATTAATAAGGAAGCAATCTCATAAAAGATAGTTAGGAATCGCTACCCTATGAACATAATTGGCAGAACAATTGTCAGAGATTTATATGAATGAAATACATACTTTAAGCAAGTAATCAATTCCAAGAACAATTTGTTTTTAATCCTCACCCAAGGATATTTTTTCCCCATGGATTTCTAGAGAGAATGGAAAGCAGAGAAGAGGCAGGGGAGAGAGAGGAGTATTTACGTGAGAGAGACACATGGTTCTATTGCCTCCCACATGCGCCCCTAACTGGGGATGGAGAACTGGCACCAAGATACGTGCCCTTGATCAGGAATCAAATCCGAGACCCATCTTTGGTTTGACAAAGATCACAAGATCATGTCACAAGATTGCATATTAATAATCCCTGGCCTTGATGATAGATTCCTAAAAATATTTATCTTCTGGCATAAAATGCTTTCAACAGCATCTCTTCTACCAAATACACCATTTTTCAATGCCCTAACATGGAACCCCTTCCCCTGAGCACAGCACGTTGTAGACTTAATGATACCAACGTCTGCTTTTTAAACTTGCCAAACTTTAAGCACTTGTTTTCTGGTTGAGCATTTTTGGAGCCAAACAAATCAAGCTGTTGTAGCTGCAAGAGGAATATCTAAGTGCTAATAATATTAATGGCATGGCTTCACAGTCAGTTTTACATTATACATGCCAAAGACTTTCAACCAAGAAATTAAACAGTAATTAGAACTTATCTTCCAATTACAATCTAAGGCTGTTAATTCCTCAGATGTGTTAGATTACATTTCACAGGTTTTTATAATGGAAATTCGTGCATAAGAAATCTTTCATTTATCAGGCATGCTTGGTATTTTATGCACTGGGCATAGCAATTATTTATTTAGTGAAACTCAGCTATATCAATACTAAAAATCATTTGTATGCTCAGTGATTATTACCTTGAAATAATTTTCTTGGAAATGAATTATGCTCATTTAAAAATATGGGGAACTAAGAGAAATTTAATAAATTTTTTTAAATAAAGGTAGGCAGCACATTCTAAGAAAAAAAATAGGCTGACTTTCAAAAAGAGGCTTCTGGAAGGACTTTGCCATGATGCAATAGCAAATGCAGATAAAGGCCACGTTTTAGACAATGTCGTAGATAGTGTAGGGACACCTGTTTTGTGTCATTATCAACATTAGGAGAACACTGCTCTCTGTGACCTGCACTGTGCCTAACTCAATGTCCCTGTTCGGCAAAGTAAGTGAAGACCAGGTGGCAAGAGCAGCTGTAATCTATATGCCCCTGGAAGTTGGGAAGAATTATGGGGGAACTAGGTGATTAGTTAGGATACAAAGGTGTGAACTATCCCACCTGGAACCATTTGTCTTCTGTTAAAGAACTAAGTTTGAAAACAGAAACATGTGCAAACTGAATTACCTACAAGTAAGTTTACCTACAAGTAAGTTTAGCCCTAACCAGTTTGGCTCAGTGGGTAGAGCATTAGCCTGCAGACTGAAAGGTCCCAGGTTTGATTCTGGTCAAGGGCATGTGGGGGTGTGTGCAGGAGGCAGCTGATCGATGTTTCTAACTTTCTATCTTTCTCCCTTCCTCTCTGTAAAAAATCAATAAAAATATATTTAAAAATAAATTTGTTTCATATCTTATTATAATTTTTTTGAATTAATCTAGACATGGATGTTATTATTTTAACTTTTCCTATCAGATAATTCTGAAATAACCATCAAACATGACTAGCCAATAGAAAAACAATCCAGATTCATCAAACAAAGAAAATTGATTGAATTGTGAATTTCAAAAAAATTATTAAGTATCAGTTGCACATAGAGTTGAGTGACTACTATGTGCTTAATTAATCTGTTGTGTGAACTGAGTTGTACTTTGTCTATTGCAATAATTAAACTGTTCTTACAAAATCTATTTTATTCTTCTTTCCTAATCCTATATAATAAAAGCCTAATATGCTAAATCTGGTCATCTAGTTGGCCGTTCAACCAATCAAAGTGTAATATGCTAATTATATGGTAAGGCCACGCAAATGCTCACTATGATGTGCACTGACTACCAGGGGGCAGACGCTTAACCCTACCGGGTTAGCTTGCTGCTGGGGTCCAGCCAACTGGGACTGAGTGAGATGGGCCAGACATGCTCTGGAGCCCTCCTGTGGTTTCTCCCCAGCTGGCCAACCTCCCACATCCCTCTTCAGCCCTGATCGTGCACTGGTGGGGTCCCCTGGCCTGGCCTACGCCTTCTGGCAATCTGAACCCCTCGGGGGATGTTGGAGAGCCAGTTTTGGCCCGATGGTGGAACAGCCGGTCGCTATGATGCGCACTGACCACCAGGGGGCAGACACTTATTGCAGGAGCTGTCCCTGGTAGTCAGTGAAGCCGGGCTCACAGTTGGAGCACAGCAGCAGGAGTGGGAGGCTCTCCCGCCTTTGCAGTAGCGCTAAGCACGTTCAACTGACGGCTTAGGCCTGCTCCCCGGGGGATGAAGCCGTCAGTCACACATCCCCCAAAGGCTCCTGGACGCAAGAGGGTACAAGCTGGGCGGAGGGACCGCCCCTTCCTGCAGAGTGCCCGGAATTCGTGCACCAGGCCTCTAGTTTCATTATAATACCACCATTATTTTGTTTTACTTTCATAAAGTGAGGGCTATCATTTAAAATTCATCGTTTTGAAATAACAAAATAAAGTTTACTGAAGAGTGAAGCCCACAACTTGCTTTACAATGTTAATTTGCTGACCGCTGTTTTGTAGAGATGGAGAAATGCCTATTTTGCATCTATGAATGTCTTTGTTTTTAAAAATGTGTGTGAATGTCCACGACCACGCAGCTCGGAGTCATCTAACCCAGAGGCACGTCTGTGACAGGGGTTGGCTGTAGAAGGTACCAGATCCTTGGAAACGCAGCCCTGGGCCTGGCCCTTCTCCCTGTGCCATCTGCGTCCACGACCAGGAAGTGGGCAGACATGCTGGCCCCAAGATCGTGAGCAGGAGGAAGAGAGATTCCAACGCTCTTAGGAATCTCTCACACTAACTCGGATTTGGATCTGACTGCCCTGAGGGACTTGGGCAGAGCACTGACCCCTTTTTGGTATACAGGCCCCATGCTCCCCGTGGCAGGGCTGGGCGAAGCGGCACAGAATCACCCTCCAGAGGATGGGTGGTGCGCGGAGCTCACTCCTTTATTGCCCGTTTTGAGGATAGCCGCCGCCTCCCTCCGCAGGCAGAAGGAGACTCAGCCCATGGCCTCAAGGCACATTGTGTACATGTTTACATTTCTCAAAAGGGATGCTGACAGCTTAGTTGGCAACATGTGGGTCTTTCTGCTGGGGCGGCAACGTGTGGGTCTGATGCCCCTGACAAAGACAGAGCTCTGCGTTCGGGTTATGACCCTCTGTGCTCAGGGCTTCGGACCGGGTGAGCTCGCTGCTGGCGTTCAGTGTGCGGAGGTGTTCTCAAGCTGTCACTGATCCCCGCTCCGCAGTGGAAATGGATGCTGTGAAAACATGTTTGCTTCGTGCTGCATATGATTTGTGGAGAAGATGGCAGCCGCCGCTTTGATCAGACAGCTCCTGATAATTGTGGATGCGGATCAATGAAACTCCCATTTACTCTGGGACTTCAGAAAAAGAGAGCTGTTGATCGTCACTACCTCCGAACCACTACTTCTGGCAGAGCAATTTGCACGCCCGGGGCACCTGGCGCCCAGGTTGGGACGGGGACCTATGGATGTCAGAGGCTTGGCGGTGGCTTGATTCTGTCACATGACCTTTGACAAGTTCTAAGTTGCTTTATCTTAAAGCGACTCTGACAGTTCCCAAAGGAACTTAGCCTGTCCTGGCTCTTGCCAGGCGGTGGGACTTTTAGGTGATGCTGATGGAATGACTTAGGAGTACAGCCTGTGTAGGACAAGGAGCCACAGTGTGGAACTCAGACCACCCCCGCTCACAGGCTGATTCAGTTCTGCCGGGGGTGCCCCTCCTTTATCCCCGCTGACCCTCTGAAAGACACGTTCACGTCCTGATATCTCTCTCCGCTTGTGTAGAACCACTGGCTCCTTCCATAACGTGGTTCAGCTCTGACATAACAACAGAAACCTTCCTGTCACACCCATTCAAGGCGGTTCATATTCTGAGCCTGCCTGAGTTTATCACGGCGTGGGGGAGGGGCAGCTGAGCTATGCTACCTTTGCAAAGTGTTGAGAATTAATTTTGCGTCCTCGTGAACACATACTCCCAGGTCCCAGTCTGCCCGGGGATGACAGGCACACCCTGAGTGACGGAAGAATTATTACTCTGACACGAGTTTCTGTGAAAGAGAGGCTAAGGGACTGCTTGGCTATAGGAACCAAACAGCCCCATTCGCCTGCCTCCTTAGGCTTTTATTCTAGCAACAATAGCCGTCAGGGGGCCACTACGAGGTCAGGACCAAAGAAACCACATGGATCACGCAGAGTGGGACCAAGCCCCTCCCACAGAGGAAGCACCTGCTTCTGGGGGTCCCCCCTCCCCGTGGCGCACCCAGAGCCCAGCATGCACATGTGGCCCCGTGGGACTCCTGGTCTAAGAGGGCATCGAGTCAACAGAGCCCGGGGCAGACCCAGGCCCCCCAAGTCTGCGGCCCTGCTAATCTGTTAGGATTCCGGTTAGGATTCCCTTTCGCTTACACCAACGGGCCAAGTCTGCACAGAGGAGGAGCTGAGGGACACGCGGTCATACAGTCACTCCATCCTCACCTTCAGGAAGTGCGGGCGGGCAGTTCTAGCACGTTCCTCCACACGCCCCTGGATAAGATGCTTCCAAACCTAATAACCTAATGACTTCAAAGGAACTTTGAAGTAAATTTCTAAAATGTAAATCCATAGACTCAAAATTGTACAGGATTCCACGGGGGAAAAGGCTCAATTCCAAAATTAAATTGAAAGCTCTGTGAAGTAGCCTGAACACAAGTCAATTACGAAACAGAAAAGCTACAGATCTGGGGGTAAACTGTCAGCTCTGCGGAGTCCATCAGCATTTTAAAGGACTGTGAGCACGGGTCTCGCAGAATCGGGAATATCCAGGAGGACTTATGTCCCGTCCACCAAGAGCACTCAGGTTCTCACACAAGTTCTTTTAAAAGAAGTGTTTCTATTTTCTATTGAACTTCAGGGTTAAAGAGCTGATACAAATATAACATTTTGTAAATTTGGTGCATCCTCATTACCTCTTTGTTGTTTATAGAACCTTTATCCTAACGACCTCAAACTAAAACGGCCCACTGTCCACTCCTGGTAAGAAGGATACAAAATGGCAGACTGTTTCTACAGAGGAAGTCTGCACAGCAGCAAAAAGGAATGCACGGCTGCTGATGAGACAGTGATGGCGCTCCTACATATGTCCTTTTACATGAATACAACACATGTGTGCAGAGTAAAACAAACACCTGTAGAGTTTTGAAACCCATGAGACTAGAATTCTCTGTGTTTTCAGAATGTGTCTGAATTGAAGTGGGAAAGTTAAACGTCTCTTCCATGGGCTTTTACTAACCCATCAAGGCCTACATCCCAGCCCCACACCAGGTATCTGGCTAGTCTAAGGCTATCTGAGTCCCATACATGGGAACATGCCATGTCATAATTACCTATGCATGTTCCATGACATAAACACACTGCTGTTAGAGTCGCTGATACTCGGGGTGGGGGGAGCTCTGAACTGTCCCAGGTGTTCCCTGCTTCAGGGCTGTCGGCACAGTTACCAGTGCAGGCCTCACTTCGAGGCCTGCCCGGAGAACAGGGTCACTGCAGGTCACTGCCAGCCCCCTGCCTGTTTCTCACATGCCATGCCTGCACCATCAACCCTGAAGCCCCGTCCCTGCAGGCCGTGCACCGAATACCCTGTTGTCTAATTCTATGTGACTGTGAACAGCACTCGCAGGAGGACGCGGGAGAGGAGACACTGCTGTTCTGGAAGCTCTTTGTTCTCTTTCGCCCCAAAGCAGTCCCTGGGGAGGCGCCCATGTTAGACCCCTCTCCCCCCGCCCCCAATTCACGATTCGGAGGAAAGAAACAAGCCCGCAAGCTGAGACACCAGAGTGGGCCTTCCAACCGCACCCTGATCCGGGGAGCCCTGCCGCTCACACCAGCTCCTTCTGTAACTGTGACACTCCCCACCATTGGCACGGGTCCGAGTGTGGAGCTTACGGCAGGAAGGGGTGGATTTGAAACCCAGTGGCCCATGAACGAACCCCATTTGGCCACCTACCTGGCCTTTGGCAACCAGGGGAGTGACGGGTCCTGTGAGACAGAGGGGGTCACTGCTGGGGGACCAGAGGCCACGCCTCACTCACAGGCCCAGTCACCCAACAGTGGACATAACACACTCAGCCCCCTGCTCTGTCGATATATAATCATGCACACAGGATTGCCACATTTGTATATAATTCTATATAATAAAAGCCTAATATTCAAATTGACCAATCTGCCCATGACTAGTCACTAATAACGTGCACTGACCACCAGGGGGCAGACACTCAATGCAGGAGCTGCCCCCAGCCTGCAGTCCCCAGGCTGGCCAAATGGGTGCCAGTGCCCACCCCTCCCCCCCATCATCCCACTGGTCACCCTGCAGAGGGAGGTGACCAGTGATGGTTGCGGGGGATGGCACCAGAGAGCAGGCAGCACCAGGCCAGCCAAAGAGGATGTGAGTGAGGGGCCCCAATCACCTTCAGTCACCCCACAGATGGGCCCCGATTGCCGGCCAGGCCTAGGGACCCTACCTGTACTTGAATTTCGTGCACCGGCCTCTAGTATCATATAACAACTGACACACACCATACTGCAGATGTATAGACGGCCGTGCGATCATCATGGCCGCCTACTTTACTGCCCAGGTGCCCCCAGCTTCGGGGGAAGGGCCTCTGGGCACGTTACCTCGGGTTGTCATGCCAACCCGACAGGAAAGGCCTGTCCCCGCCCCTCGGTGTGACGAGAACGTGCACGTTCAGGGAGGTGACAGGACGGCCTGAGCGCATCATTCGGGCTGTGGGTGCTGCTCTCTAACCCGCCTTTCAGCTCCCACCCCAGGCTCCTCGGCTGCGGTTCCTTTCAAACGGTGGCCTCCTAAAACCTGGGCACCTGCTGGTCATAAACAGAACCGCCCAGCCATTCCTCCCTCGGAACCGAGCGGAGACCAGGCGCTGGCTGTGCGTTTGTGCCCTGGGGCCCTGCGATGGGGACAGCGGGCTGCAGGTCCCCGGAGACGCCTGCCCGCCCGCCCGCCCTCCGCGCCCCCCGGTGACTGACTGCACCCTGGCCGGGCCCTGGCTGCTCAGCTCTGCTCATCTCAGAGAAAGCCCCGGGCATTCCCGAGGACAGGAAAGCACAGGCGGCAGTGGGGGCGGGCTGACGCTGTGCTTCCAGGGACGGACAGAAGGACAGGCCGAGGCACCTGCGGAGCATTCTCTCCTTCGCCCGTTTTCTCTCCCTGTCACTCACACCTGGTCTCGTTCTCGAAAAGGTGCTGCTGTGGGGCTTGAGAGAAGCGTGTTTGAATCTGAATTTAACAAGGTGCTGATTTGCACGGGAGAGGAGAGGAGAGGCGAGGAAACAGAAGCGTGTGAAACTGTCCTCACACACACTGATACGGAAGATAAACGCTCCTCCCGATGCGACACGCTGGAAACATCTCCCGTCGTTTTAACTGTAAATACAGATGTCTGCACTGAGCACAGCTGCCTGCATAAAACAGGTACGGATGGTCCTGTGAGTACGAGGGAAATATCCATCATCAGAAAACAGGGCTTATTAAAATGCGATTAGAGCTGAATGATCCTGACAGCGAGAAGACCACCGTCCCGGGAAGCCCTGTGAGGAGCGCCTGCCATGAGGGCCGGTCTCCCTTCACAGGGCCGTGAAGAGCAGCCTCAGCGTCGCAGCTGCGAGGCCCCGGGTTCTACCCCGGCCCTGGAGACAGAGCACGCCGCCCTGGCAGGTTTCCCGAGGAGGAATGAGGCCGAAGCTACTACTGCTCCCCCTCCAATTCCGGACGGCGTCATCGGAAAGAGCTGGGTGCGAGCTCCCGGCGCACGCGCTCAGAAATGTGCCACCATGATCAGGCGTGTTTGGGACCAAGGAAAGCCATGGGGCACGCTCTGAACGGCCCACGCTGGTAACATCCAGACCGGGATGCCCTCCTCAGGCACTCACTGCCCTGAAGCACGGGAGCATGTGCGAGGCCAGGGCTTTATACCGGGTGTAAGCGGAGGGTGGAGAGGCGGCTGTGCTTGTTGGCTCGACTGAGCTCCAGGGACCTGTCCGTCCGTCTGTGGCAGCCGCACTGCCTCCTTTGATATTTCCTGGAGGGGGCGGGGGAGGGAGGTGCTAATGTCCTCTGAATATCACAGTGCTGCTTCTTTTCACACAGGATCTCAGTCCCAGAGCCCGGCGCGGTGGCGGGGAGGGGCCTCCTGGCCGGGGGGGAGGGGGGGCACAGAGGAATGTGTATGTGGGGGAAGCTGGGCACGGGCAGCGGGAGAACGGGAACAGGATGGGAATCACAGGGCTCCGGGCGGGCGATGGGGAAACCACGGAGAATGTTCGCTGCAACTGTGGGTGGCTGTGCCTGATCTTCCAATTCTTTACTATCTCTACTGTCATCGCCAGCTCTCTCTCATCATCTCTGTCTCTCTCATCTCTGTCTCTATCTCATTTCTGTATCTCTCTCTCTCTCTCTCTCTCTCTCTCTCTCTCTCTCTCGTTAATTAGAATCTATAATGGATGTCCTTAGGGTTTTCTTTATGAACCATAATTAAACAGTATGCACACGTGGACTCATTCCATAACTCCCTGGATATCTGGTGCCGCCGTTCAGAAAAAGACAGTTCTGAATCAAGAATGCTGATGAGTGCTTTCCCTCCAGTCAAAATGCTGCGACTCAGACTTGAGTTGAGGCCTGAGACACAGCCACTGACCCCGGCTCCTCCTCTGGGAGAGACGGCCCTCTGCACGCTGTGAGGGCCCAGCGCACCGGGGCTCCGGGGCGGCGATCAGCACCCGCCTCGGACGTGCCGAAGGCCCCGCAGCCCCGGGGCCCGCCACTGCATTCGGGGGACCAGGCACAGGGCTGCTCCGGAAGGCCGCGGAGCGCGCTGAGGACGCCTGATGAAGCGGACTCGGAAGGGAACTTTAGGAATAACACATCCTGCCTCCGAAGACAGGACGGGCTGGGGGAGGGGCCCTGCTCTGGGTTCAGGGGTCGGTTTCTGTGTCAGTGAGAGGATCGCTGGAGACAGTCGGACACGGTCCCCATCACCCACCGGCTTCCGCCAGTGGACAGCGGCTGTGACCGGCGCTGGCGGGCCTGTGCCGTGAAGTGTGCAACTTCGAGGTCAGCGACGTGAAAGGAAGCCACGTTCTCGAAGGGTCAAGAGGTAGGAAGTTCACTCACACCGCCGTGGGCCGACGCGGGCCCATCCCGCCGAGAGGCCCCGGCCTGCGGCCGCCGCTGCCGGGCCAGGCAGGTCCCCAGGCCCCGGCGCTGGCCCCAGCTCCCCCCAGCGACATTTTAAAAAGCAAATGTAGCAGCACATGTATTTCACACAGCACTCGCCATCACCCCACAGCCATAAATAATCTATTGTTCTACTTGTTTTGGAAATGGAAGGCATCTATTAACGCGCTCCGAACCACCCGAGCCAGAATTTAATAATATTGCTTTAAAAATTCATCTTAAATCAATAAAAACCACAGTTTTAACAGGAAGCACCGAAAGGCGGGATTGCTACCCAGAGAAAGGACACGCTCGAAGGCTACTAATGTATTCCGAAAACTATGAAACACACTTTACGACTTAATTACCGGGAGATCACGGCGCTGCTCCGGAGCCTCTGTGCGGCTGAGCGAGCCGCCCTGCGAGGACTGAGAAACCGGGCGGCTAATTCGCGGGCGGCCCCGGGGAGGGGGGGGCCATTATATCTGCAAAGGATGTTGCTGTCGATGCTACATCCCAACGCATCACTGGTGAGTCTGCCTCCTCCACCCACCCTCTTCTCCAGACCGAGGCCATCGGCTCCCGGGGTCACTCACGGTTCATGTTCTTAAAGATGTTCATGATGGGCAGGATCTGGCGGTAGTAGGGCACCAGGGCCTCGCCCACCATGTCCGCCGACACCACCAGGTGCTGCAGGACCTTGAGCGTGACACAGATGACCTGCCGGTTCCGCAGGTTCAGGGCGTCTGCACGGGAGGAAGGGACAGGCCAGAGTCAGAAGCACGGATTCCACAGCCACAGGGCGAACCGACCGGGGTCACCGGGGGGACGAGCCTCGTCCTTACAGCCCTAGCGGCGGGCTGCGGGCTCAGCACCTTAACCAGCATCTTGCTGGTTCGATCCACTAGCGATTCCTTCGCATCCCTACACAGGGGCTCATCGTCTCTCCCGGAAGCGGCGGTGATGGACAGTAGGCACCAAACAGAAGGCCAGCTAGTGTCTTGGGAGTGAAAGGACCCCAGGGAGGCTGACAGCAGGTGTGTTTCCGGTTAACAAGCCACACTACCCTGAAGACCATGAGACAAGCATTGACCTGGGAAGGGGGCCTGGGCCTCTGTGCATGTAGAAACCACAGGCTGGCTACAAACACCGAGCACGTTCTTGGAAGAGGTGAACGCAAGCCGACTACGTCTTACACTCTCAGGGAAGGAAAGCAACATTCAAATGTGTAGGACGTTAAAAGGAATCACCGTAAACAACTACAGGAGAGCGGAGAGCTGGCCAGAAAGGACCTCGGAGAGCACAGACAGGCGCACGTGCAGAAGGACGGGGCCGGGAGGTGCCACGTGCTCCCTCCAGCGAGGAGGTCAGAGCTGGGACCAGGGCGCCGTCACTGGCTGCGTGAACTTGGCGGCCGACACCCCACCCGTCCTCGGTCCTAGCCAATCGTGGGAGCCTGTTACTGACGCGCTAAACAGGGGTCCTCAAACTTTTTAAAGTGGGGGCCAGATCACGGTCCCTCAGAGAGCTGGAGGGCCGGACTATATGAACTACTAATTCCTACTGTAACACCTTGGCTGCGCTCACTGCCCAAAAAACCTGGCGGGCAGGATCAGACTCCCCTGGGGGCTGCATGTGGCCTGCGGGCCGTAGTTTGAAGACCTCTGCGCTAAGATGACTGCCCGTTCTCAGGGTATGGAGAGGAGCTATAGAGAGCACAAATTATAGAAGATCAAAGGTGTGACTCACACCCTGTGAGGCCCCAGACTATTGCAAGGTGAAGTCAAAGACTCTTATTAGTTAGATGTTCTCCCCTTCTAAGAAAAGGATAAAGAAAGGTTGGCCATGACCTTAAAGCACGTGCCTTTGTGGAGGGACAAAGGGAAGCAGGCTCTCAGAAGGGACGATGCTGCACTCGAACCCGGGAGCGTCCTGCCATCATTCTTGAACCCTGGGCCACATTTCCAACAGCCTGGACCTGACAGCCTCCCAGAGTCAGTTTGTTTCCTGGTGAGCTGCTGCCATAGCTTCCTCCTGTCCGCGGAGCAGGTGTCACAGCGGTGAGGAGCAGGCCCGGGAGGTGAGCAGGTGCTACCTGTGTGAGGAGCATCGCAGGAGCGGGAGCAGCATGCTGGAGACCGCCCCCTCCTGGACAGAGGCGTCCTTTTACCACAGGTGCAGCTCCTGCTCCTGGGATCAACTCTCCTTAGGATGGGCGACCAGAGCCCCAGGCAGCACAGACAGCCTCCTGCGTGGTTTCGTCGCTGGGGCAGGTGTTTCTGGGGTCATTTAGAAGCGGCAGGGAGACGCATGCAGGCGTGTGCCCATGTGTAAGGGGAAGGTGAGGGCTAGTACTTCCTCCCAGGCTGGAGGAGCCTGTCCTGCTTCATCACCAAACAGAATCGGAGGCTTAAGGTCCTGGTGTCTGCCTTCTCTCTGTACTCCAAGCCCCCTCCTAGACAGGGCTCAGAGCCACACCCAGCTAGACCTTGTATAAACTGTTTAGTGAAGACGAGGCATTGAAGCGGGACTACACGAGTGTGTTTTTATATACTGTATATTCAAAATGGGTAATGGAGTGTGCATGGTTCTCAGTACAATTTGTGGGTTTCATTGTTTTCACAAAGCCGTTCGGTTGACACCGAAGAATCGCGAGGAGGAGAACCTGTTGAGGGAAGGAGAAGGGGGAGCTGACTGGGCGTGGGCAGAGCCGTCGGTGGCTGCAGGAAAGCTTCTGGCAGCCCTGGTGGCTCCTGGGCGCTGGCTACCACAGGCTTCTTCTGTCAGGGCGTGCACGCCGCAGCTCAAAACAGGCCAAAGCACGCCCGTCGACCCCCACGGTTGGCCACTTTCCATATAGAATATACGGTGAAGGAGCAATCTTTTTATTCAGATGAGTAATAATAACATCAAACTTTTGTTGATTAGCTTTATGCCTCTATGTATAGGGAATTGATTACTTGGTGATCAGTTAACTATCTCTCTCATGATGGGTAGTAGATGTACTAGGAAATAACTCTTTCCTTTTATGAGACTCCCATTAGATTGAGATGGTTGCAATCAATGTTACAGGATTAACAACGGTTGACAAGTAAAATGCCTCAACTGTCAGCCTCCCTGGCGCCGCGAGGGGAGCCCTCCGTCCTCCCACGGGCCAGGGTGTGCCATGCCAGCCCTGCCCCCTCCGGAGGGCGCTCTGCCAGGGCCCGTTTCCCCTCCAGTGCCTCTAGGTTTCTCCCTCATTCTTAAGATGTCCCATTAAGCTGTAAGTCTTTTTGTTCTTAATATCCCAGTAGAAATGAGTAAAAAAGAGGTTGACTTTTTTTTTTTTGAAACAAAGTTTTTTTCTTTTGAAAAAGTATGTTAACAGGTATAAAGAGAATACGCTTCTCCAGCTTGAAAGGGAAGAAATGTGTTTATTCTCGAATCGATGGCCCTGAAAGCTACTGTCAAGACTTCAGTGAGGACTTTGAACTCAAGATTTAAGGTTTTTTGTAAAGGGTCTGACACGGGAAGCCCACTGACACTACAGATCAGCCAGCGGAACCTTTCTATCCAGGAAATCGGATTTCTACTGCACTAGCTTACCTTCCCACCTTCCAGAAGAATCAACATGGGAGTCTTCAGATATACAGAAGTTGGTGAAGAACAAGGACAAAATAAAGTCAAAGTGTTAAACCATCTACCTTAGATGGTTATTGGTTATAAGCTAAACATTCCTCAAGCATAGATTCTCTGACTGCTGTAATGTGTGCAAAGGAGGACATTTTCTGCCACTAGACAGAGTTCTCTGCCGTGGAATCAGGACAAAGGGAGACAGCGCTCCTGCTTTTAACACCGGAAACAACAAACAGAATGCAAAAGCAAACAAATTCTAAAGACTTTGTTGACGGGTGCTATAAATGTTAATATCCTTGTTACAAAAATAGCTTCACAAGCCAGTAAAGGGCTGAATCTTCTCATTTGAAAATGGGCAAAGAACAGGACTAGCTAATGCACAGGATAATAAATACAAATGAACAATTACTGTTCTCAAATGTTCGACTTCAGTGATAATTAAAAGATAATTTTGCATATCATATTAGTGAAACAGTTTGGAAATTTTAGTAAATAAGTCTGGGAACAGGCTTGGGAAAGAGGCCCCTCGTAGCTCGCACACTGAAGACTGCCCCGACCTTCCCATGCTATGCCCGTGACCCCTGGCCCAGCACCTTCACTTTGGCGCACTCAGGCTAAGGGTGTGCAGCTGTGAGAAAGATGTAGAGGAAAAGAGGGTATAAGTATTTCTATGTATAATTACAATCTAAATGTTTCAAAACAATAGCTTATTTAAGTAAAATCTAGTATCCTCTCTAATAAAAGAGAAACATGCAAATTGACCGTACCTTCACTACAACCACAAGCCACGCCCACCAACCAACCAGTGTGTGTATGCAAATTAACCCAACCAAGATGGCAGTTAATTTGCATATCCAGGCCAGAGCGAAGACTGAAGACAGCGTGGAAAGAAGCCAGGCGCTGCAGAAGGGAGCGAAGCTGCAGAGAAGCAAGCAAGCGGGGCGGGGGAGAAGGCGGGACAGGGGAGAAGGGAGGGAAGCAGGTGGGGCAGTGGAGACTGTGGCAGGAAGCCCATTGCAGAAATATTCCTGCATATAAAGGAAAATTATGAAGTTATTAGAGTCATCTGATAGAATAATCCTATTTAATAAAAGAGTAATATGCAAATTGATCATCACTCTAACACATAAGATGGCTGTCCCCATGTGGTCAAAGATGGCTGCCCCCAGGTGTACACAAGATGGCCACCACAAGATGGTCAGCAGGGGAGGGCTGTTAGGAAGGACCAGGCCTGCAAGGGAGGAAGTTGGGGGAGATGAAGTCTGCAGGAGAGCAGTTAGGGGGTGATCAGGCTGGCAGGCAGAGGCAGTTAGGGGCAATCAGGAAGGCAGGCTGTCGAGAAGTTGGGAGCCAGCAGTCCTGGATTGTGAGAGGGATGTCTGACTGCCTGTTTAGTCAGGCCTAAATGGGCAGTTGGACATTCCTCGAGGGATCTCAGATTGGAAAGGGTGCAGGCTGGGCTGAGGCACACATACCCCCATGCATGAATTTCGTGCATCAGGCCTCTAGTATTTTAATAATAGGAAAATGTTTATAAGATGCAGGTGAGTAAAGAAGTAGGTGATAAAGCACACTTTCACTATCATCTCATTTTACAGGATACAATTTAAACAGAAAATACTGGACATTTCTATAGTCAGATGCTAACAGGAAAGACTATCTTTTCCATTGGCATACATAGACATAGGGTTTCATTCCACTGAAAAACAGTTTTGCACTGCTTATTACAACATTGTGAATATACTTCGCATATTTCCCTAGAAGTGTTCTTCTTCATAATGCTGACTCCATGTGTGTTTAATGTAGCAGAATCCAAATGTCTTCCTTATTCTTTCTCAATACTTTCTTATTATTAACCATCTATGTTTTGAGATAAACTTTAATAAATTTAGAGAATGGTTTCAGGGGCAATGATCCTCTTTACTTCTGACTGAATATTTCCATTAAAAGTAAATATGGCTTCAATTTTTCTTATTTTTAATTAGATTCCTTAGAAGGCTTTGTAGTGTTTTTCATGTAGATTTTGCATAGTTTTGTGAGATCTACTCAAAGGAATTTTTAAAAAAATATATTTTACTGATTTTTTACAGAGAGGAAGGGAGAGAGATAAAGAGTCAGAAACGTCAATGAGAGAGAAATATCGACCAGCTGCCTCCCACACACCCCCCACTGGGGATGTGCCGGCAACCAAGGTACATGCCTTGACCGGAACCGAACCCGGGACCCTTCAGTCTGCAGACCGACGCTCTATCACTGAGCCAAACCAGTCTCGGCTCAAAGGAATTTTTGATTTTGTTATTATTTGTGTAAGATCATTTCATCCCAATGAAGTCTCTAAAAGTATTGACAATAAATACATTAAATCAAATGATTTTTGTGTATTTGTAACTGTGAATTTACTTAATTCCCTCACTGTTTTTAATTCTCTTTGAGCAAATTCAGTTGGCTTCTATCCTATATAATAAAAGGCTAATATGCAAAACAACCGAACTGTGGAATGACCAGTCACTATGACATGCACTGACCACCAGGGGCAGACGCTCAAAGCAGGAGAAGCCCTCTGGTGGTCAGTGCACCCCACAGGGGGAGCACCGTTCAGCCAGAAGCCAGGCTCAGAGCTAGCGAGCACAGCGGTGGTGGTAGGGGCCTCCCGCACCTCCGCAGCAACATTAAGGATGTCCAACTGCCAGTGTAGGCTCACTCCTCAATGTCAGTCAGACATCCCTGAGGCTCCTGGACTGCAAGAGGGTGCAGGATGGGCTGAGGAACGAATTCACAAGATTTTGTGCACCGGGCCTCTAGTAAGTAATATAAAAAAAATTGCTAAATTGATCTTTGCTTTCTAATATTTCTTTTTGGTCATATGGACAGGGGTCACATTTTCTAAAAGAAAACATGGTGTCATGCTGAGGGTGGCATTTTTGTTTTCCAATCATTCTTATTTATTCTTCTCAAATAATTTATTTTTATTTTATTGCATAAACTTTTCCATCATCCAAAACAGAAATTCTATATCCGTTAAGCAAACACTCTCCATTTCCTTCTCCCCTGCCCCCCACAGCCTAGTAACTTCTAACCCACTTCCTATCTCTATGAATTGCCTATGATAGATGTCTTAAAGTATATTAAATATGACTTTTTTTCTCAAGTTCAAATATTTAATTAATATTTGAGATTACGGGCCCAACATCATATTATTTGAATTACATTTTGCTACGTGGAGGCACTAACCGTATAATTTATTAAATTACAGAATAAAATAAACCAAAATATGTTTTCAGACCAAATTTCGGTTTTGAAACCATAGAAATGTTTCTCCTTTCAGAACAGAACTCAACCGCTGTGCACAGCCAATCTGGGGACAATTAAAACATCACAGATTGAGCTCAGCGCGTACAGACGCGGAGGGAGCCTCTGACAGCGGTTCCGATGTTTTCTTTAATTCATTTCCCAGCAGGGTCACATCAAAGAGCATCCCTTTCCCTCCCCTCCCTTTCTTCCTTACCGACAAGAACATGTTCTGACTTCAGGACCACAGAACACAATGCAGGATTTCATAAGAGTGTGTGGCCCTTCTTTTCATGACTCACTTAAGGATGAAAGCACTCTGCTATCTGAAGGGTCTCAACAATCCGGACCCAACACGGCCGATTGGAAACGCACACAGAGGACCCCAAAGAACAGTGCCACCACCCGCTCCTCCCTCACCTCTCTGGGCCTCGTGGGGTCCGGTGGCTCCGCGTGCACACTGAACACGGTGACAGGAACCACAAGGAAGCTTAGCGATACCCTGCCCCACCCCCGGCCGCTGGCTCAGTGCAGCTGGAAGGGTGTCAGAGGGCGTGACAGAGTGACCATTGCAGGAGGCAGCCAGCCTTGGCACCATCTCAGAGGACAACCAACGACACTGCTCCTGACTCTGGCTCCACATCCCTCCACCTGGAAGAGGGTGCCGACACTGGCCGAAGCCTTCCCCCAGGAGGAGTCAGCTATGAAGGTTGTAATATACATGGCTCTCAGCGGACAAAAACACTGAGCTCTGCTACAAAATGGAAAAATGGGCCAATGTACCCATTTCCCAGAGGAGAGTCCTTTTCTCCCCGAGAGGGAGCTGGAGCAGCTGCACACCCCGAGCTGGAGCCGCTGTGTGCTTCCGTTCTGGGACTGACCAAGCAGGTGATGGAGAGCTCTCAGGAGCACGGTGGTGATTACAGGAGCCCAGCAGCCAGCCCGCTCAGCTCCCACGTCTACACGGCTACTCAGAAGGGAGCTCACAAACAGCTGCGTCAGCACGCCTTCTCTGGCAGGCGGGCTGTGGAAGGGCGGAAAGCTCGACGTTTCCTTCTGTGACTGTGTGACCCATCGGATCCACGCACAGGCGCCACGGTCTGCTGTCCACCTGCCGAGTGATACGTAGCGACCTGTCCCTGACCCGGCCCACGTCCCATCTCCATCTTTACTGTCATGTGATGAGAGTGACAGCACACAAGTCTATCCACTCTATGACCCAGAGTTAGGAAGTCTGCAGCGACATGACCGTGAAGGAAAACCAAAGAGATAAAACAAGTGGCGTTACAGCCGTCGGAATGGGCGCTGTGCTAACGGCCTACGGGTTATGTGTGTTAATGCTTGCGTCATGTGTGGGTAGCTGCTCTCTCATTCCGAGAGGAAAGAATCGGTGTCGGCGAATGGCAAGCTGGGCTCTGGCTTGCTGAGCCCATGGCCTGTGCTCAGAGTGGCCAGACTCCACGTTCTCCCAGCATCCTTCCCACCAAGCCCTGGGGGGCGCCGGGCCGGGCTCAGACCGAGGCAGGAGGCAAGTGCAGATCTGCAGACTCTCGCAGCCTCTGAGCACGCGGACTAGATGCCTGCTGAATCCTGAGCTCACAGAGCTCGCCCTGAAGAAGGGAGTCGTCCTGAGGGGCTGGGTGTGCGGGCACCTTCTGAGAAGCCGGGGCACCGGCGGCAGTGCTTTTCCCCCGCTGGGGCTCAGCCCGCACCAGGGAGCACCGAGACTCCCAGGGTGAGGTCTCAGCCGGTGTGACTACCAGCTGCTGCCATAGTCAAGACGATGGAGGTGGCGATGGTGAGGACGATGGTGATGAGGATACAGGGTATAACGGCAGTGACCGTGATAACATGTATCACACATCACGTGCTCCGTCTACTGAGAGCCTGGAAACGAGCTCATTAACCACCGAAACAGCACGGGATGGACACGCTATAGTCCCAATTTTATAAATGGAGGCGCGGAGCCTCGGGGTGGTTAACTGGCCAGACAGGCCTGGCAGAGGCATCCTCACCACGTTAGTAACTTTGAAATACTTGGAAACAAAGTGCATATGTACAAATTAAGTCAGCAGGATGAGAGGCAGTTCCCAACGCTGAGAGAAGTTAAGTTGTCTGAGGAAAGTACTGTAGTCAAGTAGATGTGTGAGGACAGTGAACAGGGGAACGCGGCCACAGCAGTGTGACAGCTGGTTACCGATTCGTGGTGACGGAGGGCGGGGTTGGGGGGAGTAGGGAGAAAGAGAAGCACAACCTGACCCGTGTGGCTGGGAACATTCCCACGCTCAGTCTTGTTCCCTGTGGTGAGTCATCATTCTCCCAGTATGGGTGGGTCCACTGGGAGACTGTGGATGTGTGGCCCCGGTGCCAATTTAATGAAACACCCCCCCCCCCAAACCAGGAACATCCTCTGTCTGCGGTCTCATGGCATCATTGGCGAGTGGTTCTTCCTCGGCCGCCCACTTACTTTTGATGGGGATGATGAGCTGCGGGATGACGGGCAGGATCTTGTTCCCGCCGTGCTCCAGCATGTCGTGGATGCCCTGCCGCGCGAAGAACTCGTAGGGAAAGGTCATCTCGCAGAGCCCGTCGAAGAACAGGGGCAGGTAGTGGTGGTAGTCCAGCTTCTCAATCTCCACCTGCGGGACAGAGGGCAGGCGCCTGAGCACCGCGCGGGCAGGGCCAGCAGCCGCGGTCCCGGCTCAGGGCGAGCCGGCTCTGCGGCCTCTGGGGACCGGGCCCGCAGCTGCTCCGGGGCCTGGCCTCCAGGCGCGGTGGGTTGGCATACAGGCCTGTCCATCATGACAGGTCAGAGTCATAAACAATCCAGCCTGGACGCATGTTAGTGCTTGTTTCAGGTGTGTTTGTTGTTTTGGTTAGTTTTTCTTTATTGTTTTGCACAAATGCAAAGTTGAAAAGAATGTAAGAATCTCATAGTATGTATGCTGAAAATACAGGTGTAAAAATAAATCAGAAAAGAGAAGAAAGTAGAAAAGAGATGAGCATCCGGATTTCTAACAAGAACCTATAGGTGAGGGGTGCACAGGACATATTCTTGTGACCACGAGAGTGAGGTGAAGCATGACCCCATGGCTGTCCCCGGAGCCTCAGTGACAGGATGCTGGTGTCATCAAGAAGAAATGAGAGACCCGCCGTGGGCCGGCCTGGAACAGGCCACAGCACCTCAAGTCAAAATACCAGCAATTCCTCCTCAGCTTCTAGAACAGTCCACCCCTTATCCACCCCATGTCCCCCTGGCCTCCTGGCCTGGCCTTTGCAACAATCCCAGCTCGACAGGAAACGGGCAGCTACAGCCACGGAGCTGAGAAGAGCGAGGGTGTGTTGGGATATGTTCACTTGTAGGAGCTCTGTTCTATCTGCATCCTCCCTAGAGTATCTACCCAGGACCTGACTGACCACCCGCCAGGCGACAGGAGTGAGGCTGATGTCACGGAGGGAAGAAGCCCGCAGATTCAGACGTGGATACAACCCACTCCCAGAGCAAAAGATGCCGCATCCCTAGGAAGTGGGTTCCTCATTCCAGGTCCTTAGGAATGCCCAGCGTCCAGTGATCGCCTCATAATTAGCGAGGAGCCCTCAGCACCATGGAGAAGGCCCCTTCACATTAGCAGGTGGTTACACCCCCAGCTCCCTCTCAGCTGGAAGGTTCTGGAGTCCCCGGCTACGCGACTGCCTGCTGCTGGGTTTGAGTAACCGGCAGCCACTCCACGCTGCTCCTGAGTGTCCACTGTGAGTCTCAGCTAATCAGATGGTCTCCAGTCCCCAAGTGGGAGGACTGTCTCCAGCCAGCTCATGACCTTGACCCTCCCAGCCCACCGAGGAAGCAAGCAGTCCATTCCCAAGGTTCCCTGGCCCCTGGCAGTGGGGTGTGGAAAACGAATCCCACGTGGAGTATGTACAGACCTCAATTTTATTCTACATTCCTGTATACTCATGACATTTGCTTTATTCGGAGTAAAAATATATGGAATATATGCCCAATACCTGTTTTCTCAAGGATATTTGAAAATATTATAGAACATTATTTTGTACAATTAAAAAATTGCATTGCTACTTCATTCAGCTCCCAATATATATAACAAGGTTATCTTTAATTTAACCTTCATAATAAAAGTGTCCCGGGTACTATATTGCTATTTGTGTTTTTTTGTATGTTTTACTAATTCTCTTTCTTTTTGCTTATGTTGGCATTTTATGTCTTTCATAAATAACAAATCATTGACTTTATAATTTAAATAGTGGCCCAGTGCACACAATTTGTGCATGGGATGGTGGGGGTAAGGGTAGGGGGGAGTCCCTCAGCTTGGCCTGCACCTTCTCACAATCCAGGACTGCTGGCTTCTAACCACCTGCCTGCCTGCCCGATTGCCCCTAACTGCTCTCCTGCCTGCCTGATCACCTTTAACTGCCTCTGCCTCGGCCTCTCCCGCCATGACTTCGTCCAGAAGGACATCCAGACGGTCATTTGGCTGTCTAGTCTAATTAGCATATTATACTTTTATCATTATAGATGTGTTCTAAGGCTTTTTAAATGCATTGTCACACACATTTATGTCTATAACTAGTTTCACATCTGTCATCTGATTTTTTCATCTCTGGTTGTTGTTTTTCATTTAATCTTTACTGTCTATTTTGAGTTTTGAATGTTTTATTTACACTTTTTGGAATTATTTCAAAGATAAGGCAGCCTGTTTGAATATTTTATTGCAACTATCTCACAGCTTTCTCAAACACTTTAAAAACATATTTATCTTGCCTTGAGAAGCAAGTTAAAAGTCTCCTAGTTAGATTGTTGACATGTCAAGTTTTCCTTGGAATTCTGTTAATTTCTTTTTCCTTGTGTGGTTTGAGGCAACAACACTAACGACGTTAATAATGGCAACAACAAAAATGCCAATGTTTGTCAGCCAGACACTGCTGTAGATACTTGTGTGTATGCATTTATTTAATCCTCATGAGGAGTAAGAGGTAGGCATTACACTGTCCCGATTTTCAACCTGAGGAAGCTGAGCCCACAGGGGCCTGCAGCTGGTCCGTCCTGGGGCTGTCTTCACACCTGGGGCTGTCTCTCAGGCAATATTGTTAGGCACATGGAGGTTCAGTATTGTTATAAGCTTCTGGTGAACTGTTCCCTATATCTCCATTCTTCATCTTTGTCATCATCAATGCAGTTTGTCCCCATCAGATCTAATATAAATATTGCCGTACTTGCTTGTCCTTCATCTCATTTTATTTTCTTCCCCTTCATTGTGTTGAAAGAGCGGCTCTTCTACTCAGCTTAGAGCGACGGTTGTGCTTTCCTCCCATTTTAAAAGACGTCTTCAGAAAACAAATATTGGGTGCGCACAGGATTCCTATTCTCAAGGGTTTTGAAAAAAATAAAAGCAATATGAGAAAGGATGAAGGGAGAGAGAAGAGGGAACAATTGAGAGACAGTGAATTGAATAAAAGACTGAGTGTGAGAGAGAAGGCCAAAATGACCCCCGTCCTTAATGCTCAGCTCCCTGCTCCCCGCGACCTCTCCTGCCCACACTTGTCTTTTGAGAGGCGCTGTCCGGCCTGCGCTCAGTGCGTGGCTGTCTGTGCTCCCGCATCTCTGCTGCCCTGACATTGGGAGTAAAGACTTGCCGCTGCATTCTGAGGCCACAGACTTCTTTAAACCCAGAACATCAGACGATGTTCTGATGGTGACAGCCTGGCATTCTTATGCGGAACTCTGTCTTCTCCTTGCCCGTGGGCTAGGGTCCCACTCCTATTGCTATAAAATTGTTTCAGTTGATGAATTTGGCCCAGGGCTGGGGAACCCATTTGCAAAGGGAGCTGATGCATTTTTCATTTTCTGACGAGTTCCATCACCTCCTGCTCCCTCTCTCCAGCTCCCACAGGCAGGTGTCCGTGCGCCCTCACACCCATGCTCTCTCCACCGGCCCCTTCCTTTCGCTGCAGGCCCTTTGCCCACAACGCCAGTGACCTTCACGTCGCCAGTGACCTTCACATCGCCAGTGACCTTCACATCGCCTCAGGCTGCAGTTCCTTTCCTGTTCTCATCAGCCTCCTGACATCCCCACCCCTGCCCCCCAAACCAGGGGTCAGCCATGATTGCCTTGCTTCAAATCCTGGGTTTCATCCATCAGCAACTCCAAGCAAGTCCTCGTTGCACCTGCAGCCCACACTTTGCTCACCATCAGCTTCATCTCAGCCCGGCTTGCTTTACCTGGTCACCGCCACAGCCCTGACCGAGCTCCCTGCTCCGACGGGTGCCTCCTGCTTCCCTCCCCACACCGCTGGCTCTGACCACAGTGGCTCCGACTGCAGTCTCCCCACGGGGCGTGCCTGTCCCTCTGCTCCGTGTGTCCTCCTGCTCTGGAGACACTGCGCCTCTGTCCCCAGGCCAGCCTGGGCTCGCTGGCTCCTCCTGCAGCTTTGGGCACACCGCCCCCTTGCCCTGCGGACCCTGAGTGGCTGGCGCTGCTTTAAACTAGATTCCAGCTCAGCCCCCAGCCTGCTGCCCTCGGGCGGTTCTGTGCAGCCCTGGCCGTTCATTCATTGCAGCGCGCAGTTCTGTTTGGGGCCTGTCACTGCTGGAAGGTGTCTGGTACTGACAGGTGACGGCTCAGGAGGCGTGTGCTGGGTTTTAATCCTGACCTTCTGCGTCCGCCCTGGGAGCTCTGAGGGGCACGCTCAGCAGGAGCGCTGGGGGCACGTGGCCCTCTCCAGCGGCGGCTGGGACCACAGAGCAGGCCAAGGGCCTGGGCTCGCACTGACCCTGGGGCACGAAGGGGTGTGTGCGTGTCCTTAAACTTATAGATTCCATACATTTATGCGTGCTACAAAGATGACACCATGTTTTCCTCCATCAGGATCACAGTGATGTGTCCCTTCCGGAATTTTGTGAATATTTACTGGAGGATCAGAATGGGCTCTGTGGTGCTCCCATTGACCCTCCTCTCACTGGAAATCACTGAGGGCTCCAATTTTTAAAAGAATATATTTTTACTGACTTCAGAGAGGAAGAGAGAGATAGAAACATCAATGATGAGAGAGGATCATTGATCGGCTGCCTCCTGCACACCCCCCACTGGGGATAGAACCCGCAACCCAGGCTTATATCCTTGACCAGAATCAAACCTGGGACCTCTCAGTCTGCAGGCCAATGCTCTGTCCACTGATCCAGACCAGCGAGGGTTGAGGACTTAATTTTTATTGTTTACTTTTAAAACTTCAGGAGGAAAAGTTCCTGTTTTTTATGGTAGTATGGAAAGCAAACTTATAAATACATGCCCATAAATAATATATTAATTCTAACAATATAAATCTTTTTATTTTTGTTGTTTTATTTAACCCTCACCAGAGAGGAAGGGGGAGAGGGAGAGAGAGAAACATGGATGTGCGAGACAAACATCGATTGGCTGCCTCCCCAACACACGGACCCCAACATGAGATCCAACCTGCAGGTAGGTCTGTGCCCTGGCCGGGAATTGAACCGCAAGCTTTTTGGTGCACCGGCCAACACCCAACCAACTGAGCCGCCCAGCCAGGCTGACATCTTCTTTTAGAAGATAATCTAGAGTGAACGTAGTTTCAGAGGAAAAGCAAAACCTAAAGGAGATATTAGTTAGAAGACCCACTATTGACAGCATCCCTTAGAGCAGTGTTTCCCAACCTTCTCTCATGATGAGAATCACCTGGTGGAGTTGTTAAAACACAGATTCCTGAATCCGAACTAAGAAGTGATAAACTAGAATTTTTGGGAACATATAGGTAAAATTGTATACTTAACTAGTGCTCTAAGACAGATGTTATATACAGAGCACTAAGTTAGGTATGCAATTTTACCTATATGTTCTCAAAAATTCTAGTTTAGCACTTCTTAGTTGGGATTCAGGAATCTGTGTTTTAACATCTCCACCAGGTGATTCTCATCATGAGAGAAGGTTGGGAAACACTGCCTTAGAGTTCTTCAAAATGGCTGGCTTTGCTCACTTAAACTTACACAAGGCCATTTTACTTGTTTATTTAGCAATAAACCTTTAAATTATTTTTGTAAATTATTTGCTGTTAGGATAACTAATTTTTAAAACAAATTTATACTCGACTGTCTTTACTAGTACCATAAAAATCGTTTTGAAACCACAAATTTGGGAAATCTTTCTTTAAAGTTCACACAAGAAAATCCAGGATTCAAGGCGAGCTGTGTGCAGGGGCTGGAGAGCAAGGGCCGCCATGGCCTTCAGCTAAACGACGGGAGGCATCACGGTGACTCCTGCGCGTTAGCTACACCGGCCTCAGGTGCTCTCACTCACAGTTTCTCTTTTTAAAAAAACGGGTTTTATAACTTTAAAAAAAATATATATGTTTACTGATTTCAGAGAGGAGGAAGGGAGAGTGGGAGAGAGATAGAACATCAATGATGAGAGAATCATTGACTGGCTGCCTCCCGCAAACCCCACACTGGGGACCATGTCCGCCACCCAGGCGTGTGTCCTGACAGTTTTGTAACTTTTTAAAGGTCACATGGTACCGACAAGTTCATCTATAAATCTTACAATAACCTTTGGTCAAAAGCAATAAAACTCTCCCTTGAACGAGGCCATTAAATATAGCATTTCATCCCCAAAACAAATGTGGGAGGTAATGGGTCTGACTGAAAGGTCAGAGAGTCAGCGAGATGAATGGGCTTCATTAAACCCCCATCAGGAGCTTCTTACACTCCCCATGTCTGCGCTTCAACTAGCAAGTGAGACATCACTGAGAACAACCGTTTCTGTTGGTAATTCCGAGGGTCTTCTAAGAGTCACAATGGGAAAAAGTGTCCTTCTCTATTAATATACGAGGCCCCACATGGACTTAGTATTATTCCACTCACAGAACAAAGCGTTAACTCGCTGCTCTTCAACCGCGGAGGCAGCTGTGGATTTATTGCAGAAGGACTTACACATAGCACAGGCATCAAGCACTGATCGCAGATGGTACAGAACATATTTCAAACATGGGTGTACTGCTAACGTTTACCAATCACCATGGTAACGGAGTCGTCATAAGGAAGACTCAGTAGACCAGAGAGTGTGGAAACGAGTTCTGAAACCAGCAACTAGAGATAGCAGAATAAAATCCGAAGAGAAACACTTTTAAAACGTTAAAAAAACATAGGAGGCTATTTTACTGTAAAAAGAACCAAATAAAACTTCCACAAAATCATTGTATCATTAACCTAAAAACCCAGGAGCTAGGGTGACTGGATTGGCAGATGAAAGCAGAGTTAGGGCCCGAGTTATAGGTCTGAAGGGCCTGGAGCCAACGCAGAGGCAGGGCATGGAGAAAAAGTGACGGGAAAGGTGGCAGAGGGCCCCCACCGGAGCCGCTCCCAGACATGGCCTGTGGGAGTGGGAGGGCACAGAGAGTGGACAAAGGTGGTGTTTGAAGAAGAATGTTAGAGAACCTTTCAGAATTAAAGAAAGGTGTGGATTTTCAGATTGAAGATGCTGATCGTTTCAGGAAAAACAAACAAACAAAAACAAACAAACAAAAAAATAACACTCCAAAGTCAAGGAAAGGATTTGAAAGCATCCAGAAACAAAAGACAGATCACACATTAAAAGATCAAATTTAGACTGAAATTATATTTCTCATTAACAGAATAGAGGACAGAAGACAGGTAAACAATCCCGCAGCATGCTGAAAGAAAGGTTTTATTGATATTTTACAGAGAGGAAGGGAGAGAGATAGAGAGCTAGAAACATCAATGAGAGAGAAACATCGACCAGCTGCCTCCTGCACACTCCCCACCGGGGATGTGCCTGCAACCAAGGTACATGCCCCTGACCAGAATCGAACCTGGAACCTTTCATTCCGCAGACCGATGCTCTACCACTGAGCCAAACCGGCTTTGGCGAAATGAGTAAATTCTTGATTCTGTAGGATTCACAGTTTGTCTGGTTTGTGCTGACAACTACCAGGTGAGAGGCTGGAACGGCGGTTTTTAAGGGAGAATGTCTGCAGACTAGCCAATACTTTTCAATTTGCCTGCGTCATTAAATCCAGTTCAATTCTCAGTGTAATGAGTGCGCGCTGGTGTAGGAATTGGATGTCACACAGGGAGGCAGAGGCAGGAGCGAGCGGGCACACCGAGGAGAAAGCTCTGCAGGCCCCAGGGAGGGGGGATGCGGCCGTGGGGGTGAGTGAGACGGGAAGACCAGCGCGTCCCACTTTCCCAGCCCCGGGAAAACCAGCCTCCCCCCAGTCTGCGTATTCCCTTCCCACCCCCGCGGCCAGGAAAGGACGCAGCGTCTGTCCCACCAGCTCCGTGTGGTCTGAGCGCTCCCTGCCGCAGTCTGGGTGCACAACGACCTCCCCTCCCCAGGGCACCGGCCGGTGTGCAGCCCCGGAGGACAGCCTGCAGGGGGCTCCTCCTGGGGGAGCTTCGGGGCAGCCCTAAAGCTGCGGGGACGTCTCGCACCCCGTCCCTCTGTGCCCTGGCACCTGCCTCTCTCCCGGGCTCCACGTGCCACACACCAGATGCCTGTGGTACCTGGTGGGCACAGGCCCCGCCTCACAGGCGCTCACAGGGATGGTGCCGCACTAGACTGGAGCGTGGGGTGACCTTGGGGACCGTGGCCACCACACGGGACCGTGGGCGGCTGGGGTGCTCCAGGCAGCCTTTGGGGAATATTTCTGGTCTACTCCAGCATGCACCTGTCTAGTGTATACTTTCTTGCTCGACGGTATTACAAATGTCATTAATCATTTTACAACACTGCTCTATGCAAGCAAAGTAATCATTGCACCAGAATGATTTATGAGAAAGTATTCAATAGTGTCTCTGACTAGATGTAAAAGCTCTGCTAATTGTGGAACTAGGCGAGAATGGTGAAATTAAAAACTGTACCTTTGCTGAAACTGGTTTGGCTCAGTGGATAGAGTGCATGTACCTTGATTGCGGGCACATCCCCAGTGGGGAGTGTGCAAGAGGCAGCTGATCGATGATTCTCTCTCATCCATGTTCTAGCTCTCTATCCCTCTCTCTTCCTCTCTGTAAACAATCAATAAAAAATATATATTTTTAAAAACTGTAGTTTTAAGGATTCTGTTTTCGTGGGAAGCGAGCAGGGAGGGGGAAGACGGGCTTGACTGTCGCTGAGGGGCAGGGCACCTGCAGGTTAAACACCGGGACCTTTTCCCTTTTGGTTAAAATCTCTGGATTCTTGGGCAGGCTCTCTGTGAGATACAAGTTTACCTGTTCTTCCTCATCAAACTGATTTAAAAAGGAACAAACCTCTTTCTCTTCTGCTATTGTCTAAATCGGACAAACTGAACTCTGCACGTGGGCCCTGTGAGGGGGGACCCCATTTGGGCACGTCCCTCGCCAGGCCACTGCCCCCGGCGCTGCCCTGGGAGGCACCAGCGGCCCCCGAGCCTCCGAGAAAACTCGTTCAAATGAAACAGCCTCGACCTTGACATTCAAGAGGAAACACATTCTACAGCTGCAAGTCCTCACCCACGTTTCACTCTCAAACCACACGGAGGGGTTGATGTGGACCCGGGGTGTGCACCGAGCACCGCCGGAGAACTGCCCGCCGCAGAGAGAGCGGCTGGGAAACAAAGGGACCTGCTCACTCGCTCAGCTGCCAGGAGACAAGGCCCCGATCCCGCAATGAGACACCAGCCGGCAGGAGGCTGGACGGGGCCTCGATCCCGCAATGAGACACCAGCCGGCAGGAGGCTGGACGGGGCCTCAGGCCGGACGCACAGAGGCCCTGGCTCCCGCTTCCTGGGCGCCACGTGCCAGAAACTGGCGGAGCAAACCCACTGCTTTATTCTAAGTGGATCCTGACCCAGAACCAGGCTGAGGAAACCTCATTCCAGACCCTCTGCCGTGACACGGATGTCTTAAATGTTGAAAACGGCAAGTATCCATGCACGTGACATGGGAGAGCGGACGGCGCTGGAGTGGGTCGCTGGGCTGGGCTCGGGCCATGCAGGTGGGGCCTGTCTGCGACCTGCTCAGCCCAGGCACCTTCTCCAGCCGCTGGGGAGGAACCCAAACCCCCCCTGCCCCCCCTCCACCCTCTCCCCCTCACCCCTTCCCCACTGCCCCCCTGAGCTGGCGGAGGCTGAGGTCTTCGCTTTCTTAAGCCGTTTTCCTGGCGACGTGTCTGGGAGAATTTCCCGTTATGACCCTTGAAGGGCTCCTTTAAGTTCTGCCAATAACAAGACATCTTGCCAACGATGGGGCCCAGATGCCCCTCCCTGGCCAGAACTGCCCTCTCAGGACCCAGGCCTCCATCCGGGGCTCAGACCTCCATCCGGGTCCCAGACCTTTATGGCCAGGCCCAGGCCATTCCAGGAACCCAGACCCGTACAATGTGCCTACCGTATTTTCCGGCGTATAAGACGACTTTTGAAACAAAAAAAAGTCAACCGAAAATCGGGGGCAAAAGACCAAAATTGCACAAAAATTACCTGCAGATCTTGACGGCAAAGTAAGTCTTTTCTTTGAAGTGGGGGGTAGTCTTATACAGCGAATATAGGCCTAAACCTATGTTTTAACTGTAAAATTAGGGGGTCGTCTTATACGCCGTGTTCCTTAATTGGAGTCTAAATATTCAGGCTAGTCCTGACCACCATTTCATCATCCCAAGGTCCTGTCCTTGCCCCAAGCCTCCCACCTGGGCCATAGCGCCCCCCTAGTGACCACACCTTCTCCCAGCACCCAGACCTACATCCGGGACCCAGACCTTCATGGCGGGGCCGAGGACAGTATCCCAGGGCCCAGGCCACAAACACAGAATCCAGTCTTGTATCAGGGGTGTACTTGCCGATTGTAACCCAGACCACCATTTCCATAACCCAGAGGCCCAGGTGAGGTCCCAGACCGCCCCAGGGGCCTGATGTTCCTCCCTGGCACTAAAGCCCTCCCAGGACCCAGACCTCCACTGGGGGCCCAGACCTGCCTCCTGGTCGCAGACATTATGGTGAGGACCAGAAGGCCATTCCGGGGAACCATACCGGAAGCCAGTGCCTATGCCTTAATTGGAGTCCAAATACCCAGGCTAGTCCTCACCACCATTTCATCATCCCCAGGCTTGCCCTTGCCCCGAACCTCCCACCTGGGGCCGTAGCGCCCCCTAGTGGCCACACCTTGCTCTAGCACCCTGACCTACATCCGGGTGCCAGACCTTCATGGCGGGGCCGAGAAGGCCAACCCGGGGCCCAGGCCACAAACCGGGAGCACCGAGCTGTATCAGGGACTAGATCTCTATGTGTGACCCAGACCTCTATTCCATAACCCAGCCGTCCAGGGAGGTCCCAGACCGTGGCTTCACTTCCCTCTGGAAGCTCGCTCACTCGGAAAGCCCGCCTCCCGGTCCCTGGGCGGCCGTGGGCAGCCTGGCTCCGTGTCCACAGGTGGGACGGGGGATCGGGTGCGCAGTGGTGGCCTGTGAATCGCCCCCCCATCCTCTCCGTAAAGCCAGGAAGAGCAACTATGAGGGCAACCCTCGACCACTGAGCCACCCGGCCGGGCTAGCTGAACATTTTAGGGGGAAATGCCAGCTTCCCTGCCTGACCTCGCAGGCCAGCCTGTTCTCAATGACAGCGGGGTCGCAGGATGGAGGGAGAACACCTGCGTCACAAACACCGTTTCTCTGCAGCGCGGGGCGAGGGAGACCTCCCCACGCTGCCTGAGGGCAGCCCCGGAGGCCCCCGTCCACGCTGGCCTCTGCCGCGCAGGGACCCTCCCCGCCGCGCGAGGGGCCAGCCTCTGGCTGCTGAGGAGGACGGAGCTCCTGCAAAGCAGGAGGGAAACGCCACCCTGAACAGAAACGGGAACAGAGACGGCCACGGCCATCAACATGGCAGGCTATTAGAAACCACTCTATCTTAACCTTAAAACCGCCACCCAGACCTGCTGCAGAAAGTCCCCCCAAGCTCCTTCACCGCCACCCTGCGAAGGCGAGGGCCAGAGCCGGGACCAGCAACCGAAGTCCTGTGACGGCGGACCTCCGCGCTCCCGGAGGCCACCCTCGGGATTGCGCTCTGAGTCACCGCAGCCCAAGGCCGGGGCCAGGCCTCGCCCCCACCTCCACCCCGAGGGGAGGGGGCTGGAACAGACCCTGCTGGGAGCGGGGCTCAGACGGAGCGGGCCTGGGGGAAGGGGGTGGGAAACAATCCCCTCCATGGCGATCACAGCAATGCGTGTGCTCACAGCGGCCCCGCTAAAGCGCTGTGTGTGCCTCCTGTGTGCCCAGCACAGGGGTCCACTCATCTAACCTGCGCCACAGCCCCCCAGACCCGCGCCGTCAGGCCAGTTTTACTGGGAGCAGACCCCGCCGGAGAGGGCCGGTGGCTGGGACACAGGCCGGGGGGCGTGGGGTCAGGAACTCTGGCTCCGAGGAGAAAGGATCTCCTGGCAGGAGAGGAAGCAGCAGCGGGACACAGAACTCCCAGCGGTGAGAAAGACGGACACTCGGAGGCCTGGGCAGAGATGCCAACAGGCGCCTCACGGAAACACGGGCCCACGTGGGAGCAGAGGCCGGCAGAGACCCGTCCGGGCCGGGCCGGCCTGCGGACACCGGGGCGCCCGGGCCAGGAGGACAGACGGCCACTGCGCTTGGAAGGACATTCCGGCGACATCCACTGGGCGGGTCTGAGGCTCTCTCCTCTTTGCCAGACCCTTGCTCTCGAGACCCATCCGGACGTCCGTCCCTCGGGGCGGCGGGCAGGCGCCGTGGGCGCAGGGACACGGCCCTTCTCCGCCCCCTGTGCCCCCGGACGGAGCGGGAGGACCTGCCTTCGCTGGCTCTCCAGGCTGCTCGGTGCCAGGGGTGTAGTTTGGTCATTTTTATTCCCCGCACGTGAGCGGGAGCTAAAGGAATGCTGCAGGTGTGACTGTAGAAAGGACGGAGGCAGCCCGGCACACCGTGTTCTGGCTCCATTGCCGCTCCATCGGCTCGGCGGCCGCGTCCCGGTGACCCAGTTACAGGGCACAGCTCGCAGGGCGCGGGCCTCGGCGCTCGGCCGTATGCAGAGCGTGTTTTCCGGAGACCGGAGTGACTGTGACATGTTTTCGGGAGAGAGTGAGGAAATGAATTGCCGTGCCCCGGTGTCAGGCTTTAATCTTTGCCAAATCAATTTTAAAAACCCTGCTCAGTCTATTGAGCATCCCAGAATGACAAAGGCCTCGGGCTCTCATTGACTTTGGATAAACATCTGACGGGATCATTAAAACGGTTCAGTCTGTTGTATAAAATCTATCGCTAATCAGGTTCCGAGGGGGACGCGTCCTCTCTCCGGGAGCTCCTGGGGACCCGGATGCCCCTCGCACTGGCACGCAGACACCTCCCAAGCCACCCCTGCACCCTCGCCGCCCGCACGCCTCTGCCCTCGGTCTGTTCTGGTCTGTTCTTCTTTCCGACCTCGGGCTTCGGAAGCAGCGCGCGCTCTTGGGAGGGAAGGGCTGGAACACAGGCCGGTGACGGCGGCCGGATCCCCTCACTCCGCGCTCAGCCCAGGCCCTCCCGTTCACACGGCTCCCTGCAGGGCCGGAGCCCTCCGGGCGTGTGCTGTCCGTCACCTGCTGTTGTTAAGCTCCAGCCTGAGTATTTTCTATCGTCCGTGTATCATTTTATCTGCAATCGTCCACCGGATGGTTCTGTGGCCGCTTTTCTGTGTCTGTTTCCTCTCGGTTACAGGGAACAGCCTACGATGGGCATCCTGGTGAAGAGTGGGTTTTCGTCCATTGTGGATCGAAGGCTCAGTGCCTCTTCCGTGTTTGGCTCGGCAGCCTGCGCACAGTGCCAAAGCTGCCCTCCGCTCTTGGGGCCGGTCCTCAGTTCTCTCAGCCCCTGCCGTCAGCTGCATCTGCTGGCGCCGAGGGGCCCTCGCCCGGCAAACATTGTCAGGATGAAGCTGCTCACTCCCCTCCGCCCTGACGACTGCCTCTGCGGCCGTGGCCATGGCCGTGGCCGTGGCCGTGGCCGTGGCCGTGGCGGGAGCGTCACCTGCCAGCCAGCGCAGGAGCGGCTGTGGGGCCCTCTCCGCTCGGTCCCTGGGAGAAGGTCCCCCCGAGCCCGGAGTCTGTCCCTCCCTCTCATTCACGGGCCCCATGGGGTTCAGGGCCGGTTCGCTCCCGGGGGGCTGTCCCAGACGTTCCTGGGTTTCCCTGTTGCATAAGGAGCACATTCGGGGGGGGGGGGGCGCTGAGCTCCGGAGCGGGAAGGAGAGGAACCGTGCCCGGCAGCTTGGCAGCGCCCACGGAGCAGGTGGTGCCGCCTGGGCTCCCGGCTGCACGTGACGGTGCTCGGCTGGTCGTGATCACGCCGCATCACGCCTCTCTGTTCTGCCGTTCCCCTGCTCAGAGCCCGGCAGTTTTCTAGGCGTTCGGGAGAGTCTCTGCAACTTCTGAATCTCCAATGTCGTCCTGACGATCCGTGGAGTGAATGGGCCTCGGCTTTCATACCGGCTCCCCCAGCTCCTCAGTATGTTCACGAACATCCTTGTGCACAAAGCTCTTCTAACAGCGTCCGCTGTTTCTGCAGGACCAGCTCCCAGGAACGGGACTGCCCGTGGGTCTGTAAACACCCTAGAGACCAGCTGTTCCTAGCATTGCTCCGCCGCTTGGCCATGTTCCGTAGAACACAGAGGGTCCGGTCACCCCCCACACACCCCTGGAAACACCCGTGTGGCTGGCCCTTCATCCCCTGCACCCAAACCCAAGCCCCTGAGCTGCCTTCTAAGACCTTCCATACGCCCCCCCCCCTCCTCCCCCTCAGCTCCCGCAGCCCGGCTCCCAGTCCGACCAAAATATTCCCCGTTCTCCAAATATCCGCCTCTGTCACTTCATTCCTAGCTCTAGATATCTTGACCCAGACTATCCTCCCCTTTTTTTTTTTCCTTTTAAAACTTAATTTTTTAAGAGTGGTTTCAGATTCACAGTGCAGGTGACTAGAAGTAGAGATTTCTCACTCCTCTCCAGTACGCACGCCCAGCCCCCCGCATTAGCTCCTCGCCAGCCGGACGGTCCTTTCGAGGACGAACCGACAGGACCCGTCACAGCCACTCAAGCTCCACAGACGCCCTCATCCTCACGCTTGGTGGCGTACATCCTATGGTTCGGACACGTTTATAATCGCCCACATCTGCCATGATAGCGTCATAGTAGATATTTACACGCCTCTTCCCCCGGCAACCGCTGATATGTCTCCTGTCTGCGCAGGTTTTCCTTTTCCGGAAGGCGGTGCAATTGGAATCAGGCAGGATGTAGCCGTCACAGCGGGCCTTTCTCCCTGAGCACGGTCAGGGAAGACTCCAACGTGTCCTTCCAGACCTGAGTGTTCCGCTGTCCTCACAGGCCACAGTTCATCCATCCGCCCGCTGGACGCTGTCTTGTTGCTCTAAAGTCTGACAATCCTGAGGAACACTGCTGGGAGCATCGGCGTGCAGGTGCACCTGTGGAGAGAGTTCTCACCTAATCGGGGCAAGTGTCCGAAGATGGAGGGACCTTCCGACAAGAGCCACGCTCTGTGGGCGAGGGTGAGGCGTGGCTGCAGCATTTGCATTCCCACCAGCAGGGGGCGGGGTCTCCCGCCCACAGAATGCTGTCAGCGTCTGGTCTTGGCCGCTCGGAGAGGTCTGTTGTGGGCGTCTCACTGTTTGAAGACACATTTCCAGGATGACGTAAGGCGTGGATCAACTTGTCACGTGCTCATGTGCCACTCGCATGCCTTTTGCGGTGAGGTGTGTGTGCAGTCTTTGGCCCATTTTGTAATCAGGTTGTTTTCTTACTGGTGAGTTTTAAGAGTTTACTGTATGTTTTGGGCAGCAGTCCTTTGTCATATGTGCCCTTTGCAAATAATTTCTCCCAATCTGTGGCTTGTTTCCTAATGACTTTGACATTGTCTTTTGCAGAGAGTAAGTTTTTAATCTTAATTCTACCATATCAGTTATTTATATTGGTGCCTTTGGCCTTGTATCTGAAGTCATGGCCACACTGAGAGTCACCCAGGACTTCTCCTGTGTTATTTTCTAGTTCTCTAAGTTTTGCATTTAACATAGAGGTCTATGGTCAGTTTTGAGCAAATTTTTGTGAAGTGTGTAAGTCTGTTTGGATTTTTTTTTTTTTTTTTACATGTGGGTGACCAGCATCTTCGCTGGAGAGACTGCCTTTGTTCCATTGCATCGCCTTTGCTTCTTTGTCCGAGATCAGCTGACTGCATTCACGAGCTTGTTCTGTCTCACTGACCTATTTGTCTGTCCTTTCACCAATATCACAATATCTTGATATTGCAGCTTTAGAATTAGTGACAGTGAGTAGCATCAATCCTCTTTGTTCTTCTCCTTCAATATGATGTTGACTATTCTGGGTATATTTTCATTTTTAAAAAAATATAAGTTTTTATTGATTTCAGAGAGGAAGGGAGAGGGAGAAAGAGATAGAAACATCAAGGATGAAAGAGAATCATCTTTCATCCTCCTGCAAGCCACCTACTAGGGATCTAAGTAGGTACCCTGACAGGGAATCAACTGCTACCTCCTAATTCACAGGTCAATGCTCAACCACTGAGCCACCCTGGCTGGGCTCTATACAAACTTTGAATCAGTCTATTGACATACATAAAACAACTTGCTGGGATTGTTATTGAAATTCCACTGCACCTATAGGTCAATTTGGGAAGTACTGACATATTGACAATATTAATTCTTCCTATCCATGAACATGGAATATCTCTTAATTTATTTGGCTCTTCTTGATTTTGTTCAACAGAGTTTTATAGCTTCCCTTATATAGATCATGTACATATGTTGTTACATTTATACATAGCATTGACTTTTCTAGGAGCTATTCCATTCTCTAATTTATACAGTTAAATCTGTACTTCAAGCCTAATCTATCTTTTTAGTGAAGTTAACCATAAATTGTTCAATTTAAAAATAATTGTTCCCTATGCCTTCTTTCTGTTCTCAAGATAGTGTATACACACACACACACACACACACACACACTAGTAGCCCTGTGCAATAGCTTGCTGCCGCCCTCCAGTAGCTCTGCGCCTGCTGCCTGGCCCTCCTATACCCCCCTCACCCCCGCTCATAGCCTGATGCCCTGCCCCCTCCTGTAGCTCTCCACCGCCTGCTTGTAGCTCGCTGCCTCACCCTCCTGCAGATCCATGATCCAGTTGTTGTGCAGTTGTTCATTATGCTTCATGGCATAATGACCATTTGCATATTACATCTTTATTATATATATACTAGAGGCCCCGTGCATGGATTCGTGCACTGGTGAGGTCCCTTGGCCTGGCCTTTGGGGATCGGGCCAAAACCAACTCTCCAACACCCCTCCGAGAGATCCTGGATTGTGAGAGGGCGATTCTCGGGTGACGCATCCTGGAATTGGGCTTCCCCCATCTCTGGTTCTGAGTGTGTCACTCAAGAACTGCAGTTGTCAAGTCACTACAACTCAGAAGTAGTTCCTGATTTGAGCATCTGCCCCCTGGTGGTCAGTGTGTGTCATAGCTACTGATGGGGCAGTTGCTTACTCGTATTTTCCGGCATATAAGACGACTTTTGAAAAGAAAAAAAGTCAACCGAAAATCAGGGGCAAAAGACCAAAATTGCACAAAAATTACCTGCAGATCTTGATGGCAAAGTAAGTCTTTTCTTTGAAGTGGGGGGTAGTCTTATACAGCAAATATAGGCCTAAACCTATGTTTTAACTGTAAAATTAGGGGATCATCTTATACGCTGGAAAATACGGTAGGCTTATACACATACATACACACACACATACACACACTCATACACACACTAATAAAAGAGTAAGATGCAAGTTGACCATACCTACGCCCACCAGTCAATCAGGAGTGAGTAGGCAAATTAACCCAACAAAGATGGGGGTTAATTTGCATATCCAGGTGCTAAGTGGCTGGTGGTGGGGTGGGACACTTGCATCGTCACCATGGTGACAACACGGGCGTTCCACACTGCCCCGGCTGCTCTGGGCTTCTGGGCAGCATGGGAAGGTGGGAAGGCAGCTCGGGCCGGAGCCAAGGCGGAGCGGCAGCCAGGGGAAGGAAGGCCCATTCTTGCACAGATCTTTGTGCATCAGGCCTCTAGTAGATATAGAATATGCAAATGCCACCATTTTTGCCTTACAGTTTACTATGAGAAAATATAATGAGCTTTTTTTTAAGGCAGAACCATATGTTACTGCTATTTGTGTCAGACTTCGTGTCTTCCGCACGAAGTGTTGCTTAGCAATGTTTATGAAGCTTTTCTTAGTTGAACCAGTGCAAGTTTAACAAAGCCAGATCTTAGGTGAGCTAAGTACCCTTTTAGTCTTAGCTTTTTCTCTATAGGTTAAGGAGATAAAGACAGCATTTCCTTGTCGTATTCCACAGAATGCTGCAAAAATGAAAAATTACTCAAGTATGCATATGCCCAGAGATTCTACATAAACAAGCAAACAAATGAATGCATATAATCAGGGTATCATTATTTTCCCTTAATTTATCATCGACTTCTGAACCTACCTCATTTGATCCTGACAGAAAAACATCCCGATGGCATCTGACTGAAGTGTTTTCTCAATAAAAGGCAAGAGAGCACTTAGGTCTCAACTGCCTTGCTTAAAAGTAGGTATCACAGCAGGAAACTTACTGGCTAATATTAGGCATAACCTTGTGACTATGACCTAATGGGATGAAATATATATGCAATCTTTAAATTAAAATTATGCCAGTAATTACACTCAACTGTGTGTGAGTGTGTTTCACATAACCGTGATGAGCATCACTAGTGTTGGGAAAACCTTGAGCCTTCTTAATTCTTAGCATAATGAATTTGCTGAATAAAACAAACTAATAAATTGACCAACTATGAAATGCCACCATTAAACTATAAATTTCTAAACCTCTAAAACCTATATTCTTTCGAAATATAAATTCTTAGCAGTTTCTTATCCTTTTCTGTTAATCTTTAAGTTTTATTTTCTGAGCAGAATAATATTTATTTGTTTTAGTTTTTGAAGACTCAGAATGGGCCCTGACCGGTGTGGACCAGTTGGTTGGAGTGTCATCTTGTGCACCAAAAGGCCACCCGTTCGATCCCTGGTCACATGCCCAGGTTGTGGGTTGGATCCCAGTTGGGTGCATACATGAGGCAATGGATTGACGTTTTCCTCTCACATTGATGTTTCTCCTTCTCTCTCCCCACTCCCTTTCTCTCTCTCTCTAAAATCAATAAAAACACATGCTCAGATGAAATTTTTTTAAAAAAATGACTACTCACTTTAAAGGTAAAGCCAAAACCAATTCATGTAACATATAAAATTATATTAAAATTTCAAATGTCTAAGCAACAGAAGAAGCACATTAAACAATATATAAGTAAATGTAACATATGATCACCATTTAAAAGGGGCCATCTAATAGATAGAATAGGAAAAAGTAGCTCGCTATTCTTTTATTAAATAGATATCATTTACTAGAATCACCTGAAGTAGGGTGCAATTGGAAAGTGAGAGATAAGAACTATGGACTGGTTGTGTAGATTGACTGGGACCCATTTGTATGGAAGAAGCAAAATTGCATTAGAAAACTCTAAACCAGAAATGCCATTCTGCTTCAGGTTTCCATGGTAGCGTAAAATCCATTCGGGGTGACATTTATTGGGAGCAAACTACTCTTTACAAGACCCTGCATAGGTGCTATGGTAGATTCAAAATGGTCACAGCATGAGTCCTGCCCTCGAGGGCCTACAAGGCCAGTTGATGACATAAGATATCTACACAATTAACCTAAACATTACAGATAAATATAGGCTAAGAAATGTAATGTCAATAAAAACAGAGGGCTGTGGGGTCAACTGCTTCTACGCTTTTCTCTGAGTTTGAAATGTTGGCCATGCTCAGGATGAAGCCTTGGTCTTCTCCTTTTATTTACTGTCTTTTCCCAAGAGCCAGCTCTTCATTTGTTGTCTGTGATTTCAACTAACACATACACGCCAACCGTTCTGGACAGAATGTTTGAGCCCAAACTCATAGACTGAAAACCTAATGCTCACTTAGATGACATTTGGAGATGGGAGTGTGGGAAACCACGTCATGAAGGTGGGTCCACATGAATGGGATCCGTGTCTTAATCAGACACCAGAAATGGCCCCCTCCTCTCTGCTCACACCATAGGACACTGCAAGAAGGCAGCCATCTGAAAACCTACACTCCAACCTGCAGGCCCCAGGACCATGGACTTCCAGCTTCTGGGACTGAGGAATCTGTGGGTTGTCTCCGTCCCCAGCCTCCGGTAGTTGTAGCATCCTGAGCCATGGACCAGCGGTTTCCGTGTCTACACACCTGGCTCTCAGCTCTCCTCACCTCCACGCTGCCATTACCGATTTCTTTCCACTCCATTTCTCAATCTGATGCCTCACCGCTATGTAATCTCAACACCTTAAACCCTAAATTATCTTTATGCACGACCTGCTCTTCTTCCTGTCTCTTGCAATAGTTACTGACAGCACCTTCCACCAAGCCATTCAGTCTGGAAACCTGCTCTGCCCCCCACTCCCGTCCCATCCCCTCAACTCCCGCAGCTCTCACTTCCTGTCAGCTCCACGGAGGGCCACTCCCCAGCTCCTCTCCGTCGCTCACCCAGCACACATCGGTTTTACTCTGTTCTCACCTTCCGCTCATCCGCACCTCCCGGCTTCGTTCCACTTCTGTCGAGTCCTAGAATTGTCCCCAAAGTTATTTTGTGATAACACAAAACAATTCTCCTCCTCTGTTTAAAAATCTCTGATGGCTCTTTAAACCTTCACATAGAATTGTAGTTTTGAAACTGGTACCCGATGCCATTTGCTGCCGTTTCTCACAGCAGTAACCTCCTATCTGCCTCGTGGTGCAGGATTGCTCACACACACTCAGGCTCTTCTTCATCTTTATGTCTTCCCTCGGCCTGCCTGCACAGCTCTGCCTACACAGCTCTGCCTACACAGCTCCGTGTGGCGGATTGGGCCTCAGACACCCAGCCTCCTGCAGCTCCTGGCCCGCCCCACAGACACCTGGCCCCGACTGTTCTCACTGCAGGTGAGTACACTCCTTTGTGGTCACAACAGCACCTAGGAAGGTCGACATTTAATAACACTTATGGAGGAAGGAAGGAAGGAAGGAAGGAAGGAAGGAAGGAAGGAAGGAAGGAAGGAAGGAAAGAAGGAAGGAAAGAAGGAAGGAAAGAAGGAAGGAAAGAAGAAAAGGAGGGAGGGAGGGAGCGAGGGAGAGAGGAAGGGAGGAAAGGAGGGAGGGAGGGAGGGAGGGAAGAAGGAAAGGAGGGAGGAAAGAAAGAAGGAAGGAAGGAAGGAAGGAAGGAAGGAAAGAAGAAAAGGAGGGAGGGAGGGAGGAAGGCCTGAAGATTTTACTTGAATTGAATTGCTTTAAAACCACCTATTTTTTCAGACAGCGCCGAATCAATAAAACATGCTGAGGTGATTAATAAGGATAAACTAAACAAAGCAAATTTTTAATATATAAAAACTGTGGAACAGAATTGAGTGAGAGGAAAAAAATGAGTAATTGTGCTGTGTGTCAGCAAACTTATCTTCAGTGAAAATGGTGTAGAGGGCAAAAAAACAAATGGAAATGCTGCAGACAGACATGAAAAATGAGCCCGGCGGCGCTCTGTGCTTCGTAAACACTTCATTGTATTTAACGTGTAAACGAAACACGAGGAGTCGATATCCTGCACGGGCGAGCGTGGAAGGGCCGGTGGCCGGCTCGTGTGGCTCTGTAGCGCTTATCGCGGTATCACCGTGTGTTTCAAGACTCGCCTTCAATGCAGGTGGTTGTGACACAGGCTGCTCATGTTCCAGACGTCGGGGCCTATTCACATTTACACTGTCAGGCTGTAATTGTGACGGAGATAATTAAGCTCAGATCACAGCAGCGATGTGCGTGAGGGTGGCCAGGTCCCTCTGCAGCTTGAGTGACCGACCGTCTGCCGGCCCGTGGCCCCCAAATGTGTGTCTGCAGCATCTCCCTCACCTGGGCTGAGGCCTGGACACGCTGCCCGGTGTGCTCCAGATGAGCCAGCAGGGCCATGGCAGTGCCAGTTCAGCTTGGGGTAGGGACACGCTTGACCTCCACCCATCGGCGTGTTCTCTCTACGCTTTAAGACACATCTGGAGGCACTGGAGCGCACCCCTTCTGTAGGGCTGGGGCCCCTTCGCAGGCCCTGGCGAAGCGGCGTTGTTCCTGAGCCTAAAAGACGGGCGTGGCTTACAACACGGGCCTGGAGGGAGGCGATGCCAGGGCTCAGGGCCCACGCGAGCCTGGCCTGTGAGATGTGAAGGGACTCCGCATCTCTGTGACTCAGTCTTACTGTCTGTAAAATGGAGCTAATAACGTTCACCGCAGAAGGCTGTTCTTGTGAGGAGTGAACATAATAAGGGTTAGCTGTTAGTGACAGCAGCATCGTTATTGCTGAAGGAAGGAGAAGGCGACTGGTAGGAAATGAGAAAAAGGCAAACAAGTCTATGTTACAACTAATCTTCTGATTCTCTGAACCCCCCTTTCTGCAGGATTCGTCCGGAGGTGGATAACAGGTACACCACACCTTCCAGAAGAAAACGGGTCACCAAATAACTCATTTTAAATGAAGTGGGTGAGCCCACAGTTTTTAAAGTTCTCTAAGGAAATATAAAAAGCAGAAAAATCTGTGATAACAGTAACATTAATTTTCAAGTCTAAAATTGTATATTGGTTTTCTGAAAGTTCAATAACAGTGACATACTGCTATATTTCTCAGAACTTTGGTGTTATATTTTGGATTCTTGTGGGAAAGTGTGTATTAGCAGCATATTCTTTTTTGGAATTTTGAGAGGGAAATGGCTTGCTTTTGATTATACACCGCACCACGTCATTACAGAGGGGCACAAGGTGGTACCCTGCATTTGCAGTGAGAAACGGTCACAGTGGAGCTGCAATACTCACACTAACTCCATCATGTGCCTGATTATCTATAGAAAGTGAGTCTTTGCATGTGCACACACACACATACACATAGTCACACACATACACATAGACACACACATACTCACACATAGATACACACACATATATAGACACTCACACCTAGACACACACAGACACATTCACATATAGAAACACACACACATAGACACACTCACACATAGACCCACATACATAGACACACATACACATAGACATAGACACACACACACACACACACACACACACACACACACCATTCTTGGTGTTTGAAATACTGATGAGGCTCTAACACGTTATCAGTCTCTATTGAAGCAACAGCTTCTCGTGTCACAAATGTGCTGTGTGGCAAACACCGGGAAGCAGCCGTAAGCAGCTCCGCCCTCGATGGGTCTACAAGAGAGGGGTGACCCTGTCATGCCATCATCGCTGCGGGGCAGAATCATCTCACGGGCCCCAGCAGCTCTCGGCATCGAGAGAGGGCCTGGTGGACGCAGGGTGGGGAGGGCAGGAGAAGAAGGGGAACTTCGGTGCTGGAGGGTGGAGTTCGAGGTGCCCGGCAATGCTGGGTCACCCTCCACTGTGTCCCCATCGCTCTGAGGACCGGCCGAATCCTTACCGCAGCCTGTGAGGCCTGACACACCTGCAACCGAGGCTGCTGACCACCCCGCTGCTCTGGCCACTGCCTCCCTCAGGGACACAGCCTCTGTGCTCCCCGTGGAACATCCCAGACTCTGCTCCAGCCCCTGGCCCAGCTCCTCTGGGCGGCCCTGCCCCTGGAGCGCCCTCTGGTGGACCCCTCTGGCCTGCAGCTTGACATCACCTTCTCAGTAGGGTGGGCCCTCATGACCTAGTGATGCTAGGACCCACGCCCCTCCCTTCTTCCCTGATGGATCTTTTGGCAATGACTGCCTTCCAATACACGCCATAACATGCTTCCACACGCCTATGCTTCATACACAAAGGATGTTGACCATTTTGTTCACTGCTGACACCTGTGTAAGACAACATCCGCCATGCTGCAGGTGCGGAGTCCATGCCCGTCCGGTGAGTCGGTCGGTGTTTAAGCCAAACGGCTGTGGCCGGGGGAAGGGGCGGAGGTCCCTCGGGGCCAGCCCGCCACGCGGGGCACGTGGAAGGGGGGCCGCACGCCCGGGCCGGACTCCAGCTTCCTTTTAGGAATTGCGCACGGGCCGCTGTGGGCAGTGATCGCTCCTACAAGTGAGCTGTGTTGTGAAAAACCCTTAACTGGCTATTTTAAAAATGGGTTTTTAAATGAACATTTAAATATTAATACGAGACATCAATATTTGAAGCTCACTCGTTTTTATAAAACAGAGTTCACCTTAAGTTTCCAAAACCTCTTTCTGGCTAGATTTGGGAGGCGTGCCACCGAAGTGCTGGCCAGGCCATGCGTCACCCACTTCTCACTTTTGTTCACCTCTTTGATTTCCTTACAGCGCTGGCGGACAGCGAGGGGATCCATGCAGGCACAATCTAAAATTCCCTTCTCACGAACGCACACGTATGTTTTACAGCCAACACACGTGGTACCGTTAGGAATAAAATTAAAGCCTCATCGAAATGCATCCCTCTGCTTTCGCTTATGCCCACGTAGGGCCTGTTTCTCCAGGAAATGGCGGTGGCCCACTGCCCGCTTTTCCGTCCTGTGTCTGTCTGGGCAGGTGGTTTGCAGAGCGGACTGAGCCGGGCCCCGGGGGACGGGCTGGCGCTGGGCTCGGAGCTCAGGGAAAAGAGTGGGGTGGAGAGTGAGGAGGAGGCAGCACTGCCTCACCCGGAGCCCGTGCCCACCCGTGTCCACACGCCTGGCGCTGCCACCAGCCTGGCGGACGGAAGGCCGGGAAGGAGCGGGAAACGGCGGAGCTCAGACAGCGGAGAGACGCACGGCCAGGCCCACAGGCGCATCTCCAGGGCCGCGCCCACCCCGCTCCACCCAGTGGGGAGGACACGCAGTGAGTCCGCAGCTTTGTGACGGCTCCGGTCATCGATAAAGAGAGCATTACCTGGAGGTGGTCCCAGCAAGCAGGGGCAGAACAGTAAAGAGCCTTCTAGATCGCCCGGGGGATGGGTTTACCACCCCTCCATCCTGTTTACAGCTCTCCGCCCACGCAGCCAGCTCTCCATTCTGCCTGTTCTCCTTCTTCCCTTTCTGTCCCGATTGCAGCATCCGTGGCTTTCTTTAAAGCAAACAGCTCACTGAGGGCAATGTCACAGCAGCTCCATGGCAAGCCCGGGCCGGTCCACAGCTCCATGGGGAGCCCGGGCCGGTCCACAGCTCCATGGCGAGCCCGGGCCGGTCCACAGCTCCATGGGGAGCCCGGGCCGGTCCACAGCTCCATGGCGAGCCGGGCCGGTCCACAGCTCCATGGCGAGCCCGGGCCGGTCCACAGCAGACCAGCACGATGGTCCTGGCCGCGTGTCCCAGGACCCGCAGGGGCCGCGTGTGGCCCCGCTGGTGTGTCAGGACGGGCTTGCCGTTCGCTCTGCTACTGTCCTCAATGGGGAGATCAGTCCTTCGCTTTCAGAAAGGCAAAGCCAGCTCCGACCTTGACTGGTCATCACCGTGACCTCTCCGAAGACTAGCAGAGCCGGTTTTCGGGACTAAGGGTCAAGAAAGTGCGGTTGCTAAGACACTGTGTCCGTTTGATGGCTCCCCGTCTCCCCCATCTCACCGGCAAGCGCCTTGACTGGAATTTATTTTTTAATAACTTTTTAACACGGGGTTTTTATTCACCCACAGAGACTCACTTATTTCGGCACGGTGCCTATTGCATGGTAGGCTCCAAAACACGGCGAGGAAAATCCCGGGTTAATTAGTGGAGACAGAAGCGGACACCGGAAAAGCTGCTCTCGGGATCTATGCTTGAGGCCGCCGGTTGGCACAGCCACGGAAACACTGTTTGACTGTTTGGAGCGATGCACTCCACACTGAGACGAAGGGTTATTAAAAACCAGGACGTTTTGGAGCTTGCCCCCCAGCCTTTAAATCTAAGGAAGGGAAGATGCAGATAAGTTTATTCACATGACCTGTGTTTCTCATGTTCAACATGAAGGTCAGGCAATTCAGGATACCGGATCCATGTGTGTGACAGCTGAATAAGCCGCTATCATTCCCATCCTTAGCAGCTGAACAATTAATTTATGATGCATTAAAATCGCCCACTTCGCCGAAACCGGTTTGGCTCAGTGGATAGAGCATTAGCCTGCGGACTGAAAGGTCCCAGGTTCGATTCCGGTCAAGGGTATGTACCTTGGTTGCGAGCACATCCCCAGTAGGGGGTGTGCAGGAGGCAGCTGATCGATGTTTCTCTCTCATCGATGTTTCTAACTCTCCATCCCTCTCCTGTCCTCTCTATAAAAAAATCAATAAAATATATTTAAAAAAATCGCCCACTGCTTTGAGACCGTTAGTTCCAGCATGTGCGCAGCGAGAGCCTAGGTCAACCCGTAACTTCTTAGCTGAGCTGTGAGGGGCGGTAAGTATGCACACCTGTAAAGATGACGCTTACTCCTAACGCCCCATCCACGGGGAAAGCGACCACTGTTTTATATCGCTCTACTCATCAATTATAAACAACCATGTAAAAATATCCAGGCTACAGCTACTTAGTTCTCCTAGATTAAAAGCTTTTATATGAAAATTGGTGTTCTTTAACAATATTTTACCTTTATTAACCTTTGCTGTTAATAGAAATTTTAAGGGCAGTATCACAAAGTTTGTGCTTTTTCAATTTCTGTGTTTCCGGCTGTTTGGGTGGAAAAACAGAGCCACAGCCTATACACGCCCCACACCGTCTACCACGTTGGTAAAAAAGTGAATTTATGTTTGAGAATAGGATGTGCCATATTCCTTCCTGTTTAACCACGGATGATTGACATTTGGCAGTGCAATGATGAGAGAGAGAGAGAGAGAGAGAGCGAGAGAGAGCGCGCTGTCAGTCAGGTGCTATCGCCGTTCCAGACGGTTCCTGAGAAAAGTTCCTTTGTCCTATGTGTTGGCCTGACAGTCAGAGAATAACCTCAAGGTCATTTAAGCCCTCATATTCTTGGGAGCAATTTACCTTAAATTTTCCATTTTCACTAGATAAAGTTACAGTGCTATGCTGCCTTTCAGGGGGAAAAAGCTCATTTTATTTAAGATCACTTTATGGCCTTCATTACATTATTTTTCTTCCCCGGACAGGATCATCTGCATACCGTCCATTTAGCAGGGGCCCTCTCTGTGTCGCTTCAGAGGTTAATTAAGCCTGAACACTCGCGTGGATGCCATTCAGTGAGAGCTCAATGAGGATTCGGAAATATTAAAGGAACACCGTGGCTAGAGCTGCACTTTCATGTTATTTTCGCTGCAGCCCCCCTTTTACTACTGGTGCTTCAGAGCCCGAAAGGCGTGGGCATGACTGACTGGATTCAGCTTACCGGACAAGTCTATTTTCTGGGGGGGACACGCCTGCTTCTTTTTAAAAAATAAATATTTTTTATTGATTTTTACAGAGAGGGAGGGAGAGGGATAGAGAGTTAGAAACATCGATGAGAGAGAAACATTGATCAGATGCCTTCTACACACCCCTTATTGGGGATGTGCCCACAACCAAGGTACATGCCCTTGACTGGAATTGAACCTGGGGCCCTTCAGTCAGCAGGCTGGAGCTCTATCCACTGAGCCACACCAGTTAGGGCACTCCTGGTCCTTTAAATTCGAGCAGCCACCCCCTTGGCCTCCTAGGTCTAGTCGCTTTAAAACACTTCGTAAAGAGCTAACGGCAGCAGGAAAGTGAACGCCGTGGGTGTGGGGAGCCTGAGGGCCCACGGGGACTCCAGCCACAGGAGCAGCGCTCTGCGTGTGAGACACGGATACTTCCTGTCATTGCTGGAGACAAATTATTCCGCAAGAAAGTCTCACATATTTATCAGGAGATAGAGAAGCACACAAAGCCGGAGGCTGGGAGCAGCGCCGAGAGGAGAATAAATCACCGGGCCGGCGCGGAGCTGCGGGCGCTGATTGGGGGCGAGCCTGGGGGGCCGCCGCTGTCTGTGCGGCTAAGCCGGGCGCCCCCTGACATGCCCTCCGTGTGCGGGGCGCCCCTGACATGCCCTCCGTGTGCGGGGCGCCCCTGACATGCCCTCCGTGTGCGGGCCGCCCCCTGACATGCCCTCCGTGTGCGGGCCGCCCCTGACATGCCCTCCGTGTGCGGGCTGCCCCCTGACATGCCCTCCGTGTGCGGGCCGCCCCCTGACATGCCCTCCGTGTGCGGGGCGCCCCTGACATGCCCTCCGTGTGCGGGGCGCCCCCTGACATGCCCTCCATGTGCGGGGCGGCGGGCAGGGCGATCTCCACAGCGGTGCGATAGGATAGGAGCGGCTGGTGTGCCACCGGGGCCCCCGGGAGCGGGGACCATCCATCACGCCGGGCTGCTCACAGGAGGGGAGATCCGATCACGCTGTCTCACTGAGCCTGGACCGGACGGGACTGCGCCCCGCGGAGCAGGGCTATTTATCTACCCACCGCCCAGGCGCCTTCCCGAGGTTCAGGCGGTGTCTGAGGGGAGGGCCTTGCGGGGCGTTCTGCGGGAAGAGGAGCGGATTAGATTATAAAAGCGAAGGAAGCTGTGACGGCAGCAAAGGATCCCCCAGCTGGCACGCTTGGCGGATGGAGGTGAGACACGGGAAAGGGCTGCCCCCGATGTCTGGGGGACTGGCTCCAGGGCCCCCCCAGACACCACATCCTGGGGTGCTCGGGCCTCCTATAGACCCACCAAGGATGCGCACCGACCGACGCAGGCCTCCGGTGCAGGTTGCTTGTGATGCCCCATACGAAGTACATGCGACAGGAATGGCGGTTACACTCCATTGTTCAGGAGATAATGACAAGGAAAATGTGTACATGTGCAGTACAGATGCAGCTATTGTAAGTCCGACTACACAGCACACGGCAGTAACACGGAACGTTTGTGGATATAACCATCAAAGGTCTGACTACACAGCACACGGCAGTAACACGGAACGTTTGTGGATATAACCATCAAAGGTCTGACTACACAGCACATGGCAGTAACACAGGACGCTTGTGGATATAACCATCATAGGTCTGACTACACAGCACATGGCAGTAACACAGGACGCTTGTTTTCTGAATGGTGGGAACGACCGTTGGTTGAGTCCGCGGATGCAGGACCCGCGGGTACAGACGGCCCCTGTCGGCACCATCTGGTGACCTGGCACAGACACGCGTGTGTGACCTGGCACAGACACGTGTGTGTTCCCTTTCGGTTCCTTTCCCTTCGCACTGTCTCATGACAAGAGACCAAGGAGGTGAGTCCACCATGTCTTGCACATGCAGAGCGAAGAGCTCGTTCATTAGAAACTGAATGTCCACGCTAAGGACGCCCAGAAGCCAGAGGAGATGGACCCTCACCTGCCTTTCCCGTTCAGCTCTGCAGGCGGCGTAACTGGCATCTGTGTAATGTGCTTGTGAATGCAAAGAGCCACTTCTTCAAAACAGACTGGCCCAGGCTGTGGTATGGTTGTGGAAGAGCCGCCCTCAAGGGGCCAAAGAGCATGTGGATTGTGAGCCGCAGTTTGCCGACCACGGGGTTAGGGGATTGGAATTCGGGCTATTCTGGCAGCTAGGGCTTTGGGTCCAGGATCCGGGCGGAAAGGGGACCACCGCGGAGGGAGCCCAGCACCGATGCCACCCCCTCAGACACTGAGTGCTCAGCGCCACGGGCTCGGAAGGAGGCAGAACCCAGCCCACGGCGGCATCTGCGAGAGGCTGGCACCTGGGTGGGGCTGCCACGTCAGAGCCACACTGTGGGGACAGGGCTGCGGGGCGAGGGCTGCGGGCCTGCACAGGAGGGGGCAGAGAGGGCAGCACCTACAAGACCGCGGGTCCGAGCACAGGAGGGAGACAGCAGCCCCGGGAGCAGCTTCCCGTTCCGGCCTCCCCGGAGCGAGCCAGGCTACATCGGGGTTCTCCCCCAAACCCCCCTGGCCGGACAGGGCGGGCCCCTCTCTGAGCCACGGCATCCGTGTCCGTGTATCAGACATCCGGGCTATACATCCACCCTCCAGCAGGAATCTCTTATAAAGACTGTTTACATGCAATTAGAATTAGCAACAAATTTAAATTATGGGTTTGGTTCAGCTTCATTTGAGAAAATACTCTGATATTCTAGTTTTAATTTGCTTCGATAATTTCAGAAAACATAATTACCAGTATGAACTAATTTACGGCATGGCTCCTAGTTTAAGAAAAAGACCGACAGCAGGCACTAAATAAATTTTGCAAATGAACAGCTTAAATGTGACGATGGACCGAAAATATTGCTTGAATGAAGAGGACATGAAAGCCCAGCACATGAACAGTGTCCGAGGACCTCGCAGACCACGCCGCACGCATTGCCAGGCCAGTCGTAAAGCTGCGTGTGGCCAGGACGGCGTGGCTCAGTGGTTGAACATCAGCCCATGAATCCGGAGGTCAGGGTGTGATTCCGGGTCAGGGCACAGGCCCGGGTTGCAGGCTCCTTCCCCAGTGTGGGATGTTCAGGAGGCAGCCGATCCATGATTCTCTGTCATCATTCGTGTTTCTATCTCTCTCTCCCTCTTTCTCCTCTCTCTGAAATCAATACAAACGTATTTTAAAAAGAAGGTATACCTTTGTCCATGGAATTTAATTTACAACCAAATTCTGAGTTCTGCCCCATTCTTCACATCCTGTGTTGTAGTTTGATAGTTGAGTAGACCATTTCCTGTCACATGATGATAGCCGCCATTAGCTTCCTCCACAACTCCTCCCCCTGAGTGAGGGGAACCCCCAAATGTGCACCTTTTCATCCTGCCAGCGATCACTAAGGGAAACGCCAAAACATGTAGATGGCTGGATAGATGGTGTAGGCCAGAACTAATTAGTCAACAGAGTCAAATATCAACAGCACAATGACTAAACTTTCTTTGGAGAGCCACATTTTTAAACTTAAACTTCTTCTAACACCACTTCTTCAACATAGACTCGCCCAGGCCATGGTATTTTGTGGAAGAGCCACCCTCAAGGGGTCAAAGAATGGCATGTGGCTCTTGAGCCGTACTTTGCCGACCATGGATGTAGGAAATGGCACTCATATAAGCAGGAGCTCCCACCTACTACTCCTGTCATAAAGTATTAGTAAATATATAAAGTGAAAGGGAGAACTGCCGATGCAGGGGGAGAGGACAGAGGATGAGGGACAGGAAAGGAAAGGAAGAAGAGGAGAAAGGAGGAAAATAAGGCATAGAAGTTGAAAGCGAGGAGGAAGTTGGGAAGAGCAGGAAGGAGAGGAGGGATGAAGAACAGGAAGAGGAGGAGAGTGGGTGGAGACTCAGTTTTCCCATTCCCCTGACCTGGCCCTGAGCAGTGCTGGCTTGGCCTTCAATGCAGGCTGGCTGGGGAGGGGGCCTTGGGAGGTTGGGAGGGTGCATGTCCTACCCCAGGGCCTGGCAGGTGGAGGGAAATGGACAGGGCAGGGGCAGGGCAGGGGCAGGGCAGGGACAGGGCAGGGGCAGGGCAGGGGCAGGGCAGGGGCAGGGCAGGGGCAGGGAAGGTCAGCCTCGGGCGCCCTCCCCACAGGGACCCTCGGGTCTGCAGGACAATGGGGTGGTTGCGGCCGGGACTGTAGGACAATGCTGAGAGGGCCTCACACTCTCTCCCGCAGCAAGAATTCCTTTATGTGAGAACAGATTAGCGCGCGTGGCTCACCGTTGGCTAATTACCGCACTTTGTTCCGCAGCTTAGTTCAAAGTCCCCGAGTGGAAACCCGCGCTTCGCATTACCCTCACGCACATAAAATATAATAGACACATTATTTTGGAAATTAGCTGTGTTTTTATGAAAGCCCTAGGCAGATGAAATAGGAGCAGCATTAATTTCCACATTTCCGCAGAATTTAGCAACTCGAGTTTCGTCCTCCCTGTTATCCGGACTGAAAACATGGATGCAGGCGTGACCTCTGCCCCGCCCGGTGACTGCAGATTTCCATATGTATGCAGCAGGCAGGCAGGTAGGCAGGCAGGTAGGCAGGCAGGTAGGCAGGTAGGTAGGCAGGTAGGTAGGCAGGTAGGCAGGTAGGTAGGTAGGCAGGCAGGTAGGCAGGCAGGTAGGCAGGTAGGTAGGTAGGCAGGCAGGTAGGTAGGCAGGTAGGCAGGTAGGCAGGTAGGCAGGCAGGTAGGTAGGCAGGTAGGCAGGCAGGCAGGCAGGCAGGTAGGCAGGTAGGTAGGTAGGCAGGCAGGTAGGTAGGCAGGTAGGCAGGTAGGTAGGTAGGCAGGCAGGTAGGCAGGCAGGCAGGCAGGCAGGTAGGCAGGTAGGTAGGTAGGCAGGCAGGTAGGTAGGCAGGTAGGCAGGTAGGCAGGTAGGCAGGCAGGTAGGTAGGCAGGTAGGCAGGCAGGCAGGCAGCCAGGTAGGCAGGTAGGTAGGTAGGCAGGCAGGTAGGTAGGCAGGTAGGCAGGCAGGCAGGCAGGCAGGCAGGTAGGTAGGTAGGCAGGTAGGCAGGCAGGTAGGCAGGCAGGTAGGCAGGTAGGTAGGCAGGCAGGTAGGCAGGCAGGTAGGCAGGTAGGTAGGCAGGCAGGTAGGTAGGCAGGCAGGTAGGTAGGCAGGCAGGCAGGCAGGCAGGCAGGTAGGCAGGTAGGTAGGTAGGCAGGCAGGCAGGTAGGTAGGCAGGTAGGCAGGCAGGCAGGCAGGCAGGCAGGTAGGCAGGTAGGTAGGTAGGCAGGCAGGTAGGTAGGCAGGTAGGCAGGCAGGCAGGCAGGCAGGCAGGTAGGCAGGCAGGTAGGCAGGCAGGTAGGCAGGCAGGTAGGCAGGTAGGTAGGCAGGCAGGTAGGCAGGCAGGTAGGCAGGTAGGTAGGCAGGCAGGTAGGTAGGCAGGTAGGCAGGTAGGCAGGCAGGTAGGCAGGCAGGTAGGCAGGTAGGCAGGCAGGTAGGCAGGCAGGCAGGTAGGCAGGCAGGTAGGCAGGCAGGTAGGCAGGTAGGCAGGCAGGTAGGTAGGCAGGCAGGTAGGTAGGCAGGCAGGTAGGCAGGTAGGCAGGCAGGTAGGCAGGTGGGTAGGCAGGCAGGTAGGTAGGTAGGTAGGCAGGTAGGCAGGTAGGCAGGCAGGTAGGTAGGCAGGCAGGTAGGCAGGTAGGTAGGTAGGCAGGCAGGTAGGTAGGCAGGTAGGCAGGCAGGCAGGCAGGCAGGCAGGTAGGCAGGCAGGTAGGTAGGTAGGCAGGCAGGCAGGCAGGCAGGCAGGTAGGCAGGCAGGTAGGCAGGCAGGTAGGCAGGTGGGTAGGCAGGCAGGTAGGTAGGTAGGTAGGCAGGTAGGCAGGTAGGCAGGCAGGTAGGCAGGCAGGTAGGCAGGTAGGCAGGCAGGTAGGCAGGCAGGCAGGTAGGCAGGCAGGTAGGTAGGCAGGTAGGCAGGCAGGTAGGCAGGCAGGTAGGCAGGTAGGTAGGCAGGCAGGTAGGTAGGCAGGTAGGCAGGCAGGTAGGCAGGCAGGTAGGCAGGCAGGCAGGCAGGCAGGCAGGTAGGCAGGCAGGTAGGCAGGTAGGCAGGTAGGCAGGTAGGCAGGTAGGCAGGTAGGCAGGTAGGCAGGCAGGTAGATAGGCAGGTAGGCAGGTAGGCAGGTAGGCAGGCAGGCAGGTAGGCAGGCAGGCAGGCAAGCAGGCAGGCAGGTAGATAGGTAGGTAAGTACCATGTTTCCCCGAAAATAAGATCTAGTGCATGGAAAGACATCCCCTGAAAATAAGACCTAGCACAACTTTGGGAGAAAAAGATAATATAAGACACTGTCTTATTTTCGGGTAGGCAGGTAGGCAGGCAGGTAGATAGGTAGTAAGTAAGTAGGCAGGCAGGTAGATAGGTAGTAGGCAGGCAGGCAGGTAGATAGGTAGGCAGGCAGGAAGGCAGGCAGGCAGGCAGGTGGCTGGGTGGATAGGTTTCTATGTGGCAGCTGACCTCGCTGTCCACTTTGTTAGCATGGTTCCCTGTAGCTCATGCACACTTCGGTGAGCTGAAGATTGTAATGTCAACACACACGTATATCTAGAGGCCAGCACCAAAGCGACAGGTACAGATGATGCTCTCTCGCTGTCTTTCTTCGAGAGTTTCAGACCTGAGACTGTATGTGAAGGTGACATCTGCTGAGCTCAGCCCCACGGCAGCTGGCCAATGCAGTCTCGGACTATGTCACAGCACACAGGCGTGTAAGTAACATGAGCAGTTTATGTGCGTGACGTACAGGAGAGCATCATCTGGCGACACGGGCCTCACCGACACTCGTAACAGGGGCCGGCGCTGCGGGCTGGAAGTGCTGGTGAGGAGGGGGGACGCGGAGCAGGTCCTCGGTCACACCATCAGTTCACGGTCCCTAGAGAGCCACCAAGGTCACCAGAGACCAGAGGGTTCATCACAGACTTTTTGTGGCGACAAGGCAGCTCGAGAGCCACGTTTTGCCACTCTGTTGACTAATGAGTTTGCCGACCACTGACCTAGACTCTCGATTCCAATAATTACAGGCTGCTGTTGTTCCTTGTGATTAAGTCCCTATCCTAGTGGTTTGCCGACCACTGTGTTAGGCCAGTGGTCGGCAAACTCATTAGTCAACAGAGCCAAGTATCAACAGTACAACAATTGAAATTTCTTCTGAGAGCCACAGTTTTTAAACTTAAACTTCTTCTAATGCCACTCCTTTAAAATAGACTCGCCCAGGCTGTGGTATTTTGTGGAAGAGCCACACTCAAGGGGCCTAAGAGCTGCATGTGGCTCGTGAGCCGCAGTTTGCTGACCATGGTGCTAGGAAATCGGCAGCTGCCAGCATCGCAGGTGAGAGATGCGGTAAGGAATTTGGGGAGAGCCTGCCTGGGGCACATTCCGTTCCCCTTCGGGCCACGCTGCTCTTTGCTGTGAGAAGCTGACCGTAGGGTCCACATCCATGGACCGCACTGCCTCTGGCTCCCAGCACTGCTGGCCAATGAGAGGCGCTCACCCACGCCCCAGAGGAGCAAGGAGAGAGGAGGCCGGCTGTGTCCGGGTGCAAGCACAGTCCCCTCCTGTCCGTCACCTTTGGGGCCGGGAGCGCTCAGAGCGCAGCAGCCAGCGGCCCTCGGTGACTGCCTGGCCCTTGTGCTGTCCTCCCCGCCCACCTGAGTACATCTCTGCGAGTGAACCTTCCTCAGGGGATCCCGGCCTTGAGAAGGATTTGGCAATAACTAGGCAAGTTGAATAAAGGCATTTTCTATGCCACTTCTGGTTATAAAGCTGGAGAGCTGCCACACACGTGTACCAGGAGAGACCTACGTGTGTATGTGTATGTGTGTGTGTGTGTGTGTGTGTGTGTGTGTGTGTGTGTTCTGGCAATGTCTTAAATGCAGTAGCTACTGGGCCAATTTATTTCCCAAAGGATTCAGAAACATTAGAAAAGATGCTACCAATTAAATCACGCCAATTCAATAACTCCAGGCCACTGGCCCAGAACATTCCATTTGCTCTGAGAATGGGAGGCAGGAAACCATGGCTTCTGAAGCCAGAATGAGAGGTATTTGGGGAAGAAAACGCAGCCTCCTGCACAAGGGCCTGAGGCGGAATCTCGCAGCTACCGGAGTGGCTCCATTGCTCCGCCTGCAAGCAGCAGCCGCCTTATTGTGCGGGTCACACCATCACGCAGCTGTGCACACGCAGAGCAGAGAGAAATGAATGTAAGATGAGGCTATTTGCTTAAAATAACTGGGTTCTGATTTTAATTGTCTCAGTTAATGAAGGCAAATTGACATCAATACAGATGCACATTATGCCTTAGACCCGTGGTCGGCAAACCGCGGCTCGAGAGCCACATGCGGCTCTTTGGCCCCTGGAGTGTGGCTCTTCCACAACATACCACGGCCTGGGTGAGTCTATTTTTGAAGTAGTGGCGTTAGAAGAAGTTTAAGTTTAAAAAATTTGGCTCTCAAAGGAAATTTCGATCATTGTGCTGTTGATATTTGGCTCTGTTGACTAAGGAGTTTGCCAACCACTGCCTTAATATATGAAGTTAATTGCCAGCACCTTGGTTTGAAAACAGAAGTAGTCACACAGCGCATTGCTGTATTTACAGATTAGAAGCACCTGTGTTAAACTATTTAAATTCACTTTAGGTCTTGACCTCCTGGTTCATTGCCTTTATTTCTGAAGTTCAAGTGCTGAATCCGATGAGCCACGGGCTCTTCCCAGCCCGCACCCGGGGACCAGCCCGGCCATCTGCGGGCACACACGGCAGGCTTGCTTTCTTTCGGAATTGCCACGTGTGAGTGGCAGCGAGCTGAGGGACCGTCTCCTCGCCTGTGGCTATTACTCTTTCCAACCCCCTTCGGACGGAGCCCTCCCGTGGGGTCCTCTGCCCCCCGCACTGACCGCGGGCGACAGGCCAGACATGGGCTGGGCTCCCGGCGTGGGTGTGGCTCAGTGGTCTCTCCTCCCTGACTTCACTGTCCTGAGTGCCTCCCCCCCCAACTCCCGCCTCAGGGAGCGACGCCATCTCTCTTGTTGCGTGAACACTGGCTGTGGCCTACGGGCCCCACAGGCTTGAGTGATGCAGCCTCCTGCCTCTCCTGTCTGTCTGTCTGTCTGTCTGTCTGTCTGCGCCATCTGTCCTCCACCTCCTTGTATCCTCCGGCCCCCCAGCCCCTCACTCAGACCCCCTCTGAGCAGAGCCCTTCCCTCTCCTGGTCCCTCAGGAGGCTCAGGGCACAGGGCCTGGGAAGCCTGACCTCCCCCTCCCAGAGGCAGGGGGGTGGTGGGGGCATCTGGGTGTAACGACATCACTGCCTCGTACACGACAACCAGCCACTGCCCTCAGGGATCCCCCGAGCTGGCGCCGCTCTGTCCAGGCCTGGCGAGACGGCAGCTCCTTTTAATGGAGGTGGGGAGGGAAGGCAGGGCTCCTGGGCTCCTGGCCGTGGCAACAACGGGCCTCCCGGCCTGAGCGGTCTGAGCAGCGGGGAGGTGCGCGGGGAGACACTGCACAGAGGTCTCGGAGCTGCGACAGCCATGAATGGCAGACACTCCCTTCGCTCCTGGTTATGGCTGGGAAAATGCCTCTGGAATGGAGGAAGGAAGTCTCAGAGGCGATGTCTGTGACGGGTAAAGACGAAGGAAGCGCTTTATTTTCCCCGGAGAGCGCCCGGAGAGGCTGATCTGGCCACGGGTGAGACAACGGGGTTCTTCCGTCGGAAAGACGGATCTGGAAACGCAGGCAGAACCAAGCCACGCGGCAGATTTATGGCTGAGGCTTACACCTCCTCTACCTCACGTCTTCCTGGCGATGATAAAACTGACCCACGTATTCTGTACACACCTCTGTGGTTTGCTCTTATGTTGATGTATTGCCAGAATAGCAAGCCATGAGTGTTCTAATAAGAGGGGATAATGGCCCATCAGTTCATTGGGCATAACTACAAAATGATAAATTACAGCTAGACATAAAACAGCATTTTGTTTCTTAAAAAACAGGAAAAAAACATAATTTGGAATATGTTATACACCGAGCATATGCTTAGAATTTCTATAGTCGTTTAAGAAAAATAAACTACATTATTTCAGTGCTCTTTAAAAGTGTACCATTAGCGAGACATTTTACACAAAACACTAAAAGGTTTACAAACCGCTCAGATTCCTCTTCGCAACAGCCAAACTGAGTGCTTCACACCACGGCATTCCCTCTGTGCGTGCGACACTGTAACCCCATACAGAGCCTTCCGACATGCCAGCCATGCATATGTGGCGGAAAGCACCACACATGTTCTACATCATACATGTTCTACATCATACATGTTCTACACGCTTTGAAAAAATCTCTCCGATGCTTCTTACAGCGGCAAAGGCCTGCGACCCCAGGTGTGCACCGTGCACTGCCCAACAAGGCCCTTCTCCTCAAAACCCGCAACATAAGGAGGACGGATGGAGGGATCAGGAAACCAGCTTTGGGATCCTGAGAGGCATGCGCACACTGACGCACGCATGTCACATGACACTAATGAAAGATGTCTGTGAGGTTGTCTCTAACATTCCCAACAGAATCGCTATATCCAAAAGGTGCTCCTCCCCAAGCAACTTCCTTAAAAGGAGCTCTGAGTGTGCGAGAGGTCTACTGTTGTGTTGTAAATCAGAAGACGCCTTCATTAATCAGCCAAGTTTATTTGGAGTCTTTTTCATTTCGCTGAAAAACATATAAACAGGAAAGACTTTCACCATGTTGGGCCCCAGAATTTGAGAAGCAAATCTTATTTGCTTCATTCAGTATCTCTCACGCTTGGAGAGTGGGCTTGGAGTATATTGTAAGCTCATTAATATTTACTGGAATGAATGAGTATTCCGTGAATACACAGTGCATCGGCACAGCGGAGCACCTTCGCTGAGGGGGCAGAAGTCAGTGTGTTGTATGGAGCCTGTGGGGTGCTGGTGTGCGGTCTCCGCAGCCGCGCAGCTTTGTCCACGCTTCAGAGAGAAGGCAGATGGTCGTTCACATGCAGGAAGTGTTGCGGGTTCGTCTTTAGACTAAGTGTGCAGGTCATAGACCAGTGTATTTGGAGAGACATGAAGCAAACCAATCTGAACGCTGGCTTGTCTGGTGCGAGGCATTGCTGTGGAGGTCAGGCTCAGGCAGAGGAAGTGTGTGTTCACAAGGAAGCTTTAAGATACATAAACAAGGAATAATCTCATCTGAGGCTAAGTGAAGAGTCAGAGCTGTCAAGACCATGTGTCCATCTTTGGATATGGGTGACTGTCAATCACAGAACTGTATGGCCAGGGAGTGAAAGGTCAAAGGCAGACAGGTATGCTGGGTAACTTGGCAATAATTTCCTTTTATTACCAGGAATTCCCACTTGAAAGAGAATATATGTTCATTGGAAGTTATGTTTGATAATTACCTAAAGGTACAGTTCACTTTAATGGATTTTACACACACACACACACACACACACACTTAAATTATGTGAGTGCATACTCAAGAGCCTTAGAAGCAACTGAAACAGAAAAGAACAGGGCTATGAAATAGCTAACATATTGGGTAGATGCTTACAGAAGTAGAAGTCACCCATAAACTGTCTATGAAATGTTGAAGTCGGCTAGGTGTTGTCATCCATACTGGAAATGCAGCTGCTGGGGACAACCCAGGTGGGCTGGTGATCACAGCAGACAGACTATTGTTCGCTCTGGCTCTGCAAACCACGTGAGATCCTGGCTCGACAAGGCTGATTCAGACAGCAAACCACGCTCCACCTATATGAGTGCAGACAGAAAGCCCGCGAGATCTGGGTCCACCCTGCGCATCAGGCCGGCGAGGCCAGCATCACGCAGCACGTCCCATGTTCCCCAGGAGACAGTGGGGCTTTGGCAGCGCTGAGCTTTCTGAGCATGAAGGGGGCTGACCGCATAGTTTCAGCATCTTACCTTTTATCATCTCCCTCAGTAAAGGCCAATTTCTATGAAACAGAGGAGTGGAGACCCTTAACAAGGGTTAAATGTAGGCCATATCTCTTCAGGCACAACTAGCAATAAAGTACTTATTTTATAATATACCAGAGGCCAGTGCACAAAATTCATGCACTGGAGGAGGGGGAGGGCAGAGAGTGGCGTGTCCCTCGCCCAGCCTTGCCCTCTCACAGTCCATGACCCCTTGCTCCTTACGACCTGCCTGCTCGCTCCTTACCACTTGACTCGCTGCTCCTGAATTGCAGGCTCCTAACCATTTGGCTCGCTGCTCCTTAGCGCTGCCTCGGAGGTGGGAGAGGATCCCATCACCGCCACTGCGCTCGCCAGCCATGAGCTAAGCTTTGGCTGAGCAATGTTCCCCCTGTGGGAACACACTGACCACAAGGAGCAGCTCCTGCATTGAGCGTCTGCCCCCTGGTGGTCAGTGCACACCATAGCGACTGGTCATTCTGGTCGTTCCACCATAATGGCTGCTTAGATTTTTACTATGTAGATCTTTTACAGCACATGTGTCAAACACAAGGTCCGCAGGCCAAATCCAGCCCGCCAGGCCTTGCAATGTGGCCCGCACCTCGCTGTCATCACTGCACTCCGCTGTCAGTTTATGACATTGTCAGTTTATGACTGTTCAGTAAACCATTCGGCCCGCGATTTAGGCTGGATTTTAGATTTTGGTCCCTTCTCTGATTAAGTTCGACACCCCTATTTTACAGGATGCTTCCTGCTGCTGTTTTATGGGTCGGTAGAGAATCACACCGGAGTTTAACTGAAGAGGAGCGCCGTGTGCATTGAGCAGCCTTTTTTTAGGTAAGGAAGGCATGTGGCCTGTGATGGCATGGTCCAAAGTCCCTTCGCATGCATGCAACCCCCCATCACAGGAAAAGTGCTATTCGGTGAACAAAAATTTCAGTAGTGTGAACATTTAAATATTAAATACAAAGAGTCATCCTATAATAGTATTGATAACAAAATTTTAAAAAGCAAGACAGCTTTAGTTAAATGTGTCACCATAATCATTCACTCCACTAGGTTTAGAATCCTGTGGGGCTCATGTACATATATTAATGTCAACATGCCATGAATCATAGTAAACTACAAGCTGAAACATAGACCGCTTGAAGTTAGAGGATTAATTTTTAATCGGCCCCACATGTGACGGCTCTCTCTCTGAACTCAAAGGCCAGAAATTTTCCAAATTTCCCTACTACTATAATAAAGTTTCTCACTGTATAACATTCTGACTCTCTAATTCAGTAGACAGAAAACAGACAGATAGACAAATAGATACATATATCTTTCTCCTTAAAAAAGTCACCAAAAAGTCTATCCAATACTGTTTAAAAAGTAAAATACTAGCCCTTATTTATTAAAATGTTTCTTGCCATTACTTTACCTAAAAGAAACCAATCATTAAGATAGTTATATTGGTACAGTTTCACTTAGAGAAGAGATATTAAAAATTAAGTCTGTGATCATTTTCTTCTCATTATCATTCATATACATGGCTTTTAAAAACAACTGTTATCACTTAATCTCTTATTTCAACATTATAATATTCATTAATTTTACTGTAAAAATGTGAATAGTGATATTGCATCTAATCCCCACTAATATGTATAAATATCCAAATCATGTTCATAGGCTTTCCTAATATAAAAATGTCTAAGAATTTTAATCCACTAACCCTATGCTTTTCCTCATTCCATTTATAACTCACAAGTACAGTCTAAATTTAGTATTTAAATAGTTAAGTGAATGTAACTCCCACCTTAGGTAAGGTTCCAAAAACAACGTCATAAGAAATAATTCAATTCAGTTACCATGGTGACAGTACTATCCAATAGTTTAGGGATAGGAAATTGTGCATAGGTAACTATAATTTTATTTTTTTTAAAATCACCAATATTTATCTTTTAAAGAGAAAAACAACCTCTGATATTTTATTGCTATACTGGATAAGGAGGAGAAAGGCCATGTCTGGGTCAAAGGACATTGACCAACACTTTCCTTAAAATATTTCTCTGACACGCAAATACATTTGCTGTATACACTAAGATATATTTTAGAGATCTAGTGCACGAATTTGTCCATGGGTGGGGTCCAGCCTGGCCAGGAGAAGGGGACATGGGCAGTTGGCCAGCCTGTCTGCTAGTTGAACTCCTGGTTGAGGGGACAATTTGCATATTAGCCTTTTATTATATAGGATATACACTGAGTGGCCAGATTATTATGCATTTGGTCCACATCTGATTGAACACTCCTGAACATTTAAGATATTTTTAATGCATTTACTGGCATCGAGGGTTTGCTTGGGACTTAAATTCTCTTACCGACGGTTTCATGCCACACAATCACCAGTGACACATCGAGATGGTCTCCAGTGACCTCTCAACGCATGACAACATATGCTTCCCTGTTACTGACCAGATCACGCCATTTCTTAGCAGTATATCGAGATCTATTAGCAAGGTTCTTGCTGGCCTAAAAAACCTCCTCTGAGCTAAGACATGCACGTACTGTATTTGGTGAGTGAATGGAAGTGATGGTTAAGTAATACCACTTCCTGCCACTAACATTTAGAAAACGATGTTGCAGAACCCATTGTTGATGACTCGGTGTTTCATTGAGCATCTACTATGGCCTGGGCACTAGGTCCTGGGAACCAGTGGGAAACCAGACATGGGCCCTCAGGGAGCATGGCGGCCAGTTAATGAAGTTGTCCGTCGGGTAACGTTAGCTGATTTCGGCCATTATCGGGAACACTACTCTTGTAAGTCATCATTCTTATTGATGAATTGATAATCCATGTCATGCATCTCAGGAATGCATTCAGATCGGGAGCCTCTCAGGAGGAAGGCCAGGCCCGGCTTGTCTCTCTGGGAGCTGAGTCTGGGTCAGGCTCACATTTGCACTGAAAATGCCTTTCTGCACCTTAAACAAGCTATCGCACTTTCACTCCATCACTGTCTGATCATCTCTGGGGCTACACTAACAACATGGAGTTAGTTAGCTTCTGCCCCGGTGGCCTCTGGACTGTGGGCCACGTCCTGTGTACTAATGAGATAAGAATATCCATCAGCTTCTCTTCACACAAACGCCTTGGAAGACAGAGGGGTTGCCAGTGGGCGGGACCAAAGATAGTTGCGGGGAAAATTGGAAGCCTACACCTGCAATATTTCTTGATAAGTTTCCCCCAAATCCAATCATAGACATTACCTACTTGTCTTCTTTCCTATGAAGGTTTCCTGCAATCGGTACAAGTTTCTGCACTACTTTTTAGGGAAGTTTCTAATGCCTCAATGTACATGGACATAAATGTATGTAAATATACTTGGCCGCCTCTCGCACGCTCCCCATACAGAGATCAAACCCGCAACCTAGATATGTGCCCTGACGGAATGGAGCCCACCACTCTGTGGTGTACAGGACAATGCTCCCACCAACACAGCCACACTGGCCAGAGCAGGATGATTTATTTCTGTTGGTGATTATTTGTAATAGTAGCAGCAATCGAGTATTCCATCACTGGAAATACTTACTTAGATTTATGAATCTATATGTATAGAATGAAGGTGTTTTAATAACACGCTGTCCCTAGACCTTGGTGAACTTCTCAGAAACCCAGATAGAGAGTAATGAGGGTGCCCTTTGGCGGGCAGTTAGTAATCACCAGGCTGTCTGCTGGCTGCTTTGCAGACATTCTTTGCATTAAAACAATAAATAAGCAAAAATGCACAGAGGCGGTGCAGGGACACAAGAGAGCGCACACAGCGACCGTCGCCTGTGGTCCAGGTAGTGAGATATGGGAAAGGCTCCCGAGAGCGCCGCCTCCGTCACTCGCAGACAGACCGCCTCATGCTCTGGCCCCCTCTGGGGTGGGCTCACTTTGGGAAGCCATGCAGCCTGCTCCCCAATAAGGCGAGTCCAGAGAGGAGAGCCTGGGCTCATCAGTTCATGCCGTTCATTGCATTCCACAAAGGGTGCGATGGTGCGATGCTTCCTCCGACCGGCTTGTTCCGTTAGCATAAGCTCATGATCAAAAGTCCATCCAGAGACATGGAAGCATCGAACAGACTGTCAAACCTTAGAGGGAAGGCAGGGGAGTGTGCGAATGGGCGGCAGATAAGTAATCGCACAAAGGACTTGTATGCATGCAGATAAACATAACCAATGGACACCACAGGCGGGGGGGTGGGGAGGCAGGGGGTGGGGAGGGCATGTGCTGGGGGGTGGAGGCTGCTGGGGAGAGGTTAATGGGGGAGGAAAGGATATTTATGTAATACTTTCAATAATAAAGACTTTAAATTAAAAAAAAAAAAAGAACCTAAAAGACCACACGAAATGTCCTATGTACTCTCAGGTGGACGCATATTTCCAGGTAAGATTTCAATCACTTGCAAATTAGAGTGTTTGGACTCAGAGTAATAATAAAACCCAGCAGAAGACTATTTTCTGCGGAACACGTAATTTTCTTCGCACACGGCATTCCTGACGATGAACTTGTCGAGGATTAGGCTCCGCACTTCGCCATTTTCCAGCTTTGAGGTGATATTAAAAATAAATCTGGGACATCTCGCCGGCTCATCAGACGGCGTGTAAGGCATTAGCGTGCCAGGCACATGGCGGCCTGCCCTCCGCGGGGCTAACTGTCCTGTTTATCTCCGCCGCCGCGCCCGCTCGTCAGTCTCCAGCCTCGCTCTTCGTTGAGCGCAAAAGGCGTTCTTCTTGCTGACAATGGGCCCACCAGGAAAGCACACGTCATGGACGTTAAATCTCATAAAATGAGGATTAGCAAACCCGAAACTAATAATATGCCATGGATTCGACGTCTTCTTGGCTCTGATGTATTATCCCCAAGTGATAACTGGCAGCCTCATACCGACTGGCCACCCAGAGAGCTCGCTCTAAGAAGCACGCGTGGCACGGTCCGACCTCAGGGTGCAGGCCGCTGAGCCTGCGGGAGCCCCCGGGCCTGCAGTCGGTGTGGACAGTGGACCGTGTGTGTCCCGCTGCTCGGGGCTGCCCTGGACACCTCCGCGCCTCTTGGTTCCGTGCACACTGCCCCTCCTCAGCACACCTTTCGGCGAGGACCCTTCTTCGGAGCCTCTGCCCCTGTCCTCCCAGGCTCCAGCTCTCTGGAGCCTCTCAGGGCCCCTCAGTGTTTTGGAAATCAGAAAGTCGGGGAGTAAGTTCAGTGGGTGATGGAGAGGCCAGGGTTCCAGTGGAGAGATTGCCCGGGCGCCGGGCAGCCTCTGTTGAGGAAAACAGGCAGGGGGAGTGTCCACCCCAGGGCTGAGGGCGGAGCGGGCTCAGCCCAGGGCGGCTGCGGGACCCTGGCTCCTGCGTCAGCAAGGACAGGCCGCACGTCCACGCCGCCAGGCTGTTGGTGTTTCCTGATTGCACGAGGTTCTGGTGAAGAAGAGATGGAGCAGAGCAGAGGGGAATGGCTAGGGGCGGGAGGCTAGGGGCATGTTTTCTGCAGAAGGTGGCCTTCTGTGAAACAAGTTGGAGGCTATGTAACAGGGTTGGTCGACTTGCTAATCTGGAGAGCTGCCGTCTAAGCTTCATAAAATCTTCCTGAGAAAGTTGAAAAGGAACAACATAGCCAGAACTTGATATATGCATTAAAAGGAATTACATTGTAATGTGAAGCATCCATTTGATTTGCCAGGAGAAACTTACTGTACATTATATTAAGACACTATTACCATATTCTAAAATAGTAGGTAAAAAAAAAAGCAAAGCTAGCATATTCAGCAAGAAATACACAATTTTCTGATTATACTCATAAAAAAATCTTAATTTTGTGAGCGCCGAGATAGATGCTCCAGAAATGTGTGCGTCAAACGGCATTGCGACTGGAGCAGCTGCGAGATTTTAAACAACAAGGGTATGCCAATTACTGCTGAGAGGAATGCTCCAGAGCAAAAATGTGGCCATTTTCCTGGATTTCTTGAGGGTTCATACTATCCTAGAGGGAGTACATGACACGTGCCCATATATGTTCAGTTAACATGTCATAACTGGTAGGAGATGTACCCATAGATTGTCTCCTTAACAGTAATCGAGTCTAAATTCATTTCTGCCCCTTTTTTGGGTGTGGGGGGGGAGGTCTAAAATTCTTTGGACATGATATGAACCAAGACATACTAGCACATACTTCATAGATCACTTGTGGGAATACAATACAATAACACGTGGAGCTCGCTTACAGGCATGTGGAGTGTGTGCAGTCAGTGCTCAGGGACAGGAGTGAGTTGGGAAGGAGTAGAAGTCCTCCCTCCGCAGTCCTGGCTTTGTCAGAAAACGATTATCCCGCCAACTAGAGAATTCGTGGAGTGAGCAAGTCCCGACAGAGGGGCCTGAAAGTCAAATGTTCTGAAATACGTAGAGAGATAAGAGTCCAGTTAAAACAAGAATGGGAACAAAAGCACGGGTGTCGGTGTCCTTTTCTTGAGCTCTCTCTCTCTCAGGAAGAGATGTGGGTGGACAGAAGTGATAGTAATAACAATAGTAATAGTGATAGTAATCTATATATATATATATATATATATATATATATATATATATATATATATATATATATATATATATATAAAAGCCAAGCGACCAAAATGCCGGAACAACGGGTGGGCATGGAGAAAGAACGTCTCTGTCTTATTCTATATCTTTCTTTTAAATTTTGTCCTATAATTGGGGTTGAGGACAATGCCCGATGCACAGTAGATACTCAACAAACACGTAAGGAATGAGGACATATTTATTTGTTTACCCTAAGGGTTTAGCTTTACTCTGTTGTTTTAATGAACTGATTTCTTTTTAGAATAATATCTTTCATGTCCAACTCTGATTTCATTATGGAAATCAAGCAGCAAAATATGGCTAGTTGGCAGTCAGAAATTTTGAAATATATACCTTTTTACTTCAAGTCGCATGAATAAATGCCAATTACATGTCAACAGGGAACACAATACACTGTGCGGTGTTTTTTGTTTTTGTTTTTTGTGTGTTTTTGTTTGGTTTGGTTTGGTTTGGTTCATCCTCACCTGAGGATATTTTTCCTTTGAATTTTAGAGAGAGTGGAAGGGAGGGGGAGAGACAGAGAGAGAATCATCGATGTGAGAGAGACACCGATTACTTGCCTTGATGTCTCTAAATTACCCCCAAACGCGGCACACCCTGACATGCTGACGTTGGCTCACTGGAGCAGCGGCCGGTGCCAGAGGACTCCTTGGCTTCCCCCGGAAACGGGACATGCCTGCATCTGCATGGATGTGCGCGGTGAGTGGGAGGGAGGCAGACTCAGTTCTAATCGGGGGAAACGGACTTCCTCCAGGTTTCTCTGCCCCAGTCTCTTCTCCTCAGAGCGTGAATTCTGCAAAGGCAGCGAGAGGACAAGGATGGGACAGCCACGCACTCAGACTCCCCACGACCAGGAGAGACCTAAGGACGCACGCGCATCACGGCATTTCAAATTGGCGTCTCGATTAAAGTTTTAAAGTCGGCAATAACACATTGACTGGCCAATGGGGAATTCGAGATAAACCACCAAATCCCAAATGATTACAATCAATGCATTAAATCCCAGATGATTACAACCAAATCACAGAAAGTCTGTATTTTTGGTGGATAACGAATAATAGCCACAGTTATTTTACCTCACACGCGTTAGGTGAAACAGAACAAAGATAACTTAATATGGTGGATAGAACTGGCTGTTATAATGTTAAATGACCAAGTGGGCAAGTTGTATTTCAGAGACTTTTTTTTTAAGAAAAAGACAAGGCTGAAAAATTCATTTTTTTCCTACATTGCTTATCGTGTTATATCTTCATTTATATAAAATTCATTTGGTGAAAACTACGAGAAGCTTCTATTTATAAATCACCAGCCTTTAGAGAGCAAGGTACAGATTTGGAGATGTACCTGTGGGACTATTTCTCCCCTTCCTATGCGGCTATATTCTCACTTATCCTCATGGGAAACCAGTGACTTCAGCGTTTGCTCCCCCTGTAGATGACATGTGATGGAAGCTAGCTAAAAGAAGAAGATATCTGTACAAAACTGATCTTCCCTTTTGGTGCCCCCACCTTCCCTTCTCCTTCCCCCTCTTTTACAAAGAAGAGCAGCCGAGGACCCAAGAAAACCATCCATTCTGCTCACGACAAAATCGGTACCAAGTTTAACTCCTCGTCATGTGACTCCAATCAAGAGCAGGTACCTCCATGGGTTCACATACAGAAAGCAAACAAGGCAAAAATAATGAGATGCCTCCAGCAGTCAAGCAGAGTTCATCCTACTAGCCCAGCCGGTGTGGCTCAATGGTTGAGCATTGACCTATGAACGGTTTAACTTCCGGTCAGGGCACATGCCTGCGTTGCAGGCTCTATCCCCAGTGTGTGTGTGTGTGTGTGTGTGTGTGTGTGTGTGTGGAGGGGGTGAGAGCTGCAGGAGGCAGCTGATCAATGATTCGCTCTTGGCCTTGATATTTCTCTCTCCCTTCTTCCTCTCTGAAAGCAATAAAAATGTATTTATAGATAGATAGATAGATAGATAGATAGATAGATAGATAGAATGGAAGATTGATGCATTTAAAACCTGAGCAGATTTCTTGCAGTAACTGGCCAGCTCATTATCCGATACTTAGATAAGGAAACAAAGATTGGAAATGGCCAGTGGAAGCAAGGTCCAGGTCAAGACACTGCACGCTGGAGCGTTTAGAGACGGACTTAGAGGACTGAGTTTTTAAGTCACAGGCAGGCCTTCCTGAGGCCTCCAATAACTTAAGGCAGAATGTGGTTAGAGATCCCTCAAGCGCCAGACACAACACACGTGGAGTGATCAGGAGTTAGCACCCATCGGCAGAGTGCTGAGACCAACAGGGGAGGGCAAGTCAGGGAGACAGCCGTGAGCTCCTGTCATGATCACGGCCTGCATGCCCGTGTGCACGCGAACAACTGCAGGCCTCCTGCCGCCCTGCTTGCACGCTCGCTCAGTTCACAGTCCGTGTGTGACAGTCGCTCTCCACAGGCAGTCTCCCGCTGGACAGCAGCAACATCACGTGTTTATTTTCTTAAAAAACCTGTCAGGTCGCCTGCAAAGCAGGTGGCGAAGTGATTGGCAGGAGAGACGCTTCCTACCACGTGACACGGCTGCATTCCTGCCACAAATGGAAGTGTGGGCAACAGAACCGGGTTTCTGAGACCCTGCGTGCTACAGGGACGCGCGCACACACACACACACACACACACACACACACACACACACACACACACACAGCGTCAGGAGGCCTCGGAGCCTGCGCTGGTTAATCGGGCCTGGTGAGTCCTGCACGGATTTCCTAGCGTTTCGCCCATGACCGCGTTGTTGGTAATTACCAGCCTCACACCTCGCCTGGCGGCCCCGGCGGCTTCAGGGAAACAGCAGCCTGATTGAGCGCTCTTGTTAGGCCCCATTCTTCACTGTAATGAGCCATAATCGGCCGTCCCGCGTGCATGAGAATGTGCAGGCCGCTATTCACCAGCGCCGATTTGAATATGAATGTCCCCGGTCCGGAGCCATGAAATGGCAGGAGCGGCGTTTCTCCAGGGAACTCTGCAGAGTCTCCTCTCCGATTCAGCCCCTCCGGGATCTGGACTCCATTGGCTAAGACAAGGCCGGCTTAATGAAGACAATGGCGCCCTATTCCTTAAGTGACACAGGAGGCCCGAGGAGCTGCGGCCCTTTCAGCTCCGCCAAGGACGGGGGACAAAAGAACAAGCGGGCAGTGTGCGGGAGAGCGGGGCCCAGGAAGACAGGGCCTCTGCTATCCTCCCTCTCAAAGGCCCGTTGTCTGAGCCTCTACCCCCTCCCCCTCCCCCAATCCCACCCCCCAACTGACTCAGACATTAGAGAGAAAGCCTCAGAGGCCCCAGGGCTGGAAACAAAGGCCCCGCGGAGGAGGGGGCATCACCCAGGCTGTTCCAAGCACATGCTCAGTGAGCCCCCTACTGGCCGCATCCCTCTCCCTCCGCCCTCCTCCCACACCCGCCTCTCCAGGGAAGACCTGGCACCTTCTGGTTCCCTCCTCAGCCCTGACAGCCCTGTCAGCCCAGATGGGAAACGGGACATTCGAGGGGAGACACGTTCGTAATAGCAAATCCCGAATAGAAAATTCAGTCCTCCGGCTAAACCAGGGCTGGCCAGCAGCTAGAAAGATGACCTCCCACAGCGCTGTGTTCTGCGGGAAGCCTGAGCGATTACTCAGATTGCCCACAGGAGGAACCGCGGGGCTGACGGCAGGACCAGCTGATGGCGGAGACTGACACAGTGGAAGTGCGGGGGGCAGGGGGGGGCCTGAAAAGGGGCCCGTTCCCTGCTGCCTCTGCGCCTCTGTGTGGAGCTCCTCCTGCGTGTTCCCGGTCTGAGGGCCATCGTGTGGTGTGGTGCGTGCCCCAGGCTGTGCGTGACACCTGACACCTCCCTGCACTGGGGCCAGCGAGCTGCGTGACCCCGGTGACCCTGCGTGAACCAGACTCCAAGGAAAGGGGCTGAGATCCATTGGTAATGTCCGTTATTTTTTCTAAATAAAACTTTCGTTTATTGTTATATTACAGATGTCCCCCACTACCCTTTTGTGCCCTCCACCCAGTCCCCACCCTGCGGGCCTTCCCCAAGCTGTTGTCTGTGTCACGGTCACACACACACACACACACACACACACACACACACACCCGATCTTTGGTAACGTCTGTGATTGGTGCCCAGTGACGTCACCCCCGCACCCCCCACAGGTCCATGTGCACGAGGAACGGCGCTCCTGAGGCAGCTCGGGTGCAAGAAACCCCGCAGAGCCTGCTATGTGGCAGTGGGTCCCGGCGGAGGGTGTCCAGAGCACCCGTGCAGCCTCCTCCGAACCCCTGATTGCTCATTACGTCCACCCATTCATGCTCACAGGAAGGCGTGTTCTTAGGGACTGGGTCTATTTTATGTTTAAATCCATTCCAATATTTGGAAACTCAAGTTATCCTGCTTTTCTTCTTTTTCAACTTTTCTTTGAATAACAATTTAATAAATGATAATAAGTGGTAATAAATGATTAGGAACAAATGGACTGCACTTCCATGTCTTTGAGTCTATGACGTTAGGAACGGGTTCAAATTCAAGGACCTCATGGCCCATTCTCCCCACAATCCCTTCTGTGGGCACATGATGCCGCCACCCTGGCCAACACTTAGCACGCTCTTACCGTGTGCTGGGCACAGGGCTGTGTGTGTCATATGCCCTGTTTCACCTGATCCTGACAACAGCTCAACGTGGTGGGGACACGCTGTCACCATTACCCCTAACTTACAGCGGAAGAAGCAGAGGCCATGGCGTTCCAGCCACTCACCCAGATCACACAGCCCAGCCCAATTGGCCCCCCATGGGAGGGCTAGCTGGACCCCACCTGTGCACGAATTTGTGTACTGGGGCTCTAGTAGTGATAGTGATAGTGATAGTGATAGAGTGAGAGTGATAGAGTGAGAGTGATAGTCAGAGTGAGAGTGATAGTCAGAGTGAGAGTGATAGTCAGAGTGATAGTGAGAGTGAGAGTGAGTGAGAGTGAGAGTCAGAGTCAGAGTGAGAGTGAGAGTGAGAGTGAGAGTCAGAGTGAGAGTGAGAGTGAGAGTCAGAGTGAGAGTGATAGTGATAACACATGTTTGTAACAGACACACAAAACCCCTCACTCCCATCAGGCTAGTTGGCCGGCCACAGTGTGCATCATAGTGACTGGTTGTTCTGACATTTTGGTCACTTGGCTTTTATATATATAGATTACTACCACTATTACTATTGCTATTACTATTACTATTACTATTGCTATTGCTATTGCTATTGCTGTTACTGTTACTGTTACTATCACTATCACTATTGTCCTTTCCCCATGACACTTCAGCAGCCAAAGACCCTTTCGTGTACAATATCTGTACTCCTAGCACCTAGTTTCTGACACGAAGTGTATATTCAGCAAAGTGATTATTATCCCGTTGCTGTGCCTTAAAATAAGCCTTAAATTACACTCAGGCAACATAGCTCCCAGCCGTGAGTCCTAACTAAAGCCACAGGAATGGAGACAAGCTGCTTTTGAAACTCCCACTCTTCATAAGAACTGGCTTAGGAAGCCTCGGAGAGAGTAAGTGGCTCCCTCCATCTGAGAGGCGGGAGGAGAACATTCTCAGTGTTTTCCCGAAGCTTTCCGGCTCCCGCTGCAGAGCGAGGGGCTCACTGCGCGTGCACCTGGTGGGTGTCAGGAGAGATGTCTCATCCCGAAGATCAGGCGGCTGGGCAGAGTTCTGTGGTGCCCCCCCTCCCCCTCGGGCGTCTGCGCCCTGTGCTCACGTGCCAACACCCATCCCAGGCTCAGGTGTGCCCATGGCTGCCAGAGGGGGGCTCTCCTTCTCCCCCATGACACTCAGCCTCCCCAGAGCTGGAGGACAATGTCAGTAACGGGTGAAGAAGGCACTGCGTGCTCCTGCTGGTGCTGTTGGGGGGACAGCGAGGGCCTTTGCTGCTCAGAGGGGAGGTTGAGATTGCCTGCTCCCAGCCCCAGCTTGCCGCCCAGCACAGGACTGACCCAGGGCTGCAGATGCCAACCCTATAGTCTCCGTCTGTCCCCTCCTCCGTCCCCAAGGTCACCCTCTTCCATTCCCAAGGTCACTGCTGCCACAGCTTTAGTCCAAGCTGCCCTCCTTCCCACCTGGGTTCCCGCCAAGTGCCCTCCAGGTGGTCTCCTCTGAGTTCCCCTCCCCACGCCTGACAGAACCACCTTTCCAGGGGTGAGTCTGCTCAGGTCTCCCCCATAAACCTCCCTGCTTCTCACCAGCTTTCCAGAGCCCAGACTAGTGCATTTGCACATGAAGTGTTCCCTGCACCCACATCTCTGTCCCTCCCAGACTCCCTTCTTAGCTCTGCTGACCCAGGATGACTTGTGAATCTCGAAACACACGCTGAGGTTGGCACCTTTGTGCCTCCAAAGATGCTCAGACATCCCTAACCCAGTGCAGGATGCAGGTGCTCCTTGGATGTCCTCCTCCTCTTCTCTTCCTGCCTCGGGGACCACATCCACCCTTACAGCTACCCCTGTGCCCACGGCACATCCCACGTACACGTCATGGCTTACCCCTGTGCCCACGTGCACATTATGGCTTACCCCTGTGCCCACGTCATGGCTTACTCCTGTGCCTACGTCATGGCTTACACCTGTGCCCATGTCATGGCCCACACGCACATCATGGCTTACACCTGTGCCCACAGCACATTGTGGCATATATTTTCACAGAAAGCCCTGTTTTTCATCCAACAACAAGCATTTACTTTGTTCTAATCACTGTCCTCAGTGAGAGAAGTTTTTGGTGAGCACAGATGGGCCTGCTCTCACAGACGAGCACAATGGATGCTCAGTGTGTTACGGAGTGGAGCAGTCGGAGATTCTGAAAACAAATGGGAGACCAAAGCTCTAGGAAGTGCTGTGAAGATGAGGACCTTGGAGGTCCAACCGCTCACAGTCAAGGGTCAGTGGAGAGGACACAGAGTAGTGGGGAGGACACAGGGTCAGTGGGGTGGACACGGTCAGGGAGGGGCTCAGGGTCAGTGGGGAGGACACGGGGTCAGGGAGGGGCACGGTAGCAGTGGGGCCGTGGCATGGGTTGATGCCTACAGGAGATACGAGGTTATATGCACCGCCTAAGGCACAGGTGGAAGCAGCCACATGCGACATTCAGTGCAAAGCAGGTGTGACACTTGCGGGGTGATCGATGCCATGCCGATGGAAATGCAGACTGAGAGGAGCACAGGCAGGAGTGCTCCCGCTGGCGGAAAGGTTCACCTTCCTGTTCACCGTCACACGGTGTCCAGTGGGACATGGCGCCCAGGTCACAGGTCACAGCGGGAGAACCTTAAAGGCACAGCAGCCACACGCTCCGTGGCAACAGAAGAAAGTCCAGCTCAGTGGTCATTGATCACAGACAACATGCAGCCAATAGCTAAACATGGATGCATTTGGCAATTCTCATTATATATTTTATCTTCATGGTGAAAAGGTTTTTGTAATCCTCAGCCAAGGATATTTTCCATTGATTGTTTTTAGAGGGTTGCAGAGAGGGGGAGGGGAGAGAGAGAGAGAAACATTGATGTGAGCAGGGAGAGATAGAGAGAGAAACTGTCCCTCACTTCCCTCGGCCATCCCTCATCAAGCCACATCGCCTGTCTCCGGGTTGAGCCTGTAGCCCAGGTACGTGCTCTTGGTTGGGAATTGAACCCGTGACCCTCCAGCAAGCATGTCAAACTTGGGCCTGGTGCGTGTGTGCCCCGCCGGCCTCGAGTTTGACACGCTGGCCCTCAGTGTGCAGGCCAAAGCTCTAGCCACTTGGAAGCACTGGCCCAGGAAAAAATATATTTTTTTAATTACATGAGTTATGATTTTTAACTAAAAGTGTGGAAACTCTGTTACACAGAAACAAGGGCTGCACACTGGCTGTTCTCGCTCCCTGTTCCAACGTGTGACTGTCCTCTCCACCGTCTGAATTCTGGAACATACCACCGTATCCCCAGAGGCTGGTTTTCTTTATATTTAACATCATTTCACAAATATTTGCCACAGTGCCAGTCCAAACTAGCAATTACCATACCTCACAACTAGCAAAGCTACACTCTCACCGAGCGCTCGCACTGGATGTAATGACCGCTGTCCAGCTGTGGGCTGTGGACGGCCTCCCGTCCGTCCTCATGGCAGCCTCCGGGAGCCGGCCCCGGGCTGCGGGGGAGGTGTGGGGGGGTACTAGCTTCCAGCTCCCTGACAGGCGGAACCAGACACAGGAGAACAGGAAACACTGTACAAATAACAATAGCACAGGAGGGCGCTGCTTCCAGGGGACCCCAAGAACCTTCATTTCTCTGGCGTGACCTTTGCTCCCGTCTTTCCTTTTGATTCAAGCTGCCCCGTCCAGCCCGGCCTCCCGACCTCCCTGGCCTCCCGACTTCCCAGGCCCCCTCTCCAGGGCACGCTGCCCCCTCGGGCACGGAGCCCTGGGCGCCATGCGGGTCTGGCCCGGGTCTCATGATGTTAGGACAGAGCCCGGGTCTGCTGACCACGGAGACAGAGCTGCGGTCACACTAGCGACGACTCGAGGCCTCCAGACCCAGGAAACCACCCGCCGCCCTCCCCTGGTGCAGCCAGACAGAGCGGGCCCCCACCCGGGCGCCCACCATCGGAGGGACCCAGCCCTGGCTCCTCAGTCACCGAGAGGAAGGATGCTCCCGTGGGGCCCGCTCCCTGGAGGCCCCGGGGAGCCGGGCTCAGACGTGCAGCTCCCCGTGGCTCGGGTTCAAGGCCATCTCCTTAAATGGACCTTCATGTTCTTTGCTGCAAAGCTGCTCACCCCTGATGGGGCTCTGACTCTCGGAGGCGAGCCAACCCCTTCGTCTTGGGGACTCCAGCCCCGAGGGAGGGAGCCATTGGCACTGGCCCAGCCCCTATGTCAGAAGCGGCTCCACGGGAGACAGAGCAGAGGAAACAGCAGACAGTGAAGGATCGTAAACTCAACGCAATGCAAAAACATGCCAACGCTCAAGATTTAGGAGAGGAAGGAGCTGAACAACACGCAGCCAAGGACGCCAGAGCAGGATGTGGGACTGACAATGGGCCAAACAGGGAGGCGAGAGGAAGACAAAGCAAGTTCTGCTTTTCATGATATTTTTGTGTTGGGAAGGAGAACTTTGTCAGCACACTAGAGGCTCGCTGGATGAAATTTGTGCATGGTGGTGTGTGTGTCCCTCAGCCCAGCCTGCACCCTCTCCAACCTGGGACCCCTCGAGGGATGTCTGACTGCCCGTTTAGGCCTGATCTTGGTAGGGTTGGGCTTAAACTAGCAGTCGGACATCCCTCTCACAATCCAGAACTGCTGGCTCCCAGCTGCTTGCCTGCCTGCCTGCCTGCCTGATTGCCCCTAACCGCTTCTGCCTGCCAGCAGTTCTGTGTTGCACTTTGTCCTCCATCGCTGACTCACAAGGAGCAGAGGAGGCAGAAGAGCATAGCTCTAGGCAGAGACGGGGTTTACTGTACAAACAATTACGAAGGCATGACAAATGGCCAACAGAATAAAACTCAATGTTGGTTTTTCTGTAATATTTCATGTATATTTTGCATATTAAATCAGCTCGGAATGACTGATGAAACACTGTTTTATTAAATAAGTCCTTTCTAACGTCCATTCATCATCGGGGAAATGTAGTTGGGTAATGAAAAGACGATGTGGTTTCCCCTGTGTAATTCATTTCAGACCTCAAACAATGGAAAGAAATGAAAAAGAAAAAAAGAAAGAAACCAAATAAGTATTGGGGTGAAGTTTTTGGAAGCCAGCTGGAGGATACCAGGGAATACAGTGACTGGAAATGAGTACATGTCTGTGCGTTACTGTTAAGCTTGTTCTAAATTAATATCCCACAGCGAGGGAAGCGCCATCTGTTACGGGAGCCAGGAGGGGGGCGCCCAGGGCGGGGGAGCCAGGTGAGGGGAGGTGTGGGCAGGTACAGAGTCTGCGTTTCTCAGGGGAGAGGACTGGCAGCTGGGCCGGACGCACAGGACACCTCCCCGGCCGCCTGGCAGGTGCTGCTTCGGCACAGGGACTCCGCTGGGTTACACCGGAAACACTCTCCCCGAAGCAGGGGACGCGATTCCCGGGGAAGGGTGCTCTTCCTGCGCCAGAGGGAGTGCCAGCCCTGCCGAGGGCGGGGGCTGAGGCCGAGGGGCTCTCGGCAAGAGCCTTGGTTAGAACCATGCATGTTTGCCCGGCCAGGGTGCCCCAGTGGTTGAACATCGGTTGACCTGTGAACCAGGAGGTCAGGGTTCAATTCCCAGTCAGGGCACTGATCCCCCGTGTGGGGCGTGCAGGAGGCAGCCAATCGGTGATTCTCTCTTACCCTCTCTCTCCCCCTTTCCCTGAAATCAATAAAACCACATAAAGAACTAATTCATATTCCCTTTAGCCGCTCCTCAGAGTTTTCAGTTTCTTTCCCACAACTGCCTCTCTTTGTTCGGCCTTTGTCCACAATTCTGGCGGGGGGGATCCTCATTCCTATGTGGGCTCCCCGTCCCATAAATCTCAGTACATTTGTGCACTTTGCCTCTGCTTCTCTGTCTGAGGTCAGTTTAACTCTCGGGCCCACCGGGAAAACCCAGAGGGGGTGGTCACAACGCGCCTCCCCTCGACCACGTACGGTTAAAGTGAGTTAAGAGGCGAACATGTATGTCATGTGTGTCTCACTGTGCGTGTTTCCGGGGCGCCCCAATCTAACGGGCATGCTCTGAATCGTCACTAATCCCAATGTGTCCAGTCTGAAAGAACAGAAACACCACCTGAGCCATCAGAAAGTGTCCGCGTAGCCAGCCTTGGGGCACTGTGTATATTTGTAAAAGAAGAGCAATAAGACTGTGTCAATATTGATCGAAAGGTCATTAGTAAAAGTAAAACTGTTATAATGAAAATGCCATGATTTCCTAAAATTTTTAAAAACTATTTCTTCAAAGAAGAGCGTAAGAGTTTGCCAAGTGCGGAATACTTTCCAGCCGAGCGCGGGCCCGGGCAGTGCAGACTTCCGGAGGTCAGAGCGGGAGCCAGGGCCCCTGCCTGCCCGGGAGTGAGGGGTCAGGGGAGCACAGCCGGCCCGCCCCAAAGGGCGTCCGTGCTTCCGGGAAGGAGCCTGACCGCGCGGAGGCAGCGGCACCACAGGGCACAGGGCACTGGGCGGGCAGCAAACTAGCCCCCCACTGGGGACAGGAAGACGGTGCCCCCACTCTTTGGGCGCCATGAGATTCAACACGTTGCCATTCGGCCAGGGAGAGAGATGTCACCCTGCACGCTGGCCTGAACACTCTGAGAAAGCTCTAGAAAGAGGGATTGGGTAGAACTCAGAATGGGTCACCGTTTCTTTCAAATATTGATTATATCTTTGTTTTATCACTTACACAAAAATGACTGCTTAAAAAGTGGAGAACTTACTTGAAAAGCTGTTAGAGTTACAAAGCACTGATTTTCATGTGTCGGGGAGAAAACGGAACTATCTGCTCTCTTTATTGGAGCCTGAAAATAAAAGGTTGTTTTTATGTGCAGGAGCTGGAGTTTGGCTCCTCAGAGACAAATATTTCAATATTAAAAACAGGGCATCAGATGGTCCCTGAGCTGCCCACTCCGCCTCAGGAGAACGCCAGGCGCCTCCCTTCCCAGATGTCGGACCGCTGGTGATGGCGGCCTTGCCCGCCCGCCCCTCCCGGGAGCACCTCCCCAGACACTGAAGAGGATCCTGAATGCCGTGCAGGTGGTTTGGACGTTGGGAACGCCACTCACACATGCTCACGATCACAATCATTTCAAACCAAAACCGGCAGCCACGGTGCTCCGTTTCACTCAACTCCTACTAGTTAAATTCAGCAGCAGCCGGGCACACTTCTGAGGATTCCTGGAGGAAGTCAGAGCACTCCTACGACTACTCAGATTTCACGGTTATTAAAACGATTGATTCAATTTCCTTTTCTTTAAAAAAAAAAATATATATTTTATTGATTTTTTCACAGAGAGGAAGAGAGAGGAATAGAGAGGAACGTCGATGAGTGAGAGACATCAATCAGCTGCCTCCTGCACACTCCCTACTGGGGATGTGCTCACAACCAAGGTACATGCCCTTGACCGGAATCGAACCTGGGACCCTTCAGTCTGCTCTATCCATTGAGCTAAACAAGTCTTAGCTCAATTTTCTTTTCTTATGTAGCTCTGCTTTGCTTTAAAAACTGGCCTTCCATAGGGCAGAAAGGAAGCTTAACCAAAGAAGCACAGATGAATTCATCAGATTTTCCTAATGCCCAAGGCTATCATTATGTGACCATCATCTCAGACAACTTAGATGCCTATTTTTAAAAAATACGACTTCATCACAGTCAATGACCCCAAACCACAGGGGCCCGGACTCAGGCGCTGAATCTCCAGTCTTAGGGCCTGGTGTATCGTTGACAGTAAGTATTTGTTGAGTGACTTATAGTCAAACCATGGAAATCAATAAGGATCAACTAAAGCTCCATTGTCTTTTAATCAGGAAGATCTATCTTAACGGAACAAGCAGTAGTGACTGTTTCACCTTAACAAGTGCCCTCCTGGTCCCTTTATTTCCGCCCTCCCTGCCTGCCAGGGGCCCAGAGCACTGTCCTGGAAGTCACACTCTTTGAGGGTCAAGCAATGAACAGTATTTACTTTGGAAGAACAAGCAGCCCTAATGGGATCAACCACAGAACTGGTGAGTCTCAATACTCAGCAGAATAAAACCATACGAAGCAGGTTAAAAGGCAGGCCCTGGGCCCTGGCCGCTATGACTCGGTTGGTTGAGCATCCTTCCTTGCACCAAAAGGTCGCCGGTTCAGTTCCTGCTCAGGGCACACGCCTGGGCTGCACGTTTGATCCTCTGTAGGAGCCATCCAGGAGGCAGCTGATCTATGGTTTTCTCTTAGATAGGTCTCTCTCTCTCTTTCTCTCTCTCTCTCCCTCTTCTTTCTCTGTCCATTCCCCTCTCTCTCCAAAAAATAAAAAAATAAAAATATTCCCAGATGACGATTTTAAAAATAAAAACACTTCTCATCAGTTTTACATTAAGAAACAGATGTACAAAAAAATAGAAAAAGAAAAGAAACTGAAGTGCATTTTCATGCTGACAAAGTAATTTTGTAAAGCAAAATAAATTATAAAATGTGTGCTTATTAACTTTACAGCATTTAGATGTTTGATACAATAATGTTGATATCCAATTGATTTCTCAAGCACATTTTTTCTTCTAATTTTATTGCTCGCAGCGAGGCAGAGATTTTGATTTATGGTTTCCAAAATCCAGGTAATTTCGCATGATTTTAAGTTACTCTTTACTTCATTTCACTCTAATGGCACGCACTCACAAAGACCTCTCTCCCCGACTCCCCAGCACCCAGTCAACTGCGACTGCCCGGCGTGTGATCCTAGGACCGTCAGGTGCATGACGTGACGTGTGTAACCGTCACAGTAGATACCTGGGCGTGTGCGTATGGGAAAAAGCATGTGCGCTGTGAATTCATCAGATCGTGCCTCAGGGAGCGGCCGGTCCATCTCCCCCGTGCTCCTGCATCGGGAGCTCACGCTCTGGGTGACCCGGGTAAGGACAACGCGGATGTGGCATCTCCGCACCCAGATGCGTCTGCTCACGTGTGTCTCATCGTTTCTTGTTTGTTTTTGTAAATCTTTTTACTAGCAATGATTTTACTTTAAAAAGAAAAGAGAAATTGGACATAGAAAGCAGATCTGCGTGGTTACGTAAGCTTCTTTATACGGTATTTAAAGGGTGAAAGGCACTTTTCACAAAGGAAATATGTATTTGCATATGCTCATAAAATATTTACGTTGAAATGTACAAAACACAGTCATTCGTGATCCCTTAATTAGCCTTTAAGCAGAGTAAGAACTTAATTAAAATATAATTTGTGAAGTCATTAGAGTTGGGTTATAACTCTGACACTGATTTTCGGTAATGAATGGGTCCCGAAAGCACACGATTCATTTGGCTGTTGACATTGCATTTTCTCTTCAGCACTTTCCTCTTTGGGGAATCAGGACATTTTTAAAAGTGACAGGCATCCAGTAGACACCATCACTTAAGAAATGAATTTAGAAAACGTTACCAAATGGCCTCCGATGAAATGCATCATCATTAGAGGAATCTCCCCTTATTGCCCAGCAGCTGCACCCCATACTTCCATCACCATGTAACACTCCATGTTCACCGGGTTGGTTGTTTTCCTTCCTACTGTAATGGGAGCTCTATATAGGCAGGGAATTTATCTGCTTTACTCATTGCTGTCTTTCTAGTCTAAAGTGGTACCTGCATATAGCAGGTGTTCAGGTAATGTCTGCTGAATAAACAGCCACTTCTTATTAAGTTGCATGGACATCAATTAGATGACACACACACAGTTAAAAACACACTCATAAGAATACAGTTTCAGCCGAAACCGGTTTGGCTCAATGGATAGAGCGTCGGCTTGGGGACTGAAGGGTCCCGGGTTCGATTCCGGTCAAGGGCATGTACCTTGGTTGTGGGCACATCCCCAGTAGGGAGTGTGCAAGAGGCAGCTGATCGATGACTCTCTCCCATCGATGTTTCTAACTCTCTGTCTCCCTTCCTCTCTGTACAAAATCAATAAAATATATTTTAAAAAAAAAATACAGTTTCAATATGACCAGACCACTAGAATTTAAATAAACTAATCCTATGTATCAGTAGTAAGTAATATTCAGTGAGCTAATCTATATAGGTCTTAAGAGGATGATAAACTACAGTCTGTAAGAAAATAGAAAACCAAACAAAAATCTATGAGGCTTGAAAATAAAATGTAAAAATAAAACGGGGGGCTCAGTTGGTAGGGCAGCGTCCCGTGCCCCAAAAGACTGCTGGTCCCATTCCTGGTCAGGGCACGTGCCGGGTGTCGGCTGTGTGTGATCCCGGTAGGGGGCGCGCAGGAGGCAGCGATCAGTCACACTCTCACAAGGACGTTTCCCTCTTCCTCTCCCTTCCTCTCCCTCTAATAATCAATAAACTATTTTCTAACATAATAAAGTAAGAATAAGAATAAAATATGTCTAAGATAACCATCCTAACTCTTGAGTTAGAGGAAATTCAAACTGCTATTATATTAAACAAAATATACAAGATGTAGACTATCTCATTTTAATAAATCGTTTTAGACACCAGCTTTAGAATATGTATTCAAGACATGCCAGGGGCTACAGGGAGTGGCAGTTAAATAACGCTCCTCCCAGGCCACCATCTCGGCCCCGGACACACGAACACGGATTTCTGTCTTCCCAGCACTGAGACTGACACAGGGTGTGTGGCCTCCCCACAGGAGGTACTAAAGCACGAGGAACGGTCACGAGGCAGGAAACACAATGGTTTGTCAAGAAATCCACATACATAGGTTTCGCACGTGCAAAGAGCAAGACAGCCAAAGATCAGGAAAACAACGGTGATGGTTTCAGACGCTGAATAATGAGGCTGTGCATGGATAACATGCAACGTTGCTTAGCAAAAACCGTTTTTTCTCCAATCCTGGTATATTCCAGAGTTGTACTCACTGGATACCGAGCTCACAGCTTCTGAAAACGGACCTAAGTCCTAGTATTACTGACCAGACAAAACATTCCTGGTGATACTGCAACTGCCCAATGCATGTTCCCCTCCCCCTTCCTGCCTCTTCCCACGGACACCCTCCCCTCAGGAGCGTCCAGATTTCTTCCTCATGCGATGAACCACCTGCAGAACCACTGCTGGAGACTCGACGGTAGTTCCGTGGTTAGTTTATTAAATATAGAAAGTTACAACAATGAAGTGTCAAAATCACAACCCACACGGGCGGAGTGAGCCAGGGATGCCCAAACAGAATTATCAAGATCTTAACGTCTGTTTTTGACGTGTGGTTTTCACATAACCAGCCCAACACATTAGCACTCCTCATGGTGCATTTAAAAATATATGAAGAGAAATTGGTGTAACAGACCATCTCTTTTGTGCCCATGCAAATGCATCATTGCCCAAGAAACTCCTAAAAATGATCTTTGAAGGGTGGTTAAAAACACTGTTTTGTTTTGTTTTTACAATTCAGTCTTATACTTTGCTGATTTTAAAAAAAATACTTGATGGTTAATAGGATTTTATATAGCTTAATGCAAATGGAAAGCATTTGTTTTTCAAATAATGAGTTGATGCTTCTCAAGAGATTCACTATTTATTGCCAGATTTTAATACTGAAAAAATTAGAGTCATCCACACACCTTAATTAGCCGGTAAAATCTTACAGAATGAACACTGATCTCTTACCTCCAGCGCTGAAATAGGGACAAGATGTCTATATGAACATGCATAGACATGCACACACACATTGTACACAGAAGTGAGAATTGTGTGTTGGCAAGAAATCTTTGTCTTTTCCTTGAGATTTTTCCAAACTCAAATTTTACTGTCTGCAAGCTATTTAATACATGATTACACACATACAGACACACTCACTCACACCCTCCCACACGCATACTCAAACACACACTAACACACACTCAAACATGCATTCTCACCCACTCACACTCACACATATCCACACACTCACCCACACACTCACACACACACATTTATGCAAACTAATACAACATTTGCTGATTACATCTGTTCAAATAAAAGGACTTCTGTGAAAAATACAAAGAAGATCTTAATTCATTGACATTTTTACATAGAACGTTTTTAGAGCAGATCTTGCAATGGCCAGGATTGTTTCACCAGAGAGCTCCGTTTATCTGCATGTCAGCGAAGGCATGAAGCTAACGGAGGAAACCACCTCCAGAGAGACCTCTGGCCAACATGCCAAACAGCTGTGAAAGCTGGAGGGAGAGTTACAGCTACACAGAGCCGTCCTCCGAAGTAAGAAGGCCGATACCAGCTCCCAGACGACGAGGAAACACAAGCAGCGAGCGGTGGCGGGGAGGAACCCTGGCACCCGATGCCCGGCGATGGGCCCGGAGCCTGTGACCATGAGACCCCCTTGGAAGCACCCACAGGGATGAGTCCACGCCCAGAGGGTGAGGGTGCCAAGCAAATTGCACAAAACAGCGGCTCCCATGTCAAATGCCAAGCTAAACAGCTGAGAACAAGAGGAAGGTGGCAGATTCAAACACCCCAGCAAGTACAAGTAATAGAAGAACGTGAAAGAAACTTTAAGTAAATCTATTCTAATTACATAAGCTGTTAAAGACAATAAGAGAAATCATAAAAGAAGGAGACAAAAAACAACAACAACAACAACAACAACTTGGAGGTCTTTTAAAGAAACAAACATTGAGTCTCGAATTGGTATTTACCAAAATACACAGGTCAGACAGTAGATCAGACCTAACTGAGTCACTGAATTAGAAGCCAGGTCTGAGGCAATCACCTGGAATGGAGCCCAGGGAATTAGAGATGGGAACGAAGAGGAAAAGAGACCGGGAGTCTGAAGGCTGCGGGGAGAAGGGCCAGTTCATATTTAACGGGGACTCGGGAGCCTTCACATTAAAGCAGACTGAATTCTAAGCAGAGTCAATCTTTAAAATTCACAGCCAGGTGCAAACCCGAAGAGAGAATAGGTTTCAAAATGTAGAGCAGACGTGGGGGTCAGGGATGTCTCTGCTATTTGGGGTTGTGGTAATATGTAGACACACACACGTGAATTAATCACCTCAAGGCCATCGTGCAGGTAAAATGTAATGTCCTTTATGTAATACTAATATAGCAGGAGGAGAAGATTCACTAAAGTGCATACAAATATATAAAATGGTATACATTTCATAGTCTCTCAATTGAAAACATTTGTCTACAGAAATCATTTGAACCAGATTGCAAAAATAGGACATGTTTTAGACACGCTGAAAGAAGGAATGAGAATGTATGGTTTATGCAAGAGGAAGCAATTTATTTCAACACTTGACATGTGCTCCTGGGCCTTTTTCAGATTCTTTGTTGAATAGCGATCTATTCTAGTCAAGGAGCCACTTAAGACTAGAGCCCTCACTATGCAGGCTTGAGGGCAGTGCTGTTACTCACCGAGTTGCGTTACCCGTGATGTGAGCAGGTGAGCCCTGTAGGTCTCTGCAATGGGGCCCAGTCCCTGAATGGACTACACTAACCTGGACTCAGCTGTCTTAATAGCCCCTGGACAAGAGTCTGGACAGGGTCCCCCCACATGCCACCAAACTACCCATGAAGACTGAGCAAAAGAGGAAGACTCAACATGCAACTGAGAACCAGGCATAGTAATGAGTGCCCAGGCAGACATGTAAGGAACTTTTACGGATAACAATGGAATTGGCTAAAAAAAAAAAAAACCCACAATTCTTGGTGAATTCATGTTTTGCAACCAGAGGCGCCCATCCAAAAGTCAGTAAGTAGCTTTAGCATCCCTCCTACAATTTCTGCCACTTGGTCAGGGATGTAAGATCTAGAGCAAATTCAGAGGGTGTGGGCAGTAGGCCAGGGCACCACTCTGCTATGGCGAAGTTGTTGCTTTATAATACAAAGTGCTACTCCCTTCCATTCTCATTCCTGTCGGTATCGCTTCTACAGCCACGCCCAGCCAAATCTCAGAAAAGAGCTGGACAGGAAGCAGGGACAGAGGCCGTGGGTGGCACACTCATGGCATCCCAGACAGCAGTGCGCTCTACGAGCGGAATGCTGCGGGCAGGGGCAGGGAAAAGCAGAACTGCACGCTGTGCATCTCAGGGGGGCAGGTTTCATCTCTCCATCTGCCTCAGGATCCAAAGTCACAAAAGATGCCCTTTTAGGGGACAGAACGGAACTTAATGGAACTTGCTCAGACCAGACCCTGAGCTGCAGCGGGGAGCTGGGCAGCCTCCCTGAGTGGAGCTGGTAGGAAGTGCTCACCTGTCCCCAAGCAAAGAGGAAGAGAGGTCCAGCACAGGCCCATGTCCTGTGTCTTGGCAAACACCTGTCCCCGATGGAGGTCAAACCAAAAACATATAGTAATATATATGGGTTTCATAAACAGCCTGCTCACAAAAAGAAATGGTTACCATCTCAAAGGCTTGACAGTGAGAAAGATCCTTTAAAGTCACTTCTGCAGAAGTCAGTGGTTTTTAGAAATAGGAACACTCAAGGGCTCAGTAGCCAATCTTCATAAAAGAAGAACAAAAGTCCTTATTGTGGTAACAGGTAGATGCAGAAATAAAACTTTACCCTTAGGGAATAATCAGACATGTTTACAAATATATATACACATGCATATTCATATATACATATATTCAATGATGTTGATAATAGTATTACTTATAATAGCAAAATATTGAATAAAAACATTAATATCCAACAATAGGGAATTGGTGACATTACAAAACCCTCTAGAGATTCTCAAAATGGCTTTTAAAGTACATATTCATTGGCATCATAAGCTGCCCAGTTGACAAAACCTCTTTTCATCTCCCCAACTTCAGGTGCTAACCAGCCACCAGTTCTGTGGAATGTATTTTCTCAATAGCCCTCAAACTAGCTCTCTTCTCCCTATGCTCACAGCTGTGGGATTATAATTCATATCATTCATTCAGCTTTTTCTATGATAAACTTGCCTGTACAATAATGGCAAGCTTTTTAAGCCAATGTGTATAATGATATCGCGGAAGAAATGAACAATATAAAGATCTGCAAGGCTTAATATAGCAGAGGTAAAATTTAAATTGAGGCAGTAATAGAAAAATTTATACTAAAGAAAATAGAAAGTAAGAGAAAGTTCTATAACTTTTTAAAAAAAATGAATTGAGATAAAAATATCGATGAAGATAATGACAGAAATTATAGGATCAAGTAATTACAGTCTACATAAAATATTTGTTCTAAGAAAGAATGTAGAAAAATTGTGACAAAAATGATAAACTATGACATCACCGAAGAAAACTTTCCTCGCTTGAGAAAAAGTTTCAAGCAGGTGGACAGAGTAACGCACTACATTAAAAATTAATGCAAAGAAAAATGCACATTCATAGAAGCAACTTTGAATTATACGAAAATACTGCAATTACCCAGACTGAAAATCAGTAATTAAACAAACAAAAACAGGTAAAAAAAAAAAACAAAAATTAGACTGGTCTTAATCTTTCAGCCACCACATGTTAGACTATAATGATGTTAAATATTCAGAGATTTATTTGTAGGAGAATGGTTGTAATTTAAGCATGTTAACAGTGATCCATCAAATCATGGTTCACATATGAAAAAATACGTCTTCAAAAAATTCAAGAGTTAAGAAATAGTGAACTCATGTACATGTATAGAGATATGAATCTAAATAAGAACTCAAGAAATGGAAATTTATGGCTTAAAGTTTTACGGATTTTTCCCTTATTCAGACTGGAACAGTCTTGGAAATTCTGTAGGACTGTTTGTTTTGATATGTCTTAGATAGGGAGAGGAAATTTGCTTCATGATTCTGTCAATGGTCTTTGTCCATTTTTATACTTGTCCCAAAATCAAGCAATGTGTTTCATATTTAATGTCTTTTTCATAATATTTGTTCCACTGAATAGCTTGGGGAGGGGGCGGCATGGGCAGGGTGGAGAGGGTCAATGGGATTAAAAAAGGGGGGACAACTGTAATGCTTTCACAGGAAAGATAAATTTTAAGACACTTAAAACGCACACTCAACTGTGGTTGGCTTGTTAGTTGCTGCAGTTAAACTGGGGAGAACTAACAATAATTTATCCTCCTGTGGCAGTTATGGCCATTATTCATCTCCTCTGCTAATTAATCCTTGAATGTTCCTTTGATTTTCTTAAAAACCATCATATGAAACATAATTTCAACAAAGTAAAATATATACATGTAGAAGAAAGACTGAACTAAAACATCAATACTATACTGAAAGTTATTATCTCAGATGAATGCTGTCTTTTGTATGAATTTTTTCCATTTTCCAAATTTTCTACAACAATCCTCTATTGGTTTAAAACTCAATATGAGTTTTAAATATGAAAAAAAAGTGAGTAAGTGCCAATAATTTTTATGTCATATGACAAATTTTAAAGAATGAGTTGTATAGCAGTTTATTTATAGATCCAGAAACATAGAAGCATGAAACAGACTGATGAATCTCAGAGGGGAGATGGAGGAGGGTGGGAAGGGATCAACTGAAGAATTTGTATGCGTATATGCACAACCCTGGACAGAGACAATAGGGTGGTGTGGGCCTGAGGTGGGGCCAATGGGAAAAAAAGGGGACATAGGTACCCTGTTTCCCCGAAAATAAGACAGTGTCTTATATTAATTTTTGCTCCCAAAGATGCGCTAGATCTTATTTTCAGGGGATGTCTTATTTTTCCATGAAGAAGAATACGGTACACATTTATTGTTAAATGAAAATAAAGGAAACATTACCTGTATACGTTACGGTAGTACGGTAGTTGTCAACACAAACCAGACAAACTGTGAATCCCACAGTATCAAGAATTTACTCATTTATTCAATGACAATCATGTCGTCATCTTCTGGAACATCATCATAACAATCCAATTCCTGAATTTCCTGGTGAATTTCTTGTAACTCTATTTCTTTCAGAATCAGTGGACCAAATCTCTCATGTTTAGCGTAGGGGGGGTGTCTTATTTTCAGGGGATGCCTTATATTTCACTCAGAAGGAAACTTGTAAGTAGGTCTTATTTTTGAAGGATGTCTTATTTTCGGGGAAACACGGTAATACTTTCAATAATAAGATTTTTAAAAAATGCGCTGTACACTATTCTCTACTATACATAAAGAAAGATAAGAATATACTTTGAAAGATGTTGACAATGGATAAAATTGCATTCAATGAATGATGGAGCGGTGAGTGATTTCTTTATTCCTTCTACTTTCCAATATTTTATTTTATAAAATAAACATGTATATATTTCATATTGAGAGTAAAATTTTAATAATACAGGTATAAACTTATATGTTTGTACACGAATTCAACTGATTATCCTATCATAAAACCTTCAAGGTCAGGATAACATTCATTGTGACAAAAATAAGATGTTGTTTCCTAAAATTGTCACCTCAAATATTAAAGTTGAAGTGATTGTGCATTAACATAATATTTAGACTTTATCTGAAAGAAGAGGAGAAGGCTAACACAGCTGCAGGGGCTGGAAATCCACGGAGCACCCAGAATCCTCAAATGTAAACCCTTCGACCCTCTAATGAAAACATCAAGCAAACATCGATCTTTCCTTTTTACTATCTGATTTCATTTGTCATTTGTCAAAGGACTTTTGATCTCAAAAGAGCTTCAGCGGAGAAAAGGGCCACGTGCCAAGCGATAAGACAGACAGGGCCTTGAAATGAGCACCGCAGGGACTGGAGCCTCTCTCCGGCCCGGTGTGGAGCCTCTCTCCGGCCCGGTGTGGCGATACCGCCAGGTGCACTGGGTCCCCACGCGGGCTTCCTGCCCGCGGCGGCAGGCGCCACTGTCCAGATCAGAGCGCCGAGTCCCTGAAATGACCAGAGCTGGGTGGGCAGGCAGCAAGCCCGCTTCCCGGGTGAGGGCGTGACAATGTATCTTAGCCGTGGACCCTGTGCTGCTAACGGCTGCTCCCGTATTTCTTTCTTTCTTTTTTCTTCCTTTTTTATTTTTATTTTAATCGTCACCCAAGGATATTTTCCCATTTGTTTTTAGGGGAGGGGAAGAGAGGAAAGACAGAGACACACACATCGACTGGCTGCTTGCAGCATGAGCCCTGACCAGGGCCCTGCGGGGAGGAGCCTGCAACCAAGGTATGTTCCCCTGACTGAAGTCGAACCCAGGACCCTTTGGTCTACAGGCCGCTGCTCTACCCACTGAGCCAGGCAGGGCTACAGTGGCTGCTCCTACATCCCCACAGCGGGGCCGTTTAACGGAAAAGGGGGAGTGACTTACAGAATTCCCTCCAGTGTCCCCTGGCCCCGGGTCCGAAGCCTCCTCACAGTCCCCTGTGAGCTGTGGGAGCGGTGCCACCAAACCACAGCACAGAGCGACGGGCGACCTTTCTCTTCGCTCCCTGCCGCTCTCGGGCCGTCAATCAGGGGCCGCCATGCTGGAGGGGTGGCATGTGCCCGCGGTGAGGAGCATCGGAGGCCGGGGGAGCTGTGTCTCAGGCTGGCCACAGGCAGCCTGCGCCGTAAAGGTGAGCCGTTCGCTCCAATTCCCCCCATGAATCACCGGCGGCGGCAGCCGGCCCATTAGGCGGAAACCCTCCATCTGGCTGCCAGGGGTCAGCGCGCCCTTTCCAATCACAGGTGTTTCTGAGCCGGCTGTGTCCTCCGGCCGCGCTCTTCCCGGCAGAGCGAGCTGCAGCCAGTAAGAGATGGCGTTCCTGGGGGTGCGGGCCCCTCCAGCACCCCGAGATCCTCGTTCTCCAGGCTTCCAGGGGGAGCTCTGACAGCCAACGCCAGAGGAAATAATGGGCCGAAAGCCAGGGAGATGGTCCCTCTCCTTGTGAGACGTGCCTGAAAGCTGCTAGCAAAGGCCCGTCTCCAAACCCGCACTCTGGTGCGAGCACAGGCCGAGGAGCCCAGACCCTCCGAGGACATGCCTGCTCCCTCGTGGAGACAAGTCACTCTGCTCAGAAATGAATGAGCCCACGAGGTTGCAAAAGTCAGTAATGGCTTCCCCTGGGGGGTAACAGCGAAAGGCTCTGAACCTCGAGATACTGAACCGTTAAGAAACCGGAGCCAGCGAAGGACTAGCATGTTTAACCCAACATCAGAGAATTCTGGCAGCAACCCGCCGAAGGTGAAGGGACCAGGTGCCGCATCGCACGCCTTCCTTTAGAAACGCAGCAGTGTTGGCGGACGGTGAGCTGACGTGACCTAGGCTGCTTGTCCCTGTACGGAAACCCGTACACATTCCATAATAGTTACATTTAGCAGCTTTCTCCTCATAGGGAGTTATCAGTCATGTCCATGACAACGGTCCCCTGGCTCCGGGTCTGTAGGTCATGACACTAAGAGCGAAGTAAAGAACATACCGGAGAAAAGCTCTGACCGGGGTGCCAGCCCCTCGGGGGCTCAGGATGGACGGTGCTGCCACCGCCTTGCCCCCGGGAGGAAGGCTGAAGCACCCGTCCGTCCGTGCCCGGCGCTGCTCTCCGCGGACGTTACCGGGGACACGCATTGCTCGTCGTCGGGAAAAGAAATGAACGTGTGGTTTTGAAATGTGAGGAGAGTCGGCATGAGCGGCCCTTGGGACAGCGTGGACGGCAGGAGGAGGAGCGTCTTCGTGGTAAGAGCCCGCATCTCCTGGGACTTGCCTCGGTGGCTAATCCCTAATCCGTGCTTGTCCTTCAGAATATTCCATGAGCATCCGATTAGGAATCATGGCGAGGCGTTTCTCAGAGCTCCCGTGACACAGCCATGCCCAACACCAAGTGCACGGCGCCCTCACAGGCGGGAGAGCGAGGCCGAGAGAGAGAGAGAGGGAGAGAGAGAGAGAGGGAGACACGGCCCCGGAAGCAGCTCGGTGGAGGTCCCAGGTGAGGGACAGCTCCACAGGCTCAGGGCTTCTCACACACCACGGGGCTGGGAGGGTGGGGGCTGGGAGGGTGGGGGCTGGGAGGGTGGGGGTGGGGGGAGGCAGGGCGATGAAGGCGCGGCCTGGAGGCAGACAGGGACCTGCCTGCGGGAGCTCCAGGCTGCGCCTTCCCCACCCGCTCTGCACCTCACGGGCCCGGCCTGGCTCTCGCTTTCTTAGAACATTCCAGCCGTAAGCAGCGGGCAGGCTTTGGCGATAAGCTGGTGCGGCCACAGAAATGAGCGCATTTATAGAAGCCAATGGTCAGAAACATGGGAAAGTGTGTTCTCCGTTACCCGCTTCACGTGAAGGTGTGGTCACCTTTTAGCAGAGACACAGCCTTGGATCCCGGTGTTAGTCAGCCGCAGCTGTGTCATCACTCAGGAACCCCCGGGGGTGTGCTGGGGGCTGCGTGCACCCCTCAGGCGGCGGGACCACACTCCGGGCGGCGCAGGGAGGGGTGTGCGCTCAGCCTCACCACCACGTGTACCGGTTCTGGTTTTATTCCGTTTCTTCCCATGTTGCTGGCGCTAAGGATCACTTACATGTCACACTAAATGTGAGACAAGAGGCCCCTGCCCAGCACGCGCTGCCATGCGGGTCAGGAGGGGCCTAGGGCAGGGCCCAGGCCCAGGGCCCAGACCCCGGGGAGGCTTCGGCTCAGTGTCAGCACCGCAGCCTCACGGGCTGGAGCTCCGGGCCCTGTCTTTTCACCCAAACTCCCTAACGCCGGCTCACAAACACTAGTATGCTACGGCTAACATATGCATTTTCTCGGAACAAACTTTGCATGCTAAATAGAGATGATTAAAAACATGGTTACATTGTCCTTCTTCACCTAAAAAATGTATGAGAGAATTCAACAAGGACCCGTTCAGATTGCTCTTACCAAATAGTTTGTACCAATTCTAAGTTCCTCCCGTGTGGCCAGCGGAGAACGGACTCGGCCTGGTAGCCGTCCTCACAGCACGAGGTGGGTGGTGGGCGGTGGGTGGTGGCTGGTGGGTGGTGGGTAGTGGGTGGTGGGCGCTGGGCGCTGGGCGGTGGGTGGTGGGCTGGTGGGTGGTGGGGCTGGTGGGCTGTGGGTGGTGAGCAGTGGGCGGTGGCTGGTGGGCGGTGGGCGGTGGGCACTGGGTGCTGGGTGCTGGGCGGTGGGCGGTGCCGGTGGGCGGTGGGCGGTGGGTGGTGGGCTGTGGGTGGTGGGCAGTGGGCGGTGGCTGGTGGGTGGTGGGCGGTGGGTGGTGGCTGGTGGGTGGTGGGTAGTGGGTGGTGGGTGCTGGGCGGTGGCAGTGGGTGGTGGGCGGTGGGCTGTGGGCGGTGGTGGTGGGCGGTGGGCGGTGGGCGGTGGGCGGTGGGTGGTGGTGGTGGGCGGTGAGCGGTGGGCGCTGGGCGCTGGGCGGTGGGTGGTGGCTGGTGGGCGGTGGGAGGTGGGAGGTGGGCGCTGGGCGCTGGGCAGTGGGACAGGCAGTTCGGGTGGCACCTCTGTGCCAGCACCTGGCGGCAGGGATGCGGGCTGGCCGGGCGCGGGCCCAGCTGGCCTCGTCTCCAGGACGGACGGTTTCTCGCGCCGTCTCGTTATTTTTAGGAGCCCCGTGTGCTGATCCTCCCCCGCTCCCCCGGGGTCTGCGGGAGGTGGGCATTTTAAACGACGTGTGTTGGGGCCCATCTTAAACCAGCGGCTCAGGATGGCGGAGCGTGTGAGACGGCGTTTCCACAGCTCCCTTCCCTCCAGCCCGCGTCCCCGTTAGCTGTCAGGAGCCTGGGGTTCCCGGTTCGGAGAACTGGGACAGGCTCCCGCTCCTTCTCCTGAACAGCCCAGGAAAAGCCAGGAGGCGGGGGATGTGGGGCCCAGAGGTAAGGAAGGAGGAGAGGAAGGAGGGGGGGGGGGGGAAGGAGGCAGGGCAGGGAGGAAGAAGGGCCAGGGACTGGGAGGGAGGAGGGAGGAGGGAGGAGGGAGGAGGGAGGAGGGAGGAGCGGCGGGAGGGGAGGGGATCAGAGAAGGGCTGATGTAGACCGGCGGGGCGGGGAGTCCGGGCGGGAGAGGCGGTTACGGAAAGCAGCGCCAGCGCCCACCGGCTCCTGTTCCCGGGACGCCTGCTGTAACGCGGGCAGTTAGCGCAGTTTCACCCTCCCCCCCAGCGACGGACCCCTCCACCCTCCTCTGAGTGGACGGGGGGACACACCTGGATGTTCTGCACGTTGGTGTGTCATTTCTCTTCCCTCTGGGATGCCGGGAAGGCCACCCCACCACTCCCCCTTCCCCCCGGCACTGACCTGGCCGGGGCTGAGGCCACTACACGGCCAGGGCCTGCGCACGGGCACTCGTTAACTCAGACACAAGTTGAAGGGCCCTTGGTGCCCCCGAGACCTGCCACGCGAGCCATCGGAAAGGAGCGCCTTCGCCATCGCCGCCGCCTGTGCTCTGGACGGGGAGGGGGGTGTCTACACGGACAGAGTCCCGTCATGTTCGCTGCCGTCAGCCGGTCCAGGAAATGCAGACAACGGGCAGGTGAACCGCGTTAGGTAAGTACGAGGTGTTTCATGGCTGACCATCGCTCACCCCCAGCTTCTCTGCTCTGTTAGAAAACGAATACTGACACACCGAATACAAGGCGGAGTGCGCCTGGAGACCTCCTGTTCCAGGTCAGACGCTCATCCTGCCGCCGGCAGCCCGGAGGAAATGGCACCGCAGACGCTCGTGTTCGCCCAGGCCCCGGTGCTGAGCGCGGGCGGCCTGACGGGGACCCCGGGCCCTCCCCGTTTCCCAGAGGCCGCCTCGCCATGGCCCTCCGTCCGGGTAGCGGCTCGGCCTGTGTGTTTCACTGCCGTCATCCTAATGCAGAGCGGCTGTCTATACGGTGACCGTGTGGCCATTCCATCACAATTAATTGAAATGAGCACTCGGTGCCCCGTCTCCCTGGCACACTGCAGTGCTGAGCGGCACATCTGGCGGCGCCAGCCGGGCGGGACCCTGGCCAGGCTGAGCGGCCTTCGCTGCTGCGACCTCCGACATCCCCCCAGGACCATCGAAGGGCACCAGCGGCGTGTCCCCCGCCCCGATTCCCTACCCCCGTCCGCCCTGTCCTCCCAGGTGGGACTAATGGCCGTTTCCGTGGGCACTGAGCTGTGGCGCCCGCTCAGGGTGGGGCCGAGAACCCTGACATGCATGGCCGTCTCCCTGTCTCCTTCATGCCACACAGCCTTGGGGGCCTGCTGATGGGGCCGGCCAGCCGCTCCAGAGCCCAGAGAAGGGGGCCTGACACCTTGGGGGGGGCGGCCTCGTCAGCCTCAGGAGGGGGAGGAGCCTGAGGTTTTTATTGGTGTGATTTTTATGTCCTGTAATTACTTAAAAGACCAAAGCCACTCACTTTTTATAAAGAAATGGGGCACGCCCTTTTCTGAGAAAGCATATGCCAGATTTGGGGACCTCAACGCTGTAATCTTGTGTAAAACGGTAAATAGACTAACAAACATAATAAAATACAAACAAACCCCCAAACCACGGTAAGTGTTGGGAACATGCACTCACTAGTATGCTACGGCTAAAATATGCACATTTTCACATAACACATTTTGCATGTTAATGTAGATGATTAAAAACATGATGGGAATGTCCTTCATCATCCTAAAAAATGTATGAGAGAATTCAACAAGGACCCGTTCAGATTGCTCTTGCCAAATAGTTTGTAACAATTCTAAGTTCAATAACTGAAAAGCAGATGCCTGCTCAAGGTTTGGAAATGTTGGATAATTCCGTGAAAACACATGCAGACACGCCAGGAAAAATGCAAACAATCCGCTTTGTGTGTTTTTTTCTATTAAAAGGGCAGAAGTTAATGCCAATGAACCTTCCTAAGACACTGATAAATTCCTCAGCTCCAGCATTTATCCGTTAGCATAAATGTATTTGTTGCTAATCACAAACAGCTCCTGCGTTCGCCCTCAGACCCTGCCGTGGCTTTGGTGAGACGGGCCAGTGGCTCACTCTCAATGACATTTGGCAAAACCCTTTTCTGTCCCTTCACCCGACGTGACGCTCTCACGCTTTTCTGTGTCCAGCCGCGAAGCCCTCTGGCTGATAAATTCCCCACAGCAGAGCCGATGACAGCGAAGACAATTAACCGGCAGAGGCCGGTCAGAGACGGGCATCCCTTCTCAAAGGGAACGAGCAGCCTCCTCCGGGTGAGAGATGGATGAGCTTTTACCGATGACCTCAGCGAGCCTCGGAGGAAGAGGCGGCCCCATTAGACGGGAGCCATTAGGCAACACATTTATTTTGCAGCCAATTAACCTTTTGTCAAAAAAGCGCCGGTGTGCAAAGGTCCTGGGGCGGGGGTCACCCTCGGCGGGCACGCGTGTCAGCGCGCGGCCACACGGCTGCAGGCGGGAGGGGCAGGGCCACGACGCTGACCCATCCACTCAGGGAAGCAGCTTCCACGCCCGGCAGGTGCCCCGCGGGTGGGACGTGTCTGGGAGATACATGCCTGTGCCCTCCGTGCCCGCCACCAGCTCCAGCACTTGGCGGCGGCCGGGCCGGCCCTGCCAGTTCTCAGAAGAGCAGAGAGGATGCAGGCACCAGGCACTGCGCAGGGCACCGCCCTCTGCCACTCTCTCTTTGTGGTCAGAATGTGACTGTCCGTCCAGGTCCGTGGTCGACAAGCTGCGGCTCGCGAGCCACAGGCGGCTGTTTGGCCCCTTGAGTGTGGCTCTTCCACAAAATACCACGGCCTGGGCGAGTCTATGTTGAAGAAGTGGCGTGAGAAGTTTAAGTTTAAACAATGTGGCTCTCCAAAGAAATTTCGATCGCGGTGCTGTTGGTATTTGGCTCTGTTGACTAATGTGTTTGCCGACCATGGGGCCAGGCGGACAGCTGGCCCAGGGCTCCCCCCGAGGCCGGCCCACCTCCTCACGTGGCTGGCCACACGTGTGCACCGGGCCAGTCCCCGCAGCCGGCGGGCGGCCCCCACTTACCTTCCACGCGATCTTGTTCCCTTTGGAGTCGTGCTCCAGGGCGATGGGGAAGTCCCCGCGCTCGTAGAACTTGCGGAAGGCCGTGGGCCTGGTCGGCCTCTCCTTGAATGCCCCTGCCAGGGGCGGGCCCTTCACCTGCGGAGGGAACAGCAGGGGCGGTTTGAGAGCGAGCCAGGGAGAAGCGGGAGCTCCTCAGGACCAGGCTGCACAAAATATTCTGGACGGTCAAGACCAGATTACTGGTAATGCACAAAGGAAACCTCACTGCTACAAACAGAAGAATTTTATAATCACTGTTAAGTGTCTACTTTATTTCAAGCTACTTTAGAGAGCATTCCTAGAAAATGTCACTTTAAAATGTTACTTTATACGGAAGAAAAGCTTGAACTTTAGTTTAAGAAGTTTGTTAATAAAGGCATTAAGCTCAGAGTGTTTAACTGGAGGTTTCCCAACAAAGAGGCAACAAGGTCATTTATGCAGCCGTTCCCTCGCGCTGTCTCTGGATAATACATGTTTGTTCCTGTTCTAAATACAAATGTATCCACAACCTTTATCAGACCATTTTTTTTTCATTCTACACAATCCATTCCAACCTTCCAGGTAATTCTAAAAATATGTACATAGAAAACCCAGCGAAAAACAGCTGACCTCTGGCAGCGTAATGAAGACAGTGGGGCTGCACATCACGCAGGAGGCGGCGACCGGACTGCACGCCTTTAAACAAAGGCCGAACTCCTCTTAGGGCCCCTTCTGGAAGCCCAGCCACTGCAGACGTTATTTAATGGCTCCAGGATTTTACTCCAATTTATTATTATTAAAAATGCAGGGCAAATAAGGAACCATAAATCAAACCGGGTTTGTGGAGAAATGCAATTAGGACCTGCCTGAGCAGTGGGGGCTGCCCATAAACCAATTAGGAGGAGCGGCTGGCGCAGCAGAACGCTTTTAATAAAAGCTAATGCGCTGAGAGCCACCGCACCGAATGCACTTTGGGGCGAGGCCCGGTGCCAGAGGCCGAGTGCGTTCGGTGAACGTGCTGTAATGGAGGCAGGGCTTGGACCACTCTGTCCGATGTCACAGACTAACAATCTGCCCGATGTCACAGACTAGAAATCGTGAGCAGGAAGGCATTCCAGGCTCTTGAACATTCTTTATCGTCGAGTTTGAACCGTTCCTTTTCCGCCGCTTTATTGTGGGCATCACAGGAGCTGCCACACACAAACCACCACCACGGAAACCGCCTTCGCCCTCAGGAGGGAAAGCCATGTCGAGTCATCCCAACGGGCCCGCTTGGCCAGCCGCTGAGACTGGAACAATAAAATGCCCGGTCACTGGTTTCCTGTCTCCATCCGTTTCACCCTGCAGTCTGGATTCAGAAAAACGCATCGGTTACGCCTCCGACCAGCATGAGCCGCATCGGGTCTGAGCCTCCGGGCCCTGGGGTGAGGCCACCGGGCGAGGCTTCTGAGGAAGACCTGCTGCGATCCAGTGTCTGCCCCGTTGGCAGCTGTGTTGTTTTACTGCATCCGACTTTCTGCAATGCCTGCGGGCACCCAATGGCCGGGAAACTGCTTGCAAAATATTACGCTAAGCGGATCTGACTGTAATGGTAGACGCGGCGGCCGCTCATACAACCAGGCGGCTCTTCCAGGCAGCTTGGACAATATAACAACCTAATGACAGGACAAAGCACTGTGACAGCGATGTTCTTGTTAGGAGCAGCCGGAAAAGATAATAAGAGCATATATGAATATTTATGTGGATAAATATTCAATAAACATAGATTACTGCCGAGTCCTGACAAGTCAGGCCCTCTGGGTCACGATGAGTGGACGAGGAAACCCACGGGAGGGGGGTAACCTACCTCAGGAGGACTGTCCCGCCGAGATGCAGCAGGACGGCTGGTCAGGAGACCGTGGGGTCAGGATGACGGATCTGAACCTCACAGCATGAGAGGGCCCAGGCCTTACGTTAGGGGGCAGGGGATGAAAAATGACAACGGAATCTGAGGATCGGTGTCCATTGTTTACAAGCATGATTGGTTTCAACCAGACAGACAAGGAGATCAAAGCATAGAGACAGTCCAGGCGCTGGCAGGAACCACAGAGCCGGCACGGAGCAGGAGGGAGGTCCTGGGACAGCAAAGGGACCTGGGCCGGGGCTGGACAGCGCTGGGTGTCCGCAAAGACAAGTGAAGACCGGGGCAGACACTGTCCCCCCCACGCCACTCCCTGCCCAGAACCGCAGAGGGCGCTGTGCTTACCTCCCTCCTAAGGGCCTGTGTACACTTGACCCACATGCCCAGTTGACCTCTATGTGACCGCCCTAGGGTGACGACCATGAGCAGCTGCCGCCGTGCTCCCACAGCACAGGTGCAATAACACAGCTGGCAAAGGAAGCCACACACACCCCCGAAATGCAAAATCCCGCAAGCTCCCTTTTTTCCAAAAAGCCTGCCTTTTCCCATAAACCCACCGTGTCCCCAGCTTATCACAGCAGCGAGCGCGCCAGACCTTCCCAGTCAGACCCCTTCCTCTCCTCTGCGCGGCCTCGCTGTTGCTCAGGAGTCAGCTTAATAAAATCTGTCTGGAAACTCCTCTGCGGTTGCCTCTCGATTTCTGCCTTAGGGAACCCAAGAACCCCAACGCTGGCCACAATCTGAGCCGCCACCCTCTGCCTCTGCGAAGAGGAGCTGTCACTGGGGCTGGGGAAACCCAAACTGGAAATGGCTAAGGCGCCTCGCTGGTGGAACCAAGAGAGCTGAGGCGCCTGTTCCATCACGGAGGCCCCGCCCTCTTGGGGTCATTCCTAAGCCCGGTGACCTCCCGGGGCCCCTCCCAGCCATCCCTGCCGCACAGCCCGCAGCCTCTCCCTCTTCCGCTTTGGATCACTGTCTTTCCCATTTCCCCACTTTAGTACAAACGCCGTATGCATACATTCCTGGACGAATGTTTATGTTTTCCAGATTAATACCAATCTGTATGACCTTTTTATACAGAAAGGTATTAAGCATTGGTTGCCCTGGTGGCCATTATCTCACCATCTCTGTTTTCCATTTGTATTTGTTTAACGTCTAAAGGTTTTAAATTATTTGTAGGAACGTCTTTTGTCTTTTTGCCTCCAGCTTTATCTTCTCTAGGCCGTTCCTCTGCCGATGAATATTCTAACAGATTAATTAAATCATATCTCTCATCGACTTAAAACCCATAAATTATTTCCCAGTGACGCGCTACACAAAGACATGTGCATGCTGACTGCGATCTCTGTAGTCATTCCCCTGCAGGCGCCCCGAGCATCATTCATACCCAGACCCTGCTGTCGCAGGCCGGCCCTGCACTCTGGTCGCCATGATGTCGCTGTTCCAGCAACGTGTACTTCTCCCTCGCCCCGCACTGCTTTCTCCTGAAGAGCTAGCACCTTCAAGACTCCGCACAAACCTCATCTCCTCTAAGAAGTCTTACCTAATAACCATAGCCCCACCCTTCTTCGCATTCAGCTTGAGGCACCTGCAGGACAAACAATTAGACTCGGCCATTGAGCCACAGTCTGTATCAGTGTTTCCCAAACTTCTCTCATGATGAGAATCACCTGGTGGAGTTGTTAAAACACAGATTCCTGAATCCCAACTAAGAAGTGCTAAACTAGAATTTTTGGGAACATATAGGTAAAATTGTATACTTAACTAGTGCTCTAAGATGTTATATACAGAGCACTAAATTAGGTATGCAATTTTACCTATATGTTCCCAAAAATTCTAGTTTAGCACTTCTTAGTTGGGATTCAGGAATCTGTGTTTTAACAACTCCACCAGGTGATTCTCATCATGAGAGAAGGTTGGGAAACACTGGTCTGTATGGAGGTTATTGGGGGAGGAGGAGTCCTAGGACCTGGGCTATGGAGAAGCTTTAAAAATCTATGGAAATTGGTGAGCTTTTCCAAAGGGAGAGTATAGGGTGGAAAAAAAGTCTGAGAACCCGGGCCAGTACCTAGAGATTGAATAGCAAGTGGATTCTGTGGGGGAACATGATTGATGGCAGGAGAATGGGGAAAGGATGGTGTCGGAGAAGTCAGGGAACGCCAGGGACACTTTTTAAAACGTGATACCAGAGGTCCATTGCGAAGAGAACTGGAAGTCCTCGGAAAATTCAAAGAGCTGGAGTGGCGTGCTGGGGAAAAGCCCGCCTACCATGCCCTGAGGGGTGAGTGGGACAGGGACGTGAAACCACACACACTCTTTGGGGACCTCCTGCCCTCGGGTTGGTCAAGGTCGGAGTTGCTGTCAAGGTGTGACTGCTGATGGAGGGGAAAGCCAATGGAAACTGAAAATGGGCACACAGAGAATATCAACAGGCACAGTACTTGCATTCAGGGATATTTAATCACAGCACCAGAATGGATTTCAGAACACAAGATATATTTATAACTAAAAGGGCCAGAAAAGGAAACGTATATGTTTTTCAGTGTTAGAAGCTTATCAATGTGAATTTAAGAACCTAAGGATATATAAAAAACAATATTAGAAACAGAATTAAGAAACTGGCTCAAACATCGGTCCTGCCAATATCGTGTGTGCACTGAACATGTAATGAGTCTGTATCCCCAGTCCCTGGAGACACAGGAAACCCAAATATCTGATCCTCAAGACAGACGTCACTTAGAAGAGCGGAGGAGTATCCCACAATCTTCCCCAGAAGTGAGAGGTGGTAAGTGCACGGGAGGATAAGAGAGCATTCTGAGCACTCGAAGATAAGCCTTTGCTCCTTTAAAACGGCTCCTTTTCATTAGAAAATGTTCTCTCGCCTTTCAAGGTGCCCGTATCTCTCAGCCGAACCAGGCAGAAATAGATGGTAATTGCCCACAAACCTGAATTCTGTCAATATAAGAATTAGAAATAATTACCAGAGAATTCGGTTTGTCTATTTATCACTCTTTGTTATTATTAAATCAGAATTAATTTGCCTGCATTTTCTGTATATGTCTTAGATCTAAATAATTATCAATTATTACCATAATTTTCATAGCTGAAAATTCACTACCAATGAGACCAATTATGTATTCCTTTCTATGTAAAATGTCTCATAGCGAAACCCACACTTGTATTTTGAAACTCACTTGTACAAATGGGGAAATTTTGCTAAAAATCTAATGCTTGTGCAGATTAATAAATTAATCTGCAGTGCTTGCAGAGACCATTTAAATATGATTAGCATAAATGAAAATTAAAGTTAGTATTATGACTATTGTAACACGTTACGTTTAAATTAGCACTTTCATATGATGAGTATGAAAAAACACACAAATAACATGGAATTTTTCAGATCGGTAGGATGAGAAAGATAGGTATGAAGAGAGTTTCCCGGAGTGGAATGACTAATATTCCAATTAAAAAAATTAGAGCACTTTAGTGCTAGACTTCACTCTCCTACCTGACATAAGTTATGCCTTGTTTGCTAGGGCAGTGATTGGCAAACTCATTAGTCAACAGAGCCAAATATCAATAGCACAACGATTGGAATTTCTTTGGAGAGCCACATTTTTTAAACTTAAACTTCTCTTTTTTTTTTTTTTTAATATATTTCATTGATTTTTTTTTTTTTTACAGAGAGGAAGAGATAGGGATAGAGAGTTAGAAAGATTGATGAGAGAGAATCATCGATCAGCTGCCTTCTGCACACCCCCTACTGGGGATGTGCCTGCAACCAAGGTACATGCCCTTGACCGGAATCGAACCCGGGACCCTTCAGTCCGCAGGCTGACGCTCTATCCACTGAGCCACACCGGTTTCGGCTTGGGGGGCCCATTTCAGCGGACACTGACAGCCAGAGCGGAGCGCTGGGGTCTGCGTGTCCTTCCAGACCGCCGCCCCCTCCAGAGCAGCCCCCACGCGGTGGCCGCTCCGCACAGAGTCTCCTGCAGGGTCCCGCCTCAGGTGCCAGGCGCCAGGGCGCCTTCCACTGCTCTGCCGCAGGGGAGGAGGAGGGAGAGATGGATGGTCTTTCCTCCCAGAACTAGAGGCAACAGCCAAAGCCACCGAGGAGAGCTGGAGGCCGAGGAGGCCGCCTCTCCGCTGCTCCCGGCTGGTGGCACAGGAAGAGGTGGCCAGGCGCAGTGCCCGCCGCGCTGCCTGCTATCGGCTGTCGCCCGTGAGTCAGGGAGATTCCGGCTGAGGCCGCGCCATTAGCCTCTGTCTTGTAGAGCCGATAACACCCAGGCGGCCAGACAGCCTGGCTAATCGCCGTCACCCTCCACGGAGGCCCGAGGGGGGAGCCAGATGGGAACGGGGAGTGTAAGGGGGAGGGAGGGCCTCAGGTATTCTGGCCCCTTCCACGTTCAACCTCTAAAGTGTGGCAAATGGTTTGTGTATAAACATATCCCTCCTTTGTCTTGGAGCAAAGTTAGTTCTTGCTGAATAATGAGAGTGAAAATGTTATTTTTGTCTGTGGGAAGAGACTATTACCATTCGCATTTTACATATCATGAATATTTTAATGGAAAATTTTTAAGTCCTTGTGTCTAATGATGCAAACTGATATTCTGCGGCAAGTGCTAGCTGTTTAATGGGAAACAACGTTTAGAGCTGTCTGCAATAAAAGATATTTATATTGGTGAAAACAGACTTCCACTGCGCCTTCGGTCTGCTGGCTCCCTCTCAATTACCCCGAGAGTTCACACAGTTCACAGAGACATTCAATGCCGGGTTACACCTTTTAAAGGCTAGTAGACATGTTCAGAAATTAATGTGCTAAAACATATAGGTTATCATACACACAAAGCACACGTCTGACAACTTAACTGAAAGATAACATAATAAGAAATACTAGATTATGGTTTTATCAGTCTGGGTTTTTCCCCCACCATGGTTTCCACCACAGCTCATTCTACCATAAAGGAAAAGTTAAGAATGTATCTAAATAGTGTGTTGTCTGTCCTATGTCAAGATATCAAGGCATCATACACTATGCAGGTATAATATGTTAACATGTTTTTATTTACTATATATGTGCATATATACACATATTCCTTGGTATCTAACAAGTGCTAAATATCAAAAGCAAAAATGAGTTCCAGGGTGAATATGTCTCTCTCCTTTGGATTCTAAAATTATGCAAATTCAATAAGGTTAATAAAGACAAATCATGAGCTTCATTTACTGTAATGTCAGGAGAAAAATTAACCACCAAAAGCTAGCTACGATAAGGCTCCTGTCACGTGGTTAGAAGGAAGAGATAAGACACGGTGAGTGCTGAGAGAGAGCATTGATGGATTCAAAACCACCGGGAGCAGAGATTAGCTCCGGGAGGAAGGGCCAGGGAAGGCCACGCCGGTCCTTTTAACGGTAGAAACGGGGCTTGCAGTGAAAAGCTTTCCGTAGCCATTTGGCAACAGAGCAGCAGAAGAGAAAGACCACCAAAATAAGAGCCCGAGAAACGATATTTGCCACCTCCTTTCTCTCTGGAAGCAGAGAGAGCTTTCGGACCATGGACCCCAGGATTGGACCCTCTGCCACGACCCAGGAGCCGGTCTCGGAAGAGCCGGCCGCAGGGCTGAGGAGGACACGGGACCCAGCGCAGCATCGGAACTAGATGCCAGAGAAAACCACCGCTGGGAGGCCCCGCAGAGGTGAACATGGTGACGGATACTTTGCCAATAAGTTTTAAAACTTGTTGAAGCCACCACTTTTTTTAAAGAAAAAAAAAAAGTAGAAAACGTAGGAATGGTGACAGAGAAGGGATGATGTGAGACACAACAGAGCTGACTGAACTCTGAGAACAAGCAGGAATAAAACTTTCCAATGATGATTATGGAGCCGGGAGAGGCAAAGGGAAAGGGACGTTTAAGAACACAAAGAGGACCCCGGTGACTGAACGAGGAGAACGGAGGATGTGAAGGAACAATAAAGGCTGCCAGAGGAGATCTGAGGCGTGCGGAACTGAGGTTCTCACAGAGGAAGCACAAAAGAATGAGAAAAACATCAAATGTGGGAAATTATGCTTAAAAAACCTTTTGTGAAATACAAGAACTACTTCCCTGGAATAAAGACAGAACTCCAGGAAGTGTTCTGAAGAAATTATCTCTCTGATCCAGAGGGAAAACAAAGCAAAGCCGATCCCGGAAACACATATTAGCAAATGTATCAGAGTGAAACAATAAAAAGACCTTTATAAAACTCATAAAAGAGATCAAGTCCCTTGCAAGAATCAGGCTGACTTCGCGTTTTACCGTTCTGACAGGTTGTGGCAGGAGGTGAAGGAGACATGCCCGGGGGGTCCATGAGGAAGAGCAGGCCACAGCCCTTATTCCCGGGGCGCCGGCCCTCCACATTAGCGTCTCCGTAGACATCGTTCTGCCAATCAAGCACGCAAAGGACAGGGTTACCGTAAACCAGGGGTCCTCAAACTTTTTAAAGTGGGGGCCAGATCACGGTCCCTCAGAGAGCTGGAGGGCCGGACTATATGAACTACTAATTCCTACTGTAACACCTCGGCTCGTAGTTTGAAGACCCCTGCTGTCAACCCTTTAGGAGACTTAGACAACCTCGGGATTCTCCGGGGAGCACGTGGGCTCTAGCACGTCAGCACAGGCTGCAAAGGCGCAGCCACACGCAAACGCCGGGGTTGGCACAGCCCAGGAGGGAGCGGAGAAGGAAGGCGGGGTCAGGAAAGTTTGCTCTTTGCTTCATCTATTATCCCAAAAGCATTCATTCAGAGCAGGGTCTTCAAACCACGGCCCGCGGGCCACATGCGGCCCGCAGAGGAGTCTGATCCGCCCGCCAGGTTTTTTGGGCAGTGAGCGCAGCCGAGGTGTTACAGTAGGAATTAGTAGTTCATATAGTCCGGCCCTCCAGCTCTCTGAGGGACCGTGATCTGGCCCCCACTTTAAAAAGTTTGAGGACCCCTGGTTTAGAGCATAAAACTGTATCTAACTGGTAAACACGAAGAAGGATAACAGTGACTAGAATAGGGGGGTACTATAGAGGGGAAAAGTGAAAATGCCAGCATTTTCATTGTTCACATTAGAGAATAGCTACTGTATAAACATAGGAGATTGTAGATGGTATATGCAGATATAATTGCAAAAATAAGCATTAAAACAAGAGAAACATGCATGCACCTTGCATGCACCTTTTCACATCCCCATGAGCAAAGAAGATGGAGCACATCTGGTGCTACCAGCTGACCAACAATCCCTGACCTGGGAATGTGAGGGAAGAGCAGGGGGTGGGACAGGACGTGGAATCCTGCTGGGTGGGGATGAACTGAGAGCGTCTCTTTGGGAAGCACTTGGACGGCCCAGGGGAGTGGCATCTACCCTGAGACCGGGGCGTGTGCCCCGAGCCTCTGCCCAGGGGAGCCCTCGCGTGCGGCTGCTGTCTTTCCCCGAGAGAAGGCCACTGGGAGATGCTTGTGAGCATGCTCACAGCAGCACCGTGTGGCACAGAGAAAGAGAAGCAAAGTCCGAAACAAGGAAAGTGGGTAAAAGTGACAGCATTTCCCCAAGGTGGACCGCAGCAGTAACAAGAATCCACTGCGGAGCTGTCCATGGGACCTGCCCGGAGGGGGAGCCTGGGCTGGAGGGTGATCAGCTCTCCATGGTTCCCCTCCTCAGCTCAGGGCTCAGAGAGAGACCTTATCACGGGCCCCTATCAACAGAGTGCCGCCTGCTCCTCATCGCTGCTTCCAGATTAGTCTATAAGATGCTCAGCAGACCAGTGTCCTGGGCTCGCCAGTTCCTTCTCCTGTTCTCTGTCAGTGATCTTGATTGGCATCCTAGCCAGCCAGGCACCTCGAGGTTGTCAGAAAAGACTGCAGCCCCTGCATAATATTAACCTCAAGCTTGCTGCTCGGAGGCCACCATTTCTTACCTCGCTAGAGCCCTAACCTTAAAACACGTCGCCACAGAAGTATGCACCTCCTTTAACTGTCCCTGATCCCCTCTTTCCACACCTCGTGGTCAATCAGTACACTAATCTCTCCTCCCCACTCCTCCTCAGCCCCCGGCCCCCTCTCTTGGGTGATTGTACTTTGTAGACTTGAATGCTGCTGTGAAGTCAGGCTCTCTGCCACCCTGTGCCGGCACCATGCAGCCGGGGCACCACGCAGCCAGGTTACCCCTCCCCGGTCCTCCTCTCTGCCGCTCACACAGGCCACTGTTTCATGCCATTTGGTCTCTCCTCTTCCCTCCTCATTCCCAGCCCACGGCCATGCCTCACATCATCGACAAAGAACACACACAGAGCGCTTCCCGGCGCTCCCCCCAAAGGCTGCGTGTGAGACGCCTGCCTGCGGGTGAGACGCCTGCCTGCGGGTGAGCATCAGCACCCGCCCCCTCGGGGCCCTCGGTCAGGAACGCTCTCCGGGACCGCCCTGTCCACAGCCGCCCGTGACCCCTGCACTCCCATCTTCCTCCCAGAACAGAGGACAGGAGGTGAAATCTACTTTACATCATCCAAATAGGGGGCAGAAGCACCAGGTGCGGCCGGTCCAAATGCACATGAGAGAGACACACACACAGGGCCAGGCGTACGCTGACCACACTCACATCTTGAGCATCTGCTGTTCCAGTCCCAGGCAGTCAGGGGTGAACAAGACAGGTTAGGTGCCTGCCACCGGGATCTGCAGTCCGCACGGACCAGGCCGCCCATAAAGCCGCCTACAGACACATGGTTCGAGGTCACAAGACCAGAGCAGGCACAGGAGCTCATGGCGGTGACATTTCTGAAGATGGGTAAGCTGGCCCCCGAAGAGGGAAGAGGGATGCTGAGGCCTGCACCAGGGTCCTGCTCTGTGGAAACGGGAACGTGAGGATGAAGCACGGAGCCAGCAGGGGCCAGCGTGGGAGTAGAAAGTGACCCACTGAGGCCAGCTGTCTGTCTTATGGGGGAAGTCCCGATGCAATGTGGCTGTTTCCTTCTAAATCCCACCCCGCTATAAAGCATGTCTCAATGTGTGCGAAGTTACAAGACCACATACACCGAGCGGCCAGATTATGATGATCTCGAACACATAATAATCTGGCCACTCAGTGTGTGTGTGTGTGTGTGTGTGTGTGTGTGTGTGTATGTGTGTGTAGTAGTAGTAGTAGTAGTAGAGGCCCAGTGCATGAATCCAGTGCATGAATTCATGCATGGGTTGGGTCTGGCCAGCCTAGCCAGGGGGAGGGGACATGGGAGATTGGCCAGCCTGCCTGCTGGTCGAACTCCTGGTAGAGGGGACAATTGCATATCAGCCTTTTATTATATAGGATATACACTGAGTGGCCAGATTATTATGTGTTCAGAGATCATCATCATCTGGCCACTCAGAGTATATAAACTGGAAGCATCACGCTAATGCCACCTAACAATGGTACAATTCTAGGGGGAAAACCTGCTTAGAAGTAGTATGCTCATTTACACTAACAACATTCTACTTCCTCTTTAATATATGTTTCTCCTTTGGAAATGTTTCCCAAACAATACACAATAGTACAAGCCTGAGGTTTCATGAGCAATAGATCTTGCCATTTCATGAGAGCTCTCTAATCAGATGTACCCCAAGTTTTAGAGGCACAAGGGGGTTGAAAGGGTGTCTTTCAGTCCTCCCGACTTCAGGTTGTCTTATACATGCGGGATCAGCGCGGGTCAGCTGAGAATGCTCTCAGGGACGCTTCGTGAGCAAAAGCCTCTTCAGAAGCCATGGGTGCCCGAGCCTCTGAAGGCGGCAGAACGCATTCCGTGCGGGGCATCCTGCGTACGGTGCACTGGAGGAAGGAACGCACGTGGCTCAGCTCTTAAAGGAAAGGACAGGTGCTCAATGAGCCAGGGCAGCTGAGAGGTGAGGGAAGGTGAAGACAATTAACTGTGCTGGAATGGCTAAGGCACATATGTCAAACACAAGGCCCGCGGGCCAAATCCAGCCCGCCAGGCCTTGCAATGTGGCCCGCACCGCGCTGTCATCACTGCACTCTGCTGTCAGTTTATGACATTGTCAGTTTATGACTGTTCAGTAAACCATTTGGCCCGCGATTTAGGCTGGATTTTAGATTTTGGCCCCTTCTCTGATTGAGTTCGACACCCCTAGGCTAAGGAGAGGGAAAATTACAAAGGGGACAGTTACTTGGATTGTTACAAAATAATAGAACACTCCACTAGGCCAATGGTCGGCAAACTCATTAGTCAACAGAGCCAAACATCAACTTTACAACGATTGAAATTTCTTTTGAGAGCCAAAATTTATTTATTTATTTATTTATTTTTAAAATGTTTTATTGATTTTTTACAGAGAGGAAATGAGAGGGATAGAGAGCTAGAAATATCGATGAGAGAGAAACATCGACCAGCTGCCTCCTGCACACCCCCCACCAGGGATATGCCCGCAACCAATGTACATGCCCTTCACCGGAATTGAAGCTGGGACTTTTCAGTCTGCAGACGGACGCTCTATCCACTGAGCCAAACCGGCTTTGGCGAGAGCCAAATTTTTTAAACTTAAACTTCTTCTAACACCACTTCAAAATAGACTTGCCCAGGCCATGGTATTTTGTGGAAGAGCCACACTCAAGGGGCCAAAGAGCCGCATGTGGCTTGTGAGCCGCAGTTTGCCGACCACGGCACTAGGGTATTCATGCTTGAACTAGAGAAGAGGAATCTACTTGAGCACGTGTAAAGGCTGGGGCCATGCATGTTTGTGTTATTTAATTGTTACAAAATAAATATATAGATATACAGATATATAGGTATACAAATATACAGATATGCAGACATATAGATATACAGATTTACAGATACACAGATTTACAGATATACAGATATATAGGTATATTTTCATCCCAGTCCCTGCGGTAATATCATTGCTAATTCAGAAGTATTTTGCTCATGCCAAAATTAACCAAAGGAAACAAGTATTTTTTATAATCATGTTAGATCTAGAAACAGTTAAGTATCATTTAGATATACGTACTTCGCTTCGTAAACAAATAATATAAAGGCAGAATCGCTTTAAGCAGGTAAGACAGAATTGCCTACTGCTTTAGATCCAGCTCTCGCATCAGTAATTGGCATTGGGGAATGGCAGGCCGCCCAGGCTGCAGGCCGGCTTTCTGTGCAGAGAGGAATATGGGTTTGGAGGGCGTGGCTCAACTCATCCTGAATTACAATCAAGCTCTTTTTATAATACTTTTGAGAGAGGTCTACACGAATCTGCACTCTACCCGGCCAATCATTTGGCACAGGTGTCCCCACCCTGCTATAGAAGGAAACATAGTGAGTGCAAACTCGCAGGAAATTTCCCATTGAGGAAGTCCAAGAGACTTAGGAGAACAGTTCAAATTACTATCTGATGTCATATTGGAGGACAAGCAGTTCACGTACATTAATGTAGGGTATTCGTAGGATTTGAAATGAACCTATGGAATAGGTTCAAATAGCTAAGTAATATGCTGTAAGAAACCTCATCCTATCGGAAAAGGAAAAAAGGGGGCTCGAGACCTGCTGTACTAGGTGGTACCCAGGTGATTCGGATCTAACTCTCAGCCCAAAGTTACTTAAGTAATACGGCCCTTTCTCATCTCAGTTCCCCTAAATAAATATGGCCCTCATTTATTTTTTATTTTCTTTAATATATTTTATTGATTTATTTCACAGAGAGGAAGGGAGAGGGATAGAGAGTTAGAAACATCGATGAGAGAGAAACATCCATCAGCTGCCTTCTGCACACTCCCTACTGGGGATGAGCCCGCAACCAAGGTACATGCCCTTGACCCGAATCTAATCTGGGACCCTTGAGTCTGCAGGCCAATGTTCTATCCACTGAGCCAAACTGGTTAGGGCAATATGGTCCCCATTTAAAAAGAAAACAAAAACAAACCCGTCCTATAACTTCATCAAAAATAATTTGAGACAGAAGTCTATAAAGAAAAATATGCTCCTTAGTGTAACTTATACCTTGAAAATCAACACGATTATGGATTTTTATGGTAATCTTTGTCTTTTTTTTTTCCAAAGATGAGTTGTTAGTTTCCTATAAATAATAGGTATGCTCAAATATTTGATGTTCCAGCCCAGTTGTACTATAAAATGAAAAGACATTTATATAGTGTGTCCTCAAAATATGTATACACACTTGAACAGCTGGTAGCTCAATTGATTCTTTTTTTTTTTTTTCATCCAGACTAAGCTTTGAACAAAGGAAATTCTTCCTAAAATGCTACTGGAAGTTTGAAAACATAGTTGACATACAAACACCATCTTTATAATTATTCAAAATGTATAGAAACTTTAACAGCTGATAACTCACTTAATTTCCATTCTTTTTCAGGGAAATAATGGGTACTTTGAAATAACGGGTGAAACCAGACTAAGCTTTGAACAAAGAACATTTACCCATTAGACTTTTATATGAGGATGCCTAAAAGATAAAGTCTACAAAACCAGCCACAGCTGAAGGATTGAAGGCTCACAAATAATGAATGAAATGATTGTTGACAGTTCACGTTATTGGCAGTGCCTGGACCAGAACGGTCACCAGTTTAAAAACAGGCATCAACAAAAAGTTACTCATTTCTGTCCATTTTTTACAATTTTGAAAATGAACTGTATGTTCATAAGCACTGACTTTATAATCATTCAAAGTCTGTATATAATTTTGGGGTACACCTTATATATTTCACCAAGATTGTTACCTAGTGGTACAGGAACTAATGATTGCCTGACAGAAATATTATAAAAGTGATTATAGCAAAGCTCAGTCAAGGTTCAATTATTCTTTTTTTTATATATATATATTTTATTGATATTTTACAGAGAGGAAGGGAGAGAGATAGAGAGCTAGAAACATCGATGAGAGAGAAACATCGACCAGCTGCCTCTTGCACACCCCCTACCAGGGATGTGCCCGCAACCAAGGTACATGCCCTTGACCGGAATCGAACCAGGGACCTTTCAGTCCGCAGACCGACGCTCTACCACGGAGCCAAACTGGTTTCGGCAAGGTTCAATTATTCTGAAAATGGTTCCCAACTTTTTTCTTTTATGAGCAAACGTTTATTTAGAAACTCGCCGAGATGGAAGTGAGCCAGTTGAGCTGCCTGGGCTCAGGAAAGAAGCCACAGAGGCACAAGAGGGGCCTCGGAGCCCTGGAGAGAAAGGGAGGGCAGTCCTGGGAGAAGAGGCGGCGCAGACTCAGGTGCTCAGAGGACGCTGGCCCGGGCGGGAAGGGGCCGGGAAGGCGGAGGCTTGCTCTCGAGAGGGAAAGAGCTCACTGGCCCTTTGTCCTTCGGCGTTCTAATGGTGGGGTTTTCGGGGCAGTCCCAGGGGGCATCTCCATCGAATATTCATCAGCTTCCCTGGTGTGTCTGCCCACAGGTCCGCACCAGGGCCATCAGTCACCATGCTCCTGGGTCAGCCCTGGTGCTGGCCGCCGGTTCGGCTGCTTTGCTGGGCCTGGAGCTGAAACACAACTGAGGCTGGATGTTCTCTCTAGTGGGACCTGTGGTCAGTAGACGGAGGCTTTGTTCCCGAGATTATCTGATGCTGATCCGAACCGCACTGTCTTGAGGGCTTAATGCCTAAGGGAGTGGCCGTGCAAGGGCTTGTACGGAGTCCCATGATCCTCCTCTAAGGGGGTCTACATGACCATGACCATGACATGTCAGGGGAGAAGGGTGAGGGGAGGGTCAGAACTGCCAGAGTGGCGATGGGAAGGCCGGGGGCATGCTGGGAGAGGGAAGGTCACCCTGGGAGCGAGGTCCGTTGCTAGGCCCCTGGGGCCTTCTGAGCTGGTGCCGTTCCGGACCTGCTACTGTTCCTCCTCTGCTCGGGCCTCACTGACGGCTCACGCCGTGCCCCACCGCGGACTCTGGGCCCTGATCACTTTGAGGGAAAGGGCAGCGGTCTCTCCTATGGCTGCTTCCTGCTGGAGAGGGGCGATGCTTCAAGACTGTAGGAGTCACCGTCACCGCCCTCTGCTACCATGGCCAAAAAGGAAAAAGGCGCCTTCTCTGTTCCTTTAGGTTCCTTACTAGCAACCGATATCTTTACTTACAAACAAAATAAAAGATACAGTATTTATTCCAATCAGTCTTTTAGAATTACTGTCTCAAGATTTTATTTATTTATTTTTTAAATATATATATTTTTATTGATATTTTACAGAGAGGAGGAAGGGAGAGAGATAGAGAGCTAGAGACGTTGATGAGAGAGAAACATCGACCAGCTGCCTCTTGCACACCCCCTACCGGGGATGTGCCCTCAACCAATGTACATGCCCTTGACCAGAATCGAACCTGGGACCTTTCAGTCTGCAGAACGATGCTCTACCACTGAGCCAAACCGGTTTTGGCTGTCTCAAGATTTTAAAAGCCTGGAGTGCTTGTTCAACCTTGGCATTGAACTAGCTTCAGTAAGTTTCAAAAAAAAAAAAAATCCAAGGAAAAGCTTGGATCCGTGCCTCCCGACTCAGTAATATTAATGCTTTACATTTTCTTTCTAAATCATGTGTTGTTGGTTTTAAGAAATATTTTACACACCAACAGGAGCATGCAGATTATTTATAATCATAGATAAATATTTAATAACAGCTTCAGACAAAGCTTTGCCTAGGAAATGATATATATCTCTCTACATATAACTATATATAGATATATAGATATTAGACTACATATACATGTTAGACCTCCTGGTAATTTCTTACAAGCGTTTAGAGAAATTAGAACCTTAAAAAAAAAAACCTCAGTACATTTCCATCAATCAAGCAAAGGGAATTAATCTAAGAAATGTGCTGACACACAGAAAAATAAGGTGCTAGTTATTAAGGCCTGCCAGTATCTTGTAGCTTCTCCACCAGGTAATAAAGCGATAAGGACAGAGTACATCAGCAGCCCTCATAAAACTGGTAGGTCTTCCTGGTCTGCCGGGGTAAGAAATAAAACACAGGGAGCTACCCATAAACGAATGACCCAAAATCAATCTTCTCCCCACTGCCATGCAGCAGCCTGGGCAGATCACATGTTTTCCCCCAGTGTAAACTGCGGCTCACGGCAGGGATGTCAGTATTACTGCTCACAGAACTGCTGCTCTATTGTGGCATTTGAAGTGGTTTTGGAAACGATGACCAATACATACCATATTCGACATAAGAAAATATGGTCCAAACAATGCATTGGGTTTTTTTAATGAGCTCTAAGTCAAACCTAAATGATACAATGCAATTGAAAAAAATGATAGACTCTCTTCTTACTGGAGCTTTGAACAATCCACAAGGACAACCTCCACACATAAAAGAGAGAGAGAGAGAGAGAGAGAGAGAGAGAGAGAGAGAGAGAGAGAGAGAGAGAGAGAGAGAGAAACTTAACAGCAAAATTTAAAATTGTATTAGCGCAAAAAACACCTGCTATTATAACAATCAAAACCCCAGATCAGGTTTACGGTGTGAAACGCATTAACATTTTGGTCTTATTTTCTGATCACTATCTGAAGCAGAGTTGTGTCGAGGAGACTCTCCTTCAAGGCAGCGGACAGGAGAGAGGGCTGACTCCCAGGCCAGCTCTTACTCACGACCTGGCGAAGGGCACACAGTATTGTCCGCCCTTTCCCCTGGCTGAAATTCAGGAAAAAGCCACGGCTAACTGCAAGGCTGGGCTGGAGATCAGAGCCTCCCTGTGCGCCCAGGAACATGGGAGACACGTTCTAGGGGACTCCAGCCTGGGCTCCCGTCCTCCCGCCTCACTGCCAAATCTGCCTGTGCTCTCCGCTTCACCCAGAGACGGCAAAGAGTGAACAGGCCAAGGCACGCTCGGTCTTAGCGCCTGTCTTCTTGGGCTTTCGTGTTTCTTTCCAGGCAGTCATATGTGCCGATAACCACCGTCCTAGTGCTCCTTCTGATTCCTGTCCTTGCTTCCTTGCCCTCAGACACGTGTGCTCTCTGCATGCACGTGCTCACATGTGTGACCATCCATGTGGCTGCCCTGAAGCTACCAGACAAACCAGTTGGGAAAGCCGTCTCTGTGATCATTCCATCCAGGCTGCATCAGTTTGCTTAATCTCTTTGTTCAACAGTTTGTTTCACTGGGCTTTTGCAGCTGAGAACCTTCTGGAAGATAGTTATTACTATTTTGGGTCAGGAAGCAGTTGCAATTTCCAAACCTGGAAGGGTTTTCATCACTGAAGTTTCTCCGTTCCCATTTTCCTCTGAGGAGAAATGTTCTCTCCTCTTTCCTGTAACACCTTGCCTGCGGCACCGAGAGAAGCCACGCTGCACTCTCATTCTGAGCCTTCCTGAGCATCTCCCCGGAGCCACAGTCCCTGTAAGCACCAAGTCTGCCTTCCAAACTGTCAAAGCTCATATTAAAAAATATTTGTCATAGAGTCACAATATCGATCCGTCTCTACTCTGTCTCTTTCTCCCAGCCCTGCTGCCCCGCTGCTAAGCCATGAGCACACATGTACTTTGAGATTCTTGTTACAGCATCACCCCATTCAAGAACCAATGTCTATTTTAGGAAAACACCCCAATCAACAAACAATGTCTATTTTAGGAAAACACTATCTGCTATCTTCTTCTCTCTCTCTCTCTCTCTCTCTCTCTCTCTCTCTCTCTCACACACACACACACACACACACACACTCAATCTCAGTGGCCAAAAACTAAAATCACACAGAGCCCAATGCAGATGTTTTGCTGGTGGCAGCTTCTAACGCAGCCCTCCCACCTTGGGGGTCTACGTTCCCCAGGTCGCCCCAGTCCTTTCCCTCTGCACAGGATGTGGGGAAGCTGAGATGACGTGGTTCTTAGGACAAGGGCTGGAGTGGTGTCCATTAGCTAGGACTCAGCCACATGGTCTTCATTGCAGGGGGCAACGAACCAGAGGGAAAGAAACAGACTTGTTGAGCTCCCAACATGTGGTTGAGCGAAAAACAACGAAGCTCGACTGCGGGGCATAAGGAAGAGTTGGAGAAATGCAGACTCCAACTTTGTTCTTCTGTGGGAAGACAATACCCTACATGTATGATTTTCATCTAAGCTATAAAGTCAATGAAATTATAATTCAACTCATGGAATGGTTAAGAAACTTGACCAAATAACTGCAAATTTATATATACATAAGCTTAAGTGACCATCCAACCAGCTGACCGGCCTGTAGCTATGACGTGCAATGACCACCAGGGAACAGAAGCTCCAACCGGTAGCTATGACTCACACTGACTACCAGGGGTCAGAAACAATGCAAGAACTGCCAAGCTGCAGTGACTTGGCAGCGGTGGTTCTCGGGTGATCACAAGCCAAACCAGAGAGGAGGGGGCCCGATTCTGAGGTGTGTCACCAGAGCCCGCCCTCTTGCAATCCGGGACCCCTTGGGGGATGTCAGAGAGCCCCTTTCAGCCCAATCCCTCAGGCCAGGCAGAGGGACCCCACTGGTGCGTGAATCCGTGCACTGGGCCTCTATTTTATAATAAGGAGTAAAATATATTAAAAATGACAACTAGGCACTGGAAAAGATTCAACTAATCTTAGGTTCAACTAATATAGAAACAAGGAGATGCCATTCTCTCTGAAACAGTTAAAAAAAATGTGTGGGCAATATCAATTGATGACAAGTGTATAAGGGAAATACAATCATATTCTGTTAAAAGGACTCCAAATCAAACATTTTTAGAGGGAAATTAGATAATAGGTCTCAAAACTTATGTTACTATTCTTTGATCCAGTAATTACACTTCTAGAAATTTATATTAATGAGATAATTGGAAAGTTCACAGACTTACTCCCCTAAGTACAAGAATAATTATTATATTACATTTCAAAATAGAGAAAAACTATTAAATACATCTAAATTAGAAACTAGTAAAATAAAAGAAACTCAAAACTACCACCAAAAATTACAATGTAAACTAATTACTCACATAGAATAACATGGCAAGACACTGTGAAAAATGAAGCCCAGCAGATATGATGTAATTTCATTTTGCTAGTAGCAGGTGAGTGTGTGTGGCGGGGGAGGGGAGTGCAAAGTGGAGCGGAGAAAGAGAATTGAGAATTGTGGGAAAATGTTTAAAATATTGAGAGTGGATTTTCATATTGTCTAAAAAAAATCCATTTTCCCAGTCAACGCTTGGATAGAGCACGGATGTATTTTATTACATGGGACAGTCCTGTTTTGAAATTGTAAATTAGACTGGCTCCAGTACCTTCACTTTTATTTTCAGCAGATAGATATTCTGGGAAAAGGTATGTGAATGAAATAGGTATCCCTTCTTTTCACCGCTTTTACATGTTCAGCTGTTCATCGCATGTGCTCAGACCTTGGCTGTTTGCCGGGAAGGGACTGGGCCACCGGCCACCGGAAAGGGCGGCAGAGGGACGTTGCTGGGTGAGTCAGGGGTTTGGGTCTTGCCGAAGCTTCAGGATGGAGCGAGCGGGAAAATGATTGGACACAGAGTCAGAAGACCCCTTTCTGCTGCTACGAGATTGTCCAGCCATCTGAGCTGGCGTTTGCCCAGCTATAAAACTGAAATAATAATGTCTACATTGCAAACTTGGAAGAATTAAATTAGGTAACGTGTTTAGAAGCTCTTAGAATTCCCATTAGAACTAATTTTTAAAATACTTTTCTCCTAAAAGTTTGCTTCCATTAAAGCATTTGACAAAAGTTATTTCTGAATTTACATGAACTTTGGGATAGAAAACTCTAAATTAAGTTAATATAGTTCATTTTTTCCAGAACACCTTCCCGCCCCAAAATTTCTCTTAATTAGGTAACTCAGCAGAGGAGCACAGCCAGCATCACAGAAACCCACAGGTGCGCAGCCACAGCCGGTTAACGTAAGTGCCGTTATAATTGCTCTGACTTCGCAAAGCATATGGCATTGGAGAGCTGACTTTCAGAGACAGTGCTCTGATGTACAAAGACAATCACCTGAATGAAATGCGAATTGCCTTCAAGTAAGAACTGACTGGCTTACGCTGCTCACTGATAAATCCCACTCTGAGATGTAGCATTACTTGTGCCCCACTTACTTTAGTGGCTGTTTTAGGGTTTAAACATTATTCCTACATCCCCGTTTACTCTCAAATGACAAGATGCCAGGCACCCAGCAGAGGACATGCAGACCTTCCCTGAGGGCACCTCCTTTTCTCCCCCCGCCCCCGCCTTAATGGCACTGCAGTCACCGGCTTCTGCGCCCCTTATAAACCCTGCACTGCATCGCTGTTTTGTACTGAAACAGTAGATTCGTTTAAAAGACTTAAATAATCAGAGGATATTAGGAATTGTGTAAGGAACTTAGAAACACAAAGTGCGTTACTCTGCAGGCCCGGGTTTTAGCCCCGGGTCCCCTCTGGCTGCTGTTCCTCCCGCGTGTCTGGGGTGAGCACGAAGCTGCGTGTGCCCGGACAGCCTCTGACACGCTGCTCCCGGCTCTTCACGTCGCATGTGCACCTGTTTCCACTCGGACTGTCTGCGCCAACGGCAAGCTGTCCCCCAGCTCCACGGCGGGGGAGGTCCCACGCAAAGCCCACACACCCTCCATTTCATACCCAGAAACTTTTCTCCCAGGAATGACCTTGCCAAGATGTCGGCAGCTGCAAGTACCTCTTACACGTGTTTCTCCTTCACGTTACTGTCCACGTTCGTGCCAGGAATTAGTCTGAACCGAGTCTGAGAAAGGGGCCCAGGAAGAGCACGGAGTCAGTCTAGTCTCAGCAGCTTCTCTAAGAGGCCACGAACCCCACGGGCGCTGCTACCGTGGCAGCCTGTGCAAATGCCACGTCCTGCTCTCTGCCCCCTGCCCAGTCAGCACTCCGTCACTCGGGACCAATTGCATGCGGATGAGAACGTGGAAACAAGAGAAACTTTGATTTGCTTGAAAATCATAAAACAATAACGTATGACACTATCAGAGGATGCGGGCTTCTACTGCGGGTTTGTCCGACAGAAAGCACTGTCCTCCATCCCCTGACAAGAAACCTATGCCTCAATGTCAACGCAAAATGGTTTAATTAAGAAGACGCCATGAAAATTATAAAACCATTCAGAGAAAAAAGGCATATGGAGAAATAAATAACAACAATACTAGGAGGATAGGTGTTTCAGCAACAGAAAAGAGGATTGTTGAGTAAATCTCTTTGAATACTGAGTGACAACCACTATTATCCTACCATTTCATACCCAGAAACTTTTCTCCCAGGAATGACAGGGAAATATTTACCCTCCAGAGACCTTCACTAGAGGCAGGGGGAACACAATTTCAGAAGAGGTGCACAAAGGAATGGTGAGCAAACACAACACTGAACATACAAAAACCTATATACAACAATAAAGTAATGTTAAATCTGCAGGGTTGAAAAAAGGAGAGAACTGAAAGGCTGGAGAACAGATATGAATCTGAGTGTGTCGTCATAGCCTACGTATTCTAGCATTCCCTACACATGTGGATGCAGGAGTTTAAGTAGCTTAAATTCAGATGTTATTTATCTCAATATGCTCAGTAAAAGTTCAAGCGTAATGTCTAATAAGATAACTAATAAAATAGAAATTCTATGTAATACCCCCAAAAGAGAAAAACTCATAGAATAAGAAACACAATGATTAAAATGATAATAAATAATAAAAATGATATAGAATGAGAAAACCAAAATTCTAAATGAGGTAGAAATAAATTCAAATAAATCAATGATCACAATAAATGTAAATGAGTTAAATTGGCCATTGTCGGAACAGGTAAGATTTAAAATAATAATAAATAAATAAAAATAGCTTATAGGCTATCTTCAAGAGCCACCAAATAAATAAATAAAGTAAGTAAGTAACACACGAGGAATCAAAGGAATAAAAAGTATTACAGTAAAAGATGGGGAATATATTCCAGGAAAACATTAAAAGCTGGAGAGTTTATGTCAGATAAAAGAGACTTTAAGGCAGAAAACAACATTTTTAGAGACACAGAGGGTCACTGTATAATGATAAAAGTTTTAGTCACCAGGAAGATATGATAATTCTGAATAGTAAGTACCTCATGAAATCACCTGAAAATATATAAATGAGAAATGTATAATTAAGGGAAATGAGGAAATGTATCATTATAGTGGGAGACTTCAGCTTAGCTGTCTCCCTTACAAAGTCAAGCAGTTAAGCAGATCAAACAAACCAAATGAAAAAAATTCACATATATGTGTGTGCGTGTGTGTGTGTGTGTGTGTTATAGAATACGTGAACAATTCAATAGCATTTCTTATTCTTCTTGAGTACTCCTGAAACTCTTATAAAAACCTATAGGTGGGTAGGTGGTAGGTGGGTGGGTGGGTGGGTGGGTGGATGAACAGGTGGTGGGTAGTAAGAGCACAGACAGACGCACAGAATGCAGTGTCTTTATAAATATAAAAGCTTGCATTCTTGAGAGTTTAGCCTATTGAAATTTTTTATTTCTATTCTTATTTGCATTTTAAATATTAATTCATATTTAAAATAAAACTGTGAGAAAGAAAGGAGATAAGTTGAGCAGAGTCCATTAAAATATAGCTGAGATAGTGAGAACAATTAGTTTTATAACCAGTGAGTAATTGGGATGAAGCAATGTAAATTACTGCCATTCAGTCTTCTGAGTCTAAATCTGGATGTGAGTTAAGAGGATAATCCTAATTTTTTTTTTTAGTAGGGTAGCCCACAAAGCAAATGTTTCAATATTTAAGCTTTCAAAGTGTCAAATCTCAACTCTTATTCTAATAAATTAGCCCATTACAAATATACCTTTAAATATTCATTCTGTTATAACAAAATGTTAAGAAAATTTCAGAAAAAGTCAAACGATTGAATCTATATCACTAATTATAGTAACAGGCAATTACTACCTTGAAATTTATGATCATGGTAATATGGAGTATTCTTTTTTTCGTTTTTTTAAGAAGAAAATCCAAGGTTTTATAAGACACTTTAAAAAAGAGTTAATTTGCATTTCAGGAGGATAATAGAGTTTTAAAAAATTCATTCCAGGATTTGCTCGCTTGCCATTCAGTATCTGAGAATAGCTGGAGAAACAAGAGCCAGGAGTGAGGAAGAGAGAAGGAATAAGAACATTGCCAGCTGGAGTTTGATTAGAAATAAAATACTGTACTTTCAATGTGAGCCAAAGGAAAGAGCATTCTTTAGTTCTTCTAGCGATGTCTGTGCACCTCACTCTCATGAAGATATATGTAGATTCTGACCTGATCACCGCCCTGCATGGAAAAGGGAGCGGATAACAACCCGTGAGCACTGGGTGGTGGGGAGTCAGGAGCTGGGACCCTCATTTCCAGAGGATGGAACACAAGGACCCATCCCATCGTCCTGTGCTGTGATTTAAAGCAATATTCCACCAGGGCTGTGACTTTATGATATGAAACAGTCCTTGACTTTCATAATTCTTAAGCACTTCCCCTGATCATTTTGCTGATGTATGTTCTATTTTTAAATCAGAAGGATAATGGATGTGCCTCCTACGCTGTAAATTAGGTTTTCCCTCCGAGCCTCGTCAGCGCGGTGGCAGTGACCGCCCGCGTCCCTCCCCTGCGGCTCCCGCCAGCTCCAAGGACGGAGGGCCGGCTCAGGAGGGCCCGGGGCCGCCTGTCCCTCGGGGAACATCTCGGGACCCGGAATGCCGACTGCCGGCCATAATGGTTTTATGTTCTCGCCAGCAGCTGAAAGCAGAGCCAAGCCTGGCTGTCACGTGGAGTTTTATTAATCAAGGGCATTTAAAGCCGGAATGGACGTTGTAAAATCTGAACGTCTGGATACTTCTGACTTGTGTGAAGCCAGTCCTAAAATGTAGAAACACAGGGAGGCTGCCGGATCGTGCACTGGTTTCAAGGAAACAGAACCCAGGTGCATTTAGCAGATATTTTCTGTTAAATGTCCCCTTAAACGTCACTGAAGAGAAAACCTGACCCGTCAGTGTGGGTATAGAGATGAAATAGTGCACACCCAGGGGAAACGAGTATAAATTCTTAGCATCAAGACACAAATCAAGGTTACAATTTGCTGTAAAATAATATTATGCTCAAATCAATAGAGGCCTTCCTATCAGAATGAAAAGCAAAGATTGTGTTTAAAAAATGCAAAACTAATCTTCTTCCTGAATGGATTACTCACTGCTCTACACATAAAGCTGATTTATAACCGGGTGTCTCCCGCACACAACATGATGCGAATAGCAGCCTACTCACTAGCCCGTCAGTGCCCAAGGCCCTGGGCTTCCCAGTCTTGCTAAGCCCTGTTATGACCAAAGCGGGCAGGGGAATATATATATATATAAAACTATATATATATATATATATATAGATAGATAGATAGATAGATAGATATAGATATAGATATAGATATATAGTTTTATTGATTCCAGAAAGAGGGAGGGAGAGAAACAAACATCAACTCATTGATCGGCTGCCTCCTGCATGCCCCCTGCTGGATATGGAGCCCACTACCCAGGCATGCACCCTGATTTCCTAGTTCATGGGGCAATGCTCAACCATTGAGCCACACTGGCCAGACAAGAATACATACTTTTTTAAAGTCTTAAAAAACAACAACAACAACATACCGATGCGCTATTGTGGGACCCTTTAGACTGAACCCACAACTAATGAAAAGAAAGGAATCGCATGACTCGCATGATTCCATCTCCCTCCCAACCCCCCACCCCGACCACCGCCACAGGCTCTGCCACGTGGGAGGAACAGGAAGAGCATGGAGACCGGCAGGGCCTGGCCATCCACCACGAACCACCTCCCCAGCCTCGGTTCTCGGGGTCTCTGCTGAAGAGACAGCATCCTCACCGGCTCCTCGGTTTGTCCCGCGTTTCCTCAGCTCGGAATAGACGGAGCCCGTTCCCCACCTGCTGAAGTGCTTCTCCGGCTCAGAGAGCCCCGGGCCCACCTCACCTGCAGGGAAACTCCCGTCGGAGCTGGGCTCTCCTCCCGCCACACGCCCCTGCCACGCTGAGAATGCCTTCCCACGGGGTCCCTCCCGTCCACAACTGCTCACGGAGAACTGATAAGACAGCAGGCAATGAGCGTGACCGTGAGCATGGCCGTGAGTTCTCCGCCCGCACAGGGCTCCCCACGAGACCCCTGCACAGCTTTGGTTTACAGTGTCTTAGAGACACCATGAAGCATGCCGGCTCAGCGCCACCAGGAGCCTGAAGCTCCCCTTCCTGGGTGTCTACCTTGGGCAGCTCACTCGGCACTGGTGAGTCCACTTCCTCACCCAACAGTGGGGGTGTCACATCCTCATCCACGGCTGTGACAATACACAGCTCAGCACTAATGGTGGAGTGAGGTGTGGAGAGCGGCTACAGTGTTTGGACAGGTTCAAGCCTGGCATTAATGAGAGGGCACAGTCCTCTCACAGCCACATGCAAGTCCCAGCGTGGAGGGCAAAATGATAGCCAACAGCTGTGGTTGTGAGCCAGAACCTGTGGTCCAAACTCGTGGCTCCACGTGCCTGAGTGATAGAGGCTGCAAGGAAACAAAGCTGGACCAGGTGCATGTCGTTGAGGAGGATCGAAACCCACGAGAATGTTGTAAACATCCTGACCACGCCCGTCCTTTGCCTCGTGGCATGTGCTGTAAAATAAAGACACGGCTTGTCAATCCGTGGTGCTGTCGCTAGCTCTCCATCAGAGAGGACAGCGTCCCACCGAGACCCAGCTTTCATTCTCTTGTCTGTCTTTTCTCAATCCTTCGCCGCCCCTCTCAGGTTCACCTTTAGCCATGCTGGTGCGGCACAGTGAGATGAAAAATTATTAAAAACCAAAGCACGCCTGGGTTTCTAAAAGGAATAGCATACTTGGACTTTGTGGGAAAAATAAGTCTTGATCCTGTTCCCTTCTGTTTAAAGCAGTGGTTCTCAACCCTTCTAATGCCATGACCTTTTAATACAGCTCCTCATGTTGTGGTGACCCCCAACCATAGAATTATTTTCATGCTACCTCAGAACTGTAATTCTGCTACTGTTATGAATCATAATGTAAATATCTGTGTCTTAGGCGACCCTGCTAGCAGTTCTCAACCTGTGGACACGAGTGGCCAGGAAGCCACAGAGGACTTCATCCTTGTATTTCCTCACACACTCCCTCCTCCCAGCCATCAGCGAATGCCCCCGGCCAGATGGATCACGATTCTGGGAGTCCCGCTCTCTCACCTCATTGGCTACCATTTCAACCTTCTCCCTGGTTCACTCTCCTCAAGCCATTCTGACCTTCTTGTGGTCCCTCAACCGTCGCATCAAGCCATGGCCCGTTTCCACTGGCTTTGCGTGGCACTTAGAATGTTCCTTGAACCCCTCCCTCGTCCTTCCTTTTCCATCTCCTCTCACTCTGCTCCTCTCACGGCATCCTGCTGACGTTCCTCCTGCGTTCCACACACATTCCTGCCTCTGAGAGCACGTCTGTGCTCTTCAGGGTGCCAGACACTCCCTCCGGGCTCACCGTGCTGGGGCTGCAACAGCTACTTCTGTGGGAGACGGGAAGGCCCCCCCTTGGCTTGCAGTAAGTCACCGGGGCACCGTGCAGGTCCCCGGGGGCTGTGTGTGTGTCACAGCTGGCAGCTCACACCTGCAACCTCCTCCGGAGGACTGCGCCTGGGAGACGGGAGCAGCCGTGCCCAGAGGTGCCTGGGAGGCAGCCCCCACCCGCATCAGCAGGTCAGCAGCCAGACTGACGGCTGCGGGGCCAGGGGAGCTCCTGCACAGAGCGCCCTCCTCCGCCGCTGGCAGGACTGAACCTCTGGTGCCAGCTGTTCGCGGGGTGGGCGCTGAGCTCCTCCCTCCTCTCCTGTGCACTTCCGCCCAGCAGTCTTGTCCTGGAGGCTCGCCCTTCGCTAGTTGCTGGCCCAGGAATCCCTGCCCCCAGGCTCTGCTTCGGGGCAGCCATAATCGAGGCACACACATAAATAGCTGAAGGTTTATTTTCAAGAAAAATAGTCCTCATATAGGCCTTTTAGAGCACTGTGTTAAACACAAATAATACACCTGCAGCTGCACTTATATTACTGCAGGAAAATAATAATAGCTCATACTTAACCACATATTGTACTAAATGAGTTTTCAACAATCCTAGTTACCTAAGGTTCTTGTAAACGATTTACTGCCTCCATATATCCAACATGTACATGTTTCCTGTCTAATAAGGTATGTTCAGACCTGGTGAAGGTGGTGAAAGGCAGGAGTCCCTGAAGTATTAGTTCGGGAGCATGATTCCTAAGAAAATAACGGTATGGAGTAGCTGCATCACAAACTCCATTTAAATGAGTAACAGCCCACGTTCCTCCTCCTGCGTCTCTCCTTCGCGCCGGCTCTTGTGGATGTGGATGCGGATCTGGAGATTCTATTACCATATATTTCCTCACTGACCACGGATATTCTCAGGATGTGAGGTAATGTGAACATTCCCCAGGCTCTCACAACCTGGAAACCATAGCTAGATGTCCTCAAGGGGCCAAAACCCCAGCTTCACCCCTACACTCACGGGGAGACACTGTATTCGGGGGTGAGCAAAAGTAAGTTTCCGGTTGGAATAAATATAAGGAACACAATTATTAGTAAGTAATACTCCAAGAGTGAACTCTGTTTCACAGCCCACAGCTATGAGCCTATTCTAGCCCACCTTGCAAAAGAAAAGGGCACGGCCCGGGCTCACAAAGCATTCTTACCCCATCAGCACCCGGTTAGTGCTTTATTCCATCAAACATGGTCTTAGAAGTGCATCCATAAGTTCCGTGGTAATCAGTGAAAATCACCTGAACATGTTTTCTAGGGAGCAATTTCTCATTAAGTGAAGACTGCTCTACCCATTCAATTCATATAATAATAACGGAAATTTCATGTCAAGACTTCAAAAATATATACTATTGCTTATATTGAAAATAGAATCTAAATTTTACAGATACATGATTATTTTTATTTAAGGCTAAGAAACTGGCTCATCTTCAGGTCATGGTATAGACATCTACATCCTCACATATCTCTCTCTCTCTCTCTCTCTCTCTCTCTCTCTCTCTCTCTATATATATATATATATATATATATATGTGTGTGTGTGTGTGTGTGTGTGTGTGTATATGTATATGTATGTATGTATGTATGTATATATGGTTAATATGCTAAGTGTCTGACCATTCGACAGGCACCTATGACACACACTGACGTTCAACACACAGGCATGGAAACATGGAACAGACTGATGAATCTCAGAGGGAAGGAAGGAGGGTGGGAAGAGATTAACCAAAGTCCTTATATGCATATCAGAGGCCCGGTGCACGGATTTATGCACTCACTGGTGGGGTCCCTTAGCCTGGCCCATGCCCTCTTGCAATCTGGGATCCCTTGGGGGATGCTGGACTGCCTGTTTCGGCCTGATCCCTGCAGGCCAGGCTGCACAAATCCATGCACTAGTGTACTAATAAAAACAGCTAGCATATTTAGCAGCCAACCGTCTTAATGTTTTGAATATATTATTTCTTAATCTTCATTCCCTGTGAGGTATGCACTCTTGTTGCCTTTAACGGATGAAGAAATAGAGAACTATCTCAGCATGTGGATATTAGAGCTGGGATTCCCCAGCCAGGCAGTCCATGCTGTCCATGTCCTTAATGACCGCCGACCATTATCTGTGGATCTATACGGAGTGCCATAAACAATGACCAAGAACTCACATGACGATTAGTTAAAAGCTGGGCATTTGAAATCGGGTAGGAACATGTTAAAACCCTGCACTCAGGTGGGAAATATGTTCCAGCCAAGCGAAGGCAACCTAAGCGCAGGTGTGCTTGGAATCAGTCACGCGTTCCAACCGCATGCATGTCCCAGGCATCAGGAGCGGGAAGGGGCTTTGAAAATAGCACGCGTCAGCTCTGGCTGGAAGGCCCAGCTGTTTGAAGCATAGTCCCATGTGCATCAAAGGTTGTGGGTTCAATTCCTAGTCAGGGCATGTACCCCTGTTTCCCCGAAAATAAGACAGTGTCTTATATTAATTTTTTCTCCCAAAGTTGCACTAGGTCTTATTTTCAGGGGATGTCTTATCTTTCCATGCGCTAGGTCTTATTTTAGAAGGATGTCTTATTTTCAGGGAAACATGGTACTAGGTTGTGGGTTTAACCCCAGTTGGGGCCCTTCTGACTTTTTTTTTTTTTTTTTTAATATATTTTATTGATTTTTTACAGAGAGGAAGGGAGAGAGATAGAGAGCTAGAAACGTCGATGAGAGAGTAACATCGACCAGCTGCCTCTTGCACACCCCCTACCGGGGATGTGCACGCAACCCAGGTACATGCCCTTGACCGGAATCGAACCTGGGACCTTTCAGTCCGCAGACCGACGCTCTACCACTGAGCCAAACCGGTTTCGGCCCCTTCTGACTTTTAAACTAATACATATTACCTATTCAAAAAATAAAACAATGTGTAGAGTATAGTACACATATCTAGACAGATGTTTGTCCCCTCTCGGTTTAACAAATCTAATTTTAACTGTGCTTCGGGGCGAACAGTCTATGAAAACTGTGGTATGTTTTTTGCCTCTGTCCCAGCTCTTAAAGGAAGATGAGAGCTCACTTCTAAAGACGCCATCCATTTGCCCTGCAAAACACGTTCCGCGGCTTCAGACGCGTTTCTGGGTGTGTGCGGAGTGAAGTGCCCAGGACTGCATTCGGAATGCCCAGCACACACATCTCAACGACACGTCACTTAGATTACGTCACACACACACACGTATCCGAACATGTTTCTGCTTCAGCAGGTGTCTTTGTTCCCTGTCTGGACCTATATCTAAAGACAGACCTGAAGGAGGCACCACAGTGTGCTCAGCCTTGGCCCTGGGGCTGAGGCGAGCCAGTCCGTCTGCCGTCCTAGCTCTGTGTTCGGTCGCCTTCTGCAGCAGGTGGCTCTTTCTGTGGCCCTTTGGCTTCCTGAGATCCATGGGTGTGGGGGATCTTTTTAAACCTTGGGAGTCACAGATAATGTTTTGCTTATGTTCTTGTTGAAATCAGGAAGCCGATGGAAGGCTCCAGAACAGTTGATGTTAACGGAGATTCGTACCGCTGGAAGCCGCTGTCCCCGCTCCGAGCCTGGCACCCCTGCTCGGTGAGGGCCACTCTGCTCCCCCTTCTTCCGGCTCTTCCCTCATTCTCCACTTCAGACACAAGGCAAACCTTTAAAGACGACAGAGCTCTCTGCCTTCGCAAACAAGAGGCCCAATGTGGCTTCTCCCCGTGCACACAGCCCTCCGCTGGCCATGGCCGTCTCTGTGGCCACGTGCTCAGGAGTTTTCTTCTGCCGAATGTTTTCACCGGCTGTGCATCTTGTTAAGCAGCTGAAATGTTTCAGATGATTGGCATCTAAATAAGTAATATTTTACTGTGCTTCGTGGTTTTCTCCAACGATGCATCTTGTGCGTATGAATAAAATGAAAACTGGTTTCATTTGTGTAAAATGCAGAGTTCAATGTGGAAACAAGTTAAATGCGTAACAATAGCATTTGAAGTAAAAAAAAAAAAAAGGGCAGCAACAACACGACAATCTAGACCAGTGTTTCCCAACCTTCTCTCATGATGAGAATCACCTGGTGGAGTTGTTAAAACACAGATTCCTGAATCCCAACTAAGAAGTGCTAAACTAGAATTTTTGAGAACATATAGGTAAAATTGCATACCTAACTTAGTGCTCTGTATATAACATCTGTGTTAGAGCACTAGTTAAGTATACAATTTTACCTATATGTTCCCAAAAATTCTAGTTTAGCACTTCTTAGTTGGGATTCAGGAATCTGTGTTTTAACAACTCCACCAGGTGATTCTCATCATGAGAGAAGGTTGGGAAACACTGATCTAGACAATACTGACCACAAAGCGATATTCCAAAGAGAAGTGTTTTGGGCTGGAATGTGAAAATTCACCCATGCGCTGTTGGGAACGACAGGCGTGTAGGCCGCACAGCTATGATAACAGTACCCCCACCGCACTCCTTCAACCAGAAATACGTCTCCCAGTTTCCACAGCAACCCAATCAATTCTGATTACAAATGCAAGCAGAGCAATTTAGGTCCCAACTAGGGAAAATGAGGAGTCTATTTGTACATTTAGAGAAAATTTGAAATTAGCCTATTTCCCTCATCTGAAGGCCTCTGTGTGATATTCACAATTAAGATAGAGATTAAAAAGAAAAGAAAAAATTCTAACAGACGGTGAACTACATTTTATAAAAAAAAAAACTATTCTCTTTATGTCTTGCAGAGACACTGAAGACATCAGGACGGCTGCTGGATGCGTGGTACTGAATGAATTCAAGGAGACATGTCTCTCCTTTAATTAGACACCAACATTTAAAGGACTGATGGAAACGTGAATGATTCCAATAATCTCTACTTGTTCGGATTAATGCATTTAGCTGTCAAATTAGATTCTAAAATACTTCGATATGAAATTTCCCTTCTTATAATTTTATTATTTACTTAGAACATAAGGATCATCCTAATTAACTATACCTGAAATACCACCCCGGTTAGATGTTATGTTGATTTTAATTGACTTTACTGGGTGACATTGGCTAATAAAATGATACAGGTCTCATGTATGCAATTCTACAGCACATCATCTGAATATCACACTGTGCGTTCACCACCCAGAGTCATTTCTCCTTCCATCACCATTACCCGCTTTCCCCTCTTCTCCCTCCCCCTCCCCTTTCCCCGCTTGTAACCACCATAGTGTTGTCTGTGCCCATGAGTCTTCCTTTTCTGTTCTTTGCTCAATGCCTTCGCCCTTCTCATCCAGCCCCAGCCCCTCCCCATTGGCAGCCGGCAGTCTGCTCAATGTATCCATGCATCGGTCTCCACTTTGTTAGTTTATTTTGTTCATTAGAGTCCACAAATGAGATGTTTTGCTAAGTTAAAGTGCTATCTCCAACGTTAAGTAAATCCTTTATAGAACTGCTTGAGTCTTGCATATCACCAAAATAAAAATAATGTGTATGGTTCAGAAATCCCTTTCCCTAGGGTAGAAGTTTCCAGAGTGGGATTCCTCCTGGTGAGGTTAGTGCATTTGTAAAACATGGTCAAGGCCAACAGAGTGGTTAGGCCAACATGAAACAGTGCCTTCCTGGGCACACAGCTCACTCGGAGGGGCTAGCATCGAGGACATCAGGACCTTATAAATCCAGGAAGAGCTAGGACAGGCCAGCCACAGGTTTGCAGACTGGAGAGAAATAGTAGGCCACCGTCTCCTGAGCACTTCCCCTTGGCCTCCTTGTTGCTGAAACGTGACTTTTGGACATAATATTTCATCATTTCTCCATGAGGACGCACTGACGTCGTAGCTGTGTTCTACCTGCTGACAAGCATTGCGGCTCTGCACGTGTGAGCCCAGTGTCACGTACCGGCGAGGACCGAATGGGGAGGAGAACTTTGAGACAGACCACAGGCCTCTGGGGGAGGAGATGGCAGGCGCCATGGGAAGGTCTTCCGGGAACGAGACTCCCTCCCTGGAGGGTGGGTAACCCGCGATGGTGCCCTCCTGGCGTCCAGAGATCCCTCTGCACTTGGGCCAGATCATTTGATCACCAGAAAAGACTTGATTTCCTTTTCTTTAGCCTTAGGGATACATGCTGTAACTTATGATCCTAGAATAATTTTAATGAGCGAAATGACAGTGTGAACGTCTAAGAAATAATTTTTTCGAATGCGATAAAAAAATTTTATTGGTTCATTATTCCAGTTTAATGTGCTATCATTCAAATTTTCAAAATTTGCTAAATTGCAGATATGCATCTAGGTCAGCAGGAGAGCTAGCGGCTGGCCCTGGGCTGGAATAAATTTATGGCTCCTTGTAAAATGGGAGAGATTCCTCAGATATCATTGAAAAAATATAAATGAAGGCAAACATAAATCTGATTTTTATGTACAAGGAACAAATAAATCTCAGCGAAGGAAGCAAAGTGCTAAAGCCCTAACTACTAAAGTTTTTAATGAGAAATTCTAAACACGATATCTGTTGGGGAATCTGCAATGGAGAAAGTAAATATTAGCATAAATACATATAGTAGAGAAAATGAGGAAGATTCTGTTTTCATATGCTAATGTAACAATACTTCCAGAAGGCTCCTGGAGTGAGTGCATGTCCGATGCCACATGTAAATTAACATGGGTGCTTTTCCTTTATGAGAATGCTTCTGTACACAGTGAAACCCTTCACATTGATCACAATATGAAATAAAACTATTTTATTATAGATAAATAAAATAAAACCATTTTATAAGAGAGCAGCTCACACCTGATAATCTAATCACCAGCTGGTACGTGCTCTGTAAGATCTTAAAGATGTCAAGGATGGACCTGCTACTGCCATCAGTGACTTCACGCCCCCGCTGTGGGTACAGTGAAGACGACCTGGTTTTGATCCTCTCTACTTTTTTTTGTATGTTTTTTATTGATTTTAGAGAGAAAGGGAGAGAGAGAGAGAGAGAGAGAGAGAGAGAGAGAGAGAGAGAGAGAGAGAGAGAGAGAGAGAGGGAGAAATGCAATCGGGTGACTCCCATATGTGCCCTGACCAGGGATTGCAACCATTTGGTGCACAACACGACACTCAACCGACAGAGCCGCACTGGCCAGGGGATCCACTGCTTGGCAGCCAGAGCAGCGAGTCAGTCCTCTCCAGGGACTTCGCCAGGAGAGAGGACACGCCTCCACCCAGAGACTTGGGCAGCAATGCCCGGCTCAGCTATGTAACAGCCAGGCACTGAAACAACCCCAGTGCCCACCAACAGGCGGTCAGACAGGGCGGGCTGCGCCCAAAAGGTGTGTTTCTAACCATGGAAGGAATGAAGCATCGGGACATGCAGCCCCGTGGCTGCGTCTCAAGGTGATCTGCTCTCTGAAGGAGCCAGTGGACAACAGGTGCTCCTGCTCTCTGAAGGAGACGGCAGACAACAGAAGAAGAGCATGTTCTTCAGAACTCCACCTGCAAAGCGCCCTGGACAATGCCAGCTGGCCTACAGGGGGGACAGCGGATCCCCGGGTACCCAGACCCGGAGGAGGGGTGGCGGGGACTACAAAGAGGCACAGGGAGCCTCGGGCGACGGATATGTTCCATATTCTGATTGCTGTGGCGACGTCACAGTTGTACATGCATGTCAAAACACATCCAATTCTACACCTTAATAAATGCAGTTAATTGCTGGCACCCTGATTAATCTCTCTGAAGAAAAGAAGTAGTCACACAGCGTATTACTGTATTACAGATTAGAAATACCTGTGGTAACCTACTTAAAAATGGTGGCCCACATTTTATTCAACCCCAGCAGTTCACTCCCCCCACTGTCCTCACTATGGCACTTCTTATGTGTGGGTGCCGGATCGGGGATGGAGGGAGGACTCCGTGGTGAGAAAGCAGGTGTCCGCCTGTGCTTCTACCAGGAGACGGAGGGTTCTGGTATGGCTCTGGCTTCGCTGAGCCTCCTCTCTCCTTCTAACTGATTCTTGGCTCACTTTGGGGCCGTAGCTTTAGATACAGACTCAAATATCTGTCTCTGCTGAATCCTGGGAAGGTATCTCCCAGGTCTCTCTCATCTTAGGTCCAACCCTGGCTGGATCAATCCGGCTGGTTCTGGTTTGCCAGTGTTAGCTCTGGACCCACAGGTCTGGGCACTCCGAAAGGCACTTGGTGGGATTTCGGTCATGCCCCGTACACCCAGCACCTTGCTGCTGATTTTGCCTTTGAGATCCCGCCAAGGTTTTTCTTTTTCTTTTTTTTTCCCCCCTTCAAGAATTTTTATTTTCTTTGTAGAGGGTACTAATCTAAAACACCATTCTTGTGATTTTTATCAAAGTATCAAGTGTTGGTAAGTTTAAAATCAATCAAATTAGCTTCTAACCGTAGTGACAGAAGGACAAATGTGATCTAAAGAAGGGTCTTTTCATCTACAAGAAAGGGTTCATCCGTCACCGACATTTTTCTCTACGAGAGATGAAGGTGAGGGAATGCGGACAGGGGAGAGGGCATTCACAGCTGAACTGCTTTCACAGAAGAAGGTGAAATTAAGCAGCAGGAAAGCACAGCTGAGCATCTTTTACGTCTAGAGCACTGCCAGGTGCGGAGCGGGACAGGGACAGGACTATAAGACATCAGCCACTCACACTGGGTCTTATGAAAGCCACATGCCATGGGCTTCTAGCACATTTTCATTATGAACTCCTAATCATGACAGAAGATGACTTTGCATATGTAAATCTCTGTGCCTATGTGTATAACCTAGTGCAAACATGGCTGATTGTGATGCATCTTTTACTCAGGAAATTCCAAAGGGAAGCGCCACCTACATGCAGCCAGCCCTCATTATCGCTGTAAATTACCAATATTTACTCTTTGCCACTGCGGCAGTGCTGTGTCATCAATACCTCAGGAAAATTCCAAAATATATTTAAATATAATACCTTGTTAAAGTAAAAAGTTTTATGGTCATGTGAAAATATTTGACAGCGTGCCATTTTTCTTAATTTTGAAATAAAGTTATACTTTTGTGATGTAAAATAACTTGTTTAAAAGTTGTTTTTAATTGACTTCAGAGAGAGGAATGGGGAAAGAGAAAAACATGGATGTGAGAGAAACATCCCATGTTGCCCCTGGCATGCACGCCGACCAGGGGTCAAGCACACAGCCCCTCGTGCACGAGAGGACACTCCACCGGCAGGTCCTCAGCGGCCGGCTCGCTCTCCTACAAAGTGGGGACAGGTTTGGTGCGGGATTTCCTGTCTGTCTCGGGGACTTCGTACTCATCGCTCAGGAGCTGGGGAGAGGCGATCTGTGACACAGACTTCTCTGTGGGCTCTCGTCTAAGAATAAACCGGAAAAGGGAGGTCGCCAGGATCTACCTTGTGCCCATTATTTTATTTGGCATTTATTAAATAATCATATTTTTCTAGTCTTACTTTCTCTGGCTTATGCTTCATAATGACTTTAAATTGGGGTAGTAGGGTAATTCTGAAATATAAATTCTTACTTATACAACACAATTATTCTTTATAATACCCATTCGCTTGCCTTTTCCCAAGTGACAGTAGCTTCGGTAAATAAACAGATTCTGGATAACGACACCCTACATTTCGTTGAGGCTGGGACTCTTCCATGAACAGGTTAGGAACATCCTCTCCCCGAACGTGACCCTCTTCCCTGCGCAGCCAGCCCCAGAGCCCCCCACCTGCTCTCGGCCTCCGCTCCTGGGTCCCAAGCATGAACCCACGTGTCTCCTGCCTCATGTTCTAGTCCCACAGGGTCAGCGGCCACTCACCCCCGAGCAGAAGAACCCCCACGGATTCCCCAAGGCCCACAGGGCCACGCCTGACCTTAGCCTCCCGGCCTCCGGCCTGTGAAATCCGTGTCTGCTCCTCAGACTCTGTCTGGGGCAGGGGCGGCAAACTCATCAGTCCATAGAGCCAACTATCAACAGGACAACGATTGAAATTTCTTTGGAGAGCCACATTTTTTAAATTTGAACTTCTTCTAACGCCACTTCTTCAACATAGACTCGCCCAGGCCGTGGTATGTTGTGGAAGAGCCACACTCCAGGGGCCAAAGAGCCGCGTGTGGCTCGCGAGCTGCAGTTTGCCGACCACGAGTCTGTGGCATGTAATCGCGGCGGCCGAGCTGACGGGACGCCGCCTCAGCAGGACCGCCCGGCCAGGGGCTGCTGGTGGCTTCCCGCCAGCTCTGGCCCCCGATCCACGGGAGAGATGCCACTCATCTCTGTGCTTGTGTCGGACGCCAACCCTGTCAGGGTTACAGGATGCGAGGATGATTTAACGTCAGAATGCATTTAATTCAATTCACATTCATTAACACTAACAGACTGAAAGCACAAAACAAGATCTCAAAAGATGCAGAAAGTGTCTGACAAAACCCAAAACTCTACGCGCGCGCGCACACACACACACACACACACTCACACACACACTCACACACACACACACTCACACACACACACACACACTCACACACACACACACTCACACACTCTCACACACACTCACAGACTCACATCTTAGCCAAGAGAGATGAGAAAGATTGTTATTGTCCCCAAACCACCCTGTGCCTGCTATACAAATCTAACTTTTTAGGATTTTTATGGAACCTGACATTTATCCTAACCCCCTAGAGACGGTAAGGGACCCCGAATGTCCCAGGGGATACAGACAAGCTGGGGTGCCTCACCTCACTGAGCACCAACACTGACAAAGCCACAGCCGGCGTGTGTGACGCCGATCAGCCCGGCACGCGGACGCAGAGGGAAGTTCCGGCCCAGCAGCACCTTGTGGCTCAGGAGCGCGTGTGGAGCCTGGTACAGGGAGGGCCCTCTGCACGTGGGGACCCCCGGCCCGCGGGGTGAGAGCCAAGGACACCTGGCTTTCAACCCAGTGGAATATGCGGGCCTGGCAGGCCCACACACTCCCCAGTGGTCGGCAAACTCATCAGTCCACAGAGCCAAAGATCAACAGCACAACGATGGACATTTCCTTTGAGAGCCACATTTTTAAAGCTTAAACTTCTTCTAACGCCACTTCTTCAGAATAGACTGGCCAGGTTGTGGTATTTTGTGGAAGAGCCACACTCAAGGGGCCAAAGAGCCGCATGTGGTTCGCGAGCCATGGTTTGCCGACCACTGTGGAGTATTTCTGCCACGACGGAAAGCGCATTCCCGAAAAATCGCTCCGGGACATAGCCAGGTGTGCGGGGGATGAACGAAAGCAGCCCGCAAAAGCAACGCCACCGGGTGCCAGAGCACGGCATGACCAGCCTCAGACACCTACCCACACAGCAAAGACATGCACCTCCTCACCCGCAAACACGACACACGGAGGAAAGCGAGCTGCACCTCAAGGAACAGGACCGGGCGGGGAGTCCGGGCGGACAGGGAGCTGCCTCACCCTCCGGGCTCCTGAGAGCAGGGCCCGCCCAGACCGGGAGCGGTGCCGCCGCAGCCCCTGAGCGCTCTGCGGGCCTGGGCCCAGCGGGGTCCGCCTGCACCCAGCGCCCCCTCACTCACGTGGTGCTGACATCGGCCCGTTTAGGAACGAAGCCTGAGCCAGAAGGCACCCAGAAACACGCAGTGCGACCGATGGCCCGTGAGGAGGCCGCCCGGAGCAGGGCTGCCAAATTTCAATTCCACGCGCACTCGCTGTTACATGTATGATCACACGGGCACGCACCGCAGCACATGGGAGCGATATATGTGAACTTCAGGTTCTTGGTTAATTTGGGGGATGGAAAGATTAATGTATGGAGGAAGACTTATTATATCTATAAAACTGGAAGCTTATTTAAATATATATCTAGACTTGTCAAACTTAGGTAAATACATGACTCATTATTTTCTATCCTTGATCATTTACAGTTTTCAAACTATGGGAAACAATTAAAATACAACATGAGGTTCAATGGGAGCTTTCTTAAATTTAAGAGTTAATAAGGAAGCTGGATATAAAATAAATATAAAAGCACTTATTGAAACAGATGCACAGTATAGGCACGAAGTGATGAAGTGTGTTATTACAAGTGAAGACACTAAGATAAGAGAGATATTTTCTAAGTGAGGTCCATGCCCATTGCAATTGCAAAGGAATATTTCACTTTGGCATATTATTCAAAGGTCACCTGGAAGGTTAAACTGATAAAAAGTGGAAATGCAAAATCAACGTTCTGGATAGGAACTAACCGGAGAGATCACCCTCATCGGTTTCTAAACATATTACCAAGTTATAATCTTCAAAGTCATGTTCCATTGGTTAAACATTCCTCTCAAATACCTGAGTATTATGTGTAATTAGAATACAAGAGTAACAAATCAGTGGGCAGCAAAACACCTCTCTCTCTCTCTCATAAAGTTTAGTTATCTGACAATTAGTTTTTCAAGATCTTTCCAAAATACTCTGTCCTCAATGTCCTGAATCCTTACTAATCACCAATTAGACTGGCCCCAGGACATGGAGTCACAGTCTTGGAGGGTGGGGCCCAGCAGTCAGTAGCTTTAAGCTCCTGGGTGACTCCAATTTGCAGCCTGAGACCCACAGCCTTGGGGTTGCCAACCATCTCTACTGTGTGGCGGACAGGTTTCGGAGGAGCTGAGCTACAATCCTCTCACCCCACGGCAGGGGAGGGGGTGGCAGGTGAGACCCTCGAGCTGGGACCCCTGGGGCTGGGCTGCAGTGGGGAGGGGAGCAGCCAGGCCCTGCAGGTGGCCACGTCAGTCACACCTTCCTCAGAGTCTCCGAGCTTAACCGCCCATTCTGCCCAGAGGTGGGAGTTCACGGGGCTGTGCTAAAACGCACCCATTGAAGGAAGACAGAAAAACAAGGAGGACGCATCGCCAACCTGCTGTGTCCGGGTGAGGTCGGAGGGTCGGAGGTGGCAGGCAGAGGTGGCAGGTGGCCGGCGGGAGCCTGCCCTGGCAGCTCAGGGGCCAGGCAGGACGCCCCTCTGCACACCCCGCTCACCCACTCCCGCAGACGGGCCGTGCAGACAGCCGTTCCCCAGGGCGCACACGCCTGGGCGTGGCAGGAAGCCCACGGGGCCACGGGAGGAATGCAACCGCACGGACGGCGCCAGCTGGAATCCCTCTCCTTTCCAGTCCACGTCAGAAGGAGCCCACGCTGACCGTGAGGACATGTATGTTAACAGCGCATCTGCTGAGGCAGAGAACTGGTATGCATATGTGCACGACCCTGGGCGCAGACAACGGGGTGGAGGAGGCCCGGGGCAGGGCAGGGGCAGGCTAGAAGGGGTCCATGGGAGGAAAGGGGACATATGTAATACTTCCAACACTAGAGATTACAAATAAAATAAATGGCTCTGAGGATTTTTCTCTGAGAATGGGCGCAGGGACGGCCTGGGCTCCCTATGGGGCTGCTGAGCTGCGTCCCTGATGAGAAGGAGATGTGTGTAACGGTCACCTCTCAGCAGCAGATGCCAAGAAACTAGAAAGAAGTCTGAGCATCAATCAACAGAAATCCTGGCCTTGGAGGTCGGCAAAACCGACTCCTCTGCAAAGGCCTCCTGCCTGCCTTACAGGTACTTCCCAGTCCTACTGTCTGTTTTCTTTCTCATCATTAGTTTCTTTTCAAAGCCTGTGTCTTTATATGTTATCGGGAGTCAATTAAAATTGGTCCAGGGATGTATTATACATATTACATATACATAAATACATAAATACATAAATAAAATGTTTGAGATCATTTTTCTTACAAAAGATACTTTTTTTCTTTTTATATTTTAAAGAGAGGGGGATAAAAGTCACTGTTAGAGAACAGAAAGGGAACTCAGCATGGGGAGAGAGACTCGCGATAGAAATGCTTTAGGTCCGTGGTCTGCAAACTGCGGCTCTCGAGCCACATGTGGCTCTTTGGCCCCTTGAGTGTGGCTCTTCCACAACATACCACAGCCTGGGCGAGTCTATGTTGAAGAAGTGGCGTTAGAAGAAGTTTAAGTTTAAAAAATGTGGCTCTCCGAAGAAATGTCAATCGTTGTCCTGTTGGTATTTGGCTCTGTGACTAAGGAGTTGCTGACCACTGCCTCAGGTCATTTGGAACAGAGTGTGAAAAACTAAAGGCATTCCGAGTAAGACAAGGCAAGCCAAGAAAGAAACAGAAGAGAGGCTTGGAAAGCCCTTTCCAAAAAGAGGCTAATCAAAGGGTAGATAAAGATATTCAAAAAGTTTTAAACTTCGCTAGTCACAATAAAATAAGTAACAAACCCACAATGAGATAACATTATGTACCCACTAGAATTTCTAAAAGGCAAAATAAAGAAAACGCCAGTTATTGGTGAGACTACAAAGCAAATGGCCCTCTCAGAGCTGGCAGAGATTACGTTTAAAAAATCAGTATGGAAACTTTTGATATAGTTACTAAAACACACCCAGCAATATTCCCAGGGATATTTCCTTGGACATTCATGCATGTGTTCTCTAAAAATGTACTAGAATTTCCTTAGCAGTACTTTGTAGCAGTCCTAACCTCAAATTCACACAAAGGCACATCAGCAGAGGGACGGGTAATTGGAATCTTCACAGATAAAAGTACTATCCAGTGGTGAGTATGGAAGGTCCACCGTCACCTGCAGATGCATTTGTGAGAATCTCAGAGGCAGACACCAAAGGACGGCATATTTTATGATTCCGTGTACATAAGCACACATGTTGACAGGGTTCAGGGCTTGAGGAGGATCTGGCAGTGACCGGACAGGCCTGAGGGGCTAGGGCTTGGTTACGCTTGTTGATCTGAGTGCTGGCGAAACCAGTGTGTTTGGTTTTATGTTTATCCACTGATACACATACACTGTGCGTTTGCTGTTTACACATTATACATCAACCAGAGTCTATAAACAAATATCAAAAGAAAACTTGTCTGAGTCAGAAAAATCTAGAAAAAGAGGTTCCATTTGTTGCTCTGCCATTTAATGTGCCCCCAAATCACAACAGCAAACACTTAAATTGTCTTAGATTTACATGCTAAGTGTGGAGAAAACAGTCTGCCTGCCTCCTCATAGGATTGGTTGGAAAGCCACATGGATAGATGACTGGTCTTATATATTAAAATAAAGCATATATAAAGCTGCTATCATTAATACACATGGAGCATTCAAAGCAAATAGAAAGATATTTGATATAACTTAGTGTAATTTCTTAGAAAGAGTCATGTAATAACCCTCTGGCCAACTGCAGGAAAAATAAATCAAAATTCTTAGCTCACTCCCTAAACCAAATGAATCAAGATGAAGCGAAACTTTAAAATGGCAAATGGGGAAAGAGCCGAAAAAGGCCCAAATAGAGGGGAAAGCCTAAACCTTTCCCATTCTCTTAGCTCAGAGAAAGCTTTGCCAAGCCAAAGCATTTTAACGTTTTACAATGAGCATATATAACTTTCATAATAAGCTAATTAAAATATGGCATAAAACGTTTTAAATTAATCTAATTCCTATATTTCATATTTGCATAACTCCACTAGCACTTTCTTGAAGCTGCTAATTCAAAGATAATTGTCTCATTATAGGATAAAACACTGTCATTTATTAATTCATTTGGCCAAAATCAAAAAGCACCTACTATGTGCTGGGAACTTTCTTAGAGCTGGAGATCCAGCAGTGACTGACCAGTGACAGTCCCCGCCGCGAGGAGCTCGCCCTGCAGTGGGAGAAGATGTGAGCTGTGCTACGTTAATACGAAAGGGTAAAAGGCATTTATGAGGAAAATGCAAAACAGAGAGCAGCTAGGCGTGCTGGACGGAGGGGTGATTAAGGAGTTTGAAGTTTAAACAGTCGGGGAAGTTTTCATTAAAAAGTTAGTTTTTTAGACCAGCGTTTTTCAACCGCTGTTCCGCGGCACACTAGTGTGCCGCGAGATGTTGCCTGGTGTGCCGTAGGTGCAGACAAGACAAGAATTTTATAATTTTTCACTATTTTGTTTACTTAATATTTCATAATAAAGTAATTATAAAATACTTTCTTTGTGTTTATTTGATTCCTATTCAAGAGAATTGCTTTATATATAGTCAATATAGGCACAGAGTTAAATTTTTTAACATTTTCTAATGGTGGTGTGCCTCGTGATTTTTTTCATGAAACAAGTGTGCCTTTGCCCAAAAAAGGTTAAAAAACACTGTTTTAGACAAATATGAAAGGATCAGAGGATGGTGATATGCAGGGGAAATGCACTTCGGGAAGAGGGAACGGGGGGAGAGGCAAAGACGCACAGGCAGCCATGCAAACTGGTGGGTTCAGGGAACTGCAAGGGGTCCGCTGTGGGTGGAACAGAATGAGCGAGGGTGACAGTACTGAGACTGATGGATAAAGACGATACGGCAGCTACACGAGGCCTCACAGGAGGGTAAGAACTCCAGCTTTTGCTCTGAGTGAGGGGAGCAGCCACCGAGGGTTGGAGGTGAGCGTGTCCTGATCCGGCTGCGTTAAAAGAAATCTTCTGGGCTCCTGGAGTGGAGGAGGGCGGTTATGAAAATCCAAACTAGAGACAGAGAACAATCAGAGCCACAGAAAAGAGGGAGGCGATGAGGTAAGAAGTAAGGGTAGAATTGCCTTCCTTCGTTCCTCAGACATGTGCGTGCACTGTGAGGTGCTGGCCGGAGGATAGAAATGAGGCAGACACAGATTCTGCCCGCACGGGGCTGCCCACGAGGAGATCACACATATGCAGAACTCACTCCGATACACAGAGGCATGCACTGAACGGAGGGCAAGTTTTCGTCTTGGTTGGCAAAGGGGGTGGGTGGTGTGGATTGAAGCAGCTGGGCGGCAAAGACATAAGCTCCATGTTGGCGTGCGTCCTGCCCTTCCAGAGGGCGGGATGCCAGCTCCTCAAACAGTGCTTGGCCCCGCGACCAGAGCACACTTGTTACCCAACGACCGGGTGAGCGCCGAGCGCAGAGATGTGGGGAGAAGGGCACTGAGCAGACGCAGCAACATCCGCAAACCCACAGCCAGGAAGAGGTACAGTCCACCGTGGCAGGAGCAAGTGAGGAGAGCGGGGTGCGGCCAGAGCCCAGAACAGGCTCAGGCCAGGGCGGGTCCTGCGGAGCCACAGGCCCGGGGCTTCCCGAGAACAGAGGCCCCAGAGCCCTCAGCAGGGGGAGCAGCACGGAGGGAGCTAGAGGAGGGGTGTGGGCCGGACAGCGGATGAAGAAGGCCAGCCGAGGGGTGGACGGGGTCCAGCGGCCCGTGTGGAGGCTCCTGGGAGAACCTCCTCTAAAGTCCATCGGGCCAGGGCCCGGCCCCTCCGCCAGGAGCTCCTCCACGGCACTGAGTGTCTGCGGGTGCGTGTTTATTTGTACCGTGATGATCCCCTTTTCTTCACTAGAAACAGTCAGTGCCCGTGGAGGACACCTCTCTTCACCCCCGATTTCCCTCGTTTCCTTCGCTCCACCCAGAAAGCACCTGAGGCTTCCGCTGCACACAGCCCGCCGTCAGGCTGCGACCCTCCGCCGCGCCTGCAGCTGCTGCGGCCATGGGTGCAGGTGGCCACGGGCGTGAGAGAAGTGGCCCTGCACCTCCTGCCACACCCTCCCTGCCAGGGCCCAGGGCAGCGCTCCTCTCCTTCCTGCCTGTGTCTGCTTGCAGGCGCTCCTCCCCCTTTCTCCCTGGGGACACACTGTTGGAGAGAACGCCCTTTTGGGACTAGAGACTTTTCTTGGGCCTTTTTCATGATTTTGGGGGGGTCAGGGGGGGTTGAAGGGCAGGGGGCAAGAGTGGCTGTAAGGATCTACCTGTGGGGGGCGGCTACAGCGTTTGGACAGGTTCAAGCCTCGCACTGATGAGAGGGCACAGTCCTCTCATGGCCACGTGCAAGTCCCAGCACAGTGACAGCCAGCAGCTGCGGTGTGAGCGTGCCCCTGTGGTTCGAACACGTGGCCCCCCGTGCCTGAGTGATATCGACTGCAGGTAAACAAAGCCTGATCAGGTGCAAGTCATTGAGGAGGATTGAAACCCAGGAGAATGCTGTAAACATCCTGACCACGCCCTTAGTTTGCTTCGTGGCATCGGCTATAAAATAAAGACCCGGCTGGGAGCTTGTGGTGCTGCTGGGTCCCCATCCGGGAGCAGCATTCTACCGAGTCCCAGCGTTCCTTCTCCTGTCTCTTTTCTAACCCGTTACCGCCCCCTCTCAGCGTCACTGAGCCTGGCTGAGCTGGCGGGCACAGAAGGTGCCAGGGGCTCAGTACACCATGTCCGTGCCAGCTCCCCACACCTATCTTTCTTTGGCTTTCTCAAAAACGAAAGAGACAGGACTCTGAGTAAATGCTACCAGTGGAATGTGAGTGCCATGTGGCACAGTGGTGGGTCATGCCCGAACAGGAAGTCCTCTGCTTCCTCTTGCCCCACCCCACGCCCCAGCGGGGACAAGGACTTGGCCCTGGTGGTGGTGGTGGTGGGCCCGCCCTGCCCCCGCCCTGCCCCCGGGCGTCATCCTACAGGATGTGAAGCAAGAAGAGCCCACGTCCCGGCCCTCGCTCGTGTGGAAGGCGGGCCCAGCCTGCCTGGACGGTGTACGGGCTTGGACTTGTGTATGTGAGAGAAGCAGCTTCCATCCCGGTGAAGCTGTCACCATTTGGTCTCTGCTAACAGCAGCCCAGTCAGCACCGGAACACATCGCTCATAGATCACAGCTGTGCGTTGAATGAATATGATTGTAAGTAGAAGAGTTACTATGTAAGTAAACTAATAATAGGTATTTTCCCATTCCCCTGAGCTGTGAGCAGAAAGCATTTGTAGTGCATTGGAAAACAGCCACACAGAGCTTCCCCTGCAGGGAGGTTCTGGGCCGGGACCTGGGCCCGGGCCTCACCTGCTTTGTCACAGGGAGACGGGCATGCACAACGCACACGCCCTGCCTCGGAGGGGAAGCCAGGCCGCGCTCAGCTGGCTGCTGTGCCGAGTCGGTCTGCACACCACACACACGGCCTTCGCCGGGAAAAGACGAGAAAAGCTTCGCACTGAGTGTCACAGCATCTTCTCAGGCAAACGCCGTCCCCAGAGGAGGGAGGTGTTTGTGCTGTGGGCGGCGGGCACTGCGTGTTGTGATGGGAGCGCAGCCACACTGCAAGGAACTCTGGGAACGACTTGCTGCTGAAGAGCAAAGCTTGACACCGGGATTGAAAACATTTGCATCTGCACGTGTTATCGTGTTGTAAATAAGTGAGTGTCTTCCTACTTGAACTTGGACATTAAATAAGGATGCCTGCTTGCACAGCCCCGCTGATCAGATGTGCTTACGGTCAGGTTCCTGTGCTGCCATCACCGGAGCACTGGCCCCCGTGAATCCACAGGAAGCGCCCAGAGCTTCCCCCGCCCCCGGGAGAGGCACCAGAGCCCCTCTCCTCACCCCCCCCCAATAGAGGCGCCCAGAGCTCCCCCTCCTCACCCCCCCCCCCAGAGAGGCGCCCAGAGCTCCCCCCAACCTCCCAGAGAGGCACCAGAGCCCCCCTCCTCACCCCCCCCCATAGAGGGCCCAGAGCTCCCCCAACCCCCCAGAGAGGCGCCCAGGGCTCCCCCTCCTCACCCCCCTAGAAGAGGTGCCCAGAGCTCTGGGGGAGAGGCGCCCAGGGCTCCTGGAGAGGCCTGTGTGTGTGTGTGTGTGTGTGTGTGTGTGTGTGTGTGCTGGAAGAGCACTGCAATGTGAGTCAGGCGGCCACGTGCTGGGAGTGAGGAGCGGAAGGAAGCCCTAACAGGAGGATGGTGCGGGAGCAGCTTTAGGAACAGGACTTGTCATCAGGCGGGACACAGGCCTGTTATCTTCAGAACAAAGAGAAACATCAAGAAAAGACGGCATTTTGCCTTGATAATGACAAAAGGTCGGTACTATTGAAAACAGAAACGTTGACATGTAAACACTGAAAATGAGAAAATACTATTTCCTACACCACTGACGTTGTTGTGTATGAACGGGATTGTCTATCTATCTTTGATCAAGACCTTATTGCTGTTGGTGGTGTTTGCCTTGGCGTAGTAAGCACGGGGGCTTTGTCTTGCTGATCCTGAATTCCCAGAACGCTGTGTGACAGCTTATTAGCTTCACTTAAAAAGGACGTGTTGATTAAAGGAGTAAGTAAATAGCTGAATACTGTTTGCGTCCGATAGTTATGATTTCCACTACATCAAGTGAGACAATTACCCATCATGTTTTGAAGATCCCAGTAAAAAAACATTTTAAACAAAGAGATTTTCTTTTTAAAATATGAAAACAGGATAATTTCTGTCAAATATGTTGCTTATAAAGAAGGCTGCTTCATAGTCAAGTTTTTTTTCTTTTTCTTTTTGAGTCTTTTAAGCACACTTATTACATTTGGCAATACTGAAATATTTAACTTTCCAGAACTATGACTTTAGTGTAAAGCCTTTTAAAAAATAAACATGATTAAGAACATGAGTTTAGAATAACAGAGAAAGAATCTGACCAATATTTTTTATGTGGAAAAATATAACATTGAAAAATCACTAAGATTATAAAACCATGAGCTTGAACGGTGATGGGTTTTGTTGTTTGCTGATCAGTAATCATCTTGGCTGCCATGACCACCTAGTCACATGAAATACACACAAAGGACTGAAGCTACAACTAGCCGAGTTTTCGTCCATTTTCAATGAATTTTAACTATTGTAAATCCACTGACCCACGTTCCAGTGAATTCCATCTGTGTAGCAATGTGGAAATCTGACTTGGGGGGCCTACAGGTGTTCTGTTATTCATGTTTTCATTAAGAATGTGGTTTCAGAATAGGTATTAGTTTTGCAACATTTATACAAAACCAATACTGTGATACTGGAAAGCAATACCATTCACTTAACGAGTTGCTATGCAATAAGATCCTCCCAGAGTGTAAATTATACAATTTGAAAGCTACATCTATTATTTAATATCTCACTCCCAGACAGGTGCTCGCTCAGTGGTAACCTAATTTAAAGCCGTTCACATAAGAAGGCTTAGGAAACACACACACACAACGTATTACACATGTAGCTAAATCATTTGTTCCTTCCCCCCCCCCCTTCAACAGTATTAAAACTATTTCAACTACCTCTAATAAAAATGAGACATGAATTGTATTAACAGTCAGAGATACTTGAACTGAAGCTTGAATTTTTTAAAATTTTGTCATTTAAAAGGTGTCTTGAAATACACATATTCAGTTGGCCTTCAATATTCTAACAGGCTGGCAAGCATTTTGTAAGAAAGAGTGTTGTCAGAATAAAATGCTAGGATAATTCTGACATTTCCTAGGTTGAATTGAGATTTCTGATCATGGGTTATTTAATAAGTTTGATTCCAGCTCAAATTTGAAAGAGAATTTAAGATTTCTAAGAACTAATAATAAAGAGAAAAAAAGCTAATAAAAGATTTGTAAGAACTCATGGGCTTGCAATAAAACTTTTGCCTAGTGGGGCTACTTTAGAGAACAGTACATTACAGGGGGTCTTGTCCCTTCATAAACAGCTTATGAATAATTTGGGTGTCTTACGTTATTAGGATGTGCTAATCAATGCACACAATATACCTCTTGCTCAGGACCCTTTCCAATAGCCTAGCCTGGACCTCCACACTGTTGGGTACCATCTGCTACTGGCCCAGTAATTGCCCTTCTGGGCAAAGACCACCCAGGACCTGGGCTCAGAATCCACAGGTCGGCCGGCCACTGTGACCCCGTGTGGGCGGGACCGGAGTGGGCGCATTCGGTTCGGGAGGGTCACTTACGACTGAGTTTTTCATCATGGCTTTGACTGTGAAGCCCTCAGAGACCAGGGAGTGAGGCTGGTGCGCCAGGAGCGACTGCTGCGCCCGCAGCTTGGTCCTCTTCGGCATCTTGTCTGGGCATTTGGTTACGCTCAGGGTCTCTTTCTCTGCCACCATCTTCCTAGAAAAGGTCTCGTTCTCATAAAACGTGTAGTAAAAAAAATCAAGTGGGTTTTACGGATGCGAGGATGAGGTCGGGGGGAAATGTAAAAAGGCGCGCGAATGGTAGAAATTCAACCCTTCCCAGTGCCCAGGTTGGTTGAGATGTTGGCAGCTCCCAGGTGAAGGGAGTTGGAGGGGAGGGGAGGGGCGGGAAGAGCGCAGGACCTCGGCGGTGCTGCAACGAGCTTCCAAAGCTTAGCCTCCCGTTGCTAAGCGACGCGTCAACACTGCGGCGAATGGCTCCACCCCCCCAGTGACGTAGGTACGTTTCCTGGGACTTCCCCCGGAAGTGCGGCCGACCGCAGGCAGTGGGCAGCGTGAGGAGAAACCGCGCGAAAACTACGACTCCCAGAAGGCCGCGGGCCGCTCGCGGTCTGCGCGTGCGTTCTTTGAGCCGGGCTCCGGGGAGGGCAGTCCGGGCGGACCCAGCCCTGGAGCGCCCGCCTGAGGGAGGCGGCGCGGGCGGCCGGAGCGCGCAGAGCCCCCCTCGCCCAGCAGTGCGCACCTGCCCGGGACCATGATCGGTACGTGGTGCCCGCCAGGCACAGCCTCTCTGCGCCGCCCTGCGCCGGCCGTGGCGCCGCGCCGTCCCCGGAGGAGGACGGGGTCCGGGGTGCCCCCTCCCGCCCTCAGGTGCCAACTGTCAGCGGTGTCCGCGCCCGCGCCCCGGAGCCGCGCCGCCGGCCGCCCCGTGCCCGCGGGGTGCGGGGCGCGGGCGCCGCTGCCAGCCCCGCCGTCAGCCCCGCCGTCAGCCCCGGTGTGACAGGCGGGCCGCCCGTGAGGACTCGGGACAGCCCGGCGCGCCGGGCACCCCGCCCCCGGGACGCCAGCCCGTGGCCCCGGGGCGGCGCTGCCTCAGGCCCGGGGTGGGGGGCGCAGGCCCCGGGGCGCGGGGGGCTCCCCCGGCTCGGCGCGCGGACCCGGGCCGTCCTCCGCCGCCGCCGGGGCCTCGCCGGCGTTACACGGAGGTGACAGGCGTCCCGCTTTGGGCGGGACAGTCCCGATTGTTAGGCACGTGTCCCGCCAAATTGTTCCCCTTGCACTGGATTTCGCTGAGCTGAGTGTAGGCGGTAATTTCTACAGAGAGGGACAGAGTTAGAAGCATCCGTCAGCCGCCTCCCGCCCCCTACACCCTGAAGTCAGAGGCATGTGATTTTAGTTCACCGTGACCCGGTGCAAGGTTAACTTGAAAAGAATCACATTGTAGATAAAGACAGGGACTTCAGATCTAAAAGTCATCTCTCAATTCCAAATTAAGTATCTAATGAATGATTACATACGTAACTATTAGGATGAAATTTGTGTAGGCAGTTTTGTTTAGTTTTCTGTTTTTTTTTTTGTGTTTTTTATTTGGGGACTTTTTTAAAACGCCGAGGGACAAATTGTTTAAAAAAAAAAAAATCGAGACTGTTTTAAAACCCCGCGGGACACATGGTTGAAAATCGGGACTGTCCTGCCAAAAGCGGGACGCCTGGTCACCTTACTTTACACTTGAGGAGGAAGCCTCCTGCAGGGGGACTCACACTTCTGGCCCCTGGAGTCCTCCGCTGAGTCCCTCCCGGGGCTGACGGGTCCGAGTGGAGGAGGAACTCAGAGTCACAGCCAGGATGGGAGCTGTGTGCACAGGAATGGCCCGAGGCCAGAGGCCTTCATCTTCATGGGGGGGGGGGGGGGGGAGCAGGCGCTAACCCATGGACCGTACAGTGAGGAGAGCAGGGCCAGGGCTGCTAGCTTGTTGTCAGCGCTGCCATGTCAGCTGCAGCGTTACCCAGTGCAGGGGTGTGAGCCAGACCTGATGTTGGGGGGAATCTCTGGACATTAGTGGAAATGCACCGCGTGACCAGAACACACACTTCCCGGTGCCGCCAGGAATTATTAGGGCAGTTTATTATGACAGAGCCTTGCTCTAGATACAGTGTTTCCCAAACTTCTGACCTATGTGCACCCCTTCTATAATTTTCCTAACGCTGAGTACCCCTCGGACTCATGAGAACGTAGAATTAGGCGCAGCTAAGCACGGTGCAGTGCATGTCCCCACCAAACTCCGGTGCAACGTGTACCCCCCCAAACTCTTCCCGTATCCCTGGGGGTATGCGTACCACACTTTGGGAGTCTAGAACATAATAACCAGTTTGGTGAGCTTATTTGGGGATTATTTCCAAGAAGCACCATTTGTGAAACACTTTTAAAAATATTTTTACACTTTATTGATATTTTTACCGGGAGGGATAGAGAGTTAGAAACAATGATCAGCTGCCTCCTGCACACCTTCCACTGCGGATGTGCCCACAGCCAAGGTACATGCCCTTAACCAGAATCGAACCCGGGACCCTTGTGTCCGCACGCCGGTGCTCCATCCACTGAGCCACACCAGTTAGGGCTGTGAAGCACTTTTGATTTCCACTAATGCATCTGAAGTCAGAGGTAGTGTGATTTTAGTTCAACATAATCCAGTGCAAGGTTCATTTAAAAAGAAACAAATTTATGATAAACCTATAGATAAAGACAGGGACTTAAGTTCTAAAAATCATCTCTTAATTCTGAATTAAGTATCTAATAAGTGATTACATAAATAACTATTAGGATGAAATTTGTTTAGGTGGTTTTGTTTAGTTTTCTGTTTTGTTTTTTTATTTAGAGACACAAGAAGAAAGTATGACCTTGGGATTTGATGATTAGACAGTTATTTGTAACTGGTAATGACATGAAGGATTTAAAGTGGATTTTTAAAAGTTTATTTTCATACCCTGGCCAGTTTGCTCAGTGGTTGGTGCATCGCCCTGAGGACTGAAGGGTTGCAAATTCCATTGCGGTTGGAAGCATGTACCTAGGTTACAGGCTCCAGCCTGTAGGGACGCTCACAGGAGGCAACCAGCCTCTCTCACATGGATGTTTCTCTCTCTCTGTCTCCCCCCACCTTCCTCTCTCTTTAAAACTCAATGAGAAAAATATCCTCAAGGATGAGGATTAACAACAAAAAAATGTTTTTGTCATATTCCAATTCTTAATGGTGTGAATTACAACATAAGTAATTAAATGCATGTCCCATCCTAAGAAAAGTACCTTTCCTATAACAAGCCAGAGGACAATGTGCGATAAATTATTTATATAACTAGCTGTGTGGCTTATGACTGTTGGCAGGCACATTCTAACAAAATTCCCCGTTGCCCGGGGGCCCGGTTGTGTTGGAGGGTGTGGAGGTGCGTGGGAATGGGAGCCGGGAAGGGAGGCGTGGGGGGAGGGGGTTCCAGGCGCTGTGACAGCTTGGGAGCCGGAGAGGCGGTCCAGTTTACATGCAGCGATGAGCTGGATCCACATGCACATGGCTGCACACCTGGGGTCGTCTTTTCTGATTAAACACCGCGGCTACTCAGAACTTGCCCATTTCATGTCTGTGCTCTCTGCCATTGCTACACCTCCTTCCATGCAAATAGCACCCTTCCACTTTCTTTGTATCTTAGCTCACTTTTGAGGAAAAAAGGAGAAGTGGGTTGCTTGGTAGAACGGGAGTAAGGTATTATCTCTCAACTAATACTGTTCTCTTGGCACCGAGACTGTTTCAAAGCACGTACATGTCTCAGTTGAATAATGACTGATGTGTTAAATGCCCTGACCTAGACAGCTACAGAAACACAATTTAATGGAAGTCAGAAAAATGATGACTGTGAGAAGTATGGAGAAGGACTGCAAGGTAACATAAGCAGAATGGGAAAACCTTAAGAAAATTCAACTTGGAAAAATGTCATTTGGGCGCCTCTATATTTTTTATTTGACCCCCTTTACCCTTCCTTCACCTACCCTCCTTTCCACCTGGTAGCCTCCATACTATTGTCTGTGTCTATGAGGTTTGTTTGTTCTCCTTGTTTGTTCATTTGCTGTTTTCAGTTTTATAGCCCACCTATGAGTGACATCAGATGGCTCTTGACTTTTCCCCTGTAATTTATTTCCCTTAGCGCGATATTCTGATGCTCCATCCATGTTGTTGTAAGTGGCGGTATTTCATCTTTTCTGATGGCTAGGTAGTATTTCATTGTGTTTTTGGGTCATTTCTTCTTTATCCAATCACCTATTGAGGGACACTTTGGTTTTCACGTCTTGGTCGCCTTGAATAATGCTGCAGTGAAGTGAACATAGGAATGCCTATATCTTGCAAGTTAGTGTTTTCAAACATGTCTGGGGGATTCTCAGGGATTCTGGGTGATGTGGTAACTCTATTCTTAGTTTTTAGGAACCTCCACACTGGTTTCCATGGTGGATGCACCAGTTTACATTCTCATCAACAGTGAATGAGAATTCCTTCTTCTCCACAACATCTCCAGCACTTGTGATTGAATTGTTGATAATAGGTTTGAAGGTTATCTCATTTTGGTTTTGATTTGCATTTCCCTAATAGCTGGTGATGCTAAGCATCTTTGCATATCTCTGTTGGCCTTTGTTTGTCTTCTTGGGAGACGTGGCTGTTTAGGTCCTCTGCCCATTTTTTAAACTGGATTTTAAATTTTTGTTGTTAAGTTATATGAGTTCTTTATATATTTTGATATTAAGTTCTTATTGGAGGTGGGTGTTGTGTGAAAATATTCTCCCATTCTGTTGGTTGGCCTCTATTAAAAATAGATCTCACCCTTTAAAAAAAAAAAAAAAAAGCAATTCTTTGTATTTCAATGTATTTTTTATTTATTTATCTATTTGGTCTTTTAAGAAAATGTGTTTAACAGTTTTACAGTGATATCTGTGGTACAGTGTCAGATATTTCAGTGAATGGGCAGCCCCGGCCAGTTGGGCTCAAATAGTTGCAGCATCCTCTCATACACCAAAAGGTGACGGTCTGATTCCCAGACAGGGCTCTAGGGGAGGCATCCTATCGATGTTGATGTTTCTCTCTCTTTCATTAATAAAAAAATAAAACACAAAACCATTATTTAAAAAAAATAAATTAATAAAATAAAGTGCATGCATATGTGTACAACTATAGAACTTCAAATTCAACGTCTTATTCTATAAAAATATTTTGATTTAAAATAACACAATAGCCGGGACCAGTTTGGCTCAGTGGTAGAGCGTCGGTCTGCGGACTGAAAGGTCCCAGGTTCGATTCCGGTCAAGGGCATGTACATTGGTTGCGGGCACATCCCCAGTGGGGGGTATGCAAGAGGCAGCTGGTCGATGTTTCTCTCTCATTGACATTTCTAACTCTCTGTCCCTCTCAATTCCTCTCTGTGTAAAATCAATAAAATATATTTTTAAAAAATAATAAATAATTAATTAAATAAATAAATAAATAAGTAAATAAAAATAAAATAACACAATAACTAGAACAGCGTCTCCTCTGTACCTTGTTTAACTAACCCTCTCCTAGAAGACTTACATGTCTGCTTGTATGGATCTACTCCTGATAATTCCCGCCTAGGCTTTCATTTTATGGATGTACATAAATTATGCAAATACTCTCCAGTAAATGAGCCTTCAGTTAGTTTACAGACAATTGTTATCATCAGGAATGTTTGTGTCTATATCATTTTATTTGCATATGTTAGCATATATTTAAAGTAAGAACCTTATTACAGTGTCTGGGTAGGTTTTCTAGATGAATCCTTTGTAAGATTTTGAACTTTGCAAAGTATTTCTGGTTGTCCTAAAGCAAATCATTCTCTTCTACTGTCCTGTTTACTACCCGAGGTAGAAGGACCTGCCCTGCCCCTCTGGGCGGAAAGATTACAGAAAGGCACCCCCGGAGCGCCTGCTAGGTCTCCGCTCCCCTTTACACCTGCTCCCCATCAGCTGTCCACAGAGGCCCAGACCTCCTACAGTGTTTGTAGGACTGCCGTTCCCCGCTGTGTCCTATAAATTTTATTTTTGCCTTATGATAGGTGAAAGAACAGTGCATTTTAATTTGTGAAGTGAATTCATGAAGGAAAACCTCTCACTTCTCATAACACATTACTTTCATGAAAGCAGATTCATCCATTAAGCACCTACTGTGTGCCCGTCCTGCTCCAGGTGCCAGGGACACATGCGTGGGGAAACACACACACATACAAACACACACACACACATGCATACACACATACACACACCACACACAAACACATACACACACATACACACATACACACACCACACACACACACCACACACACATACCACACACACTGCCTGCTATCGTGAATGGGCATTCTACCTTCCCTGTTTGCCCACAAATCCAGACATTTGTTTCCAAGCTTGTAGGCGGTGAGCTCTCAGCTCTCAGAATCGCCATTTGTGGTTGAAGACACTGTACTGCTCCCCGGCCTGCCATTTCAGTAATCTCTGATGAAGGGTGACCTACGCCAGGCGCCCGGCGCAGGCTCCAAAGCCTCTACGTAAGGCGAGTAGACGTGTGTCACACAAGAAGTCCCACCACATTTTTTCATAGAAGATTTTGCATAATTATGTACAGTCCTTTGAGTCCAGAGGCTCCAAAAGAATGACCCCGTACCCTTTTCCATCTTGGAACTATTTCTAAGGGCTTTTTTTTGAAGTCTGCATTTTTTTTGAAACCTCATAGCTTCATCGTTTGGAAAGGAGACAATGAAAGTACTTTGTACCGAGGTACGCAAATCCGATTCTACCTCCAAAGCGTCTTTGAAAAATGCAAAAAAGGGAAAATTCGCCTCACTTCAAAATGCTTCATATTCATGAAAGCAGTTTCCATGCAGAATACTTTACTCTGTTCGCTCTGAGTTCTTTGATCAGTGAAAATTGTTTCTTACCTGCTGTTTCTCCAGCCTTTAATTGAGGCCCAGTGCTTATTCGGTGTTTCTGTTTTAATTTGCATTTAATGAGCTCATTTTAAATGTTCCTTTGTAGTTATCTGAATGGCTTCTCTCTTAAGTTTTGTGATATTAAAGAAGGAGATTTGTGTGACAGTCTGCTGGTTTATGTTGCAGCTCGCCTCCTTGGCTTATGTCCCTCACCCGCTAGGAGGGAATCTTGGGTAAAAGGAGTTGCATTAATGCATCTATTTCCCTCAGTTCCCCCTATCATCCAGGACTTCTGCCAGGTTATTCAAGCAACTGTTTTCACTAAACAGAAACCGTTCTTCCGTGGACTCATGGGTACTTCAGTTCACTCATGATTTCCGTGTCATTTCTTTCCAAGACACTGGGCCAGGTGGCATGTGCGGGAGGGCCGGGAATGATGGCGTATGGGCATACTGGGTGTGGGGAAGGACGCGGAGGCATATAAGACACAGAAATATTTAGTAACTTTCCAGAGTTACCCGCCACAAGTCCTCCCGCCCTCAGAGAGCCTGTGCTGTGGCCGGACCGGGAAACGCGGGTTCGGGGAAGGATTCCGCCGTCTCCCCACGGAGGTAGAGTAATTAGGAAGAAATGTCTGTGTGTGCACACCCACACCTTCACACCTCTCCTTCCCATGTCTCCCTTCTTTTGCTTGTGTGATCTCTCAGCTCTGAGGCTTTCCTGTCTATAATGATCTAGAAACTGCTGTGCGTCCCTCAAGACCTCTTTCAAATGACCAGCTTTCTAGGACGTTTTCTTTAAGGTCTCTCCACCTGTGCCCCACCTTCCACCCCTTCCTCAGTCTGAAGCAATGGACTCCTTTAGAATCAACTAAGGAATTAGCAACTACTTCCCAGCCCTCGTGGCTCAGTGGTTCAGCGTCAACCTATGAACCAGGAGGTCACGGTTCAATTACCAGTCAGGGCACAAGCCCAGGTTGTGGGCTCGATTCTCGGTGTGGAGTGTGAACAGGCAGCTGATCCAATGATTCTCTCTCATCATTGATGTTTCTACCTCCCTCTCCCTTCCTCTCTGAAATCAATATAAATAGATTTTTAAAAAATAGATTAACAACTCTTCCTGGTTAGGTCCTCACTCATGGTGTAGGAAGTGTAGAGAAAAAGAAACAGTAGGTTCCACCATGAAGGTTTGCGCAGGGAAGCCCTGGAGAGGGCAGCTGAGCCCAGGCCCCCTGCTTCCCAGGGCCCTGATTGTCCCTAAGGACAGGGATGGAGGCAGCAGTCTGAGCTGGGGGTGGGGCTGGGGCGGAGGAGAGGATTCAGGAGCCCAGGGTACGGGAAGGGCATGTGATGAGGCCCAGGCTAGAGAAGGAGGCTGGCACCAGGCTAGGGCCTGGAATGGAAGCCGTGTCAGGAGGGTGGGTTTTTACACGGCGTCAGCCATTGAGCCGCTGTGAACCGGCGGGCACTATGAACGGGGGTGTTCAGGAGGAGTGCCTGTGGCCACATGGGCGGCTGCAGGGTATCCCACATGTGCCAACAGTGCCCCGAAGGCCCGGGAACCACTCATCGCCTCTGCTTCCTCTCAAGTGGGAGAGGGGCGGCCCCTGAGATTGGCAGGGTGTGAGGCAGGAGATGGCTCTTCTCAGGGGTGACATGGGTCTGAAATGTCACTGTCTCGTCTCTAATTAAGGGCCACACTTTTTTGTTTTTGTTTTTTAAATATATTTTCATTGGTTTCAGAGGAAAGGAAAAGAAGAAAGATATAGAAACATCAATGATGAGAGGGAATCATTGATTGGTTGCCTCCTGCACGTTAGACCAGTGTTTTTCAACCTTTTTTGGGCAAAGGCACACTTGTTTCATGAAAAAAATCACGAGGCACACCACCATTAGAAAATGTTAAAAAATTTAACTCTGTGCCTACATTGACTATATATAAAGTAATTCTCTTGAATAGGAATCAAATAAACACAAAGAAAGTATTTTATAATTACTTTATTATGAAATATTAAGTAAACAAAATAGTGAAAAATTATAAAATTCTTGTCTTGTCTGCACCTACGGCACACCAGGCAACATCGTGTGCCGCGGAACAGCGGTTGAAAAATGCTGCGTTAGACTGAGCCCACAACCCAGGCACATGCACTTGCCCAGAATCAAACCTGAGACCCTTGAGTCCCCAGGCAACACTCTACCCACTGAGCCAAACTGGTTAGGGCAAGGGGCCATGTTTTTTTTTGTTGTTGTTGTTTTTTAATTGTTCTTATTTCTGTAGAAGGTGTCATCTTTTATGGACAGGTATGCCTTTACTCACAGTACTGAAGCTTTAAGGTTATTTATGGAACATAGCTCCTTTGCTAGGTGGCACATGACGCTTAGGGTTCTGTTTACAGTTCCTCCCCTTAATGCAAGGACAGTGTCGCTGTTGTTGGAGCTACTGAGTGATCCTCAGTGTCTGCATAACATATATGCCTTGCCATGTGTTGAGAACATCCTTGAACAAATATTGCTGTTTTTTTGTTTTGTTTTTATGATTTATCCAATATACTTGTAAGATGAACAGGATTCCTCATCCAGGATAATGTTAGATTCCTTGATGTTGGAAGAGAGAAAAATCTCGATGTACAATATATAGAACCTTACCCATCTCTCAAACCCCCACCCCTCCCTCATCAAATTAGGAAAAAATTACTGACTAGTAGCAAGTAGCGCTGGTGCTCCAGTGGAGAGATTTCATTCTTTGTCTTCATGATTGATGAGTGTGCCCGTGCTTCCTGCTATTAAATGTTTTGGAGTCTCCGTGCATAAATATGATGACCTGAGAGGAAGCCCATGTCACCGCCTGGGGTTTGTAAGCTTATTCTTCAGGGCAGATCCATCTTCCAGACCCTGGGAAGGTCGCAGTTAGACATCCAAACCCACGGTGTGCTGTTAGCATCTGGACACACAGACGAAAGGTGTGCTGCTTGTGTTTCTGAGGTGCGCCTCCGTTTAGCATCCGCCTGTACCCGACCCCTTCTCTTCACTTTTTCTCCCCCCGTTCCTCGTTTCTCAGAAGCTGGGCTTTCCCATTTCCCTCTAGCCCATGGGCAGCTGGTGTCTGGATAATGATGGGTGAGCTCTCCGTGCTTGCCGCCATTGCCCCCAGTTTCCCGGCTCCACTGCTGGTACAGTGTGTCCCAGGGCCTGACGGGAGTGGCGGGGCTGCCAGAACAGGGGCCACCGCGCCCCGCGCCACAGGGAGCTGTCTGAGCACCCGTGCGGGGCCCAGGCCGTGTGCTCCCAGGAGATGAAGGCCTGCCTCCAGCTCTTTTTCCTTAAGCCCGAGTTCTGGGGAGAGGTGAGCTTTGGGCTGACCAGAGGCTCGAGTAGGCTTACTGCCCGGAGAAAGAAAGGTACTCGTGCTCTAGGTCTCCTCTCTGCCCTTGAACTCGGGCTCAGGGTCCTTGGTAGCTCCCTGGCGTATCCTCAGACTGAGAGGGGTGGATGTAAGCACTGTCCAGGCAGCAGCCTGTGGGTGGCTGCTCTGGGGCTGCTGACGGGCACCAGTGGGAAGCCACCCCGGGCCTGAAGAGAAGATACCTGTGAGAACACTAACGATGCCCAGTGAAGGTGCAGCCATTGGCGGTATTGGATAGGATCTGCGTGTGTTCGCCATGCAGGCACTGTGGACATGAGTGTGCGGTTCACATAGTGGAGATCTGTGGACATAGTGTACAGTTCACATAGTGGAGATCTGTGGACACAGTATACGGTTCACATAGTGGAGATCTGTGGACACAGTATACAGTTCACATAGTGGAGATCTGTGGACCCGGTATACAGTTCACATAGTGGAGATCTGTGGACACAGTATACAGTTCACATAGTGGAGATCTGTGGACACAGTATACAGTTCACATAGTGGAGATCTGTGGACACAGTATACAGTTCACATAGTGGAGATCTGTGGACACAGTATATAGTTCACATAGTGGAGATCTGTGGACACGGTATACAGTTCACATAGTGGAGATCTGTGGACACAGTATACGGTTCACATAGTGGAGATCTGTGGACACAGTATACGGTTCACATAGTGGAGATCTGTGGACACAGTATACGGTTCACATAGTGGAGATCTGTGGACACAGTATACGGTTCACATAGTGGAGATCTGTGGACACAGTATACGGTTCACATAGTGGAGATCTGTGGACACAGTATACGGTTCACATAGTGGAGATCTGTGGACACAGTATACGGTTCACATAGTGGAGATCTGTGGACACAGTATACGGTTCACATAGTGGAGATCTGTGGACACAGTATACGGTTCACATAGTGGAGATCTGTGGACACAGTATACGGTTCACAGAGTGGAGATCTGTGGACATAGTGTACAGTTCACATAGTGGAGATCTGTGGACACAGTATACAGTTCACATAGTGGAGATCTGAGGTATGCTTCCACTTCTCACTTAGGAATCGGGAAAAGCTTTCTCCTTTCCTGTTGTCCATTCTGTGCATGCGTGTGGCACATGCAGTTTCTCTCTACATGCAGCGTTTCCATCACATGTGTGGATCTTTCCCCCATCAGCTCAACTTCAAGGAGTTCACCACTTAGTCTCAGTGTGTGAGGCTAGAGGCGTGTGCTGGGCCCCATGTGTGTCTGCGTGTGCTGGCCAGCACTGCACCGCAGAACATTGTAGCACTATTTGTGGGGGACGGGAGGAGAGAGGAAGGATCTCGAATAATTTCTATTTGGGGCTTAATTACCTAAGGAGCTTCTCTATTGGGTCTAGTCATGGTTGTCACTTTCTTTTGCATATAAATTTATTTAAAAATCCCTTCTGACTTCTGCAGCCAATTTAATTATTATAAATAATTAGAACACACGGTGAGCGTAAGGGTGGCCATGCCGTTTGAGGTCAGGTTTCTGGAGGGGACATGGTTTTTTTCTTTGTCCTAAAATAATGATGAAAAGAGGTGAATAGTGTAAATGCCCAGAGCCTGGTGAATATGGGTGAATTCTTTAATGGTTAAGAATTTGTTTTTAAAAAGTATTACCATCAGAGCTTCGTTACCCTCACTTACAAACAGCTTGCATTGATAGCCACTTACATATGAAATCTAGTGGGTGGTGTAATAGAAAATTATTATCTTTGGGTTGTGGGATGTTTTTGTTCATTGTGATTTTCAGACCTTCAACATTAAGCGTGTCATATTTTAGAAATGCAGCCGATGTTATAAACGCAGTGTAAAAGCTAGGACAAGTGCATGGCCACTGTAATACCCGCAGAACTGATGATGCTTTTGTGACAAATGATGGGCGACAGATAATGGCAGTGCCCGGAGCGGCCTCAGGCTGGTCACAGAGCAGTGGTCCCTGGCAGACTGACATCACTGCCCTCAGCGTACTAGCTTCTCAGTGTGCTGCTGGCCACAGGGCTCCGTGCTGCTCTGGTTTCCGTTGCTGCCGTACAAGTTACCACACGTTTGGTGGCTTAAGCAGCACAAAGCCATCCTCTGACCCGGAGGCCACAGCACAGGAGCGTTTGAGGGGCTGCAATCGGGGGAGCAGGCTGTTCCTCCGGGAGCTATGGGAGCAGCCTCTTCCCCTCCCGCAGCTCTCCTGGCCCCGGCCGCCGCTGTCCCATCACTGGCTCTCCCCCCGCAGCCGGCCGCCTCTCCACAAGGACACGCGTGATTACATTGGGGGCCCTAGGGGACCTCAGCGGCAGCTGAAAAGCCCGCTGTGCCCTGGTCCCCAGCTTCGGATCAGGACGTGGACCTCTGGCGGCGGTGGTCCCGCTCAGTGCACCACAGTTCCCGCCCAGGCCGCCCCCACCGGGAGCTGGGTTTGAACTAAGGACGACAGAGAGAGGCCGTGGCGGTGACAGGGACGCCATTTGGTTTGGCCTTTCCTGAGGCCACCAGGAGGCCAGGCGGTGATCCCTCAGGGGATCCCTCATGGGATCCGAGACGCCTGTGTGTGTGTGTGGCTGCACTGATAAGCTGGCCCAGGTGACCAGGCACACGGGAGGCACCGCTGGGCAGTGTGCGGGGCCAGGTGCTCGTGGGCATCCCGCAGGGCGGGGAGCTGTGCTCCCGTGTGACGGGAAGGGTGACTTCCCCAGCAGCACGGGGCCCGCACAGCAGGGCACGTGGCCGATTTATTCTTCTTTCCCTTTAACATCCACTGGACCCTCCGCCAGAGCGCCCTGGGGAGGCGTGTGACACCCTCTTACCCTGCGTCAGTAAGAACTAGTCTGGCCTGGTTATTTTCGTGGTTGAAAATTACACAGTTAGACGTTTTAAATAAATTCTAGTCAAGTTATAAAGGACAAAAAAGAACAAGCTTAATTTGCTTCCCTTTAAAAAAAAAATTTAAAAAAATGTCAGTATAGAATTCGGTTCCATGAGGCAGTTTTAGCTGAAATAGTGGGGCGGTATTTCATCACACATCATTAGTGCAGTCAGGAGAAACTCTCAGGGAAATAGGGAGTGAATTTTTAAAACAGGTGTAGAATTTGATTTGTAAGAAAAGGAAAAGTTGCATTTTTATTGGGAGAAGGTGAGAAAATAAATATGGAATTCAGCCAGCCTTGTCGGAGAGGGTGCGTTGCGGGACCCCACGTTGGGGAAGACGCTGCGGACACGGCAGAACGTGGCCATCCGGGGGAGGCTGTGGTGGGAGCGTCCCTTCCCTGGAGTCTGTGGGCACCGCTCTGCTGGGCAGGAGCAGCTGGCGGGGATGGAGCCCAGGCGGGTAGGGGAGCTAACGTTGAGGGACCAGGGTGAAGGGCAGGGAGGGGTGACCCTGTGCCAGGCCGCAGAGCTCGGGTTTTGCCCCGTGAGTAATGAGGAACTCACTTGGTCTTAATGCCAGGAAGGGGTATGATCATATTTATTTTTAGAAAGAGCTCTGGCAGGGTCACATGCCATGTCACTCGGTGACTTTGGTTGACATGATGACATGCTTGTCCGGTTAGGAAAACAGATGAAACCAGCAGGAGCTCAGTTCCATAGTCTTGTGTCTATTGCAGGCCTCTTGCATGGACCTCGGGGCTTTCCAGCACATGCCCTGGCTTCATCCAATCGGGGAAGCTGGTCCATCCAAGGTGGCGGACGTCAGAGTGTCCTGACAGTGAGCGTGGCAAGACTTCCTCTCATTCCTGTAATTCTGCGAGTTCCGCTGCCCGAGTCCTTCCTGGGGGAAGAGACGTGCTTGTCCTGAGTGATGGTCAGATCGGTGACTGACTCAGAGGAAAGGAGCCCCTGGCCTTCTCTCCTGTGTCTTCTCTCGCATCCCTCCCTGCGTCTGCGCTCGGGTACCACGTTAGCAGGGTCCACGCTCTGCCGATACTGGCCTTGGGGCGGGGCCCCGGCCAGCAGCATGCCAGTGGGTGCGGAGCCGGGTGGGAGAATTAGGAAGCAGGGAGGGCTGCCGTGGTTTGGCTGGCGCACTAAGTATGTTAAATGCTGCGTCGTCTGAGAAGGCAGTTCATTAATTGTAGCAGAGAGTTTCGTCTGCCACCTCTTCCCGGGCGAGGAGGGAGCCAGCACAGGACGGTGGCTTTCTCATTTCCCACCGGCTGTTGTTCCTCCCGCCGCTTCTCTAATGCGAGCCCTGGGAGGGAGCCAGGCCTTTGTAGTTCTGGAATGAGCCGGATTTTAGAGTCGTTGCTCTCTGCAAGACGTTCAGAGTATAAGTGACGGGAGCATCGTCTCCTGTCCACCTTTAGCTTTAACTTTACGACAGATGTGCGCTGGCTCCTGTGCGGCCTGAACTCCTGTTCCCCTGAGGCGGCGTTCTCCTTGGAGTGCTCCCAGGCTGCACAGTGATCGCAATATCCCTGAAAGCCTCATAATCACATTACTGAGGATACAGTCAAACACTCTGCTTTTCCTGGATCCCATCTTCTCCATTAGGTTGATCGAAGAAGCCTCGTGATTGATGGAAGAATCCCCAGGCCAAAGTCAAGGGCAGAGCCATTCGGGGCGGAGTGGGGGTTCATTTGAATCATTCTGAGGCATCTCTTTAACGGGCAAATGGATTTGTCTTCATGCTCTTAGCGTTCCACGGGCTCTGATGTCATTCCCACAGCCTTTATGGATGCTGGCGCCCCCTCCACCCTGCGGACAGGACTGGCACCCACAGAAAGTCCCCGTGCTACCACCAAGGACGCGTGTTGGGGGTTGCACAGTGCTCTAAGACTTCCTTTCACATGCCTGTAAGACAGGTGTGATTGTGAGCCAGTTTTGAAATTTTGGGTAGTTTGGGCATGGCTGCAAGCACACCCAGCAGTGTCTCTGTGCCCGCACCTTGCCCACCTGCCCCAGGGCCACAGCGTCACTCACTCAGGGGGACGCAGAGCCCTGTGGTGAGCAGCTATCCCCCCTCCGGCTCCCAGCGGGCAGAGACGTGCTGTCCGGCAAACTCACGTCTGTGCTTGTTCTCAAAACCCACGCATTTTTCTTTGTAATGAATCATGGAGGCCAGTGAATAGGAAATGTCTGAAGCAACGTGGATCTCCCAGGTTTTAGCAGTTTGGTCTAAGCATTCACACTACAAAGCGATAAACCTGGAGCACTGACCCGGCACGGGGATGCTCAGCTGGAAGGCTGACAGAACCCTCAAGTCCTTGGATGTTGGCGCTTATCATTCCACTTTCAACATGTTATTCCATCCTCTTAAGTTGTTTTCATTTGCTTCAAACAGTGAGAAGTCATAGCTAATAAACAAATCTTATGCAGTTAACTATACAATGAGCACTTGAGTCATTTTGTTAAATTTTTGAATTTTGATACTTTCCTTTGGTAGGATTTTTGATAATGGAAAATAAAATTATATTTGTCAGCTCTTTAATTCCCTGTATCTGACATACTTTTCCTGCCTTCTCTCCCCTTTGGCAGAGACCTAACTTTATAAATAATGGTATTTTAGTTGTTTTCTGCTTCCATGGTAATAGGCTTATTGATTGGCTGGTTGGCTGGCTGGTTGGTTGATTGATTGATTGATTGATTGATCAATGATACATCTGAAAATCAGGCTTAGAATTAAACGTACATACATGTTGCCCGTGACTAGTAATACTCCTTATTCATGACCTTCCTCATCCAGACTTATTTCAAATCCTCCTCCTCCTGAACTAGAGCATAGCAATCACTCACATACTGAACATTTCTCTCCACACTGTAATGCCGTGGGGGGGAAGGGGGGTAATTACAGTTCCCCGTTAGGCGTTTTGCTCTGGGGCACCAGAACTGAAGTGAGGAATTTCGTTTTAAGTGGATGAAGTTCTCATAGGAGAACCCGTAGGTGTAGGTTCTAGAAGATAGGAACTTGACCCTGGTTTTCACATTGATATGTTAACAGTTAACATGTTAACTATTTCTCTTGTTTGCATTAAAGACTCTAGGATGAGTAGCTTCGGCTTTAGCACATCAGGCATGGGGATGGTTCAAGCCAGAGATAAGCACGTTGGGTCTGGGAATTGAGTTTTTACGCTACTTACAAAGTAATACATTTGTCTGCTAATGTATCATGGGTACTGGCAGGAGATATAAGAGCCATGGGTCAGATAAAGAACTTATTACGTATAGCACAGCAAATTGCATACACATTATTATATTCATGCCAGTTTTTTTGCCCCCAAATTCCACAGGGATGATGTGATGTGCCCAGATGGATTCTGGGTATATAATGGGTTTTCATTGAACATGGGTCCATTCACTGAGCTTGAAGAATCCACCAGTTCTATAGCGAGCGGTCAGCTAACCTTCTCCACGTCTGGGGATAAACATGCTGTCATTTCCTAAGGTTGTCCGATGCATCAGAAGTCCCGAGAGATGGCCCAGGTGGCAGGGAAGTCAGAGGGACATGCAGGAGAGGGTAAGAGGCCTAAAGAAAACTCTCTTACACAGTAACCATCGGTTTTTGCTACACCATCTTTGCTTGTGATGAATTTTCGCATAAGTATACCACTCTGGGGTCACTCTGATTAATTGGGCCACAGAGACAGGGACCAAATCCATTCTACTTGTCTCACATAGCATTTAATTCAAGCTGCGATCAATAGGGTCCCAAGAGTAGGATGAGGCCAGCTGCAATATTGATTCCATTTATCTGCCTCCCCACCACACCCCAGGGTCTCTGATGCAGCCCATGTTAACTAAATCCCAGGCAGAGACCAGTAGGTCTTAATTAAGACAGTCTAATTCAATTACGTTATCTGTTATGACTCCTACAAGGAGTTTGTAATGACTTGTTGACCTTTGGTGTCATTGCCGATAATAACAGAGGAAGATAGATGGTCCAGAAAGCAACTCTCATACCCAGTAAAAGCCATTTCATGATCCACTCTCCCCCACACAGAGCCCTGGGCACTCTCGTTTGGAATCTGCTGCTACACTTGATTTGGATCACCTTTACCTGGTTTGACTAAGCCACGCAGACAGTATTCTGAGTAGCTGCAGGCTTGGTTGCCTGAGGTGAGAGGAGAGAGGAGACAGGGACCAGGTGGTGTGGAGGGAGACAGCTGCTCCCTGTGAGTGAGCAGGCACTTTGCGGCTGGTTTCAAACAGCTGCCGGATGGGGCTCAAGAAAAGGAACTGCTCATGTCCGTGGCCCCCTAGAAGCAAGGTCATCCTTAGGGACACCCCTGCACAACTTTGGGGACTCAACACCCCCACACATCGCCTTTCTGTTGGGCAGAGGCCTCACTGCAATGATTGTCCTGGCAACGTGATTTTACCCAGACACGGACCCTGGGCCCGAGGCCACCTGCGGAGGGAAGCTCAGCACGTTGGTATCCGTGTCCTGGCCCGGACTGGTCCAGGTGATGCCTTGGATGTGGTTGCGTTTGCGTTGCCACGGAGGAGCTCTGAGCTTGGGGTTACTCGCTGCTTTTATAGCAAGCAGCAACCAAGCCTCTCTATCCAGGGGAGAGGGAACTTCTCTCATCCACAAAGGCAGCCTGAGAAATGGCCCGTGTGAAAATGCGGTCAGGCCCTGCCGCCTTGGCATACCCGGTAAGTAAGGGTTTAAGAGGCCAAGGAGGACTGCTTCCCCACGGGGAGCGGCCTTAGCTCCCCTGATGGCGGATTGGAGCCGGCGGCATTATTTGCACAGCTGCCAGGTCGGGGTAGGCCCATGGTTAAACCACAGGCTATCGGTGTTAGCCTTTGGTAAGTGAAATACAGATACTTCCAAAGTGGGGGAAATGCTTGGTGTAGAAGGACGATGTCAGTTCCACGCATCATTGAGTATTTCATCGCTGCTGAGAGTCAATGTCATGAAAGGCCTGTTTGGTTGTCTGAAAGGGAATTGGCAGTTTATTGAAAATGTAAAATGTCCTGCTTCACTACTTGGCTTTCTTTAGTGCTCAGGGAAATTTTATTTCATATTAACTTTATAAAAGATAATTAAAATAAAGATTTGATTTCCACTTCTTTTATCTTTCCTTGCAGACTCTTCTTAGCTTATTTGCTGGTCTTAATTGGGGCATAAAAGCTGTAAGTTTCTAGTGTAGATACATGTATATGGCTGCTCACGCTCTTTTCCAATACCTTCACCATAAACATCGTTCACTTTTCTTGGGAACACAGCCAGACCGAGTCACTAGGAATGTTAAAAATTAACTATAGTAGCAATTCTTGTGAGGTTTTCTAAATAGTTTTAAAATATGCTATTTGGCTCTAGCCAGTTTATTCAGTGGATAGAGATTCGGCCTGTGGATTGAGGGACCTCGGGTTCAATTCCTGTCAAAGGGCATGCACCTCAGTTTCAGGCTTCATCCCAAACCTGGTCAGGGTGCCTACTGAAGGCAACCAATAGGTGTGTCTCTCTCACATCGATGTTTCTCTCTGTGTCTCTCCCCCTCCCTTCCACTCTCTCTAAAACCTAATGGGAAAATATCCTCAGGTGAGGATTAACAACAACAAAAATAAAATGAAAAAATTCTGTAAAAAATTTAAAAATTGCTATATGTTGTGTTTTGTCTAATCTTAGCCCATAAATAAAATTTGAAAATTAAATCCATCACTTATTTATGATATTTTTCCTCTTCTGAAAGAGACTATGTTACAAAAATAGTGATTGTGCTGTTTCTTTAATATGGCAGTATAATAGAATATTTGTGGTTTTCTCAAAACCAGACCAGAGATGACCTGGCAAAACTAAAATATTTTAATTAATCTTTTGTATTGAATAGTATTTCTAAAAGTGTCTGTCTTTTCTCCTGCCATGCTTGAGAAAGCAGCCTACACATAATTGCATGTTGCTTTGTTCAGAGAGTGTCTTTTATTGGCTTAGAATCATCAGCTATCGTTTAAAAATATTACAAGTTAAAAAAGAAAAGAATGAAAGTAGGTTAACCTGGATGCCTAGTGATCCCATAAGTTGAATACTAGTTTTTGCTTAATAAATGCTACTTGCTTGTTGTATATCTGGGAAATGAGGCCACGAGATGCCTTTCCATAGTTTATTTGTATAAGGATTACTTTTCTTTCATCCAAGAGTCATTATTTACAGCTTAATGGGGGAAAGCCCGGCTTTATGAGTGGGGAAGCCTCTTTCATATTTATCAGAAGTTTAACTCACGATTTAATGAACTTTTATATATTCACTCTACAGCTACTTTTTCTTAAAGAAGTAAGTTTTAGATAGGAACATTTTTTTAACTCTTGATGCAAGGATACAATTATCAGGATTTCCCCCTTTCTCTTAAATCCAAAATTAAAGAGAAGTTGTTTTCACACTTACATTCTACCCAGTATGATCAGTAGACTTCTATAACCTTTAACTCTTACCGTGTTCTTAAGAATGTTTCCCCCCACGTATACATCAACATGATGGTTCCTCTCTTCGTGTTGCAGGTAAGAAACGAAATGGGTAAAAATAAGGCCCAGTGTTCACCGAGAGCACAGTCCTGCGTTAGGTTTCGGTGCTATTCTTGCAAACTGCCCTGTGATCTTCAAGCCTCTCGTGACACCCTGTGGTGTTCCTGGCCCTGGGAGGAAACCAAAGCCCAGGCGGCTCGCCCAAGGTCACGGGAGGGCTGGCAGCTGGATGGAGCCCAGGTGTGCGGCCTGCAGCACTGCACGTGTGCTGCTGCGGCCCAGGTTCTGGCTGCCTGCCTCTCCTCCTGCCCGTCTCCTTCTCTCCTCCAGAATCCCTCCCGCCGCCGCCCGAGTCAGAGGCTAAAATAGCAGATGAAGCTAAAAAGTTTCTTTGACTTACAACCATTTCCTCCGGAATGATCTTGATGAGAGTAAATGGCCCATCTGGCCACCCCTTTCTCAGCGCCAGAGCCGAGCTCCTGCGTGAGCCTGTGACTGGGGCTGGCGGAGCTCCAGGCGCGGCTGTTGGCCCCGAGCAAGAGGAGCACAATCTGCCGCCTCCATTGCCAATAAAGGGAAGACGCTGCCTTTGCCTCTAATTCATGGCTTACATTTTATGTCCTTCCTCACAACGGCAGCTTTCCCGCTGTGGTGTTTGTAATATCCAGGTAGGAGGGGAACTCCATAATAAACGCCTCTCAGCACAAGGACACGACAAGGAGCAACAATAAGACTGCATTTGGAGGCAGCACCAGGCTGTTAGCTTCCTTGGTCCCAGGCGCTGGGGGGAGGGGGGTGGCTGGGAAAGCCGGGTTTCTGCGATCCCAGGGACTGCCCTCTGAGTGAGTACACGAGTTTAGTGATCTTCCCTGGAGGCCACGGGGGTCCAGCAGCGCGCTCTGCCCAGCCCCGCCCCTCTGGGTGCCTCAGGTTAGCTCCCTTTCCGGGAGCTGCATGGGGACCATCCTCTGCCGGACAGTGGCCTTCCCCAGGGCTGAGGGTCAGGGGCGGCCCCTGTGGGACAGCCCAGCTCTCCCGGCAGGAAAATCAGTCCCTGCTCCCGTCTCGGGGCAGAGCAGAACCCGGTAAGCTCCCCAGGCTCTCCCTCGGGTTATTTCAGTGTCCACGTGCCTTCGGGACCAGGTGTCACAGGGCGTCAGTGATGTTTCCTGCTGTTTCCGTGACTGACGGCTGTTCTCCAAATCTCTGTACTTGGAGGGAACAGTTCAGAAGGCCAGTTCCTCGCCTCATAGAGGCCTGATTTTGCTGTTCAATGTCAGTCCAGCGGCAGGGATGTCTCCAGTCTATGTCTGGGACCTGTCTCCTTAAAGAAGTGCTCCAGGGCCCCTTGGTGGGAGCACTCCTGAGGTAGACAGCGGGCTCAGACCAGAGCTTTGGAATTGGTCCCCCAGTCTGCATTACACCTTCGGTTACACGTGCAAGTAGTGTTGCCATGAGCTGCTCTGAAACCCTGCCTTCCCAGGGAGCCAGAGCCTCAAGGGCATCCCTGGGAGAGCTGAGCAGGGCCGGGCAGCGAGGGTCAGCCTGACCTCCACCCTTCCCCGTTGCCCTCCAGTCCAGGCCCCGCTGTGACTGCTGTGTGCCGGGGCTGGCGAGCCCTGGCGCCAGGGCTTTGTCACACAGGAAACACGCTAAAGGGCCAATTCCTAGAACTTGTTACTAACATTTTTGCTTCTTTTAACATTTTTTCATTTTTGTGCTAAAAAGATATTATTTACCAAGTAATATGTAAAGTACCTTTTTACCTTTGAAACCCCACAGTTACCAATGTTTTTATTTTTCAGTATGAAACTCTATATAATTGGTAAATACAATAAAATCATTTAATATTGTTTAAAGGTGGCCAGTGACAGTACTGTTTTTCTTGTAGATCCTTAAAATTTAAATAAAACATGAAGTTCTTTGTTTTACAATTCAAATGTGACCATCTTGAGCACCTGCTGGATCCCTCCCTACATATTCATATGCAATAACTACTTTACTGTTCTTTTTTTAAAAATATATTTTTATTGATTTATAGAGAGGAAGGTGGAGAGAGAGAGAGAGAAACATCAGCAATGAGAGAGAATCATTGATTGGCTGCCTCTTGCACACCCCCTGCTGGGGATGGAGCCCATAACACAGGCATGTACCCTGACCTGGAATCCAGTCCTGGTTCATAGATGAATGTTCCACCACTGAGCCATAGTGGCTGGGCTGCTTTACTGCTCTTAAACAGTAAATAGCCCTCATGACCCCTAATATTTTTTTTCTATTTAGAACATATTTATACTTATTCACAAATATTTATCAAATACTAAATCCTCTTAATTAATTATGCTTTAAGACATCGTGTTTAAGCTGCACATTTGGATCTCAGAATGCATTTCTCAAAAAAAAAAAAAAAGGTAAGTTGCCCATTTGACCCAGTGATCCCACTTCTAGGAATATATCCTAAGAAACTCAAAACACTAACCAGAAAGAATGTATGCACCCCTATGTTCATAGCAGAGCAATTTACAATAGCTAAGATCTAGAAACAGCTCAAGTGCCCATCAGTAAATGAGGAGATCATATGTAATTCTTTCAAATAATAAAGATTTATTTAAAAAAAAAAAAAAAAAAAAAAAAAAACGATAAGGTGCCAATGAGCTGGGATGCACAGTTGCAATAGGACTTGGGTCCAAGGTGGCCTGAGGCATTGGTGTCTGACACTTCATAGGAAACCTAAGGCAGAGGCCGATGCTGAGAACATGGCTGCTAGTGTCCAGTTTCCTTCCTGATGCTCAGTCTTCCAAGGATTTTTTTTTTGGGGGGGGAGGGGTGTGTGGCCAGTGTGTCCCTGGGGAGGAAGGCAGGGACAGGAGCCCTGGTCCCCTAAAGGAATGTTAAGGCCATTGGTTTCCCCAGGGCCCCTTCCAGGGGGCACGTTCTGGTCACAGCCTGCTGTGGTCCACCAGAGCCTGCTGTCACTGAGCCCCTTCTGCCCAGATGGAGGGCACATGCTTAGGGCAGGTGTTTTAGTCCAAAGAGCCGCTGGCGTTGTCTTCACACTTTGTTTAGACCAGTGGTCGGCAAACTGTGGCTCGAGAGCCACATGGGGCTCTAGAGCTGCAGTTTGCCGCTCTGTTGACTAATGAGTTTGCTGACCACTGACCTAGACTCTCGATTCCAATAAGTACAGGCTGTTGTTGTTCCCTGTGATTAAGCCCCTAGACTGTTCACTCTTAAAATTCCTGCTTAGAGCCCAGTCAGCATGGCTCAGTGGTTGGTTGCTGACCTATGGGCCAGACAGTGGTTGCCAACCAGTGGTCCACGGGCCACTGGTGGTCTGTGAGGTCCGAAAGGTTGGTGGCCACTGGACCAGAAAGTCTCATTTCAATTCCTGGTCTGGGCACATGCCTGGGTTGCATGCTCCACTCCCAGTGAGGGGGGTGTGCAGGAGGCAGCCAATCAATGATTCTCTTTTCAGCATTGGTGTTTCTAGCTCTCTCTCCCTCTCCCTTCCTCTCTGAAATCAATACAAATATTTTTTTTAAAGGAGTGAATTAGGGCTGGCCTATGTTATGTTTCATCTGCACAGCTCAATCTCTGGGAATGCATTCCTTTTCCTCTTTTCCGGGTACTGAGGGATATAAAACTCTTTTGGTTTTACTCACAAGATTTAAAACACATGAGTTAATCAACATGAATTAGAGACAAGGGGTGAGTATGAACTGTTAAAGTTCAACATGCTAAAGAAATCATTTTATAAAATTTTTACATGTATTAAAAGTTTTTATTTTGCCGAAACCTGTTTGGCTCAGTGATAGAGCGTCGGTCTGCGAATTGAAAGGTCCCAGGTCCTATTCCGGTCAAGGGCATGTACCTTGGTTGCGGGCACATCCCCAGTAGGGGTGTACAAGAGGCAGCTGGTCGATGCTTCTCTCTCATCGACGTTTCTAGCTCTCTATCTCTCTCCCTTCCTCTCTGTAAAAAATCAATAAAATATATATTTTTTAAAGTTTTTATTTTATTTTTAAAAAGCATGAAGGTTTATTTCATTGTATTGTAGTTAACTTAGTAGGACCCTCAAATATAAAGATTTGAAACATATTTTCTATACTGCTTTTCAAATGCAGTAGCTTAATTTTTACTTCTTTCTTTTAGATAATAAAGAGCCTAACACCAAAGTCTTTTTTACTGAAACTGTATGGAAAGGTTGAAAATTTCTAAATAGACAAATAAAATATAAAATAAGATTTCCTTTATAATCCAATACTTAGGATACTATTGAAACCCACTAAAATCTTAAGTAAATATTTCAAATAATAAGTGAAAGTTGGGTCATTTAATTTTCACTGAAATTATTCTAAAATTGGCTTTGGGTATGCCTTTATGATTGAGTCAGCTCCCTTAGATATCAGTCAACGAAGCCTTTCTCTGACACTGATTCATTAGGAAAGCTCATTTGAGGAGTTAAACATCTCTCACTTGTCAACACTGAGATAATTATGCACTATTAATTCTCATGTCATTTCAAAAAGTGCTATTTAAAAACTATTCATTTCATCAATCCTGAGCACTAGGATAAGGTAGACAGCCTGCTGTAAACCAATTTAAGACGTGATTACATTGCTTTATTCCTGTGATGCAGGAATGAGAAGGTTGATTTAATGTGAATACAGCTCTGAAATGTTTCTTGCTTCATTTTAAGAGATGAATATGATTAGGCAACCTTGAGATGACAAAGGGGTTGATGTAGAAGAAAGGAGCTCCAATTTATTCTGCCATTTGCAGAACCAAGGTGGTGGGTGGGAAGGGCTGAGGGAGAAAATTGGGAAATGGTAGTTTTCCTTTTGTCATTTTATCTAAATGAATCTTTTGTGTGTATCTGTTCTCTGCATATTAATAGCTGAGATTTGGAGTTGTTTAAACTTTTTACAATGACCACCTATGGAGGAATTAGAATATGAATTTTTTCACAGTAGAGAAATTTTGTTAGCTATTTGAAGTTACTTTCAAAGGAGTAATTTTTAATAAACCAGAGAATTAATAATATATCATGGCAGATTTTTTTAAACATTGATGTCAACATCTTGCCAAGTGTATAGTACCTGAAGTTAATTAATATGCAGACTTTACATAAATGGTATTATATAAAATATAGGTTCTTTAAGCTATTTTTACTAATTTTGTGACCTTGTAGAACAATTGTCAGGATAATTTTCAGCCTTGTTTTAAAGAAATGAGTTTACAAGAGATATTTAGTTTTACAAAGACATTACAGTATGGTTTGATTTTTAAGCAATTTGCTTAATAAAAAATGCATGCAAGTAGTTTGTTTATAAATGAAATTTTATAATTTATATAATAGACTGCTTTCCTCACATGTGAAATGATTGAGTGTCTATGTAAATTCCTGTTGTAGATATCACACTACCTGATATCAAACTCTACTACTAGGTTGTAATAATCAAAAGAACATGTACTGGCATAAAAACAGACACATAGATCAATGGAACAGAATAGAGAGACCAGCAAAAAATTCATGTCTATATGGTCAATTAATATATGACAAAGCAAGCAAAAATATACGAAGGAGTAAAAACAGTCCATTCAATAAATGGTGTTGAGAAAACTGGATAGATACATGCAAAAGAAATGAAACTAGACCACCCTCTCATACCATACACAAAAATAAACTCAACATGGATTAAAGACTTAAATGTAAGACTCAAAACAATAAAACTCCTAGAAGAAAACATAGGCAGTAAAATCTCTGACGTTCCTCTTAGAAATGTTTATTTCTCTGATTTAGTCTGGGACAAGAGAAACAACAGAATAAGTAAACAAGTGGGACTACATAAAACTAAAATTTTTTGCATAGCAATGGGAACAATCAATAAGACAAAAGACAACCTACTATATGGGAGAAGATGTATTCACCAATGATACATCCAGTAAGCAGTTAATATCCAAAATTTATAAAGAACCCATACATTTTAACACCAAGAAAATAAACAATCTAATTTAAAAATGGGCACAGGACCTGAATAGACACTTCTCCAGAGAGGACATGCAGACATGCTAGTAGATATATGAAAAGATGCTCAATACCACTAATGATGAGAGAATTGCAAAGTACAATAAAACCACAATGACATATCACCTCACACCTGTCAGAATGGCTATCATCAATAAATCCAAAACAACAAGTGTTCGCAAGATTGTGGAGAAAAGGGAACCCTGATGCACTGTTGGTAGGAATGTAGATTGGTGTAACCACTGTGGAAACAGTATGGAGTTATGTAAAAAAATTAAAAATGGCACTGCCATATGACCAGACATTTCACTACTGAGTCATATATGAAGAAACTCAAAACACTAATTCAAAAGAATATATTCACCCTTATATGCACTGTAGCATTTCTTCCAATAGTCAAGATATGGAAGTAATTCAGGTTCCCATCAATAAATGGAGAAAAAAATCTATGGTACATTTATACAATGGCCATAAAAAATGAAATCTTACCAGTTGCAAAAGCATGGAAGAACTTAGAGGGTATTATGCTAAGTGAAATGAGTCAGACAAAGACAAATACCATGAGTTCACTTATATGTAGAATCTAAAGAGCAAAATAAACAAAACAGAAACAGACTCAGAGACACAGAGAACAGACTGATGGTTGCCGGAGGGGAGGAGGGTTTGGGGGTTGGGTGAAAAGGTGAAGGGATTAAGAACTACAACTTGGTAATCACAAAATAGTCCCGGGGATGTAAAATATAGCATAGGGCAGCGTTTTTCAACCACTGTTCCGCGGCACACTAGTGTGCCGCGAGATGTTGCCTGGTGTGCTGTAGGTGCAGACAAGACAAGAATTTTATAATTTTTCACTATTTTGTTTACTTAATATTTCATAATAAAGTAATTATAAAATACTTTCTTTGTGTTTATTTGATTCCTATTCAAGAGAATTACTTTATATATAGTCAATATAGGCACAGAGTTAAATTTTTTAACATTTTCTAATGGTGGTGTGCCTCGTGATTTTTTTCATGAAACAAGTGTGCCTTTGCCCAAAAAAGGTTGAAAAACACTGGCATAGGGAATCCTATATAATAAAAGCCTAATATGCTAAGTGCCTGGTTGTCTAATCAGCTGTTAACCAATCAAAGCATAATATGCTAATGATATGCTAAGTCTGCTCAACAGTTCACTATGTCATGCACTGACCACCAAGGAGCAGACGCTCCAATCAGTAGGTTAGCTTGCTGCTGAGGTCCAGCTGATTGGGGCTGAGCAAGATGGGCCAGACACATTCTGGAGCCCTCCTGTGATTCCTCCCTGGCTGGCCAACCTCCCACATCCCTGCCTGGCCCCAATCATGCACCGGTGGAGTTCCTCAGCCTGACCTGCACCCTCTCGCAATCTGGGACCCCTTGGGGGATGTCAGAGAGCTGGTTTTGGCCCAATCCCTCAGGCCAGGACAAGGGACCCCACTGATGCACAAATTCATGCACTGGGCCTCTAGTGTAGTCAATACGACTACACTAATAAAAGAGAAATATGCAAATTGACTGTACCTTCTCGACACCCACCAGCCAAACAGGAGTGAGCATGCAAATTAACCCAACAAATATGGCAAGTTAATTTGCATACACAGGCACCAAGCGGCCAGGGGCGGGCAGGATTTTGCATCATTGTAGGTGCAGGCATTCCCCACCACCCCAGCTGCTCCAGGCCTCTGGGCAGTGTTAGAAGGCAGAAAGGCAGCTCCCAGCATTGCCGGCAGCCAGGGGAAGGAAGACCCATTTTTGCACAAATCTTCGTGTAGCAGGCCTCTAGTATTGTAATAACTATGGTGCCATGTGGGTACTGGAAATATCTGGGGGACCACCTTGTAAAGTATATGATTTTCTAACCACTGTTCTTCAGACCTGAAACTAATTCAAAATAATACTGAATATAATCTTTAATTTTAAAATACAATTAAAAAAATAAATATCCATTTTCACAGGTCAGAAATAATATTGAACAATAAAGTGTACTTTTAAGAAAAATCTTCTGTTGCATTGATGGAACAATGAGTGGGGAAAATACACTGTGTGAGTAAAGATATAGAATGTTTTTGCAGGTCTAATTTTACAAAAAAGTCATGTCCTGGCATTTTAAAATGGGGCTATAAATTTAGCAATACTTCAGTGGCAATAACAGGATGTTAAATATGACTATTCACTCCTGAAATTTTAGGTTTCCTTAATGATACTTATCATTACCGAGAGCAACCAACCTTGAGAGTGTGTTGAACTGAGGTTTCAAAGTAATGCTGCATATGCCTTCAATTTCTGTGACCCAGAAATATTGGCGTGCTACTGTTCTGAGCTAAAAACTTTCCTTTTATGTTTTTGTCCTTGCTTAAATGAGCAAATGTTGGCTAAATGTCTTAGAGAAGACGGTCTTTTCAGGAAATGACAAGAAGTATCGATTTCCCTATTCTTCTTCCCTCAAGCTGAACCGCCATAAAACATGTTCAATTTCTCCTCATTTCTGTCTGCAGCTTATTCTGCCTGGTTGTGCCCGTGACGGGGGCAGACGCGGCAGTGACACAAGATCCGACCTCCAGCTCCAGAGCTGGGAGGCGTGCAGACCCACCCAACGCCACCTTTGTTCTGTTAATCACTGTGGCGCTACATCTTACTTATGAGTTATAAAAATGAATACAGGCCTGAGATATAAAACCCAGATAAGAGCCATCCTTTTTATACCAAACCTTCGCATTTCACATGAAACCTGCTTAGGAACTATTTCAGAAAACTTAAGCTACTCAGCCTGTTATGCATCATTAAATTTCATAAAATGAATTATTAAATGAAATGAAATTCACATCAAGTTCTAAAATTCTGTATCAGATACTGCTACCTTTTTAAAAGGATGAAAGGTTAAAATTCAACTTAATTAGACATGTATGCAGTTTTTCAGTGTGTTAACTGTTCTTGGGTTAGTCACAGGCAAATGGATTCTTCCGGGCCTAAGGTCCCCTTTGGAGGAATTTAATATTGAAAGGATGTTAGGTTCGCCTCTGGGAGCAGCTGGGCAGGTGGGCAGGGGTCCCAGGGGCCGCCCTAAAGCACACGCACCCCACACCTCTCTTCTTCCTTCTTCCTCCACTGACTGCCATGATGGTCACCCTCTCTCCGCCACGCAGGAGAGAGGAGCAATCCTGAGGAGCGGCTGATCGCAGCTATTGACAGAAACGCCCACGGAAGTCCGTGTTCCCTCCCACGGGTAAAAACAGCAGTTGCTCCCATAGCTATCCCTGGGGCTGCGCAGGCACCTGTTTCCTGCCTCTTCGTGACATCTGTGTGTCATATTAGTGTCCTGTGCGGGCGGGGTTTACTGATTATCCTGAGATTGGCTGCCCTTTGAGTGATTCTTCCCTTTACTGTGCACTGCGCCAGGTAGCTCTTTTTAAAAGGCTTCAGTGAACCTTCCTTATGCACCAAGAGCTCTGAGCCTCTCCTGCCTCCACAGCAGCACTAAGGATGTCCAACTGATGGCTTAGGCCCTGAGGGCTGCCGGACTGCGAGAGGGTACAGGCCAGGCTGAGAGACCCTCCCTCCCCCAAGTGCACAAGTTTCATGTACCAGGCCTCTAGTATATATTGAATATATTTTTATTGATTTCAGGGAGGAAGGAAGATAAAAGCATCAATCATGAGAGAGAATCATTGATCAGCTGCCTCCTGCACACCCCACACTGGGGATTGAGTCACAACCCAGGCATGTGCCCTGACCGGGAATCGAACCATGACCTCCTGGTTCATAGGCCAGCGGGATTCTGGTAATGGCTGACCTTGGTTACTCCCTCTCCAGTCCTTGCGGAGGGCAAGCGGATCCTGGGCCCCAGGCAAACAAGCACCATACATCCCATTGTTGGCACAAACTGCCGGGGGGCCAAGGCTCCGGGGACACAAGACGCTTGGCTATTCCAGGGGCTGAGAGGTTCTGTCCCAGGAGCCAGTGGAGGGCCAGGCCTTCCTTTAGAAGGTGCAGGCGTGACACCAGGCCTGCCGAGCTGCCCAGCCTTGCACAAGCCCTGGCGTGCACAGGGCAGGGATCCCCAAGGGCCGAGGCTGAGGGTCTGGGAGACAGGCAGCAGCAGTCAGGTCCAGGCAGAAGCTGGGAACGAGCCATGCCGGCGCCACACCGGCTGTGGCTCTGCGTCGAGGCCTTGCAGTTGGCACCAAGGTCCCAGGTCTAAGAGCGGAGGCAATCTAGTTTGTAGACTAGTCTGGGTTGTTCTGGAATAAGAAGCAATGAAAGCCTGCGGGTGGACACTCCTCCCCCAGGCGGAGCCCCAGCTCCTCTGTGCTCTCCTCCCCACCCCCCACAAGCCAGACCTCCTGTAGGAGGAGGGAAGAGCCAAGGCCGCCCATTAGCACCTCGTGTCCACAATGACGGCAAACTGGGGCGGCCGGGGCTCCCTGGCCCCGGGAGTCTCCGCGGTGCCTGTGTGCCCAGTGTCAGCGGTGCACACGGCCGCCCTGGCCTCTGTGTGTCAGAGGAGGGATGGCCTGGTCATTTCCAGGGTCCTTCTTCCTCCCGTGCTCTGTAATTCTGTGCCTGCAGGAAACCGCTTCGTCAGCTATGCTTCTTGAGTCTTCCATGCGTTTCTTGCTATTGTCTTGTTGCTCCAGTTTTCCTTGTTTGTCTCCGTCTTGGTGTGGCTGCCTCCATTTCGCTAAGCAGCAAGCGTTTCTTACAGAGAGAGGGACCCTGTTGTGTAATGTAGTCCACCAGGCAGGCAGCAGGGCTGAGGTATCCCCCCCTTACCTGCAGCTACAGCTCCCCTGTGGGCTGCAGAGAGCTGGGGGGGGAAGGGGGGAGGGGTGCGCATGGCTCCTGGAGACCTCTGCGAATCCCTTGTAGCCACAGCAAACAGGCAGAACGGCTGAAACTCAGGGAGCCGGGGCAGTTTCTGTGTTCCTGACCCTGTCTCACCTACCCCTAAGGAGGTGGTAGGCAGTGTGGGCAGACACATGTGGACTGTGAGGGAAGGTCCCACCTGTGCACCTCCACACAAGCAATGGGGGGCGAGTAGCAGCGGGGAGCGGGGAGCGGCCCCAGGGTCTGCACAGCAGACTCCTCCCTCCCTGCCAGGTGACTGCTGCTTCGGGGAGTGTGGGCTGTCTTCCTGGTACGTACTTGTTTTGAACATACGAGAATTAGATGAAAATAATGCGTGTGGAAGTACTGGAAAACACTCAATAAATTTCCACAATTGTGTTCCATGAAAGAATGAATTTCCAAAATGGTTAATGGTTTGCTAAAAGGGTTATGGGTCGATAAACGTAGGGTTCACAAAGTTAACATTTTTCTAAAGCAAGACTTCTCAGAGCCTTTCAGAAGACAAAGCTCATTTGGATGCCCTGTGTCATCCCAGCTCTGACCACAGACCTTTTCCCGGGCTGGCCAATGAGGTGGCTGCGCAGGGAGAGAACAGTGGGAGGTGGCCTAACCACATGGACTGTCACTATCTACTGTCTCCTGGGCCCGCTTTGCTCTTTTCTTCGGGAGGCACTCCTTACGTTATGCAAACAATGGAACTTAGCCGGTACTGTGCCTTCTGCAGCATGCTCTATCCCTTCTCTGAGATGGTGACATGTAATTTTAATCCTCTGAGACAAGCAATTAAAATATTTGGTGCTAACGCATTTCATTATCGTTTAAGTGTGTGTAAATAGAGAAAAATGTTTTTACTTTTATCGTTATCTGATTGAAATGCTCCGGCATTACATTTCCAGTTATATCTTTAGATAAAGTAAGAGCTTTTATTGAGAGAAGCTTTTTATGTATCTCTGCAATATTCCTTATTTATAACCTGATGCATATCGCATATGGAGAATAATTTATTCACTTTGATGCTGGAGAAGTTCCATTTATTTTGAAAGAGGACAGTAGGAGTCATCCAAGGTAGATGATTATAATATTGCTACTGAAGACCCCATTTTTTAGGACATGATGTTCCTTCATGACCCAAACTATTTATTGCAGCATGAAGTGCAATGCTCAGCTGCAGGGAGATCCCGGAGCGACTTTCTGTAGCCATGGAATCAGTAGAGTTAAGAATCTGCAATCATCAATAAAGAAAAACCCAAGGGTTTTTCAAAGATCCTTATTTATTCAGTGTTGGGGCATTCCATTAGTAAAATAGGAAACAAAGAACATCTGATTCAACACAGTAAGAACCTTAAAGGAACCGGAGACTCCAAAGCTGTTAGTTTCAAATAAGAGGCGAAAGCACCATGTGGTGACAGAACCCAATGTTTCCCAGGCGGACCGATACTTAGCATCTCTGTCAGCCTCGGGTAGAGGTCATCAGCCCCAGGGAGGGGTCATCATCCCCAGGGAGGGGTCATCAGCCCCAGGGAGGGGTCATCAGCCCCAGGGAGGGGTCATCGGCCCCAGGGAGGGGTCATCGGCCCCAGGGAGGGGTCATCGGCCCCAGGGAGGGGTCATCGGCCTCAGGGAGGGGTCATCAGCCCCAGGGAGGGGTCATCAGCCCCAGGGAGGGGTCATCAGCCTCAGGGAGGGGTCATCAGCCCCAGGGAGGGGTCATCGGCCCCAGGGAGGGGTCATCGGCCCCAGGGAGGGGTCATCGGCCCCAGGGAGGGGTCATCGGCCCCAGGGAGAGGTCATCGGCCTCGGGTAGCGGTTGTCCAGGAGCCTTTCTCTCTCCGAAGCTGACATTCTGCTGCTGGCAGCTGAGCGGCCACCATTCCTGCCGCGTTAGGGGTGGGTTCCTGTTCGTGTTGTGTGGGGTAAAGGGCAGGTGTCTTCCCCAAAACTGGCTTCAGTCTTGCTAAGGGGTGAAAGCGAGTCCTTCCCCTTGGTGATCCGTTCTGCGGCGGAGAGGCCGGGAGCACCCCGCGGGGGCGGGGCTCGGAGAGCAGGCGGCGGGGTTGGGGCAGCAGCTTCGTCATGGCTGCGTTCTGTGGCACCTGTGTGACCGGGGGCCTGCCTCGTCTCCTGCTCTGTGAAATGGAGGCAGTAATGGCACTGACTCCATGGGTGGCTGTGGGCCTTGTATGTTCACACAGGCACAGCGCTGAGAATGGCACGTGGCCCAGAGCACGTGAGTTTTGGGTATTACTGTTCTTTTTAGCTGGAGCAAGGCTGCTTTTTACTGATATTCAGAAAGTTCCAACTTTGCTAGAAGCTTAATTCGTGTCACTTTGTAAATAATATCAAGTGCAGTTCCTCAAATACATCTTCAAGAAGATAAATTAGTGCTCTGGTTTAACTAGCAGGAGTGTCTTCCATTTGGGGGGGAAATGCACCTTAGTCTGAATGCCTGTGTCTGCAGAGTGAAGCCTCTGGCTTACCGGGGGCCTGAGGTCGGTGCCTACACCCCGTCTGCGTGTTTGGCCCCCCAATCTGCCGTTTTCTCTTGGCTTTGTCTTGCTTTGAAATGTCTTGAAGCAGAGCACGCAGCCACGGCCTCAGCTCTGCCAGGTCCCAGGGCCTCGGCGTCTTCCTGGCTCTCCCCGCCGCAGGCTTCCGAGGCCTGGCCTCTGGCATCCCAGGCGAACCACGGAGAGCAGTGGTGTGAGCGGCCCGGGGCTGAGCATGTGCAGGAAGGCCGTAAAGACAGGGCACTTCTCCCTGGACACGTGCTCTCTGTCCTAACAGCCCCGGGAGCCTCCGGTCTGTCCCCGGGCCCCACCCGCTTCCGCACGGGGCCTGTGTCACTGTCCCGCCCAAAGGGGAGTTTGGAGAAGCTACGTCAGTAAACAGCATCATCATACGCAGGATCATTAGAACAAAATGCTTTTAAAAGGATTTCTGTGGTGATAGGACTGGCACAGCTCTAAAAGGGGTGAGATTCGACCCAACAGGCAGGGCCAGCACAGGTGACATTTTCTCTTGCTTTTCCGGCTGGAACCGGAGCCGCTGGCAGGCCTGAAATGCCCCAAACTCACAGGAGGCTTCCTGTCCACCTCGTGCTGTGTGTGTGGCCGGCACGTCAGCTTCCTGCAGTGAGGGCCGCCCTCCGAGCGGAGCCGGCGGCGGCGGAGGAGGACAGGCCGCACTCCTCCAGCCCGCTCCCCGGCTGACAAATTAGGAGCACGGGGACCTGCTTGTTCAGACACGGCGCGGGGCAAGGGCCCGGGAAACGCATCGATATGAGCCCTTTTGTTGGATCTCCCCGGGATAATAGCAAACAGTGTTCTCCATAAATAACTGTCTCCCTATCTCTGTGGCTAGTGCGGGAGGCTAATGCCTTTCTGTCAAGCGAAGCTTTATGGTTCAATTTCGGCTGTACTCCTTGAGAAACAGCTAGGAAAAACAGGAAAAACAAGAACACAATTACAAAGATGCCTGCTCCATAATCATTTAGTCCTGCTCCCAGAGCTTGATCCTTTTCAGGTATATTTTGTCCCACGTATTCAGCTGATAGGCAGCCAGCGAGAGCCAATGCCGCTCTCCGCGGGAGGAGCGATGCTTTACCAGCCGCCGGCTCACGGGGAGCCTCACGGGGCCCCAGGCTGCAGCCGCCCCGAGATGTGGGATGAGGAACACTGTCCGCACAGACGGGCTCTCTACCCACGTGGTGCTCTGCGCTACTTGCTAAGTCAAGTTGCAATTGAAAATTTCCTTCTGCGCAAAAGAGCGGCGGTTACGTATTCATTAGATAGTTGTCTAGTACTATTGATCTGTTATTCATTTTTTATTAGCTAGCAGCCAATACTGGAGACCGGTTTTTATTTTAATTGTGGCGTGTCTCTCACACACACACACAGTGAAATGCACCAATCACGTGCAGAGCTCACATTATTCTTCATATGTCCTCACTCATGTGCCCCCTGCCAGACTAAGGCGCAGAACCTCACGGTCATGAGGCTCCCCCAGCGGCAGGACCACCATCCGACATCTGTCAGCACAGAACGGCTTTGCCTGAGCCTGACCTTCATGGAAACGGAGTCACGCAGTGTGTTGTCGTTTGTGGCTGGCTTCTGCCGGTCAGTCGGTGCCTCGGGGAGCTGTCCGTGTCTACAGCAGGGCCATCTGTAACTCAGGGTTCGCCTGTGCCGTGGCTTTTCAGGCAGGCCGCTTCGTTAAGGGCAGTATTTCTCTGGTTCGAGCAGAGTAATGATAGCCATCCCGGCACCCTGCTACGTGGACGTGCCTCCTGTCACCATGATTTCTGTGCTCCGAGTCCAGCGCCAAGTAATAGCGTGGGATTAGCGGAAGTGCCCTCCCAACGCGCCTTTCTGTGGTCCTGGCTCACCTAAGAGTGATGCGCTCTCATTGTGTAAGTTAATAATACCTTCGTGGTCCTCGTTTCATGTTGATGCAGGTTGTAAATTGACATTCCTGCAGTCCTGCTGAGAATCAAATTGCATTTGTGGGCAGGCAACACCCTTGTTAAGCCATCCCACTGGCATGATAATTAGAGGTTCCTGGAGGTTTGACCCGTATGGAAAATAACGCCGCTGGCAGCGCTGACGTACATGTCCTCAGTAACAAATTGTTAGTTTCTCAGAAGGTTAGTTTTGTATTTTATACAGATTGTTCAGGGCAACCGTGTGATTACTTTTCTGCCATATATCTGTAATGTGAAAGCTACATGTATACAGAAGGCCTCTGCAATGTGATGACCACATTCTGTGAACATTCACTTACGTTTGTCTGGCTTTAACTCATCTCTTTCTCAGGCAGAAAAAGTATAAGGAAACTGTTTATCAAGAAAAAATTCTTTATATGTTTGTCCATTTCTCCCAAGATAGCTCTCCACACAGCCTCGTGTCTTGCTTTCATTTTCACTAATGTAACCCATTTCCTGAGTCGGGGTTGTACAACCGTCCCATGGGCTGCCCGTGTCAGGGCCCTCTTTCTGACTGCATCCACCATCACTTGCTGCTGTGGATTGATTGTACCCCATCCTCCTTCCCAAATTCATATATTGAAGCCCTGTATATGGGTGGGCCTTGAGGAGGCAGTTAGGTTTGGTGGAGGTCATGAGGATGGGGCCCTCCTGAGGGAATTAGTGCCCTTAGGAGAAGAGACACCAGAGAGCTTGCTCCCTCTTTGCTCCCCTCCACCACTTGAGCTTTACATCTCAAGGGAGAAAACCACTGAAAAACCAGAGGATCGTGGTCTACTGCAGCAAAGATAGTGTTCGTGACCGCCTGTGCCGCCAAGATTACCGAGCCTTTACAGCTCACGTCTCCACGACTCGGTGGTCATAGCAGCCCCGGTGGTGTTGCCAACGCCCCCATTTTAGAGATGAGAGCGTTAATGGTCAGAGGTGCAGTGCGGCCGTAGTGGGGCTGATTTGGACAGGGCAGGAGAGTGTCAGGACTTGCTGACTTACCAACATGATGTAAACTGCCAACCTGCTTTATTTGGTATTATAAACATGTTCATAAAGAACATTATGTCTGCCCTGGCCAGGGGGCTCCGTTGGCTCAATTGGTTGAAGCATCATCCCATACACCAAAAGGCTTCGGGCTTGATCCCTGGTCAGGGCACTTACAGGAGGCAACCAATAGATGTTTCTCTCTCATGTCAATGTCTCTCTCCCTTCCTTCTTCTTCCCCCCTCCCCACTTCCCCTTTCCTCTCTCTCATTCGAAAATAAATAAACATGTTTTCCAGTGAGGGGGGAAAAAGAATGGTATGCTAAAATTACATATAATAATTACATTTTTAACATCCCAAGAAGTTCTAGTTCATGGCACTGGTAGGAGGACTACTTATTCCCTTGTTTCTGTTTTTCACAGATCTGTTCGTTCCTATTTGTAGATATATTTAAGGGGAGGTTATCCTGCTGTGATGTGTTTTTGAATCACAGCCACTGTATTCTGCTTTTGTGTCACATGATTTCCCTTTATTAACATTGATCGGATTTTAAAATAAGTACTCTGCTCTGATTGCCATACCCTGTACCACCATGCCTCCTCTCCCCCTGTACTCCCCGGAATTACGCCTTCTCGGCAGCCCATTTTGTCAATAAGGAAGCAACAGAATTGGCCATCAAATCCAAGCCTCTGACTCCTCTACTCAGCTTCTTTTTCAACAGTTCCACCTCTAAATAGACATGTTCTGAAGGTAGTCATATGCGTATTCTTTTTTAGGATTATCCACTGATAGGAATCCCTATGGGGATGAAACTCCCACCTGTAAGAAACATTTAGTAATCTTTAAGAGCATACATAATGTCTGAATGGTATAGAAAGCTATGGGGAACTAAAACACTTTTAAATGAACTTAAGCCTTAATACTTACAGTTCATACCGCCTCGACTTTCTTGGTTGAGGAGTTGAGTTTTAAATCTCACGGGTGAAAACCACGGGAAAGTCAGAGGATCTTGGTTGGCATCCTGCTACGAAGACAATGAGCCTTTCGTGGTGTTCCCGGTGTCAGCAAAATGCAGCCCAGACTCCACGTGAAGACAGCCTATTACTTCAGAATTGATCGGAACGTCTTCGTGCAATGATGAGGGCGAATCCAGAGAATTAAATAAACATCCTAATGGGAGCGTGTCCTGGGTAATGGGATAGCAGCTGCCCCGAGCATTGTCGTGGGTAAAACTCGCATTAATGATGGCACCCGAATCTGTCCTTCTCGTCTTGTACCACTGCATCGTCCCCCAGAAAGATATCTCTTCATCTTAAATATTTATCCACGTAAGTGGGTTTAATACTGTGAGGAGGTGCTAGCTTTTCAGACCTTCTTCTTTTTCGCACATTTTAACAGAAAATTTTCAAAGAAACACATTTAAAAAAACATTAGTGCCAAAATTCCCTCTTTGTTTCCTCTATTACGCCTCCCCAGGAGGAGCCATTGTTCCAATACAAAAAGAAATTTCAATTGCTCTCTCGGAAGGCTGCCTGTCAGTGGAATTGCTCCATTTCAGGGAGAGTTCTAGTCTTTCCGTGTCCCTAAGCCTCCAAGAGACATGATTTTTTATGAGTTGATTCGATGCCAGAAACAACATACCCAGAATCAGCCAGAATACACTGTGCAATGACGGACAGTTAGCTGCTGACCTAGGAGCCAGTCATCGCCAGGCACACTCCCTCCTGTGACAGGGCGGGTGCTGGGCCGCAGGCTGGCCGAGACCTGCTCCTGGGGCATCTGTCTGCACTGGGGGCTGTTTTCCTTCTGGTAACTCGTGCCGATCGGATGACCTAGAGCGCTCTTCACGGTGGCCCTTCCTGGGTTGATGGAATGTCCTCCTTGCTGCCTGACACAGCAGCCACTCGTCACCTGTGGCTCCTGAGCACGTGAAAGGTGCTCAGTGTGACCGGCGAGCAAGTTTCCGCTTTATCTCACTTCAATTTATATGTCCGTAGCTCCCCGTGGCCAGGGCTGTGTTATTGGACAGCTCAGGCCTGGAGTCCACGGCCTCCCCCCTCACTGTGGGGAAGCGTGAGCAGATGTATATGCATTCAGCATTTCACCTGATAAAGCTGTTGCTCTGGTTTTTAGTGACAGTGGATTCCTCCACTGCCTTTGGTTGTATAAAACATGTTTGATATAACTGCAGTTATCTTCTGTTCTGAAAAGTTTACTTATTGTCATCCTTTGTTTAAAAGTGTAATTTCTTAAAAATATGTTTTATTGATTTTAGAGAGAGAGTAAGGGAGACGGAGAGAGAAAGAAAGTTCAATGATGAAAAACAATCATTGGCGAGCTGCCTCCTGCACGTCCCCCCTGGGGATCCAGCCCGCAGCCCGCAGCCCGCAGCCCGAGCCCGGGCCCTGACCGGAATGAATCCGGCCCCGGCGTGTGGGATGCTGCTGGGCCAACCGAGCCCTGCGGCCAGGGCTGCAGGCTTCACTCCAATGCCGGCATCATGGCACCGCGGGGGTGGAATGCGCCACATCTCCCAACCAGCCCCGGGCCTGCTTCCGTGTGCATGTGCATGTTTCCCCCAACCAGCCCCGTCCTGGACAGCAGGCCTGCTTTATTTATTTTTATTTTTATTTTTATTAAAAAATATATTTTATTGATTTTGTACAGAGAGGAAGGGAGAGAGATAGAGAGTTAGAAACATCGATGAGAGAGAGTCATCGATCAGCTGCCTCTTGCACACCCCCTACTGGGGATGTGCCCACAACCAAGGTACATACCCTTGACCAGAATCGAACCCGGGTCCCTTCAGTCCCCAAGCCGACGCTCTATCCATTGAGCCAAACCGGTCCCGGCAGCAGACCTGCTTTAGCGTGTTGGTATAACACGTCACACTGCTGTGTGCATGTTTCCCCCAACCAGCTCTGGGCTGGGCCTCTGGCCTGCTTTAGCGTGTTGGTATAACATGTCACACTGCTGTGTGCCCTTTTGTGAATGAAGCTTTTTCCAAAGTTAGGATTCATTTTTTTTGTTTTTGTTTTTAAATCTCTGCTGAATTCAGAGAAATGGAGTTTGCTGGGTCAAAGGGTGTGGACATTTTAATGCTGATGAGTATGTGCACTCGGGTTCTTTTTAAAAATGTTGCCACATATAAAATTATTCCGGGCACCAACGCTGGGGATCCGACACTGTGGACTTTCCCTCATGATAGTTTCACTTCCAGAGGAAGCTCCTGAGCTGTGTGCTTCGTACAGCTGGAAGAGCTGGAGTCTCCCGGGGGAGCTGGGCCCGGGCCAGTTTCTGTGTGTTTTCGCTGACTGTTACTTTGTCTTCCACTTCATTATTTTCTTGGTGGAGGAAAAGGAGATCAGAGTCTTCTGTGTCGTTTGTACTGTTAAGCAAAGGGGAACCTTGGCTATTTTTAGAATTATTAAAAACATGTGGAGTGGAGAGTCTGGATAAGAGATTCCCTGTACTTTGCCTACATTTTATCATTCCTTTGGCTGTCTCTGTCCCTTACGTGTTTGAGTGGTGTCTGTTGTGGGGTCAAACCCTGGGTTCAAAATAAGACCACCAGAGGCTGATGATTTATTAAAAAAAGCAGGCAAAGATTTACTGAAATATCTGGCCAGGACAGCCACAAGAGCACCATACGCGCAGGCAGACTCCACACGACTGCACTGCTTCAGGGGCAGGTAGTTCTTTTTAAAGGTTCTGTGAAGGAAAACCCCTATTTTGCAACAAACTGTTGTTTGGAATTTTCTGCTGTTCTTCCTAGATAAAATGTTGCTTTCTAGTTTGCTTTAGCCCGTTTGAAGAATGAGATAAACTTAGCTGTCTGACCTTGTAGGCCAGAGACCAGATATGCCCACAATCTCAATACCACGCCAGGTGCACTTTTTCAATTGGATAGAACTGTATTGTTTTCAAGGCATCGAGATAACCACTAAGTGCACATAGGGCTGGCTCTTTAATTACAAAAGGAAGTTCTGCCTGTAACCTTGCCCAGAACTTGAACTCATCCTCCCTAAGCCCATCGCACGATGAACAAAGCAAGTCTCTCCAAACTCTCCCCCTGCACCGTGTGACCTCTCGGGAACTCTGCAACAGTTCAAACCACAGGAATTTTCCTTTGTTCTAAATTCTAAATCTTAAAGACTATATTCTAAAGACTGGGGTCAGCCCGCAGGGGCGTTGCAGTCACATCCTGCTGGACATGGAATGTGGCCCTATCCTGCAGAAGCAGAACTCAGTGGTTCATCTCCGAAGGGCATGGTCCCCGGCACAGGAAAACTGGCTTAGCAGGTTTAAAACTCAAACAGCAGTCTTTACCAAAGTATGGTTGCCACTCTATTTCAGTGACTACTGGAGAGTGAGGCTGGGATCCAGGGGCGCCTTCCCCGCAGCTGTCACCCTGCGTGCTGGGGAAGCGGGAATGGAAACCACCAGAGGGCAGTTCACGCCTGGCGTCCCTGTGGCAGGAGCACACACATGGCTGTGGACTCGGTCTCAGCGGTTCGGGAAGGTCCTCTGAGCACGGCCTCCGGTGTGGCCTGCAGCCAGGAGAGGACGGGGCTTCATCTGCTCCATAAGTGTTTGTAGGGGTGCCACCCCCACGCAGCTTCCCGGGAACCTTTGTTTCCGGTTTGTTTTTAATACATTTCCACGCCTTTGTGAGCCTCTCTTTGGCACTGAGTTTACGGAAACACGCATTTCACTAAGATGCTGGGAGACCAGAAACATGCGTTACCTCCCCTCCCGCCGGCTCAGGGCTGCCCCGAGGGGACTGCAGGGCAGCGGGTTTGCATGTCCCAGCGCGCTTCCGGTTTGTCTGGCTCCAACAAACATGCTGACCTGTGTTTGCTTAACGTTACCGGAGGAGGCGAAGCAAAAGCTAGTTGTTTGCATTTGAGATGTTGGGAAACGACAAAGTAATATTTTATCCTGAGAGGAAAGAGAGTCAGAAACCAGAAAGACTAACTTCAAAGAAATAAACACTGACCCAGGGCGTCCGAGGGGGGTTCCGGCGCGGCCCCGCTGCGCATGCTCCCCGCTCCTGTTGGGGGAGATGCGGACGCCCCAGGCTGCCGGTCCTCCCAGCATGCACTGCGCCGCGGCCCCCCCCCCCCCCCATCCCAGCATCTTTCCCGGCCTGTGCTGGGCGGAGACGCGGTGCAGAGCGGGTCTCCATGCGCGCCCGCAATCTGGGTGCCGGGACTTCTTACCCGAGTCGAATCTCAAAATATACTGGCCACGTCGCCGTCTTCCCTTCGTGGCCATCCGTTTGCCAGGAGGCCAGTGCTCCTCAGGCCTGGAGGGGTCACCTGACTGCCCATCACCTGCTGCCCATCACAGGCTGCCCATCACCCGACTGCCCATCACCCGACTGCCCATCACCCGACTGCCCATCACCTGCTGCTCATCACCTGACTGCCCATCACCTGCTGCCCATCACCTGACTGCCCTCACCTGACTGCCCATCACCCGACTGCCCATCACCCGACTGCCCATCACCCGACTGCCCATCACCTGCTGCCCATCACCCAGCTGCCCTCGCCTGGCTGCCCATCACCCGGCTGCCCATCACCCGGCTGCCCATCACCCGGCTGCCCATCACCCGGCTGCCCGTCCCTGGCCTCGGCTCTCGGGGCTGTTTCGGACCCGCGTTATTGACCTGTCAGGTCCCGGCGGTCATTCCTGCCGCCGCCTGATTAATGGCGCCATTTCTCAGCGCCGACAGCCCAGGAGCCTCCAGCCGGCGGCCGCTCTGACATGAGGTTTATTTGTTTCACCTCTGCCAGTCCTTGGCTCGCGGTGAGCCCGTATCAGCTCAACACATCTATTCCCGGAGCTGTCCGCCATGCAGACAGGTCATTCCTCCGGCCTTTCCGAGGGCCCAGCGAGGCCAGCTCCTCCAGGACCCCCTCCCGCATCAGCTGCCATTGGAGGCCCCCTCTGTGCATAGCTCCCCATGAGCCGCACCCCATCCTGCCTCTGCGGGGACTCACTCAGACTCCCTCCCCCGTCCTCCCCGCCCTCAGACTCCCTCCCTCCCCCGTCCTCCCCGCCCTCAGACTCCCTCCCTCCCCCGTCCTCCCCGCCCTCAGACTCCCTCCCTCCGTCCTCCCCGCCCTCAGACTCCCTCCCTCCCCCGTCCTCCCCGCCCTCAGACTCCCTCCCTCCCCCGTCCTCCCCGCCCTCAGACTCCCTCCCTCCCCCGTCCTCCCCGCCCTCAGACTCCCTCCCTCCCCCGTCCTCCCCGCCCTCAGACTCCCTCCCCCGTCCTCCCCGCCCTCAGACTCCCTCCCTCCCCCGTCCTCCCCGCCCTCAGACTCCCTCCCCCGTCCTCCCCGCCCTCAGACTCCCTCCCTCCCCCGTCCTCCCCGCCCTCAGACTCCCTCCCTCCACCGTCCTCCCCGCCCTCAGACTCCCTCCCTCCCCCGTCCTCCCCGCCCTCAGACTCCCTCCCCCGTCCTCCCCGCCCTCAGACTCCCTCCCTCCCCCGTCCTCCCCGCCCTCAGACTCCCTCCCTCCCCCGTCCTCCCCGCCCTCAGACTCCCTCCCCCGTCCTCCCCGCCCTCAGACTCCCTCCCTCCCCCGTCCTCCCCGCCCTCAGACTCCCTCCCTCCGTCCTCCCCGCCCTCAGACTCCCTCCCTCCCCCGTCCTCCCCGCCCTCAGACTCCCTCCCCCGTCCTCCCCGCCCTCAGACTCCCTCCCTCCGTCCTCCCCGCCCTCTAGGGAGAGACACCTGATGCGTGTTTTCTTCTTACCTTTCCCCTGCTGTTTAGAAACCCCCGGTTTTCATCATCCAAATAGTCACGTGTTCTTATTCTGTCTCTGGGTTTCCCAGTCTCGTAGTCTCTGTGTGTGTGAGTTGGTACATGCTACAATTGTTATTGTGCTTTCTCAATCATTTCAGTGCCTGCTCGGTAGTCTCTCCTCCCACTTCTCTCCTTTTAAAGGTAGTGATTCTCTGGCACATATTCCAGAAGGCTCTAGAATCACTGTCCCAAGCTCCCCAAGATTACGTTGCTCTTTTTAAATTAGAATTGCATTAAATCTACAGAGTGCTTAGAGAATTGACGACTTTAACTAAATTACTCTTCCCAGCTGGACACACGTCTCTGATTCATTGAGAAATTTCCCGCTGTCCGTGAGGGCAGCTCCCAGCTTCTTCTCCCGGCCCGCTCCGTTCCTGCTGAGGCGGGGTGCTCTTTGCTGCGCCGCCAGCGCCCTGCAGGGCCTCCTCCCCCTGCGCCTGCTCCTCCACGGGCTCACCAGGGCCATGGTGTGCAGGGCTGCCCAGCCCGTCTGAGCTCTCCGGCCTTACCCCAGCTTTCTCTTGAACATCACCCCCAGCTCTAGACCTACCTCAGTCTCCATGGAGTTACGAATAGACTCTTCTTTCCCTGCCATCCCAAAATGCCCTCCCTCTGCTCCCCCGGAATGAATATTACCAGGGCCCCACCAGTAAGATCAAACCCAAAGTTCTCTCTCATTGCCGACTCCATTTCCCTTCCTGGTGCCTCCACGGGGTTCCGGGCCGGCTTTCTCCCTCCAGCCCTCCCCCTGCCCCGGTCTCGTCTCCCTTCCTGTCTGTGATGCTGGTTACCTGAGGCGGTCTCCCGGCTTCTGGTTTCAGGCTCCAGTCTCTCCTCCCCTCTGCCTGCCGGCCTGCTCCCTGTAAGATCCCAGCGTCTCCGGCATGTGAGACAGGTGAGGCAGCCAGGTGAGGGCAGCCGGGTGAGGGCAGCCGGGTGAGGGCAGCCGGGTGAGGGCAGCTGGGTGAGGGCAGCCGGGTGAGGGCAGCTGGGTGAGGGCAGCTGGGTGAGGCAGCCAGGTGAGGGCAGTCGGGTGAGGGCAGCCGGGTGATGGGCAGCCAGGTGAGGGCAGCCAGGTGAGGGCAGTCAGGTGAGGGCAGTATGGCTGGCTGACGACGCTGCTGTGCTCCTCTGATGAATCCCAAGCATCATGCCTTGCGGGCAAGCGCCTTCAAAAGCGGACCCCGACAAAATGTCACCCTGTGGTTCATGTCACACTTTCCCAGCATCACGTCCACTACCTTCCAGTCACCAGCCACTTCCTGTGTGCTCCCCCGGCCTCCGGTTCCTCATGCCTGCAGGCGATCTGCCTGTGTGACTTTCCAGAACCTTCTCCTCCCTAGGTACCCTCGACACCTCCTCCTGTTCCAGTCCCGAGTCACTGTGGCTGTGGCTCACCCTGTCCGCCAGTGGCCCGTCACGTAGTCCTCTGGCTCCAAGGAACAGTGTGTACCTCTGCTCTGGGGCCGATCCCTGAGCCACCGCGTCAGATTCCAAAGGCTCTTTCCCGTCCCCCTGGGAGGCATCCACTGGCTCCGGCTACCTGTTCGGAACACAGGTCTCCATGGATAGTGAGTCTGTGAGACGAGGTCTCCATCGACAGTGAGTCTGTGAGACCAGGTCTCCATGGACAGTGAGTCTGTGAGACCAGGTCTCCATGGACAGTGAGTCTGTGAGACCAGGTCTCCATGGACAGTGAGTCTGTGAGACCAGGGCTCCATGGACAGTGAGTCTGTGAGACCAGGGCTCCATGGACAGTGAGTCTGTGAACCAGGTCTCCATGGACAGTGAGTCTGTGAGACCAGGTCTCCATGGACAGTGAGTCTGTGAGACCAGGGCTCCATGGACAGTGAGTCTGTGAACCAGGTCTCCATGGACAGTGAGTCTGTGAGACCAGGTCTCCATGGACAGTGAGTCTGTGAGACCAGGGCTCCATGGACAGTGAGTCTGTGAACCAGGTCTCCATGGACTGTGAGGCCAGGTCTCCATGGATAGTGAGTCTGTGACACCAGGGCTCCATGGACAGTGAGTCTGTGGACCAGGTCTCCATGGACAGTGAGTCTGTGAACCAGGGCTCCATGGACAGTGAGTCTGTGGACCAGGTCTCCATGGACAGTGAGTCTGTGAACCAGGTCTCCATGGACAGAGAGTCTGTGAACCAGGGCTCCATGGACAGTGACTCTGTGAACCAGGGCTCCATGGACAGTGAGTCTGTGGACCAGGTCTCCATGGACAGAGAGTCTGTGAGACCAGGGCTCCATGGACAGAGAGTCTGTGAACCAGGGCTCCATGGACAGTGACTCTGTGAACCAGGGCTCCATGGACAGTGAGTCTGTGGACCAGGGCTCCATGGACAGAGAGTCTGTGAACCAGGGCTCCATGGACAGTGACTCTGTGAACCAGGGCTCCATGGACAGTGAGTCTGTGGACCAGGTCTCCATGGACAGAGAGTCTGTGAGACCAGGGCTCCATGGACAGAGAGTCTGTGAACCAGGGCTCCATGGACAGTGACTCTGTGAACCAGGGCTCCATGGACAGTGAGTCTGTGGACCAGGGCTCCATGGACAGAGAGTCTGTGAACCAGGGCTCCATGGACAGTGAGTCTGTGGACCAGGGCTCCATGGACAGAGAGTCTGTGAACTAGGGCTCCATGGACAGTGACTCTGTGAACCAAGTCTCCATGGACAGTGAGTCTGTGGACCAGGGCTCCATGGACAGTGAGTCTGTGGACCAGGTCTCCATGGACAGTGAGTCTGTGGACCAGGGCTCCATGGACAGTGAGTCTGTGGACCAGGGCTCCATGGACAGTGAGTCTGTGAAAACAGTACCTCCTGTGTGAGCCGAGTGGCATTTTATTCAGAACGCTAATGATAAATGTCATGGCATTAGGCATGCGGTGAGCGCTCTGTGTGTTCCCGGGCTGCGCAATTAGCACGGGGATGGATTAGCTGGGCTGATCCCGCAGCGCTGGGGTGCGCTCTCCTAATAGCTCCGTTGGAGAGGCGGTCACTGCCTCCCAGTCCCAGCATGCTGCCCCCAGGAAGCCGGGACTCAGCTGGCCCCTGGGTTTAACCCTTACGGCCCTGCGCTGCCTGGTGGCAGCTCTGCTCTGCCTCCAATGGACGCAGCGCAGCAGGAGGACCGAGTGTGGCCGAGCAAGGGGTCTCGGTTCTGTGCTTCCCTCCTTCTCTCCTATGGTCTTTCGTCTGCTTCTTCCTCCTTGTTTACATAATTTTTAACCTCCATTTTAGCATGCTCTATTAGAAGCTTCTCCCATTTTTGTTTTGTTGTAAAGTGTGTGTTTAAGTTACACAGGACTAGTTAACTCTTTCTTTCCTCTCTCTTCAATTCTGAATGCCCCTTCCACGCCGGGCCTGCCCAGGCACTGCAGACAGGGGCACGTGGCAGACAGGGGCATGTGGCAGACAGGGGCACACGAGGCGCCCGGCCCGTCTCAGGCAGTTCTTGGCGGGTCCACTGAGTCACCACCCTTCAGTGTTTACCAACCGATCTGTAAACATCTTGGGGGTTTTCTTCAAAAATTCGGACAAAGGGAAAATAAATGGATGAGCATTGACTGTGCTCAGGATGCATAAAAGGCAAATCATGATGCCAAATGCGGTGCATGTTTCTCAGTTATTACTAAGGCCTGCTCTTGGCTGCGAAGGCTCGGTTCTTTCTGACAGTGGTCACTGAACATCCCGCTGCTGGCTTCCTCCCACTGCCAGCGTTTCTTTAAGGGAAACATTTTATTTTATTTTATCTTATTAGCATTTATTGTCAGGCATTGTTCTAAATGCTTTATACACATTAATTCATTTAATTCTCACCAACTTACATGGAAGGTAAATATTTGTAAGTGGAGTTACTGTGTTACTTTCAGGCCATAATTTCATGACATTTGATTTGAATTGCTAAATGATAGGTAAATATTTCCGTCTCCATGGGATTATTGGGAAAAGGCCTGTGCCAAATGCTACAGTGGGCATCTCTGGTGATTGGGCCTCCATTGAGTTATTTGTATTTTATTGATATTTGCATAAACTTTTTAAAATTAAAAAAAGAAACAGAGTTTGTTTTAAAATTTAATGTTGAATCAGCTTTGATAAGTTAAGAGGCTTTTTATTTTAAAGGCAGTAGAATATATCAATTTTATGTATCTTCTTTTAAAGTACACAGTTTAAACCTGAATTATCAAAACTCTGAATCCCAGATTTCACTTTTTTTTTTTGTCCAAGCAGTTAATGTCACAAAATAAAAATGAGGAATTCAGAGAAACTTGCCCTTAACTTATTTTAATGCTGTTACTTTTACCAGAAAACCACTGTCCTAAGTCAATGGATCAGTTTCTTCACAGTGAAATGATTTTGGTTAAATGAAATTCAAAAGAAACAATATTTTGGTTTAGACAACTAAGTTGTATTTTAAGCCACATTTTTCTGACTAGAAGACAATACCTTGAAGGTTTCGGATTTTGTTTGGTTTCGTTGTATTTTTTGAGCTCAGAGTGAGACAAATTATGGCCCCAGTGACTCTCCCAGCTAAAATGCTAACGCTATTATTTGGGGTCTCCACCACATCAGACTCAAGCCCTTCGGCCTGATTTTCTGGGGGTTCCAGCATGTGGCCCCCCTGCTTCTGTAGGTCACTGTGTGGGCACCCTCTGCTGGGCCAGCCAGTCCTCCCACATGGGACCTCCCATCCCCAGTGTACCACCGGCTCCCCAGGGTCTTCCCAGTGACCAGTCTCCCTCCCCTCCCCCGCCTCCTTCCCCTCCCACCCTGCCTCACCAATTTCTTTAATTCTTCAACCACACCCTTTGACATTTTATTATTTTCTAATGTTTAATACAGTTCTTAAACTTTCAGTAAAAATATTTCTTAGTTCATTTTAGTTTTTTAGTCCCTGCTAGTGGTAACAACACAGCAGTCAGTAACTTTGTATGACAGAGATTCGGTGATTTGGAAGTTCTAAGGTCCTCGATTTTTCCTGTAAGAAATTGTGTCCCAGCCTGGGGGGGTGCTGGCTTACTCGATGCGCCATCACAACGGCATCCGCTCTTCTCTTCTTCTCCTGGAGGTAGCTCTCATCAGGAACCAGGAGAGCTGGCGCTGGGTTCGAGCCTGCTTCTTTTCCTCACTTCCTGGTGTCGCTGTGGGCCAGGTCAGTGATCTGTACCTGGATAGACTGTCCTAGCTCAGTGGTCAGCAAACTCATTAGTCAACAGAGCCAAATATCAACAGGATGTCGATGGCACACCCCCTATTGCGGATGTGCCCGCAACCAAGGTACATGCCCTTGACCGGAATTGAGCCTGAGACCCTTGAGTCCGCAGGCCAATACTCTATCCACTGAGCCAAACCAGTTAGGGCTAAAATTTATTTTGAGAGCCAAAAGCCAACTTCTGTGCATGGGCCACGAAGTTTCAATCGCACTGTACGTGCACACCTGCACGTGGTATTTTGTGGAAGAGCCACACCCAAGAGGCCAAAGAGCTGCATGTGGCTCGTGAGCTGCAGTTTGCCGACCACTGTCCTGGCTCGATCCTGACATTCCACCCGTGGCTTTGGCATGCCACCCTAGGTGCTCAGAAGGGTGTTTGCGTGGCTGGGCGGTGCTGAGGTCACCTGCTCCCAGGGCCATGCTCACACTGGAACCCCCGGGGCCAAACCTCGGTCTGCGGACAGTCACACTGAGTCAGCCAGAAAGTGTAAACATGAGCTGAAACACATTTTCACTGCAAACTATTGTGCTTTGGCAGTTTGCTTCAGAGACCTGGTGATTTCATTAATCGCTGCAGGAAAGTAATATAAAGATGACATATTTGATCTCTTCTTTCTCGCCTTAGCTTTAATAATCTGGGAAAATATCTTTTCTTGTTGTTCTGCCACAAAGCCCACGTCCTGGGAGCAGGAGGCCAGGCGGATGAAGGGCTTCCCTTTCAGCCAGGCTGTCCTGTGGCGGAGGGCGGGGCCTGACCTCTGGTGGCCCTGCCGCGGGCCCGTCCCCTGGGAGCCCACGCGGTGGCGGGCCGCGTGGGCGGGCCGCGTGGACGGGCTGCGTGAGGCCGCCTTCCGGGCAGGCCGCTTTGTGCGCAGGTGCTGTAGCCTGACTGGAGGTGACCGTTTCATTCACTCCTGCTGCTCGGGGCCCACAGAGGGAAGGAGCACCGATTGGGTTTTGAGACGTGGCAGTGAAGGTTCTGACCGCTGAGGAGGAGCTGGGTGGCAAGCAGCGGGGTCTGCCTGACACTTGTGGGTTTGGTGGCCCAGGAGAATGACATTTGGTTCCCGGTTATTCGGTTTTGACATGTAAGTGGCAAACGTGCTTCTGAAGCTGTGCGGGCCGCCCTCGGTGATGTTTTCAGTGAGTTGTCTGGATGCGCTGTTCAGTCACACCTTGGTCGTGTGGAAAGTACTGGAGACAGCCCAAATAGTGCAGACCCGACGCCCCGTTCCCCCGCGCTGTAACCCACACACACATCACTCCTTAGCGTATTCCGGTCCTGCCGATGGTGCCCCCCGAGGGACAAACAGCAAAGGCCGGCTGGAGGTGAGCTGCCCGCACATCTGTTTGTATATAGTATGTTGTTTTAAACTCTATTCAAAAGCTAGGCTGCCTGTGCGCTTACTACTTGCAACTCCACATGCAGCCTCTTGAAGAGTCTATGACTGAGTCTGTACAATGAGATAACTACCCACAAGGCACAGTCTGTGGCTTAAGTGTGAGATCCTTTCAGTGACAAAGAGTTAATCTAATAAAAATGTCATCACAACTCATTTACCTTTACATGCACATGTTAAATGTATTTTGAAAGTTTACCTAAAAGATTCTAAATAGCCAGCAGAGGTTATGTATTACACGTGTGGATTCTACACTTGGGAACTTATCCATCTTAAACTTAAAAAGTTCTGGCTCACTCTGCGTTAGGATCTGGCAAGAAAGGAAAGTGAAGTGAGGGACGCACACGTCCCGGGGTCTGCCTCGCACAGCGACGCGGTCTCTGCCTGGAAGCACGTTGCCCCAACACATGTGTCAAACACAAGGCCCGCGGGCCAAATCCAGCCCGCCAGGCCTTGCAATGTGGCCCGCACCGCGCTGTCATCACTGCACTCCGCTGTCAGTTTATGACATTGTCAGTTTATGACTGTTCAGTAAACCATTCGGCCCGCGATTTAGGCTGGATTTTAGATTTTGGCCCCTTCTCTGATTGAGTTCGACACCCCTAGGCCAGCAGGTAGCAGGCTCAGCCGTTCCTAGTGCTTATCACCTGGAGTGTCTTTTATGATCACTTCCTTTATTGGCACTGATTAATTTGTAAGTAATTAGATAGCGTTTAGCAGCAACCTGATGTGCTCATTCTTATTAATACAGGTTGAAATTTGTAATTGTAAGTACTTTGAAACCTCATTTTAATATGTCATCTGTATTCCACTTGTAAACTCGATGTTTCTTAATAGTGGAAACCAAGGTTAGTTGATTTGGCTGCCCTGGAACTCCGATGGTCATGCTGTCTCAGTGCTGCCATATGCGGTCACAGGGACCAGGTCTGCCCCGGCCAGGAGACCTTTTTTCATGAGTGGTTTTCCTGATGTGCTGAAAGACTTTAAAAAAATATTTGTATGGATTTCAGAGAGGAAGGGAGAGGAAGAGAGAAATAGAACCAGCAATGATGAGAGAGAATCATTGATCGGCTGCCTGCTGCAAACCCACCAGGGATGTGTCTACAGCCCCTCTGCTCCCAGGGTCGGCCACTGCAAGGTGCTTGGGTCGAGGCCTGTGGTCCCTCCATTCCTTCCTCTTTAGCCTAAGTTCCCTCCCTGCTCCCTCCCCCAGCCGCAGAAAAGCTCTGCAAGTGTGCATCTCAGTCCTCCAGCCTCACGCTTAACTGCTGCTCTGGGCCTTGGTCTCTGCTTTGGAAGAGTGTGGGGCTAGCGACAAGGCACATCAGATCCGGGCATGCACAGGGTCCTACCCCCCACCCCCAGCCCTGTACTGTGAGGGACTGGAGACACATCAGATGGGGCATGAGCGGGATCTGATCTGTCTGCAGCCCCTCACAGAGCAGAGCTAGCGGGGAGGGGGGTCGCTAGCCCCTCACACTCTTTCGAAGCAGAGACAAAAGCCTCCTGGCCCTGAGCCTCCCCAGGGGTACTTGTCTTCAGTTTCCACCTGCTTTAGCTTCCTCGGCCGCTGGCCGTGCTTAGACAGAAACGGCGTTAGCGCCTGTTCTTCCCGGGGACCCACCCGGGGAAGTACAGACCCTGCCGGGCTCTGCTCCTCCTCCGTCAAATGCTGTTTTTGGAATTTCTCGAAATTTCCCTGGAGTTCTCAGTCGGGAATCTTATCTCTTCTTCCGTCTGAAAGTCCGGCAGCTGAGAGCCAAGCCCAGGGACGCTCCTGCCGCGGTGAGAGCAGTGGAGGTCAGATGGGCGTTTGTAAACACAGGGCGCGCCCTCCGCTCCGGCGGACCAGCTCCCGGCGAACGGACAGAGCATGTGTGCTGCAGCCCTTCGTCCCGGTCATCTGGCGGCTACTTCCTTGCGTGTCCCCTCCGTGCTGGGTCTCCAGAGCTCCTCTGGGTACAGGCCCGAGCCAGAGCTTTGCCCTCTAGCAGCCGCCGCTTGGTCAGGAAGACGGGCACGTACATAAATCCTGTCTATGGATCAGAGAGGTCCGGAAACTGTCTGAACTGGAAGGGCCAGCCTGCATGTCCCAGCTGGAAGGGAGAACGTGTACAGGAAGTTGCACACAAAGCCAGCGTGCTGCTGAAGCGAGCGGCCTGCAGTGCGCCGTGTGCCCCTGGCGGAGTGCGAGGTGGCTGTGACCCCCTGCACGTGGCCCACCCGGGAGTCGCTTCCTCACCAGCAGCAGCGAGCTCCTGTGCCAGAGCCACGCATGCACAGCTCATCCCTCCCTCCCTAACCTCCGCCCGCCTCTGAGTCAGGGGCAATGAGGTGGGCTGCACACGCTGGGAAGCCGGAAAGCTAGTGCCCCCGCCGTGGCTGGTGAGCAGGTCTCTGGGCACCGTGTCTCTGGGGAGATAAGAGCTTCAGGGGGAGTTGTCTGGGTCAGACTGCAGTGAGACCCCAGCCCCCTGGGGAAGGGCGCTTCATTACAGTCCGTGTAGGGCTGCTGGTCAGATGCGTTAAGTGGACCATAAATTTAACGCCAAAATTAAATTGCAACTGTCAACCATCACTTACAGATGGAGAAATGATTGTCTTTATGCCTCTGTTACAGGCCAGCTTTCCCAATAAGACACGGCAATATGAACCCTGTGGATGCTTTGAGAATTGATTTTGTATGACTGCAATAAAAGGAGAGCTAGGTAGACAAGACAGATGCAGAAACTACCATGAGAGGCAAGAATGCCAAGACAGAAATCCCCTCTGTCTAATAAAATAATGAAAATATAGGACACTTGCCTAATGAAATAGTCTAGACTAATCTAATACAAATAATGAGGTTAACATCTCCATAATAATATATAATGGAATAAGTATAAGAAAATGCATTGTATAGTCTTCTTTCAGGAAAACGTATTTGAAGCTGAGATCCAAAGGATTGGAGTACAAGCCTATGCGTTAACTTTCAATACTGATCATATTTAATTTCTTTTCAATCGTGTTAACTATCAATGTTTGTCATATTTAATTTATACTTTATGTGGATGGATTCTGAATGTGTCTCTCATGGATAGTAATGGATATTAAAGATACACTCCTTATGGCACCTATATAACCCAGGTGTGCCATATTCGTGATATAAAGCTGTGAGGCTAAACCTTTAAGTAAATGTATCTAGTCAGCCACTGGGGAAGGAGAAATTATACTCCTAGGATTCCAGTTTCTGGAGAAGTTCAATTGTGGATAAAGACAGATATAGAACTTTACACACTGGGCTGAATTTTTTACTTTAAATGGCTGAGATGGCTGAGATGGCTGAGCCACCCCACCCGCTGTGGGCCGATGCAGGGAGGGCTCCTTCTGGGTCTGAGCTTCTGTTTCATCGCTGAGGAAACTATGAGAGGCGAACAGAACCGCTACAGGAACCCTCTTGTGAAAGGCACCTTCAGGAGGGTTCTGAGGTGAACGCCCATGCGAACCCCATGATCAGTGTGCTCAGGCACTCAGAGACCTGGCTCCTGCCTGCCTAGTTCCACGTGACGGACCCGCGGCCGTGGCTTGTGCGAGCAGTGGCAGAACGGGCAGGTCATACGGAGACGGTGGGAGAACCTCGGAGAAGCAAAGCAGTCAGAGGCATGCAGGGTCAGGTTCTGTGTGTCAAACTTGCAAGCACACACACACATGCACACATGCACACGCATATGCACACACACTCATGCATGCACACACTTCAAGGGACAGCAAGCAGTCCTTCTACTTTTAAATGACAAGAGACTGAAGCCTTGTGTAGGAACTGAGCGAAGCTGACGGGAGCGAGGGCCCACCCACAGGCTCTCAGCACACAGGGCCCGCTCCGGGCCTGCCCCTGCTCTTCCCTCCCTTCGCCTGGGTCCCATAGAAGCTCATTGAATCCACAGGGATGTTTGGTTTGAAATCAGGACACAGGAAAAGTCCATGACCTTGCAGTTGACTTTTGTAGTCCCTTCTTCATAGTAATTCTGCCTAATATAAATGAAAATTTAAAATGGAACCATACCTTCATTAAAATAAAAATGTTAGCAAATCCTCGTTAACTTGGGTCACTTGTTAGTGTAATGTGAAGCTCAGTTTCCGCCACCTGGTTTCAGATCTTCTTTAGGCGTGCACTCTGCCAGGCCCGGTGCTAAGTGGCCCAGGAAAAGCAGAGGAGGGGGGCGGGGGAGGGGATGGGGGAAGGAGGGTTTCTGCAGACTCACATGTCTGCTGCGCAGCAGAGGGCATTGAACCCATCAGCGCGCCTGGGAGCCGCGGTTCCCTGCCAGGATTTGTACCACACACATGTAACTGGCATTAGGTAGTAATAGTTCGTGTTTCTGGTATAAAAGTGGGATCAAGGTAAGCTACAAGGTCATCCAGCAGCATCTGCTAATTGGTACTTACTCTTCAAAATATCTTTTCAAATCTTTTGACTTATTTAAGACCACTGTTTAATGTTTCCTTAATAGCCATCTTCCTATACAAAAAGAATGTCTTTTAATAATTAAACCTGAATACGATTTTTTTCCTAACCAATCCTGTGTGTTATCCCAATGTAAGTTTAAATAATTAGAAAATGCTGTTGACCTTTTAGTGGAGTAAATTTGAACATTTTTGTATTTTTAATTTTTCAAGTAATAAAAAGATATGGAATTTTTTTTTTACAATATATAAATGATTTTGGCAATATTATATACAACACAGTTGTTGGGCCTTAAATATTTGTTCACATTTTGATTGGATACAGCTTGGTGCTACCTACCAAAAATTCTGTTTTAAAAGAGGACAGAGTTGGATCAATCCATGGATATTTAAGAATTTTTTTAGTACTGTGTTGGTTAATAGTTGCATTCCAACATTTAAAAAAATAAACAAAAGGGATTTTTGCCTCCAGAAATGTTACCTAGTAGCCCAATATAATTGTATTGTCTTATGTAGGGTACATGTACAAAATAGTTCTAATTAACAGGTGAAGTGACACATACTTTCTCCTTAGCTTTTATGAGTTTTCACATACAATTTTCTCCTAAAGAAACTTTAGTGAGTTATAGCATTATGAGAATTATTTTAATTTATGTCTATAATAGAAAAGAAAGGAGTCACAAAAAGCCCCTGGGAATTCAATCATAGCAAGGAGAGATTCAATTACTTGGGAAGTCTCCAGCGCTGCGAGACAGGCTGCAGAAAATGAGAGGCAGACCTGGGTCATCATTAAACCGTAATTCCATGTGGCACTTCCTCGGCCAAGCTTCGGCTGTAATCCACTTACATAGACTCCGAGCTGCAAACCAATAATCACAAACACACACGCCCGCCGATGAGAGACGTGGGTGCTGAGTGAAGTGCACACTGACTTAGTTACTCATTTATGCTAATTCAGAATACTGGCGGCGGGACACGGCGCTCTCCACAGGGTCCCGTGTACCAGGAATTCACCTGGCTTGCAAGGCTCAAGCTGGGTCAGTTCTTCTGGACCAGAATGGGGTCCAATAGCAGCCTATATTATTCTTTTTTGTTTCTTTGTTTGTTTTCTTAATCCTCACACTCGAGGACATTTTATCCATTGATTTTTAGAGAGGGGGAGAGACAGAGAGAGAAACACCAATGTGAGAGAGACACATCCATTGGTTGCCTCCCAAACGTGTCCCAACTGGGGTTGGGGATCAACCCTGCAACTGAGGTGCATGCCCTTGACTGGAATCGAACCCACAGCTCTTCAATATGCAGTCCATGGGCTAGTGCTCTAACAATAAAGCAACGCCAGCCAGGGCTCAGCCTGTATCATTCTTAATGCTAATCTGCACTCGAGGCTGAGGGCAAGAAGTAGATCCTATGCTTAGCACAATACCCCACACGTGGTTGCCATTTGCTAGCAGGAGCCACAAACCAGACTTTTAAGGATCTTGAAAAGGGATTATTTTTTTTAATGGATAGCTGCACTAAAGTTTTTTATAATATTTAAAACAAACCCAGATCTTACCACTTATCTGGTGGTAAATGTAAGAAATAATATATTCTTTGTAATAACCATGTATGGTGTCAAATGGGCACTAGCATTATTGGGGTGTTCACTTCTTAAGCTATATAAATGTCTCATCACTATGTTGTACACCTGAAACTAATATATCGTGCCTCAACTTTGATTGAAAAATAAAAGAATCAAAATGTATAAAAAATAAAAAATAATTCTATCACTAAAAACTGTTGACCTTGGAAAGAAATAAAGTGTGTTTGGTGATCGGTAAATCGCTAGGTGGGTATAGCAATAAACAGACATCTATCGCTTCAATAGTTGCAAAGAATCAAGCTGTAAAAGCCTTGAAATGTCTTAATTTACATAGGAAATAAGGACTTTACAACTTTTTATGGCTTAATCATTTACAATCCTTCACAAATTCATAACACAGAGGGGGGTTAATGGATAGTATCTTCCTTAGTTATGTGAATTCAAGGGGCTGCTATTCCATAATTGCAAATAAAATTTCATCTGGCTGTGCTTGATAATATCACACTTTATTTTTCCTTTAACTCAAATAAGTTGTTCGGTCTACCTCCAGCTTCTTATTTTTAAAGTTGGTATGGAAACAAGTTTCACTGGGTTTGATCTGTGACGCAGAGAACACGGTAACGGCCTCTGTCCACTGCATCTCAGGAGCCATTCCCAGCCCCACACAGCACACAGAGTAAGAAAGTTACATGGAGTAGGTAATGTGCAGCTATAATTTGAAAATATTCATCTTGTTCACGTTCTCCAGCTCCCGCTGAAAGATTTATAACCCCACTGAAGCCAGAATTGATGAATCCATCACTGTCTGGAGCATTCTGATCATAATCAATAACACAATTTTACCCTTAAATAGGATTTCAATTAAAGCATATTCTTCAAAGCAATTTTACTTTGGCAAAAAAAAAAAAAAAGAAAAAAAAAAGGCTTTTGTGCCTTGGATCGTTAACCCACTGGATGCCAAAAAGCAAATTATTCTGGCCCCTGAAATTCCACGCCAGAAAAATAATCAATAAAATCAAGTCTGTATCTCCTATTTCACATTTCCCACAGGCACATTTCATTAAAAAATTATGTGATTATATTTCATCATGGAAAATGAAAAGCAATCTGCTTTCATGGAATGATAGAGCCATGAAAGGTTTATCAGACAAAAGCAGTGACACGCCCAGCACACTGCCTCAGCGTGGACTTTGGCTTTTAGCTGAAAAGCCTACACTCTGCCCAGACAACATTCACCTGGCACATCGTTTCAAAATGTCACAAACCATCTTAAAAATTTGGTCAAATTTATGCCTGATATTAAAAAAATACAAAATGTTTTATAATAATCCTCCTATGCTGTTGTATTCATTTTTTTTCATGTTCTCACTATTAAAATATGCAAAGAACACAAATTTCTCCTATGACAAAATAAAAAAATTCTTCCCTCAAAAATAAAAATTCAGACATTATTTTAAATGTATAGTAGCTGTGAGGTCCTGTGGCCTGTCGTACTTGTATGAAGCTTTGGGAGAAGAAAAGAATGCCAGTCTGAAGGGCTAACGGACTAATACCTGTAATTTTCTAATTATACTAGCCAATACGATTGTTAGATTTTTTATTCTATTGTTGTTAAGTATGTATTTGTTGCCATTTTATTGTTCATATTTTTATCTTTTTCTTCTTCTTCCTCTTCTTAAACAATACCCTTTCATATAATATGCCATTTTGGTGGTGATGAACTCCTTTAGCTTTTTCTTGTCTCTGAGGCTCTTTATCTAACCTTCAGTTCTAAATGATAGCTTTGCTGTGTAGAGTATTCTTGGTTGTAGATCCATGCTATTCATCATTTTGAAAATTTGTTGCCACTCCTCTCTAGACTGCATAGTTTCTTTTGAGAGATTAGCTGACAGTCGTATGGGCATTCCCTTGTAGGTAACTAACTGCTTTTCTCTTGCTGCTTTTAATATTCTTTTCCTCTTTAGCCCTTGGCATTTTAATTATGATGTGTTGTAGTGTGGTTCCCTTTGGGTTCCTCTTGTTTGGACTCTCTCTGCTTCTTGGACTTGTAAGTGCATTCCTTTCACCAGGTGGGGGAAGTTTTCAGTCATTATTTCTTCAAGTAGGTTTTCAGTGTCTTGCTCTCTCTCTCTCTCATCTCTGGCACCCCCATAATGTGGTTGTTGGTACACTTGAAATTGTCACAGAGGCTTCTTACACTATCTTCACATTGTTGGATTCTTTTTCATTTTGCTTTTCTGATTGGGTGTTTTTTGCTTCCTCATATTTCAAATCAATGATTCGATTCTCAAAATCCTCTCCTTTTGAATCCCTGTATATTATTATATCTTTCAGTCAGAGTATGCTTAATTTCTGACTGATCCTTTTCCATTTGGGGGAGGTTTCTAGAAGATTCCTAAGTAACCTTATAACCATGGTTTTGAACTCCATATTCAGTAGTTTGCTTTATTCCATTTCTTTCATTTGTGACATATTTCTTTGTGTCTGCATTTTGGTTTCTTCCCTGTGTTTGTTTCTATGTATTGGGTAGAGCTGCTAAGTCTCCTTGAGTTGGTCAAGTGGCCTTATGTAATAGGTGTCCTATAGGGCCCACCTACCCTTGTGTAATAGATGTCCTATAGGACCCAGCCTCCCCAGTCACCTGAGCTGGGAGCTCTAGGTGCTCCCCTTCGTGGGCTGTGAGCACAGTCTTGTTGTACTTGAGACTTGATTGCCGTTGGTGCCACTGGGAGGAATTGACCTCCAGGCCAGTTGACTGTGAGGACCAACTATGACTACAGTGGGAGACACTCCTATGGAGCAGGACTTGCTGCAGTGGGGCTTTTGTGCTTACTGCGTCTGTCCCTTGAGTGTGTCGCCTATGGATGTGTAAAGTTGTAATCTGGTGTGGTCTGAAGCTGTCCACTGTATACACTGGCTCTTGGATCTCCAAGGAGGTACAAAGTCAGCCACTGCCTGGGCTACCCAGCAGGAGCTAGAGAGAGATCTGCAGATTCCTCCTCTTTGTATCGGGTTTGGAAGTGCCCAGATGAGACCCAGCTATGAAGCAAGGCAGGCTGTGCTGGTGCTGGGTCTTGGGCCTTTTATTGATAGGTTTGGGGCTTTTTGACCCAGCTGCAGCTTGTTTGAGAGCTTTTAGCCTGAGCAGGGACAGGCCCTTCATTTGCAAAAGCCACTGCAGGCATCATGGGTGGGGTGTAAATTGGATGAGGTGGGATCTTAGGGAATCACCAGGCAGAGCAAACAGAAATGGCTGCCAGTCAGCCCTGTGTCCAGGAAGGTCCCAGCATAGGAATGACAATCCTTGTGAGCACCTCTGTCTGGGAGAAAGCTACTCCTGAGTTCCTGCCCCAATGCCAGACCATCCAGTTCCTCCTTTTATGTGTCCGTGTTCCCCAGAGGCTCTCCCTGGCACTGGAGCTTAGAAGAAGTGGGACCTTGTAAGTTCAGTTCATGGTGCCAGTCTTTTAAGAGGAACAGCTGGGTCTCCAGCAGCCTTTGTGTCACTGAGCCCCAATCCGCACTGGTTTTTACAGCCCATAGTTCTCACTGCCTGTGGGGACTTCTTCTCCCAGCTCTGGGACCCTGGGCTGGGTGGCTGGTGTGGGGCTGAACCCCTGCTCCTCTGGGTGGCCTCCACAGAGATGGTCTCCCTCCCAATTAAAAATGGGGCCCACGTGGGTGCCGGGCCAGCCCGTTCCGAGCCTCCACGTCTCCTCCCAGTCTCAGTGTGCTTTCTTCTTCTCTAGTTGTAGGACTTCATTCAGCCACATTTCCAGCAGTTCTGGATGGTGGGTGTTCTGTATTTTAGTTGTAATTGTGATGTGGTTGTGGGAGGTGGAGAGTATAGGCATTTACCTATGCCGCCATCTTGGTTCCCTCCAATCTCTTTAAATTGTAGCCTAGTGTTTCTATAAATTTTTTTCTTTCTTTTTTAGTCTCATTTTGCCTCCTATTGAATTTTTACTTCACTAGTTAGCATTTCTGATTAGAAAGTGTTTTATTCTGGATACTAATTACCAATTTGGGGACCTGTTTTCAAATAAATATATAAGATGGTTCATGATCTATTAAAAATGTAATACATTTTTGGTGGATGAGAGGCAATGGGAAAAGTGGCCTTTTAGCACACTGGCAGAATTGCAGGCCATTTACTATGAAGGGAAGCGAGAATATTACAAAGAAGAGATCTACGGAGTGAAGGCTTTACCGACCATTCAGGGTAGAATCAGCTCTTGGAAGTGAAAACCTTAACTCTCCACTCCACGTTCTCCCCTGGATAGACGTCACGTTCTAGGGAGAGGATTTCAGAGAACGGCCGCCTCGGCCACATCAGATGTTTACCACAGCGTCGGTGATTAGTGTTCCGGCAGCTCCTAATCGGGCTGGGTGGAAGATGCCGGGATTGGGATTGTTTCAAAAGAGCCTTAATTACTACGTTCCATTAGCAGTGTAGGCACCCTGGGAAATCAGGCATTGATATTAGCTTTCCGAAGATCTGTGCAGTGTTAATAAGAAGAAAGCCTGTCAGCTTGCAGGATGGTAGAAAGCTCAGGGAAGAATTACAGTTGCTAGCTAAAAGGTACCCTTCAGGATTCCAATGAATTATTTGTTATATTCAGTATTATTTCGGCTTTGTAGAGACTATTATTGCATGATTAATGTGGTAAGTCAGTATATTCACTAAAGAATACAGCTCTTGGAGCTGAGAGCAATGGGCTTGTACTAGTATTTCCACAAACACCTTCAGCCCCGCCCTGTGCAGTCCCTCCTGGCTGGTTGGTGCCTGTGATCTGTCAGTCAAAGTCCTGGCCCAGTGAGAATCTACGGGGGCCAGGCAGTTTGTCCAATCGATGAAGGGTATGGAATAAAAAATGTCTGGGGAAGGACAGGGGCAAGGGTTTTATTAGGACTGAAATACTTCCATTTTAATTTTATGTCATTTCCTCTGCCATGCTGTCCTAATAGCTTACTCTTTAAAAAGTTAATAATTATTCTAGATGTAGAATATGGTAAAATTCAGATTTAATTCTAGCATGGTTTAAAGCAAATATTCAAAATTATATGTGGCTTACATAAAAGAGACCATTTTTTTAAAAGAGCTAATTGCTTTTTACATCAGAAACTGTGATCACAGCCCTTTAACGCCTGTGGCCACACCTCACGCTCCGGGCCGCCTTCCTCTAATAAGGAATTTTAAAATGTTGACTCAAACACAACTCCTGGAAGGGTTGGTCTGCTGAAGCTTTTATCAAGGAATTAGCATTAATTTGAATGTAAGTCATCATTTCTTTAAATACATGTATATGTAATTATTAATATATATTTGTACATTTAATGCTATGCAATAAGTGTTATTACAAATATGAATGTTCTCTGCCTGTGGTTAAAACAAAGGCCTATGAAAGAAGGAAGTCTTTGGGGAAGCACAGTGCCGCGCAGTTAATAATAGCAGCAGCCGTGGAACCTGTGTGAGATTTCAGGTAATTAGCAAAAGCACTGTGAGACCATATGGTGAAGCAGTATGCATTATTTTCCCACACCAAAAAAATGTTATATAAAATTAGCTTTTCTTAATTAACTCAGTGTTAAAACTCTTATTTACTCACTGAATTCTATGACCAACTGAAATATAATTTGTAAATATGTCAGCCCTTTGGGATCGTTTCAGACCATGTTTTAATCTAACGTAAAATAAGACGGCATAGCGAAGATATTTTTGTATCTGATTTGGGGCAGATAGGAAGCCCCTGAAATGTCACATTATTCTTTTCATGTTCATTATGGGCCATTATCCAGATTAATGTTGAAATAATGAGTTTTTAATTAGTGATTGGATCGTGATCCCCAGGATGTAGTTTTCACATAATGAAATGCCTGTGGAATGGTACCTGAGACATTATTTTAGTGTGACTGTGTTACAGAAATGTCCTCATGAGCGAAGATTAACTATTACAGAGGACTGGCGTCAGCAGCCTCAGTCTGAACCGTATTCCTGTTCCTTTTGCAAAACGGAAGTCCATTGTTCATTATAGCATCTATTGGACCTTATATAGTGGGATACACTGACTGTTGAGCTAATGCTTGGAAAATGTCATCATTCAAGATTATTTTTTCATTATATAATAATTGAGAAATAATCTGGTGTTTTTTTCTTGCTTTATCTGCCAGGAATCACATTTCTCATTTACTAGGCTCTCTATCATTTCCACAACCCGACTCCCAGTGCTGGTGGAACAGATGACCTTGTCTGTAATTTCATAGAGAGGCCATCACTTCTGAGATCTGGATCATTCCTTGCCTGTAAATTAGGGATAAAAATAGTGTTTTACTATAAAACTACTGTACTCAAAATAGCCTGGCACTGACATAAGAACAGGTATATCGATCAATGGAACAGAACAGAGACCCCAGAAGTTGACCCAACTCAATATTTGAGAAAGGAGGTGAGAGCATACAATGGAATCAAGACAGGTCTTGAATAAGTGGTGTTGGGAAAATTAGACAGGTACATGCAAAAAAAAAAAAAAAAGAAAGAAAGAAAGAAAGAAAGAAAGAAAGAAAGAAACTATACCACCAACTTAAACCATACACAAAAATAAACTCAAAATGGATAAAAGACTTACATGTAAGTCATGAAACCATAAAAATCTTAGAAGAAACCATAGGCAGCAAAATCACAGATATCTCTTGTGGCAATATGTTTACAGATACATCTCCTAGGGCAGAGGTCGGCAAACTCATTAGTCAACAGAGCCAAATATCAGCAGTACAATGACTGAAATTTCTTTTGAGAGCCAAATTTTTTAAACTGGAACTTTTTCTAACACCACTTCTTCAAAATAGACTCTCCCAGGCATGGTATTTTGTGGAAGAGCCACACTCAAGGGGCCAAAGAGCCGCATGTGACTCACAAGCTGCAGTTTGCCAACCACTGTCCTAGGGCAAAGGAAACTAAGGAGAAAATAAATAAGTGGGACTACATCAAAATAAAAAGCTTCTGCACAGCAATAGAAACCATCAACAAATGAAGAGAGGGCCCACAGTATGGGAAAACATATTTGCCAATGATACATCAATAAGGGGTTAATTTCTAAAATATATAAGGAACTCAGACAACTTAACAAAAAGAAGACAAACAATCCAATTTTAAAATGGGCCAAGGACCTAAACAGACACTTCTCCAAAGTGGACATACAGGTGCCCAAAACACATACGGGAAAATGCTCAAAGTCACTAGTCATCTGAGAGTTGCAAATTAAAGCAACATCCATATAGTAAGAGTAAATGTCATTTTATCACCTCACACCTGTCAGAATAGATCTCAACGAATCAACCAACAAGTGCTGGTGAGGATGCGGAGAAAAAGGAACCCTCGTGCACTGCTGGTGGGAATGCAGACAGGTGCAGCCACTGTGGAGAACAGTATGGAGTTTCCTCAAATAATTAAAAATGGAACTGCCATGTGATCCCACTTCTAGGAATATAGCCTAAGAAACCAGAAACACAAATCAGAAAGGATATATGCACCCCTGTGTTCGTAGCAGCACCATTTACAGTAGCTAAGAATTAGAAACACCCAAGTGCCCACAGGAGATGAGCAGATGGAAAAGCAGTGGCACATCTACACAGTGGAATACTATGAAGCTGTGAAAAAGAAAGAGCTCTTAGCATTTGCAATGAATGGATGGATGGATCTAAACAAAATATGTCAGTCAGAGAAAGACAGATATCACATGATCTCACTCATATGTGGAATCTAATGAGCAAAATAGGCTGATGAAAAAGGGGATCCAGAGACATGGAAGCATAGAACAGACTGACAGATTTCAGGTGGGCAGGGGGGGGGGGGAGATTAACCAGGGAACCTACATGCATATATGCATAGCCCATGGCCACAGACAGTAGAGCGGTGAAGGCCTGGGAGGGGCCGGTGTGGGGTGGTCGGAGTCAATGGGAAATAGACAGACAGACAGACAAAGGGAACCTCTGTAATACTTTCAACAATGAAGATAAATTAAAAAAAAAAAAGACAAAATAGACATGTCCGCCGGCTCATGGGCACAGCACAGACAGTGAGAGATCGGAGCACTGCCCTCATGGTCTTGTCTGGTGTCTCAGTCACGCCTCCTGTAACCTTTGAGTCCTGGAGTACAGACACGGCAACTGCTCTTGTCCCCGAGTGCTGGGTCCCGGCCATTCAGGGCTCAAGCATGGCTGCAGCACTTCTTGAAGCCAAAAGCTTGCACTTCTCTCTGAAAATAGGAGGTCCCTATCTTAGCAGGCGACTGTGGACATCACATTGAAAAGTACACGTGTATTTATATGCTCGAGCTGCCATTAACAAAAGAAATAAATAACAAACACACTTTGTGTTATGGTCGTCTACCTTCACATAAATAATTATAGCACCGCTCACCCGTTGTGGGCAGATCCCCGCAGGCCACACCCACCAGTGCAGGAATCCCGTGCACCGGCTTCTAGCTTATATCTAAGACTAGAGGCCCAGCGCACAGATTTGTGCAGCGGTGGGGTCCCTCAGCCTGGCCTGCACCCTCTCGTAACCCCAGACCCTCGGGAGATGTAATAGATGTGAAGTGGCAGGCGGCGGGGAGGAGCCCACGCCCGGGCCAGGCACCATGCTGCTCCCCCTCATCTGGGCCCTGCTGCAGCTGCTGCCACCACCACTTGGTAAGCTTGCCGAGTGGCGTTCACTGTGGGAGCACACTGACCACCAGGGGGAGCTCCTGCACTGAACATCTGCCCCAAGTGGTCAGTGCACATCATAGTGACTGGTCAATGGATTGACCTGTTGAACAATTGACCGGCAGCTTAGGACAGTCACACACACACACACACACACACACACTCTGAGTGGCAATAAAAGGCTAATATGCAAATTGTCCACTCAATCAGGAGTTTAACCAGCAGGCCGGCCAGCCAACCACCCATGTCCTCTCCTCCCTGGCCAGGCTGGCCAGACCCCACCCATGCATGAATTCATGCCTCAGGCCTCTAATATATATATATATCCTGAGTGGTCAGATTATTATGTGTTCAGAGATTATATATATATATATTTTATATATATATATTTTATATATATATATATATATATATATATATACACACACACACACACACACACACACACACGCACACACACACATTCATTTCAAGGTATGTGCAATCAATGATATGAATAACATAAACATGGGCTGTGGGTAAGATCATAGATAAATAGGTCTATGCCGGCTGTCCTTAATGAGCTGTGCCCTTAGGAACTCTCCCATGAACGAGTTGCTCAGAATCCTGTTCTCAAACGTTAGTCCCTCGCAGTAAGAAATTTGCCTGACATCACTCTACAGCACTTACCTGACAGATGTTTCCTAAAGTGACATTTACTCTTACTCTGTGTGATATTTTCTACTTTGTCTATTTTATTTCTTACATCTACAGCCACTAAACGGGTCAAGATTTATAGTGTGAAAAATTCTGGGCTCGATACGTTGAAGGCCTATTTTGTCTAAAGCATTATTATTTGTTCCCAGGAATGTCACTTTCAATGGCGATGAAAAAATAAAATAAAAAAGAATGTTACCTTCATTTTGAAATTCATTTTGTAAAAATATTACCAGCTGGTGTGGCTCAGGGGTTGAGCATCAACCTATGAACTAGAAGGTCACAGTTTGATTCCTGGTCCCCAGTAGAGGGCGTGCAAAAACATCATTGATGTTTCTCCCTTTCTCTCTGAAATCAATAAAAATATGTTTAAAAAATATTATAGTCATTATGTAGCAGTAAATCAAGCCTATTGGTGTAATAAAATCTAAGCGTAGTCTGCATTTCAGTGTTGTTCTTAGGATAATCTTGTAGTTGTGAAGGCCTTGGGGTGCCCTGACTACCACTTTCTAGTACCTTTCTCATGCTCTGAGAGAGCGTGGCTTCCTTCCTGCACATGAATTTTGGACACAATGTCTTGTAGGGGTATTGGTTTTCCTCCCTCATGTAATAGCTCCGCAGCCTAAAACACGATGTTTATCTCCTTGATAGACAAGCAATTAACTTTGGGGGGATTTAAAAGCAGGAAAGCTCATCCGTTAGGGCGCGGGGAGCAAATAGGAGTTTCTGACAGGCACACAGAGCCTTGCGCGTGCTAGGCCCGCAGCTGGAGCTGCGTCAGCATCCTCATTGAACACCTCAGGGATTAGCTCTCTGCAATAAGACTCCTTTGGACCGAGGTTTATTGAGATTCGGACTCACTCACCAAGACCCTGCGCTCTCCTGAGCAGGAAGAGTGGGTTGCTTCTCCACCTCTCTGAGGGGGCTTGTGCCTGGGCTACCTCTCTACACATAAATGATGAGTGTCTTATTTACCACAACCCAGCTCACTGATCATTCAAGTAGTCTTTATAATGACAGCCTAATATGCTAAGTCTCCGGTGGATGGTTGGCCATTCAACCAATCAAAGCATAATATGCTAATGATATGCTAAGGTCGCTTAACTCACTATGACCACCAGGGGGGCAGACAGTTGACTGGTTGCTATGATGTACACTGACCACCAGGGGTAGATGCTAGAACCAGTAGGTTAGCTTGCTGCTGGAGTCAGGCCTATCAGGACTGAGTGAGATGGGCCAGACACGCTCCTCCTCGGTTGGCCAATCTCCTGTGCCCCTCCCCAGCCCTGATTGTGCACTGGTGGGGTCCCTTGGCCTGGCCTGCACCCTCTTGCAATTCAGGACCACTCGGAGGATGTCAGAGAGCCAGTTTCTGCCTGATCCCTCAGGCCAGGCTGAGAGACCCCACTGGTGCACGAATTTGTGCACCAGGCCTCTAGTGTTGACATAAAGGCAGTGCGGAAGTGGGTTTGGCACATGGGACGGGGTAGTGTGCATAGGAGTTCTTGCTGACCAAGTGCTGGCTGCAGGTTTGGGCAGGTGTCAGATACTCACCATTCCCCGTGTGCTGGGGAGATTGAATACACACTCCACGGGTCCTCTTCGAGGATACGGAGATTGGAGTGGCTGGTGACTTTGTCATTCCTGTCCTGAAATGTGTTCCAAACAGTTTTAAAAATGATTTCAGACTTAGAGAAAAAGAAGAATAGAAAAGTGTTTTATTTTTAGTTACGCTAAAGCATGAAGACACTAAAGGAAGAATAATGTTTGACCTTAAGAACAGTGGTTTTCAACTCTGGATCTACCCATTATCTGCTGGCATCCTGGGAAAATGCCTTTAAATCTCTGTACCTGAGATTCTAGTGCCTGTGCCAGGGCTGACTCAAGGTCAAATGCACTCACTCCTCTGCAGATAGACTGGGCATGTTGAGTGCTTAGTACGTTTAGGTAGTATTATCACTTGTCTTTTATGACAGTTTATTTATCATACAATCATAAAAACAGAAATTTATTTTTACATTCATATCTAACTTATAATGCCATTACATTCTTTAAAAAATCTCCCAAAGGTTATGGCAAATCTCTCCTGTCTAATATCTTTAATTTCTTTATAATGCACTTGGTGCACATTAATAATTTCAGAAAAAGCCAAACTCTTGTGGAATACAGTCTTGGCCTCTAAGTGTGAAGATCCTGTCACCTAAGAGATCCATTTGCACGTCTTATTCCTGCTGATGTTGCTGCTTTAAAAAAGCACTCCTCTTCCGTGGCGAAGTACAGCAGAGGAAGATGCTGCTGTGTAATGTATGTGTCAGGGTTTATCTAAACAGTGGTGTGTTATGCAAGGCTTCCTTCTGCTTCAGTTCGGAGCAGTAGCAATTTTGTTACCCAGCTAAATTGACTGACAGAAGAGAGCAGGCAAATGGCATTACTGCTGCTCAGATGTGCTGGGTACAGACCATGTCACCTGTACAGCACGGGAAGGATGTGTCACAGCTGACACACTGTGCGGTGATTCCATTGCAGGAGAGAAGGAAGTGGAAATGCATGGAGACAATTATATGCGCACCACCCGGACGCTGTGTACACGCATTCCTTCTATAAACAACATGTGTCACATGTGATGAGGTCACAGCAGTGGGAGCAGCTTGGGTGGGACAGAACTTGGGAGCATCGCTAGTTCAATGCCAGCAATTGACTGGACACTTTGGGCCCAGGTGTCTTAAGTGCTGGAGTTATAAATATGAATACAGCAATGGGCTCAGCGTCAGATACATAGTACTTATGCCACCTGCTGGGGGGTGATCCACAGAGCCAGGTCTTCAGGAGGCAGTGGGGTCAAGAGGGACGTCCAGAAAATGGGGGTAGATGGGCCTTAGCTAAAGAAAGAAAGCTTACTCTCCTGTCTCAGGGCGGAGGGCAGAAGGACACACTTGGATGCCATGATGTTTGCAGGGCTGAGAGCCATCAGCGGCAGTGCCCCTGGGCGTGGCTTCGGGCTGTGAACGCACAGCGTTTGCTTCCGGACAGCGATAACGATGAGGTTTAGATAAAAGGGCAACGTCTTGTGCAGGACGGAGGGGTGCTGACAGCGGCCAGAGGTGTATACTTACCGGCTGCTTATCTGGACAGCGGGTTGTCAGCAAGTGCCCCTGGGTGCCTGGCGGAGGGAGGCCGTGGGTCGGTGGGAGTGTGTGAAAGCATGGACGCCCGTCAGGTGCCCCCTGACCAGCAGGGCATTGTAGCGCATCCTGTGTCTCTTTTCCCCTGTGCTGTCCTGGTTTTATGTGGAATTTTTCAACTCCTCCAAACCGGACCCTAGGCTGGCCGAGCTGATGATTGACTCCGGGTGGCACGGGGGAGGTGTGGGCTTCCGTCCTTTCTAGATGGCACATGCAGTGCAGCGCCGGCTGCGGGCTAACAAGACTAACCCAGACTTGCTAGGGAACTGCTGGCCCCGTGAGGTGCGGGTGCATTTCCCAGACCCCCGCCCTCTGCCGTCGCGCTGTGATAGTATGTGTCGAGGCATTCACAGGTCGGTCTGTATGGGGCCCACAGACATCTGTCTAACGGAAACTCCGGAAGTGAGATGCTGGAAGCTGGTCTAAACTGCATGCCAGAATAGCGACTGAAATGCCAGGTGAGTGTGAGGTGTGTATGTTCCATAGCAACCGTAACCTGTCAGTCAGAGACACCGTAACTGTCTAAAAATAACAATAGCTCGCACTTACGGCTGTTCATTAACACTGATGCTACCTTAGGTTGCATACTTTTCTAGGGTATATATATATATATATATATATATATATATATTGCAGAATTATTTTATAGGGACTGACAAAGCACAGTGAACTTGGAAACAAAAAAAAATTGTCCTATTGTTAATTGAAGTACAGCTAATATTTTTCAAGAAGCACACTTTTCTTTGTTTTTAATCATCTCATTACGACGTAATGATCTTCTTCCAGCTGAGGTGTCTAATTGCTGTCATATCCAATAGCCTGTTAATTGGTGAGTATAAAGCAAAAAGCCACGGTGGACACATCCAGACTCGGCTCTCACCGCACAGAAATGGCGTCGGCACGGAGTCCTGTTAATTACATCGGGGGAGGCTGCCTTCATCTGTCCTGGCGCATTGGGGTTCTGTTCACGCAAACAATAGCTGCGCGTCTGAAGCACCTGCGCCGCTCTCTGTGCCAGCTGCCACGCAGCGTCGTGGAGACAGGCTTGCGATGTCCTTGATCACAGTCCACAGGTCTGAAAAGTAGGTGGTCGGTGTGGTCAAAACTTGTCAGTCGGAGCTCGAACACACCCCTCCCTCATCACTGATATGGATGAGGCTTCCCCTCCTGCTATTGAAACACAGGGCATTTTAAAAATGATTCTTACGTTTAAATAATTATGTATGTATTTTACATTTATCTATCTAATAAAAGAGTAACATGCTAACCGACCAAAAGAGTAAGGACAGCCACCAGCCAATCAGGAGTGAGCATGCAAATTAACCCAACAAAGATGGTGGGTTAATTTGCATGCACAGGGGCCAAGCGGCCGGGGGCAGGGTGGGATGCTTGCACAGTCACCGTGTCCACAACGCTGGCGTTCCACACCACCCCCGGCCGCTCCGGGCCTCTGGGCAGCACGGGGAGGCGGAAAGGCAGCTCTGGCCAGAGCGAAGGCATGCCCGCAGCCAGGGACAGGAAGGCCCATTCTGGCATGAATCTTCGTGCATTGGGCTTCTAGTGTTTTTAATATGTCAGAATTAATGGAAAGGCATCATTAATATACATTCAGGAGGGATCTTTACACTTTATGCATCATCCATATCTACACATGTGTAGATGAACATGCATGACAGAAGCCATTTTACAGGAACCATCACTCTATTTCTACACGGGGCGCTAGGCTGGACTGTAAAACACAAAGGGTCCCTCTGCCTGGCTTTGCTCATGGGGCTTTCGCGCCCGCTTCCCCAGCCAGGACCCACTGGCAGCGCTACGCCCGTCCAGGGTTCCCTCCGTGCACTTGGGCATGAGTGCAATTTCCAAGACCCCGCCACTCGCCATCCCTCTCTGCCTGTGACCCACCCCTCCTCATGCCTCCCTGCTGTCCACCAGGGCCTCGCCAGCACCGTCTCCCAGGTCTCCGTTCGGGGTTTCCTCCCTCTCAGGCTGGCCGGCTGTGTGGGTAATGACTCTGCAGCTCCAGGTGCCTCTCGCGTGTTCGGTGGGTGTCAGCCGTGACCAGAATGTTGCTCCAGGAGAAGACGAGGGAGTGAGGTTGTGAGGCCCTTGGACACCCACATGCACCGCAGGCCACGTTGCGATGCGGAAAGCGCTTTCCAGAACGCACGGTGAGAATCCCCCAGGCTCCTCACCGGCTTCCTGGTTCTGTGACCTTGGCGTCCAAGGGCACCATTCTCTCTGTTTCTTCCCTGAACCTTCTCGGTCAGCACCGTCTGTCCTTTCAGATCCTGACCTTATGGGGTGACTGCTCAGTGGAACACGATGAGGATGCACAGGCGTTTACTTGTCTGACGATGACCATGCAGTTCATGCTATTCTCAGTTCTGTCACTCCTTGCATTTCTTACAGCCTTGGGTGTTCTTTTAATAAAACAAAAGCAGTATATCTCTGCCCATAAAGAGATTGGAGGGAAATTTACCACATTATATCTCAGTTCCTTTCTGATGTCAGCGTTCTATACTCACTGACCTCTGCCTCTGAACCAAGTGCAGGAGCTTTCTTTAAGGAAGCTGGTCTCGGAGGGGCTGTGGGCGGCGGTGCTCCGGGCACAGCTCTGGAAGGCGGGGCACATCTCCCTCCCGCAGGGTATCCAGAGGCGTCCTCCTCTGTCTGTGTAAGCGCCGAGGGCTGTGACTGGTGGTGGAGGGACCATTGGCTGCAGGGTCAGCTGTTCCCTTCCAGCTGGGAGTGAGCAGCGGGGCTCACCGGACAGCCCTGTGTCTGCGCCACAGGCCGCGCCCCTGGGGAGCGTGTCCCTGGCAAACCCCTCCCTGGGGAACGCTGCCCCTGCGGCCGCCTTTCAGGGGGCGGACGTCCTGGGTCTGAACAGGACAGAGGCCCTCTCCCGGGATCCTTACAGAAAGCCTCCGCTTTGTCACAGGAAAGCGGGTGGTGGAAGAGGACCTCACTGGGCGTTAGCAGCGGGCACTCCCTTAGCTTCTCCCCTCCGGAGCGGCCCTTCCCTCGCTGCCCCTCCTCTCCGGCTCTCTCTTCCCATCGGAGCCGGGGCTCTCCAGTGCAGGGACGGTCTGGCCGTCACGCTGCGCCCCGGCTTTGGAGTCAGCTGGTCCCAAATGTGCTCTTAACCCTCTGGCCCAGAGATCCTGGCCGAGCTCTTTCTTTTCCAAGTCACATTTTCTTAACCTGTAAAACCGAAATGATGGTACTGCTCCCGCGCAGGCTGCAGGCCAGGGGGAAGGGAGTGGCCTGCCTTTCATCTTAGCCTTTGTAGCCAGGGTTTGACAGTAGCAGACTTTCAAGGTTACAGTGCTGGGCGCCGATCTATGAACCAGGAGCTGACAGTTCGATTCTGGATCAGGGCACGTCCCCATGTTGCAGTTCAATCTCCAGCAGGGGGCGTGCAGGAGGCAGACATCGATGATTCTCTCTCATCATTGATGTTTCTCTCTCGCCCCCTCTCCCTTCTTCTCTCTGAAATCAATAAAAACTAAGAAAAAAAAAACATTTTTTAGGGAAATACATCCAAAGTTAATTAGCTACTTATACTAAGTGCACATCTACCCTTTGTACTTATGTAGGATGCATATGGTATTGTTAAAACTTTATTCTAATGCATATTTTTCTCATTGAACCTATGTACATAAATAACATTACTTAAAATGTTCTTTTATTCAAGAGTTAGTAAAAAAAAATATTGCCGAATTAAACATTCCTATTATTGAGATGTAAATTGGACAGATTGGAATATAGCCCTTGTTCTTTCGGAAATAAAAATGTTAAGATGAAATATCGCTAATCTGGACAGTGATATAATCTATTATGAATATTTACTATTATTTTGCTCCTACTCATTATCTCCTTATTTTAAATTGAAAAAAAGCTTTTTGTAAGGGCATCAATACCTTAGGATAGTTTTCACATTGCAAACCCATCTTTCTCTGTTGCTATGGTTACTCATACCTCAGGACATTCTCCGTTTATGTATAAATTGTTTTATAGCTTAAAGTTACTTGTTAATATTCTAGAATCTGTGAGCCTGCTGAGGCAGTCTAGCAGGACCCTGCTGCTTCCATGTTTGGAATAGTGATCTCTACACAGCGTAGCAGCCCCCTCATCACACACTCATCGGTGAGCAAGATGGCTGGGCTGTCTTTACAGTGCGCCCTGCCTGTGAGGGAGCCGTGGCATTCTGGGTATGGGCCTGGGATCGGGAGCAAGCCACCTGCATTCAGATCCCACCGCTGCCCCTAGCCAGCTCGGTCCCTGTGGGTGGGCTATGGTGACATCCGTTGTCACTGAGCGGGTAACAACAGAGCCCAGCTACAGAGTTGTACGAGGAAGAAGTAGATGAATACTTATAACGCATTTATTTTATTTTTTTATCCCTCCTCCCTCTGCCTTCCTTCTCTTCCTCCACTTCCTCTCCTCCTCTTCTTCTTCAATTGTTATTATTATTTCTGATAGGAACACTTCACAGAAGGTCTGGTTTTACTAGTAAGTGTATGATACAGTCTGTCCATCATAGGCACCACGCAGGACAGGAGACCTCTAGGTGGGACCTACTCGTCTGTGTAACCAAACTTCGTACCTTTGACTAATACCCTTCTGTACCCACCTCCCGCCCCTCGCAACCGCCATCCTCCTCTCTGCCTTTGTGGCTGAGACTATTTTAGATGCCTCATAGGAAGGGGGCATGTAGTACGTGTTCTCCTGTGACTGGATTCGCGCTGATATTGGGCTGAAATGTTGCTCTTTTCCTCTAGTTGCTCCTTTTCCCCGCAGTGCTGTAACCCTGGGCTTGTATCAGGGACAGAGAGTCCTGTGCGGAGGCCAGGCCATTGCTCACCACTCCTGGCACCTGCGAGCCACGCCCACCGTGCAGGCCATGCCCGCCGTGCAGGCCTCTGCTGCTCCTTCTTGCCTGACCAGCCACCCTGCTCTCACCCTCTCCACAGGGCCCGCCCCTGCAGAGCCAGCTCAGCCCCTCTCCTGGCACCTCCTCCTCTCAGCTGAGTCCTGTGCTTCTCTGAGGTCTCCTGATGGGGCCTCTTTCAGGCCAGGAAATTGGTCTATCCAGAAAACTCACCTCCAGGGAGTTTTCCAGGGACTGGGATGGTGACCTCTCCACTCCGATTTTCTGCTTCCCCACCATTAATCCTTTAGCTTTTTGCAAAACAAAAAGATGCTTTGAGCCTTCTGCATTCAGCTGTGTATTCTCCCCTGTTGCCGGCACTCTTTTCTTGTTGATTTTACCATCTCAGTCTCTCATCTCACACACAGCCATCCCCGTACACCAACCACCTTCTCCACCAGCTACATCCGGGAGAGACAAGAGCTGGGAAACGGATGAATCCACCACATCTACTCTCATTCTTCTCCAGATACCTGCTCCTGGTAGGATAACCCACCTTTCCACGTGCAGACTCAGTCTGGATGAAATATTTGCTGAGTTGCCTTGGAATCTAAGATTCACCATAACTTTGAATGAGTGCATTTCACTTTCATGGCATTTCAATCACTAAAGCTTTCTTCACTGCCTGTGCTGTGTTACACACACAAGACCCATCTCAGAGTCCACAAGATTGGCTCCCGTGTGCATGTGAGCCATCGGCAAGTTGTGGCTGACCCTTGTTCTGGTTTAGGTAACTTCAGGTGCCTCCTCCAGACACTGGGGAATGCTTGTACTAGTACAAGGTGGTGTGATATGAATACACCAGGTGGACACATTTACTTCCTTTCCAGCTGTTTATTTGCAGCTGTAGGGCCCAGTGGCTCAGCCTCCCCAGTTACCTGAGCTGGGAGCTCTAGGTGCTCCCCTTCGTGGGCTGTGAGCACAGTCTTGTTGTACTTGAGACTTGATTGCCGTTGGTGCCACTGGGAGGAATTGACCTCCAGGCCAGATGGCTGTGAGGACCAACTATGACTACAGTGGGAGACACCCCTATGGAGCAGGACTTGCTTCAGTGGGGCTTTTGTGCTCACTGCATCTGCCCCTTGAGTGTGTCGCCTATGGATGTGTAAAGTTGTAATCTGGTGTGGTCTGAAGCTGTCTACTGTATACACTGGCTCTTGGATCTCCAAGGAGGTACAAAGTCAGCCATTGCCTGGGCTACCCAGCAGGAGCTAGAGAGAGATCTGCAGATTCCTCCTCTTTGTATTGGGTTTGGAAGTGCACAGATGAGACCCAGCTATGAAGCAAGGCAGGCTGTGCTGGTGCTGGGTCTTGGGCCTTTTATTGATAGGTTTGGGGCTTTTTGACCCAGCTGCAGCTTGTTTGAGAGCTTTTAGCCTGAGCAGGGACAGGCCCTTCATTTGCAAAAGCCACTGCAGGCATCGTGGGTGGGGTGTAAATTGGATGAGGTGGGATCTTAGGGAATCACCAGGCAGAGCAAACAGAAATGGCTGTCAGTCAGCCCTGTGTCCAGGAAGGTCCCAGCATAGGAATGACAATCCCTGTGAGCACCTCTGTCTGGGAGAAAGCTACTCCTGAGTTCCTGCCCAATGCCAGACCATCCAGTTCCTCCTCTTATGTGTCCGTGTTTCCAGAGGCTCGCCCTGGCACTGGAGCTTAGAGGAAGTGGGACTTTGTAAGCTCAATTCCTGTGCTGGCCTTTAAGAGGAACAGCTGGGTCTCCAGCAGCCTTTGTGTCCCAATCCGCACTGGTTTTTACAGCCCATAGTTCTCACTGCCTGTGGGGACTTCTTCTCCCAGCTCTGGGACCCTGGGCTGGGTGGCTGGTGTGGGGCTGAACCCCTTGCTCCTCTGGGTGGCCTCCACAGAGATGATCTCCCTCCCAATTAAAAATGGGGCCCACGTGGGTGCCGGGCCAGCCCGTTCCGAGCCTCCACGTCTCCTCCCAGTCTCAGTGTGCTTTCTTCTTCTCTAGTTGTAGGACTTCATTCAGCCACATTTCCAGCGGTTCTGGATGGTGGGTGTTCTGTATTTTAGTTGTAATTGTGATGTGGTTGTGGGAGGTGGAGAGTATAGTTGTTTACCTATGCCGCCATCTTTCTCTCTACCCTCTTTCTTTAAGGTCACTCTGCCCATGATAATTTTTAATGAATTATATCCACTTTGTATAAGTCAATTGTACAGGTCACTGTGGTATTTGGAGTTTTAGTAAGGCTGTCTTGATAAGGTGAGGTAGGGCTTTAAATTGATTTATTTAAATCATCCCAAGGAACCGAACTCTTGAGTTTTCCTATCCTATATAACCTAGACGACGGTAATAATGAAATGCACTGCTGTTGGACTTCTCGGTTACAATAGCACTCTGCTTGTCAGTAATGTTAGTCAGCTCTCCCTTGGGTTTTGTGGGGGACAGTAAGGGGAACCATAGGCAGACCAGAGTCTGGGCAGAAGTGGGAGGGAACCAGGTCAGCTTGTCTCGTCCATGCCTGTTGGCCCGATGTGTTCAGTCTGTGCGTTAGCCTCCCGCTTTAGGGCTAGAAAGTTGAACTGAAAAAGTAACCTGCACCCAGTGGGTTACAAACACATGAAGCTGGAAGGACCACGCCCTGTAGCCGGAGCCTGGGAGGTCCCCTTGGCCAGCGGAGTCGCTAGCGAGAGAAGCACGTGGGTAAACCAGCATGTTGCTCACCTTGGAATGCGCTGGCAGGTTTCTCCAAGAACCAGCTCGTTCTCGAACAGGAGGACGTGTTTCCTCACCGCGCACTTCTGCTGCGGGCTGATCAATAGTGGGCTTGGAATCAATTTCACCATTGATCCGAAAGATAATCCTTTTTGTGACAATCTTGTCCTGGGGTTTTTCCTGTCAGAGGAGAAAATGAATGGCAGAGTCTGAGTGAGATAAGGAGGGGCAGGAATGGGGGGCGGATTGATTTTCAGTCTCAGTCTAAGAGCTCACACACCAGACCAAGGGGCTGGTGGAGGGGATGGAGAAGGTTTGTCCATGAACTGCCCCAGCACAGTTCCAAAGCTGACACATCATTGTGTTATTTTACGTGTGGAAAGAAAGAAATGTGTGGCAGATACAATGTGAGGGTCTGCGGTGCTTTTCCAACCAATAGTCTTACTTCAGGCCCTGCTCCTGGAGGCAGCTGGGGGAGGAGGCAGCTCAGGGAGAGGTAACTGGGCAAGAGGTAACAGGTGGGGGGGGGGGGGTGAAACCTTGGGGAGAGGTAACTGGGAGGCAAGGAGGCAGCTGGGGAGGAGGTAGCTGCGGGAGAGGGAGACAGCTGGGGGAGAAGGCAGCTGGCGGGGAGGGAGATAACTGGGGGAGAGGACAGCTAGAGGAGAGGTAGATTCAGGGAGGGAGGCAGCTGCGGGAGGAGGGGGCAGCTGTGGGGGAGGGAGATGGCTGGGGTGGAGGGAGATAGCTGGGGGAGGGGGCAACTGGAGAAGAGGTAGATCAGGGAGGGAAACAGCGGGGGGGAGGGAGATGGCTGGGGTGGAGGGAGATAGCTGGGAGAGAGACAGCTGGGGGAGGAGGCAGCTGGGAGCAGGCCCTGGACTGATGGTTGAGGCTGTGCAGGCTGTGGAACAAATCAGGATTTCCACAGTGGCTGGTGGGGGGGTGGGATGGGTGGGGCGCACAGGAGAAGGCAGGGAGCATTGAGGACATGCGGGTGAAGATGGTTTGCCATTTCTGCCCGCCCTGATTGGCGCAGCGGCCTCCATGCTCAGGAGCAGCTCTGCAGCCTCCGTGAGCAGAGCAGAGGCCACGCTGGTCAGACGGCGCCTGCTGCTGCGGGAGGGAGGGTGGGCAGCGTCCTCCTGTCACAGGTCACCTGCCTGTGGTCAGATGGGGACGGGGAGGCGTGGCCCCCTCAGCCTCCGCCCGGGCCTCACGCACGAGGGGTCTGGCTGTGCCTTTGAGCCTCATTGCGCCCCGCGGTGGCTGCTCACCATCGCCTCCTCCTGGCTGTGGGAGGTGACTGCCTCTTCCTCCCGGGGATGTCACGCGTGGTGCTGCCCGTGGCCGTGGCCGTGGGCGCTTGTCAGCCTTTCTCTCTCTTTCCTGATTTCACCGTCAGTCCATTTCTGTCCTTCCAGTGCGGTCAGAAAGAGGATGTTTTCGCTGTTACCTTGCAGCGCCCTGGGAGCAGGCCCACTGGCGTTTTCCGTGGGGACCACGTAGCGCCCGGCTGTGGCCTCGTGGGCCACGGGGTGTCTGTCACAGCCACTCAGCTCAGCTGCCCCGGCGACACAGTCAGACAGACGGTGGCCGGGCTTCCAACCAAGCGGCTTCCAGAAGCAGGGCCGCTGGGCGGCTTGCAGGCCGCTGGTGCTGCCCCCCGACTGAGAAGAAAGCGGAGGAGACACGAATGGGCACTCGGCTCCTGCTCTCCAGGCATTAGGGCAGGCGAGAGGCAGTCCACCTGCTGCTGGTCAGTAGGCTCGCCTGCGGGCACCACGGGAGATAGGGGCACACATGTGACGCCTTCATCAATAAGGAACCAGAAAGAACAGTGAAGAACAGAAACCGCAGGCCGCCTTTGCAGGTGCTCCCCGCCCTGCAGTGTCTCCACCGCCTTCCGACCCACAGCTTCCCAGCCCCTCACCTTCCTCACAGACAGGGCAGTGCCCGCGGCCACCGTGCCCCCAGGATCACCGCCCTGAGAGCCGCTCTCTGTGTGTTTGGAACTAGATCTGTCACAGCAGCCCTGCATGGGGGGGAGCTCAGGTGTCACAGTCACAGTCAGGCCTGCCCCTCCACCACCGCAGGCTCCACCCCAGCAGGGGGCGTGCAGGAGGCTGCTGAGCACGCTTCTCTTTCAAGGATGCTTTTCTCTCTCTGCCCCTCTCCTGTCCTCTCTCTAAAATCAATAAAAACATATTTTTTTTTAAAGATAAGTTAGTGTGCCAGAAAGACCTCCTGTACACAGAAATGTCCAGGCAGCTTGCTGATGGCAGCCCGGCCGAGTGCGCCACAGCCAGGGGCAAAGATCGGGGAGAGTTCTGTGGCTTCGCCAGCCCGGGAAGGATTCTGTAACTCAGGGTGAGAGGAACCGGATCTGTAAGTGGTTGAATTTCAGAAAGTAAGTTGTCCGTTGGTGTGGCTCTGTGGTTGAGCCTCAACCCATGAACCAGGAGGTCGGGGTTCAATTCCTGATCATGGCTCATGTCCAGGTGGCAGGCTTGGTCCACAGCAAGGGACATGCAAGAGGCAGTGATCAATGCTTCTCTCTCTATTTCCCTTCTACTCTCCAAAACAAATTCTGAAAATAATTTTTTAAAAAATATATATTTTATTGATTTTGTACAGAGAAGAAGGGAGAGGGATAGAGAGTTAGAAACATTGATGAGAGAGAATCATCGATCAGCTGCCTCTTGCACACCCCCTACTAGGGATGTGCCCGCAACCAAGGTACATGCCCTTGACCGGGATCGAACCTGGGACTTTTCAGTCCCCAAGCCAATGCTCTATCCATTGAGCCAAACCGGTTTCGGCTAAAAATAGTTTATTTTTTAAAAAGAGTGAACGAAGCTAAACGGGAGAAAGTGTGTATCCTATGCTTCTGTTTCTGTGAAATTGAAGAACTGACGTCCAGTGATGGAGGTCAGGAGAGTGGCCACCGCGGAGCTGGGAAGGGCCACGGGAAGCTTCGGGTGATGAGAGCAATCTTTTTTTTTTTTTTTTTTTTTTTTTTAAACAAAAACGGGAAAAGATTAGAAATACCCTCTCTAGTAAAATGCTGCATTTCTGCACGCTGATGGTTATGGTAGAACTATCTGACGACCTTCTCACATAGAGACTGAACCTTAGACCAGCAGTATTCATGTAAATAACCCCCTTTACTTCTTGGTCCAGGCTGGGTTACAGGGTGTGTATGTGTGTAAAAGGTCATTGCTTCTTTCCCTCCTCAGAGTCTGTGTTGCACTTGCTTCTTTCCCTCCTCAGAGTCTGTGTTGCACTCTTTATGGAAATATTTAAAATTTGATTTAATCTACTACCAAATTGTGGTAAATACAAAGTAGGACGTACCTTCTTTAATAAGCATTACCTTTCACTCAATAGACATGGTTAACAAGAAAAATAATGACACATTTTTGTTTAAAAAAAACAAAACAAAACTTTATTGTTGAAAGTATTACACATGTCCCCTTTTTTCCCCATTGACCCCTTCTAGCCTGCTCCCGCCCCCTACCCTGATGTCTCCCACACTATTATCTGTTTCCATGGGTCATGAATATTTGCATACAAGTTCATTGGTTGATTTCTTCCCACCCACCCACCTCCCCACTTCTCTTCGAGATTTGACAGTCTGTCCCAGGCTTCTGCGTCTGGATCTATTTAATGGCACCTTTTCTATCTGCAGCCAGCTTTGACATATTGAATCATAAGTGTGAAACATGTCTGAGACACAGAGTACTTGTGGAAAGGCAAGCAAGAAAAAGAAAAGTGTTGATTGTTTAAGTACCTCTTAACGTGCTGTTTTTGCTGAGAAATGTCTGCAGTCTTCACTTCTTGATATCTTTGTCTCATTATTCTGAGCAATTAAATTAATAATTTTCCCCAAAATACATCTGAGGTTTCACAAACAATGTCTCCGAAGGAATGAAGGTATTTTGGGTAAGTTAAAGGTTAGGCGTTTTAAGACTTGATTATGGCACTATTAGATAAACATTGACGAACGAGTTCGTTTTACTTTTACTTGAAATATAAGCCCATCTGCAAACTTTTGACTTATTAACACTGACATCTGTGATTGGAATGAGACCCCTTCCTTCACCGCGGACTCAGGTGCCAGCAAGTGCCCCACCCAACTCCCTTCGACTTTTTAAAAATGATTTTTTTCTTACTTTTGGGTTAGCATTAAAATTATATTTCAAAGTGGTTCTTTTAAATTATTCAAATAGAGCAGCACCAGAGATATAAAAAACATATAATTCTATATTATTAGAGCTCAACCCTAAGGAAAAAAAATGCAAGTTGTTACGTTTTAACTTGAAAAACTAGTCACCAGCTTTTTAGGGTGATTTCGTTGTGAGCAGCTGTTTGCTACCGCTGTGCGGTGTGTACTCCTGGGTTTCTGCCCCTGCCGGAGGGTCCTCGCCCAGGGAGGACAGAGGGAGGCCCGAGGCCGGGCGTGTCCCCACAGGCCGTGGGTGGCCTCACGTCCGGGGGCCTCAGGAGCCGGTCCGGGGTCAGGCTGGGGCCCGGCACTGTTTAGAACTAGTTCCACAAACCAATGGGAAGCGGGCGGTTCGCAGCCAACCACGTGAACCTGGATGACGCTGATTGTGTTTACTGGGTTCCCCTGAGGAGCCAGGCTAGCGGGCTCGTCTACGTTATCCGATTACCAGGGACAGGATAACGTTTTTTCTAATAGACTATATAGAGTGATCAATAGCCTCTGAAACATAGAAATAGATGGCAGAGTCTCGGGGACTTCCAGGCGATGTATTTCTAAACGGCCAGCGGGGTCATCTCAGCCCGCTCAGGCCTCAGAGCTGCCGCGGGAACGGAATGAGACGCGCTGTGGAAAGGCTTTGTGAACTGTGCAGCTTCCCTGGAGATGTCTGCTTTATTGGAACCTCGGCTGAATTTTCCTCTTACCGTGTTTTTTAACCTTATTAAAACGTCCTTTCTGGCAGTTCAGTGGATCTGAATTAGAATTAGAATGTGGGTCAAAAAACCAGCATCACTAATTATTACCACAAGGGGGATAGAGTGCTGTACTTGTTCCTTTCACACTTTTTTGTAATTGTCAAAAGTGTTATCTTTCATCGCAGAAATGTCTAGCTTTGCTTACCTAAAGTTTACCTTAATCCTTGATGGGTGACTGTTTACTGGTAAGCTTCTTTGCCCTCAGCGTATTGGTTGTGAAAGGGAAAAGTGCTTCTATTTCAGGTGGTATTTGGTGTTAGGGCTTCAGGGCACACAGAAGAGATACACTCTAACCCAGGAAGATGTTTCTCTCCGTCCGTGGTGCCTTCACAGGAGCAGCGTAACACTGTGTCCTTCCCGGTGTGAGCCGTCAGTCATGCTCCCCGCCGTGTCCCTGGCCCTCGCTAGGTGAGGTTTCTCACGACCACAGAGCGTTGTCGGCCCCATTCTCTCCAGCACAGCCCATGAGAGGGCCACGTCCTAAATCAGCAAGCTGCTCGGCTGCAGACCCCACAGGGCAGAAACACGAGCAATGAACCAAAGGTTGGTTTCAGAGCAGAGGTTCGAGGACTTGCCCAAGCTGTGCCTTCACTGTCGGCCTGGCTGCTCCCGCCTTCGCTCCCAGTGTGTGCCTCAGTGACACTGACTTGGGGGGCCCCGTTAGTCCTTGCACCGGAGACCCAGGTGGGCATGGGAGGCAGTGAGAGACCAGTGGGTGCTTTGAAATGTGTTGTCCTGCCGCCTGTTCGCTACCTGATTGGTTTGTCCTATATAATAAAAGCCTAATATGCAGATCAACTGAATGAACAGCCAGCTGACCGACCAGTCGCTATGAAGTGTACTGACCACCAGGGGCAGACACTCAAGGCAGGAGCTGCCCCTGTCCACAGGCCCCAGGCCAGTGGGGGCCCCCAATTGCCTCGCCAGTTGCCCTGCAGATCGGCCCTGATCGCCAGCCAGGCCTAGAGACCCTACCTATGCACGAATTTTGTGCACCGGCCTCTAGTTTCCTTAGAAAAAACAAAGATGGGCTGGCTCTGCAGGTGGATTAAGGTGCTGTCAACTTGGAATTCAGATCTTTACTCTGACTTTTCACTCAGTAGATTGGTCAGCAGGAATTTTGAAAATTTATATCAGATATTTTCTTTTGGAAAATTAATCTGAATGGCAGTTTTGTGCTTTCAGAAAGTTAATATTATTTTAAAGAGGTATTGCTACTAGGCACAGAGAACAAAGAGGTCTTATTTTTCTCTCTGTGGAGGACAAATGCCATAAGGAGCATGTATTGCCCTAACAGGTTTGGCTCAGTGGATAGAGTGTCGGTCTGCGGACTGAGGGGTCCCAGGTTCGATTCCGATCAAGGGCATGTACCTTGGTTGCAGGCACATCCCCAGTAGGGGTGTGCAGGAGGCAGCTGATCGATGTTTCTCTCTCATCAATGTTTCTAACTCTCTATCCCTCTCCCTTCTTCTCTATAAAAAATCAAATATATATATATATATATATATATATATATATATATATATATATATTTTAAAGAACATGTATTACTTTGCTAATGGGCCTGGATCCGGTGCCCTTTCCTCCACTCTCCCCTCCCCCCAATGTGGTGACTTCCCATTGTCATAGGAAACTTGTTTTTAAAAAGCCTGGTTTCTGTTTTTGCTAGTTGAGCTGTAGTAGTTGCTGTCATGTGGGGAATATTACCTTTCCGTCATCCTAGCCCTACTAAAGACGCTTCCATTCCTCACCTTAAGTTATTGTCTCATTCACCCAAGTCAGAAATATCCCTTGGCCTTTTTCTCAGCAAAACTCATTTAGCTCAGATAAATTCATCTTGCTACAGCATTTTTTCCAGGGGAAACATGAAAAATTTCTATTTATTTATGGTATTGAGAGCTCGAGTTATGAGAGCGATGTTTAATCTCCTTGCAACATAGATAATTACAATTTTCCTCCCTTTTTTTCTGCCTGATAACTCAAGTGAGGGTTTCGCTTGGCTTGTCGAGATGGCTATATTTCTGCTTCTCCATCAGACGCGTCATCGTGTCATTTTCAAGGAGGTTGATTCTGAAATCCTTAAAGATAAACCATTGTCGCCTGGTTGATTAGCCATTATGCTTATATGTAATTACATGTTATGCATGTGTCATAATTGTCAGATCAGCCTGTTCTTTGCATGATGCTGATGCGTGGAGTGTTTGCTCTGATTATTGCTAGCAGAGCACTGATCCTGGGGGGAGGGCTACCGTGGGCTCTTGGCCCTGTGCCTCCATTTCTCATCGCTGCCGCCAGGTCAGAAAGCATGTGGGTGTTGATGCCAGCAAGCCCGGGACTATAGTTTCGAGGATGCTACAGTGCTCACTCCATGTTTCCGTTAACTGTCCCGCTTTGCTCAGGTGGCGCCAGGAGAACCTCACATCCTTCTCCACCTGGACCTCGGTGCCCTGGTTCAGTGTCACCCTGTCCAGGTCACCTGTACGTGGCTGTCACCTGTGTGTGACTGTCACCTGTGCATGACGGTCACCTGTTCATGGCTGTCACCTGTGTGTGACTGTCACCTGTGCATGACGGTCACCTGTGCGTGATGGTCACCTGTGTGTGACTGTCACCTGTGTGTGACGGTCACCTATACATGACCGTCACCTGTGCGTGACTGTCACCTGTGCGTGACCGTCACCTGTGCGTGACCGTCACCTGTGCATGACTGTAGGTGCTCGAGGTTGGTGTCAGGAGTTGTCTGCCGCCCCTCGTGCCACAGCGCCTGTCCCGGACATCAAGCACCCAGCAGAGGCTCCTTGGAGCCACTTAGTTCCATGCAGAGTCAAGGACAGGGCTTTTCCAGCTCTCACAGCTCCGGACGCCCGCCCGTCTCCTCCCTCAGACACTGGCCTCCCTGAGCCGCTCCTGTGCTCCGGGGAAAGGCAGCGCTCAGTAGATCAGGGACCTGCTCGCCTCTGGATATTAGACTCCCGTGTGAGGCGGTAGCATCAGCATGCAGCCCGCAGCCCTCGGGGAGCCCAGGCCCCTGCTGCCCCTGTAACGCAGCGTGGAAGGGGTGGCACCGGCGTCTTTCCCTCCCGGCACTCCGGGACACGCGCTCGCCGCCTGGTCACGGCCATGGGGACGGTGTTACTCGGGGCCGTGTCCCGATTAAAAACATCGCGGGCACGCACGCCGCCTCCTCGCACCTCTGCAGGCAGCTTCTCCGGCCACAGCAGCTCATCCAGCGGTGCTCTGGCTGCGTCCACGCCTGAGGAAAAGCCTTCGGAGGGGAGCACCTGCTTCTAGCATCAACTGCAGTGCAGCGGCCTCTGGCAGCGGGGACAGGGCATTACCAAGTCTGAGCCGCTTAAGGATACTTTATTACAGACATGGCGCTTCGCAGGGTTCTAATGCCCCCCAAATTCACAACTCCTTGACCTTGTCTACTGCCCTCACTTTGGACTTTCCCTCCATCGCCGGAGGGTAAGCAGTCAGGCTACTGGGTGTGAGCGCCGTGTCCTCCACTCGGTCCCCCTGACCGCAGGTTAGTGAGCTGCTTTCCCTCCTCACCAGCTTCTGTGCGGTGAGAGGAGCGGAGCTCAGCACTGGGGTGAGCGGCCTGAGAGAATCAGTAACAACGCCGTGGATGCTCCGTGTGTGCCCCCGGAAGGAAGCCACAGAGCGACTGCTGACGTCTGCTGAGCATCGTCCTGTCTCCTTGTTCACATCGGCACACAAAGCATCGCCACAGAAAGTGAGGGAAGAGTGGAATTTTGATAAGCTGGAAAAATAATTTTGTGAATGCCAATGCCCATGGCTCTGAGGAAACGGAGTAAATATTGAAGGAAAAAGTGAACCGAGTCAGGAACTCTCAGGGATTTGGGGGCGGTGTGCTGAGCATGGAGAATTCATGCAGCCCTGGGGAAGGGGAATTCAATGCGTCAGGGAATGAATTCATTCGGTCAGACAGTCACAGCAGGTTTAGGTGTGCTAACATATTTGTTGTGAGTGAATATTAATTTATTTCAGTGTATTCCCTGGGTTGAGGATGGTTATGTAATTAGTATCCAATAAAAATAAAATGCAATTTCTAGTACAGTTTAATCAAAGCATTTATTTGGTGAACCCCAAGAAGTTAAATAGTTTAGACAATATTCTGGCAACACTTTTATAGCAGATGCCCCATATTTGTTAAACGGCTGGTTTCCTTTTCTTAATCACTCAGTGACGGTGAGTACAATGAGCGCCAAATGGAAATTAGCTGCACTGTCACCTGTGACTGGCTTTCTGACTCCGGGTCTGGAAGCAAGTGGTGTTATCCTCGAGATGTTTGCCTGGGGACCTTTTCACCAATACCATTCCTCACTGGGACCGACTGCGCCCACACTCCTCCAGGGCCTGGGCAGGAGTCCGCGGAGGGACGGCCTCAGCAGCTGGCGCTGCTGACTCCCTGATCACAGAGGGAGCACTGGCGTGTGGAGTGCGAGGTCTCTGTCCGCAGGCCTCCCCCCGGCACTCGGCCACCCCCCCACGTCCTGCGGCCGGGCGGTGCCTGCGGACGGCAGGGCACTGATGGGGCTGCATGTCCATGTGGCTTTGCTGAGGTTGTTTCTTTTTATTTTTAAATTACTTCCCTTGCTTTAGAGCAGTGTTTCCCAACCTTCTCTCATGATGAGAATCACCTGGTGGAGTTGTTAAACCACAGATTCCTGAATCCCAACTAAGAAGTGCTAAACTAGAATTTTTGGGAACATATAGGTAAAATTGCATACTTAACTAGTGCTCTAACACAGATGTTATATACAGAGCACTAAGTTAGGTATGCAATTTTACCTATATGTTCTCAAAAATTCTAGTTTAGCACTTCTTAGTTGGGATTCAGGAATCTGTGTTTTAACAACTCCACCAGGTGATTCTCATCATGAGAGAAGGTTGGGAAACACTGCTTTAGAGGGCCACTTGCTTAGCGGCAGCCCTTTCCATTTGAGTGTGGAGCCCATGTGTGTGCTCAGAGTTTGGGGAGCGGGGTGACCCTCTGGAATGGTCGCCCCCCGGAGAGAGGAGGAGGTTCTGAGTGCACAGCGCCCCGGTGCACACAGGCATTGGGGAGTGATTATGGGGTTTGTCAGGGAAACGCCTCTGTGGTATTTAGGGAAGGCCTCCCGGGAGTATGCTTGTTCTCTTCCCAGCAGCCAGCTCCTCTGGGCAGACAGTCCTGTATTCTTACCCCGGGGAGGGGCAGGCATGTGTGGGTGTGTTTTTGTGGGAGGAAAGGGGTCCCAGGAGCTAAGAAACAGCCCACAAAGAGTTTCTCAGCTTTGTTGTGTGCTGCCTCTTCTTGCTGTTTATCTCAAAGGCCGACCAAACCCTGAGGCTCTCCGTGTTTCCCCCGGAGAGTGGCCACATTTTCACAGAGGCTGGCATCACACAGGTGGGCAGACAGCGCGGTAACCGTTTAAAGGATGAGCATCCTTGCTGCAGCATTTCCGTCTGGAGCTCTGAAGGAGCCACTGAAACCAGTCTCTGGGCTTTGGAGGCCTCCCAGACTCCCAGCTCTGTAGTCATCTCGGCGGGATCCAGAAGCTTCCATAAACACAAACCTGGACCCATCAGATCCTTATTGAAATGCAAAGTGAACAGAGTTTAAGAGCTCTGGCTCTGGCTTTCCTAGGGATAAAGAAGCGCGGACATTGTCATGCAAATTTCAACTTGAACTTGGGCCTGGCCATGGATTTTTATTCATAACTCACTTTCCTTGCAGGGACCCTTGGGCTATCTACCTGGCAGGGTGAATGTGGAAACGGAGATGCAGGGTCCCTAGTCAGGACACGTTATCCTCAGGATTGTTAATTCCTGAAACTGGAATAGCCCGGGGCACAGAGAACATGTCTGCTGTGATGTGTGTGGAGTCATGCGGACATGTGTTTTTATCCCGTTGAATTTCATCTTACCTCTCACAACACGAAGGCCAGTTTTTACCAGTTTAAGCTCTTGGAAGCAGTGAGGACTCCGTGGCCAGCAGGATGCTCCTGCAAGGCCTGCTTTTCCAGAGTCACCTTGGAGCCCCTCTGCGTCTGCCTCCCTCCAGATTGCTGTGCGACGTGTGAAATGCTTAATAACGACATCCGAGAGATTTACATGTTTGTTTATGTTTTACTCAGAGAGACTTAGCCACGGGGAATTTAAATGACTGGACTAGAGGGGTTAGCGCTCTCTGCTTAGGAATAAACAGCTCTATTTTCCTTGCAGCTTGTGTGCATGTTTTGCTTTGACAGCCCTCAGTGCGCAGGGGCATCTGCTCAGGGCTCCGGGGCCAGGGCCGGCCTCCCCGGGCCTCCCTGGCCAGTCTCGGCATCACAGCTTGGCCAGCTCTGGCAGAACTGAGCAAATTGGATGAAAAAAAGCAAATTGGATGAAAAAGAACATAGTTCTGGGTAACTTATTTTCTTTGCCTTTCCCAACTCTATAAGAAAAAAACAATTAAACCCACTTTTTAAAAAAATATATTTTATTGATTTTTTACAAAGAGAAAGGGAGAGAGATAGAGAGCTAAAAATGTCGATGAGAGAGAAACATAGACCAGCTGCCTCTTGCACACCCCCTACTGGGGATGTGCCCGCAGCCAAGGTACATGCCCTTGACCAGAATCGAACCTGGGACCTTTCAGTCAGCAGACCAACGCTCTACCACTGAGCCAAACTGGTTTCGGCATAAACCCACGTTTAATAAAGATCTGCAAATTGCTATGTACATTCCTCGGCAAAATTGGCTTCCCATTCCTCTTTGGACCATGGCATTGGCGAGTTAGGCATTGAGTATCCATCTCCACGTTCTCATTAATTCCCATGAACGGCCTTGGACATTTACTGTTCATTCTGAGTTAAATAATCTTTCAGAACCTCTCCGCAAAAGTAAATCACTTATAAATGAATCTAACCATCTCTCTGGCCCTTCACTTAACCTCTTATATCTCAGATGCTTGATATTCTTTGGAAAGGAAATCAAATTTGTATTAGTCTCGGTCCTCTTTTTCATACATTTAATCTTCTTATTAGCCTTTGGGTCGGCGTCTTCACTTCCTGGTGACACCTGTCCAGGCCCGCTGCGGGGTGTCAGGGAGAGCTGTTCCTGGACTTCCTTCCTGTGCCCGGGAGCACACAGTCAGAGTGCTCTCCGCCCTGCAGGTGCATGTGGTGTCCCACTGTGCTCAGCCCTGCAGCTGAGTGATGGCATCTCAGATCTGTGGAGGGGAGGGCTCTGAGAAACCAGAAAGGCCCTCGGGGGCTGTGGCTGTCGCCTAGCCAGGCTCTGCTCAGGGCCTTGCTGATGTGACCTTTCTCTTGGCTGGAAGGAAGCTCCCTGCGCTCCGGTGAGGGGAGCCCCAAGGCCTCTATGGAAAAGGGGCCTCCCTACTGGCCTCGCTTTACTTATTGGCTAACACGACACCACGGACCTTCTCAGACACACACAGCCTTTCCCGGCCCATTCCTGACACGCACTGCGGGCACCCTAGGGATTCTCCATTTTTCTCTGTCATCATTGTCACCATCATGCCGCAGGAGCTGTCACCAGGACTAGCTGTGGCGGTTGCTAAATTCCTCCCAGTCCCCAGCCCCGCCCCCTGAAGTCACTCCGCACCGTCCAAGCACCTCGGGGTGATGGCTCCGGCCTCCGGAGGGGCAGGGAGTCCAGCCCACCCTCAGACTCCAGCCTCGGAAGCCCGCCCACGCACACCTGATACATGGAAAAGGACGGGTATCGTACGGAGGACACTGTTTACCAATAACTAAGTTTACTGATGGGTTGTACTTAATTTATTCAGCAGACTTATGGAGACTGTGAGTGGGCTGTTGCTGATCTGGGGAGGTATGGAGTGTATATAGACAACTCATGTGTGGCATTCCCTTAAGGAGCTTAGAGAAGAAAGACATGTAAACAAACAGTTACAATATAAGGCGGATAACTGTGTGTGTGTGTGTGTGTGTGTGTGTGTGTGTGAGAATGTGTGCGTTTTGCCCAGACAAGGAAGTGGGAAGTTGGTCGTGAAGGAACTTGGGCATTTGCTAGGCCTGGTTGACCAGAGTCCAAAGGGAGCTCCCGGGAGAGGAACCGGCAGGTGTGGCCTCAGAGCCTTGAAGCTCAGCGAGAGGTTGGCTGGCCTTGAAGTCACAGGATTGGAGGCGCGGGCGGGCACCAGGGAGGACGGCACGGCAGGCAGGACGGGCGTTGGTTCCAGATGCAGGACGGCAGGAGCTTCGGGGAAGGCCCTGGGCAGAGGCAGAGCCTGGGAGGAGCCGGAACCACGCAGCTGGTGCGGGGCACCCTCAGGGGCAGGCAGGCGGGCGGGGGCAGAGCTCTGGCAGAGCATGAAGCTGAGGTCCACCCGCAGGACCCCTACCGGGCAGGGGCGCTGGGGAAACACCCAGGCGGCTCTGAGGAGTAGGGAGGGCGAGGTTGGGATCAGCCCAGCGGGTCTCGGGTCTGGAGAAGCCTGTGACTATGAGCAGCTCATCACTCACTGGCTGGTGAGGAGTGGGAGGCTGTGGAGTCAGGAGGGCAGACTGGGTGCTGCGGTGCTGACGGAGGGCCTTTGCAGGGGAGTGAGCCCAGCCCGCTGGGTCCGAGCGGAGGCCAGGGCGCTCTTAATTCTCCTGGCGTTTCACTTCTCCGTCCGCCTTGGCCTTTACAGCTTAAGTTCATTGACTTTTAGTAAAATGTGTTTTCCTTTTACTAAGAAATAGAAGACATAAATTAGATTTAAATGTGTGGTTTGGGGAGATAAAATAGCTCTTAGGAATTTTGCATTTTGATGAGATGAGTTTAAATGAAAGGAGTGCAATCAAATGAGCAGCCCTGAAAATACACTACGTGTAAAAAAATCAAATCAAGAATGTGTGGGGCCAGCCATTTAAGGCTTTATTATATTGAGACCATTTGAAAAAAATATTCTAAGTGACAAACACACAGAATATGTGATCAGTAATTTAAAACTGACTTTTCCTTTCCCATGGATGCATTGCTTTCTTAGTCCATAATTTCCCCAAATTTATTGTCCTCAAAACAAAATCTTTACTTTAAAAAGTGCTGTAAGCTGATTACAGAAAATACTTTACTTTGCTTAAATATGTATCAAAGGTATAAAGTGTGAAAAGAATAACAAAGATTACACTTACGTGTACATACAAGTGACGCTACCGTCACACTTCAGATGCGGAACCCTCTGGACCACTCCCAGCAGGCACCTGGGTTATTTTCACTCGAAACAGAGAGGCTGATGTAACACTGTTTTGTATGTAGTTTTCACTTAATAACAGACTGAGGTTTGGATTCGGGATTGCTATTTTTCATGACTAATCCTTCATTCATCTAAGTCTTTCCTCTGGACACCTCGCTGGGAGCTAACGCTGGTTTAAAGAGTGCAGTTAACCCTCCACGCACATTTGAAACCCCCCACGACCTGCTGAATAGGCGTTTATGTTCCCGCCAGCAGGATCAGGGGTGGGGGGTGAAGGGTGGGGGTGGGGGAGATGTTTGCAGACGCTCATGGACACAGAGGGTAGCTTCCTTCGAGTCTTTGCATATTTTACAAGTCAAACCAAGAATCTTTTCCATGTCGTTCATTATGTTATTGCTCATCTTTATTTTTTTAAGTTATCTGTCCATACCTTTGAATATTTGTGTATTTAACTTTTTATGTTGATTTGGCAATGTTATTTATACAGATATGGCTCTTTCCTTGGTTATGACTATTTTTCTACTTGGTGATTTGTTTTTCATTTGTATGGCTGTCTTTGTGTGTGTGTTGGTCACTGATATTTTAAAGATTTGGGCAGTAAAAACAGTCATCGTTTTCTCCCGTTATGTTTTATCTTTTAGGGTTGTTTAGAAGCAACTGGCATTTGTTTCTGCCACTTTTACTTTATTTAGAAGAAAGAAACTGAACCCATAAATGGGTGGCACAGCTTTAGTTACTGAGATGCCCTGAGGGCAAGCTCCGATTGCCTCAGGAAGCCTGTGAGGTGCTCAGTTCAGTCTGAACGTTTCACACCAGGAAACTCTGTCTCTGCCCATCGCTTACCACCATTCCAGTGAGTAGCTCTCTCCCGATGTCCATACCCTGGCTTATTTTTCGGGATTTCCGGGCAGCATGCTATTTTGATTTTTTATTAATAATGGCGCATAACTCCCCAAACATTTCTGGGATGACCTCTCCTTCCTGCTGTGCTCTAAGAGTGAGTCGGCAGAGGGAACTGTATGTGCAAAGGCACGGAGCTGAGACCGCGCTGTGGCTGGACCCTGGGGGTGTAGGGCGAGGACCCGGGCTGAAGACACGGGGTGGGGGTTCAAGTCTGTCATGGTCTCATGCACCCCACAGGGAGGGTGCCCTTCATCATGAAAGCAACGGAACCCCAAGAACTCTCACCGAGGGGGTGTCATCAGGGTTTGTGCCTTACAGCCGAGTGGAGCAGACTGGGTCTCTATGGAGATTTTATAGGTATTCCTGTGAAGGACCCAGCAGGCAATATCAATCATTGTAAACAGAATGCATAGAGATGATTTTTAGAAAGGTGAGCAACTACCAGGCCATTTACTAGAGAATCTATGGTCGATGTGTCCGCCAGGATTTCAGCTAGACATCTGCATCGCCTCCTGTTGAATGGTCATGAGCAGATCACATAGCGAGGCGAGGTCCTGAGGCTGGGGGTGGGGAGGGGCACAAAACACGTTATTTCAGGAGGCGAAATGAGCGTGCGAGGCCAGTTGCACAGCCACTGGAAATACAGGTTTCCATAAATATTTTTTAAACGTTTGTAAGTTTAAAATGAAATGACAAGTGCTGTGCGGTGTCCTCACGTGTCATTTTTAATGGCACTACGTGTATTGAAGGTGTGCGGATACAGAGCCTTCAAAAATATCTGGAATTAAACATTACCACGGAAGGTGGATCCAGGTTGGTTTTTTAAAAAGTCAAGTCAGTAAATATCCCGTTTGCTGTTCGTTTCCATAAGAATATTTGGTATGAACATTCTACAAAATCAGGCGATGTTTCGGAGAAGTCACTGATACAATGCAATGAAACAAGGGTTCGGTTCCCAGTTCTTTCCACCGGCGGAGTCCCGGCGCAGTGACCGGCGAGCAGTGCTTTCCGCGCCGGGCCCTTCCCGGGCCTAGGAGGGGGGCGGGCGGAGGCCCCGCACGCTCATGTCGTCCAGTTCCTTCCAGTACCTAAAGTTGTTGTCCAGGTGGTGCAGCAGCACGGGCAGGTCCACAAAGTTGTCCCACGCGTCGTACATGTCGATGAGGAAGTAGTTGATGAAGGACATCTGGGCCTTGGGGATGCTGCAGGTGCTTCTGTCGAAAGCGGGCATCACCACAGGCAAGTTCCGCCGCTTCTCCTCCTCGGTCTGGCAGAAATACTCCTCCGAGATGCGCTCGGCCCACTGGATGCACTGCTGCAGCGGCCGGCAGGGGTTGGACACGTCTGCGCACTTGATCACCATGCGCTTGACCATGGACCGGTTCTCCGGCACCCTGAGCATCGCGCTGATGTCCGCCCGCACCGCCTCCGTCTCCTCGCGCTCCTCCAGCTTCGTCAGGGGCTTGACGACGCTGTTGACGAACTTGTTGACGTGCTCGAAGTGCTTGGTCATCTCCGTGGCCAAGACCATGTCGATGATGGTCTGGCGCAGCGTCCGGTACACGCTCCGCTCCAGGTTCTTGAAGATGTTGCTCTTGTCGTCTCGGAGGGTCAGCTGGAAGGCGAGGGCGGCGTGGTGGCTCTCCAGCACGGCCATGTCGTTGTACAGGACGGCCAGCTCGCTGCCCGCGTTGCACAGGAATGAGCTGGTCCTCCCCGGGTGGTCCAGGTCGTGGACCGCGGCGGCGATGAGGGCGGCGGCCTCGTCCACCGAGTCCAGGACGCGCTTCACCCGCTCCTGGGACAGGAAGTAGGTGGTGGCCTGGAGCACGTCGGCGGCGTGGCTGGAGTTGTGGTAGGGGTTGGAGGCGTGGTACGTGGCCTCGACGACCTGCAGCCACAGCCTCAGCGTGGCCTCCGGGCACTTGAGGAGCTCACAGATGCCGAAGCGGGCGAAGATCTTCATAGCCAGGTAGCTCAGGGCCCGCTTCTGCGTGGCGGCCTCCAGCTCAAAGATGTCGAAGTCCCAGGAGTCCTCGTTCTCCAGCGCCTCGGCGATCTGCGGCGGCACGTCGTTCTGGAGGGACATGGTGGCAGGGATGCTGCTGGCCACCCGAGGGAGGCTTCTGGCCGCAAGAACGCACTCGTTCCCCGGGAGCCTCCGCAGACCGTTGGAGAGCAGGCCCCCGAGGAGGTCGTTGACGTGAGGGTCCTCGTCCTTGGCCCCGAACTGCGGGGAATACAGCTCCGTGGTCCTCAGGATCTCCAGCGCCCGGTCCAGGGCCTCTGACACGGGCTCCGAGCTCTCCTCCTGGGCGGCCCTGATGATGTTGATCACCTTGGTGATGGGTGCCTCCATGTCCACGGCCGGGATCCGTGCCAGCGAGTGGCGCCTCTGGCCGGCCACGCTCGCCCGGGAGCCCACGCTCCTGCTGCCGGCAGAGCTCTTCCTCCTCTCCCTCAGCTTCGCCACCTGGATGTCTGTGTTCGAGTAAGACCGCCTGCTTGGGGGCGCCTTCTCGGCCTCCCTGTTCCCATCGCTCAGCCTGATGATGGACACGTAGTGTCTGATCTTCCCGCCCTGCCCGCTGACCGGGATGACCTTCACGTCCTGCTGCTGCTGGTCTCCGTTCTTGACGCAGTACAGCCCCTGCCACGCCTTGCCCGTCTTGATGCACGAGTTTATCGTATTCAACAGCTCAGGCTTCTGGGCGGTGGGCAGCTTTTCTAACTCCTTCCCGATCAGCTCCCGCGACGCGCAGCCCACGGTGGTCTCGAAGGCCGGGTTGGCGTACTGCACCAGGTGGTCCTCGCCCGTGATCTCGATGGCGTCCTGGGCCTTCTCCAAGGCCGTGAAGATGGAGTTGCAGGCCCTGAGCTTCAGCTGGGACCGCACCTCCCCAAACTGCAGCTGCAGCAGCTCGGTGTAGCAGGCCATGAGGCTGGGGTTCTCCACGAAGAGCCGGGTGAAGCCGGCCGCGAGGAGGGGCAGCACGGGCCGCTCCCTGTCCCGCCGGCGCAGCACGCCCACGATGACCGTGTTCTCCGACACCTTGGACGCCCGAATGGCCCTGCACAGCGCCCACGCGTCCAGCCGCCGGGGGCTCCTGTGGTCCAGGATGACGATGTCATGGTTGGCCGACAGGAAGGCGGCCAGGACGGCCTTCATCTCCGTGGTCAGCGTGCACCTGAAGCCCGCCTCCTCGCAGGCCCGGCGGAAGGCCTTGCACTGGCTGTCCTTCTTGCCGAAGGCCAGCAGCACCTGCAGCTGGTCCGTGCGGAACCTCATGGGGCCGAACTGCACTTCCGGCAGGGCTGTCTGGCCGGGGGGCAGGCCGGGGTCCGCGGGGAAGGCGGGGGGCAGGGCGCCAGCGCCCTCCGGCCTCGCCCAGGGGTCCTGCGCGCCCTTGGCCTCCTGGCCGCCCAGGTAGGAGCCCGGGGCCTCGGAGGAAATGTGGACGCTCGGGGCGCAGCCCATGCCGGCGGCGGCGGCGGCGGCACCGCGGACTCGCCTGGGCAGCCGTTACCCGGCCCGGAACGGTCAGCGAACGGCCCGCCCGCCCGCCGGGCGCCTCGCGGCGGCCCGCACATCCCTTCTTCCCTCCCTCTCTCCGCGGGCCCTGCGCCGGCTGCTGCCCCTCCTGCGGCAGGGCCTGGGCCTCGGAGGGTGCGCGCTCCCCTCGGGAGCCTCGGCCCAGAGGCCCCGGCCCAGCCCCTGGCCTGGCCAGGCCTGCACCTGCCCCAGGGAGGGTGGGGGAGGCCGCCCTGGGCGGGGCGGGGCGGGGCGGGGTGTGGCGGGGCAGGGGCGGGGCATGGCGTGGGCGTGGCTGTGGTGGTGTGGGCGTGGCTGTGGGTGGTGTGGGCGTGGCTGTGGTGGTGTGGGCGGGGCCGGGCCGGGGCGGGGCGGGAGGGCAGGAGCTGGTGTGAAAAGCCGAAGGCAGTGTGTCTCCGTGGACAGAGCACCGGAGGGCGTGAGAGTGGCTGGGATTCACGTTTGTGATCCCTGGACCTGGGACTTCCTTGAGAGTCACTAGATTTCTGAGGACCGTGATGTTCTGTGTGTCAAATACAAGCCGTGGCCAGGCTGCACAGGAGGGGGTGGAGACAGGGGACATGGCTCTGTAGACCAAGGCCGTGACTTCGATCTCTGTGTAAGTGCCGGGTAGGGTGGTAAAGAACTTTTATTAGGGAAGAAAAGAGATCCAATCTATGTTTCAAAAAGATGATCCCAGTAGCTACTTTAGTGGGTGGCAAGAGAGAAAGCAAGGTTCCAGGAAAAGGATTCTCACAGAAACACAAACACATAAGATAGACTCTGCCGCTGACCCGGCCATTTTGTGGATGAAGTGGATGTGGGGGCGTGGGAGGGGAAGAATGGGAAATCAACCAGGTTATTATTCTAGGAATTGTGTAAAATGAGGTGTCCTGCACTGAGACAGGAAGAGTTAGGCTGCCTGGAGGGAGGTGGGTGCTGTTTCCGTTCATGTCAAGTCCATGCCCTTGAGCCGAGCCGCTGAGGAGTGGGGGGGGCCTGAGTGTGCTGCGTGACCTTTGTGTCTGCTCCCCGCACTGCCATCGCCTGTGACTTGGGGGTGCCCCTCGGTGCTTCTCCGCTGCCTTTACCCTTTCACCCAATGGGCGGGGATCACCCTGCCCACTGCAGCCAGAGGGCTTTGGTGAATGTTAGCCAGGTCATCGTCTGAAAGGCCTTGGAAATAATTAATATAAAAACGGTGTGGGTGTAAAATGTTATATTCATCTTTGACAAAAGTTGGCTGTAAAGTGAGAAAAATCTTAGTAAAATGCTGCCCCCCACTTCCCCTCCTGCAACCGATTTGGTCATGTGCCACACAGATTGCACAAATAGGGGAAGTGAATTTTTGTTCTTCTGGTCAGTGCTTGTTCGTTGAGAAGACGGGAGCTGTAATGATGTGTGTGAGCAGCACAGCAGGCAACACTCCTAACCCAGCTTCCCGAGGAGCGCTCGCATCGGGCACCCATCGGGCCTCGGGGCCTCGGGGCTGCTGGCTGTTCGGGGGCAGTGTGCGGGCTTTTGCCTGCTGAGACATTGGGAGCGCTGAGCAGGACTGAATGCCAGTGCCGGGGCAGAAACACACGGGAAGTGCGTTCTCCTGAGCCCAGGGCGGCAGACATCTGAGAGACCAGTGAGTGATGCAGACAGGCCCTCGAGGAAACGTCGGGTCAGGGAGAGCGGTGCTCTCCTCCCCAGGCCTCACCGGCCGTGCTGCTTCTTACCTGACCCCTGCACTCGCTCTGTCCAATGGGCACGTGCTCTGATCCTGCTCAACGATATCAAATTAGCGTCAGAAAGAGCGCTTTAACCCACACTTCCGGCCAGTGATGGGATGGGAACTGAGGGACTTTTCCCTGGTGATCACATGGCCTTAGATCTAGCTTTCTAACGTCTCTTAAACACCAGGTGCTGAGGGCGGCCAGTGTGGCTTCTGTGCCTCAGAAGACACCGCGCTGCGTGGCCACCACGTGACCTTTAAGCTCGGTCCCTGCTTCCGATCTCTAATGGGGACCGACTGGCTCGCCCACCACCTGTCCTGAACCCTTCCGTCCCCAGGCGCCTGCTCACCGCCGTATGTCTGCCCACAGCCCGCTTCAGAAGGGGGAGTTTTAGATGCTTTTTCTCTAATCACTTTTCTCCTGGTAGGTTTTACTTATCACACATGTTAAAAAGCTGAAGGGAACACAGTGACATAATACGTGATTAGTTCAAACTTATTGATTTCAGTGCCCTCTGCCACTAATTACCTTCCCCATTCATGTGAGTAACACGTGACTATATACATCTTTAAAGGTTTTCTGTGTTAGAATGACATACAAGCCCTTATAAACGGAAATTGCTCACCCTAAGGGAAAGGTTACTATGAGTCCTGTGTAAGCACATTTAAAACCCAGTGACCGATGGGAAAATGGGCCAAAATGATGGCAAGCACCTGACTTGAGACCCTTCATTGATCATAGCCTAGAATGTATGCAAATTCTGCACACATTTTACTTCTTTTATTGAGAAACAACCCTTTCGGGGGTGGGGAGTGACGGTGGTGTTTCTTCTGGTCTGGTTTTCGCTTACATCTTCTGATGAGGCCCTTTTCCTTCCGCTCTCTGAGCTGCCGGATCGCCGTTTTAGACCGCAGAGCCGCAGAGCGCGGTCAGGGCTCGGTCCCCTCGTCCCAGGGCGCCGGCAGGCTGTCCTCTGTGCTGGGAGGGAGGACCGGTTCACATGCAGTGGCGCTGCGATTCCAGTGTCTGCCTGGGCTCCCGGCAGCTCCGGTGTAGGTGTGTCTCCGCGAGACGCGTGGAACCCAGCCTGCGACACAGGCACTGTCTCGGTGGCCTCGCGGGTCCGCACACAGACCCTGTGTCGCTGCTGCTGTGGCCTCACTTCCTCCCGCGGACAAAGGCGCTGTGGGTGCAGCGGGAGCAGGTGACCAAGCGGGAGAATTAGAACAGATCCATCTTGGGAAGGAACACAGACAGCTCACTGACATGAACAATGATGAAATATCGCCGGCCAGTGCTCCCAAATATCACTTTCCCCGCGTCTAATTTTTTCGGTGAGAGGAGAATGACAGGACCCTAATTTTCCGCTGAGAAATGTTGTTCTCCGGAAATAAAGATACAAGGTTATTTCTTAAATTCCCTCTGTGTTCCTTCCTGTTAATGACAACATCCCTTTTCTCTGGAAAGACTCGTTCTAAATACGTTCTGCAGGTCGGGCCAAGTAATTGGCCATCGCGTTAATATGTCCCCAGCTTCCATTTCCCCGACGCTCTACACAGAACGAGGCCCATCTGTCTTCATCTTCCCTCGCGGCCTGTGTGATTGACCTGCCCGCCCACCCGCCACTCGCAGCCCCCAGCATCGTGCGGGGAGGCCGTCCCCCCTCCCGCATCCGCCTGACAGGACAGCCCCATTTTACCATCAGGGCTCACCCTTTACCGGGGGGCTGCGTGCACCCCCAAAAGGGCAGCTGATCTCAAGTGAAATGGCCTTTCTTCCCAGATTCCGTGTAGACTCAGCGTTTTCAACTACAACGTGGACTTGGGGAGAGCAGCTGGCGGGACGGATTGCCGCCCCACACAGCACCCAACTGGATGATGCTTTTCAATGAGAGGGGCCCCTGCCAGACGATCGTGTGGGGGCGGTGTTCAGGTCACATTGGCCTCGGGTATTGCTCCATGCCTGGCTTTGATTTTCTTAAAATATTTTTTAATTGGTTTCAGAGAGGAAGGGAGAGAGAGAAACATCAATGATGAGAGAGAATCATTAATTGGTTGCCTCCTGCACACCCCCTACTGGGGATCAAACCCGAAACCCCAGCATGTGCCCTTGACCGGAATCGAACCTGGGACCCGTCAGTCTGCAGGCTGATGCTCTATCCACCGAGCCAGACCGGCGAGGGCATGGCTTTGACTTTCGGAGTTGTGCTTTGCTCTCCTCCCTGAACGGCTGTGGAAGAGGGATAGTAGCTGTGGAGGGGACAGGATTTATGCAGGATCTGGGGAGCTCCAGCAGCGCCCCTGGTGATGTGTTTTATGGAGAGTGTCCACAAATGTAGACATAAGCGCGGGAGAAATGGAGCGCTGGGATAAATGGCTCAGGTCCTGGCGATGTGGCTTTCACCTCTTACAGAGCGCTCCCCGCAAGCGTCACACATCCCTCATCCACGCAAGTGACAGGGCCGCAGGCGTGCGGCTGCCGAGAGACGGACGTTTGTGGGGGAGAGAAAGGACAGCGTGTACACAGGAGGCGACAGGGAAGGCGGGAGGGACGTGAGGAGAATGGGGACCCCTCCCACCTGGAGCCTCCTCCCCTGTCCCAGGTCGGGGTGCGGCTACCTCGGAGGGCCTCCGGCTGGGGGCAGGAGATAAGGCTCCAGGGACAAGGAGACCCCAATGGAAGAAGGCTCTGAGGAGCTGAGGCCTGTGAGCTCCAGCGGGGGGGATGGGGAGGGCTGCCCCTCACTGTAGGAGTGCCCTCGGGCGGCAGGGCAGGCCGTTAGGAGGTTAAAGTTGGAAGCAGTTCCAGACCATCCTGCAGGTGAGAGAGGTCAGAGAGCAGGTGTCCCCGGTGCAGTCCCCACTCTGGCCTCCTGGGGGCAGGAGGACAGAACCTGGTGACGCAGGCAGGAAGTGTGGGGGTCACAGGGTCATGTGCTCTGCTGTGGGGTTCGCTCTGCAGCACTTGGGAAAGGGACTGGAGCGAGGCGGGAAGAGCAGACAGAGAAATAAATGCCCACGCACCCACCGGCCTCCACGTGCTGGGTGTTTGGCTACTTAACAGTTTTAAAGCTCCCGGTGGATCTGGTGTGCCGACAGGGGTAGCAGCTGCCGTAACCAAACCCGCGGTCTCATTGGCCCGGGCCGTTACTGTTTGAAGCGAGGCACCCAAAACTTCTCTGGGAGATTTAGGAGAATCTTCTCAAAGTAATAGTTTTTAGAAGCGATAAAATCCTATCTAATAAAATTGATAGAAACTTTGAGAAAAAAAACAAACAAAAAACAGCAGCATGCAGCTCTCATTTACCAACAACGATGTATTTCTTAAACTTTGTACCAGTGGTATGCAGACCCACACGTATGCTGTATGCGTGTAGGATGCATATGTGTGTACTGTACAGAGGAAAAAGGAGCAATGGGGTTTTGCGTTCTGTGCTTCCTTTCGGTGTTCTCTGCGGGGACGCCGGGCTGCCTAGCTGAGCGTCCGTGTGGAGGAGGCTGTGGGTTGTTTTCCTAATCCGGGCGCTCTGTGAAAGGAGCACTCAGGCTGCATCTCCGCGGAGGAGGCGGGGGCCGTGCGGCTCCTGCTGGCGGGAGCTGGCAGTATTTTAAATAATGTTGTGACTTGTCTCGGAATTAGTTAACACTGCTCGGCAAACAGCGCTCACTTCCAAATAGTGCCGGGAAGTTCTAGAAACATAACTCATATTTCAATTAATTTTGCATGGCTTTGCCCGTCTCTAAATCTCCCGGAACACGCTGGGGAGTCACACAAGGCGACCGCCTCCCTCTGACCTCCTGGCCGGCAGGGCCCTGAGCCGTTCGGCCCCGTGGGGAGGCCCCTGACAACAGGCGACACGGAGGCACGGAGGACGGCTGCCTCACAGCGTCCATGTGGGCGCGAACACGGGAGAGACGCAGGCAGGAGGGGGTGCGAGTGTAAACTTCCCTCTTCATGGCCTCGCCCTCTGTCTTCCCAGGGAGCCGGTCAGGCCGCCACAATACAAACCTCAGAGCCACAGGGGCCTGGGGCCCCTCGGGCCGGCGCATGGGCAGCAGGACAGGGCCCGGGGCTGGGAGCAGGCTGCTCGGGCGCCGTGGAGGCCGCTCCTCCGGGTGGGGATGTGGGACAGGAAAGGATGCTTCCGTGTCTCCACCTGCGCCATGGGAACCCCCGTGTCCAGCCGGTGGAGGCGCTGCTGCTGAGGACGCACGGTCATTGTTACAGCCACCGGTTCAGTGCGTTAGTGAGCGAACAGCGCTCATTTGTTGAGTGAGTGAATGAAGGAACGAGCTGTAAGCTGTGTTCCCTTTAAAACGCACTCATCTGGAGCACAGTGGGAGTGAGAGGGTAAAACCTGAGGTCCCGTCCTGAGACCCTGCTCTTGCTCTTTGCTGCTGTTGACCGTGATGCGGAGCTGGCGTTGGCGAGGCTGGCAGGAGGAGTGAGAGCTCAGGCTGCCCGCCTCTGAGTGTGAGAAAGCTGAGGGTGTCGGTGCAGCCAGGAGTGCCGGGAGGTGAGCGGAGGTGTCCGTGCGGGGACTGACATCGGCAAGACGCTGCTGCGTCTTCTCTGCATCGCTGAAGGAGGCTGCGATGACTCACGGAATGTGTGGAGACCAGGCTGCTGCGGCTGCTCTGCTCGTCAGGGTGGCGGGGACTGGGTGGGGAGGAGGGAGAGAGAGCACGTAGGGTGTGTCTCACACTGTAATTTCCTTCAAGGCTGAGCATATTCCCACCGTAACAAGCAAGTGTGACTGTGGGCAGAGTGGCACATTCATTCCCGACCACTAATTTATTGTCATCAAGCTGAAACGAAGCTGATCCGTAAAAATGTATAGCTAGGACAAGCGAGTTGGTAATGCTACTTCTTCCAGAATATCTCACACCCTGTAATGTTGCCTCTTTGCATGAAAACATCCTATATAATAAAAGGCTAATATGCAAATCGACTGAACAGTGGAACAACCCATCGCTATGATACACACTGACCACCAGGGGGCAGACGCTCAACGCAGGAGCTGCCTTGGTGGTCAGTGGGCTCCCACAAGGGGAGCTCCACTCAGCCAGGAGCCAGGCTCACAGGCTGTGGAGTGCAGCAGCGGCAGCAGGAGTCTCTCCGGCCTGCACTGCAGCGCTAAGGACCCCTTGGGTAATGTCTGCCAGCCAGCAGGCGGACTTCCCCAGGACTGCGTGAGGGCACAGGCTGGGCAGAGGGACTCCGACCCCCCACACCCAACGCATGAATGTCCTGCACCAGGCCTCTGGTTAAAATATAATTAGTAATGGCTTAGTTAGTCTCCAAACTTTACCTTTTCTATGTTAATTTGGTATTGTTTACATAATACTTGAAATTTGCAATAAAAAGGCAGCACTGACCTTCAGGAAGAAGTTAAAGTACCCTGTGAAGGTAACCTACTAACCTGACTCCATCTTGGCTTGCGTCTGGTCCAATTGCTACTTCTGTTTTTATGTCCACTCTGATCCGTGCTGACGCTGCAATTGCCCCGTCCTGCCTGAGTAAGCACTGCCGTCAGTCAGTTGCCATGGTGATTCGGCTGTGTGTTTGGGCAGTGCCCCTGGGATGGGTGTGGCTGAGGAGGGCCAATATGGATCCAGCTGGACCTGCTGTTGTCAGTTGTCTGAGTGACCTCGGGCAGGCCACTCAGCTGTTCTGGAATGTTCCAATGCCCCTTCCCAGGTGGCAGCATTTAAGTGTCTGCAGATGGAGAAAAGCTGTAGCTGTAACTTACAGGGAGGGCCTCAAACTCCCGGGCTCGGCTGCTGGAGCTTGCCCCCTCCTGCGGGTGTTTCTCTGCACAGAAGAGAGGACTTCATGAGCTTCCTCTTAGTTGTGAAAAATGGGATGAGTTCACCTGCGTTCTTCTCCTCTGTGACAGGAGTAGATGGAAATGGAAATAATGAACCGGAGATGCTAGTGATGGGGACCATTCTGATGAGAATGACAGTGATGATGCGAAAATGAAATTAATTTCATATTTAAATTACTGCAGTAGCATTCATTAAACCCCTTCCTTAAACAGAGATGGATATTGGAAACTGGAAAAAAAAAATATATTAATCATGGATTTGCCCAGATTTCTCTATATTAATCTGGCATGAATGTTTGTATTCAGGCTACAAATGGTAGTTTGCTAGGTATTCAGAAGTTAAGAGCAATTTAGATTAAAGATGTTTAAAGCTCATTTGTAAAATGCTCATTCTATTTGAGCCGTTTGAAAAAGATTTGCTTAGCTAAAGTCGTTGAGTCAGAATAATTCTGACACTCTTAATCTTCCTTTTTCACTAAGAGCCTTGGACGTTTCCTTTTCATTTAAAAATTTGAATGACAAAATTGAGTAAGTAATTTACCAGAAATAGTGCAGTAAAGAGCAAATTTGTGCCCAGGGAAGAAAATACACTACATTTTAATCAAGGCATCTAGCAGCAATTGCTGGACAATTGTAAGGCTTCTCTGTGTCTGAGCAGAGTTTTTAAATGTGCCCATCGGTTGTAGGAACACTTGGCAATGGCTATAGAAGTAGTCACTGAGAAGCCTACTGCGTGCAGAGTAGACGTCATAGGTTAACGGTCACCAGTGACCAGGAGCCTCTGGTCCGTGGGAGGGCAGCTCAGGCCTGTGGGAGGGAGAGCCGAGACAACACACTCCTGCCAAACAGACGCCTCCCTCAGCGGGCTGCAAGGCTCCAGAGGCCAAGGCCACCTGCCCTCTGTCACTTTCAAGGTCGTATTTGAAGTCAATTTGGTAAAGTGCACTCATATCCTTATAGTTTTTATAAGCACTGTTAATTTTTAAGTCAACTGACTCCTGTTATTAAAAACATCAGCTAATAAAATGGAATTTACATTTTTGTGGGTGTTGTTTTTAATAGTAGCCAGTGTGGACATCGTAGAAAAGTCTGAACTCCTCACGGGAAGGTGAATGACCAATGGTTTCCTTTCATGTATTTGTAGCTCCAAAAATGGGTTCTCACTCACTCATATTTGTTCACATGAATGATTAGGCTTTGATATCTTTAGTTATTTATTTGATCCATAGAAGTGCAATGCACTTGATAAATGAAGATTTCCTTCCTGTATCAGACAATGGCACAGAAGACAGTTTGTGTCTTGAGTCCATTCAGTTGTAGATTAAGCAACAAATATATTCAACATAAATGCATGTATACTCAAGAGCCGTTTATTCACACTGAGAAATAGAATAAATGAGATGGCCTTGTATTATGTGAGCCTGTTTAGAATTCCATCATCTCAGATAAAAGCCATGATTATGCCAGCCTGGATGAGGAAAAAGAGAAAAAGTGAGAGAGAGAGAGAGAGAGAGAGAGAGAGAGAGAGAGAGAGAGAGAAAGTGAGAGAGAGAGGGACTCTATATCCACTTCATCTGAGCTCCATGAGAAGAGGGAAGGCTGAAATGTCGGTGCACATCAGTAAATACTGTCAGGCAAAGCCTCTCTCCCAACAGCTGGTTGAGGAATCGGGGAGAAGAATGGGGAGGCACCTTCTGGCCACACAAACCCCAAACTGAAAACACACACAGGAGCCCCTTCCATAGACTGAGGGAGGCAACCGGCCTCGAGCCGAGACACAGTGAGGAAGCAGAGGCCCGAGGTCGCGGCTGAGCTGCCCTGGACGTGGAAGGTGGCCGGCCCTCCAGGCCCACGTCAGCCGGGTCCTCAGGGACACACCTGGCTCCTGCAGCTCTCGGAACCGGTTCTGCACTGGAACTGAGAGGCGTGGCCAACACCGTGCCCGCCCCATCCCGGGAGGTGTGAGATGTGCCGCAGGCCAAAGCCCACTTATAAAGGCGGAAATTAATTATGAATAGCCCAAGCAGTAATCCCAGTTAAGGAGCTGCTGTAGTATTTGTAGTGTCAGTTCAAGGTGGCAATCTAATGCAGCAGCAGTGTGCTCTTTGCTTGTGTTTGAACTGTTGTGAGTTATTCAAGTTATTAGGTGTGTGTTCTAATGTAGTCAATGTGCATACATCCACTGGTGAGTTTTAAGGTAGAATAAAACCCATGTTAAATGCAATAGCTACTATTAAAGAGAGAATTATTAGAGAATTATTTACACTAGAGGCCCAGTGCACAAAATTCGTGCAAGGGAGGGGTGGTGGTGTATGTGTCCTTCAGCTCAGCCTGCACCCTCTCCAATCTGGGACATCCCTCTCACAATCCATGACTGCTGGCTCCCAACTGTTCGCCTGCCTGATTGCCCCTAACCACTTCTACCTGCCAGCCTGATCACCCCTAATCACTTCCCTGCCAGCCTGATTGACTCATAAGTGCTCTCCTGCTGGCTGGATTGCCACAAATTGCCCTCCCCTGCCAGCCTGGTCACCCCTAACTGCCCTCCCCTGATGGCCTGATCGCCCCTAACTGCCCTCCCTTGCCAGCCCAGTCACCCCTAATTGCCCTCCCCTGATGGCCTGGTTGCCCCCAACTGCCCTCTCCTACAGTTCTGGTACTCACAACTGCCCTCCCCTGCTGGCCTGATCACCCCCAACTGCCCTCCTTGCAGGCCTGGTCACCCCTAACTGCCCTCCTCTGCTGGCCTGGTCACCCCCAACTGACAACCCCTGCTGGCCTGATCACCCACAACTACCCTCTCCTGCCAGCCATCTTGTGGTGGCCATCTTGTGTTCACATGGGGGCTGCCATCTTGTGTGTTGGAGTGATGGTCAATTTGCATATCACTCTTTTATTAGATAGATTGTGTTACTGTAACGAAGTATATGAATCCATATGTGTGCATACAGTATCTATACAAGGTATCCAAAAAAATTATACACACTATGTCCATAGATTCTATTAAATTTTAATAGAATGAAAATGAAATGAATTTTAATTAACATTGCCTTTATAATTATTCAAAGTGGGAAGTCATTTTTTGGGGTACACTGTATATACTTAATTTGAACATAAATAACTCCAGGAATAGATATAGCAAACAGCTGAAGGCTTATAATTCAGCATTTAAAGAAACAACCTGAGAACGTGCATTAGCCTCTCTGGCCTGTGCTTTGCCACCGGACACCTGCTCTCCGCCTGGGCCTCTGTCTGGCTCCGCACAGGGAACCGGTCCCGCATCCCTTCTAGGTGGGTCCAGATGCGTGGCCAAATTTGTTTACATTATGTTGCCACTCTCCCTGAATATTTAAACATAAAGGATCAAAGAAGGAGAATTTGATAAAATGTTTATATGCTGAATTTAGCTGATCTTCAAAACAAGACTTTCTCTCAGATAAACAAACCATGCATAATTCATAGAAGCTCTTCTTGAAACACTTATAGATATCCATATAGCCCAAAACATTACAAATAACGCATTCTGAAAGCCATAACCGTAAAACACGGCGCCGGACGGAAATGTCACTGAGCGAGCAGATGTGTCCCGCACGAAGGCGGTGTTTGCTGTCCCGCGGGCAGTGTTTCACCCGGACATGGTCGTGTGTACAGTCATTAGTGTTTTATTAAAACAGGTGTGTGACTTAATGACCTGGAGTCAGTCAGTAGACTAGTCTGAGTCAGAAAGGCAGCTGCTCACTGTCAGATCTTGCTGGGGCCCCAGGCCCTGCGGCCCTGCCTGTGGGCGTCCTGCCCTGAGTCCCAGGGCTCAGCTGGTGCCGCACAGAGGCCCCCAGCTCCCTCCAGCACCTCATCCTCTCACGCCCAGGCCTCGCTCCCCAGGCAGCGATCCCACAGCAGCACCGCGGGGCAAGGCCAGCACGGATCTGGGCGCCCAGAAAGCCTGGGCTCCTCCCGGAACGGAATTCTGATGGAAACTTCTCTCTCACTTTAACGTTGGCGCTTGCAGTCACCAGCACAGCCAGCACCAGGCGCTCAGACCGGCAGCAGCATCACCTGCTCAAGCAATCCAGGGTTACTAGTACTTCCTCGGCAAACGCAGAGAGCTCTCAGGCGTGGCGTAGCGTGCGTTTGTTTAAGTATTACATGAGTCTCCTTTACCCCCATTGACCTCTCCCGCCTCCCCTGCCCCGCAGCACATGTCCTTGCCCCCTACTGTCTGTGTCCATTGGTTATGCTCATATGCATGCACACAAGTCCTTTGGTTGATATCTTACCCCTTCGCCCTCCCCTCCCACCCCCACCTTTCCTCATGGGTTAGTTCAGTGGTGGGCAAACTCATTCGTCAACAGAGCCAAATATCAACAGTACAACAATTGAAATTACTTTTGAGAACTAAATTTTTAAAACTTAAACTATATAAGTAGGTACTTAATTAGGGTACTCAGACGCTGGCCTTTGTTAAAAACTCAAGGTGCCAAAGAGCCACATGTGGCTCGTGAGCCACAGTTTACCAACCACTGGGTTAGTTAGACAGTCTGTTCAATGCTTCTATGTCTCTGGATCTGTTTCTGTTCTTCAGTTTATGTTGTTCATTATATTCCACAAATGAGTGAGATCATGTGATATTTACCTTTCTCTGACTGCTTTATTTCACTTAGCATAATGCTCTCCAGTTCCATCTGTGCTGTTGAAAATGCTAAGAGTTCCTTTTTACCACAGCGTAGTATTCCAGTGTGTAGATGTACCACAGTTTTCTAATCCACTCATCTGCTGATGGGCACTTAGGCTGTTTCCAAATCTTAGCTATGGTGAATGGTGCTGCTATGAACATAGGGGTGCATATATCCTTTCTGATTTGTGTTTCTGTTATCTTGGGATATATTCCTAGAAGTGGGATTACTGGGAGTTCCATTTTTAGTTTTTTGAGGAAACTCCATACTGCACCAGTCTGCATTCCCACCAGCAGTGCACGAGGGTTCCTTTTTCTCTGCATCCTCACCAGCACTTGTCGTTGGTTAATTTGTTGATGATTGCCATTCTGACGGATGTGAGATGGTACTGCATTGTTGTTTTGATTTGCATCTCTCGGATGATCAGTGATTTTGCACGTTTTCATGTGTCTCTTGGCCTTCTGTATGTGCTCTTTTGAAAAGTGTCTCTTTAAGTCCTTTGCCAGTTTTTTGATTGGATTGTTTATCTTCCTATTGTTTAGATGTATGAGTTCCCTGTAAACATTGGAGATTAAATCCTTATTGGAGATAACACTGGCAAATACGTTCTCCCATTCAGTGGGCTTTCTTATTGTTTTGTTGATGGTTTCTTTTGCTGTGCAGAAGCTGTTTATTTTGATGTAGTTCCATTTGTTTATTTTCTTCTTAGTTCCCATTGTCCTAGAGCTTTATCAGTAAAGATATTGCTATGATGTATGTCTGCTATTTTGCTGCCTATGGATTCTTCTAAGATTTTTATGGTTTCCCTTCTTACATTTGAGTTTTTTATCAATTTTGAGTTTATTTTTGTGTATGGTGTAAGTTGGTAGTCTAGTTTCATTTTTTTGCATGTATCTGTCCAATTTTCCCAACACCACTTATTGAAGAGATTATCTTGACTCCATTGTATATTCATGCCTCCTTTACCAAATATTAATTGAATATAATGGCTTGGGTTGATTTCTGTGCTCTCTGCTTGGTTCCATTGGTCTATATTTCTGTCCGTATACTAGTACCAGACAGTTTTGAGACCAGTGCTTTGTAATACAGCTTGATATCTGGTATTGTGATCCCTCCAACTTTGTTCTTCTTTCTCAGGATTGCTGCGGCTATTTGGGGTCTTTTTTTATTCCAGATAAATTTTTGGAGAGTTTATTCTAGGTTTGTGAAATATGCTGTTGGTATTTTAATGGGGAGTGCATTGAATCTATAGATTGCTTTGGGAAGTATGGACATTTTAGTGATATGGATTCTACCAATCCCTGAACATGGCATATCAGTCTTTTTTATGAGGCGTTATTTTGTGTAAAATCTTTTGGGAAAGCTGGTAGCTTAATACGGCACACACTCTGTCCGAGGCCTGTCACATGAAACCTGGAAGTAAGAGAGAATGTCTTCGTGAGCAAATGGTTGTACCCTGGGGTGGGAGGCACTTAGGCCTTTGTCACTGTCAGGGAATGTCACACAGCCCAGGAGCTGAGGAGGGCTTGGGACACCCCTTTGCTGACCCCAGGAGCTACAGAGGCGGTGAACTGCTTCCCTGAAGGCCTTTCAGCCTTGGCAGCAGACGGCTGCGTCTCTGGGGTTCTGGAGTCTTGTCTCAGGTTGTGGTTGCCCCGTCTCCACACTTTCCGGTCATGAGGAACATTCGTTGCGTGGATAAGCATGTATCGGGCGCCTACATCTGCCAGCTGCTGTGCTGGGCTGTGGGGCAGAGACACGGCTTTCCCACGCTGTCACAGTCAGGTGGGTGAGAGGGAGAGTCAGCTATGAAGACACGTGATCAGAGCTCTGACAAGGGCAAGCTCGGGGTGCTGAGGGTGCCCTTAGGAGGAGCAGCTAAGCTGACTGTAGCTGAGCCCGGACCATCGGGAAGTCTCCCAGGCAGTCCTGCCTCGGGTGGGCGTTAGGTCTCTAGGACGCGGGGGAGGGAGACATCTCCTTGCAGAGCAGGTAAGATCTGCAGAGGCTGGAGGGTGTGCCCGCCTGGCAAGAATAAAGCGTGAAGTAGGCAGCAGTGACAGGAGGCTGGACGGGGGGAGAGGGGGGACAAATCAGGAGGAATCGTGCGCCGTGCCCAGGACTTGGACCTGCTCCCAGACGCACTCAGAGCCGCCAAAGTATTTTTAGGTTGGGCGTGTTGGAATCCAGTCTCTCTCTGGCAGTAATAAACTCGCGCTCTTGAGATATCGCTTAATAAATGAGGAGTGAACAAGTGCAGGGACTCCCGGGACTCTGACCCCGCCTGGCTGGCAGGCACTGAGGAGCCTCAGGCCTGCCGTCGGAGGGCCAGCCCTGAGTGACGGGAGCAGCTGACGGCCGCGGCTCCACACAATAGCGGCTTCGACAAATACAATACCAGTGCCTTCCTGTGTTCACATTACACGTCATTTACTGGGAACCACCTTCAGGAATGTAGGTCAGGCTGCTTGGCACTGATTCCCAGGTCTCAGTGGCTTTGAAGGCAGCGGGTGTGTGGACGGTTCCAGAAAGATTCTGCAGATGGATGCACAGCTGGGAGGAGGTGGGCACACAGACCAGACACAGGCCGGTGCTCTGTCCACTGAGCCAAACCAGCTAGGGCGTGACTTGCCAATTTTAAATTCGTTGAGTCTTTATTGAGCATCTATTGTAGGAAACATTAACAGCTCTGCAACGTTTATCAGTTAATTGCACGCTGCAGGACGGAGGGCGTAGTGTTAATGCGACGGCATTAGCTGGGCCTCTTTCTGCTGAGAGCTGCTGTACTTACTGAGCGAGCTAAAGAAAAGGTCGGATGCTTTGGAATTTATCCAAGTCAGCCATTACAGCATCAATAAATCAATCTGGAAATATACTGTTACATGTAAAATAAGAATACCTATCCCTATACACATAGGCCGTTTCCTATTGGGTTCCTCCTAAGGGGGTTTGGAGCAATGTCAAGGTCTTTGTTATTAAGACTAGTGGCCCGTTGCACGAAGTTCGTGCTCAGAGGGTAGGGGGTTCCCTCAGCCCAGCCTGCACCCTCTCCAATCGGGGACCCTTGGGGGATGTCTGACTGTGGTTCAGGCCCGATCCTACAGGCAGCCCAGCACGGACTGCAGGACTGACTTCCGGTCGGTGGAGCCTTCGGTTGTTTTGGAGGTTACGGACCCTGGGTTTTTATACATTAGGATGATTTCATTGTAAACCAAGACAGCAGCAGATCCATGTTCAAATATCGTTGCCATAAAAGTACATCCTTGAAGGGATAAACAGCGTGAGAAGAGGTGAGCACTCTCAAATCTCCCATGCACATAATTATGGCCACAATGTATCAATTGCTTCTATGCTGCCATGGCACATTCTATGAGGCCCTGTTAGGCATAATATCTAACCTAACCATCTAACCGACATGTGTCAAACACAAGGCCCGCGGGCCAAATCCAGCCCGCCAGGCCTTGCAATGTGGCCCGCACCGCGCTGTCATCACTGCCTCCGCTGTCAGTTTATGACATTGTCAGTTTATGACTGTTCAGTAAACCATTCGGCCCGCGATTTAGGCTGGATTTTAGATTTTGGCCCCTTCTCTGATTGAGTTCGACACCCCTAATCTAACCTAACCGGCAGGACAGTCCTCTGCTTGGCCGAAGAGCAACCTGCAGCTGCTGTGGGAAATCACGTGCCCACGCCCAGTGAGCAGGTCTGGGATTTGAACCCCGTGACCCTGACTCATGCTGCTTCCGTGTGCGGGCCTGTGTCTGCAGAGAGAGAAGGGATGTGCATGGGACATTGACTATCTGTTGGGGACAGCAGTCTTCTAAATGAGTCCGAGTGCCTGGCCTGGTGTTTTGGGGAAGCGGGGCCTTTTCCGTGTGGGAAGGAAAGCAGGTCTAGCCCAGCCCTGACAGTGACAAAGAGGTGCCGAGGGTCCGGCTGCCTGAGCGGACCCGTTCCTGTCACCCAGTACACGCTCCTATTATGTAAAATCCATTACCGAGCATGTAGCAGCCGCCCATGCAGGCAAACATAAATTTACTTTTCCACCGGCAGCGTTCTCTGCCATTTATCATTTTAATCTATACTGCTGAGCCCTACACATTTCTACGAGGCCTCCGCCCACGTGAAGAGCGTTGGAACGAAATCAGGATGTTTCCAGAAAACTTGGTAATTTGTACCAATTTCGGCGGTTTCTTTAATTATTAGAATCCATTGATGAAACAGCCTGTGCATCGGGAGGCTGGTTAGCCCTAACTAGGTAAGTCCCCTCAGAAACTAGGATGTGTCTCTGCATTCGGTCGTCACGGCTTCTGCCTCGGTGGGACCACGCTGTCCCGCTCCGCGTCTCCACGGCCAGGAGGAGAGGCGCTCCATGGGGAGGCTTGGGTAAGGGTGCACTTACTGGCCAGGGGCTTGGCCTCACATTTTACTTGGTTTTTTAGGTGGCTGCTGGCCCTGGCTGTGAGGGACAGGCCAAGGGGTGGCACCGCCAGCGTCTATGCCAGCCCGGCCGGGATGCCTTCCCTCCCCAGTCCCCAGCGCGGTCACCTCTCCGTGTTCCTGGTGGGCTCTGTGCAGCCTCCCTGGATGCATGTTTACATGAGCGCCAGTGTCCTCTCCCTGTGGCCCGCTCCCTGTAGGGCATCACATGGAGCTAGCTTCCAATCCGGTTTTGAGCGTGTAGACTTGTAAAAGGCTTTTCCTGTTGGTGGGAGTGTGAAGTACAGTGGCCACTGGGAAAACCGCTGTCCAACACGTAACATCCTGTGACCGAGACATTCCACTTGTGATGTTCTGTCCCACCGACACATGCGAACAGAATAGAGCAGTGCACTCTCATTGCAGGGGTGCGTTCGCCATGGAAACTAGAAGCAGCGGAACGCACCCTCAGGGAAGAACGTTTATGTAGGTTATGGCACCTGCGTGGGGCGGCAGGTGCACCGTGACAGCAGACAGAAGAACGGGGCAGAACGTAGCTGTTTAACGGAAGGAGCTCCGTGATGGCTGTTGAGTACAAAGTGGGATTGGAGTACTTCCAGTGTGATACCACTTTGGCTTAAGCAGAGGTATACCTAGACATGTTTATATGTGCACTACAGGCGCCGTGCACAGAATTCCAGTACAGGTAGGATCCCCAGGCCTGGCTGGCGATCAGTGCCAATCGATCAGGACCTTCCAGCTACTAGTGGGGCCTTCCTTCATTCCACGCTGCCCCCTGGTGGTCAGCACACGTCATAGAGAACCCTCCAACTCCTGATCTCCCGGTCAGACTCCAGAGGGGACACTTTGCATATTAGCCTTTTATATAGAGATAGACTAGAGGCCTGGTACATGAAATTTGTGCAAGGGGCTCAGCCCCTGCACTGCCACAGCTGCCTGGGCCCATGCCCACCGGGGCAGGGCCTCTGCCCCATCCCCTGCCACTGTGGCTTCATCTGGAAGGTCGTCCACAGGACATCCGGAAGGACACCTGGTCTAATTAGCATATTATGCTTTTATTATTATAGATAGATACACATACACATAAATATAGGGTGGGCAAGAGGAGGTTTACCCTTGTGAGTACATGAAACAGTTTGTTCTTGTATTATTGTTTCTTAGGTGCCATATGAATAACTATAAACCTGCTTTTTCCCACCTTATATACACATATATGTGATATGTGCACATATGTAATACTACAGACTGTGAAAGGCCGGGAGAGACCAGCACAGAATATTAACAGCACCGAGCCCTGAGGGGTGGACTCAGGTGTGGTGGGAGGGGAGCACTTTCATTTTAAAATTGTACACACAAGAAAAATAAAAACAATCCACTTAAAATGTAAGCAAAAGATTAAACAAGATGAAAAGCTGGAAGGGCTGCCTTAGTGTCGGAGATGATCCTGGTAGAGGCCCGTGTGGCTGCGCCTCGCCAGCGCGGACCATGCTTTGCAGCCACACCTGCTCTCCTGCGCATCGGAGACTGAGCCCTGGGGCCTCTCAAGGGCCTGCAGACCTGGTGGGTGCGGCCAGCTGCCGGTGTAAGGCAGGTGTGGTGGACAGCAGCGCCCAGCAGCCGGTCCTCAGGGGTTCGGGGAGGCACCCTCTGCCCTGTGCAGCCTCTTTGCCCTGTGCAGCCTCTGTGCCTGTGCAGCCTCTGTGCCCTGTGCAGCCTCTGTGCCCTGTGCAGCCTCTGTGCCTGTGCAGCCTCTGTGCCCTGTGCAGCCTCTGTGCCTGTGCAGCCACTATGTCGTGTGCAGCCTCTGTGCCTGTGCAGCCTCTGTGCCTGTGCAGCCTCTGTGCCCTGTGCAGCCTCTGTGCCTGTGCAGCCACTATGTCGTGTGCAGCCTCTGTGCCTGTGCAGCCTCTGTGCCTGTGCAGCCTCTGTGCCTGTGCAGCCTCTGTGCCCTGTGCAGCCTCTGTGCCCTGTGCAGCCTCTGTGCCTGTGCAGCCTTTGTGCCCTGTGCAGCCTCTGTGCCTGTGCAGCCTCTGTGCCCTGTGTAGCCTCTGTGCCTGTGCAGCCTCTGTGCCTGTGCAGCCTCTGTGCCTGTGCAGCCTCTGTGCCCTGTGCAGCCTCTGTGCCTGTGCAGCTTCTGTACCTGTGCAGCCTCTGTGCCTGTGCAGCTTCTGTGCCGTGTGCAGCCTCTGTGCCTGTGCAGCCGCTGTGCCTGTGCAGCCACTGTGCCCTGTGCAGCCTCTGTGCCTGTGCAGCCTCTGTGCCTGTGCAGCCTCTGTGCCTGTGCAGCCTCTGTGCCTGTGCAGCCTCTGTGCAGTCGCTGGCCAGGGGACGAGGATGAGCGCCCCGGGCAAGAGCTGTTTCCTGTTCCGGAAAAGCCCATTGCGTTTGGTTTGCACGCTGACGCTAAATCTCCTTGTGACCTCCACGGCTGCCAGTACCTGCTTTATAAGCCATTCGTTGTGCTGAGCAGCGTTTTAAAAATAGCAGTGTCTCCCAGCTACCCTGGTGCTTTGGAAAATAATGGGAATGACTGTGTCGACACATTTTAAAAACGCCCTGTTATCGTCTCTAACCGCGTCTTAATGCTGTGAACAGAAGTCCTCTCACCGCTCCGCTGAGGAATACTTGGCTCATCACGGGCTTTGAATGGGAGACTGTCCCTAAATACGCATTTTTTCCTCAGGAATACAGAAAGCACTGCTGTAGCCTCCTAAAGTATATTCCAGTGGCTTGACTATAAAAATGACAAATGTATGCCCTCAAAACCTGCCTGCTCTTTGCAAACCCTATGAAATCACATACAACATATTCTCGGTTGTAGAATTTATGTTATCATTCATGATTAGTAATGAAATTGACTTTAAGGTTTTTGAGGAATATATGCCAGAAGATTTTTTAAAAATAGTAAATATGCTGAAATCGGTTTGGCTCAGTGGATAGAGCGTCGGCCTGTGGACTGAAAGGTCCCAGGTTTGATTCCAGTCAAGGACATGTACCTTGGTTGCGGGCACATCCCCAGTAGGGTGTGTGCAAGAGGCAGCTGATTGATGATTCTCTCTCATCAATGTTTCTAACTCTCTATCCATCTTCTCTCTTCTCTGTAAAAAATCAATAAAATATATTTAAAAATAAATAAATAAATAAATAAATAAATAAAATAAAAAATAGTAAATATAACTACCTAAAAATTAAGATTTCCTCTAAGGAAAGTGATATGAACAATGCAAAAGTGATGCACTGTTTTATTTTTACTTATATATTTATTTCTTTTTCTTTTCATCCCAATCCTGCATGTCCCGTTGTCTCCATATTTATGGCTTCTTTTTATTGTGACATGAAGCCCTTTGAACAATTACACAGACCTAAAACCAAAAACAAACAAACAAACAAAAAGCAATTTCACAGACCCCGTCAGCACCGAGGCCTCAGTCATCCCTTCCAGCCAGGCTGTCTTCATCCAGCGCGGGCTCCGCTGCTGCTGCTGCTGTGCGGACGGTCCCGGCAGCTCAGGGCAAGGGGCGGGGAGCTGTGGTCTCCTGTGTTTGGACCTGGGTCCCGTTTTCATAGCAGGTTTCCTGGGTGACCACAGCGGTACCCACAGGCCCTCAGCTGGATGTGCTTCGGGTGCACCTCCTGGGTGAAGGACAGATCGCTGTGTGATGGTGCGCTGGGCAGAATACTGTAAATTTTATTATTTGGTGCCAGGCGGACATAAAATAAAAAGTCGTGAAAGCAGAAAAGGCGGAGAGAGCTTGTCCACACACCCTCGTAAATATCGATGGTGGAGTCAGTGCCTGATGGGATGCGGACAGTCCAGCGTTTGGGACTTAACCCTCGTCATCCCAGGGGAAAGTCGGTCACACACCGCCCTCCGCCCGGTGAACACCGTCTCCGGGCAGCGCGTCCCGCGGGTCGGGAACCGGAGGTTGAAGCGAGGCGGGAGAGGGGTGGGAACTGCGGGGGCGCCATTCCACGCCAGGCCCGGGACAGCGGTCCAGCCACACGTAACTATTGCAATATTTTTAGTCTGAGGACGGCATGTGCGATTATAAACCTGGATACTTCCAGAAATATGGAAATGGCTTGTATATTGACCCATGGAGAGGGCACACACAACAGAACGTGTTGGCTTTTGTCGAGAATCATGCTCTGATAGGTCTGTAATTCGCATTCCTGTGGCAGTTTAAGTAGCACACTGGTCATTAACCTATTGTGCCCTCATTTGAAAAAAAAAAAAAATATATATATATATATATATATATATATATATATATATATATATATATATCTTAATCAGAGCCGCGCTCTGAAAGGGCTGAGGGAATGGTGGGTGAGGGAGGTGCCCTCTCCATGGCATGAGACGCGTGGCTGGCACTGCTGATGCCCGCTGTGGGTCAGGTTCCCTTTGGCTCCCGGCTGTGCCAGCGCCAGGCCAGGCCATCTGAACGGGAGCTGCTCCCCTCTGCTCAGTGGACAGATCATAGGTGAACAAAATTAATCTGTTTTGTTTTCACGGACAGTAGAAGAGTTTTCAAACATTATTGCTGTTGTTGAACTGGGATGTGGTGGTTTGTCACTGAACATAAATAACCTAAAAAGAAGTACGGGTGTTTTGAAAAGGAATATTCAGACATATTTCCATGATGGGTTTATCCATCCGTGCGGGTTCCAGGAGCCTGGAGTGGGCCCTGGACCCTGTGAGCAGCAGCAGGCCATCGGGAGGGTGTGAGTTGGAAGTGACCTGACTTTATTCTTTTGTCAAAGAGATTCACCGGCTGCTCTGGGGAGGGTCACATGTGAAGGAGAAGGAGAGACTGTGAGGCTGTTGCTCGTACATGAGAGAGGTCACGGAGACAGAGAGAGAGAGAGGAGTAGAACAGTCCTCACTATAATTTGGAGGTAGAGCCAAGGGCTGAAGAGTAAGAAGATAAGGGGAATAAGTAAGTTGATGAGGATTTGTAAGTTTTGGGCGTGAGCCATTCATTGCTGATGGTCCTCATTGGGGGAAGACGAAAGGGAGGGAGTCAGCGTGTGATAAGTGTGTGCTGCACATCATACATGTGTCATAGTATCATGCAGCCTGTGTCACTGAGCAGCTAGTCCATGCCAGCGACTGGGGATAAAGTAGTAAACAAAGCAGACGCAAATTCTGATCTCCAGGAGGAAGTTTGTCCGGAGAACAGAGAGACGGGAGGAAGCGTTAGCGTGCCGAGTGGGGGTGGTTGTGGTTTTGAGTACAGTCAAGAGGGCTTCCCCAAGAAGTGGGCCTTAAACGGAGATTTATAATAGTAACAAATACAATAGAATCACAGCAATAACTCAAAAGTAGTTGGGCTCAGTATATTTTTTATTTACCAGATTTGCTTATTAATTTGCTAAGATTCTTCTAGAAGCTGGTGATAACAGTAGGGGTTAGTGTATTTGCTGCTTTGTTTTAACACAGAGTTATCTACACCAGCCGAAACCGGTTTGGCTCAGTGGATAGAGCGTCAGCCTGTGGACTGAAAGGTTCCAGGTTCGATTCCAGTCAAGGGCTTGTACCTTGGTTGCGGGCACATCCCCAGTAGGGGGTGTGCAAGAGGCAGCTGATCGATGATTCTCTTTCATCGATGTTTCTAACTCTCTATCCCTCTCTCTTCCTCTCTGTAAAAAATCAATAAAATATATTTTTTTTAAAAAGTTATCTACACTAATAAAAGAAAAAGATCTAAATTGACCGTACCTTTGCAACACCCACCAGCCAATCAGGAGTGAGTATGCAAATTAACCCAACCAATATAGTGGTTTAATTTGTATGCACAGACACTTAGTGGCCAGGGGTGGGGACGGGGAAGCAGGATGCTTGTATCATTGCCATGGCAATGAAGGTGCTCCGCACCATCCCAGCCGCTCAGGGCCTCTGGGCAGCATGGGAAGGCGGAAAGGCGGCTCTGGGCAGAGCGGAGGCGGTGCCGACAGGCAGGGGGAGGAAGGCCCATTCTTGCAGGAATCTCCCTGCCTCGGGCCTCCAGTCCGTTTTATAACCCGGTATGCAGTACACACAAATAGTTCTTCTTTCCTTACTTAACATTGAGAAAGAAGGCACATTCACCGAACCTTTAAATAAAGGGTCGTGTTAACAAAGGAGAAACTGGGGCAAACCAAAGAGAGCAGCGCTATTCCTTTTATTCCGCAGTAGAAGCAGATGTAGCAAATGACTCGTCAACTTTCATTGAAAATTAGGAATGATGTACCTGGGCACAGGTGAGCGTCCTTAAGATCATTCCTGCCTCCTCAAACAAGCAGGCCCTCTCCACTCTGTAATGCGAGTGGTAAGGGGAGGAGAGAAAAACAATGAGAAGCGTTACTTTCTGAAAGTAATTACCACAGCCATTGCCTCATCATATACACGTATAAACTTCACCATCATCAAAAATGGTAGCAGCTATTTCTGCAATCAATCTAGAAATAATAAGCCAGGCATGTTTCTTTATTAACTTTTGTTCTAAACATAAAAATATACATCTGCAAGTATGTCAAGAAAAGAGAAATATTGGTGGGTCCTGTATTTTCTTTCAGCGCTAGTTATTATTTGGAGTTGTCATCTTAAGAAATAACATAATAAAAATATTGATACACAGAAATACATTAAGATATATTAGTCACCATAGAGCCAGGGGTTGCAGATAGGAAGAGAGAGAGAAGAAAGAAAAAAAAAGACTTGAATGTGATGTTCTTGTGATAACTTTGTTAAATTCTTAAATATCATCATCATAACTCAATTTTAGTGGATTTTCAAGGACACACAAAACTTATCAAAGAATTTAGCCAGGAGTACATTTTCATATAAAACTGTACGGTGACAAAATTTCCATATCAGTGTGCGCAGGTGAAGTAAGTGTTCCATGTGTCCCCTGCCTTCGGCACTTAACATTATCTAGGAATCCGTGAACATTAGCATTTCTTCTTCTATCTTGAAATTCTTAAAAAAATTTTTATTGAGTTCAGAGAGAAAGGAGAGGAAAAGAGAAATAAAAACATCCATGATGAGAGAGAATTCATGGACCGGCTGCCTCCTGCACACTCCCCACTGGGGATCGAGCCTGCAACCTGGGCACGTGCCCTGACCGAGAATCGAACCGAGACCTCCTGGTTCATAGGTCAATGCTCAACCATTGAGCCATGCGGCGGACTTGTCTTGAAATGTTGAAGGAATGCCTTCATTAAGTAACACCCCCAGAAAGCATGGCTTTGCAGCTTGATGCCCTGGAACTCTGAGGTCATTTGTCCAGCCTCCCCCCTGACCCCAGGCTCTGACCGCCTCACTGGTCACACTGTTGCTGGAGTTATTCACGCCAGGACGGGCAGCAGGGCCGGCCACTGGAGAGCCGACTTCGCCCTGTGAAGTGCGGAGTGTCCGCTCTCCATGCGGATGCGGGTGAGCACGTCAGCCTGTGGAGAAGAGGCCCGCCTGTGTCCTCCCTGCTTCCGGGCACAGGCTCCCAGGGATGTACAGGAGCCCGGGTTAGTGCGTGTCTCAGGGCCCCACGTGTGGCCGAGGGGAGAGGTCCGGAAAGCGCGTGGTGGTCAGCGGCATCTCTTCCGTCCAGTGCTGGGGGTGCGTGCACAGGAGATGCGCTGTTACCGCCCTCGTCCCATTCCCCGCAGCCCCCCGCACTCCCCCGCAGCCCCCCGCACCCCCCGCACTCCCCCGCAGCCCCCCGCACTCTCCCGCATTCCCACGCAGCCCCCTGCAGCCCCCTGCAGCCCACGCAGCCCACGCACGGGCAGAGCCTCATGGGGCCAGCAGCCCTCGCTTTGTCTCCAGTCACTAGGGATCGTTTTACCTTTCAGGCGGTTTTCCAAAGTTGGCTTTTTTGTTTTAGAAATTTTCTTGAAATATTTCCTCCCTTTCTATTCTTCCTTCTTCTTAGCCTCTATTTTTTCCCCTCTCTCTCCTCCTCCCTTTCTCTCTCTCTCTCTCTCTCTCTCTCTCTCTCTCTCTCTCTCTCTCTCTCTCTCTCTCTCTCTCTCTCTCCTTCCCTCCCTCTCTTTCTTTCTCTCTCTTTTTAAAATTTATTTTTACATATGTCTCCTTTTTCCCCAATTGAACCCTCCTCCAGCCATTCCCACCCCGGGCAAGCCCCCACCACCCCAGTGTCTGTGTCCACTGGTTGTGCTAATGTGCGTGCATACAAGTCCTTTGGTCGCTCTCTAACCCCACCCCAACCCCAACAGATCAGATGAGCGGATTAAAAACTGCGGTAAATCTATGGAATACTATGCCACTATAAAATAGAAGGAATTTTCCCCTCCTCTCTTTTTATTAAAAAAAACAACAAAACAAAACACATAAAACCATGAATTACATGATTTTTTTTTTTACCTTGTGCAACTTGAAAGGACTTTGCCAAACCCACATGATCAAGCTAAACAGTAATATCTGGCTTTTTCCGAGTCAGGGAAGTCTCCTGTTTGGATTTTCTTAACATAAACTTAAGTAACAGAGTTTTTATTTCCTGTAGTGAATGGGCGTTTTTTGCTGTTCTCAGCAAACTGCGCCATTTCATTGCCGGCGAAGCTTCATTCCGCCCCGTGTGACTCCAAAGCTCCGTGCTTCCAGATTTGTGCCCACAGTGTTGTCTTTAGTGACTTGTCGTTTTTCATTTAACTTTGCAGAGTGTGATCATTCTTTAAGCCATATTTTCCAAATGGGAGCCAAGAGTTATGGCTAACAGAGGAAATGAAGGTGTCGGAGCACAGACTTCCAGCTCTAGGCGGAATGGGCCCCGGGCGGTGACGCGCAGGGTGGTGCCCGCAGGGAGGATACTGGAGTGTGTATTGAAGAGCTGCTGAGGGCGTGTGCCCTAAGCTGTCTGTAGCGATGGATGTTAGCAAGTCTTACTTTGGTGAGCATTGCACATTACAATATATACATGTGCAGCACATGTTCTATGCACCTGTACACCTCACACTAACTCAGTGTTATATGTCAGTCATGTCCATTAAAACAAAAGGAAGTATGAGGTTTAATATTGGAAATAGTTTAAAACATCTATAATAATAAAAACATAATATGCTAATTAGACCGGACATCCTTCCTCACGACCTTCCGGATGAAGCTGTGGTTGCGAGGGCCAAGGCCCCTGCCTGAATTCCGTGCATCGGGCCTCTAGTAGAAAATACTCAAGGGCATTTAGTGAGAAATAACTGAGCTTTGTGACCACAGGCCCGCTCTCCTGAGGTTTCATGGCGAATCGGAGGAAGGCGGCTAGCATCCCCGAAGCACCGGGAGCTGTCATCAGTAAGCGGCCACCTCAGGCCAAACACCGCAGGACCGACTCAGTCGCCGGTTTAAAATGCGAGTCTGCATCATGGGACACACATGCATTAACTTGATGTTCCTGGTTTGACCAAAGCCTTCCTTAGCAGGATTGTGTGAACTATCACTTTTGCAGGATATTGATGACCAGCCAAGTTTTCACAGTTTCTCGAAAAGTCCAACATCGTGTTGCCATATGATCCTGCTGGAATATTCCCAAGAAAAACGGGCACATGCCACGTGGAAACCTGTACACGAGAGTTCACCGCAGCGTTACCTAGAACAGCCGACAAGTAGAAGCAGCCCAAACGCCATCATCCATAAACAGACACATGCGTTACATCATACCCTGGAGTGTCATGTGACCATAAAAAGCAACGGGGTTCTGACATGTGCTCCCACATGGATGAACCTGGAAGCCCTGGTGCCAAGAGGGGGGAAGCCAGGCACAGAGGGCACGCGTGGGTCCGAGGCTATGAAATGCCTCGCCCCTGGCTTTGTCACTCACTGCTGCACACACACCCGTCCCTCTGTACTGACAGCCCGTGACCAACGAGAGCAGCTGCTTCTACTGAAGACGTGACTGGGAAATCGTGACTCCCACTGGGAGCTGTTTAAAAACCACTCCCGCCCGGACACTCTGTGCTTGTTTTCCGGTCTCCCCCAGAAATGCATCCTTGTCTCGGAAGCGCTGTTACTCCTCCAGCTTAGCCGCTCCCTCCACCCTGTTCCCGGGCATCCGGCCTGCCGCCCAGGAAACCAGTGAATAAAACACGGTGGGTTGCGGCACAGGATTCTGTTGAACATCTCTGGCACTGCCCAGCCATGGTCACCTTTCAGTAAGTATTTGCTGACGGTGTGAATACATGGATTTCAATGTCACTAGCGATTTGGTCTACGTCTTTTTTGTACCCCAGCGCATATGGAAATGAGAACAGCGTGAGTAATTTAAGCAAATTAGATCTTCCATATTGAGAGCTGAAATACATGCCTCCTTCTTATACCATTAGCACTATTCCGGTCCATCCAGCAGTTCTAGGTACGCCAACTGTGTGATATTTCAAAACGAAAGCTTACCACATGATAAAAACAGACATCTAAATGCAACAGATGACATACACAACGTTTGTGCATTTCTTCTCGGAATTGCAGGCTTCCATAATGGGTGAAAACAGGGAAGAAAGCCATTTAAAGTAAAACGAAGGCACACTCATCCATGCGCTTAATCCAAAATGACCTGGTGGCTGTCTTCTTGCCAAGGGCTTTAGGAAGTGATGGATGTACCGAAACTGGGAAGGGGTTGGAGGAGGCAGCTCTACTGAGATATAACTCACATACTCTAAAACTCGCCAGTTCAAGTGTGACAGCCAATGGCTTCCAGTCTATTCTGCAACCATCACCACATAAATTTTAGATTTCATCACCCCAAAAAGAAGTCCTCATCCCGTTTCTCCCCAAACACCGCCACCCCAGCCCACCAGACGTTAATGGTGGGCACTGGACAGAGGGACTGGTGTCTGTGCCACACACTGGCCTGGGGGAGAGCTAAAAACCGATGAGCGTATCCTGTAAAAAATCAATAAAAATATATTTTAAAAAAAAGATTGCACCTTCAAATAGATTAGTGAGGGCTTCAACATAAGAATTGGGGGACCACAATTTAATCCACACAAACAGTTGTGTCTTTAAAAAATTATGATGAACAACCGAGACTGGTTTGGCTCAGTGGATGGGGCGTCAGTCTGCGGACTGGAGGGTCCTGGGTTTGATTCCAGTCGGGGGCATGTACCTTGGTTGCGGGCACATCCCCAGCAGGGGGTGTGCAGGAGGCAGCTGATCAATGATTCTCTCTCATAGATGTTTCTGGTTCTCTGTCCCTCTCTCTTCCTCTATGTAGGAGATCAATAAAATACATTTTTTTTAAATTATACTGAACAAAGCAGAAGATAAAAAAACTCCCCCACGTAATTGTCTTTTGTATTTACTGAGCTATTTAGCACTTCTGTTGTTCTTATTCCTTTCTGAAGATCTGCATTTCCATCTGATAACGTTTTCCTCCAGTGTGAGGTTTCCTTTAGCATTTCTTGTAGAAGAGTCTGCTTGTGACAAACTCTCTTAGCTTTCTTTTATCTTACAATCTCTTTATCTTATCTTCATTCCTGAGAGATGTTTTTACTGGATATAGAATTCTGTGTTGGCAATGTTTTTGCTTTTTTTTTTTTTTTTTTAAATTTGAAAAGTTTAAAGGCGTTGTACTTTTACTCTGGTTTCTTTGTTTCTGATGAGGCATTAGCCGTCAATCACATTGTTTTAAGCCTGTATGCAGGGGGTCCTCTTTTTCTGTTGCTTTTACAACTTGCTCCTTATCTTTGGTTTTTGATAATTTGACTATGATGTGCCTTGACATGGTCTTATTCATGTTTATCTTGCTTGGTGTTTTTTGAGCATCTTCAAATATTTTTTCTGCCTCATTTTCTCTTCTTTTTTTATTTATTTTGTTACTAAAATTGCATGTATGTCAGACAATTTGATATTACCTACTAGGTCTCTGAGGTCTGTTCATGTTTTTTATCTTCTTCCTCTCTACTCCACATTAATATTTTCTCTCTTATCTTCATTTTGTTATTATCCAACAAATTTTCATCCTAGTTAATGTAGTTCTATTTCTGCAGTTTCTATTTGGTACTTCTCTATAATTTCCATTTTTCTGCTTGTCTGTCCTGTCCATCCTTTCATTATAAGAATATGTTGTGTTACTTCACTGAGGATATTAATACTAGCAACTTGAAAATTTTGTCTACTTCCAGACTCAAGGTACCTCAGGGTTTGTCTCAGTTGATTTTTTTTCTCTTGAAAATATGCTTTATTTTTGTGGTTCTTTCAAATATTGGGTGATTTTGTAATTGTATCCTGAACATTATGAATGTAAGTTTTGGAAAGTCTGGATTCTGTCTTTTTTTTTTTTTCCTGATGACAGTTGTTTCTTTTGTTTTATGAGACAATTATTTTAGTTGGACTTGAACTGAAAAATCTGGTTTTTGGACAGCAGATCTGAATCAGTCCAGATTTTTAAAAAATAAACTTTAGAGAAAAACTGCAAAGATAGTACGGGGAGTTCTATACTCCATACCTAGTTTCCTTATTTTGACATGTTATTATAATCCACTTTTATAAGGAGCACCAATGTTGACAATTTTTATTAACTAAAATCCAAACGTGACTCCTATGTCCTTTGTTTTTCTCTTCTGAGGTCCCACCCGGAAGACCAAGCTGCACCTAGTCATGGCACTGGGTCTCCTCCGGCCACTCTGCGGGCGCAGCTTTGAGCCTCAGTTGTACGCTGGGGGGACTGGTCAGGGTGTTTAGACTGTCCCTCGGGTGGGCTCTGCTTGATGCTTTCTGCACGATCAGACACGGGGGGTGTGTTTTTGAGAGGAGAGGGGCTGCAGGCCGTCGCTGACCACCTCCCGGGCTCCGGCAGCCGCAGCCACGCGGGCGCTCCGCCTCCCCTGTCCCAGGACCAAGTCGGGGAGCGCGCAGTTTGTCTGTGGTCACTCACACAACGTGCTTCTCCCACTGTCACCCCGCAGCCCAGGCTGTGCGCGAAGGGACGGTGCCACCCCTGGCGGGAGGGCGGGCCCCTGGTCATGCGGGGGCTGAGGTCTCACTTTCTTTCTCTCTCCACTTTCTCGCCAGTGTTCGTGCGGTTCAACTCCAGCCACGGATTCCCAGTGGAGGTGGACTCTGCCACCAGCATCCTCCAGCTCAAGGAGGAGGTTGCTAAGCGACAGGGGGTTCCAGCGGACCAGCTGCGCGTGATTTTTGCGGGGAAGGAGCTCAGGAATGACCTGGTGGTGCAGGTGAGTGGCCTGTGGGCTGGGCGAGACACACACACACACACACACACACACACACACACACACACCCCTGCTGACATTCAGGGTCCGGATCTGATAGAATAAATGGCCCCTGGGGATTGCCTGAACTTGACTCTGCCACTTCATTAACTCTGACCTTAATTATGCAGCGAAGCAGCAAGGGGAAGGGCTGTGTGTGTGTGTGTGGGGGGGGGGGGGGGCCTGCAGAGCGGGGAACAGACCGTGAATAAATGTTGGCTGAGCAGGAGCAGCAGGGCACGGTTTCCGTGTCTGTCCAATTCCTCCCTCGCTTACTCCAGGAGAATCCTAACGAGGAAGGAAGGATGCGAATAAATTGCTCAGATCCACAGCTCAGGGCTGCAGGGGAGAGATTGATAGCCCAGTGTGACCCCTGGAGGGCAGCGGTACCCTGTGCCTGCCTGTGGGACTGACCCAGGGAGGGTGCCCAGGGCCCACGCACAGCGCGTGGCCACTCAGTGTATAGTAAATACCAGAGCAGCAATGTTCAACTTTTTCCACTTTGTGACACACATAAACTAATAACTAAAATCCTGTGGCACTTCAAAAAAATGCCAATCTGACAAAAAACAGATATAATTTAATTCATTCACATTGGACTGCGATCATGTTGGCTGTTGTCATATTTTTATTTGACAATCTAAGGGAAAGAGGCCAGTGCCCCTGACTAAGTGGTCGGTGTTGCTTGTTTTAGAACTTCTAATGGCGCACTGGGTGAAAGTCATTGCACTGTATAATAGTGAGCATTTGTTAGCATCATCATCATCAGTAGGCAGTTACTTCAGGGTCTAAGAGATCACCTTAAATAACAAAGACTCATTTTAGCGTGGATTCTGCAATAAATTAATGAGCTAAGGCAATGACAGGGTGCACATTTTACTGGGGAAAACATATACATGTATATTGTGTGTGTGTGTGTGTGTGTGTGTGTGTGTGTGTAATATTTATATGTTTTAACTAAAAATAACTCTGTGGAGTTTGTAAATATCTGACCCTTGCACACCCAGGTTTTACTGACGTTAAGAACAGTGGGACTAGAAGCTTCACACGGGAAGCGCCCAGCCTGCTTTGTCTTCGTGACTGACAGGGCGCTTCACGTGTTAAACAGACAACAGTTCCTTGAACAAATTTAGTAAAAGCAGAGCCCCCAGCTGCACTGCTCAGCAGAGCCAGCGTGGTCTGGTCGCTTTGGAAATGTGTTTTTGTAACATGGAGATCTGCATGCTCTGTGTTTGAGAGGCAGGTCAGAAAGAGCTACACGCTTTTTCCTACTTTGTAAGCAATGCTCCCTGTGTGTTTGTATTATTTTTCTCAGACCTACAAGCATGCAATATAAAATATTAATCTTTGACATATTGCTCACAATGGCTTGATCTTTTTTCTTTGTAAAGATGTTCTTGTTAACTCATACAACGAGTATTCAGGGCCCGTTCAGTGTCAGCTCATCCTTCTCCGAGCCCCCAATTCTGACACACAGCATACCTAAAGCCCCATGAATCACCTCTATATAATTCTAATTTTCTTATTCATAATTATACAAGGAAAATAAGGTTATAATGTAGTTGTATATGCCAAAATGATCATCTTTGAAATTAGATTAACTTAAAATGACAGGGACTTCAGTATTTGTATAAGATTTTGTTTGAACAAAATTCATTGTATTCATAAAAGCTGTGCTATTATTAATGTCATTAATATCAGTAAAGGTTTATTAGCTAGTATATTTATTAGTCAAGGCTCTCCAGAGAAAAGAACCAATAAGATATAAATTTACATAGGTATATAGTGCATGTCAGTAGATCGGTAGATGGATGGATGGAAAGATAGATAGATAGGTAGATAATCAATAGATAGATGGGTAGGTAGATAATAGGTAGATAATATATAGATGCCTAGATAAATGATTGATAGATAGATAGATAGATAGATAGATAGATATAGATGATGGTAGATAGATAGATGGGTAGATAGATAATAGATGGATGATAGATGCATAGATGAATAGATAGATAGATAGATAGATAGATAGATAGATAGATAGATAGATAATTGATAGATGGGTAGATAGATGACAGATTTACATAAGGGATTGTCTCACACACTTAGGGAGGCTGACAAGTCCTAAGACCTGGGTCACAGGCTGACCTCCAGTCTGAGGCCGAGGCCCGACACCCGGGCTGCTGGGCTTGAGGCTCCAGGCAGGGAAAGTCGGTGCCCTGCCTGTGGCTGTCCTGCCTGTGGCTGTCCTGCCTGTGGCTGTTCTGCCTCGGGAGCCTCTGGGCAGGAAGAACTTCTTCCTTCTCCGGCCTTCACCTCCTGGCTGGAGCTCCCCTCCCGCCCCCATATCTGGGAGACTGATCCAGTGTTAGCTCATCAAAAACACCCCCAAATTTTACATCTCCACTGACGTCTGACCAAACGTCCGGGCCCATCCAGGCAAGTTGACATGCAAAGGTAACCGTCAAGCCAGGACATGGAGACCTTGCTGTGCTTATTATGTTCTAGGGAAGTTACTCTGCGTGTATTCTCTTTGTGATAGTAAATTAGACCCACAAAAAAGGAAATAAAATATGACATAGAAATGCTTGCTTTATAAACGCGTTCACCCAGTGGGTGTTCATAAATTCCTTTCAACAAATGTCCAGTTTTATGATGTTTCAAATGTGTAGCCACACTCAGAGGCCTTCCTTCCACGAAGTAGGCCATTCTGCTGTCCGTGCTAAAGGTCATTCGTTTATCACCCACATAATAAACTCAGTTTATCCTCCAGAGCTTTATGAGACAGCTCTGAGTCTGCAAGACCAAGGACATTTGGCCTCTGATAGCTTAGGCTGTGAATATTAAAGCAGAGTAAATGAGCCTCAAAAGCCAGATTGTTTAATTGGCTATATTTTTAGTGACATGCGCCGTATATATTTCAAAATTTGAGAGTAGTGAGAACCAGCTTTCACTGACCGGCACGTCCTGTCCACTGGCCAAAGAATCCAGGGTTTTGAAATCTGTAAGAAACCGGGCCTGTTCTTTTCAGGAACGTGATAGCCTGTTTGGATCCGACAGCTAATTAACCTGCTAAATTGGGAAACTTTAAAAGCTGCAGAGGGATGCTGTGAACAGCCTCTGCACTCACTGAACCACCTCCAACGTGCGGAAATGTCACCGAACCACAATCCTGAGAGCTGGTGTTTCCCCAGTGACCTTCACCTTTTCTTCCCTTTTAACAGCCTCAGGCTATATTTTCCTGACTCCAGAATTACTATATGCCAGTTATAAAAATCCAGCTGGCAGGGGAAAGCATACTAGCAGGCCCCAGACGCTGTTTACATGTTCTTAATCATTCATGATGATTCTTTCTTTCTATGGTGATAGGTATATTATCAGTTATAATTTATAATTTTCCTCTAATTCTACCATCTTGTCACATACTTGTCTGAATTCGAGTTCAAGTCTGTCTGAGGGAATGAAGAAGAGCAGCCTTGCTGTTTCTGCGGCTCGAAGTGGGTCACGGTTTAGTGGTTTGGGGCTGAGAAGCTGGTAAGTTGTTTGCATATAAGAGTTTTATTGGACGGCCTAGGAAGTTATGCGTTTATTTGCAAGGCTGGTGGTTATATTTTATTAAGGCTGCAATTGGCAGAATATTGCTGTTCTTTCATAGCCTTATCAGCCTTAGAACAGGACAAGCACAGAATGTGTAATGAGGAGCTGCTGCTGGGAAAAGAGCATGGACCGCGCACAGGAGCCGCTTAATGTTCCCACTGACAAATGCTAAGTAAGCCCCTTGGCGACGGAGCGAGGGCGGAACTGCAGGGGCTTGCGGGGGGAGGAGGAGGGAGGTGCATATACTTGCTGGGTTTTCCTCTTGTTTTCATTTTCTTTCTTTTTATCTTGATCATAGATAAGGTGGCCATTAAAGCTTATGATACGAAAGGGGATGCCTTTGAGGATGAAAAGGGGCTTCTATTAGTAACGATTCCAGGACTTGTTGGTGTGTAGGCAGTGCCCTGGGTGAACAGGTGGGGGGGTCCTCACTCTGGTCACACTGGAGAATCTCACCCTAAGAATCCCCACCTCTTTTAGGAAGTATTTCTTGATGTCTTAAGACTACATTTTGATAGTTTAAGACCACAATCTTATGAAAATTTAATAACTAAAAAAGTGGTTTCATCTTTTTAACTGGTAAAGGCTATTTTGGAGATTGTAATCTAATATGACAACACTTTAAACCATTTCATAGAACTCTCAGTTCCTAGGGTGTGTCTGCAGACCAGTCTGAGCAGCACTCTTAGAGTGGGATTCTTTCCTGCACGCAGTGATGTGGGCTACTTTGGCACTGGCAAGATTGTAAGAGTCTCAAATGTTACAAGAAAATGGGAAAAAAATACAGATGTCAAAAAGTGGTTGTCTGAATTAAACTGGTGAACGAAATAGATCCAGAGACATGGGAGCAAGGAACAGACTGTGGAGCCTCAGCGGGAAGGCGGGGAGGGTGGGTGGTGAAGGCCTGGGGGAGGGGGCAGGTGTGAGGGGGCTAGAAGGAGTCAATGGGGAAAAAGGGGAACATATGTAATACTTTCAACAATAAAGATTTGGAAAAAGAAAAGAAAGAAATGTAAAAAAGAAGGTTCTCTGGCAGAAATTGCGCTTTTGTGAGGCGCCAGGACATGGAGGCAGTGAAGCTTGCAGACTCTGCCTGTGGAAGGGAGAGTGGTGAGCTCTGGCTGCACAGAAGTACCTGTAAGGCCACGGGAGTGGCTGAGTGACCGCGGCGCTGACGCCGGATGCTGCGAGGCTGTGGTGGGCTGGCGGGAAGGCGGGTGCATGGGCACAGCCCTCTGGAGGGAGCACGACAGTGTCCGAGAGAAGCTGCACGCGGGCTCACCGCACGGCGGGGTGGTCAGCCTCCCGGTCATTCATCCCGAGGAACAGAGGCTTCAGGTCACACAGAAACAGAGCCCGATGCTGACCGCTGCTGCCCTCACGCTGGCCCAGCGGAAGCAGCCTGTGCCCTGCAGCGCGAGTGAAGAGCAAACTGTGCACACCCACGGTTTATGCAACGGGGAAGGAGCAAGCTGTGGTACACTGGGCTGGATGGATGTCAGTGCATTGTGCCAAGCAAAGAAAAGCCAATCCCAGGTCCTGTGCTGAATACGTCCCTGTTTATCACACTAGAGGTCCGGTGCACAAAATGTGTGCACAGGGGCTCTCCTCGGCCCAGCCTGCACCCCCTCCAACCTGGGACCCCTCGGGGGATGTCCTACTGCCTGTTTAAGTCAGATCCCTGCAGTCAGACATCCCTCTCACAATCTAGGATCACTGGCTCCTAACTGCTCACCTGCCTGCCTGATCACTCCTAACTGCCCTCCCTGCTGGCCTGGTTGACCCCAACTGTCCCCCTCCCACCAGCTTAGTTTCCCCTCACTGCCCCCCTGCCTGCCTGGTCACCCCTCACTGCCCCTGCTGCCGGCCTGGTTGCCCCACACAGCCTGTTCAGTCATCCATTTGTTTTTTTCCATTGCAACGCGGTCGCTTAGACTTTTATATATATATATATATATATATATATATATATATATATATATATATATATATAGATTCTTGAAATGGCAAGACGATGGGATGGAGGAGAGATGAGTGGTTAGTAGGTGATAATGGGGGAAGGGGTGCAAGGGAGCAGGAGGAAGAGTGTGTGGCAGCCGAGGACAGGAGGGGGACCCCCACTGGGGACAGTTGTTCCATGGCTCATGCCAACACTGGCAGTGGAGCTAGGGTGTCATCCTATAGCACTGTTGCCACTGGGGGAACTGGGACAGGCGCCTGGGTATCTCTGTTATTTCTTGCAACTACAAGTGAGCCTGTAAGCACCTTGATATAAAGTTCAATCTTAGAAAGTTCTGTTCTCTTTCACAGAGGAATAGAAGTTATCTTCCCTGAGAAAATAAACAAGTTTGTCATTTGTACCTACTTTAAAGGGACAGAATGTATTAATGCCTGATTTTTAACACGAGAGATTAGAACATGATTTAATTAAGACTGATCCACAGAGTGTGAGACCAATGAAATGGAGGAGGATGAAGTCGTGTTTCTTGAATTCTTAAACAGAATCATTGGCCCCGTAGAAGTCTGACAGACACGATCACATTTGCTTTCTAAGCCTTGGCCGAGTGGTGCAAGTAAACCAGAGTAAACGCTCTCGACCACCGTGCACTGTGGATGCAGATGTTTTCACAGTTGATTTGAGGCCGTGCCCTGGGTTTCAGAGAATAAGCGAGCCCTCATGCAGCCGTCCTGGTTGGAAAGCAAGGAGAACACACGCACTTACAACCGCTCCCTCTCCCCGTGGCAGGCCTTTGGACGAAGGGAGGAATTCAGGAGTGGCATGGTTTCATCTGTGAACTAAATTTATTTAAAATTCTTTTACTCCGGAATACAAGATAGAAAGAGGCTGGATTAAATTAGGGCACAGAATGATGTTTTGTTTGTATATAAAGAAGAATTCTGCAAAGGACAGAACCAATGGCCCATATGTTTTATATAAAATTTATTTGTGGTGATGGAAGACAGTAGCAGGCGGGTCCAGGCCACGGTGCCCAGGGACAGCCTTGCGGGGCTCCTGTGGTGAGAGTGGGCTGTGGCCCTGGGGCCTCAGACCCCCGGGAGTGCGGAGGGGTTTCCCCAGGGGCTGACATGCTGATGACGCCGCTGCTGCCTTCCTCGTGGCGGTGGGTGTGGGAGAACTGGCTCTTCTGTCCCAGCTCAGGGGAGCACAGCCTCAGAGCCCGGATCCAAAGTGACCGCCGCTCGGCGCAGGCTCCCTGGGCAGACCCGACGAATCGGTGCCTGGCTGTCACCTGGGTCAGCCAGGGGGTCTGGGTTACTTACCTGTTGGCGTAATTCCGAACCCTCAGCAGTGCTGTTGTCCATAGAAAGGAGGTGCTGGCCCCCGTGGTCCTGGGACTCAGGTGGCATCTGGAGGATCGTGTGGGTAAACGCAGGCTCGAGGGAGAGGAGTGAGATTCGCTCAGCCTCTCGGGGCCGGTCTGTGGGTCCCTGTGACACGCTCCCGCCTTCAGCTGTGCGCTGGGCCTGAGTGCGCTGCTGTTCCAGTGCAGACAGCGGGGGAGACGGGGACCAGTCCCCGGGTCTGAGCGCAGGAGGCGTGGCATTTGGGTTTTAGGGCAGAGCCTGTCTCGGGAAGCCCGAGCAAGGAGAGACCGCACTGCCATTCCATTACTGCCCCCGCCGTCCTCCTTTCAAACGTTCTGCCGTCTCCTTACTGGACTCCAGTCCCGTCGTCCAGCTGGCCTGGTTTTGAGTGAGATTTCAGGTAACGCAGCCTTCATCCTTAGCAAGGGTTAGGGAACACGGGTTGGTGTTTATACCATCCACTCAAAGCTTAGAAACGTAAGATTGCTCACCCAGATTCTACCTTCTCCTTCCTGCTCACCAAATGGTTGTAGCCAGCCTGAAATTATTATCGGAGAACAATGATTTTGTGTGAAGAAATGCTTCAACGCTTAAAACTCACTTATGACTGATAAATAACGAGGGTATGTATTTCATTCATTTCCTATTTGTGGGTGGGCTCGAGTCACAGCTCTTGTTAATTAATAGATTCACAATGATAAAGATTTACTCTGCTGCCTTTTCTCTTCTTCTGGTCTGAAGTGAAAAGGAGATAAAGTAAAATGTGTAGTAGAACTAATTTACTTTAGCTGTAACTTCACTGATGCCCTTAAGACAGAGAAACAAACTCGGTGGGACAGGGAGAGTTTTCGGTCCTGGTCCTAATGGTGTAGCAGCAGCGTTTGATGAAATGAAAACAGCACCGGACGAGTGGGTGCGGCCACACTCGCCATTTGAGGCGGAGGCTGTGCCCAGAGCACTCTGGCTGCGAGTTCCCGGCTTCTGGTTGATGTCAGCAATTGCTCGGCTCCGGGACACTGGAGGGTTTTGTGAAAATTGTCCTAGCCTTCACAAATGTGCCTTCACACCAACAAGCAACATTCATCTGGGATTGCAGTTCCTGGAGGAAAATTATAAATGCTGGGGGTTGCATTTCTGTAAACCACGTGTCATTGAGGGTTCACTCTGCACTGGGCTTTCTTTCCCCACCGAAAGCTTACTCTCTTCTTGTCCCGTCCGGTCACTGGCGTCGGGAGGTGTGGCTCGTGTGTGGCTGGCTGTGGAGACTAACTAGGGCCTGACGCTCTGCCTCTTCTGTTCATAGCGCGCTCTGACAGTGGAGCGAGAGGGAGGCTCTGAGGACCTGCGGAGGCCCGTGTTGGGGGGGGGGGGGGGCCGCAGACTTCACTTCAAAGGCGGAGCTTTGAAATCTCCGTACAGGCTTTGCCCCGGATGTTTTCTGCTCGTTTTTACATCCTTGGAGTTTCAACGGGGGTTGGATCCTCGAGTTTGCATTTATTTTATACATAATTCATCAAAGCATCGCTCTGCGGGGAGAGAAATAAACATGAGAGCTTCTCTGGGGCTTGTCTAGGCTCATGTAGAACTTGGGCGCCGAGGACTCCAGCACCTGCCGGAGTTGGTGCCACCAGCTTCCCGCACCCGTGGCCCTCACACTCTCCTCATTTCCTGCAACACTGAGGGGCGCGCTGTTCTCCCAGGAGCCCGAGTGCCTTTATACCCACGTTCACTGCCAGGTCATGTCCAACGCGCCTGTTGACAGAGCTGACGGAGAAGTGAAAACTCAGAAGGTCACGTTAAAGGTGACATCGTTAAGAAGCCTTTCCAGGGAGCAGCTGTAATGTCATGGATGTGAGTCCCTCCGCATCAGACTTTTCTCCACTACACATCAGTATAGTGAGAGCGCCATGTTTTTATAGGTTATTTTGTTTATTAAGTGAAATGATGCCTACAAAGACTGACCCGTGGGCAAACTTTAAACTTTTATCCATTTGATGAGTAATTCACAAAGGAAAAGAAGAGCCTTTTATTTCTCATGTGCAGCAGGTTCGTCCCGAAAGGTGTTGTGTTCTCAAAGGGAACAAATTAGCCCCGGCCACGGGCCCCGTCCCGCACGCGGGCTGTGGCCTCAGAAGGGCGCTGTGTGGCGGGTGTCAGCTGCCTGCCTTTCCCGCAGCGTGCTCTCTGACTCTGAACACCCGCTTCACCCCGGAGCCATGTCACAGGGAGCTCCTGTCCAAATGCTTCAACCAGGGCGCCCAGTAGCCGCAACCGCTCCTGCGTCTGTGAGTCCCTCAGTGAGTCCCTCTGCGCCCGGAGCGGGGAGGCGGGGAGCACTGTGCGAGGAGGCCGGGAGCACTGTGCGGAGAGGCAGGGAGCACTGTGTGGGGAGGCAGGGAGCACTGTGCGGAGAGGCAGGGAGCACTGTGCGGGGAGGCAGGGAGCACTGTGCGGGGAGGCAGGGAGCACTGTGCGGGGAGGCCGGGAGCACTGTGCGGAGAAGCCGCGCCACCGCGCACCGTCCGTCCGTGGCCGAGAAGGAAACACTAAGTCACATCATCTAGCACTTCTCCGTCCATTTCTGTCTAGTGGTGTGGTTCTGGCCTTGCTTGTTAAACTGGTTTATTTTTGGTTTATTTATTTTTAAAGAACTTAAAAGAAAAAGGTTGATTTTTTACATGTCACCTCACATATTGCTTGTCATATACTGTTATATATAATTGTTGAATTCATCTCTATATTTTATCTTCAGTTCCTTTTCATTGTTTATACTAATATATATAATTATATATAAAATTATCTATTAGTTTTTCAATCCTATTCACCGGTAGTAAACAATTTTATAAATAGTGTCCCATTTAGTTTAATCTAGGGGTGTCGAACTCAATCAGAGAAGGGGCCAAAATCTAAAATCCAGCCTAAATCGTGGGCCGAATGGTTTACTGAACAGTCATAAACTGACAATGTCATAAACTGACAGCGGAGTGCAGTGATGACAGCGCGGTGCGGGCCACATTGCAAGGCCTGGCGGGCTGGATTTGGCCCGCGGGCCTTGTGTTTGACATATGTGGTTTAATCAATGGGTGTATGGGCTTTTTAGAAAGAAAGGAAAGGAGAGAGAGGGGAAGAGAGAGAAACATTGATGTGAAAGAAACACCTGTTATTGCCGCCCACATGCCCTCTGACCAGGAATCTAACCCACAACTAGGTATGTGCCTTGATCAGGAACCAAACCCACAACGTGTTGGTCAACAGGATGACACTCCAACCAGCTGAGCCACCCCTCGGGGCAAGGAGGAACTCCTTCTATGACAGATTTCAATTTATACAAAAGATCCTTGAAAATGTAAGAAGGGAATCTGAACACTGAGTACACTAATAAAATGGATATTACTTCTGGAAAATAGCAAGACGGTGGCTAATTATTCCTAAGGCGTGGCGTGACCAGAAAACACACCTATAGATTTTGTATTATGATTTTGAAAAACACAATACATCTGTTAATAGTCTGTCAGGTTTGTTATTTGACTTGGTATTTTCTTCTTGTCCATTTATTGAATTTATTGGGGTGACGCTGTTGACCCGGCATTTTCAGTTCCTGCCTCAGGGGGAGAGGGTTGCCATAGACGAGGCTCCTGTTCAGAAGCATTGGATTATTTTTATTTCTGTATTGTTTTGTTTTTATTTGGTGGTTTTTGCTTTTTTACCTAAGAGGGTGATGGGGAGCTACATCAGACCACTTCTTTGACAGAATGAGTTTTATCTATAAATACTGTTTTTCTAAACCGGATAAAAGCAGATGTAAAATGACTAAACACGAGGGATTGGCCGCTGGCTGTGTCCCAACCTAGCCCCTCATTACACTTGTTTATGCAGCTCCAGTCCTCCCCCCCCCCCAGCCCCAGTCTCCTCAGTCACCGCCCTCCACCAGGGTCACTGCCCCCCACCAGGGTCACCGCCTTCTCTGCTCATCAGCAGCTCTGATTGGGTTACAGACCTCTCCGTGCTGGTAACCTTGGTATCTCCTGGTGAAAAGGTTTGGTTTAGATTTGGAGTTTCTTGGGTGTAAATCCCCCAAATCTTTTTCTTTCTTTCTTTTTAAATGTATTTTTATTGATTTCAGAGAGGAAGGGAGAGGAATAGAGAGAGAGAAACATCAATGATGAGAGTCATTGATCGGCTGCCTCCTGCACACCACACATTGGGGATCAAGCCCGCAACCCATGCATGTGCCCTGACAAGGAAACAAACCTTGACTTCCTGGTTCACAGGTTGACACTCAACCACTGAGCCGCACGGGCCGGGTCCCGGTCTTTCTCAAGGTGCTGATGTGCTAACAATGAAAGCAGCGCTGGGAGGTGTCCACAGATTGGTTGAGCACCACCCAGGGTTTCATCTGGTCTCTTGGCACCTCCTCCTTCGGGTTGGTTCTGCCTTTTTAAATCCTATGGAACCCATGGCACAAAGCCTCCCCATATGGGAAGACAGCCAGCATGCCCTGAGCCCGTCCTCCCCTGCCCTAGATCCCATCGCCCCTGCGGCTCTGGACCCGCCCCACTGGCCGTGGTGGCGGGGTGAAGGCACCCTGCCTCTGGGACGGGCCTGGCCCTCTGGCATCCCTGCCCTGGTCACTGTGCCACCGTGAGGGCCCAGCCTCTGTCTGAGGGCCAACGCCGTGGCTTTCGTGGCTGCGCAGTCCATGGGAGCCCTCGCCCTCCTTCCCAGGTCTACATTAAGCCGGTTCCTCATTCTGCATTTATACAACAGACTTAAAATCCACCCACCCAGCCTGCTTTTACTGAAAACCCATTATGTGCCATGAAAAGACGTGGACCCGGCTCCCAGCAGTGTACAGGCAGGTGGCAAACGTGCAGACAACGGGCGTGCTCAGTCAGTTCCAGCGTTACTGTTATCTCACCGCAGCCTTCTGAAGAGCGCTGCGGGCACATTTGTGTACCGGTTTGTATGAGGACCCGGCTTCTCCTCTCTCTTGGGACTACGCCGAGGGGGAGGACGGCTGGGTCCTGTGGAGCCAGGAGGGTGACTGTGTGGGGAGCTGCCAGGCTGCTTGGCGAATGCCTGTTGATGTTTATGCTGACGTTTTCATGTCACCGGGCAAGCCGCCCTGAAGGTGACGGCCGTGAAACGTGACCGCTTCCGTGCCAGGGCGTGCGCTGCTGTCTGCAGGGGAGGCCCACAGGCGCGTTCGTAAGCTGAGCCGGACACGCAAGCTGTGCGTGGACAGGGTGGAAGTGCTGTTAGAGAATCAGTGCTTTGTGGCTCCTGCACGCCCCACACTGGGGATCCAGCCTGCAACCCTGTGCCCTGACCGGGAGCCCCACCCTGCTTCATGGATTGACACTCAGCCACTGAGCCACACCAGCCCGCCTGGCTGGCCTCCTCACCCTTTTAGAAAATAATTTCTTTGGTTGGCTGTTGTGTTGGCTCATGGATGTGTACTTGGAAGCTGTTTGTTATTCAATGAACAGAATCTACGGGAAGCACGCGTTTACTCAGATCAGCGTTCTGGAGGGAGGCGGGGGAGCCGAGATGCTTTGCAGAAAGGAGAGTGTTATCCCCAACCTGGTCTGAGCAAGTAGGCAGATTACTGAGCGTGAGACGAGAAAGGAAGGGTTAAGTAGCTGAGAAGGTAGCAAATAAACTTCACCTGAAGGGGAAGTCTGGAAAGGGAAATTTGGGGAATTTGATGAATGCACAGCCCACACGCAGGCCCCAGCTTGGCAGCAGGCTTAATTGGATTCATGCAAAAATTCACGAGTGAGTCACAGCAACTCCACTGCGCGTCGGCATTTGGCTGGGAAAGGGGGGGCCAGAGCTTCAGACACAGCCTCCACAGCGGCCACGGAGCTGACCTCCTCCGGGCTGGGGCCCCGGCAGAGCAGGCCGTGAACCGCCTCCCCGCTCAGCAAAGCTCGGGCGCCTTCCCAGTGCCGCTGCTCTGCCAAGGTCATCCTCATTGTCACGGGTCAGGGAGTGGCGGGCCCGGGGATTAGACGGGGAAAACGGAGAGTCTCGGTGAGGGTTTAAAATGCACAATTTAAGAAACTAGACTAGGACGTGCGAGCCGGCACCCCCTCCACGGGGCCGTTTGGGGTGTTCGGGCCCCGGCGTCTGCAGGGACCGGGCGGGTCATCAGCACGCGCCATGCGCCAGGCGGGTCTGTCCGCCGGGGGGCGCTGGGCGTTAGAAGCCTCTGGGGTCTGGAGCACGCGATCCACGGAAAGGTGTTAGAATTCAGGGCTCCCGGACAACAGGGTTCGGTGTTTCTGTCTCTCAGGGGGAAGAATTCATCCCGTGATGAAGAGCTTTAAGAATGCTCACTAGATAGGTAGGTGGATAGATGGATGGATGGATGGATGGATGGATAAATAGATAGATGGATAGATAGATACTATGATAGATAGACAATAGATAATCTTTACAGTTTCTCTTCTGAGTATTTCATTACGTCTTATTCCTTAAGATAACATCATTTTGGAACTTGAGCCTAATCTTTACGATGGTCATAGCGTTTTTGCCCTAACAGCTGCTCAAACCCGCTTGACCTCACCTATCACCAAGCAGCTTAGCGTGAGACCAGTGGTCCTTTTTCTGAAGGTGTAAGGCTGTCTTCTGGAGCAACAGGCTCGCCCACTGTCCGGAGCCAGCAGCGCGCTACCTGTCTCTGACTCTCAGCGTGTCCCCTCGCCTGAGGGCCCAGCACAGCACACTGACAGGGTGTCTTGAATGGAAATGTTAATATTGGAACTTACTTCACGAGTTGAGCACAAGCGGGAGCATGAAGTGACGATGGATGAAGCCACGGGATGGGATTTGGGCCAGAGACTTGGAACGGATTGGAAGAAGAAACTAGGAGCAGCCCAAACCGTGACGGATGGCATGCCTGTGCCGACTCGGTGGCTGTGTCATGTGGGCAGTGATACCGCAGACCAATTAGTCCCGAGACAACTGATTAACTCGGCCGCTCTCGTCCCCGGCGCGGTGCACGCCCGTCACGGACCTCATTTGTCTCTTCCCCCGGAGCTGGCGGCGCCCTGCGCGGCTTCTCATAACGCGCGCCGGGCCATCCATCACCGGCCCGCAGTGCCCGCTCCGAGTGACACGCTGCTCCATCCGTCCTCACTCCGCTGCCAGGGCCCGAGCAGTGACAAATAAGGCACGCCGTGCAGAAGGAATTCTGAGTATTTGTTAGCCAATTTTGTGGCCGTGACATGTTGAAATATTTCTTTTGACATGAACTATAGACCAGACAAGTTTTACCTATTTTTTTTTTTTTTGAGTACTAGAATCCCAAATTTGCATACTTTGGAAAAGCGTGCGCAAGACATGGAACATCCTAGATTTATTTCCCGTATTATCGTGGAGTCCGATTCACTACATCAGAATATACCACCAACAATCCATTATTAAACTCTGGCTAAGAAACCACCAGTCCCTGGCCCCCTCAAAGACCTTTAAAACGTTCTAATCCAAAATAAGTTTGCTTTTTTTCCTAAACGTCTGTGAGCGTGCACACCCGCCTGAGCCGATGTGGTCCAGGTGTGCGGCTCTGTGTCCCGCCCGTCCCTTTGTCACCGACGTGCGCCTCCTGTCCCGGTGGTCCTCCCCTGGTTGGGGTACAGCACCCAGAGGCGCTGCCGTGCAGGGGGAGTTCGGCCTTGGGGGCGGGCTCTCTCGGGCACCAGCTTCTGGAAGCACGCGGAACTTGCCACGTCCCGGGGCAGGTGGGGGGGAGGCTCCTGTGATTGCCTCAGTTCAGACATCAAGACCAGGGTGGCCCCTCTCGGCACTGGATTCCGTGGGAGGGGGCAGTGAGTGAGCCATTGCCCCCGCTCCTGTGCTTGCCGTCCCAATGCCCACTGAACTGTCATGCAAGCAGACCCATGTCCACTCCGCGGCGGGTGCACGCCACTCCCGGTGCCCAGGCCCCCTGCCCGCCTGGCTCATTGTTGCCGCCAGGAGGCCCCTGGGCGGGGCGGGCGGGAAGGTGGGAGGGGCGGCATGGGTTGGGTTTGCAGCCGGAAGGGAGTCCCAGTGTAGAAGGCTCCTGTGCTTCCAGCCAGGCCTGCTACTCTGGCACCTGACAGTGATTTTAACTGCCGTTAATCGCCTGTAGCGGGGCTGTGGTGTGATTGGCGTGAGGGTGAGCTTACTGCTCCGCTTTTAACAAAACTAAGCCTCCCTTCGCCAGCAATCCCTCTCCATCCTTGTTTCCCTCCGGCCAGGATGTGTCACTCACCTGGGAACAAAGCGGGTCTCATTTTCCTCCCAGGAAATTGCTCTCAACAGTCCAGGTCCCGTGTAAATTAGAGCAAAGCCAGCCTGGCCTCAGCGAGGATCGGCATCCGCAGACGCCAGCTGCCCCCTCAGGAAGCATTTCCTGGTGCCCAGGCCTTTGGGCGGGGCGGGCGGGGCTGGGGGTGGGCAGCGAGGGGCCAGGGGTGGGCAGCGAGTGGGCAGTGAGGGGCAGTGAGTGGGCAGAGTGGGGCTGGAGGAAGCGGGCAGTGGTTCTGGCACTAAACCCAGTTGGCATCGTTGGTGAGATTCAGCCGCCCCCTAACAATTCTCATGAATGGAGGCATGGGGGATTTTTAAAGTGTCACTGTATTTAAAGTAAAAAATTCTGAGCCAGGACGGAACGTTTTTTCTTCTTGTTTGTGTGGTTTTGATTGCCAATTTTTTACGGTTTTCCTGCAGGTGCTATTTAAGTGGTAGCGATATCTGAGATGGATTATTAAATAGTAATGCTATGTTCCAGCTTCTATAATTCATCACACGCATCGCACAGTTGACAACTGTCATCTCAGACAGCGTTGCGGTCCTCCGAGGGAGGAGGGAGAGCTGGCAGCTGTTCCAGGACGTTGAGCTTAATTACAAACCCTGTTTGCCTCCTCCTGAGTGCTGAGCGCGTCTGCTGGCGACGGCCCGCCATCCGGGGGCCGGGCCACACAGGCTGCACGGTGCACCTCGCTCTCCTGACCAGCCTGGCTGCGTCTCTTAAAGCAGGATTCAGCCAAAACCAGTGTGGCTCAGTGGATAGAGCGTCGGTCTGCGGACTGAAGGGTCCCAGGTTCAATTCCAGTCAAGGGCATGTACCTTGATTGCGGGTGCATACCCAATGGGGGGTGTGCAGGCGGCAGCTGATCGATGTTTCTCTCTCATCGATGTTTCTGACTCCCTATCCCTCTCCCTTCCTCTCTGTAAAAAAAAAATCAATAAAATATATTTAAATAAATAAATAAAATAAAGCAGGATTCAGCCCCTGCCAGTAGTGCAGTAGTTAGCGTGGTCTCATACCCTAGGCTGCAGGTTTGGTCCCCGGGCAGAGCACATACAAGAATCAACCATGAAATGCGTGAATGAGTGGAACAACAAATCAAACACCCTCTCTTTCTCCCTTCTTCTTGCTCTCAAAATTAATAAAGTTTTGAAAAGTAAAGATTCATACTGGTTTGGAAACACATGTCTAAGCACTGAACACATATTTTTAATTGTCATTCAATTTTTATATTCTAAAACATCCCTGAGAGGTTAACCTTTTACACACAAATTTCACAATATTTCTCTTCAAGTAGAAAATTTTAATGTAAAATAATGCATGCTTCCGAGTAAATCATTGTAAGAACAACGCTAAGGGCTATCGGAACATGTTTCATTCTTCCGTGACTCTGTATGTACAGCCCACACGTGAGCTACACCGGAGCCTTATCCCGGCTCTGCTCCCGCCCACTGCAAGCCCAGCCAGGCATCTTCTCTCTCAGCTCCCTCCTCCTCTCTCCCTCCTCTTCTCTCCCCCCTCCTCTCTCCCTCCTCCTGAGCCCGCATTCTGTGAGACGGGCAGGGCTCAGGCGCCACCAGCCTCAGCTCGCTGGGCCCAGAGCCGGGCCTGGAGTTCTGGAGCGTGTGCTCTGATTGGAGTTGCAAAGGGGGGTGATGAGCAGAGGACCTTTTAAATGTCAGTTCCAACCCCCCTGCTCCCCTTTCTTCATTGTTACTCAGGGCGCTCCTGCGAGGCTGCTTTCACACACAGAGAAAGACAAGCAGAGGGGTTCCTGCAAAGGGTGGGCGGCCACAACCGAAGCCTGGCGTGTGCTGCTCAGTGGTTGAGCATCAACCCATGAACCACCAGGAGGTCACGGTTCGATTCCCAGTCAGGCACATGCAAGGGTTGCAGGCTCAATCCCCAGCAGGGGGCGTGCAGGAGGCACCGGTCAATGATGATTCCATGTCTCTCTACCTCTCCCTTTCTCTCTGAGATCAATACAGACATTTATTTTTAAAGGAGCCCAGTAGGAAAGGACGCCTCCCCCCCCCCTTCCGCAGAGCGGGGAGAGGTCACTGCTGTGGGGGGGGGGGGCGCTTTGCTCTTTCCATGTCCTTAGTACTGGAAGCCGGGTTGCAGCTTGTTGGTGCTTCGAGTCCTCTCCTCCGAAGCCAGCCATGCAAACCCGGCGGAGGGGGTGGGGCTGAGGGCCCTGCCGGCAAGTGGGGGAACGCCCCGAGGCCATTGGTCCCCAGAATTGCTCCCCAAATGGAAAGGAAAGAATAACAGAACAGCACAGCGCAGAACAGGAGGAGCTTTCTTCTATGCAAGTCCTCTCTGCAGAAGCAGAGGACCGCGGGAGGGAGGTAGCACCCCCACACCCCCAGCATGCACACACACCCCCAGCATGCACACACACACACCCAGCATGCACACACACCCCCAGCATGCACACACACACCCCAGCATGCACACACACCCCAGCATGCACACACACCCCAGCATGCACACACACCCCCAGCATGCACACACATCCAGCGCGCATGCGTGCACACACACACACCCACCGGCACACACACACTTGGCACACACACACACACACACACACACACGCACCCCAGGTCTCTAAAGGGAGAGCTGGGAGGGCCCCCCGAAGCAGCGTCCAGATGGCGCAGCTCACCTGCCATCTTGCTCCCCCCCCATGTTCTTTGTGGGCCCCGCTGAGCCCCTGCAGGCGGCCCCGTGGAGAGCTGTCTCCCGGTGACGACAAACCGGCTGATCTCAGCCCTCCCCGGAAGCAGCGTGGGGGCGGGCGGAGAGGGAAATGCCACGCTGCTCCTGGGGTCCCACGGGGCTGCACGTGGGAAAGACGTGTTTCACTCTGGCATTGACTTTCATTCCTCTCTAAGGGCTGCTTGCCGTCGGGGTGGAGACGCTCAGTTGCTGTAAGTTTCCTCCTTCTAGGTAGTTTAAGCGCCACAGATCTCATGCTGTTATGCAAAGAAGTGGGTATTAATTTTAAGTATGTTTTTATTGATTTCAGAGAGGAGGGAGAGAGAGAAACATCAGTGATGAGAAAGAATCATGGATTGGCTGCCTCCTGCACGCCCCCTACTGGGGATAGAGCCCACAATCTGGGCCTGTGTCCTGACTAACAATTGAACCGTGACCTCCAGGTTAATAGGCTGATACATAATCTCTGAGCCACATGGGCATGCTATTAATTTTTAATAAAAAAAAAACTTGAATTATGTAGTGAGTAAGGACTGGATTACTTAAGAGTGTGCTTAAGAGAATAATAATCTGCCAAAACCGGTTTGGCTCAGTGGAAGAGCGTTGGTCTGCGGACTGAAAGGTCCCGGGTTCGATTCTGGTCAAGGGCATGTACCTGGGTTGCGGGCACATCCCCGGTAGGGGGTGTGCAAGAGGCAGCTGGTCGATGTTTCTCTCTCATCGACGTTTCTAGCTCTCTATCTCTCTCCCTTCCTCTCTGTAAAAAAATCAATAAAAATATATTTAAAAAAAAAAAGATAGAGAGAATAATAATCTGTTGGCCTCATGACTTTGCTACCATTCTTCCATGCTTGACCACAAGATCGGCAGTTCCACGTGGTCTGACCACGGTTGATAGTCCCACTCAGAGCAGCCTGGGCTGTGGCGGGGTTACAGTTCCCGGAAGGGAGGAGTGGACGGGAGGCCACAGAGTGACGTGTTACTTCGTCAGAGCAATGATCACCTTCATCGATGAGACAGAACAGGGGCGGGGCGGGGAAATGAGGATTTACTATAATAATGCACCTGGGAGGCGAGGCGCAGGTAAATGGAAAGGAAAGGAGCCCGAAGCAAGGCCCGATGGCCGAGGGCACGGGGAAGACGAGGCATGGGAGACTGTTCAGACCCCGCTCAGATGTGGTCGGCCATCACCGCATCTCTACAGAGAGCAGGCTCCCACTCCACGTGTGTTCGCCAAGCCGGCGAGACTCCACAGTCAACTCTGTGAACCCCTCCCGCAGGCCTCGCTGCTGCCCCTCACGCCTGCAGCCGGGGCGGGGTCCGTGCGCCCATCGCAGAGAGAACAGAGAGGGGTCAAGCCCTGGTGACCAGCCACTTGAACAAGGCCTGTCTGCTCTACCCATTCCCACGCCTGGCGTCCGGAACGTGCATCCTTGCAATCCTCGAGGTTTCATGCCCAGCGTCCTGCAGGCTCAGGCTCCTCTGTGAAGCAGTCCGCGTGTTAGAGGTGCTGTTACCGGTACCACTTCCGACAGGCGCTCTTCCATTTCCAGCCAAGGTTCACTTACCCTTGTTTTCTCCCTGTAGATACTTCAGGGGAGATTTGCCTTTTCCCTTTTCTGATAATGGTTGCAAGTTAGCCTTATTTTTTTTTACACCCAATTCCTTGATTAGTATTAGATACTTTTCTAGTGGAAAATGATATACACTTTTGTAAGATAAATTATATAACTAATTAATGAGGGAATCAGCAGGTTGGCAAAACTAGTTTAAAAAGGATATGAAGTCCTAGCTGGTTTGGCTCAGTGGATAGTGTCGGCCTGTGGACTAAAAGGTGCCAGGTTCAATTCTGGCCAAGGGCACATACCGGGGTTGCGGGCTCGATCCCCAGTAGGGGGCGTGCAGGAGGCAGCCGATCAATGATTTTCTCTCATCATTGATGTCTCTCTCTCTCTCCCTCTCCCTTCCTGCCCGAAGTCAATAAAATATATATATTTTTAAAAGGATATGAAATAGCAATTTGATATAGGCAGAGATCAGTTCGGAATATGAAAATAATGTTGGTAGTTATGGATACCACACTGGCTGATACCCAATAGAGTAATGAAACTGACCTTAGCATTATCCTTTCCACCTGACAAAAATAGAAATCATCTCACTTTATATTTTAAATAGGAGCCCTGGTTCCAATGTTCAGGGGTGAAACGGCTGGGCCCAATGAGCAGAAGCACATCCACCCAAACAGTCACCTTCCCGAGAGCCAGAGCACAGGTGCGGGCCCTGCCTCGCGAGGCGTCACAGGCCACTTACCATCTTATTTCCTTACTTCCGGTTTAAATGTTTCTTCTTAATAGTAATGTCATCTATTTTTGACATTAAAATAACTCCTCCGGCAACTTGCACACCGTGGTAGAAGTATTTTACAATATATTTTACAGCCTCAAACCGTGCCCCTTGTCAGCTCGTCATTCCCACTTTAATGTCACGATTAGCGGGCGGCCGGATTGAAACATGTCCTTTGTTACCCGACAATCCCGGGGCCCTTCACGGGAGGCAGTCCCGATAGACTTCTTGAGCATCGGGGTTGACACATGACATCAAATGGTGAGTCCGGGGCAGGGCGGCTGTCTGATCTTAATGGGCAGCGACCGCCCGCTGAAACTCCTGCTACAAGGAACTTGACATTTGCAATGATAACAATACCAGCTTATTTAATGTACTTATTGCATTTGCTTCTACACGGTAGGAGGCCGTGTTTGCTAGCGTATGAACTGGCCCTCTGGGTCCCGCTTTGTAACAGCCTAAACGGAGCTTGGGACGTGTCAGGAGTGACAGCGCCGGGAGCTGGGCCGCGTCCCTGGTCAGCCTCCCCACGCAGAGGTTGAGAGTTAGCGTTTAGCTGGATGAGCCCACCTGAGCAGCCGTACCTGACTCAGGTCAGCCGCAGCATCGTGGCCTCGGAGGGAGAGAGGGAGAAGGGAGGGAGGGAAGGAGGGAGGGAGGAGGGAGGGCGGGCTCCTGGGCCTGGTTACTGTGGGAGAGTAAGTGGGTGCATCTCCGACCCTCATTTGGATCACCTCGTCTAGGAACTACCAGCACAAAACAAAGCTTACAGCGTCCTGAAAACCCCACGACTTTGGGTCCACGTTCTACGGTTCTGCCGGTCCCCCTGGCAGAGGCAGCGACAGTGGCAGAAATGTAACTGGAAGGAGGGGCCTGGTCACGTGTGTGGCCTGCAATGCGGATGGGCAGGGTGCAGGGGAAGGATGGAAAGGCGAAGACAGACTCCATCTTTCCAGGCGATGGAGTGAGCCAGGCGCGGAGAGGCCCGGCAGGCCTTTCAGGGGAGGGGGGACGGGCTCACAGACAAGGGCAGGCTCTGCAGGGAGGGAGACTCGGGGGCAGAGCCGCTCACCTGCCTTTCCTGAAGGAGGGGACATGCGAGGCGGCCCAGGAAGCCCGCCCACACCCCTGTGTGAACACACACCCTCCTCCCCTGCGTGTCAGTGTCTCCTTCACAGTGCCTCCGCTCCCCGGTAGCAGTTTTCTTCTTGACCACTGGAAACAGGGCTGGAGCCGGACAGGGTGCTCAGGGGCTGAGCATCCCCCTATGAACCAGGAGGTCGGGTTGGGTTCCGGGTCAGGGCACATGCACGGTTTGCTGGCTCAGTCCCCAGTGTGGGGCGTGCAGGAGGCAGCCGATCCAAGAATCTCTCAGCATGGATGTTTCTGTCTCTCTCTCCCTCTCCCTCCCTGCTCTCTGAAATCAATAAAAACACCCTTTAAAGAGAGAGGTAGTGCTACGAAGTAGGGTTTATCATCCTTGCTTTACAGGAGAGAGAACCGCACACAGGCACGAGTATTTCTCAAGGTCACGGGCAGCCGGTGACAGACACGGGGTTTGAGCGGGTGCGTTTCACTCCAAAGCTATGCTCCGGCCCCTCCTGTGGGTTTGTGCAGAACCACGTGGCTTTTCAAAGTGTTTGTACTGGCAGGAGCAGAAGATCCCGGAGGAGAGAAGCCCAGTTTTCAGCACGGGCTCAGGTCACAGCGGGCTCTTTTTTTTTTTTTTTAATCTTCAGCCAAGGATATGTTTTTTATTGATTTGAAGGGACAGGGAGAAACATAGATGTGAGAGAGAAACATCAATCAGTTCCCTCCCATTTGTGCCCCGACCGGAAATGGAAACCAAAGCCTAGCTGGGTACCCTGACTGGGAATCGAACCCACAATCTTTGGGTGCCCGGGAGAACGCTCCCAGTGACTGAGCCACCTGGCCGGGGCCCTGGGGCTTTTTATGCCGAGGTCAGCGACACTGGCTTTGCAAGCTCCTGGCTCAGAGCTCCGTGCTCCCTCAGAGGCATTCCTGTTATAATATTATCATTCTGCTTCCTTCGGAATGCACTCACCCTAACAAACCGCATGAGCATTTAATTCACTGTTTACCACACGGAATGCCAAGTCACACGTCCTGTCACAGGAAGCATCAGCACCGAGGGCACCTGGTGAAACGCAGGATGCGGCCGCGTAATTGAAAAAGGCCTTGCATTCGTGCAGCGGCCCGCGGGCTCCAGTCTGTTATCTCTGGATGCTGAGCGGCTTTGACAGCCGGATGCACAAATGAGCCCCGCAGGGCCTCAGCCAGGAGCTCCCAGGCACGGCCTCCCTGGGCCCGGAGTCCTAGTTCATGTCAGAGCCGCGCTCCCCGCCCGCGCTGACCCGAGGGCTGCCGTGGCGGGGAGTCTTTCTGAAACAGAAGCACACGTGAAGGCTACTGTGTGGACCCAAATGCTTCATTTTCCTGGCATCGGCATGGATTTTAACGTGCCCTAGCATCCATTCTCTACTCATTCATGTCCCCTGGCAGCCACAGGGGAGGAGGGTGTGGCTCCCCAGGAGGACGGGGCCTGCAGAGAGCCCCTGCCAGCAGAGCTCCCGGGGGAACCTCAGGGTCACCAGCCAGGCGTGGGCAGACATGGGCAGACGTGGGCAGATGTGGGCAGATGTGGGCAGACGTGGGCAGATGTGGGCAGCTGCAGGAAGGCCTGCAGGGGTGAGGTGGGGAAGGGGGTGGGGGGTCTGAATCCAATTGCAGCTGAATCCAATTGCAGAGGACAGTTACAGAGATCAGCTGAGCCCAGTGGGAGATTTATTTAGGGACTGTGAGCAAGATAGTTGAGTTAGCATTTATTTGGCCTTGAGGGCAGAGGAGAGAAATCACACCCGCTGTCATTCCCACCCTCGTCTCTGTCAGCACAGGGAGTAGGGGAGGGCATGCCCAGCCAAGGTCACTTCCCGCTCACAACCCTGGACCTTTCCCAGGTCCCATGCAGGGAGGGCTCCTGCCGGGCCCTGGGAGCCCCTGGGGGATAGAGTGCCCTGGACCATGCAGCCAGAGCTGGTGGCGCCCCCTAGCTTCAGAGCTCGCCCATACAGTGGCCTTCAAATGCAGACTTTTTCAACACCATGTGGTCACTCAAACTTTGAGGCCAGACACAGTGCAGGAAGAACAGAACATGGGCACATCCTCGTGGTCATAGCCTCCGTCAGCAGGGCCTTCCGTGGGCCTTGACCTGTCGGGGCACTCAGAACAGGAAACTACGTGGGACGGAATCTGGTTTTGTGAGAAGACATTACAAGACGTGCTGAGTGTGTGTGTGGGGGGGGGGCGGGGGGGCTGGAAGAGGAGATGTGGGTGCTCAGAGGGGGTGGGTGCAGTGCGGCCTCAGGGAGGACTGCGGTTCATCAGAGCTATGAAGGGTACGCCCCAATTTCCAGACACGTGAAGACCAGAGGTGACCTTTGCATCCAGGACCCCCAAAACCACACACAGAAGGGTATTTCTGTGTGTATATGTGTTGTATGTCTGTGTCTGTCGTTTGTATATGTGTGTGTGGAGGGTCCATAAAGTACTTAAATTTCGATTCTCGTACTAACATTTTGTAAGTACTGAGTATTCCATTTCTTGCATTTTAACTCCCTCGTGGGAAGTACGTGCCATTGTCTGAGGATAAAGCACTGGGAAGGCCACGGCACTGCCCACTCCCTCTCTGCCATGTGGACGAAGCTAGCCCGCCCCATGCTGCTGAGCTACAGGGAGACCGAGCCACGCACTGTGGCAGTTCTGTCCGTGGGAAGCCCTGCACAGTGATGGCATCTATGCAGACCTAGCATCGGGCCATCTGGTATACCACCAGCGGCTGCACGGCCCGCTGTTGACCCAGTATGCCCCTGTTTGTCACCTGAGCCGCTATCACAGGCCTCAGCTCCGGTTCCTTCCCTTCTGCTCCTCTCTGAAGGTGTGTGACCGCGAGCAGGGGACACTTTTCTTGGCAAAGGACATGTACCAGTGGCATTACCACTCTGTAACACTGTCCACAAGGGAAGCTTGGGCTAGGAAATCTGCCTGCAGTTTCTCCCAGACTTTCTTTGTCCAGATCCCAGTGAAAATTCCTCATTCACTGAAGCAAAGCTGCTACCTATTTTAGCATCTAAAGTTCTGGTAATGAGGTTCTGCTCGGCTGTTAATGGGAGGCCAGCGAGGGCAACTATGAAAGGTCAGGAACGCGCTGTTCTTTAGCGCACAAGCAGGAGACACAGTGCCTAAGAGCCAGTCTATTTACTCAGCCAACACAAAGCAACGCTGCTCCTGGTTAATGAGTTGTAAGCTCTACAAATGGCTAAATTCATCTTAGTTACCCAGCCAAATTTCCCTTAGAAGAAAACTAATCTTGCAGAGGCATTCAATTACAAATGGAAGCTCAGAGGAAGTGGTTATTATACCTCAACGTCGTTCAGCCATTGGAACCATTGGTTTTCAAAATAGCTTACTGTTACCCCGAATAGCCACAGCAATCCTGAGAAAGAAGAGTAAAGTAGGAGGGATCTCAATACCAGACTTCAAGCTGTATTACAAAGCCACTGTTCTCAAAACAGCCTGGTACTGGCACAAGAACAGACATATAGATCAATGGAATAGAATCGAGAACCCAGATATCAACCCAAATCACTATGATCAATTAATATTTGACAAAAGAGGCATGAATACATAATGGAGTCAAGACAGTCTCTTCAATAAATGGTGTTGGGAAAATTGGACAGATACATGCAAAAGAATGAAACTAGATCACCAACTTACACCATACACAAAAATAAACTCAAATTGGATATAGGACTTAAACATAAGACGGGAAACCATAAAAATACTAGAGGCATTCACAGGCAGCAAAATCTCAGACATATACCAAAAGAACTTCACTGATACTGCCCCTAGGGCAATGGAAGCTAAAGAGAAAATAAACAAATGGGACTACGTTAAAAAAAAAAAAAAAAAAAAAAAAAAAAAAAAGCCCACTGTATGGGAGAACGTATTTGCAAATGTTATCACAGATAAAGGTTTAATCTCCAACATCTATAGACAGCTTATACAACTAAATAAAAGGAAAATGAATTATCCAATTAAAAAATGGGCAATGGACCTAAATAGAATATTTTTAAAAGAAGACAGAAGGAAGGCCAAGAGGCACATGAAAACATGCTCAAAGTCACTAATTATCCAAGAGATGCAAATCAAAACAACAATGCGGTACCATCTCACACCTGTCAGAATAGCCAACATCAACAAATCAACAAATGACAAGTGTTGGCGAGATTGCAGAGAAAAAGGAACCCTCGTGCACTGTTGGTGGGAATGCAGACTGGTGCAACCACTGTGGAGAACAGTATGGAGTTTCCTCAAAAAACTGAAAATGGAACTCCCATTTGACCCAGTAATCCCACTCCTAGGAATATATCCCAAGAAACTAGAAACGCCAATCAGAAAGGATATATGCACCCCTATGTTCATAGCAGCACAATTTACAATAGCTAGTATTTGGAAACAGCCTAGGTGCCCTTCAGCAGATGATTGGATCCAAAAACCATGGTACATCTACACAATGGAATACTATGCTGCCGTAAAAAAGAAGGAATTCTCATCATTTTCAGCAACCTGGATAGAATTGGAGAGCATCATGCTGAGTGAAATAAGCCAGTCAATGAAAGAGAGACACCACATGACCTCACTCATTTATGGATATTAAAGAACATTATAAACTGATGAACCAAAAGATAGATATAAAGACAGTAAAGCAACAAACAGACTGTCAAATTACAGCGGGGAGGGTAGGGAGATCTGGGGGAGATAAGAGATCAACCGAAGGACTTGTATACATGCATATAAGTACAACCAATGGACACAAAACTCTGGGGAGGGAGGGTATGTATGGGGGGGGGTAATGTTAAAATATATACGCAGATAATAATTTAATAAAAAAATAAATAATAAATAAAACAAAATAGCCTACTGTTTTTAAAAATTGCTGATACTATTACTTCAAAATACAGGGTCTCCCCAAAAATGTATATACACACTTTGAATAATTTTAAAAGCAGTGTTTATCCAAATACATTTCATGTTCAAAATGTAGTAGAATCTGCAGGCGGTGTGTATACATTTTGGGGGGTCGCCATGTACACTGTTGCCGTTATCCAAGTGTCATTAGCTGTCGTGAGGTGAGTGTGCCTCCTCCTGCCCAGCTGGTGTGGCTCAGTGGTTGAGCATTGATGCAGCAACCAAGAGGTCATTGGTTTTGATGCCTGGTCAGAGCATACGCTGGGGTTGCAAGCTCAGTTCCTGTTGGGGGGTGTGCACGAGGCAGCCAATTGATGATGTTCGTCTCTCACCAATGTTTCTTTCTCTCTCTCTCCCTCTTCCTTCCTCTCTCTAAAAATTAACAGAAACATATTTTAAAAATAAATAAGTAAATTAGTGTACCTTCTCCTGATGGGGCCAGCCTCTCGTAGATCTATTAGTCATGCCTGGTGCTGGATAAGGGAACTGGCCTGGGAAAATACTCCTCACAGAGGTGTGTGGTTTATGTTCGGACAATTGCCTGCTTTCCCAGGAGTGAGCAGCCAAATAAACAAAATCAGCATATCTAAGAAACATATAAGAAACCTTTCCTATTGCCCAGGCAGTCTCTCAGGCCATAGCTTTTTGCTTCTTTCTAAATGATTCTTAAACACTGTGATAAAAATCAAATGGCATGGGCTTTCGTATCAGCTGGACCAGGTTCCAAATTCTCCTCCTTAAACTTCCTCAGCCGTGACTTTTATTCTTAAAACTGGGGGTGTTGTGCTTCAGAGCTGTGGGGCCTCCGTGTGAAGCCTGAGGAAGCCTAGCCCGTGAATGGAGCGCGGTGGGCGCTCAGGAGACCGGCGTCTCCGCCCACAGGGCGGGCTCAGGACCCGCCGGGGTATCTGGCCCAGGGACTGGCATGCACACAGGCCCTTATCCCTCCCTCCACGCCCCGTGCCCGGCGCCGTCTGCTCAGCGGCACCCAGGAGCCAGGCTGGGGTGTTAGCACGGTTCATGGGCTGTTCTTCCAGGACAGGAGGCCTGTAGGGCCCGTGGTGGCCACCAGTGCCCCTGCCATCCCCACGGCCAGCGGCGCCGTCCCGTCCGGAAGCGCTGACTCAGCGGCTCTGTTCCATCGCCTCCAGGGGCGACCGGAGCACAAAGCGAGCTGCTGCAGAGAGAAATGAAAGCCGGTTTCGCTTTGGTTTGGGCACCACTTTCCCTTTTGTAGCTTACTTCCCCAAGAAACACATGTAAATAAATTTACTTAACGCCTTCCCCCTGCCCCCCGCCCCTCACCCCCCATTACAGTAACCATGACGTCGTCTGCATGGGGTAAAGAGGACCCTCAGCACCTGCTGATTGGTCAGGGAGTGCAGCTTAGGGGCCTGCAATTGCCTCTGGGTTCCCAGGAAATAAATGACGAGACGAAGATGGGCATTGCAGAAAGGCCTTCAGCTTCCGATCCTGTGCTCCGGCCGGTGGCCTTCAGGTGCATTTGTGTAAAACGCTAGGCCGGTGGTCAGCAAACTCATTAGTCAGCAGAGCAGCAAACCAACCGCCGTGGACAGCAGCGGGGACAGCGTCCCGGCCACGTGGCCTCCCTGTCACCGGCGCTGGCCCTGCAGCGGGAGCAGCAGCAAGCAGGCGGCCGGGCTCTGTCCGAAGCCGCCGAGTGAGGCAGAAAGGAGGGAACTAAAGACACAGCCTTCTCATCCCAGTGAAACCAGGTGTTAGCTTATTTATATGGGGGGGGGCCTTTTTAATGGAGACAAATACCTATATTTCAAGAGTGAAAGCCCCCAAAGAGCAGATGGGCATTTGATGATAAAGCGGGAAGCTGAGTTGCGTGTATTCCTCACGAATGTCAAGCCCACGGCGCCCAGGGGAGGAAGCGGGCCCTTTGAGGCCCAGCCGCCCCCTGGGTGGGGAGGACGCTGTCTCCCGGGGCAGTGCCTCCTGGGAAAGACCCTCCACGTGGCCCACGAGGCCTCGGTCTCTCCCAGGCCCGGGAGCGGGAGCTCTGCCCCTGGGCTGGGCGTGCTGACGGCGCGGACCCTGAGCAAGCCGCTCGGTCCCAGGGCAGCACTGCCGTCCGCACAAGAACCTGTATCCCAAGAGCCCTGAGAAGAGGCTGGGGAGAGTGGGCGGGCCTGTATGTTCTATCACCACACGTACTGTCTGTAATAAAGCTCATGGATGCGCACATATTACACACGCATTTTCAGGCGTCTTTACCTCCTGGGTAGTACTGAATGATGACGGGGCCTTTGCTCATTTCTTTAAAGTCCAGCCAAGAACAGCGCGAGTCAGGGAGGAAGGCGGCCAGGCCCCTGAGGCTGCGCAGGGAGAACACGGATTCCCGCGCAGGGAGACTCAGCACTGAGCGGGTAAAGCCAGGCCGCCTCGAGGTTATGGGGTTTCATAGAGAGAAACAGAGCTTTCGTATGAAAGCAGTGACTCGGAATTGCAGCTTCAGCATAGAAACCAGATTGAATTAAAACGGCACAAAGAGGCTTTAAATGGGGCTTCGAATTGTCTGTGCAGGGCACGGGGGGGGGGGGGGGGGGGCAGGGCACAGAGCGGGGGAGGGGTGTGTGGGCAGAACAGCCAAAAGGATGGACAGCCTCCGGGGGCTGCTGGCTGACTAGGGCCGCTTCACGTCAGTGGGAACAGTTTTTGTAGAAAAGGCATTATAGTGAGGAGCAAGGAAAATGTTCCTAGAACAGTGTTTGCAGTGGGGCTAGAAGGGGCCTCGCCGGGCCCCTGGCCACGTGTTTGGGCATATATCTGCGCTTTCTCCTGTTTTTCCTCAGTGCTTTAAATACTCTCCAAATTGGTCTAGTTCATCTGGCAGAATCTGCTTCTATTCCCAAAGGAAGAAAGGTAAAATTGAGAAGAAAAAAAAGTAAAAGTTTGGGTAGGATAGATTTTCATTTCTATTCAATTTTTACTCTAACAGAATCATACTGCAGTTATTTTAAATGCCTGAGAGTTAACCTCCTTTCCCCAAATTATTTCAATGCTTCACCTTTACTTTCTTAAATGTTATAACCAATCATTATAATATTTTGAGCTCTAGAAATGTGCTTTACATGTTTAATATAGCAAATCCTTAAGTGTAGTTGCTGTCTCCTGTACGCCCCCACCCAGGGATCTAGTCCACAGCCCGGGCATGTGCCCTGACTGGGAATCAAACCCGGGACTCGAACCCGGGAACTTCAGTGCACACGAATGAGCCTGCACCCTGTAAACTTACCCTTTGGGAACCAGAGAGAAACGAAGAAAGAAAGCACGTTCGGGGATTTGACTTTTCCTAAGGGGAGGGGGATCTGTCTCGTCAGCGGTGACGTGAGGGACAGGAGCAGCAGCATGCCCGTGGAGCTGCTTTCTGGAGCACCGCCAGGGTAACCGGGAAACGTTTCTGGAGCTTTCCTTGGGGAGTTAGCGGGCACAGTGCGGAGTGACTCATTGCTGGGACGGGTCGCAGGCCCTCTGTGGTCCATCTAACTGTCCCGTTCCTCCGTGCGGCCGCCGTTCCCGCGCCGGGGTCCGGCCTCGCGGTGGTTGGGGCTCCAGCCCTTCCCCTGGGATGTGGCCTGTGATGCCCTGGAGGCTGGACGTGGTGCCAGGCCCCGGAGCTCACACACTGCAGCACACGAGCACATAGGCCTCTGACACACTAATGCTGTCCGTCCCCTCATTGTCTTCCTTGGAAAACGTGAACCTGACTCTAACAGAACATCAGAACTATGCACATCGCACTCCCAACGTGGCCGAGAAAGCAAATGGCTTTTTAAAAGCAGGCATCGCCGATGAAGAAGTCAGACGGGTTCTGTGTCCCCTCCCCCTCTGTCTGGACCGTCTGCTGGGGGGCTGCCGCATACGGGGACGTGGTGGCTGAGACACGGCATCGGTTTGCCCGCCGCCTCCGCTCCTGCCTGCGGACCGCGCCTCGGTCTGTCCTCCCCTGGCAGAGAGACACCCCCTCTCTCTCTTCCTCTTCCCTGAAGCCATTATGCCCCCCTGGTGGTCACCCCAGCAGGGGGCGTGTGGGAGGCAGCCGATCAGTGACTCTGTCATCAACCTCATGCCTTTTTCTCCTCTCCCTCCCAAGGAGCCAGCACTCGGGGGTCAGGGCTTCAACTCACAAATTTGGGAGACATTATTCAGCCTATAGCATGTTCTCTCTTTCTCTCCCCCCCCCCTTTTCTCTCCCAATCAGTTGCTCTAAATACAAAGCCAGCTTGTGAAGGAGCGCACAGCCCTGTGAACTGTGCGTGTTTGCAAGGTGCGCGCTGCCCAGCGGCGAAGGGCGTTCCCGCCGCTGACAAGACGGATGGCCTCGCTGGCGGCAGGGCCGAAGGCACTGGCCGAGACGCCCAAGTCCCGCAGAGAATATTTCACTTCAGATGAAAGCCCCTGCCAGAGCACTGTGCCCTTGTTTTTGTTTTTTGGCTCTTTTCATTATAATCTTCACTAAATCGCAAAGCTGTCAAAAATTTAATTTGAAAGCTCATCATTTATCAGCGTGGTCTCTCCAAGGTCAGTTCCTTCTCCGCTGCTGCCCCCACCCAGCAAAGCAGTTACTCACGCTGACAGGCTGCTGCTGGGTGCCAGGCCGGGGACTGCCAGGCCGGGACCCAACAGCCAGTGGTGCTCGGGGGTTGAATGTCAACATATGAACCAGGTCAGGGTTCAATTAATTCCGGGTCAGGGCTCATGCCTGGGTTGTGGGCTCACTCCCCAGGAGGGGGCGTGCAGGAGGCAGCCATTTAGTGATTCTCATCATTGATGTTTCTCTCTCTCTCCCTTTCCCTTCCTCTCTGAAAGCAATAAAAATATAATGCAATGTTTTAAAAAAGAAGCCAGGGCCTGGGTTCTGTTCTGGTCCCATCACTAAGATTGTGACCAATGTGGACAAACACCTGCTGACTGGCTTTCCAGCTCTCTGGCATGGCTGACCACTTAGGGTTCTCAGCAGTCCCACCTGACCCTAACCCTGACCCTGACCCTGACCCTGACCCTGACCCTAACCCTAACTCCCGGGAGAGGGCCGTGAGGCCGTGGACAGAGGGTGTGATGGCACCGAGCGTTCTCAGTGCCTTTGTCTACGCCACGCAGGCCTTTCACTCCGTCACTTGTCACCGTTCACTGGGTGCTACCTGCTTGCTGGGCAGGGATCCTCTAATCCAGCTGCCACGTGAGTGGATGTGTCTGTGCCGGCTGCCTGGGGTGAGGACGTGGGGAGAGGGGATTGAGACAAAAAGGGCACACGTACATGAGCAAGATGATTTCTGAGACTCGTCAGTACTCTGATGAAAAAGGATTCCAGATTCTGTGGGAGAGAGAACCAGGGACCGGGCACACCTGGGGGGACACGGCCTCTGGATGGAGAGCCACACGGCACCCGCTGGCCAGTTGTAATGGCTGCCAGCAGTGCATGCTGGAATGATTTTAAACTTAGTAAACTGTATTCTCCGGAAGAGGAGTTGGCTTAAAGATAAGAAACCTAAGTAAACACCATTATTTTATGAATAAGAAATGTACTTAAAAGTTCTTAGGAATGCTCTTTAAAATACATTTTTATTTTTATTACTCGAGAAGAAGTAGACAGAAAAACTCTAAATCTGCAAGTAATTCTAAGCCTTTCCCGGAGTGAAATACTGAGCTGACTGCAGCAATATCTGGGAATAGGAGGGACAATGCTGGACCTTTAGCAAGGCCAGTAAAAAACAACCACTTTGGGAAAATATCCCAAACTATTCAATGGGCAATGTGGGGGCGGAGCCCTCAAGCCACCCTTAGCAAAGGCTTTAGAAAGCAGGAAAAACTTCTCACCAACACGAAGCCGGAAATAACAAAAACGCAGTAGAGAAGACTCCGTTATGGAGCAGGTTTAATTTGGCTCATTCCCCGGAAAGAAAGGAAAGCATTTAGGTTTGGATTCAGCATGCTGTGTGCAGTGCCCATCTCGTTATCTCACCCACTTGAAGTTTAAATTATGCCATTATGGTGCCATTTAAATTTGGAGGAAAAAAAAGTACCTGCTTTCAAACCTGAAATGGAACCTAGAAAATGAGCAGGCTCCCCTCTAACGGCTGGAATTTGTAATCCCCCGCGTCCTTTCTCGACGTTCCTGTCAATAAGCAAGAGCGAACTTCAGAGAGCAGGGGAGGGAAGTGAGGGGGCCTCTGTGAGAGGGAGTGACTTTCACAGCACGTGACTCTGGTGCTTGCAACCTGCTTCCACTGTTGGTCTGTTTATCCGGGTCCCTCACATTGACAATGTTCCTTTCCGCCTGTGATTGCAAATCTGTCTCCTCCCAAACACAGTGTTTTTCATGGATCAAGATGGTGCCAGGCCGGCCGAGTGGCTCCATGGTTGAGTGTCAACCCTTGAACCAGGACGTCACAGTTCAATTCCTGGTCAGGTCACATGCTCAGGTTGAGGCTCGATCCCCAGTAGGGGGCGTGCAGGAGGCAGCCAATCAGTGATTCTCTCTCATCACTGATATTCTCTCTTTCCCTCTCCCTTCCTCTTTGAAAGCAACAAATATATATATATATATATATACATATATATATATATATATATATATGTATGTGTGTGTGTGTGTGTGTGTGTGTGTGTGTGTGTGTATATATATATATATATATATATATATATATATATATATATATATATATATATTTTTTTTTTTTTTTTTTTTTTAAGTTGGTGCCAGGACCCATACTGGCACTGAATAGACCAGGCCTTTTTCTATGTAGGTCATTTTCCTAAAATACCAGTTTGGATTAAGAGATGCTGAGCACATTAGCTCTTTAGCAGTCCACACAAGATCATGAAGATGTTCTGTTTGCTTCCAGAAATTATATACTTTTAACTGCCACATTTAGTTCTACGATCAATTGCGTATTAATTTTTGCATGAGTAATGAAGTAAGAATCAAAGTTCTTTCTTGCCTATGGATTTCCTGTTGCTACAGTGCCGAATCCTAAAAAAACTTTTTATTCTCCAGTGAACTGCCGGTTCCTTTGTCAAGATGAATTTTTCACTCGTTTGTGGTTTCTGGAAGTTTCTGTTCCATTGATCTGTTTGTCCCTTTTTATATGAACACCACACTCTTCATTACTATAGATTCATTAGTCTTGACATCAGTTGATGTTAGCCCTCTAACTTGGTTGTACATATTCTATCTCATTTATATTTTAGAATCACTTTTTTTTAATTTCTAAAATCAACCAGCCAGTCCTGCTGGGATTTAGATTAGGATTGCAATAAATCTACTTGGAGAGAATCAGCATAAACACAATCTCCCTCTCTCTATTTATTTGAGTCATCTTTATTCTGTCTCATGTTCTTTGGTTCCAGTGCACAGGGATTTCCCATCTTTTCTCAAGCTCATTTTAAATATTTCATATTTTTAATGATATGATAAATGGTATTTTTAAGCTTTTAATTTCCAACTATTTGTTGATAGTATGTAGAAAAACAATCAATTTTATATATTGAGTTTATATTTTCCAACTTGGCTAAATTCACTTGTTATTTCCAGGGGCTTTTTGTAGATTCCATAGTATTTTCTACATGGACAGTCATGTCGTCTTTGGGTGTGTTTCATTTCTTTGTTTGGACTTACTGCGTTGGCCACAACCATCGGTACAATGTTGAACAGCGGTGGCAAGAACAGACCTCCTTATGCTGTTCCTGTGTTAGCCACACCGTTCCGCTAAGGATGCTGCGAGTTATAAGTGGTTTGTGACCCTTTTCATCAGGTTGGGGAACTCATGTCTCTTCCTAATCTGCTGAGAAATGTTTGGCAGACGTGGATATTATATACTTGTCAAATGCCTTTTTTTGTCTCTTACTATAATCTTAATTTTTTTCGTTTGTTAATATGGTTAATACAATGAGTGACTTTTTATTTTTTTTTTTTAGATGGATCTTTTTTTTTAATATATTTTATTGATTTTTTACAGAGAGGAAGAGAGAAAGATAGAGAGTTAGAAACATCGATGAGAGAGAATCATCGACCAGCTGCCTCCTGCACACTCCCTACTGGGGATGTGCCCACAACCAAGGTACATGCCCTTGACCGGAATCGAACCTGGGACCTTTCAGTTGGCAGACCGGCGCTCTATCCACTGAGCCAAACCAGTTTCAGCACAATGAGTGACTTTTTAAATGTGAAATCAGCCCTCCATTACTGAAATAAACTCTACTTAATTGTAATGTATTATTCTTTTCATATATTGTTCTAAAAGGTTTTGTTTCTCATTTTTGAACGTTTACTAACATTTTGTTGTTTTGTGTCTGAAGCTATGAGGAACGTTAGCCCACAGTTTTCTTAGGATGTGTTCTCTCCGTTTTGTGCCACAGCGGTGCGAGCCATCGAGTGTGTGGGAAGCAGTCACTCGGCCCCCGTTCCCTGGGAAGTGTGTATAGAGCCGATGTAACTGCCTCTCAGCGTTCGGTGGAGCTCTCTGGCAGGCGTCACCTCCAAGCCAGTGTCTTCAGTAAACAGCGATGGGTCTGTCCACGCTGTCTCCTCCTGACTGAGCTATAGGAGACCGTGCCTGTTTCCCCTCAGTTGCCAAATTTTCTGATTTCCCAGGGTCTGCAAGTTCCTTTCTTATCTTTTAGTGTCTGTAAGACTCCGTGGTGGCCCCTCCATCATGCTGACATTGTCACGTCTCCTCTCTCTTTCTGGAGGTTTATTTTATTCATCTCAGTTAATCAATTTCTAATTTCATTGATTTTTCTCTCTTGATTTCCTGCTTTCTATGTCATCCCTGGAGCAAATTACAGCCCATAAAATACTCCAGCCGTTTTTGGAAGGCCTTGGCACCTGCCAGTGATTTTTACATGTTTAAAGAGTTGCGAAACACAGAATAAGAAAATGCCGCAGAGACCATAAGAGACCCAGGAAGGCTAACACATCCGCTGGCCCTTCGCGGAGACGTTTGCCAGTCCCACAGCATGCCGGCAATGTCTGCTCCAGCCTCCTCACACTGCACTCGCCGGCTCCTGTGTATTTAGCTCTGTATTGTAGGAAGTGCCAGATCCCCTTTGTTCCCATCCTCTCTGCTGACAGAGGCGTTTATTGGAATACATTTCCCTGAGGTACTGTCTTCTGTTTGTCATTCTTCCCTGTGGTTCCCTTTCCTGCCTGCCTGCCTGCCTCCTTTGGTGTATTTGTTTGTGTTTGTACTAGGATCTCATGTTATCTCTGTGGCTGGCATTTCATTGCTTTAGACTCGGTTACTCAGCCTTATCTGAGCCCAGTGTGGGAGCTGAGTGTGTGTGTCTGTGTGTGTGCCGGGGGAGGAACACATGCACAGGAGGCAACTGAAACACGATTCTCTCTCATCGATGTTTCTGTCTCTCTCTCACTCTCCCTTCCTCTCTGAAGTAATAAATTATGTAGCCCTTCTCCCTTTCCCTGTGATAACATTCAAAGTCAGCCTCCGGGAACCAAAGCCGGCGGGAAACCCACTCTCTGAGCCGCCCAGGAGCTGTTCAAGCCGGTGAGGTCCTCCCTGGACTCGGTAGACGGGTGTCGGGACTAAACTGCAGCCACGTAGCGGTTTCGCTTCTGAGGTTGGTGTTCAATCAAAGATAAGAACCTTGGGCAATTAAAGGGAATATCCCCGAGTTACACCAGCGACTGTTCCGTCTGACTGCTTAACAAAGCTGCTTTGATTTATATGGACACAGAGAACGCCTTTTTAAGGAGGGTATTTCTAATCTCTGGAAGCATTACAGCCGGAGACGCCGGCAAAAGCAACGCTCAGAAGCTCCCTCGGAGGTGGCTTTGTGCGTGATTACAGCTCATCTGATATCAGGCGAATATTGAAGAGGCTTAATATCCCTGCAGGCATGGCTCTCTCTCCACCTCAGGCGCCGGGTAAAAGCAGAAGCAGACAGCTTTGGGGAGCCTTTCGGGGACATGCCCTCCAGGGCACTGCGTGAGAGCACGGCGGGCAGGGGCATTGGCGCAGTCCCCGGGGCGCCTGAACACTGGTTCTTCAGACCCCTTTCTGCCCGACTCATGCTCGGAGCTGTCTGCGGGGGCAGCTGAGTCCCGCCCTGATCCGCGCACCGTCACCGATGCTCAGTCCAAGTGGTGCGGCTGCCCGTGGCTCCTCGCCTCCTCCGCTCCCGGAGCCTCTGGCCAGGGTGTGCGCGCGGCTCGCTGTGGTTTTCATGGGGCCGGTCCTGCGAGGAGGGCCTCGCCGGCTGGCAGGGCCTCTGGTTGGACGGCTGGCATTCCCCTGAGCTGGGGCAGCCCTTCCCGTGTGCAGTGACCCCACACCGGTAGACATCGGCACACATGCGGACCTTACTTTATCATCATGGCCCTTTGGAAGGTTTCTATAGGGTTAGATTCTCTGAGAACTGGGTTTTCAACCAATTTAAAATGTGTGCCGTTCAATGTTGGCTTCTTCTTTCCAAATGGGACTCTTTCCCTGTGGACATGGTATTTTAAAATGTGTTGAGGTGTCAATTCTGAGGGCTGGTGGATGTAGAATGGGTTTCTAAAGAATTATTCTTAAAAAATTAGCAATACTGTCTAGACAGACGTTTTCCCAAATGTGTATGTACTTTATGAATATCTCATGTTTGTCGGGTCGAGGATGGACAAAATCCCAATAACTCAGAGCAGTGTTTGGGCCTGGCTGCCTGTGAGCCACCTCGGGCTGCTGCTGCCTCAGTCCAGGGGCGTCACCACAGCTCCCCAGGGGTTACCGGGCCTGGAAACCCAGTGTGGTATGGCTGGTCCCTGGAACGTGTAAAAGAGGGAGGGGGGAGGTCGGTGACGCCTGAGATGAGGTCACAGTGAGGCATCGCCATTTTTATGGAGCATTGAGGCCACTTCCCTTGAGGTGAGGCTGTTCATCGGACCCGGGACTCCAAGGCGCAGGGGGAGTGGAGAGGTGCCAGCCCAGAGCTCCTCATGAAGAGGATCTGGTGGCTCTGCATCTCAGAACCCATAGCGGGTGTTCCCGGCAGAGGGAGAGCCGGGAGGAAAGCTGTCTGTGGGATCCCTTCCGGTCAGGGGCTTAGCCAGGCCCGGGCCTCCTGGCTGCGGCCGCCGCTCCCCCGCCCGCCCGCCGGCACTGATGAAGTAGTTGAAAACAAACATTTCCTTCTGAACTCCTTTACTGTACAGTAATGTTCATCTCTGTGTACACAGGGATGTGATTTTTCCAAATTAAAATATCCCAGACCCGCTTAGATTTGCATGCCAATTTTGATTTTAAAATTAAGCTAGAGGGAAACCACCCAGTGGATTGAAGCACCAAGGATTTTGTTTATTTTTCACATCAGTGCAGAGAATTAAATTAATCAGACTCATTAGTTCACGCACATTGTCATCGTCGGTTCACCCGAGGACTTTTTGTTTGTTGTTGTCCCTTCGCCCGAGTTCCACACGCTCTCCAGCTGCTCAAACACACGCACACATGTACATGTCATTGTCCCTGGGTCATCTGAATGGTGGAAAAGGATCGGTAGTTCCTATGTGTGTTATGTTCTGCGTGTGAAAGTTCACAGTGCATGTGTACCGTGTAAAGTGCAAGGACCTTGTACACAACCCACAGAGTGTGGCTGGTGTTGGTAATGATTTCCAGGTTCTCCGTGTCCGCCCATATTTTACTTCCTGTGTCTTGTCCATGAAGAAGCAAACAGAACCAAGCTGGCGGGCTCAGTGCTTAAGCGTCGACCTATGAACCAGAAGGTCACGGCTCCATTCCTGGTCAGGGCACGTGCCCGGGTTGCGGGCTTGATCCCCAGTGAGGGGCATGCAGAAGGCAGCCGATTGATGATGGTTCTCTCTCATCAATGTTTCTCTCTCTCTTTCCTTCTCCCTTCCTCTCTCTGAAAACCAATGAACACGTTTTTAAAAAGAAAGAAAGCGGGGAGGGGTGTGTGTAGCTAGGGGAGGAGACAGGTTGCTGTCTGATGGGTGTAGTCTCAGCTTTGCAGGGTGAGGGTCTGGAGGTGGTTGCCTAGCAATGTGACTATTACACACATCTGTACTGTGCCCTCAGAAATGGTTAGGATGGTCAGTGTTAGGTGTATTTTACCGAAATTAGGAAAATTAATTTCACCTCATTTCAATGAAGGAAAATTGCTTTTACTGTATTTCAATGGATGACTAAGTTTTTCTTGTGCCAGGCAGGCAGTGTAGGTCAGTCAAGAGAGTTTTAAGGTCTGTGCGTGGTAGCATCCATGTTAAATACTGGCCTTCAAATTGTCATTCTCCCTCACATCTACTGTGTGTGGCCTCGGCCTCCAGCGTGAGTGAGTGTTCCCAACCCACATGCCCCAGACCCGGGGGCCCCCGCGGTGCCCTCCCGGGACGCCCCTGCGTCCTCTGCGGCTTTTGCAGGATGTTGTGGGGCATGGTGTGTGTGTGTGTGTGTGTGTGTGTGCGTCTCTCGGGAAAGACAATTCATAGCTTTCACCTGACCCACCAGTGCCCGTGACCTCCAAAGCGCCAACGCGGAGAATTAAATTACAGGAAAGGCCTCCTCGAAGCCAGCAGATCGGAATCTCAAAGGCCCCCGACAGGCCGCAGAGTGACGCGGCCAGTACAGGAGGTCTCCAAGGACAGAGCCGGATATTAAAAATGGGGGGGGGGGGCGCGCGGCGGGGGGGAGAGCGTGGGCCAGTGAGTCTAAAGGAAGGGCCGGCTAAGGAAAAGCCACACAGTGCTCATGGCCTCAGGCCGAGGCTGATGTACAGGTAAAACGCTGTTTGCTATTGTTAGTCCTCACCCGAAGACATTTTTCCCATTGACTTTTAGAGAGAGTGGAAGGGAGGGGGAGAGACAGAGAGAGAAACATCGATGAGAGAGAGACACTGCAACTGAGGTATGTGCCTTGGCCGGACTTGAACCGGAGACCCTTCAGTTCGAGGGCCAACACTCTCACCACTGAGCCAAACCAGCCAGGGCACTGAGCCACACCTACAGCTAAAAGTCTTATGATGAAACCTGCTACCACAGGACAGCAACACAAAGAGAAACAGATATTTTATCTCCCAGAGATAGTCCTATGTGATAGAAACCTAATATGCTAAGTGTCCAGTCATCCGTTCAACCAATCAAAGTGTAATATGCTAATGACATGCTAAGGCCACTCAACCGCTCGCTATGATGTGCACTGACCACCAGGGGGAAGACACTTCAACCTGCAGGTTAGCTTGCTGCTGGGGTCCGGCCAATCAGGACTGAGTGAGAGAGGCCGGACACACCCTGAAGCCCTCCTGCATCCCTCCCCGGCCCCGGTCATGCACCGTAGGGTCCCTCGTCCTGGTCTGCACCATCTCACAATTCGGGATCCTTTGGGGGATGTTGGGGAGCCGGTTTCAGCCCAACCCCACAGGCCAGGCCGAGGGCCCCCCCGTTTTGAATAATTGATATTAATATTTTCCTCTGTTTGAATACTGGTAACTTCTAAGTAGTTATCTACATGCACAATTCTATGTTTGAAACAAAACTGTTATACACAAAAGTACTTGTACATGTATGCATAGTATGTGTGTCATATGTGTATGTCCATATTTGTGTGTATGTGGGTATGCACATCAGCAGTGTGTATGTGTGTGTACACAGCATTGTGTGTGTGCACATCAGCAGAATGTGAGTATGTGAGTGTGTGTGTGTGCATCAGCAGTGTGTGTGTGGGGGGGTGTACACAGCATTGTGTGTGAGTGTGTGTGTGCACGTCAGCAGAATGTGTGAGTGTGTGTGTGTGTGTGTGAGAGAGAGAGAGAGAGAGAGAGAGAGTGTACATAGCAGTGTGTGATGTGTGTGTGAGTGTCTGTATGCATCGGCAAGAATCTGGGTCACGTGCTTTGTTGTTTGGGTCTCCAAAGATTAAAATGGATGCTTGGGGATTTTTGGAAAATAATTGAGGAAAGGAAAGCAGACAAGAAAGGAAAAGAATATTGGAACGTGAAAATTAATCATCTCAAAGACAGAAAATGAATGTGTGTGGATGTGCCAAAGAGGGCGTGGCGGGGCTGCAGAGCGGTGGTGCTGGGACACGGTCCTCTCCCCGCCCCGGGGGAGGGCTGAGTGCGCATGCGGTGTCCGCCGGAACCTCGGAGAAACGCTAAGGAGAGCGCCGTGTGCGGTAACCACCCTCACAGCCCGGGGCTTCTGTGCACGTGTGAGAGGAGGGTCACGCGGAGGCGGCGGCTCTGGTCCCAGCGCTGGCAGACTGCGCGCAGCCCCTTTGGCAGTGCAGTTCATTAGGCCGATCGATGCCGCCGCTGTGAGTTAATGACCGTGAGCTGCCAGGTAGCAGCCGCCTCCCCCGGAGCATCATTCGCAGCCTCCCGTAAACACAGGCTCTGCAATCAGCGTGTTAACCGACCTACTTTTATAACAAAGATTTGGGTCTCAGAGTTATACATCAACTGTCCTTCAAGCCGTCTCTCTATATCATGAAAGGCTTGTGGTCGAGTCTCCCACTCTTTCTTCCTTCTCGTGGCAGCCGTGAACCTGAGGCTCGCCGTTCTGGCCTTGTTATTCATCCCTAGCCAAGGCTCTTTGGACAAACATGGCATTGATAATTTCCTGTTTCTACACATTGTAGTTAAAATTTGTCAGGAGACGGAATAAGAGCTGGATTGTTTCCAGCAAACTTTTCTGATTCAATCATTTCAGACTTTCCCTGAGCACTGGAAACTTAAGTGTGATATACTTATTTTCATTAATAAATATGTCAGAACATGCACATTACACATAGCCAACATATTTGATATGGATGTTTCAAGCTATATTGATCTAAAAATAAGTCAGTTGTTTGAATTGACTGGTCCCTTTGAATTACATATAAAATTTTAACATTATATATTTTATACATAACATTTTTATGTATCCATTCTGGATGGTTTTCTATTGCTGCTTTTAAAATTCTCCACGAGTTTGGTGACTTAAAATACTGCGTTAATTCTCTTAGAGCTCTGAAACCAGAATTCCAAAGGCAGTCTTAGACGGCGGGAATCCAAGTGTCCGTAGGCCGGTCCCCTGCCTCCGCCAGCCCCGGGGCTGCCTGCTCCCCGTGGCCCTGGCCCTGCCTCGCTCCGCTCTGACTCACCCTCCTGCCTCCTGTCAGAGGATCTTTGTGGCTCCAATGGGCGCAGCAGACAACCCAGGTGCGGGATGTTTTCTCACTCCTACCCGGTGAGCGGAAGCAGCCTGCAGCTTACTGACCTGCAGCATCACCTGAGCCAGCGCCACGGGCTCCTTCACCAGCCAGACTGGCCCCTCACCCCCGCCCCATGCTGATCCAGGGCACGCCCCGTGCCCTGGCAGAGCTGCTGTCTGCCCTCTGTGCAGGAGGGCCATGGCGCCTCCTCGGGGTGATAGAGGGCCTGCAGCTGAGACTAGGGGATGCGCAGGAGGACATGGGCGGACCTTGGAATCCAGTCCTGGCGACAGACTCAGCCTGTGGCCTTTCAGGGTCTTGGACTGGACGCCAGCACTTGCGCTGATGTTTGCATTTTTATTTTCTTGACTTGAAAAGTGAGATGAGACTGTTTGCATTAAACCATCCCAGTTGAGTAAATATGCAATAAAGAGAAAAGCAGCAGAATGCCCTGTATGGCTGAGCAGACCCCCGGAATCCACTGCAGTTCTGTTTCCCGCACACACGTGGAGTCAAGGCAGGTGGGCTGCCCCGCGCCAGGGAATTAGCTGCAGCCGAGAGGGCTGGCTTCTCTGCGCATGCTCACAGTGCTCATGCCCACAGTGCTCAGGCCCACAGTGCGCATGCTCACAGTGCTCATGCCCACAGTGCTCAGGCCCACAGTGCGCATGCTCACAGTGCTCCTGCCCACAGTGCTCAGGCCCACAGTGCGCATGCTCACAGTGCTCAGGCCCACAGTGCGCATGCTCACAGTGCTCAGGCCCACAGTGCGCATGCTCACAGTGCTCAGGCCCACAGTGCGCATGCTCACAGTGCTCCTGCCCACAGTGCTCAGGCCCACAGTGCGCATGCTCACAGTGCGCATGCTCACAGTGCTCAGGCCCACAGTGCGCATGCCCACAGTGCTCATGCCCACAGTGCTCAGGCCCACAGTGCGCATGCCCACAGTGCTCAGGCCCACAGTGCTCAGGCCCACAGTGCGCATGCCCACAGTGCTCAGGCCCACAGTGCGCATGCTCACAGTACAACCCCCCACTGGAGGAGCGAGCTCCCTCTGAAGGCAGACTGGGTACCCCTCCCTTCCAGCGGGTGGGCGCTGGGGGGTTAGCGAAGGCGACAAGAAAACGGCATTACCCAAAAGCCGCAGGAGCGAGGAGGGATGCAATGGCTGGTTCACGGGGGAATAACTAATAAAAATACAACAGGAGCAGAAATAACGCGTTTGCTGCACCGTCTCTTCCTTCCTGACCTCCGCCCGCCCGAGAGGCCCGTCAATTTCACGACCAGCGGTAAACACTGAGATGACATTTTGGAGTGTCTTATCAGAAGCGTCCTGGCATCACTCGTTCCCACGGTGCTTCCCTGCAGGGCCGCGTGCCTCTCCTCCATCTTCCCTTCCAGCGGCCGCTCCGATGTTCTTCCCGCAGAACCGGCTCCCGCCCGTTTCTGACTGCGCTGCCTGGCAGGTGCCTGCACGCTGTCTTAGGCTCCACCCTGGCCCGCGCCGCCGGTCAGACAGAGACAGGGCTCTGAGGCTGTCCTGACCCTGCCGGCCACAGGCAGCAGAGACGGTGGGACGGACCCTCGGCTCCGGGCAGCGAGGCCCACGCCCACGGAAGGCTGTGAGGTCTCACCTCCCAGCCTGCACCCCTCTTGTCCCAACCTCCAGGGCGGGCCAGGCACCCCCAGGAGAAGGGCGGCTTCCAGGGGCATGTGACTCTTAAATGTCATCTGCACACAGTTCGCAGCACACATTCCAGAACCGGGGGCAGTTCCCACGGAATGCTGCCCCTGAGGGCAGAGGCCAGGGGCAGCATTCCCGCTGGCCTGGTGACCCTGGGAGCTCAAAATGCATGAACAGCCCTGGCTGGCGTGGCTCAGTGGATAGAGCGTTGGCCTTCAGACTAAAGGATCCAGGGTTTGATTCCGGTCAGGGCACATGCCTGGGTTGTGGGCTCAATCCCCAGTAGAGGCCGTACAGGAGGCAGCCGATCAATGAACTGCAATGAACCCAAGAACTGCAGCTGCCAAATGACCTCCGCTCCGCAGTTCCTGTGTTGTGCGTCTGCCCCCTGGTGGCCAGTGCTCATTATAGCTGCTGGCCGGTCACTTAGCCTTTTACGTATATAGATACAGTAGGTATTTCAGAACAGAGTCACCAACCTTTCGGACCTCACAGACCACACAGTGGAGTCTCAGGGCCCAGTGCTCTGCGGGCGGCCGGGGGCCAGTGGCTCGGGTCACAGGGAGGCCAGTGGCCCTGCGGCCAGGGCGCTGCCTCACCGTCTGACCCGAGGGCCACGCTCTCCACGTTCCAGGCGCGTACAGGGGGGACGACAGCTGTGTCTCCGGGCGCCGGGAGCCCCCAGGGTCTGTCTCTGTGGCTGCAGAGCCATTTCCATGAGAGCCTGCAGCCGGAACCTCCCCCCGAGCAAAAGCCCAGAGAAACGAATGCACCCCAACTGCGAGGCGCCCGCACCGTGCGGGTGGGGCTGCGGTGACCTGCCAGCCCCAGGCTCCCCGTGCCCTCACTGTCCGCGCTGCCAGGTGTCTCCGTGCCCCGCCCGGTTTGATCACGTTGATGCCGGTGAGAAGCCAGTCTTGTCTGCAGGGGGAGCAGGTCCGGTGCCGGCGAGGGCTGCGGGTGCGGCTGTGGGCACGGGCTGGAGCCCAGGGCTCGGCCTCCCCTGCTGGCCCCGCCACGTCAGCCTGCGCGGCGGGGCGGGCCCTGGGTGTGGCGGTGCCCGCTCCTCTGTTGGTGCCCGTGGAGGACACCAGGGGACAGGGTTACAGCCGTCAAAGCATTCGGCCGCGGGCACGCCTGAGAGCCAGGCTGGGTTTGCTATCTGGTCGTTTTCTCGGCATCAGATTGGCTCTAAAACTATTCGCCGGCGCCGAGCAGGGAAGTGTGTGCCTCACACCTCCCTCGGTGGGCCTCCAGGACTGCGACAGCGCCCGGGCCTCAGAGGGGTGCAGAGGCCCGGGGGAGAAACCCGGTGCTCAGAGACCGACACCCAGGTGATCGGCAGGCCTCCCTGTCCGGGCGCTCCAGTTATGGCACTCGCTGTGCTTGGCTCACACCATGTGGCATCCAGAGCCGCCCGCTGGGGCTCCCTGGCTCTCAGGCGCATGCCCAGTGTGTGTGTTTGGAGGTGTCTGCCTCTAACGGGCACCAGCAGAGAAGGGAAAGCCAAGGTGAAGGTCAGTCAGCACGAGGCGGGGGAGTTCCATGCCTCTCCCGCCCAGAGCCCAGCAAGCTCCGCCTGGCATACACGCAGCCCAAGTGAGCATCCGACCCCTCGCATAGACACGTTGATGCCGATTCTGCTCCATTTCTGTTTCACCCGGAATAGAATACATCGCAGGCGTCGCCTCGCCGCCCCTCCGTTTGTAAAAGCAGGAAGAGGTGTGGCTTTCCTTCCTCCGTCACAGACAGCTGGGAGCACTGGGAGCACCGGGAGCACCGGGAGCCACACACCGGGCACAGCGGGTGCTGTGTCTCTGAGAGGTGGGAACAAACAAAAGAAGGAAACACACAGGATGATCCAGTACATTTTGTCTGGAAGTGGCCGCTCCCTTGTTACGAAACGCTCCATCCGGTTTGCTCAGTGCCCGCACATCTTGTTTCTCTTCGGTTCTTAGATTTCCTTTCCAATCCCAGAGGCCCGCGCTCCCTCCGCTCTCCCGGAGGATGTGCCTGGGGGATGGAGCCGCCCGGAGACGTGAAAGGAGCTCCTTCCGGTGCAGGAGCGGCTCCGCCAGGCAGGGCCTTCATCTCCGGGCGGCCCTGCCTTCAAAGGCGCCTTCATCTCCGCCTGCGCCCCGCCTGCCTCCCAAGCAGGAGCGCCAGTGCCCAGGCCAGAGCGGCCTGCTCAGTCCCAGCGGCTCCCTCGCACCCTGTGCACACGGTCAGAGGGATGGGCTGGGAGTGGTGGGCAGCGTGGGCATCAGAATGGTAAGGTTGGCCCAGCCTGTGTGGCTCAGTGGTTGAGAGTCAACCTATGAACCCGCAAGTCAGGGTTCAATTCCCAGTCAGGGCACAAGCCCAAGTTGAAGGCTTGATCCCCAGTAGGAGGTGTGAGGGGGCAGCCGATCCATGATTCTCTCTCATCATTGATGTTTCTATCTCTCCCCCTTCCTCTCTGAAATCAATAAAAGTACAAATTTTTTAACGAATGATGAGGTTGGAGAGCGTCGCCATTCTGGCCTTGCAGAGCTGGTTTGTAAGGGTCGGGGACCAAATGTCATTTGCTGGGAGTCTCTTTGGCAGACCGTCCTGCAGCTGCTGATGAATTGGCTGGGGATCGCCTTCAGCTCCATTTTAGTTTCCAGATGTCCGGCGGCTTCCGGGCTCACTCCACAACGTCATTTGTGGTGATGGCTCGTGTTTCTCTCCGCCCTTGGACTCTCCAACCCTGTTCTCTGTGCTTCCATCTCAGCAAGACTCGGCTGTTTTGTGGCTTTCTGGGGTGGAATCTGGCTGCTGATTGTCTGGGTGGATGTGGGTGTCTGTGGGTGGATGTGGGTGTCTGTGGGGGTGGATCTGGGTGTCTGTGGGTGTCTGTGGGTGTCTGTGGGTGTCTGTGGGTGTCTGTGGGTGGATGTGGGTGTCTGTGGGGGTGGATCTGGGTGTCTGTGTTGGTGGATGTGGGTGTCTGTGGGGTGGATCTGGGTGTCTGTGGGGGTGGATCTGGGTGTCTGTGGGGGTGGATCTGGGTATCTGTGCATGGATCCAGGTGTTCGTGGGGTGGGTGCTGATTGTCTATGAGGTTGGCTCTGGGTGTCTGATGGAGAGAGTGAGAGCCATTGGATTGGATTTGAGGACAAAGGGTGGGTCTTAGATTCTCCCTCTGAATAACAGAATCTTGTTGGGACATCTGCCATTAATAAAAATATTTGTGTATCACAATTCAGCCATCTGACATGAAGCTTTCCCCATTTTCAACTTCCTTGCATGCTCTAATCTGCCCTCCCAGAAAGGAAAAAAATCATAACCTTCCCTCCCCAGCAGCTCCTGTGTCAATGGGAGGATTTAGATAAGTCATGGTCACAGTCAGGTTCCTGCCTCTGGTTTCCCTGCCCTCCTGGCGAAGGACCTGGTTCAGGGCCCTTCCCTCCCTCCTCTGTCCTAGGTGCGATCGGTTAAATTGTGTCCCCAAAGAGGTGTGCTGAGTGATGGTCCCGGTACCTCAGAATGTGACCTTGTGAGTGACCTTGTGAGTTTACAGAGGTGATCACGTTAGAACGAGGTCCGGATGGTGGGCCCGGATCCACCAGGACCGGTGTCCTCGAAAGAGTGGAAAATGGACGGACAGTACAGGAAGAACCTCATGTCAAGACAGGGCAGGGTGGCCCGGGGCAGAGCCCTGAGCAGATCCTGCCTCAGCTCATCAGGAGCCAGCAGGCCCACACCTGGATCTCAGGCCCCGCCCACACCTTGACCTCAGGCCCCGCCCACACCTTGACCTCAGGCCCCGCCTCCAGAATGGGGACCCGAGGGACTTCCGCTGTGGAAACCACAGGCTTGAGGTGCTTGTCACAGCAGCCCTGCCAGACTGAGGCTTTGGACAGCGTCCCCGTGGCCCCACCCAGCGTCCTGGGCGACAGGACGATAGCTCTGAGGACAGCAAACCCTTCTCTCCATCCGCAGGGCATTCCCACAATGCCCTGAAATGAGCCACACAAACCACAAAGCGCTGCTGCTGCTGCTGTGCTCCGACTTGCCCTTCAGCCTTTCCATATGTGCGCAATCAGACCTTGATTAAGCAAATCTCCCGCCTAAATGGTGATCTACCAGGAAAACCCCGCCTTTATCATCATGCTCAGGAGTGGGCCCCGTTAGCAAAAGTAAGGCCTTTGCCTCAGAGGTCGCTCAGCTGAGTGTGTGATTTGTAACGGAGGAGATGAGCCTTTTCTGTCCATAAGAGCTGGGATTTCCCTCTTCAAGTTTATGGGTGTCTGCATATCCCGGCTTGTCTGTCAGGTTTTAGTCCCTGCTTTACATCATGCTTTGTGTCTCATATATGTTCTGTCATCATTTCTCAGAGTTTCAGACACCTACACCATTAGATAAAGCAACCTTCTAAGACAGCTAGAGCGATGTCATGGTTTTTTTTAAAATGTAATTTTATTGACTTCAGAGAGGAAGGGAGCGGGAGAGAGATAGAGACATTAATGGTGAGAGAGAATCATGGATCAGCTGCCTCCTGCATGTCCCACACTGGGGATGGAGCCCACAACCCAAGCAAGTGCCCTGACTGGGAATCAAACCATGACCTCCTGGTTCATAGATTGATGCTCAACCACTGAACCACACCAGCTGGACACAATGTCAAAAAAAATAAATTTTTTAAAAATATTTCTTTATTGATTTTAGAGAGGAAGGGAGAGGAAGAGAGAGAAACATCATTGATTGGCTGCCTTCTGCACACCCCCTACTTGGGATTGAGCCTGCAACCCAGGCATGTGCCCTTGCCCAAAATTGAACCTGGGACCCTTCAGTCTGCAGGCCAATGCTCTATCCACTGAGCAAAACTGGCTAGGGCATGATGTCATCTTGATTTACCAAAGCGCTGCCTTTACAGTAGCTTTGGTGCCAGAGTGAAGCAAGGTTTGCATGTGTTCACAGCAGATGTCTCCACTGTGATTCCCATCCCCTTTCATTCAGGAAAGGGTAATAGCCCTTAGTTGTGGGACAAGAAAAACCTAATTTCAAATGGTCATTTTCAGGCAGGACATCCATCGCTTTGAACTTCAGTTGTCTCATCGGGAGTGTTTATTTCCCTGAGCTGTTGCGAAGTTTGAGAGAATGTAGATACAACACTTGATCAGTTTCAAAGCCAGTTACTTAGCTAGATGTTAAAACAAAACAAAACAACAGCTTTCACTGCTGCAAAGAACTGGATTTCCTAATGATGCCTCGTCCTGGTCTTTCTCAAGGAGCTGGTGTTGTCATAGCAACCATTCAAACCACACTGTCAGCTAATTAGAAGTCTCCTCTCACTTTCTGGGGGACCTGGTGCTTTGTGTCTGGGAGAAATGGACTGGAAGAGTGAGGTCTTTGCTTAGAGTGATGGTAATCCTAAATGATAGACTTCGCTGGCGTTGGCATTCGTGTGTGAGGGCCACGGGCCCCCTGTTGAGTGAAAACGGGTTCAGCGTGCCAGGAAGTTTCCCCAAGGTGAGAAGACCAGCTCCTGACAGGTGCACAGGGCAGATCGATTCCTGAGAAAGGAGGCAGGGGGTCAAGGCTGACAGCTGTGAAGAGACCCGAAAGCAGGGAGGTTAAACTGACCATCCAAAAAGCTACGAAAGGCGTGGATTCCACAGCCAGCCGGCAGTGAGTGTGGCTGCCCGCCCTCAGCCTGCGGTCCGGAGTCCCCAGCCTCGGCCGAAAGGAGGCGGCCCTGTGCACCTGCTCATTAGCTTTAGTGGGGTCATAGGTCACTCGGCCAGGGCACAGCAGCCCCGAGAGAGCGCTGAGGTGCACGCGGGCACCTGCCAGCAGGAGGCGGAGGGAACAGTGAGCATGCACTTCCTCTTGGCCTCTTTACTGTTGGAAAAGGGAAGGGGGTTGGGGGTTACCTGGGTATTTTACTTGCGGATACTCTCCTAGATGTGCTTTTAAGCGAGCAAAGGAACAAATGCCTATCGGTATTACATCTGAAAGCACAGACAGAAAACACTCCAACTCCTCCTTCTTGCAACCCAGCCCCATTCTTCAGAGTCATCACAGCTTGGTGTGTGCACTCAATGACTTCTTCTCTGGAAGCAGCACTCATTCTGTGGGATACGTGTGACACTGGTCAATGACATACGGAACCAAGTAGGATTGCTATTTGATCTTTGTTTAATTTTACAATTTAAGCACACCTGGTGGAAGGCAGGGGTCTATTGGTGTTCCAACTCACCCTCAGGTGGGAACGTATGCACAGGTGACTGGGGTCCCTCAGCCAGAGAACTGGACTTATACGGGTTGCCCACAGTACTTAACTAAAATTGACCGAGCATAAACTAAACACAGACACAAGAGTTAGAATGCATGAATCCCAAGGTTTATTTACCAGAGTCCTGGTGGTTTCCAGAAGCCTAGGCAGGTCACCGACAGACACACACACTGGACAGGAACACATTGCTGCAGCATCTCGGTCAGGAACGAGGCCTCAGAGGTTTGGCTCACAGGCAGAGTGACAGCTTTGTTCAGGCAGAGCTTCATGCAGTATTTCGAACAGGGAGAAGAGCGTGGGAGAGCACGTCTCTGCCCAGTACCTCTAGGTCCCTTCTTTTATGGCTATTTCTGGGTGTCTCTTCATTCCTTCTGGGCGTTTCTTAATTCCTTCTGGGTGCAACCAATAGATCTTCAGTGTGCCTAATCGGGCGCTCTCCAGGTACCTTTTGCCTCAGTTTCCAACTTTTCAGATAAACACTTGTTAGGGCGTTCACACAGTTAGGGGCTCAAAGTCAGTTTTAAAACTCAAGTTTCACGAAATGTATTCAAGTCACATTATATGGAGTTACTTATAGTAAGCCTAAAGCACATTTCAAATAATTTCTTTTACTCAAAATAAAATCAGACTAAGATCAGAAATAAAATTCACACTTAAACTATAAATCACTCATAAAAGTAAATGCTTTCATTCCTATTTTAAATCACACAAATAATTATTCTTACACTGTTTTAAGTCCTTAAAACACCACACTAATATAACTATAACAATTGGGTTTGAAGATACACATTCATGCCAGAGCTATGGCACTCTAACCGGTCTCATGTATACATAATCCGACCACGGTTAAGAAACGCCTGATGTGAGGGACGGAGAGAGCTCCCGAGGCAGACAGAAGGCCTGTGCAGAATAGCCGTTAACCCAGGGGAAGAAGCGCAAACTTTTACTGCGTGTAAAAAACGTACATACGATGTGTAGTAAATGGGCTAACAATATATCCTCTTTGGCAACTTGCTACTTTTACTTCAAGATTCTTTTCTGGCTCCGCACTCACCAGAGCGTCTGTCTCTGTCACGCAGTCGCCTTGTGGGCAGTTGCCACGCACCGCACCCTCAGCCATGGCGTTTAAAACGCCCTCACCGGCTCCCCAGTATTGCCCTTCGTCCTTCCACATACAAAGTGCCCCACCCAAACCTCCGCGGGCTCACAGAGCGTCTGCCTGTTGGAAGTTATTTCCAGAAGGAGCAAGTAATATGCATTCTGGATTTTTAGTAGCAAGAAGAAAAAAAAGGAATTAAATTTCAGTTGCTTTAAAAAGTGTTTCTTTAAACTTATCAAAGTGAGAGCTCCTTAATGTTGAAATCATTTTTAAAATTAAAATCTGATAACATCATTGACTATTAAATTGGGAAATCTTTCATCTGATAATTTCTGACGAATCGTTGTTGCTTTTCTAAGGGAGACACTGTGCGCTGTTAACACTGCAGACGGAGCTCGGAGCCTGCAGGCTGGGGCATGATGGAGAGTGTGACCACAGGCCAGCGGAATGGGGGGTGGGGGACGGAGCATTTTGTCTGATGAGAGGGGGGTTGACAACCTGGAACTAAAATAAATGACCCCACCCTAACCGGTTTGGCTCAGTGGATAGAGCGTCGGCCAGCGGACTGAAGGGTCCCGGGTTCGATTCCGGTCACGGGCATGTACCTTGGTTGCCAGCACATCCCTAGTGGGTGGTGTGCAGAAGGCAGTTGATCTTTGGTTCTCTCTCATCAATGTTTCTAGCTCTCTGTCCCTCTCCCTTCCTTTCTGTAAAAATCAATAAAATATATATATTTTTAAATGAATGACCCCACTGAGGACACTGGAGACAGCAGCGTCATTGAAGGCGCAGAGCACTGGGCAGGGGCTGACCTGTGACCCTTGGCTGACCTGGATGCTTATAAACCGAGGGCTCCGCTAGCCATCCCCTGGTCATGGACTGGGGAGAGCCTGTGGGTGTCTGAAGGGCAAGGGGCTCAGAGAGGGAAACACGGGCCACAGAGTGCCCCCTTACACATCCCTGTGGGTGAATCACCCACACCCTCCGCAGTGCTCCCTCCACAGTGCTCCCTCCGCAGTGCTCCCTCCGCAGTGCTCCCTCCGCTCGGGCTCAGCTGCCCGGTGGGCCCGCCCTTCCCAGGTCACGGGTCGTCCGGTCGCCCTGGGGAGCGTGTGTGGGAACAAGTCCCCAGCCCTGGCTGGTGAGCTCAGTGGTTAGACGGCCAGCCTGTGAGGACCTGTGTAGCCGGCCGCGCAGCAGGTGATGTGGGCATGTGGGCAGGTTCTGCAGCGCCGCGTGCTCTGTGTCCTGTGCATGTGGTCAGTCAGGGGCCATGGGGAGGTGGGCAATGGGGAGGTGGGCGATTCCAGGCTCTGGCACGTGGGGCGACAGGAGGGCAGTGGGAGGGAAGAACTGAAGGCGGAGGGACGCCATCAGAACGGGTCACTGGGCACCTGGCTGCGCAGGGCAGCAGGGAGGAGGCCATGTCAGGAGCAGGTGGGCCATCGGAGTGGGGGGCGCTGTGACAGAGTGGGGGTGTCAGGTGGGGGTTTGAGGGCCCTGTGAAGGACCTACCACCAGTGCCCAGGCTGTGCACACATTGGGAGGGTGAAGGGCAACACCCCTGAGGGGCAGTGCTGAGCTGAGCCAGAGGGAAGGGGCTCCAGCTGGCACCCACCCACGTACCCACGTCCCTGGGGACTGCAGCCCTCCCTCCGCCCCTCCCTCCGCCCCTCCCTCCGCCCCAGGGCCTGTCCCAGCCTCCCTCCCTGCCCGGGCAGTTCCTGTCTGAAGAACTGAACCTCTAACTCCTGCTCTGCTCAGGGCTCCTGCACGTCTCCAGCCCAAGATGCGCCTCTCTGTGAGTCCCCTTCGCGCCCTCTCTCCCCCCCCCCCCCCAACCTCCCACTGGGCCTCCTTCTCCAGCCTCGGCCTGGGCTCCCTTCCAGCATCAGGGCCACCTGGAGGTGGAAGACAGGGCCTGGGGGCGGCACCCTGGGGACGTCCTGGGGGGGCCGCCCACCTGGGTGTGGGAGGCGGGCCTTGTGCTGGTTTGTTGTGGGCAGCGGCACTGGGTGTCTGACCCCTGGGGTCTGAGCAAACCTGGGCCCCGGCTGGGAAAGAAGTCAGAGCCAGGCCCACACGGAGGACCAGAAGCGGCTCCTAGAAGTAACTAGAAGGAAGGGGCGGAGGAAAGCGTGTGCAGGAGGAGGACGGCCCTGGAGCCTGGGAGGCCGGAGCTAATGGAGCTGCGCCTGGGCTGGGGAGCGGAGCCCTGGGCCCTCCGTCCAAGGGCCAGGGGGACAGGTTAGGGAGGGTCCAGGAGAAGATCTCAGTAGCATGTGCAGCAGCTGCCCAGGGGGGTCTCAGGGCTGGGGTCCCCTCTGATTGACCGGCGGCACCAGGGCAGGGGGTCCTGCCACAGCAGTCATTGGTGGGGTTACTCTGCAGTGGGTGCTTCTCTGGGCCTGAGGCCCGGATGTTACCTCGGGGAGGAAAGGTCAGGGCCCAAACCTCCAGGCCCGGCGGCGTTTGCCAGGGAGGAAGGTCAGCCTGGGGCAGGTCCCGCCCTGCAAAGGATTGCTGCTGCCAGGCCCTGGGGCTCTCAGCCGCTCCCGCCCCCAGCCTGTCCCCCCCATGTTAACTGCCGGAGTGGAGGTCCCTTTTGCTAAGGTAAAAAACCATTGAAACCTGTAAGGAATCCTTGTGATTGACAATTATGTGAGACCATAATCAATAAGATAAAAAGAAAAGAATCCTGTGAGTTTATTTGAGCCAAACTGGTCACATATGCCTGTCGGGAAGCAGAACCTCAAGGAATTGAGATAATGCTCTGGAGAATGGCGGCTACATCTGTATTTATGCTTTACAATCAAAGGAGGGACTTAGGTGGGTTACCTGAAATCCATTGGTGATAGGGGGTAGATAAGGGGGTGGATAAAGCAAAGCAGGAAACCCCTGGGGTTGGATAAAAAGTAAAATGATGGACACAGACCTAGGTGGGTGCAGGGCGGGAACAATTAGTGATAACAATGAAGGGATTTGTGGAATCTGTCCTGGGGCCTGTGCTTTAGGTTGTGCCCCAGGGGCTCCAGAAGAAGGGAAGTTACAAGCTACTCAGACATTTCAAGGGTGTGTTATCATAGATGCAGAAAGACCCGAAGGCTCAGTTTAGGTGAAGATACCAGCCTAGGAGCTGACTGCCCACCCTAATGGCTTTTAGACCATCCTTTGTGGTTCCTTTAGGTCTGAGTTTGCAAGCCCGCCATGCAGGCCTCCCCTGAGCTGTCAGGTCAGCACCTGGCCCCTTTTGTGCACTCTGTCCTGCAGACATGATTCCAATATTTCCACCAAAAAAAAATAATAAATACTACTGTAAATTGCAAATAGTCAACACATAACTATTGTATGCAAACCTGTGATTGTTGGCAATGTCATCTCAGAAGAACAGATAAATAAAGTTTATTTACTATTAAAAAAAAAAAAAAGAGCTCTTGAAACTTTGAAGGGTCCACCATTACCTCCCGATTTGCCTGACGAGATGATCAATTCTTTCCTCAAGGTGATTGACCTAATCTAGGCAGCCTCCCCCGCCCTCAGTGGGAGGGTAAATAAGCCGGTCATTGGTGGTGGTGTTAGGACTGCACCCACCACCCCAGGGAGCAGACAGCCTGGAGGGGATGTACCCACGGGTCTGTGACGAGGCGGTGAGCCTGGTGGCAGAGGATCAAGGAAGAGGCAGGTGCCACCTGAGCTCCTGGCCAGCACAGACTGCCTGCTGGGAATCCAGACCGGAAGCTGCCTCCTGGGCCAGGCCCTGCCCCAGGGCAGCAGGTAGGGGCTCCCTGTCCGGGTGGGCACACCCTCACCACCAGCCTTCCTCCCTGCGCTCCATGACTCCTCAGCCGGCCTCCACCGCCATCTTTCCATGTCCAAGACTCCCATGATCGTATGTTCCCTTAACACACTTTTTTTAAACCGTTTTCAGAGAGAGAGGGAGAGATAAACATCAGTGAATCATCGATGTTTCTGACTCTCCCTTTCTATCTAAAAATCTTTAACAACATGAATGAATGAATGAATGAGTGAATGAAGTTTCTGAAGTCGCCATTTTAAGCAGCATCGCCTCTCACTGCCTGAGTAGGCCGAGCCTACAGGGCGCCTTTGTCACCTACAGTGTATGTCCCTTTGAACAGCTCTTTGGTTTTCTGTGGTTGTACTTCATTCATCCCCCCACCACTTCCCTGTCCGGTGGGACAGACACACATGTGAGCGGGGTGCCCTTGGCAGGGGACGGGTGCCACCTTACCCCTCACACGCCTGTCCCACGTCCCCTCCCCAGGTCTGATGACTGCAAGCTGACATCCACAGAAGCAGAGTTAGGCTCGCACCTGGCCTGGAACTCTGGTGCCTTCGCCCTCACCAGCATGTGAACACTAGACTACATTCGCGTGTTTCTCTCTTCCCGCAGAGCTGCGACCTGGGCCAGCAGAGCATCGTCCACGTGGTGCTGAGGCCCGGGAGAAAAGGGCCCGCCACGGCCACCGGTGGGGACCATCCCCAGGGCACTGCGGGGGCCTTCGTGAGGGAGCCCGAGAGCCTGACCCGCGTGGACTTCAGCAGCTCCGTGCTCCCCACCGACTCCGAGGGCCTGGCCGTCATTCTGCACGAAGACAGAGAGGGCGCTGTGCGGGCAGCGGGCAGGCCAGGTAATCACGTGCTGCTGAGGGCCAGTGAAGTGTGCTGGGTGGCGGAGTCTCCATGGAGAAGGGGCCTCCATGCCTCCATGTGGTTCACGATGGGTCTCCATCGCAGGGGTGGCGTCGCCAGGAGAGGGGTGTTCGATGTGAAGCGGAGGCGGGCATTTAGTAAGCACCCCGGCAGAGGCAGTCCCATTGGGAATGAACATGGGCTGGGAAGGTGTCCTGCCGTGAAGATAGTAATCTTTTTCCTGAAGAGCTAGGGGTCTAGGGACACATGGGGCGTTGTGCTGGGTCAAAACATATGATTAAGGTGCATGTGTCTCTCTCGACTTCTGTCTTTCTTTTCTTCTATTTCTTATTCAATCAAAATACTTTTGGGTGATGATGTTTCTGGTGATGTAGAATTTAGTGTTTCCCAAACTTTTGACATTTGTGTACCCCTTCTATAATTTTCGTAACACTGAGTACCCCAAGTACCCATGAGAACGTAGAATTAGGCGCAGCTAAGCACGGTGCAGTCAGTGCATATCCCCACCAAACTCCGGTGCAACGCGTACCACCACCAAACTCTTCCCGCACCCCTGGGGGTACGCGTACCACACTGTGGGAAACACTGACCCGTAGATGAACCGCATCCAGTGCGGCCAAGGGTGAACCTGAGGGGGCCGTGAAGAATTAAGGAAAACAGACAAGCGGATATCGCTGGACCAGGTGGGCCACTGTGCCTGGATGGGAGACAGTGCACAGTCTGCAAGCCGAGCCTTTATTTTTCAGTCAGATCCCAGCAGGCAAAGCAAGGGCCTGGTCAAGATGTTTACAATGTTCTCACGGGCTTCGAATCTACTCAAGTTCATGCACCTGAACTCTTATCAAGCCCACATCACTCAGCCTCCTGGGACCACAGGTTCAGACCATAGGTTCAAGCTGACAACCATAGCCTTTGGCTGGACTTGTGCTGGGCGGGCTCTGCCCTCCAAGCTGGGACTTGCACATGGCTTGGCCACGTGCGGACCGTGCCCTCTCATTAATCCGAGGCTTGAACCCGTCCAAACACTGAGCCGCTCTCTGCATGTGGAGACATTTTTAAAAGCAGGAGGAGAGCTTCAGAGGTCATTTTGGCCATTTGCAGGTTCTAAGCCATTACCTCAATGGCAGTCCACCCTCTGGGCGGAGGTCCTTCCCTCTTCACGCCACACCCATTGAGGAGCGCTCTGCTTTCCCAAGGATGGGAGCCTGTGCTTTGACAACAGTAACAGGTCTCCTTTCAGCTCTCAGTCTCCAGTCTCCAGAGTCATGGTGTAACAGGATTGCTTTTGACTGCGGGACAAACAACCCCAAACAACATGATGGCCCCACGGGAGAGACGTTCATGTCTCTCCACCTGCACTAAGTGCAGACACAGTAGCTCTGGGCTCGGAGGGCTTTCACAGCGTCAGAGTTCTGGAGCCAGCGAGATGCAACCTAAGTCACAGGAAATGTCTCCTGTTAAATTCGTCACATTTACAAATCACACGGGAGGCCCGGCTGGCGTGGCTCAGTGGTTGAGCATCAACCCATGAACGAGGAGGTCTCTGTTCGATTCCCAGCCAGGGCACAGGCCCTGATTGCAGGCTCGATCCCCAGTAGAGGGCATGCAGGAGGCAGCCGATCAGTGATTCTCTCTCATCACTGATATTTCTTTCTTTTCCTCTCCCTTCCTCTTTGAAATCAATTTAAAAAATCATAAGTGGAATTGCCAAAAAGAACACAAGAAAATAAAGAAGGGAAAATGGGTTTCCAGGGACCGGTGAGAAATAGAAACCGCACCGCCGTCTCTCCGTGGAGGAATGGGTGAACCCAGGGCTTACGCGTGGGCTGGCGCCCTGTGGTCTCCAGGTGGCTCGGAGGGGAGGGAGGTGTCCTTCACCTGCACTCGGCACCGAGGAGCCTGGAAATCACATTTGAGAAATGGGCAGAACATGTAAGACATGGGGGAAGTGAAGCAAATCTAACCTGCAGTACCTGTGCGATCCTGAATGGGAAGTTAACCTAAGGAGTGGGCCCACCTGTGGTGTGTCTGATGCTTCAGGCAGAACGGCACTCACGAAAGCTCCCAGAGGGATCTCAGGTGCGGGGCATTGATGCCGCAGAGCCAAACCCTACCGGGAGGGAGCACATGACCAGTGCTGTACGTCAAACATGTTCCTCCTGCGTGGAGGGGTCCATATACCATAAGCCACAAGATAAGTTCCCCCAAAACTTGAGGAAATGAAATGGCATTTTGAAACAGAATATGCAACAAATGTGTTTTATGTTAATTAAAGCAAAATAAAAAAAAAGTTAATTAACACAGACACAACAGGAAAAGGTAGCTATTGAATAAAACGTAATTTTAGCTATTGGAATTTGTAAGAATCCCCAGTGGATGGAGTGAAACAACAAATTAGGTGATGCCAAAGAGAGAATTTGTGAACTGGAATATAGAGATGAGGCAATGGCCCAGAATGTGCTATGGGTTGCAGTGTAAAACATAGTTTTAAGAGAATAGGAGTTTAGAATGAGATGGCGATCATATAACTGATCAGAAACCCTTGTATCTGAAACCCTTGTATGAGAATGGAGAACCGAGAGGAGAGACAGATTTCTCAGAGACTGGCTGGGGAGAGTTTCTCTGATTCAAGAGTGCACAGTCCCAGGCAAGGCCAGTGAGAAAGCCTCCAGTTGGTCATAGTCAAGTTCAAGCACAGAAAGCTCATGTCATTAAGGAAATAAAACACTAAGGAAAGAGAAGATCTGAAAGTCAAATAAAGAGATGAGATTAACTAGAATGGGAAAATAATTTGAATGACACCTACTAGAAATAATAGAAGAAAAATGGTGATGTAATATCAAATACTGCGAAACACATGTTAACTTAGAATTCTGTACCCAATATACCCAACAAAAATATGAGGAAAATGAAGATAACTTGAGACAAACACTGAGGGTACTTACAGTCAATCTGAAAGAAACATTAACATATTTGTAAGAGACATCACAGATGGAGAAGAACATCTAAAACTTTGTTCCCAGATGACCTGATTGTCTATATAGAAAATCTGAAAGAATTGACAAAAACACTCCTGGAACTATCAAGAGTGCAGGATACAAAGTTAATATACAAAAGTCAGTTGCTTTCTTATATTATCAGCAATGAACAAGTGGAATTTGAAATAAAAGCAATACCATTTGCATTAGCACCCTATAAATAAAAAACAAATATAAACCTCATAAACTGTTTACAGGATCTATGTGAGGAGTCACACAACTATGATGAAGGAAACCAAAGACCTGAATAAGTGAATAGATATCCCATGTTCATGGAGAAGACTCAATACTCAACATTGTCAGGATGTCAGCTCGATCTAAACAACGCCAATGAAAACCCCAGCCAGTTGCTTTTTGGATGTGGATCACCTGGTTCTAAAGTTTATAGGGAGGCAGATGACCCAGACTACCAACACGCCACTGAAGGAGAAGAACCAGGTCAGGGAGGAAATGGATGCTGCCTGATGCGGTGCCACGCTATCAAGCTACAGTGATTGAGGCAGGCCGTGTCAGTGCAAGAACAGGCAAATAGATACATGGAATGAAATAGAAAGCCAGAAACACACCCACATGATCTGGCCGGCTGATCTCTGAAGAGGATCTGATGGAGAACAGATAGTCTTTTCAACAAATGGTGCAGGAACAACTGAATATTGACAGACGTTATATTCTACAAAAACGAACAAACAAAACCAACCTCAAAACGGGTCATGTATTTAAATGTGAAACAAAACTATAACATTTCTAGAACGTAACAGGAGAAAACCTAGATGACCTTGACTATGGTGATGACCTAGGTTCAACACCATAGGCATGATCCATGAAATAAATAAATAAGAAGCTAAACGTCATTAAATTAAACAACTTCTTCCTGTGAAAGACAATGTCAAGATCATGAGAAGGCAAGCCACACACTGGGAGAAAATATATGCAGAAGACATGTGATAAAGGCTATTATCTAAAATATGCAAGGAATTTGTAAAACTCAACAATAAAATGAACAGCCCAATTAAAAAATTGGCAAAAGCTGTTCCCAGACACCTCCCCAAAGAACATATGCAAGTAGCAAATGGCATATGAAAAGACTCTGTGGCATATGTCATTAGGGAATCGCAAGTTAACACCATGAGATGCCATCACACCCCTGTCAGAATGGCCAAAATCCAAGACACTGAGCACCAAATGCCCGCAAGGTTGTAAAGCATCAGGGACCCTCAGTCATCGCCGGTGGCTATGAAACACGGAGCAGCCACGTCGGAGGGCAGTTGGACAGTTTCTCACAAAAGTGAACACACTCTCACCATGCAGCACAGCAGCCGTGCTCCGGGGGGCTCACTCAGGTCGGGGGGAAATGGGCGACTCTGTAATTATCTGCACACGCATGTCATGGCAGCTTCATCCGTAATTGCCCAGACTCGGAAGCAGCCACCATGTCCTTTGTAGGTGAACAGAGAAGCCGTGGTGAATCCAGACAACAACATACCGGTACTGTTCAGAACTGAACACACATGCCCTAGCAAGTCATGAAGGGACATGGAGGAAAGTCAGGTGCATGTGACTAAGTGAAGGAAGCCTAGTTGAGAAGCCTGCCTACCCCGTGACTCCCACTCTGTGACGGTCCAAGAACGAAAACTGTGGAATGTAAGAGAAATCAGTGGTTGCCAGGGGCTGGGGGGAGGGGAGGGACAGTCAGGGCAAAGAGGTGTTTTTAGGACAGATGCATGCCGTCACACCTTTGTCCAAACCCACAGACGATACCACACCAAGAGTGAGCCCTGATGGAACCGTGGACAGGGAGCGGCAGCCGTGTCCGTGCAGGACTGTGGCTGTACATGCTGGCAGTGTGTCCCTGCACCACGCCTGGGGTCGGGTGTCGATAATGGAGAAGGAGGTGTGTGTGTGGTGAAGAGGGTCTGTGGAAACCCTTGTACCATTAGCTGGGTTTTGCTGTGAACCTAAAGCTGCTCTCACCAAGGCTGTTAAAAGTAAATGAAATTGCTTTTCAGGCTTGCGCTCTTGAATACACATTACAGATACAGCGTGATTATTAGAGAGTATGTTCTCATCAGCGGTTTTTGCGGGTGGTCGAATGTAGTACAAGATGAGAATTATTCTAGGATTATAAATTAGTTAACACCCGCCAAACACCAATCAGCCGTGGAGGCCCGCCCGCTAAGGAAATAGAATGATAAGCTTCAGACTCGGTCTCACGTGCCCACCTCTCACCGTGCACCATCCATGCTAATGACCTCGCCGGAGGCTGTGAGCTCCCTGTGCCTCGGAGCACCTCCCGGGTAACCCTCCCCCAAACGAAGAGACTTTGGCAGTCATGCCAGAGCAACTTAAATCTGCTATCACATCAGATTACTGAAACACTAGGATTCTGCCAAAGAAGACGCCTGTGCTATAACATGCCCTTTCAGTACAACTGAGGAGCCAGAGGAGGACTTTGCACAGTTGTGGGGATTTTGCCAGCCTGACATATTTTGGGGTGCGTTCTTTTTTTCTTTTTTAAATTTATTTTGATTGATTTCAGAGAAGAAGGAAGAGGGAGAGAGAGATAAAAGCATCAATGATGAGAGCGAATCATTGATCGGCTGCCTGCTACATGCTCCCCACTTAGGATTGAGCCTGCAACCCAGGCTTGTGCCCTGAACCATGACATCCATGCCGGCTGTGTTTAGGATGAGTTCTTGAGGGAGGGGGAACAGTCCTAAATTTCATTTCCAGATGGTAGGTGGGTGGGTAGGTGGGTGGATGATAGATAGATAGATAGATAGATAGATAGATAGATAGATAGATAGAAGTTAGGGTAAGATTGCTAGGCTAAATACAAAACAGTGAAGTTCTTACTGGACTATAAAGCTTCTGCCCAGGTGAATAGGAACTCCTGGGATCTCCACCGGAAGTAAAGAACGCCTGCCCTACCAATGGTAACGGTTGCCATAGCACCGAAGAAACAACCGTGCTCTTTGGCCTAATTCCAAGTGTCAGCTGTTTCTCTGTTTTGAGAGTGAAGCTGCGGTAGTCCTATTTAATGTGCGTCCTGGGACAGAAAAGCATATTTTTCTCCTGCCAGCCATTAGTCTAAGTCTATTGTAGAGATAGAACTTTTTCCACTCTCAATAAAACAATTACGTTTTTTGCTAACACTCAATGGTTTATGACACCTTTGCACTCACCTTACTTGATTTTCACGGGGAACGTACTTATTGTCTTTGTTTGTACAGAACCGACAGGAAACACTGAGCTTCCCTTCAGGGCCCCGCTCACAGGGGGGAGGCTGAGGTGTGAACCAGGGTCTCTTGGTTCCACTTTTCGTCCTTTTAAGTCGGATCTAAGTGTTGGCGGGAAATTGCTTTGCTTTTGCCTGGTGCGTGACGTCAGCACGAGCCCTGGGCACGCTGATGAGCAGCCGCCTGACTGGAAGGCCTTTGTCGATGCCTCCATTTTGGTAGGAGAGCTGAGGGACAGTTTCCCAAATGGAAGGACGCTCTCCACAGCATGACATCGGATGTGGAAAATATTCTAGCTGACACAAAATACCTAGCAGCTATAGAAAAACCACTCTTGGTGCATCTGGAGTTGGTCAGAGAGAGACTACGATTTCACTGTGGCCAGAAGTAATATAATCTTTTTGTTTTTTCCAAGCACCGCTCTGTGGACTGGGCTTCCACCCTGCCCTCACACAGAACTGTCTGCAACACCCCAGTCCTGGCCATCAGCTCCTCGGGGATCAACATGTAATCAGTGGGCCCTTCAAACAGCTTCCCGAGTTAAAGGACATTCCGATCTTAGCATGTGAGACTCCAGGGCCACTGGGCAAGGCAGCAGACAAAGCAGAACGCCCACCCCTTCCCCCATCCCCGCCCCACACAGACACCGCCGCCCGCAGCCTGCTCCCTGGCTGTGCTAGAAGATGTAGCAATGGCTGCCCACCGCATACCACGCAGGTGTCTCTGAGGAGCAGCTGCTTCTCCGGCTGCTTGGATTTACAGGAATCGGTCCGAAGGGAGCGATCCGGTTGTAATGTGTTTTCACTCCGCTCTTTGGCAGTTGTGGCCCGTAACTACAAGTTATTGATGGGTTGATGATGTGATATATTCATGAATTATGTTCACAGTCCTTGGTGATTGGAGGGAATCAGTAATTCTTGGGAAGATGGAAATGAAACATTCCTCTCAGGAATAATATCTAGTTTGCACTGAATAATTAGCTTATCATTCTTCTCTTTCCTGAGAACTGGATGCAGGATTTGGGACCAGTGAAAACCCACGCCCCTCCTTAGTTACCCAGCGAGGTTACAGGAAGAGGCCTATTCATGGCGCACACTCTATAGACCTTTAGCTCAGTGGTCGGCAAACTCATTAGTCAACAGAGCCAAATATCAACAGGACAATGATTGAAATTTCTTTTGAGAGCCAAATTTTTTACACCTAAACTTCTTCTAACGCCACTTCTTCAAAATAGACTCGCCCAGGCCGTGGTATTTTATGGAAGAGTCACACTCAAGGGTCCAAAGAGCTACATGTGGCACATGAGTCGCAGTTTGCCGACCACTGCTTTAGCTAATGTAGTATTGAAAGGATCTGAGGATGGCAGGTGAAGAGGAGAGAGGATTCACACAGCCCACCTACCTGGACCTACTCAATATGTATCTGGTCCACTGACATTTCCATTCGACGGGTGAATCAGATTTCGACAAAGTGATTTCAACTAATCCCCTCTCTTCCCAAAGCCAATTTTAATGCCCCATTCTCATAGCACTTGTTTCTTTTTCCCTTGGTGTTACCTCAGAATGATTCTCCCCTTTCCTCTGTTAACCCAGAGGCATCCTACCACGTTGCCCTTGGCAAGGCCTTGACTGTACTTGGATGGCGTCCATTAACCCTGGAAGCTGGCTGCCAACCACGTCCAGGTCCTCAGTGTAACACTGTACCTCCTGACCTTCCCGCCCGGCAGCACGTGGTTCTGTCTGACATTAGCTCAACGGCGCCTGTTCCCTGAAATGAGGCGAGCCCATCTCAGAGGGCAGCCCACGTGGGGAATGGCTGCAGAGCCCACGGGTGGACCGCTGCATCCAGGCGTGAGCTCTGAGCTGCGAGCCGCCTGTCCTGCTGTCCTGCTGTCCTGCTGTCCTGCTGTCCTGCGGGTCACAGCAGGCGCTGGGAGGAGAAGTGCTTTTCCTGATGTGCCAGTGGCACCAGCACTCTCTGCCTTCCATGCGTCCTCTAATCACTCCCTGTTTCTAAGGCTCTTCTGTGTAAGTGGAAGTCACTGCAGGTCTCCGCTGTGAGCTGCCGAGTGACTTCCGTCTGCATGTGGGCCTCTAAGGCTGTGGCCCGGGGTCAGGCCGTTGGCGGAGTGAGCAGGTGGGAAGGAGCAGCTCCTGCCGCACTGGAGCGGCCGTCACCTCGGGGCCAGCAAAGGGCTGCAGGGAGCTGTGCCGGGGCAGCTTCTGGTGGCCGGACCCGGTGCCGGCTCGCGGCGGCCCTGTTAGACCCAGAGGGTCTGAGGAACCAGGCCGCGGGCAGAAGGAAATCCTGTTTCTAGAAGGCTGGGAATAATGTCTCAGCCCAGTGTGTAAGCGCCGCACTGGGCCCTCTGAGGCATCCAAGGAGAGCTAATCTTCCTGTTTTCACCTCATTAAAAGAGGATTTTCAGGAGCTTCGAATAGCTCTTTGAAGATATTTATAACTTCAATCAGCTCACCTATTTATCAGCATTAATTTTGAAACTTTCAGCTATCTTGCAACAAAGCGGGAGATCAATGGACTAAAAAGCATTTCCCCCTGGATTTTTTGTTTTCCATTTTAATAACTCATACCGCTAAGGGTCAGGTTTTACATGAGAGTCCACGCTGACCCTGTGGCTCTGTTCCGTGGCTCTCATGACAATGCTTGTCATTAATGAGGAGTCCGGGCAGCCCCCAGCCCCGTGCCCGCCCCGTGCGGTGAGCAGTGCAATGGGCTCCACCTAACCAAATATCCTGAAGGATTAGTTGGGCTCGAAGCAATTTAAATAGAACTATACCTCAGCTGTTTCCCAAAAGTTAGCGTGAGGCTTCCATGGAAATAGCCTGCGAGAGCCAGCCTTGACCGGAGCAGGCAGTGGGCACCTGGCTCACAGGGCACACACCTGGAGGAGCCCGGTCCTAAGTGTGCTGATGGCAAATGAGAAGAGGTGCTGCCATGCTGAGCCCCCCCTGTGTTCTTTTATTTTATTTTAAAAATGTATGTTTATTGATTTCAGAGAGGAAGAGAGAGAGAGAGAGAGAGAGAGAGAGAGAGAGAAACCTCAGTGATGAGAGAGAATCATGGATCGGCTGTCTCCTGCACGCCCCACACTGGGGATCGAGCCCACAACCCGGGCCTGTGCCCTGACCAGGAATCGAACCGTGACCTCCTGGTTCATAAGTCGATGCTCAACCCCTGAGCCCCGCCGGCCTGGCTTTGTTGTTTTAAACCCTCACAACAGCCTGCCGAGGGGAGAACAGCGTGTCCGCTCCCGAAGGCGAAAGGGCAGGGCCCGCGGGCGGGGCCGGGGCGCACAGCCGGCCCTGAGGTGTCTTTGGAGGAAGTGGCACACCCTCACCCGCAGTGTCGGGACCTTCGTCCATTGAAGCAGGAACCCTGGATGTTCACTCAGAGCTGTAAGGGCCGTGACTCCCTGCACCCCCCTCCCCTGCACCCACAAGAGCCCTTTTCTGGGTGAATGCGCACCCTGCACCCGCTGGCTCTGGACGTGGCTATTTATCTAGGCTGGTCCTTAAATTATGCCTCTCTCCCCAGTTTCGTCTGGGCATGGGGCGGGAGGTTATTGCCTTCAAAATGAAGAATGAAAACATAAATCGGCAGTAACAAGAACGACAGAGCCCGGCAGGCGGAGGCGCAGCTTTAATCACGGCTCTCTCGGAGGAGGCCAGCCAGGCATCCATTACAGCCCGCAGCGGGGAGACTGAGCCGGGCCCCTGCGGAGCTCCCTGGGAGGCCCCTGGGAGGCTCCTGGGTGGAGGGCGTGTGGTGGAGGCTATTGGCAATCGCCGAGCCTGGGTTACTCTGGGAGCGGAGGCTGCGGCCTGGTGACGCCAGGGCTGCGCGGGGGGCAGTGGGAGGGATGGCCCGTCGGGTGAGTCAGTGTCTGAGGGAATGACCGCTGCCCAGGCGGAGGACAGCAGGGTTCTGACAGGTGCTGGGGAGGCTCTGCTTCCGGCCCATCCAAGGCGCTCACAGATGCCCCAGCAGACTGGGGTCCAGTCCCGGAGGCCAGCGGGAGGGCAGCCGAGGGTACACGGCGGCTGCAGAAAGTGGATGCACCTGCGCTCAGCCGCCAGGACACAACCCCAGGCAGCTGAGCTCTGGGTCCGGGCCAGTGTGATGGAACTTCTGAGGCGAACGGGAAGTTTCCATCAGAGGCGGAATGACTTTTTTTAAGCATCCATTTGTCTTATTACACCAAAGGATTTGGGCCTGAGCTCATGGCTAAAACACATAAAAGAAAAATGAGAATGCTGCAGGTCATGCTGCTTTTCACAAACCGAAGCGAGTAACACTGTGTTGAACAGGGGCTTTCTTTCCTCCGGATGCTGTGATACTGCTCGTGCTTTCGGCAGAGTCTGGACCAAGAAGAGAGAATAAGGAAAGGGGGGGCGCGGTGAGGGGTCCTTACGCGGACCAAGTGGGAGAGGAAAGCTCAAGACCACGATGGGGGCAGTGCTCTGGCGGGACAGTTCCTACGGACACTTGGATGCATCCTGACCGTGAACTGCTCTCAACCTCCAACAGGGAAAAAACCTAGAGAGAGAAGCGGATAGACCACTTTGTGAGTTCCATCCGCAGGCTGCCCTGGCTCGGTATGACAAGCACGTAAGCTTATGGATTGGGGGGGAGCGGAGCTAACTGTCTGGGCTCCTTAGAGCTTCAGGCAGAGCTGGTTCGTGAACCTCAGCAGCGGACTCATCCAGAGCAAGTCCACACGGCGGATTGAACCCGTTCCTTCATTTTGTGTTGTTAAGACCTGCACTTGCACAGAATGCTCCGTGAGGACGGCTCAGGTCAGACAAGCGTGGGTGGGCTGTGCTCTGTGGCTCCTGTTCTGAGCCTGTAGAGTTTGCCTGGCCGACATGGCTCAGTGGTCGAATGTCGACCTATGAACCAGGAGGTCATGGTTCAGTTCCAGTCAAGGGCACACACCTGGGTTGCAGGCTCGATCGCCAGTAGGGGATGTGCAGGAGGCAGCCGATCCATGTTTCTGTGTCTCCTCTCTAAGGAAAGCAGTAAAACTATATTGTATAAAAAGAGAAAATCAGCCAAAACCGGTTTGGCTCAGTGGTAGAGCGTCAGTCTGCGGACTGAAAGGTCCCTGGTTCAATTCCGGTCAAGGGCATGTACGTTGGTTGCGGGCACATCCCCTACCGGGGATGTGCAAGAGGCAGTTGGTCGATGTTTCTAGCTCTCTATCCCTCTCTCTTCCTCTCTGTAAAAAATCAATAAAAATATATTTTTAAAAAAAGAGAAAATCATAAGGAAACTTTTTTTTTTTTTTAAGATGCTGTGGAGTCCTGCTCACCCTGGCTGAGCGGAGCCTCCCCGGCCCTCCCGGGCTGGGCTCAGCCTTGCACGGCGGGCACCCACTGCCGTGCCCTCAGGGGCACCCAGGGGACTTGGCTGGTCCACCAGCGGGGCTACAGAAACACAGCCATCGAAAAGCTCCTTGGTTATCTGGGGGAAAGTCATTTCTAGGAAGCTGAAGGCCTTAGGGGTGAGCACCGCGCTGGCTGCGACTTAATTACAAAGGATTCAGCGGACAGATGCTGACATGCCTCACCCGGGTATGTGTGTGCAGGAGACCGCCCCCCCACACTCAGCCATGCAGAGTGTTCACGGGGGTAAATCGCAGGAAGCAGATAGTTTGGAAATGTGAAGTGTTTCTCTAGATTGAAAACTTATAAGACAAAGAGGGGAATCTGCCGGCACAAGCTGCTCTGACTCTTGCACGGGAAGGGGCAGCCCTCGGGAGAGCTGGTCAGGAGGGAAAAAGGGTTTTCAGACCCAAACAAGTCAACGGGCGGGGGCCACGCTGGTGACTGGAGCCGGCGGACCCCTCCGGACCGGCTGTGGCGGACCCGCCCTGCTGCTCCGTGGGCGGCGGCCTCTGGGAGCCTGTGCTCAGCCCTGCGGGCGGGCGGCGCGCGGGCGCGGGAGGCTGCCCGGAGATGCTCATCAGGTGTCTTCTGATTCCCATTCCCTTCCGTCCTGTCCCGGGCTCTCAGAGCTCAGCGTGACGCTGAGAGGCCTGCCATGCGGTGTCCTGTAGCCACGCAGGCGGGAAAATGGTCTGAAAGGGGATCTCAGGATTCACCCACTCTGGCCACGCAGAGCCGACAGCTCGGAATCTGCTGTAGCCTGTAGCTGGGCTGGCCTGACCTCGGCCTGGCTGTTCCTCCCCAGCCCAGCCCCTCTGGAAAGCTGAGGAGCGGTCTCGTGTCATGGCGTGGGCTGTGGCCCGGGCACCGGCTGCAGTGCGCTCTCTCTTCTCAAGGGCTCCGGCCCAGGTGGCAGCACGGAGGTGGGGGGCTGGGTCTTCAGATCCCCGGGGTGTCGTAGTGGAGACCACGTTGGGGGCTCTCCGGCAGGAGGGAGCGAGTGAGCAGGCCCCAGTCCGGTCTCGAGGCGCTTGGCTCCTCTGTGCAGCTCGCTGACTGCTCCCCGCAAGGCTGGGGTCCAGGCGGGCCTCTGGGGGCGTTCCTTACCCATCCCCTTCTCCTGCCTTTTAAAATCGTCTAACCTTTCCCAGGTTATAAAACTCGAGGAACTGGATTTGTCCGTGTTGTTGGTAAAGGTTTTAACAGTAACGGCTCTGCCACCTTCATAAACTCACCTTACTCCACATTAAAATGTCACAGTTCCCTGATCTTCCCCTGTTCTGTCAGTTGTCATGGTGTTTCTATAGCTTTAACATGCTTCATCTGTCACATTTCTGATACCTGACCTTGAGGATATGTTTTAAGTGGTTATTATAGTGCTAACAACTCTGTGATATTCATCAACTTAAATACCACGTACATCGAGGCACTGAAGTTACGAAAAGATGTCAGAAAAGGGTAGTTTGTCATCAGTGATTTCCAGAGTGGACAGGCAGATATCTGCTGGAAACCGGAAGCCAAATATTAATCTCTAAGACTGAGGATTATTAAATATATTGCTAATAACTGATAAAAATAGGAACTTGAATCTTTTTTTTTTTTTTTTTTTTTTTTTTTTTTTTCCAAATCAATCTTTATTGTTCATATTATTACAAAGGTTCCTCATTTCTTCCCCCCTCCACCAGGTTCCCACCCCACCCTCCGCCCCCTCCCCATCCCCCATTGTCCTCATCCATAGGTGCACAGTTTATGTTCAGTCTCTTCCTCCCTCCCTTTCCCCGATAGTAAATCCCTTTTCAGATAGTAAATCTGTTACTTAGCATTATCTCATATCAATAATACCTCCACATGCCCAATGATACATTTTACACAAAAGACATTTCCAAATAGGTCAACCAGCCTCATCCAGGCCCCACCCAAGGCACTCACAGATCAACACCACAGCCCTATACTAACTCAACACATCCAGATCTAAGCCTTCATCACTTGATTCAGCAGACCCTCAAGTTCCCGCAAAAGTTTCCAGCCATGTCTGAGAGGCAGCCGTGGGCAGGTACAGGCGAGGAGCGAGCTGTTTCGGGCCTGGCTGCTCCGGGCCTGGCCTCTGTTGCTCTGGTTCGTTCCACAACCAGCTGCTCCGGGTCTGGTCACTGCCGCTCCCGACCTAGTTGCTCTGGACTTGGCTGTTGCTGCTACAGGCCTGGCCGCACCCAACCCGGCTGCTCTGGGACCGGTTGCTCCGGTCCCGGCCGCTCCGGGCCTGGCCGCTCCCAGCCTGACAGCCGCTGCTCCGGGCCTGGCTGCTCCCAGCCTGGCAGCCATTGCTCCTGGGCTGGCCGCACCAGACCCGGCTGCTCCGGGCCTGGCCGCTCCCAGCCTGGCAGCCGCTGCTCCTGGCCTGGCCGCACCAGACCCGGCTGCTCCGGGCCTGGCCGCTCCCAGCCTGGCAGCTGCTGCTCCAGGCCTGGCCGCACCAGACCCGGCTGCTCCGGGCCTGGCCGCTCCCAGCCTGGTCGCCGCTGCTCCGGGCCTGGCCGCACCAGACCCGGCTGCTCCGGGCCTGGCCACTCCCAGCCTGGCAGCCGCTTCTCCAGGCCTGGCCACTCCCAGCCTGGCAGCCACTGCTCCGGGCCTGGCCGCACCAGACCCGGCTGCTCTGGGCCTGGCCGCTCCCAGCCTGGCAGCCGCTGCTCCGGGCCTGGCCGCACCAGACCCGGCTGCTCCGGGCCTGGCCGCTCCCAGCCTGGCAGCCACTGCTCCTGGCCTGGCCGCACCAGACCCGGCTGCTCCGGGCCTGGCCGCTCCCAGCCTGGCAGCCGCTGCTCCTGGCCTGGCCGCACCAGACCCGGCTGCTCCGGGCCTGGCCGCTCCCAGCCTGGCAGCTGCTGCTCCGGGCCTGGCCGCTCCCAGCCTGGCAGCCGCTGCTCCGGGCCTGGCCGCACCAGACCCGGCTGCTCCGGGCCTGGCCGCTCCCAGCCTGGCAGCCGCTGCTCCGGGCCTGGCCGCACCAGACCCGGCTGCTCCGGGCCTGGCCGCTCCCAGCCTGGCAGCTGCTGCTCCGGGCCTGGCCGCTCCCAGCCTGGCAGCCGCTGCTCCGGGCCTGGCCACACCAGACCCGGCTGCTCCGGACCTGGCTGCTCCCAGCCTGGCAGCTGCTGCTCCGGGCCTGGCCACACCAGACCCAGCTGCTCCGGGCCTGGCCGCTCCCAGCCTGGCCGCCGCTGCTCCGGGCCTGGCCGCACCCGACCCGGCTGCTCCGAGCCTGGCCGCTCCCAGCCTGGATTCTTCGTGGTTGTCTACTGCTGTTCTGGGCCTGGCTGCTCCCAACCCGGCTGCTCTGGGCCGGGCTTCTCCGGGCCCAGCCACTCCGTGTCTGGGTGTTCCTGGACTGGCCACCCTGGGCGTGGCCGCCTCTGCCTCAGGCCTGGCTGCCACTGCCCCAGGTCTGGCTGCTCCAGTGCTGGCCGTTGATGCTCTTGTTCTGGCTGCTGCTGTTCTGGGGCCTGGCCACTGCTGCTCCGGGCCCAGCTGCCACTGCCTTGTGCCTGGCCACTCTAGGCCTGGTCGCCGCTGTTCCAACATTCTGTCTCTTTTTTCTCTTCTTTTTTTTTTTCTTTTTTTAAAAAAAACAACAAAACGCATTTATGTTGCAATGTTGGCTGGTGCGTTGAGTTCTGACTTAGTCTTTGATTTTTCAAGATCTTCTTTGTATTCTTTCTTAAGTAATTTTACTATCATTTGCTCTCACTTGATTTCTTCACATTGAGAACTTCTTTGGTTTCTTCCTCCTTGTCCTGGGAGCTCAGCAGGTTGGCCTGTGGCACCCCTTTGTTCTCCGCGGGCTCCCGCGCTGCTCCAGCCTGTTGCCGGGGTCGGCGCCGCCCAGGAAGCAGCCCCCATCCTTGGCTCCATTGCCAGCGCTCAGCAGTCGAAGGCTCAGGGGCACCCCCCCCACTGGGGGCCCCGTCGCCCGGCTCCTTGCTGGCGCCCGGCTGGCCGGTGTCCGGCAGGGGCTCCTGCTCCTTGTGGCGTTCCTCCAGTCTGGAGCTTTCTTTCTCCCTCCCACTAGGGGAGTCCAGGATCAGAGTCAACAGACTGTCCTCTGCGCACAGTGTGCGCAACTCCGGGGGCTCGGCCTTTCGCCGCGCTCCCAGGACTCCACCTCACAGCCCCGTCTCCCCCTGCCCGAGCCTGGGTCCCCAGGGACTGGCCCAGACCTGGAGTTCGGGGAGGTCTGGACTGAGGCTCAGAGCTGCCGCCGGAGGCTTTGTTTCTTCCGGCTAGGGTAATCCAGCATCAGAGTCAACATTCAGTCCTCTGCGCGCCATGTGCGCGCGACTCCGGGGGGCCCCGCATTTCGCCGTCCCCCGGGATTGTCTCCCCCTGCCGGAGCCTGGGTCCCCAGGGTCTGGCACATAACTTGGGGCTCAGCGCTGCCGGTTCGGGGGTTCAGCCCAGGCTGGGGGTTCTATTTCCTTCCTGCTAGGGAACGCCAGGCAGCACCCAGCCCTCTCCTCCTCTCCGGCTGCGACCTCTCCGCGCGCGCGTGCGTGCGAGCGCGCAGCATGTCTCCGTACCTTAGGCTTTTTTTCAGCTCCTCTGATTTTCCTTCTGGTTTTCTCCCTCCTTCCTATTGTAGAGTTTTCAGTCAGTCGACTACCTGTAGCTCTGGGCAATGTCCACTCTACATTTTAGTTGTATTCCTTTGAAATTGTTGTGAGCTGCTGCGGCTAGGTGTATACCCGAGCAGCCATCTTGGATCCTCCCTCGGAACTTGAATCTTTATTGTGCTTTTCATTTTACAAGTATTGCCACCCATAATATTAGTGAAGATGGCTGAACAAATGACCATTCAATATGTCTTTTTTTGTAAATTAGTAGAACAAATGGAGCTTCATAAGACTTCAGGATCTTTTCTCATTTATATTCTGTTTTAAATAAACCATATGCATTTGGGAGTCTAAATATTTTCACTCCTAATGATCAAAAATAGCTTACCCAGCCAGCAGTAAGTTAAGGATTAGAGAAGTATTTAGTAACTTTAGAGACCTAGAGATCTAGCCTGGTTGTTCCTTCAGTGGTAAGTGCTTTTGCGGCAAGTTAGCTCTTTGAGGCCCGCCAGGGGCTTCCTCCTTGCCAGAGGCGCGTGCTCACTGACTGACTGCCCGGCTCTGACTCCGATGGCGTGTTGCTAGGCGGCACGTGTCCTGGTGGAGAGTCCAGAGAGAGGCACAGCCCCGTCCCGGCCTGGGTGCCGCCCGCCTGCGGCTCTGTCTTCCCCGTGTGACCCTGGGTTGAAACAGCTTCATCAAAAACCCAGCAACCCGGGAGGCTCTCGCATCCTGAGAGATGGCTGTCCATCCCTGTGGATCGATAGGAAGAAGAGAAGTCTAGAGCCTTCAAACTGCTCAGAGGGTGAAGCTGGACTCAGGAGCATGGTCTCTGCGTCCCCACAGCCCCCAACTCTGTCCCTCACAGCCGCGGCAGCAGAGGGCACTCCATGTCCCCGGCAGCAGGCCGCGCACTCGGCTCAGTGGGGCCGTGGACAGAAGAAATGCCTCTCGCTGTTTCGAGCATAAAACTAGCTCCCAGATCACTGTGCTGCAGCCTCGGGGGACATTCACCCGTGAATGTGTCCAGGGCTCCCGGAAGCAGCCAACGCCTGCCCGTTTGGTTCTGGGTCGATCCCTGACGCCACACCTCTGCTTCTTCCCAGCAGGTCGTCCGGCCTACAACAGCTTCTACGTCTACTGCAAGGGCCCCTGCCAGCGGGTGCAGCCGGGGAAGCTCCGGGTGCGGTGCGGCACCTGCCAGCAGGCCACGCTCACCTTGGCCCAGGTAAGGCCCGAGCGCCGGCAGAGGGAGTGTGGTGTGAAGTTGTCGTGGGAGTTTCTAATCAGCCGTCGCCGCGTCCCACCCCACAGCCTCCGTGTGATGGCCATGGTCAGGGTGCCTGACGGCTCAGTTAAAGCTGCAGGACTCGGAAGGTCCGGGAGCCCGCGGGGCCTGGGTCTTTGTGCAGGCCTGCAGGCAGGAGAGGGACGGCCTTTCCCAGGAGGGCAGACTTGGGGTGCCTTCTTCACCTTCCGAAGGTGCTGGGAAGGGTTCGGGGCCTGGGTCTGTGTGGGGTCACAGGCTTGTGTACACATGTCAACATTCAAGGGGCGCCCTACGCCCGTGCGCTGAAGGGCGCTGAGTGTGAGGGGTGGGCGGGAAGGGAGCGGTGGCTGAGGGAAGGCGACCGGTGCCTTTGGTACGGGGCCGCAGCCCAGCGTCTGCTGTGGCCTCGCCGGCTTCTGTGCCGCCCAAGGCTGAGGATGTGACGTCTTTACGTGGTTGGGAAACAGCAGAAGGAGAACATCGCGTGACCCGGGACCTTTAGGTGAAGCTGGCACTCAGCAGCACAGTGAAATCCTGTTGGGCCATGGCCAGTAGTTTGTCGGTGTTTCAGGCCAATACCTGGCAGCCACACAGGCAGACCAGTGTGTGAGTGATCCAGGTTTGCCCTTACCCCCTCACACCCGGAGGGGACCTTCCGGGCTGTCCCTGGAGAGGCTTCTGTCCTAAAGCCCCTCAGCGTTCTCCACCCGACACCCCTGCCTTCCCAGTGCAGCCAACAGCCCAGCTGGTCGGTCCGGCACAGCCCCGACCCTGCACACGGGCTATGACTGTTACCTCCTACTGTTCCCAGTACAAAGGCAATAACCAACCATTACTGAACTCCAAGCTTAATCCTTTCCATGGGTTATCTCCGTTAATTACGTGCAAACACTCTGAGGTCAGCACTGTTAGCAAATCCCATTAGATTGGGGAGGAAAGGAGGCTTAAGGAGATTAGGTAAACAAGGCCGCTAAGTGGTGGCCCGGGATTTGAACCAGCTGTGTGACCTCGGCCTGGAGGTTAAAGTTCCCCTTCACCACACAGATGGAGCTGTTACACGAGGTCACCTGTCAGTGCCCCGCGACCACAGGTGAGCGAAGGGCTAAGTCAGGTGCGGGCAGTGGGCAGGAGGCTGGCCCGGACAGGAGTCAGCCCCCAGGTGTCAGCAATTGGGGGTGGGGGTGGGGGTCCTCGGTGTGGCCAATCTTCAGTTAACAAGGAGGAACCATAAACATGCAATCTTTCCTGGAAAAGTGTGCTCCCCGGGGAAATAAAGCACCGCCAAGGAAAAGCACCGCAGCATCTGCCTAAATGCCCACACCTGCGTGCAGGGTCACGTGATGGTGGGTTCGGCCGCAGCAGCTCCCGTCTCGGTGAGTCTCGCGGGGGCGGTGTGGGGTGAGCTCTCCCAGGGGCTCCAGGCCCCTTCATCACCTTCCCCACCCCCAGCAGCTGAGGAACTCGGGGGTGGGGCCCGGGGAAGGAGGGCTTAGGGAGCAGGTTGAGTTCTTGTTGTGCCGATTAGTGGATACGTGAAGAGTACTGAGAACGCCAGCCGGAACATGAATCTTACAAATGTAAACTGCCGTGTTATTGTTTTCACATATATTACTATAAATGCGCTTACGCACACACACGCACACACATACACACACACACACATCTATTGTACTTTTCCTGAAAATCAATACAGGCTTGGCTAATTCCTTTTGAAGAAGCGAATGCACCCCACCCCAGCCATGTATTTTTCTCTAATTCTCATGACAGACCTGCACAGTAGCTCTTGTCACCCCCTGGTGTGAACAGAGGGTCAATGGCCACCCAAGTCAGGTGTGGGCACCAGGATGGAGCAGTCCTGTCGGTGATTCCCGGGAGCCCGCCTTTCCTAGCAAAGACCTGGCCGCACAGATCTACTGGTCAGTGTCCCATGGTCCAGCTAAGAGATCCTTCAAAAGTTCTCCTGGAAAGATGTGCTGGAGGATTTTTAAAAATGGCCGTCTTCAAACACTACTCCAGGATGGCCTAGCCCAGGTGTGCAGTACGGTGTTTGCATGCCGCCCCCTGGCACTCAGCCTCCGTCAGCGACAATGGGGACACTCCTTGGGGCCCTCGGATGCCGTCTCTGGGGTGTGGCCACCAGCCCACTGCTGTGGGCCCGCCCAGCGACCATGTGCAGGGCTGAGCCGCCCGGAGGAGGGGTTCTATGTGGACACGAGACAGTGTCCGTCTCCTTTTCCAGAGATTTGCAAAGACCTGCAACCCACATGGTCTCCTCTGGCCAAGAAAAGGAGAGAGAACTCGGACCGGGTGTGGCTGGCGAATGTGATGGCAGAGGGGTTTATCTGGGCCTCTTTCCATTCGTTTATGTGATGCGTCACATTATTGGTTTGCGAATATTGTGCCAGCCTTGCATCCCTGGGATAAATCCCTCTTGGTCATGGTGTAGGATCTTTTTAACATATTGCTGGATGCGATTTGCTAATATATTGTTGAGGATTTTAGCATCTGTATTCATCAGGGATATCGGCCTGTAATTCTCTTTGTTTGTGGTATTTGTATCTGGTTTTGGAATTGGGCTAATGCTGGCCTCAGAAAAAGTTTGGAAGTGTTCCTTCCTCTTAGATTTTCTGGAAGAGTTTGAGCAGTCGAGGTGTCAGTTCTCCTTTGAATGTTTGGTAAAACTCCGCTGTGAAGCCGTCTGGAGCCGGGGTCCTGTTTGCTGGGGTTTTCTGATCACGGCTTCTATTTCATCAGTTGTGCTGGCCTAGTCAGCTTTCCTGATTCCTCCGGGTTCATTTAGGAGACTGTATGTTTCTAGGCACTTGTCCATTTCACCCACATTGTCCAGCCTGTCGGCCTACAGTCATGCACATCTGGATGCCATTGGGCAGGGGTCCTCAAACTTTTTAAAGTGGGGGCCAGATCACGGTCCCTCAGAGAGCTGGAGGGCCGGACTATATGAACTACTAATTCCTACTGTAACACCTTGGCTGCGCTCACTGCCCAAAAAACCTGGCGGGCAGGATCAGACTCCCCTGGGGGCTGCATGTGGCCCACGGGCCGTAGTTTGAAGACCCCTGCCATAGGGGCTTTTCCTACACCAGGAGACACACTTGAACCTACTCATCCCCCTGGGTTATTTTTAAAAACAGAATCTTACGTTTTCTGCTGGAGAAGTAAGTCAGCAACGAGCCGCAGGCTCTCCTGAGTTCTAACAGTGGTCTCCTCATGCTGGGGGGTGGTTTTGAACTTACCCATAATTCCAGCATCTTCTCACCACTCCTCACTATTTGAGCTGCCTCTCACACGTGACGCGGGAGGTGGCTGTGTCCGCCTGCTTCCTCTGGACTGAACATCGTCAACGCAGAGGAGCAGCCGCTGCCGCCGCGGTGCGAACTGCTGTCTGAGGTTCGGCCTAGCCTGGAGGACACCTTGGTCCGCTTGGTTTTCTTCTTTGTCCAAATCAAATTATCTTTTTTATTTCATGCTCACCTTGACTAGGGTTTCCATTAATCAATAGGGCCTTTAGAAAAATGAACACTCACTCAAAAATAGCGAGCAGCGGCTGATTGGAAAACCGTGGTCGGCATCCAATTCCCTCGCCCGTCCGAGGTTGCCCACCTCGGGTCAGCACAGAAACGATGCAGCCCGAACATGAGAGGGCGCATTGCCCGTGCACACGGGTGTCCAGTCGCGCTCGGGACCGATAAGTGGATGATGGAGAGCATCTGCCATCGCCGCCTTCCTTGCCAGTGTGGACAAGCAAGCATCGCCTGGCCGGGTCCTCAGAGCCCTTGGACTTTCCATACCCCAGCTAAGTGGGCAGAAAAGGCAGGCTTTCCAAGCTCTGGAGACCATCACTGCTGTTAGAAAAGGATTAGAATTGAAGAGGAATGCCCACTGAAAACAGAAACAGTGCCCCGAGACTTACAGATGCTCGTCCTTTGCCCTTCCCCTGGGACCAGAGTGGCAGTGGTTCCTCCTGCCCTCTGGCCTGGCCTGGGGAGGAGCGAGCCCTGGAGAGGAAGCAGGATGTACAGATGGATGTGGCTCTCAGTTCCGCCCTCCGTCATCCGGCACTGAGCTGTGCCACCAGGAGACACGGGGGACGTTACACGGTCTCCTGGCTGGTGCCGTTCCGGAGAAGCTCAGGCGATGGAGGAGTCTGCCTGGGAACCTTTCTAGGGGGTCCCTCTCCGCCACTGCAGGCGTCCGCCCGCTGAGGCTGCCTGTCCTCTCCGGGGTCTCAGGCCTGGAGCCCCGAGGCGCTGCCCACAGCCTGGTGGCCGGCGCCTCCTGTAGGAAATGAAGCTTCCATAACAGGAAGAAGCGGCGGCTTTTCTAGCGGGACACAGGCTGACAGTGCAGCGAGGGCCTCATGGCCGAGCCCGGTGGACTGTGACAGTGATGGGAACAGGATGCGCAGAAGTGAGCCAGGACACTCGCACACAGCGCTCTGCTGGGATCCTGGGCCCCGGACCGCTTGGAGAGAGTGGCCGCCCTGGGCCTGGGCCTCTAGGTGCTTGAATTCTGGTTCTCAGACTAATTAGCTGGATGACTTTGTCTCAATTTATTTCTCTCGTTGGTGTTGTTAATATATATTTTTATTGATTTCAGAGAGGTAGGAAGAGAAAGAGAGAGAGAGAGAGAGAGAGAGAGAGAGAGAGAGTCATTGAGCAGCTGCCTCCCACACGCCCCGCACTGGGGATAGAGCTCACAACCTGGGCATGTGCCCTGACTGGCAATCGAGCTGTGACACTCAACCACTGAGCCACGCTGGCCAGGCAACTTGTCTAAATTTCCTCGTCATAAACCGGAAGTAAGATTCCATTGACGTTACAGCAGAGGCTCAAGGACTAACTTCTTTTTTTTTTTTTTTTTTTTTTTTCAGGACACTCAGTTTATTCTTTAGCCAGAATAACCTGGATACATGTCTTATGATACATTTTGGCTCTTGACTTTCCAATGTCTTTCCGTTGCCTACAAAATACAGCAAGTATGCCCTAGACTAGACTCCAAGTTCTGTATGTTCCAATTTCTGCTCTAATTGGTACTTATTTTCTGAGCCCCCATTCTGTTGTTATCTAACCTTAACCCTAACTCTAATCCTGACCTTGACTCTTCCTATTTGAATTTTTTGGAACCTAGAACAAATATGTCTAATGTACCTACAGAGCACTCCTATGCTGGGAGCAAATTCCAGCATGAAGGACTAACTTCTTAAAGCAGGCACGTGAGACGTGGTGGAAGCTGGTAGGTCTCACTGCCATTCGCCCAGACCGAGAGTCTCCTACGCTCCTGCAGCACCGGGCTGCTGACCTCTCACCTCTAGGGCTCTTCCCGGCTCAGCTACACACTGGTAGTCCCTCAGCACAAACACCAGGGACCTACCTATCACCATTAACATCTTTCTGTGTGCAGTCAGCCTATTAGTCTTTTTTAAAAAATTGAATTTATTGGGGTGACGTTGGTTCACAGAATCATACAAGTTTCAAGAGTACAACTCAGTGAAACATCACCCGCACACCTATCGTGTGCCCGTTGCCCCAAGCAAAGCCTCCTATCCCCACACCCGCTGTGCCCACCCACACCTGTCCTCGCCCTGCCCCTCAGCTGTGCCCTCTGTGGCCTGTGTCTGTGTCACAGAGAGCTGGCTGCAGCCAGGAACGGGGTGCTGCCCCGCCGTCACGGTAATCGCTTTATCTGGAAAAGAGCTCTTTGGCCACTGTAATGAGAGACTCTGCCCCGGAATAGCATCAACGCTAACAGGTTCCGATGAGGAATGGTGCGAGAAATCGAGGGAGCTGGAAAGTGCCCGGCGTGATAGATTTTAGTGAAAACCAGGTTATAGATTAGGGACAATTTATGGGAGGAAAAGTATTAAGAAATGTAGCCTCCATGTATAATCATTCCTAAACTTAATGTTTGTTAGAGATTAATTGTCGGTCAGGAGCCTCCTTGCTTCTCTTACTATCAACCCCACTCTGAGCTCTGCCCCCGGGCCCGGCCTGAGCTGCGCACTGAGCCCGCATCTGCCTCCTCCTTCCCATGCAGCGCTGGGCTGCCGGTGCTCCTGAGGGTGGGCTGATGGGAGAGCCCGGCCCCGTATCTAACGCTGTGATGTGTCTTTCCCTGCAAAGGCCCCCGGTGTCCCCGTGGCCCGTGTCCCCGTGGCCAGGGTGTCGCTGGCCTGCGACGTGTTGGTTTGAGCCCCGTGCTGGGCACACGGCAGCCCTGCCCCCTCCAAGCGGAGCCCGGTCAGTCTGTGCCTGACAACCACAGGGGCGCTGCCCGCGGCCAGACAGCGCGCACAGGGAGCCCACCTGCGGGTGTTAGCTAGTTCACAGGTGATCTGGTGCTTCCACACCCTCGTGCCTTCCCCTGGGGACCTCACGCTCCCCGCACGGATGCACTGAGGCCGGAGGGATGGAGAGGTTTGCTGGTGCCATCTGGCCCACAGAGAAGGGACCCAAGTCCTATCCCATGGTCTCGCTCATTTTCTTACCGGGGAGGGGGAGGAGTGCGGGGTTAGACCCGCTCTGCCGCATTCCCTGCGGAGTCCCAGGGACTGGCCTCCGTTCTCCGCAGGCAGATGGGGACCAGGCAGCGGCTGGGAGAGGGACACGATGTTTCCTGCGGTGAAGAGGAAACAGAAGGTCTTGGGGAACTTGAAGAACAGGGAATCAGGACAATCCAGGACCCTGAACTTGACCCCTCTCCTGCAGGCGTGGCCTGCCTCCTGTTTTCCTGTCAGTGAGCGGCTTTCACAAGCACTTGAAGGGCGTTCATGTCAGTTTGGAGCAGTGCACGCGGCCCTGGATTTGCTCCTTTCCTTTGGAAATTATGATTCTGAAGGAGAGTGAGTTTGTACAAACACTGGTTTCTCTTTTTGATGCTGGCCTGTCATTTATTGGAAAAAAACCTGCAAATGTATCGGTTACAATTTGAAATTTAGTCAACATTTGCTTTGAAATGTCTGTGTATCGTATTGAACTTTGGAAATTCCAGTGAGTTTAGAAAGAAATCTATACGATTGGAGAATGGTGTGTAGTTTAGGTGAGTTATGGCTAAATAATATCACAAATCCGGGAGAATGTCAATGATGTGCTGGGAAAAGCCCTCTCCGCTGTGAGAAGAGGCGTTACTGCGGTTAGCGAACGGAGGCCGAGGTGGGCGGCGTGTCCTCTTGTTTATTACGTTTGATGTATAACAGTTTTGAAATAAATGCCTCATCTCGGAGCCTGAAATCGGCGCTGTTACCAAGGGGGGAAAATTGGTTTGTTGTACGTGTCTCAAAGATCTGCAGGCTGGTACCGCTTAATGCTGCCCATTCTACCTGAAGCATGCCAATTTCTAAAATCTTCCATTTTTACTTATTTTTTTATTGCTTTCAGGGAGGTAAAGGAGAGGGAGGGAGAGAGAGAGAAACATCAATGATGAGAGAGAATCATGGATCGGCTGCCTCCTGCACGCCCCACACTGGGGATCCAGCGGCCACCTGGGCACGTGTCCTGATCTGGAATCGAACTCTGACCTCCTGGTTTACAGGTCAGCCCTCAGCCAGAGCCATGCCGGCCGGGCGGGCTGCTTTCTGAAACCCTAAAGCACGTGTGTGGTGTGCGCCTTCAGCGTCAGCGGGGGTCGGGAAGGAAGGAAATGGGAGTTGGGGAGCGGGCGACAGGGAGAGTTGGGCAGAGCCAGTGTGAGGGCGAAGGGGTAGGCGTTTGTTGCATCATCGATGGTGAGCTCTTGGGAACGCTCCTGCTATGCAGTCCATGCGATTCTGTTTGTCGAACGCCGGGCTGATGGACCGAAGGGACTAGTGTGTGCTGGGGGAAGCGCGGGCTCATGGCAGGAAGGCCCTCGGGCCGCTCCGTGCTAAGGCAGCCAGAGCCCTCCATGGAGGAGTCCCATCATCCTGGGCATCTAATCCCCGCCGCCCTCCGGCCGGGGCAGCTGGTCTGTGTGCGGGGAGGTTCAGATGTTAGACAAGGATCCCTTTAGGGTAGCCCCAGGCCTGCAGTCGGTATTTCTGAGCCTGGAGGACACAGCACCGTGATGTCTGGAGAAGATGGGCTTGTAAACACCGCAGTGGATAAGGACGCGTTTGCTGCGAGTGGGACCAGCTGTGTGTGAAATGAACAGGACAAAGAACAAGGTGTGAACGCCTGGCCGGGCAGAGCAGCGCAGAGCTGCCTCGGACAGGCTGTGGGTGCGGAGGGGCGGGCGCTGGCCACAGCGGGGTGAGGGGGACAGGACTGTGGCAGAGCGGCTGTCCCGGGCCCGGCGCCTCTGCCTTCGCTCTGGTTCTCGCCGGTAGCAGGTCGCACAACTGGGCCCGTGAACTCTGCCTTCTGGACACATCAGCCCGCGTGGCGGGGCCGCCAGGAGATGGAGGGTGCGAGCCCCTTCTAGACCATTCTTTTGTTTAAATGATTTCTAAAGGAGCGCCTCCGCCGACCCCAGGACGCCGGCCTGTGTGTCACTTGTCGTACGAAGCGTTCTCTCTCTCTCTCCTCTCCGCTCCTGGTCCCCCTGGGCCGGTCACCGCTCACTCGGCACTTACCTGGGCCACAGCAGAGCGGCCTGTCACACGGAGGAGAAGCCGTAATTGTTAGGAAAATGCTCTAGGGCTTTATGGCCGCTTACACATCGCCTTGGATTAATGAGCAATAATGATGAATGGCTTTCTTTATGGGGAAGTGT